>NC_135265.1:22333526-23568860 GCF_051311805.1 Agelaius phoeniceus
ATTTTCAGGCATTTATAGGAATTTATTAGGCCTTTATAGGAATTTTTAACTCTAATCTGAGTTGTAAAAAGACCAAAACCTAAAAACAGAATCTCCATTTAGCTTTGACATTGGGCTATTCACTGCCTTCAATAAATAATTCAAATCAAGATTTTGATCAAGACTGTATTCAGAAAGTCAACAATAATTATAGAATGTACATGTTTCAACTAAATCTTCAAATGTCACTGTGGCAGTGTCATATTGAGTGGTGATGTAGACAGCTACTTAATTGCTGTTTCTTGTTAGATTTTGAGGCAAGATGTTGGGGATTCATTAGACAAATACTTCTTTATGTATATATGAGAGTTTGATTGCTGGGTTTTGGAATATATGACATACTTTTTAAATGCTAGGAAAACCTTTTTTTTTTAATATCTCCATTCCCTTTAGCACAGTGAATGCCAATACTATGTTTTAAAAAAACCTTCTATGTGAAACTGGGAATTAACAAATAGCCCAGCTATAATGAAGTGATTATTTTGTTGCAAACCCCATTTTTTTTTTTTTTTTTTTTTTTTTTTTTTTTTGGTTGTTGTTGATCTGTATGTTGCAAACCTCCAAAAGTTTAAAATGCTCCCTTAGGAGTAGTTGGTGGGAATTCAGAAGGGGCACTTAAGCTAGTGGAATGGCATGGCAGATACAGAGAAGAGCAATGATGATTCTTGGTCAATTCTGGGCATGGTGAATGTATAAAAATCAGATTCTTGGGAGCACTAAGGGTCTGATGAGACTGGTGATCAGGCTGGCAGTAAAGTAGATGATTTTGCTAAACTTGGAGTCTCTGTGGAAAAGCTGCCTAACTGCAAACCTGTAGATGGCAATGACTGACAGCCTGAAGAGCACAGGAGGACTGGTGTGGTCAGGATGTTCTTCTTCAGATTATATCATTTGACTGTCACCTGTCCTACCACAAAGTGTTGCTGTCTCTAAGAGGTTCTTCTAGTCTGTGTGCAGCTGTGACATAGTGCCTGTTTCTCCCTGTCTTGGCTATAAGTTGCATTTTTGTTAATGACACAATCTATCTGGAATCAATTCCAAGCTATTAAATCTGCTCAGCATAGGCATGGGTGCTGTGGACCTGGCATTTCTTTCCGTCCCTTTGGAGGTATCACACCTCTTGTTGGAGGTGAAAATCTCTAACTAGCTGTAGCTCAGCATTGTCTCCTTTGTCTGGAACAGGATGTCTAGGAGGGATGGATGGATGGCCTCCACATTCAAAAGTGTGGCCTCCACATTCAACTTACCTCTAAGTTAGTAACTTTCATCCTTTAATTCATATCACCTTATTTTTTGTCTTGGGAATTGTAAATAAAGTCCTCATCCATAATCTGACTGATTGTTATGTTTAATTCTGGAAAATTCCCTTTTACCTATGTTATGTTCTGTGCCTGCCTCTCTTTCTTGGTTAACTTAATTTGTGCCATTAAATTGGAAAGTTACCATGCAAAGTTTTTAACTTCCCTTCTATGAGATACATTTCGAAAAGTGCTGAGTATCCTAAACCATATTTAGCATGGCTTTTAAAATCCTAAAAGATGGTATTTTGAAAGCAAAAGATGTATAAGAAGCACAACATTTCTGTAAGTACCTTTATGGTGATAGTGCTCAGTGTCAGGATATCAGCTTCACAAGATCCCTGTTTCAAAAAGGGTTAAATAATTTTAGCAATGGCTTGTCAGCTCTATTTAGCTTTAAGTTTCAATTTCTCTGACTATCAATATATTCCCTCCCTGTTGATATGCTATCACCTTCTGAAGGGTCTCACTGTGATGCACTTAACACTTCAAATAATGACTGCAGACAGTGGAAGTTGGTGACAAATGATGTCTTTCAGAAGCTATATTGGAGAGAAAGGAGCAAGAGAAGAATAGCTAAAACAGTTATTCTTTTGATGACACTATATAAACCATGTGTGCATGTGTAGATATAGACAGTAGTATTAGTAGTAGACTGTAATTTTTAATATGTTTTTATTGTCATGCAAGGAATTGTTGGTTAAATATATGTAGATCAAAGTGTGCTAAATGCACTAAAAATACAATTTCATGTTTAGAATCAGAAGTACATGTACCTTGACTTCTGTTAACTCCAGGAATTTAGTATAATATTGAAGCATGTGATAATTTGAATATTTGATGGGTTAATGATGTAGTATGAATTTAATCAGGCAACAACACAAAGAGGGATGGGTAACTTGGCCCTCAACTCATGTAGGCTGTTACTAATATAATCTTCTGATTCCTTTCCTCTGTTTGCCAATTGCACCAACAATTTGGCGTGCATAGCAAGAAGTTATTATGGATTCTGCAGCAGCCTTCCTGTTGCATAGTACAGATAACACAAATCTTGTTAACAGTCTGACAAAATATAAATGGCTTCATAATGAACTGCCACCCTTTTAATATCTCCACAACTTCAGAAATGTTATCTGGCAACTGCAGGGGGCTAGAATTATGCTTTTAGAAAGCTGAAATTCACTACCATACTTGCACCTATCGTGTGTCCCCCACCCCCCGATGTTTTTCTTAGCACAAAACAATAATTAAACTTTATCTTCTGTATCAAACACAGGTATGCCCATCCATTTAATTATGATCATGTGGGGAATGTGATAAAGCATAGCTTTAAAAACTGATGAGATTTTACTATTTTAGAGGAATCAGCAAAACTCTAACCCTTCCTAGTTTTCCATGCTTTTGTGACTGTATTGGAATTATCTCATCATCTTATGTATGTCTCAACATGACATATCCTACTGTAAGGTACAGACAGGCCTGGGTACCCCAAGGCACAGGCAGGATGCAGGAGAGCTGCAGGGTGGGGAGCACAGGCATGCTCCACTGGGAGGAAGAGCAGGACGTGTCTTGTGAGGTGACTCACTCCACTGAGCACTGAGAAAGGCTCTAGCAAGGAAAAATAGGAAATCTGTATGGGAAGAAATGACAGGACAGATTCCTGAGCTGTAGGGATGAGTAGGTGTAGCTCCTCATGTGCAGTCGCTGTCTGCTCACTGGGTGCAAACAGGAGCAGCTGGAGGTGAACAGGACTGTGAAGTGGGGCTGCAAGAGGACCAGAGGGCTATGGGACAGGAAGACAGGTGCTGAGAAAAGGAGTTTATAATCTTCTTCTCCAGTACCAGAAAAACAAGATTGGAAATAAAATTTTATTTACTCGGCTCCAAGTTATAAAGTGAAAAATATTCCCAAAGTGCAAAACTGACTTTTCTTTAACCCAATCTTTTTTATATGCAAACGATTTGGTCTGTAAGAAAAACCAGTCTGGGGCCTTTGCAGTGGGATGTTGTGTAGGGAACAAATGCTGAAGTAAGGGGTTGCAGATGCCCTACTCATTTACAGACTCTGGATTTCTTTCACCATAGAATGAGATTTTTCAACAGGTTACATCTCAGATCCTGTCATTTACTCACTTGCATCCTTTGCTTAACAACAATATGCTTTCAGTTTCATACAAACTAAGTATGGCAGAAGGTGACATTGGTGTTTTAAGGATTGCTGTCTCTTGGGGAAGAAAAAGGAAGGATAACAGAGCTTGTGATGTTATTTATGGCAGACAATTTTTTTGTGAATGTACAAAGCTTTTCTGCTGCACAGAAAGCGCTTTGAAAATTAGAAGGAATTCTCATTATTCTGGGAATAAAACAAACCAAAACTACAGACCAAAAACCCCCAAACTCCTCCGTCCTTAAGTATTTGGTACAGAGCATGAGTTGCTGCAGTCTACAGTTATTTTCCGGTTTGGGCTGGATTCTGTGGCTTTATCTGGTGGAGTAATTCCTCACTTTGAATTGTTCCACTGCAGTCAACAGAGCTGGTCATGAGATATTACTCAGTCAAAGCAGAAGTGCCAGAATCCACTGACATTTTGGTTTTGCATGTGACTGGCCATCTAATTTCCAGATACTGTTTTGTAAAATGCATGATGGCAGCTTTTAGAATATGTAAGAACCAACAAATAGCAACAGGTAGCAATTGGTTTTGCTCTGAGAGAACACCTTTGTTTCTTTCTGAGTGCAGGTATTCATATGAAAAATAGCCCTTCAGCAAGCATTTATGTGAACAAAAAGCCTATTTGAATGAATGCTCATAAATAAAGAATCATAAGAGTTGTAAACACGGTTGAACTGAATAGTCACTTCACATTCAAATGAGTGTTAGCAAACACTGAGTGAAAGGAAAGCTGCTGTAAGAGGGGTTTTTTGCTCAGGGAATTTCTCAGCAATCACAGAAGGTGTTTCAGGCTAAGTTGTGAGGACAGAGTGGTCTGTCTTTGAGAAGTGTATAAAACAGTGTAGACTTCTGACCTTGAACAGCTTGGACATTCCTATTTTCTTCTGCTACACACTGGTAGAAAGCTCACAGGCCTGTCTGAAGTTATCAGCAGTGGATAACCAGCTGCAGGAACTGGAGAATCGTCAAAGAGGTTCTGACTTTGTGAAATAGATGGGTTTTTGTCTAATGCGTGGCTGTGTTCACATGTGTGCCTGCACTGTAGTTTTGAAGTTGGTGCTGAAGAAATGGAATGGCAGTTGTATCACTTTAGGAGATGACTTATTAAAATATGTGTTTCAATTCTCCTCTAAGTAAGTAACATCTCTGGTAACTGTGTGGCTTTTAGATCAAAAGTGAGGAAGAATATCTCTGTTTCCAAGGAGACAAAAGCGGTGCAGATTATGAGAATGACAAATACTACACTGGAACTAAACAATGACTGACTCTTCACGAAGAATGTCAATTTACCTTGCATGTTCTACCAGATATGAAACTCCATGTGCTGCATGTGTAACATAAGCCTGCCAGGCTTCTCAGACTGGTTTCAAAAGGCCATGGTTCTGTTATAAGTAAAAAATCTGCCAAATTTTTTTAAAAAGGGTTGCAGAGTGAACAAGTTAAACCAGTTGCTGCCAAGGTGGAGTTCTACCTGTTTGTTGTAATCACCAGTCATTTTCATGAACTACTCCTTTGTATCAGGACCATCCTGCCTAAAAGCCAGGTTGACAGCCCTTCTCACAGTGAAAGGAGGGGACATGAAGGGGGGACATCAGAGGGCATGCAAATTAACCTCGGAACCAGCATGCCATGGGAAAGTCACCCCGTCAAACTCACCAAAAGACCCCCAAAACAACGAGCCAACACAGAATTAAGAGATTAAAGTGATGCCTGGACATGAGGAACAAAGTACCGAGCCTGCAGAGATGCTGAGAACCTTTGTTGCCCCTCGCCCTGAGCAGAGACCTCAGCTGCAGCCAAGACCCCGAGATGGCAAAAGTGGAAAGGTTGTGACACGGGGGGTAGCCCCACTGCTCTTGTGAGGATGGGACCCCCAGCTCTGGCCCCTAGTGGACAAAGCTGCACGTTCCTCCTCCTCCGAGTCACCCTGGGAGCAACGATGGAGAAGCCGCGTATACGTACCTGTCAAGCCTCCCAACCTTGAGCTGATCACTTTTAATAAAGGCATCAAAAGGAGAAAAACTCTCCTGCCCTGTTTATTTCAGGTTCTACCAGTTCAGGTTCTGCCCAGTTTCCTTGGGCTAAATTGGTAGTGGTGAACCAGCAACCCAAAGGACAAATGAGAGCCTTAATTACTTATGCAGTTAATCATTGGCAGACTCCTCACCCCAGGTTTGATCCAGATTCATCAGTAGCCATCCAGCCATTGAACCCTGAACCTCAGTTCAAGTGCATTAATAGAGTCTGGAGGTAATTTCCAATAGCAAAATGTGAATGTATTGGACTTAGAGATATAAATCAGCAAAGTCTATCTCACATTTCTTATTTTAAAGGCCAGAAGATGGATAGGCTTTAGTGTGCGTTCTTTATTAGTATTAAAACTGCCTTTAGCAACAGTCCCTTAACATCTCTTTTACTGGTAGATCAATTCCCAAATTACTCCTGCCAGAGAAATTGGTATCTGGCCAACAGCAACCCCAGCAAGACAACAGGAGACTTCAAGACAAGCATGAAACAATGGTCTCTGTCCCCAGCAATGTCCCCTGAGAAAACTTTCAACACATAGCAATTGACCATACCATAGTGAAGACCATGTAGTTCTGTGCTTTTGCCATGCAATACTCTAGACATAATTTCTATAGAATATAGAAATAGTATAGAATCAGAACCAGTATAGTACAGAAATAAACCTGCAGTTTTTAAGGGTTTATTCATCTGTAGGTTAACTGCTGCATGCAGAAGCCCCCTAGGCAAAAGGAGCAAATATCCATAGAGGTTTTTATATTAGAATTTATACTAGAAGAAGCTGGAAAGGTTTTATTAAAAAAAAAAAGATTAAAAATATTTGTCGATGTTTTGCAAAAGGAAATGAACCTTTCCATTTCCAGAAAAAAACCAAAAAACCCCTGTGTATATGCAAAACAACTCTTTGGTGATGGCCTTGAACCAGCAGATAGAATAAGTGCATCCTGCTAGGATTGTAGAATGCTAGATTAAAATGTCCATCTTGATGTGAATAAGCCAGCAATGACGCTACTTTGTTCTACCAATAAATTCAAACTATCTTGGAGATTGGCCCGTTTATGCAAGATGCTGAGAGAAAATATTGCCTGAGTTTTCCTCTATCTCTTCAAGCAATGGTTACATATAACTATTCCTCAGTCAGCAATGAGAAATGAAAGAATGCTGCCTGTAATTTAACCTCTTCATGTGGGTTCTTACTGTGCTGGCTGATATTGGGAGCTGTTTAACAAGTCTCAGGAGCACTCTGTAAATGCATCAGCCTTGGTGATGCCATCACATGTGCAGGCATCGGAAGGGTTTTCCTTGGAAAGGTGCTGATATCATCTTCATCCTCAGAGGTTGTCCACAATAGCAGAAGCATGTGGAGGCTGGGCAGGTAGCAGCTCAGTCAGTGGGAGAGGAAGGCTTTGGGCTCATTTTGGTGAGCATGATGTACTCGGTGTCCCTAGAAAAACCTGACTCACCACCAGCGGCTTCCAGTGTCTTCTGCTGTCTGAACAATGGACTAGAAAACTTGTTCTCCTGGTCATGCCTTCACCTCTATGTGGATGTAGTCAATGTCAGGTTTTTTCTATAATTTCAAAAAGGACCTCTGCACAACAACAAAGTTACTTCAGCAAAAATTGTTCTGCCTCACACTTCACATGGTCCAGAATACAAACCTGTCTGCAGGTAATAAAATGTTGCAGGCTTACTTTTCCTGTTTAGGGAAAGAAAGAATGTCTGTAATGGTCTAGATCCTAATGAGAAAAGAATAAAGAATATAATCCATTTTCCAGGGATATTCCATTACAAACAGGTATTTTTGTAGACAGAGGAGAGGGAGAGGGTGAATTTTTAGGTAAATTGAAGTTGTGACTACATAATTCCAGTCCTGTCATCTACTTGTTAATGAGATGACTCTGATCCAGCTTTAGCTCCCTAAAGTCTATGTTTCTACTAAAAATGCAAATAGAAGGAATCACCTTCTGAGGGTATTTATCCCTCTCCATTTTAAGAAGTCTGTGTGGCTTTGTTGAGGCAGCTAGTGTACATAAGACAAATCTCACCCTGCCATATCTAGGCCCTTGGACTTGAAAGATTGGCAAGCTTAGACATTTTTCCAGCTATTAAGTAGCATTATGCTCTAATATTTTTACAAATTACTGTCTTGCATAATTAACCTCTTGACCTAGAGGTTTTCAAAACAGAGATTTTTGCACGTGCAGCAAGATGAGGTCCCTGAAAGAGTGAAGCCAGTTTAAAACTGCTGGCTACAATTTATTCTGAGGATATGAATGCTGCAATTGGAAAGCTGTTGACTGATGCCTGTAGAGCTAAGTAACTTTTGCTATTTAAGTAAGTACTGCAATGAAAAAAAGCCTATGGAAAACATTTTATTCCAAACTGGTATATAGGATCTGGCTGACATCACTGTAAAGCCATGGATCCAGGATATCACAGCTACCAGTTGAGAAATATCTTGTTTTCCTGTGAAGATGGTTCTTGCTCCGCATTATTAAACTGTGCTAATCTGTGAAACCAGTGTAAAAGATGGATTGTTTTTTTTATATGTAAAAGTAGGCAGAATACAGTCTGTTTGCTGTTCCACCTTACAGACAGCTTTAGATTTCAATGATCCCAAAGCAAGACAATACTGCATGGGCACCTTGTAGTGCAGAAGAATAGCTAGTTTAAAAACTATGGATTGATATTCAGTGTTAAAAATTAAATGCTTCCTAGATTCAAATTATTGATATCAGATTTTCTTTTAGAACAGCAGGGAGAAAAACCCAAAACAACAAACATGCTCAAACTATCCTGGCTTATCCTGGTTATCAAGTCACAGCAATAAAAAAGGGTCCTGCTTTCCTGACACAAAATTATGCTGCATCATGAATCATTCAGCATTAAAACAAATTAAGCATTGGATAAAAGTTAAAATTCATGCTGGGCTCTAATGGAGGAAGAGTAGTCAAACACAATTCCCTTTAAATTGCCCTTCTGTTAGAGACATTAAAGTAATTCCTGCACTTGTGCAGACATGATGGATCATGTTGTGTGCAAATGTTTGAGGTTCTTTTAGTAGGAAGCCTGAGGTTTAAAGCTTTTCACCCTTAGCTCACTACATGATACAACCTTATTTTGCAATTTTTTTAAAATTCAATCAAATGCAGAACTCTTCAGAAAATTGTCCGTATTACACCAATATTTTTATGGTTTTTAGCCATCAAACTAAAGTGTAATTAAAGCAAATATCTTATTGGTAGTGATTTGTTCTTGTTGTGATAACACACTTTGGAGGTTTTGTTGGAAGATACTTCATACTCTCTCTGCCCCACTGAAATCACAACCTCTCAATGATATAGTTGGGTTGGAGAAAGATTACAGCATATTAAATGTACTGAGTTATATAAACCCACCAAACTGCTGCTCTATGTTTTCACAGGATTATTCTATAATGGATATAATGAAAATCAAATAGGATTTTGTTAGGAAAACAATACTATTAGTGCCTATAATCAGTGATTCCCTGTATGTCAGATGTTTGTGCCTGAATTTGGTTTGTTTCACTAAACATTGCTAGTGATGAGATAAGTACCAAGGTTGTCTATTGATCTAAAGCCAAGAAATTGCTTGTGGTCATACTGGCAACTTGATTTTCTTCAGCAGTGTTTAGGGGCTAAGCCTTCTGATCTCATACTTCCTTTTGTGATGATTTAAGTATGATTGTAGCCAAGTGAGGTCTTTATATGCAGTGATCTTCTGTATGCAGCATTTCTAGGGAACTGAGAACATCTCTTATTCCTTCATGAGCTGGATCACTGGCACATCCATCTGTGTAACAGTTATAAAAAAGGAACAAATCTTCATAAGCTAAACATAATTGCAATTTGCTGTATCTCAAACTTCGGCTCAGATTCTTGGCTTTGTCTCAGAAATAGAAAAGAATCCCAAGAAGGGGCTCTGGATCATGGTTATTTGTTTCTATGAAGGTGACAAATGGTCTTGCCTGTTTTTTCTGTCCATGACAATGTTATCCTTTCCATATGCAGCTTCTGGGTTATGTTCTCCTCTTGGCTACAAGTGTACAGAAGAGAAAATTTGAATCCATGCTTCCCAGCCATATTTGTTCATGGAAAAGTCCAACAGAAGGGACAGTATGCACTACTACCCTGTGCAGGGCCAGGGTAAAAGAAGGAATGCTCTAGCCAGGCTTCAGCAAGCCAAAGGAATATGCACAGTAGTAGAGAGAGGTTGGAGTTTCTCTCCTTTGAACTAGTCTGTGGCAGCTGCCCAGGGCAATTAAGGTTTATAGCCTCTAATCCGGGCTGCAGTCACTGCAGGCTGCTGGGAGCTTCCTCCCTTGTCCTGGCTGCCAACTGCATGCTTACCTGGGGTCCTCTGAGCCTTGCTGCTGCCTTGTCCTGTCCTGGACCTGACTTCTTCCTGCTGGAAATCCTGCCTGACATCATTCCCAACGCTATGACACCACCAGGGGTGAGCATTAGGCACCAGAAATTACTCAGCAGTTATTGCTGGGCTCATCTCCAACATGATAAGCCTTGAAATAGCATTAGTGACTTGGTAACTGATAGGAATGCAGAAAAGTAGCTTTTGCAGAAACTCAAGAAGATTACCCATTTAGAAAGAAATACTCTTTTCATGAATGTATCAGAGGGAAATTTTAGCTTTTCACAAGCCAGCTGAATTCCCAAATCTCTGAGTGGTTTTGTCAATGGTACTCAGGGTAAAAGAGAAAAATACGTTCTTTTATTTATGATGTCTCCAATGTATATGCATTACTACTCTGAATTTTTTATCTTCCAGGTTAAAGTGTATCAGTAGATTTCTTCTGTTTTGATAAACACTAACAGTTGTTCAATTGAGAATTAGAGACTCTAAAAAGAGTGTTTTCATTAGATTTTCAATCTGTAGACCTGACTCTATTACAAAGAACCTTCTTAGAATGAGAAAGTGACTGCTTAGAGGAATGTGTCATTTTTCTGCATTTGTCTATTTGATTACTATGGTCTACATCATTAAAATTCTGACAGAGTCTCATACCAAAGGAATTGAATAAATGCAGAGATATTAGCATGGCTATATTGCAGCCATTTTACATTTTGATTTTAGTGAATGTTTTATTAATTACAATGATATCATTAATTTTTCCTGTTGAGGCCCATCTATACAGCATGCTTTTCTCCATCAAGTGGAACTTGGGAATGCTACTCTGTATTGTTTGACAAGAGCAAAGCTGTAAAAGCATAAATGTTTGATAACGTTTTGCAGAGAAATATATTTCTACTTAGCTGTTTTTTCAATGTTATAATGGAAGAGCAATTCCCTGTTAAGTTATTCTTTTTTTGTCACAAATAGCACACATAAGCTTGCATTGCCATTCCATTAACAGCATAGTTAAAAAGACTAGCCAGGTTGTTTTGGCTTTTTTTCTACTCTAACAAATTCTTTCCCTCCTTAGACTTGGTTTGTAGATCTTTTATTTTGTTTCATTGTTTTGCAAAGAGAACACTTCTTTGCCTGCTTGCAGTCCTTGGTTAGAAGTGGTAGAGGTGGTGATTTGAAAGTGACTTGAAATGGGGCATTAAGCTGAGTTCAGGGTACTGGAGTTCAGGAATGCAGAAACAATTCTTCTGGGGTTTCCAGAGCAAACCTTGTTTTCTGCACAGAATTGCCTTAAATCCAGGCTGTCAGCCCAACCTGGGGTGAAAGCACAATGCACCTGATGTGCTGTGAGCAGGATAATTGTTAAGAACTGGAGCAGGTGGCAGCACAGGCTGAAGATTCATCATGGCAGGGAAGGAAAGGAGTTGATCACCGTGCCCTGTTGAGAGGAGCAGTGAAGGAAAACACAGCACTCTCCTTCTGCATGAGCAATTGGAGAGCCAAGAGCCAGCAGCTTGTGTGACAGCTGGTGCTGCTAGTTGTCCTGGAGGGCAATGCTGGTCTCCTCCTCTCCTTTCCCCAGCTCTGGACTAAGCTCTAATTAACCAGGCCAAAAAGAGCTTTGAGCAACAGTCTGGAAAACATCCCAAGACCCAAATGCTGAGATAATTTTTTTATAAGTGGCTAAATTAAAACTAAAGCAGAGGGACAATATTCTTACAGTTTGGGATCTCTCATACCATGTGGCCTTTGATGAAATCAGTGATGATGAGTTTTCTGTGAGCAGTTAAATAAGGAACCAAAATGTTGTTCTCCTTCTCAATGTCTGTGATTATTTATTCGCTTTCACTTCTTTCCCAGTTATGACTTCAGCTGGCTTTTGTACAAGTTAGTTTTAATCTATCTGCCCATTTTAAAATTAGAACCACAAGTGAAAATAAGAAAATTATATATGTGCTGAAAGAAAGGAAAAAGCAAAAACCCCTCCTGAACTACTTGGTACTCTCATTTGTAACTGCATATGCTATTTTCTCAAAAAGCAAATATTTGAACAAACTGAGAAGAAGTTTCTAGTTATAACTTTCACTTTTGTTTTCTAAGAGGTTTAGGATATTCCTAAAAGTAATCCTTTCAAAATTTAAAATGTCTGGTTTGAGGCATGTGCTCCATATGATGGTATGTATGTTGATAGTACAAATATGTCACAAATGGAGAGGCAAAGAAGAAGTAGAGAGAATTTTCCTTCCTACTTAATTAAGAAAGAAAGCACTCTTCATATTGCTAAAATTTAAAAAGAAAAATCTCTTGTACTGGAGTATAAGTTCAAAATTGATTTGCCTTAGAATGGCTAAATATTTCCAATGTAGTATTGATGATGTTAAAGCTCAGATAAACAGAAGCCCTTTGATTTTATTAAATTCACATTATCTTGGTTTTATGACTGTTTTCCCATATACACAAAGCAGCATGCCTGCTACCAAAAATGTTTATTGTGGCCCATGCCAATAATTCTTTTTATGCTGGGTTTTAGAGTTAGTATTGGGACCTTGCTTTGAAAATCCAATCCACCACCTCAACAAGAAAAAGAGGCTTAATTTGTTATACAAGTATTTTTATGAAGCCAGGCCTTTTAGTTTTACAAAATCTTCAAGGTAGCATTTCGTAACTTCCATGAACACTAACAAAGCAAACTGCAAACTGAATTTTTTCTTTGTTTATTAATCCTAGTTAGCTGAGGGTTTCATAGGCCCAATGAACAATGTATACAATGTTTCACAGATAAAATCTTTCACAGATACAGTGAACATTTCACTGGAGAAAAAAGGTCACTCCCGGTTTAGTGAAGGCTTTCTCCACAGCTAAAAGAATCCTCTTGCTAGGACAGGCAGGCATACCTTAGGGGCTTAATGACTAGATTGGGAGGGGTATTGAAGAAATGCTTCTGGTGGTTATTCAATCTTCCCTAGAAGAGCAGATCTTGCCAGAAAAGTCTGTGGCAGAGGATTTTTACTCTGTCTGCCTTTTCTGTCTCTTTCATTACTGTTCCCTCTGTTCTCTCCCTTTGGATTTAAACTCAGACGTGAGTTTCTAGCTGAGGCAGTTTCATCCTCTGCCTCATCTGCTTGATTTCTGGAATAATAGGATGGATTTATTGATTTTTTTTTTACTTATGCTTTGAGGAAATATATTGTCCTTAAACATCAACCAATTCTCCTGATCTTTTGGTAATTTGGTACTCTCAGAATCCTTCCTGCCTTTGTGTTCCCTGAACAAGGAAAAGTATGCTCTGAACTCTGACATATTTATTTTAGTACTTGTCTTCCTTACTACCCTCAAGATGTTCCAGCTGGGACTGCTCCACCATCTCATGGATAATTATTGCAGCCAATGTTGCCAGATTGTTACATCCTTGACCTGTTATGTGTTTGGAAACTTCCTGCTCGTATCAGTCTTGTCTGCACCTTTGTTGAAAAGCAGTCCCCAGCACAAACTAGAAAAATCTAATATTACTTGGAACCAACACAATATCCATATGGTTAGATGCTCCCATGAGCACTTAAAAAAAAAAAAAAAGGCCCATCCTGGTTCTTGATATGGTGATCAGTAGCAGATGCCCACCAAGATGTTCTGCTTGCTGATCTCCTGGATCAGATTCTGATTCATTGTCTATGGACAGACATGCCTCCCATCCCAGAGAAATCTGCATCTGAGCCCCTGTTTTGCACAGAATACACTTGTCTCACTCATCCTCCTTGACTGATCTTCCTGAGGAGCCCTTACCCAACCAACACTCCAGCTTTGTGCTGACTCACAGTGGTCTCTGTGTTTCTGATTATGTCCTTGCTCTACATCTGCATACAGATGTTTGGGGTTTTTCTGCATTGTTTGTATTTCCAGTGTATGAGATAGGTTCCTGATCATCCTGCTTTCTTCTTGTGATTGTGGCCCTTACTCTCTCACACCCTGAGCTATTCCACTATCACTCCTTGCTCTGTTGTCTGTAGCCTTTAATCTCCATCTCCCAATGAATACAGAAGCAGCTGTTGATTGGGACAGAATTGTTCCAGCTGATTTCTTGTAGGTTGCATTTGAACTGTCAGGTAATTTTATGTGAGGAACTAGAATATTATTTTGAAATATCAAAATGAAACCTAAGGGAAAAAAAAGATATGTTATAATCTGAATAATCCCCCAAAAATGGTGAAGACCTGGTTAAAAATGGCAAAAAAGTTGCATTGCACAACACATTTTCTCTCTGTAGAGACCACAACGAAAACAGAAATTTATCTTCAGTAAAAAAATATGTTGCTGTCTTGGCTGTTAATAAAATATTCGTCATCCTCTGTAGTTGTGGTTCACACACAAATTGTATTACAGTATTTCAGTGAATTACTGTGTTTCTTTTGGCTTTAACGAGGGAGCTTTATGCAGTGGTGGAGAGTTTGATTTGCTGGCGATCTGCCTGTGTCACTGAGAGGCCACATGGTGGAGTCAGAGCCGTGCTTTGCCTGTTCTGGTCGGTGCCACGAGGAGGAGGCTCTGTCTTTTAGGAGCAGTCATCGCCACCTGGAACCTTTTTGCTGTAGATGGTCATGACAGAGACCTTGTGCCTCTTTTGGTCCTTTGCAATGCACCTGATGGAATCCCGCTCAATTTCCTTGTGCATTTATAGTTATGATTTATTGAAAATACAACTCAAAGGCCCTGCCCTCTCAGTGTTGGTTGGCTTGGATGGATCTCAATTAAAAGCAAAAAGATCCTATGAAAAGACCCATGAAAAGTGCAGGAGTATGGACCAAAGATTGCAAAATTGACCCCATTGAAATTGCAAGATTTTGCTTCCCTTCCTGGAAGAAAAGTTCATTTCCTCTAAGGAAAGGAAACAAAATCTGCAAAACAGAAAAGAAGGACTTACAAACACTCAGAAAAGAGAGATGATCAAAGTAAATGCAACAGAAGAAAAAAAGAAAATAATATTGGGAAATTTCGTGATTACAAGAAAATCCAAAACTAAGCTCACAGATGTTGCAAAAGCAGGGCAAAAATGCAAGGAGGAAGACACAACTTGCAGGGGAAGATATGAGGGACATGGCATGGATACTTAAAAAAAAAATAAAAAAATCTTGGCCATACTTAAAGCCATCAAAAGGCATGGCATGACATCATGTGCAGGGACATGCACCATGGCATGCCCAATTCAGCCCCATTGAAATCGCAAGATTTCGTTTCCCTTCCCCAGGGGTTAGTTTTGGCTTCTTTTGGTCCTGTGCACTGCACCTGATGGAATCCCACTCCATTTCCTTGTAGTCACAGCATTTTCCAATTTCTTTTTTTTTCCTTTAATTGCATTTCCTTTGATGGTATCTCCAGTGCAGAGTGTTCGTAAGCCCTTCCTTTCTGTTTTGACCTTCAGCAGGGATGAATTAGGCAAGCTTTGCTGCATGTCCCTGCAGTTGATGGCATGATGGCATGCCATGCCTTTTGATGGCTTTCAGTTTGGTGAAGATTTCTTTCTTTTTTGTTTTTTTTTCAAGTATCCCTGCCTTGTGCCTGATATCTTCCCCTCCATGTTGTCTCTTCCTACTTGACTTTTCCCACTGCTTTTGCAACATCTTTGAGGTTAGTTTTGGCACGTTTTGTTTCTTTGCAGTGCAGCTGATTTCCTCCCAGACCATTTTTTGAAGACATTAAATCTCCCAATTTTCTGGATTTTTGTTGTTTTTTTTCAATTGCATTTCATTTGATCCTATCTCCTTTCCAGAGTGTTTGTTAGCCTTTCTTTTCGGATTCGCAAGATTCCCTTTCCCTTCCCAAAAGGAAATGAAATTTCCTTTTGGGAAGGGAAAGGGAATCTTGCAATTTCAATGGGGACCATGAGAGGAATCCTTGGTGCATGTCCCTGCACTTGATGGCATGCCATGCCTTTTGATGGCTTTGACTTTGGGAAAGATTTTTTTTGTCTTTTTTTTTTTTTTAAGTACCCACTCCAAGTCCCTCGCATCTTCCCCTCCAAGTTGTGTCTTCGTCCTTGACTATTTCCCCTGTTTTTGCAACATTTGTGAGCTTAGTTTTGACCTGTTTTGGTCCTTTGCACTGCACCTGATATAATCCTGGTCCATTTTCTTGTAGTCACTAAATTTCCCAAATATCTTTTTTTTCTCCTCCAATTGCAATTGCTTCGATGGTATCTCCATTCCTGCTGTTTGTAAGTCCTTCTTTTGTGTTCTGCAAGATTTCAATGGGGATGAATTGGGGCTGCTGTGGTGCATGTCCCTGCACTTGATGGCATGCCATGCCTTTTGATGGCCTTAGTATGGCAAAGATTTTTCTTTTTTTTTTTTTTTTTAAGTATCCATGCTGTGTCCCTCATATATTCCTCTGCAACTTGTGTCTTCCTCCCTGAGTTTTTGCCCTGCTCTTGCAACACGTGTGAATTTAGTTTTGGACTCTTTTGGTCCTTTTCACTGAACCTGATGGAATCTCTCTCCATTTCCTTGTGGTCACAGAATACACCAATTTTCTTTTTTTTTTTCGTTCAATGACATTTCTTTTGATGGTATCTCCATTGCAGAGTGTTCATAAGTCCTTCCTTTCTCTTTTGACCTTCTACAGGGATGAATTTGGCATGCTTTGCTGCATGTCCCTGCAGCTGTCATGCCTTTTGATGGCTTTGAGTATGGCCAAGATTATTTTTTAACTATCCGTGCCATGTCCCTCATATCTTCCCCTGCAACTTGTGTCTTCCTTCCTGATTTTTGATCCTGCTCTTGCAACATCTGTGAGCTTAGTTTTGACCTCTTTTGGTCCTTTGCACTGGACCTGATGGAATACCTGTCCATTTCCTTTTTGTCACAGAATTTCTGAATTTTGTTTTCTTTTTTTCCTTCAATTGCGTTTCCTTTGATGATATCACCCTTTCAGAGTTCTTGTAAGTCCTTCTATAGGGTTTCCTTGATTTCAACGGGGATGAATTTTTGTAAGTTTTGGTGCATGTCCCTCCACTTGATGGCTTGCCATGGCTTGTGATAGTTTCCACTTTGTTGCATATTTTTTTTTCCTCTTCCTTTCAGAAAGGGAAACAAAATCTCTCAGAACAGAAATGAAAGTCTTACCAGCACTTTGGAAAGCAGATAAGATCAAATGAAATGCAATTGAAAAAAACCAAAAATCTAGAAAATTGGGAGATTTAGTGCCTACAAAAATCAGACTACCGTTACATAAGGTGCAGTGCAAAGGACCAAAACTTGCCAAAACTAACCTCTCAAATGGTGTGAAAGTAGGAGATATAATCAAGAAGGTGGTCAGAACATTGAGGAGAAATATGAAGGACATGGCTTGGATATTGCAAAAACAATTCTTCCCTGATGTGAGTACCTTCAAAACGCATGGGATCAAATTTAACCCTCCTTTGTTCTAAAACAATGTATAGTCAGAGCTGTTATGATTTGAATGAAATTCAAAGTTAATTTTGGAAATAATTTTTCTCTAAAGGGCCAGATCCGTGGAAAAATTTATCAACGCAAGTTTGTGATTCAACTCCCTTGCATGGCTGATGGTTTGTCCTGTGGCAAGCCCTGAGGACTTTTTGGGAGAGGAGGGCCTGAAATAGTTCTATTCTTTCTGCCTGAGGTGTTCTAAACTATTCCTCCCTACAGTGTAGTTTATTGCTTTAAGCAGTAGCCTGTATTCTCAGTATGAATGAATGGTTCAATGTTTCTTAAGTCAAATATACATAACTGGTTCTTGCTTCCATACATGTATATTTACAATTTAGTGATTTAAGCCTTTGCCATTGTTCCTATCAGGAATACTAGAATGAAATAAAAATATCTGCATGTCTTCATTGCATATTATTAAGGAATAATTAATTGTAAATAAACGTTGTGTTGGTAAATTTTGCTTTCAAATATAAATTTAACTCATCAAGACTCCCAGGAGGCCTTAGAGTTACAGCTTTGATCTGAGGGGGGAAAAGACCTTCATTTGTTAAAAATGCTGGAAGAGAATAGATAGGCATTTGAAGGAGTATGGGGTTAAAAAGGGATAAATTATGTTAAAAGGAGCTTTTGGGAGGCATTTCTTGCATGCGGAGAAGTTCAGGCTTAAGTTTTTGCTCCGTGAGTTTTCACAACTGCTTTTAATGTTTGAAGTGTGCTTCCAGAAGCGATACTTTGTTCATAATTAGAAAATCTCCATAAATTCTCATAAAATAACAGAAAGCAACAAAATCTCTAAAAATCTGATGTGCCAGATACTCATTCCTGTTATTAATTCCAAGTTGATCCATGATTTTGATTGTACCCTTTGAACTATTCTAGCTTTGAACACTTTCCTCTACAAGATTATAGGAAGATTGAGTGTACCCTGGAAAGATTATTTTCCAGTCTTTACTGTCTTAGATAAAAACATCAGTAATATACATCCAGAAATACTAGTATTTTTCCAAAAGAAAACATGGAGTCCTAACTCTTCAGAAGACATTTTGAAGGAAAGCTTCACATGTAAAAAATATGTTACTTTTTTATCTACTGTCATTTCTTGTAAAGATTACTGTAGTTTCTAACGGATTTTTCCATCTTTAATTCAATGCATGGCTTTGACAAAGAATAGTGATTTGTTTCAAAAACATTCCGTGTAAAAAGAATTGGGGTTTTTTTTTTCCTATTGTGAATCTTTCACTCTTTCACTGTAGATGAAACAAAATCATCTACAATAAGGTCTCCTGGTCTCTGGATCAGTCTGGAACTGATGTGCCAGGTGAGTGCCTTATTTCCTTGTGAAACTACAAATTCACCCAACTTCTGGAAGTTTTACTTGACTCTGGATCCAGTCTTCAACATTAAGATGTGAGGCATTTTAAAAGTGAAGGATTGCAATTTAGAAGACCTCTAAGTGTCTCTCAAAGGCCGTGTTTATCAAATGTTTTCAGAATACCTCCCTCCCTGCTGTAGTGTTCTAAAAGTTGCCAACTGGGCTATTAGAGCAGAAGTTGTTAGGTTGTTAGGTTCTTGATAGTGTTTTGATTCTCTCCCCTACTCCCGACCCCACCCTGCTTCATTTTATCACACCCCAGAAACATTATAAAGAATTTGAAAGAGATTTTATGGTGTAATTACTTTTTTGAAGTTCTGGACTGAGCAAGTAACTGTGTTTCTTTCATTACAAACTCTGCAATTCTATCCTTATATTTACACACGTGTGTGTTTGCATTTTAATGTGTGTATATAATATATACAAGCACATATAGTAAAATTACTCAAACTTAGGATAATCAGAATAGATTTTATAGTATTTTATAATATAAATAAAATATTAAGTATTTGTATTTGCATTATTAGAATCTGTTATTATTACCTTTTTTAAACAAAATGTCAAATAGAGATTTATCTTTGCAAATATATTATGATGGAAGTAACAGTTTGTAACTTGTGATAGGTAATAAACTACAAATAGTGATTGTGGCGCTGAGTTTTCCCCCTTTCATCCCTGTCAAAAATTAAATGTAATTTCTTCCTTTAACTGACTGCCCCCAAATAGATAAAAGTGTGATTAAAGCAAACAGGCTTAGTAGAAAGATTTTTGGTTTTTTTTTAAAATTAAACTGAAAAAGTTCTTACTGGAACTTGGAGAACTTACATCTATTGCTATATGCAAAACACATGGAAGATTAAATATTTAAGCAGTCTACTTTCTTAAAGGTTTTAGCTGTAATATCTGCTTTTAGAAGGAAGTGTATTAAGTAAGTTTGATCTTAGATGTGACAAAGTAAAATCCTGCTGGTTTCTTTTATCTGATAGTGTATTCAGGTGGCTGAGAGATGGCCCACCAAAAGGCATTGTCTTTCACAGCCTTGTCCCTGGCTTCTGCTCTTTGACTTTTTCAGCCCTGTGTTCCCTAAGCCAGCAAAACACTTTTGAGTTGTGAATTTTTATTTCTTTATATTTATATGCTTACGTGTTTGTAAAACGTAAAAAACAGGGTCTTATAAGAGCACTATTGGTTTAATGATTGTGCAACTGAAGTGTGATACTGTGTTGATGTCAATTGTCAATTAAACTGTAGGTATGAAAAAGACAGCACTTTAACACCATTTTTGTCTCAATCCTATTTTAATCTCTCTGCTGCCGGACTCAGATTCCAGAATATGAGACAATTGCAGACAATCTAATAAAGCTTGTCATTATTTGAATATGTAAGTATGTGTGTTCAGACATACACGTGTATAAATGCAATTAATACACCACATTGCTGCATGTGAGCTATGCAAAAATGAGTCTTTTCCTGTTTCAACATCCTTTGACAAAGTAATATTATATTGTTAATATATTTTGGGGGACTGCTTTTGGGGAAAGAGTAGAGTATATGATATTTTTCAAGACATTGTACTTGCAGTTGGCCTTGTATTTTGTGGACTATGTTCTGTTATACAGCAAATCCAATGCAGAAAAGAATTTTAGAGGGCATGCATATTTTTGTCATAATGGATGAGAGACGTTAATCATACACATGCTGATGCTCCATTGTGCTAAAAATCTGCAGAAGGATAGAAAATAATTTTGAATCAAGAACCAACTTGGTCAGGATATGTTATTTTTAGTAGAACTATTCTTGTAATTTAAAACCTTCATTAATGTAACATGATGATCAGGTTAACAAAGAGATTTATTTACCATGGAACCATGAAAGCCACCTGAGAAGTGTAAGAAGTGAATGGGAGCTTGAGGACCACCTCTACAGAGTCTGTTGGATTACTGCTACAATCTAGATACCCAGCATGTCCAAATATTTCCTTTCTTCCTTGTGCTCCTTGTGATGGCTCTATCTGAACTCTTTTGTTTGGTAAATAGAGGAACATTCCCAGGGATTCCCAACAAGACATAATTTTAAAACTAATTTGGAAGTCCCCCTGGCAAATTTCAAAAATGCCAAAAGCTGGAAGAAAAAAGCACCAAGCTCCACAAGGAATAGGAAAACCTCCAGAATAGAAATTAGTCCCTGCTGACAATTAAGATAGGAAAAGGAAAATTATAGTTTGACAGGGAGTGGCACAAATGAGATCAAGGTATACTGATGTCTGTTCTTTGCCTGAAAATGAGTTTCCTTCCCAGCTGACTTTTTCTCCACCAGTCTGAGAAACAAAAGGAAGGTTTTGATGAATAATGTGATTTCTCCACAGTCTTAAAGACTCAGGAAAACAACAAGGCAAAGCAGCAAAATGGGAGGGAACTGGAAATAATCAATGATGCTACCAATGCACTTAAATTAAGAATATATTTTGGGGGTTCTGCATTTTGGGTATTTTCTTTTTGAGACATGTTGTTGACCAGAATTTGCCAAGCATATAAAACATCCCTTAAACTTAATAATTCATTCTGCTGCATATGATAAATGGCTCATCTGATCACTCATGTTGTTTCTTACTGAAGTACAGAAGTAGGATGCTGCCCTAGGTTAATAGACAGCAACCCACCCCATTGATTTAGTCAGCGACTGCTGCTTAACAAATGCTTCAAGTTTGAAGTGCTGGCACGTGGCCTGTTTTCCTCTGTTCAAATATGTAATTAAAATTCATCATAATAATTATCCTTTGTTTTCTTAATGGTTGTGGTGGCTTGACCTTGGCTGGCTGCCAGTTGCCCACCAAATCACTCTCTCACTCCCCCTTCCATCAACAGGACAGGGGAGAAAATGAAAAAAAATGGAGAGAGAAAGACAGTGAGATCACTTAGAAAGTACCATCATGGGTAAGACAGACTCAGTTTGAGGAAGATTAATTTCCTTTCTTGTCAATTAAACAGAGTAGGATACTGAGAAATAAGAAAAAAATCTGTAATCCCTCCCTTGTTTCCAGGTTCACTTTTACTCCCAGTTCTTCTGTTTCCTACTTCCAAGCAATGCAAAGGAATGGGAAAAGGAAGCTGCAGTCTTTGCCACTCCTTCCCTCTCACGCTCTTTCCCTGTTCCAGTTATATACAAATGTCTCCCAAATGGGTTTCTGCATTTCTTCAAGAACTGCTCCAGCCTGGGTCCTTTCCATGAGGTGTAGTCCTTCAGGAACAGACTGCTGCAAGGTGGGCAGTCACAGGCCACAGGTCCTGCCAGGAGCCCTTTCCAGTGTGGCACCTCCATGGCACAGCCACCTGCTCCAGCACTGGGTCCTGCAGGAGCTGCAGGGGGATCTCTGCCCTGTGCACACCTCCAGGGGCTGGGGGAGCACAGCCTTGGCTCACCACAGGCTGCACCACAGGCTGCAGGGGAATCCCTGCTCCAGTGCCTGCAACCCCTCCTGCCCCTCCTTCTGCACTGACCTTGGGGCCTGCAGAGTGTTTTCTCTCACATATTCTCACTCCTCTCCCCCGGCTGCTCTTGTGCAGCATTTTTTACCCTTTCCTAAATATTCTAATATTTATATATATTCCAATTTCCTCATATATGCCAGAGAGATGCTACCAACATTGCTGATGCACTCAGTTTTGGCCAGCAGTGGGTCCACCTTAGACCCAGCTGGAGAAGGCTCTCTCTGGCATATAGACAGATGCTATTATTCTTTCACAGTGACTACTCCTGCAGCCTGCCTGCTACCAAAACCTTACCAGTTAAGCCCAAGACAGTGGCACATGTAATATGTTAGAAAAAAAAACCAAACCAACTGAAAAAAAGGAAAAAAGAAAAAAGAGAAAAGAAAAAAGAAAAAAGACCCTATCAAACCTGAGAGGATACTAACAGAAGGACTGATTAGGAGACCTCACTTTTCTGGAAATAAGCAGCTTTTTTTGTCTCCTGAATTCCAGTAGTTGTAGACACGGCTTTGTTGATGGCTAAAATAATATTTGGCTTGATATTTGGTGAGTAGTTTGTACCAGGAAACTGCAGCAGTCATCTGCAAACTCTTTGCATAGGTCACAGGTGCTGCAGGAACAAAAGCTTTGTAATTGATAGCGATGGAAATATCTCCAACTATTTCTTCTTCAGAACTCCTTTCACTTGTCCTTTTTCCCCAGAAAACAACTAACTTTGGCTAAAATTGTGTGAAAATGTAGCAAGATGCTACTGTTTACAGTGGTTGTTACTGAACTCCTGCTGCAAAGGCTTCTATGGATCCTTCCTTCTAGTGCTGCCTTTGGAAAAGGAAAGTTTTTATTGCTCACCAAAAGGAATGTTGTAATTAAAGGTCTAAGTGCTGTACTTCAGCCCTCGCTCTCCACTGGCAGGAGGAGATAAGGCAGAGCAATGAAGAAGGCTAACATGGTTAATCTTATCTTCACTTTGGGCAATGCAGTAATTTATGATGTAGTGAATAACAACTAGTCTTGCTTTCTCTATTTATACACAATATTTAGCAGCAAACAGCTGGATGGTGCCCAGATGTTGGCAAATAACAACACCCCTGTCATTCTCCCTTCAGTCTGCCACAGGGCTCCAGGCTCCTCTTTCTTTCTGCGTATCAGTCTCCCTGGTACCAGCACAATTACAGCTCCCTTTTCCATCACCACGTGCAAAGGTCAAAGCTTAAAAACAACAGTAAAGGACTGCTCATTTGGTGTGGAAGCTGCTTCTAGATACCAAAAGATGAAGGTTTGCTTTTCTTAGTCGATTTTTTTATCTCAATGTCAGTGGGATTTGGGCAAGTGCTCAAGTGCTTTTCTGAGCCAAGTTTGGATTCAAAATTAAATTTGAAGACATTTGCAGTTGCAAGTTGTTAGTTAAGCTTGGAGGACTCCTTGATATTTAAATGCAAACTTCCAGAAAAAACCCATAAAACTCCATGCATTTAACTTCATTAATCTTATAGAACCTTTGTATTTATAAATAGACAAAAGGCATTGCCTAATTACACTTCAGCATGAGCAGAATGAATTTGCTTGCTCTAGTGCATGCAGGTAGATTGAACGATGTTAATGAAAATAGTCATCAAAAAGGGAGGTCTCTTTTAAACTGCTAAATATAATTTTACTAACTGTTTTTAGCAGCTCAATTGATGTTTGTCAGCACTTTAATTTGTGTTTGGAAACATGAATTCTAAACAGTTTCACTGTGTGACCCTGTGGTTTTCAGAAATCAGTGGGAATGAATGAGGAATCACCTCTTTCTCAGGCCAGACAGCAGCAGCTGCAGTCAGCAGGACGACTGTAGCTGGATCCCTCTGTTATTTTATTAAAGGTGACTGGCAGGGCACCATTGGAGATGGCTTCAGACTCTGGAGCGAGCTCTTTCCCAGCTTGTCCAAAGCATGCTGAATTTGGTGACCTTCTTGGGCATGCTGCAAAGGGCGTCTCTGACAGGACAGACCTCTCTGGATTTGGCTGGCTGGATTCCTGGTGAATTGATCACTTAGTTCTTCTGAGATTCCATGGAAGTGTTAATTATGTTAGAATACCTCAGATATGAGATAGGCATCTTCTTCCTTTTTTTCTTATTTTCGTTGCGTTTTTTTTTCTTTGTTTTGTTATTTTAAAGTGGATGGGGATTAGCTTGAGTGTTATGCTGAATCCCAGTGAAGATAAGTACTGTATTATCTATTACTTTAATGTTATTTTGGTACTATATAGAAGAAATTACAGGACTAATTCATCTTTCTTTTTGACATGCTCCAGAAAAAGTGGTTGTTTTACAAACTTCAAACTTTGTACAAAAGAACAAGAAGAATTTACTAAACAGTTGACGAGGTAGGAGAACTTAAAAGCTGAAGCCAAGACATTCAAGACACTATTTGAAATTAATTTTAAAGGAAACTCAGTACAACATTAAAGTGAGAAAAAATAAGAATGAGAAATAAATATTTTAGGCTAGTTAAAAAAGCAGAGAACTTGCTCCTCACATGTATAGCTAATACCTATTAATACTAACACTTGGGTAACATTTTTTCTGGTTTTAATTAATGTCCTGCAGTTTTTCACTGCTTAGTTTTATCTGTTCTCATAGGTTGTCCTTGGCCCAAATCTCACACAACTTTAAATAGAACACGGCACATTCGTGGTCTATGATTTTTTTTTTTAAGCTCATTACAAGCACAGTTTGCAAGGGTAAACCCGAAAAGCCACAAATTCTTTAAGAGGCTCAGGATATGTGACCATGTCCTGAGTGACTTTTAGAGACCAGCCCTCTGCAGGTGTGAGCACCAGCCCTGGCCCACATCATGCATCCCTGAAGCCTGGGGTGTGGGAATCCATGCTAACACTAAGCAAAATTCCAGTTTGTAAAATGTTTTACACGATCATGTTCCTACAGAAAACTCGGGAGAAACCTTATTTTCTTGTTCATGCTTCTGTTTTCCAAGCATGTAGGCAAGCCAACAGAGGTGAAGAAATAATTCTGTGAGAGTGTGAAACCTCAGGAGCTGCTGTGAAGTGCAAAGATACTACTACTGCCTTAAGAAATCCCTAAATCACAGATATGTAGGGTTGGAAGATTACAGGGGGAAATATTGTTATATTCTTTCTCTCTTTTTATTCTCTGATCATTCATTAGCTGTCAGAGACAGGATGCACTGAGGTGAACCTTTGATCTGAGCAAGTAAGGCCATTTTTGTTCAATCTCTGAGCAAATGCTGGGTATTGCTCTAATAGCAGTGTACACTGCTGCAGCTGAGCAGATTTTGGAATAGTAACCTTGCTTTGCCTTTCCCTATATTGTAGTAAACTTAGTCTTTTATTATAATCTGTATATGTTGCTTGAATACATAGCTGGACTCATCACATCACTGGGTATATCTGTTTCTTCCACTGTATGTGGTTGTGACTGTTCTAGGCAAGAGTGGTATTTTTAGTGCATCAACCTGTACTGTAATGTACCAAGGTCATATTTATTACAAATACTGCATCCTAAAATACTCTGTGTACATTTGCACATTCTCAGGCTTTTTGCACAATGATTGCTTTGGATAAGTTTGTAAAGAGTAAGCATGCAACAAATCTTTTACTTGTAAAATTGTCTTTCCCCTTGCTAGTCATACTTTTGACACATAAATGATCATTTTAGATTTTTTAATAATAGTGCTGCGCCATTTACTTCAACCTAAACCATTTCACCAAATAATAGTCAGCTTTTAGCAGTCTTCATAGGTGATTTATGAAATAATAGTTTGAATGTTCTTTGCATTTTGCAGTTTATCCCTTTATTCAAAGTTTTTCATCTTGATTCATTTGGAGTATTTTTATTTTACTCATTTTTTGTGCTTTAGTCTATTTATTTGCCCATCTAGTACATATTGTTTGTTGTCAAGGAGGTAACTTCAAACTCCAGGATTTCTAAATATATAGCAGACCTCAAAAACACATCTGTGATGACAGCTGACTCCCGGGATCCAGTGGCCTAGAAGCAACAAAGTCTTAGCAACACACTCTCAGTACATAGGATTTGTGACTTTGCAAGGGATTAATGAAGATCTCTAGAGGTATCAAATGCCAAAAAGGCCTAAGATCTGAACTGACTCATATGTGTAAAGATCTGAACCAAATTTTTTACTCACACTGTCCTACATTATAAACTATAAGACAATCACCTTTATTTTTAGCTGTCATTGCTTTCAGATTCAAACTCAATGAAGAAAGTGAACACTGTGGCTTAAGGCATAGCTCTGGTTTTAATAGACAATATCAGGGGTTTTTTAACAATTCAGAATTAAATATATTGATATCTATATATACTTGAGAAAAAATAATATAAAAGGGTTTAGAATAGGGTTAATCGATGATTCATTTCACTCTCCCCCTGGAGATAAGGCAATTTTCTGACATCCTCTTGTGCTTAGATTTCTTCTCTTGGTCTTGTCATTTGTAAAGGTGCAAACTGCTTTGAGAAGGAAAGAGAATATGTGGCCAGGACTTACAGCTTGTTTTACAGTGTGCTGAGTCACAATGCTGTCTTTTATAACTGTGTTGTCTTTGAGATGTTCGTTTTTTCATCTGCTGCAGTTTTCATTAATAAATTACTTTAAAAAACCCCAGTGAATTTGCAAAAAGCTCTTTTTGTGCCCTGTAATTATCTCATAGAATTTAATCTGGGAAGGTACTGCCTAAACTGCTTAAAGCAATGAAGTAGACAATGTTTAACTCATGCTCATTTTTAAAACAATCTGTTTTCTGAGACTTACAATAATGATAAGGTGTACTTTTAATATATTTTGTATTGTCCATGCTTGAATATTCTTTCTCTGACAGGACCATTATTCTACCTCAAACTAGCAGAATGAGGTTTTTTCACTTGTTAAAAATTAAATTGCTATTTTCTAGCTCCTATAACAAAGGAAACAGCCCTGGAATTTTACTTTTTAAACAACAGAGGTCCATATGAATTGAAAATTAAAAATAAACAAACCACCCTAGTGAATATCTGTCATGTAAATTTTAATTTGGCACTTTAATAGCTTGATACATAATTTTCATACTATGAAAACTACCTGCTCAAAAGATACTTATTTGTATTACAATAAGTGCTTAGCAAATTGAAGGTTGCATTAGTAGTTCTATTATAACAAGGTAGTTTCACAAAGTGGTAAATTAAGTTTCTTATATCTTTGAGTGTGAGAATGCAAATTTTTTTTAATGTAGGTATAATTAGTGAAATCATCTTCAGATGCTGTTAAGTTCTGCCACTTACCTCTGCTATGTGACATCATACATCAGTGCTTTTTGGAAGACAATTACTTAATTGGTTGTGGTGATAGTTAATTTCTATTTCCCTCCAGATAAAGATCATTTTGAACTCCCTTTTCTGAGCTCCTTTGTTCCATGAGACTTTTCCATTGAACAAGGATTGACAGAAAGCTGTAACTACATTATAGCTGCTATCATCTACATCTTCTTCCCCATGCCATTTAACTGGCAATATCAAAAGGCAGATCTTCACAGAGCCTGGCTCACCTGGGATTTAGTCCACCCAATCTATTTTTTTTTTAGCTACTGTTAAATTATGCAAGCTGAAGGCAGGATAGCATAAACAGAAACAGTTTTCCCATGTTATTGACATTATTTGTGCAACTTGAAGACAGAAGATGAGAATTCTTCAACATCATCAAAGTTTGGTATTGTAGAGAGGATTTCAATGTCTCGCTAACATCCACAATGATGAGGTCATTGATTACCTTAAAAGATGTGAACGTTGGAAATTAACATCCATGGAGCCATAAACAAGGAAGTCTTATACTATGAGTCATAGGCCACCATTTTAGAAACCCAGCCATCAGTTCCACACGGACAATTCTGCCCATTAAGACACTACTGTGCAGTTATTATCACTAATCTATGCTTATGCAAGTTAATGCATGGCCCACTCAACAAGAATGAAGAGGCAGACAAAATATTTTGTAAGCAGCTGGGAAAAGTCTCAAAATTGCTAGCCTTTTCTCTGATGGGGACTTGGAGATGTCTGCTGGAGATACAATACTGCTGAGAGGGGACAGTCTAGGAGGTTCCTGGAGTGTGTGGAAGAAGGGCCAGAAGGAGTATCCAGGGAACTATAGGTCTCTCTGCTTGATGTTGCTGCTGGGGAAGGTCATGGAGCAGGATAATGAGTGCCATCATCCAGCACATGCAGGACACCAGGGAATCTGGCTCAGCCAGCATGGGTTTCTGAAAGGCAGATCCTGCTTGACAAACCTGATCTTCTTGTATGACAACCAACCTGTGGGTGATGGGAAGGCTGTGGATGTGTCTACCTGAACTTCAGTAAAGCCTTTACTGCCATTTCCCACAGTATTCTTCTGGAAAAACTAGCTCCTCATGACATGGGTGGGAGTTTTGTTCACTGGGTAAAATCTGTCTGGACGCATGGGCCCAGAGAGTGGTGGTAAAAGATGCTACATCCTATGCTGTTGGTGACTGGTCACTGGCAGCTTTCCCCAGGGCTCAGTACTGGGGCTATTTGTGTTTTATATCATTATCAATGTTCCAGATGAGGGAATCAAGGGTGCCATCAGTCAGCGTGCAGATGACACCAAGCTGGGTGGGAGTGTTGATCTGCTGGTGGGTAGGAGGGCTCTGCAGAAGGACCTAGACAGGGTGGATAAAAGTGGCAAGATCAAGGACATGAGGTTCAACAAGACCCTGCGCCAGGTCCTACACTTTGGCCACAATAATCCCATGCAGTGCTACAGGATGGGGCACAGCGACTGGAAATCGGCCCAGTGAAGAATGACCTGAGGATGCTGGTTGACAGCAGATGAACATGAGCCAGGGTGTGCCCAGGTGGCCAAGAAGGCCAGTGGCATCCTGGCCTGTGTCAGCAATAGTGCAGCCAGCAGGAGCAGGGCAGTGACTGTCCCCCTGTACTTGGCACTGGTGAGGCTGCACCTCAAGTACTGCATTCGGTTCTGGGCTCAGTTCAGGAAGAACATTGAGGTGTTGGAGTGTGTCCAGAGAAGGGCAACAAGGCTGGTGAAGGGTCTGGAGCGCAAGACCCTATGAGGAACAGTCAAGGGTACTGGGGTTGTTTAGCCTGGAGAAAAGGAGGCTCAGGAACACCTTACTTCTCTCCATAGCTGCCTCAAAGGAGGGTGTAGTGAGACTGGGGGATTGGTCTATTCTCCCACGTAACAAGACAAGACTCTTGTGAACAAATATTGACAATTATGTTTGAACTTTAATAAACTTATAACCTACTTCACAGAGCTGTTAGATCTATTCAGTGGCTTTCAGTAATTAAGTGCAGTGCATGATGACTTAACATCATCTTTCAAACTCAGTATAGTTGTTTATTTTATTATTGTCTATTCCTGACTGTGTCACATAATGTGAGGTGATGTGCAAGCACAGAATAAATAAGAGTTCTTGCTCTGAAGTTCCTCCCATTTTCATTAACACAGCCACACAGGAGAAACTTCAAGGAAACAATGAGATCACAATGAATGGTAATGATTTTGGCATATCAGCAACTTAATCTAAATAAAGTTATTTTCCTATGCACTGTGACCAAATTTAGACAAAAGACTAAGGGATGCATTCTGTGAGATATTTCCCTGGAAAGTACAGGCAATTGGGATAGTGGTGTAAGTGGTAACATAAAACCAAAAAAAGTCTGTTTTGAAAATGCAGGTGGGCAGAGTGTTTTTTGTTTGGATGCAAAGTTCATTGATCTGCCAAGTTTATTGATCTACAAAGTAAGGCACAAAATTTCAGTAAATACTTTGGGAAGAGAAGAAAAACAAAGGCAGAAGAAATATTGAAAAGGGTCATTTGGACTTTTTAGGTTAAATTCAGAAGAAGATTTAAGAGGCATTCAAGCAACAGAAACCTTTGTGTTCAGTAGTTATGACACATACAATCCTTGTGCAGATGGAGTTTTTCTTCAATTCACCTTGTAAGTGAATGATGAATGAATCATTCCTTTTTTATTCTTTTTTCCTTTGTCTGAAACAGTATTTATCAAAAATGCAAGGGTTAAACTGAAAGACATCCCAGAATATTACATAGACTAATGGCAAAGGCTGTTCCAGCAATGTGATACAGAATGATGAAACTGGTGGTCTGCATAGGGTAGGTAATTATATGCTGGAAAAGATTCACAGCCAATGAACTGCTGATCCTGGGTTTGTAAATACTGTTTAAATCAACTTCTCAGCCTAGCACTTGCTTTATTAAAATGTCTACTTGGAAATACATTCAAGTCAAACTTATTTTCTTCCATTTAAACACATGGATTATGTTTTGTTTTCTTTAAATTGCTTTACATCAACACTAAACTGAAAGTAGTTGCCTGCTGTTTCACTGAAAACAACAACCATCTCTTCTTGGAAGTCAACATCATTATAATGCTTCTCATCCATATGATACATAAACAAGGTATTGATAATCCTTGAGGGAATGGGGAAGGAGGATTTAACTTCTGTCTGAGCAGGGAGGTGGAGCAGTGGTGGGAAACCAAGAGCTAAAGCTCGGCAAGAAAAAATGGCCTTACTGCCAAAATTCCCACAGGACATGAGCAAGACAAAAGGAAAGGTAGAGGGAAGACCATGGCCATTGTGAGAGTCTGGGTGAGCTGGGTGTTTAATGGGTAAATGAGGAAGCTGGGCCGACAATTCATAGTGGGAGTGGTCCATATGTACCATCAGCAACCTGTATGGAACATTGATCAGTTTCCAGCTTCCAGTTAAGGGTAGGAAGAAGATGTCTGTGTTCCCTTTCCTGTGTTCATGGGCTGCATGTTATTGCATTCAGCTGTGCTGAAAACCACCAGTAAGTGGTGACTTACAGAAGCCACACTGAGATTTTCTGGCCCTGGCTGCTCTTCTGTGAGGTTTTGAGAAACTCTGGTTAGAGGCATGAGAGATGCTTGAATTTTCAAAGCTTTGCAAAGTAAACATACAGAGCTTGTTACAGTATTTGTAAATTAAAGATTGCTTTAATCTGAAGCAACAGATTTATGAAATATTGCTTTAAATTCTGCTTCATGCTTCACAGCCAGCTGAGTTTATGTCAGAAACAAAGGCAATTTAAAAGAACCCATAGATTACTTTGGCTACTGAAGAGTATAAATTATCCCTAACTAAATTTTGTCAGTAGAGTATGTTGAGATATTTAGATAAAACGTGCGTTTTACATTTATTGCAGAATGATCCCTTTCCAAACACTCCACATCACAAAAGGGAAATGTGGGGTGAATTATTATGGGGCTGGTGATCTTTTTGCTGACATATATGATAATTACTAAGGATGGAAAGCTTTCACTTTTTAATTAGTCTTCTGTTTGTTTTGGTTTGGTTTTCTTTTAGTATGGTGCAGTACTATGCAATCAGACAGCATTGCATTAAAATTCCAATGTTAAAAATACTGTAAACATGTAAAAATGTATCTTGATGTGGCAGATGCTGTTGCTAAATATATATTTACTCGGATGCAGAAGAAATCTTTCTGAGGTAAAAGCAAGAAATCTAAGAAATCTCTTGCTTAAGTTAAAAGTTTAGCAATGACTCCTGCCCCAGATTCTTAACAAATCAACAGTTTTTGAACACACAGTCTCAGCAAAATGCTATTTCCAGTCCCAGCCTTTTGTGAAGATTATTTGTCAGGGTAGAATTGTGATTTTCACAGTTAATCTTGCTGTTAATTTTGCCTCAATATCCCCAAGACTAAAACCAAAATTTACCATGGGAAACAAAATATTTTTTGGCTAAAATGTATCTGTGGCAGGTATCAATAGCAGGCACCACTGTGTGTGAGCCAAGAAATCTGTGAGTGGCCCTACCCTGGAAGCACACACTGTTTTGCTGCTAGCTGGTGGGGCTGGGCTCTCTGCAAACCACCCTCATGCTCCACATGTGGTTGCTGGAGTACACGTGAGACAAGCTCTGCACCCTTGATGGAGCCATGGCTCTGCTTCCCAATTTATCCCAGTCGCCCCAGAGCACCTGGAACAGCTTTCTGGAACAGGTGCATGCCATCAGTGTCCTGTAGGAGCCATCTGTATCTGTCCATACCTTTTGGCTGCAGACAATAGCTAACCTAGATTTGCTGCTGTCTGGGGCTGCAGAAAGAAGCCTAATGCAGTTAGCAAACTGTTAGCAAGCTGTTAGCAAACAATTCTCTTATTTTATTAAATGTAATTACATACCATATTCCTTCTCCTGATCCTTTTGCCTGTAGGCTCGAAACAGAAAAAGGGAAAAAAGAACTCCTTAAAAACCATTTAAATACATTCTCTCAAGGTTGTGTCTAATGTGTACCTTTACAAATTGCCAGATGTGAGGGGAGAGGTAGTTACTGTCTACAAACTCTTAACTTATTTCTGTTTATGCAAGTGAACAGGCAAATACAGATGGTATTTGAGTGAGAAAGGGAAAAAATAATTTCCAAAGCACAGCTGGTTCTCCAAGATATGTGCAAATCCATACTACTTCTTATCATAGTTACAGAAGATTCAACTACCCAGTCCACAAAACTCAAATTTTCATGGTTCTTCTGTTTTCAAAGTGCTGGTTAAGTAAACTAGTTCTCCAGTTAAAACAGCATTTCCCCAGTTTCTGTCAATATTGCCATTTTAAAACTGAAGAATACTGTGGCTTGCTCCTCTGTGCCTTTACTTGCCAGTTTTCCAGCTCTCATGCTTTTCCCATGAGGCACTGTACTATGAATGAAAATTCATAATTTTCAGTATATTCAGAATTTTCATATAAAATATGAAAATTCATAATTTTCATATTTTAGTACATATAAGGCATCAGTTAAATAACTGCATGTTTCTAACAAAAGGTGCCAATGATTACCCAACACAATACTTCAGGACAACTTATCAGGGGCTTTGGTTAAATTGAACACTGTTTTTAGCAGGAAATTCAGTCCTTTTTCAGTGCCAGCCATTTCCCTTTTTCTTTATTTGGGAGATTCTCTCTTTAATGTAGTTTCTTTTCTGGAGGAGAAATCACACAGACAGTGCTTCTGCCTTTGATTTTCCAGTTTTGCAAAGCACATACAACAGCCTCTTTAATCTCATTAATATTCATATTCATAATTTTTACCTGACAGAATTGAAGAAAACAGACTTAAGAATTATTTGTTACCTTTAAGACTTCTTCATTTCATAAAAATGTATATTTTCCAACGCTGCTTGAATATGTATAGAAACTCAAGTAGTCTACCTTGGAAAAAGAAAAAAGCAGTCTAAAGTCCACAGCTGTAGGATGTCGTGGTTTAACCCCAGCCAGCAGCCAAGCTCCAGGCTGCCACTGGCTCACTCTCCCACCAGTGAGACTGGGGAGAGATTTGGAAGAGTAAATGGTAGAGAAATATGTTGACATAAAGACAGTTTAATAGGGAAAGCAAGAGCTGCACACACAAGCAAAACAAACCAAGAAATTCAGTCACTTTTTCTCATGGGCAGGCAGGTGTTCAGCCATCCACAGGAGAACACAGCCCCATCACGTGTAACACTTGGGAAGACAGAGACCATCATGCCAAACCTCCCCCCATTCCTCCTTCTTCCCTCCCTCTTCATATACTGAGCATGACACCACATGGTCTGGAATAGCCCTTTGGCCACTTTGGGTCACCTGTCCCAGCTGTGTCCCCTCCCAGCCTCCCATGCACTCCCAGCTCCATTGCCTTTGGGGCAGCATGAAAAGCAGAAAAGGCCTTGGCTCTGTGTAAGCTCTGCTTAACAAACAACACAACAACAACAAAAACATCTCTCTGTTATCAACCTTGTGTTCAGCACAAATCAAAACACAGCTCCATGACAGCCAACATGAAGAAAATTAACTCTACCCCAGTTGAAACCACCATATTCTAATGATGTAATCCACAAATTAAAAACCCTCCTGTGGCACTGCTAATATTGCATGACTTCTTCAGGCAGAAGACTTCCTGACACTGTTGCTTAATTAAATCAGGATGATATCTTGTAATTCAATAAGACAGAACTATTCCTGCAACAGAACTTCTATTTCAGGAAACAAATCCCACCATTGTCTACAGCTCTCACCTTTATTAGCACACTGCCTTTTAAATCCTCAAAATACAAAATACTCCTGCACGCTATGAATAGCCACTTAATTTTAAAAGCTCATCATAAAGTGTAAATAAATCTGTACCCGCCACATAATGATACTTTACTGTCAATGTGAGTAAAGTAGAGATCTAACCTGCACAATCAAACAGCTGTTGAGCTGCCTAGCACAGTGGCATCATGTTCTTGATATCATCAAAGAATCATATCAAGAACATCTTGATCATTTGATCATCTCAAAAATTGATCATCTTGGTAATTGCATTGAGGCTTAGTGCATGCACCAAAGCAAAACTGTAGCAAAGCAACAATTGGCTTTGCACTGAAATATTTCTTTAACTAACACTAAAGTTATATAAGCCTCAAAACCAATTATGCTCTTTGTTTTTGGAATGGTATGTATCATATTTTTGTCAAATTAGTTCTGTAAATGTTAATTATATTTAAGTTTGCAACAGTTGGTCTTCAAAGAGTGCCTTGAGATTCCTTCATTTGCAGTAGGCAAGCCCAGGAGGCCTTTGGCCCCTTCCCTTGGAGTGTATGTACAACCTATCCAGGTTTCCACAGGGGCAGTGCCAGAGGTCTGTGCACTGCTCTTCTGGCTCCCCTCAGCTGTAGCTCTGGGACAAAAAGGTCTTGAGATGTGTTTTGTATTATTCCTTTATAACCTCATGCCCTTTAGATTTCATCTTCCTCCTTCAATAAGTAATTTTAATATGAGTCTCTGGATCAGACACAGGATTCTAAGTAAGAAACTTTCAAAGAGTTTACTAAGTCAAAATCATTCTTTAATTATGTCCCATGTTTACTTTGCACTGATACTTTTATTTATTTCATAGGAATGAACAGAATTTTCTGAAAACCAAAAGCTGGTCTCATGTTGACTCTATTTCCATATTAATTTTAAGTGATATTTTTCTATTGTAACCAAAAAAGAATTCAGACAAAACTACCAAATCTTTCTTATCCCATTTAAGTAAAATGCAAGAGGGATGCCATATCTTTTTCAGAGATGCATCAGAATAAAAGGATGATACCAAAATCCTATTCTTTTAGAGATGTGGTAAAAAACAGACTTTTAAACTATCTCCAGATGAAGACATAAATCTCTTGACCTTTAAAAACTAAGAAAAATATTAGTGGCATGATATTTTAAACTGTGTCTCAAGTTACAATAAATGTGTAGCGGTAATAAAAAAGAAATCAATAAAAGAAATCTACAGGATCTATAATTCCATTTTGGATTACAGCTAGTGAAATAACTTTAGCTGGACAACACAGTACAAAAATTTGTGTGGAACATCACAAATATTTTTTCAGCAGAAAGGTTTAAAAAAATCATAAGTGTGTAATACATGTTACTGAAATTTGACCTCCCCTCCCATTCCACTGTGCCCCCTCCCTTCCCCCCCAGAAAAAGACAAAATGAAAGACTTGTTTTGCTTTGGGAAAAATTATTTTAAAAAAGATAAAACTTCCCTAAAGAAATGAAATATTTTGTTTAATTCATGATTAAAGAAAGTTAATTTATAGAAAGGCCACTGCTTCAATATAATACCCTGTATTTTTCACTTTCCTAAAAACAGACCAATGTTGACTCATTCTTCCTTAAGCCCTTGTAGGATTAAGTTTATAGGAACTTGAGTTGAAAACTGAATAAAAATGGGAAAGAACATTAAGATTATTTGACTTCTTCAAGCATCAAAAACTGTAATTATTTACCTTGTGTTTTTTGATGCTCACCTACGGCTGTCAGGAGCTGCAAATTTATATTAGTGTGGGGTTTTTTTTGAAAGTGAAGGGGAGGTTGTGCATTTTTTTTTTGAAGACAAGCAAGTTGTATAACTCATGAGAAACTGCTGATGCAGACAGCTTAGCAAGTTTCAAGGAAGTGATTGCATATTTATGTGGAAGAGAAGAACCTTCGCATTTGCATTAGGTAGGATATAAATAAATCCGAAGACCTTGTCTTCCCCTAATTGTATAGCATTTTATCTTTATCAGTGGAATTTAATTCATAAACCCCTCAATTCAGAACTAACCCTCAATTTAGAATGAATTAAAATCTTGTTGTAAAGAACACATGGTATCTAATTAATGGGAAAAATCAAAACCATAGTAGTCTTATTCTCAACTAGATACCTGCTCCCATGCTTATGATCTAGGAATTTATAATTCTCAAGTGACTCTCAAGTGATTAATGAACTACTTGTCAGGTCTGTAATCAAACACATGTATTTTTGTTAACCAGTCAATTGCAGAACACAAAAGGATTCATTTATTTCAGGTCTTGCTGCTGCATGAGTGGACTTCTTTAGCCTCTTCAACATTTCAGTGGTAAAGCACATCAATGTATACCAAGAAGAATTTTGAGGAGTCACAAAGGCTGTATTCAGCACCTGAACAAGAGACATCTTTGCCTTTGCCACAGATTTCTTTTGACACAAAACATGTCCTTCTTCACTACTATTAATACATTTATATGCCAGATAAGGAACTACAGCAAACATCTGCCCATCAAAAATCAGTGTTATGTTTTGTGCTTTCTTCTAAACAATATAAAAAGATCTCTGTCAACTACTTTCTTAAAAATAAGCAGCAATATTGAAAGTGTAGTGTGTAAAAATCAGCTGTGATGAAGAATGTCCTCTTATAATTACACATTACATAGCTTATAATGTTAATGTATTTTCAATATATGCTCATTTTGCTCTGGTTTGTAAGTTTAGAGACTGGAAGCCCTTATAAACTTCTCTGGCTCAGTTTGGTTATTGTTTGGAAATATTTTAAAAATTAATAAATACAGATCCTGCTTGACTAAGTTATTTTACAAGTATTTGTAGTCTGAAAAATTAATCAATATATCAGAACACAGAATCACAGGACAGTTAGGGTTGAAGTGACCTCTGGACATTTTCTAGTCCAACCCCCTTGCCCAGGCAGGACACATTTTAATTTGAAATATTTTGTTCTGACAGCGATGAACTATGCAGAATTTTATTTAGAAACTCAGTTAATCTTTCTGAATTTAGCTTATTTTCTGGAATTTTTTTGAATTTGGAGAAATTAAATGAAAGTATTTGTGGTATGAGTTCAGTCATAAGCTTGCTCACCAACAATCTGATATTTGAATACTATTTCAGCATATGACAGCTGAAACCTCTGATATATTGTTATTTATTTTTATTCCCTAGATATCACTTTTGTCAGCTATACATCTGGCAATTTACCTCCCATTTTAAAGAACTAATTGAAAATTAAAGATTATGTGGATCCTACAACAGCTCTATAATGATATATGAAATAGGATGTCAATTTCCTATGTATACTTGTTTTCTACAGAAAACCAGCATCCATTATTTCATATACAAAGAGAAATATGTTAAGAATTTCAAATTTAATTCACCCTCACTAGTGAAGACGTGCAGTAGTTGTTCTGCCTTGAGATACTGTCCACAACTGTGACCCAGCTCCTCCTCATGGTTCTTACTGTTCCTCTGGCTTCTCTTTTACTTAGGGAGCTTTCTATGTGCTTTCAAATCTTGGGATCTGTTTAAATAAATAAAAAAAATGAATAAATAAACCCAAGTAAACTGTGGTCACGCAAACCATGCAGCCACTAGATGGTGGCTCCAAGCAGCAAAGGAGTGATGTGCAGATGAAGTCAGTATTTAAAGAATGGATCCTGGACATGGTTTGTCATGGCTGTAACAGTACATCTAAGGAGATTTTCACTTCTCTGAATTATCAGACTTGTTCAATGCAAACATAGCAGCACTGAACATCAAAAGTATTGAGGTCTTTCTTCATAGTCTCTTCTTTCTGATTGTTTCCATGCCTGTCTTATTGCAAAGTAAGGTAGACCTTACTTCTGTAATTTCACTTATTTCACTTATGTTGTATAATTTTCCTCAAAACAGCAAAATAACCAGTAGAAAAGATGTGAGGGAAAAAAATGAAGTTGCAGGGAAAAAAATTAACCTTTTTCCTTTGAAGTTTTAAACAAAAGAAGAAAGCATAGCATAAGAACCTATCCATGGAGGCTCAAGGGATAAAGCTTTTGGCTGAGAGGAAGAGCTCATGTCCATGGTCTGCTAGGCTCATGCAAAAAGTCCAAATGAGGACTTTTATTTGTCTCCCTTATTTGTCTCTGCTTCAGCATCAAAAAAGTGAACAATACTATAAACATGGCTTAATAAGCAACTTTAAAGCCTTTTGGTGGCAAATATCCTCCAGTGTTTTCTGATGGGGGTCAGGGTGAATACCTCTGAGAACAACCAGACCTGTATTTGTTACAGATGAAAACATACTTTATTTTTGTTGGCAATAAGTTCCAGAAGGTTTAATATAGGGAAAGATCATATCAGGATATTATATCCAAGAAGGTGGCACTCATCTGCCTCTGACAGCCATCACTTGGTATGCTTTTGTAGAAAATTATCAGACATCTCCACTACCAACCGATAATGTGATTCAAAACAGTATCTGCAGCTTTCAGTAATTCAAATGCAAATGTGAAGCTGCTGCATTTTGAAATAAAACTGGTTCAAAGACGGTTGGCTATGTCATTACACAGTTGGCTTCAAATAATTTAATAATATAATATGTCATAGTTTCATACTATTATTTTTTATTACTTTCTTAAATACATCCATAAAATTTCACAGTGCCTGTTGAACAATACCCACCATTTTCCCGATTCCTTAATGAGTGATTCTGAGTGGCAGCACCTCCATCTTGTGGTAAACTGGAGAAACAGATCTTCTTTAATGCTATCTGCAATAAAGTACCTCTTAAAAACACTATGGTAATATAGATCTATCCAGATTGGATCATGGCTCCAGGTCCTTCAGGGAGTTCAGTGGGATTTCTCTTTACCTCCATGTGGTATGCCATGTGGGGCAGTCCTCCCTGTCCATGCAGAAACCCTGTTTTCTTACAGGAAATAGCAGGGGAAGTTGTCCTCCCTAAGGAATGAGGGAGGTACTGTCCCTCTGTGAAGGGAGAACTAATGCTTTCAATGAGTAGCTGTAATCAGGCATTGAGGAATTTAAATTCTATGAATACCTGATACAGAGGAAACTTCCAATTACCATAATTCTGATGCAATTGTAAAAGATTTGTTTCCTGAAGATATAATATCAAAGCAGTTTTCCACTGCCATAGTTGATTATAAGTGTGAATAAGGATGTGTGTGTAGTGTCTGTATTTTAGGTTTAAAGTTAAATTTTGTAATTTGGAAAAATCTAATCTGAAAAGAGAAATTATTTTCAAGTTCAAGAACAGATACTTTACAATGTCCAAAACCTAGCTTATCACTGGTCCTGTTTGCACTTTTGAAAGCCACTGAACACAGTTCAAATACCTGCACTGGGCTATCAGATGAAAGTCTACTTTCTGTTTTGTTTACATTGGTTTTTTTGTCTTTCTATCCCTAAGATACTGTGTGCTGTGAATGCAGAAAGTGAGACATTAAGCAGGCAAGTCAGCTGGATGCCAAAAATGAAATTCCTCCACTTCATACCGAGCTATCCCAGCAGTGCCCTGTTTTACAGGACACCTCCAGATCATTAGTGCCATCATACCCAGTGCCCCCACCCTCTCATTCTGCCCAGTGTGCTACAGTGCCACAACTGCCTTGGATTTACCCCAGTATGTTAAATTCTTGCTCTTTTTGGGAAGTCCAGAACTAGGCACAGTACTCAGTGTGGTCTCACAAGAGAAGGGTAGATGGAATTAATCACATCCATTGACCTGTTGCCCACAATCCTGCTTGTGGTGCTGTGATGCTGGTGCTCTTCATTTCCACAGGGACACATTGCTGACTCCATTCAGCTTTCTTCCCTAGGACATCCAGAACTTTTTCTGCAGAGCTTTTTTTCAGCCTTTCGGTTTCCAGTCTGTATGGTTGGATGGGATTACTGTGTACTGGCTGCTTTTGTCACTGGCACTTATGTCACTTCATAGGATTTCTGTCAGATTCTGTTTTCAGTCTGTCAAAGCTACTTATATGGTAATTCTAACCAGTATTCACAGAAGGAGTAGCACATCATTTGGACCAAAAATTATAACTGCATATTAATTTAAGAACACAAAAACTTCTGTGCTGTGATGTCCAATATTTTATCTCTGGCCATGGTCATCAGAGAATGCTACCATAAACCAAGAAAGTTTTAAATCATCTGTGCTCTTCTATGAGATACTGTCTCTAACAAATCAGTAGTTTAGTAACCTCTCAATTTGATATGTGCATTTCTCTTTCTCTTAATTTAATATGTGCAACCTTTTCTCTTCAATAGCAGGAAAAGAACTGACTTAATTTATATTTTTTGCTGACATACCTCATTAATTCATAACGGTGGATGATGATGGATTGTGCAAAGAAATTTTCTTATTGTTTAATATAAGCTTGCTTCCTCAAAATGTTTTTGTTGTACTTCTTTGTACTGAGAAATTGGAAAAATTAATCCACATGCACCATTTGTGCTTCTCCAGTCCTAGCCTAGTTCCCCTTTGCTTTTAGAGCAGAATGTGTTGAAATGTTTTCTGTTTTGTTCTTCAATGCTTTTCTTTGAGTTTCTAACATCAGACTGGCATTTTTGACTGTTGCTGTGCAATGAACTGGCATTTTTGTATAGCCCTATCCAGGAACTTTAATGTTCCTTCCAGGTGTGACAATAGGTGGTCAACCAACATCTTGGGTGTGTACTTTATTTTCCCCTCTTTGTGTTTATTGGCACTGAGTTTCACCTGGTATTCTGCTGCCCTGTCACCTGCAGGATGCTTCTGCAGCTCTCTGCAGTTTGCTTTACTTTAGCTTGCTCTGAGCAAGGGAAGGGTATGCTACAGCAAAGCCTTTACAGGCAAAAATTGGTTTGACTGAAAGTCATTTCATTTCAAATCACGGGCTGAAAAATATTTTTATCCTGAAACATAGCTTCTTACTCACAGCTGCATACCATGGCCTCCCTGTACACAGTTCCTATGTGAGTTTTGGCTTTGTAGGGTGATGGAATTGAAACATAACATAACCTGCCTGTTTTGCCTGTTTTTCTAAAGGCTGAAACCATCTTCCTTACCTGGATTCAACCTGTTTCCAGCACCTGCTGTTGGCTTTGATCTGTTCCTTTGTCATTAAACACATGCATGGTCTCTTAAAAAAGCATCAGCTTCACTCATGAGGTGGACTCCCACAGCTGCCTCAGGTGATCAGTCTGATGACCAGGGGTGGCTGGAGCAGGGAAACCTCCATCCTTCCCTTCCCACATTTCTACATTGCTAGTGCTACAGCACACTTAAGCTAAGTTCTGTTCAACAAAACTGACTTGAAATCCAGTTTGTGCTCCTGGAGTGGCCCTCAACTACCAGTTTTCATAATACACATTTCTTTAGCTCTGTGCTGAGAAAGAAAAAAAAAACAACAACCAAGCTGTCATCACAGGTATCTGCTGCTTTAAATTGGGTTACACATTACCAGCAGAGCTATTTACCTCCAAGAACTCCAGTCCTGCAAAGTGTTACATAAACACATTTAAATATGTAAAATACTATATACATGTGAATATATGTAAAATGTTACATGCAAAAAAGGTTATATTCACACATACAGAAATGAACAATCAGATTTAAAAGAGCAGTTTGACACATAACAAAGAAGAAAATGTGTGTGTGTGTGTAATGAGACAGAATTTCAAAGCACTTTGGTTCTTCAGTTCCTTTAATTTTAACAGGACATACAGAATGATAGAAAGCAGAAACTTGATCATAAAAGTTAATGGTGACTTTGCAATACTTTGTATGTTTACATGGAGCCCTTTTGCATTTATTACTTCAGATTAGCACCTGAATGATGAAATGTAAACTGCTAATATCTCCAGCTGGTTTTACACCAGTGTTACCATTTGAAAATCATCATTTAAAAAATGGTGCACAATTGCTGAGTAGACTCTGGATCCCAGTCCGATCCCACCATTTTTTGATATCTACATCCAAAAATGTTTAGTCAATGCCTGGGGGGAAAAAATCATGGTAAAATAAGAGTTGGTTTCCATGTTATCTCTACATCCTTTTTTAAAAGTCAATTTACCTAAAATAAGTTTTCATATGCATAAATCCTTAGTAAACTTTGCATATCCTTCATAAAATGTTTATATGTTTTCAGGAAAAATTTATGCGTCATTCAAAAAAAAAATATTCCCCATCTGGATGGATTTGACAAAGTATTTTATTCTCTTCCATTTTCACCTCAGGTTCAATGTCTCTTGCATTTTTAATTAAAAAAAAATTTAAAATACCAACATTATCCTTTCAAATATTACTCAATCTTTCACATATGAAGTATGTTTTCTCTTACAGAAGTTAGATTCTACCAAGGGGCATTAAAATGTAGCACACAAATTTTCTTGTCTTAAATTAATTCATGCTTAAGCTCTGGGTTTGCATAAATTATATCTAGAAACCATATACCACCAAATCTTTGGAGTGTTAAGTATCTGGAATTTCTATGGATGTCAATGTTCTGAGAGAAGGATCAGGCCATCAGTTTGGAAACCATGATCACTTACTGCACTTGATGCCACATTTCACATTTCTGCTCTGGGTTTACATATGTGTTTGTATTGTATTTCACTCTCAAAAACAGAAGGTGTGAAGGAAAGTGCATTGGTGAGGATCACAGGAGGAAAAGTAAAAATATTGATTGTTTTTCTCTCATTTACTTAAAAGGCAATGCTTCTGGTATTATTCAGCAGTCTTTGGCTCGCTTCCCCCTTATAATGGTATCTGTTTCCCATTGTTAAAGATTCTTCATCCAGGCTAGTCTATTATTTCTAGAATTTGTAGAAAGGTTAGTGAGTCTCTAGAGTTGTGATTATTTTTTCTAGCTGACATTTATTGATCTCATTACCTTCATGCTCATATTTCAAAAAACTTTTTTTACATTTTGTTACCATTTCAAAGATGACAGAAATGCTGCAGTGCTCACTGTATTAGAACTGTATGTAATTAAAATTTGTACTCTGTGTTTCATCAGAAATTCACTGCCAAACCTCAGCATGTGTTGTTTACAAATTAGATTGTTATAATTAGAACACCAAATGACTGCAAAAATAGAGACTGAATTTATATTTGAAATAAACATCTATTTTACTTCTGCATAGAAAACTCTGACATTTTGGCCATAAGCTAGATACCATACTTTGGAGAAATCAGATGACATCCATACCTCTGCAGGTGCCAGCAAGCCCCTGAGACAGTTTAGGAGATACCATGGGGGAAGAAGGACATGTACAATTCTTTTGCTAGCTTTTTACAAAGGAGTGATTTTACTGCATATTTCCTTTCTCTATTATTAATTATCACTAAAATTCATGTGATTACAACAGTATTAGCCATTTTCCTTAAGATACAAAGGAAATTTGCTTCTACTTGGATGAATATTACATAATTCTTGAAATATTTAAACTTATTAAGGAACAAAAATAGGCCATAATACACTCAAAAACTTCTTAGTATTTGTATATTTTAGAGAAAGTATGTAGGCGTTGGTCTTAAAAAGTACTGTTGCTTCATAGATACCTAATAACATGAGGGACTGACTCCTGAGTTCCAGAAGATTCCAGATGATAAATGCTGTCAGTTTGAAATTTCTCCTGCACCTTTCATATCATTTTTTAGAGTATTTTTAAAGGTTGCCTGCTGAAGTATTAATGTGGACAGATGATGAAACACTGGCAACAGGATATGCACAGAACTAACAGGGTTATCTTGTGGCAGTGCATAATAAATACCTCCATGGGAGCATGAAGATCTGAGCTACCTTAGGTAGTACAGTGGGTGTGAACAGCTCAGACTCTAGTTCTGTACTGCTTTGCTGAAGACTGCTAAATCACTTCCCTGTCACTAACTCCCTAAAATAATAGAATAAATTGTCACTTTGCTGAAGTGGGGAAAAACAGCATGGGAAATAAGTTGGTATAGGTGTTGACATTTAAAGCATTTAAATATCTGTATTATTCCATTAGTATATGGACACTAGACACATTTCTAAATCTATAAAAATAATCCATATGTAATGTAGATAAAAATTTATGTAAGTATATCTATGTATAAATAAAAATAAAACAATGTATTTTATTGCTGGCAGTTCAGCAGAACTTTTATCTATTTATGTCTTAGAAAGCAGAACTTATATATATTTTTTATTTTTATGAAGTTATGCAAAAGTGTTCCTTTCTCCTTTTATTTTTTTTGTATCTGGAATGGCTTAGTGAACTACCATACTAAGTGGCCCTCTACATGGAGAAGATAGTTGTAGTTACTTGCCACTTACTTGTTATTATCAGAATGTATAGAGCTCCCAGATCACTGATCTTTATCCAACTTGTGTGACATCTCACAATTCCTCCTTGACCCTCTTTTCTCAAGGAAAAGGGAATTCTCTTTTGCTTTGTAAAAAGCAATATGAGTTTTCCTCTTGAAAAATGTGACTTGAGAGTCCTTCGTAAACTCTACATGATCTTATGCCAATTGATAGATTTCAAAGGCTGAAGATGCAGCCAGATTAGAAAGTAACACATATGTGTTGACAGTCTCTGGGTGACTTATGGCAATGTTAGCACCAGACAAAAAGGGTGACAGCAACCTGCCCAGCTGGAATTGTCTGTGGATATCACTGAGGTGTTGTGTGAATTCATACACAGCAGGTCAAGCATGAAAGAATGTTACTTATGGAAGTGTAAGATAAAATACTTTTGCAGACAGTACTGGGAATAATGGAAATAACCACTTGATAGAAGCTGCCTTCATCATTCCTTTACAATGAGCATCCTTTCCTATTTCTAGGCTGCTTCATTACTGTTGTCCTTGGAGCTCTCCTTAAATTAAATGAGTATGAGTTGGAAAAGGGATTGACAGCTGTGGTTATATTAGTTATTGCAACTAATGTATCTATGGCTGAAGCATATGCTAGCAGCCTCACTGGCTGTGGATATCATGGGTAACTTTGGAGAGTTTAGTCAGTATTTTCTATCACTTTACATTATTAAAAAAAAATTCAAGGTATCTGTTTTTCAGTTAATATTAAATTATGACCCCTAATAACAAAGATGCAGTAACTTTACTCACCTTTTAGATTTTAAAGCCACTAGTACATACAGTGTTAACCTCAGGAGATCAGTCTGATGACCATCAACAAGCAACAGAAACCATAAATCACCTATCTTGTGGATGTCTAGCATTTAATTAAAATTTTGATAGGATTTAACAGAAAGAAAATCTAACAAAACTACAAGATTGGAAATGCAAACCGTATTTTTCCTTTAGAAAGAGATTGATGTATTAAATATTTATGCAAACATAATAAATTGGCAAGTGTATGAACACACTGCTACATCTTCATGTCTTCCATATATCATCTGCCTGAAGAAAAGGATTTGCTACTAAAATAGAATTGGTGTTCTGCTATATAATTTTCATAACAGTAGCTACTTGTCATTATTCTTTCTATATCCATCTATATCCATCCTAATATAGGTGAAGATTGTAGCTAACAATAAGAATAAACCAATGGATACTATTTCTGAATAGACAATGGAACATGTATTTACATCACTGGAAAGATACTCTGGAGATACTGTGCTTTTGTTAATTCAGGGTAATGTCCTATTCACATAACTGATCTATGAATTTAAGTGAATGGCATGTCCAGAAACCTTCTGAAAAAAATAGATTTATTGCATATTTTAACTGAGTATGAAATTAGCAGTTTTCCTGATAGACCAGTACTAGTAATATTGAACATTCTTCTTTATGACTGTAGTAACAGTTTTGAGTAATTCTCACAATAACTCCATAGGAAGCATGATATTGTTTTTTTAGTGATAGAGAAAGTAATACAGAGGGGCTGCTGAATGTCACATAAAAGGTGTATCTAAGTAAAGTTAGAGTAAGGATGAATCATGAGTGAGAATGAGATTCTTGTGCAATTATGACTTTCTTAAAACAAGTGGTGCAAGAGCCTATAGGGAAAGCAGGGCATGATTTACTGCTCTTCACTGGTGTAGACACACACACACTTTGCTTTGACCACCATGCTGTATTTGCTGGCTGCAGAACTAACAGCAAGCTGTAGACTATAAAGTGACTGCTCAGCACTTAAGATGCTCCAAAAAGCTCCATCCAAAGTACAACGGTGTCCATTGATTCTGCACAGACTAGAGAGTAGAATAATTTAACCATCAATGCTTTAAACGTATAAACTTTGACAGATTCAACTTCTGTGTAACAGAAAGCTGCTTACATAAGTGATTTGAAAGACAAATGTGACTATTTAGGTTAAAATAGTCAGCCTGGGATTAAAGATTTTTGGATAAGCAGTGTTACTATTGCTTCAAATGGAATAAAATAAGGAAGGACTAAAATACCCTAAATGGATTAATGGAATAAAGACAGATACGAAGAAGGTTTTTCTATTACTTATTTCAGGAAAAAATATAATTGTATTTTAGGATTCTGGGTTAAAAAAGAACAGAGGTTTGAAGCTGCCATTTCACTGAAAACAAAACAAAGCTTTATGCAGACCAGCTTACCTTGTATTTTTCACATTCACCAGAATGAAACTTCATAAAATGTTCCCCAAAATATGGTTCACTAGGAAAAGTAAATGAAACATTCAGACTAAAATTTATTCATGTGAGCCACAGAAATGTTGACTATTTCTAATATATGGTTCTCATTATCAAAAAATTATGACTCTTTTGGGATATTAGATGATTTATTTAAGTAGAATAAGAGGACAACTAATGTAATCATACATTTAAGGTTTTTTACTATACATCAACATGCTTAACAGTTGAAAGTTTCTGAAGAAACTCTGATTCTGTCAACCTCAAAAAGTGTCACTGGTTTCAGTGGGGCAGGATGTCACTTTTCATGTGAACCCAGAGGAATTAGCTGCAGCTATGGATCACTAGAATGGAGAGGAGTGAGAGGCTGGATGTATGATTTAGGGAAACAGAGTGAAGGGAAATTTAGTTTAGGCCATTATAATCCAAAGATCTGCACATATATTTCCAGGACTTAATTGACAGCTTTAAAATCTCCTTTATGTCCAAAACTGTAACGTTACTAAGACCTTTCTGTTATACCTCAGGAACCTCATTGTGTGTTTTCACACCTGAATTGTCCTGCCAAGATGTTGATTTCCCCCTCTTCCTTCCCTCCCCCTCTACTGTGGGGAAGACCTGTAAAAATCATATCCATATTAGAGTATGTTTTTACTGCAGGGTTAATTTGGGTTCTTCCACATTGGAAAATGTGTTAACTTAAGTGAGAATAATCAGACTGTGAAACAGTACTCAAGCTGTGTGTCTACACACCTTCTGTCCTTGTTTGCTTGTGACAGTAAAATTTCTAGAGGTATAGTGCCAGAAGATGCTTTGCACTCTGAATTTTCTCATATCTGGAGGCATGGGGAAGGTTGTCTTTGTTCTTTCTAGGCTCACCAGAGGGATTGTGGAAAACATTTTGGAACTCAGGCCCTTAAGCAGATCTAGCCAGTACCCACAGTGAGGAGTGCTTAGGTTAGCAGCTGGCAAATCATGCTAATTGTAGTTTTTATCTATACAGCAGAGAATATCAGTTTAATGGACTATGTGTGCAGGTGGAACTCAGATCAGGAGCAACACTTGAATTACAATTTAAACAAAATTCAAAAGGCAGACAAGGTTTTATGGGTATGTCTACACAGTACTGTCTAATGCTGCAAAGAAACATATGAATTATTTAAACCATTAAAATGAATATGACTGCATTAATATAGTTCTGATGGTCAGAGAATGTTTATATCAGAACTAGAATCATCATATCTAGGATGGAAATTTAATTTAGACACTGCATTGGGCAATAAGGACAATCCCTACAAAGAATAATTAGAAAATACTTATTTTTGGGGGGGCACACTAAATGCTAAGTAGTCTTTATTAATAATAAAATAGTTTGTAAACTGAGAGGATAGATGAACTGGAGAACCTTCCATTATTCTAATCATCATCTCTTAGTGACAGCTAGCCTGCTTCTCTTACTTCCTTGCATCTTGAAAAGTCACTTGCACTTCTGCAAAGAAAGCATAATGTTCTGAAAGGTAGTATTTTACATCCTCTGTGCTCAGCTGAAAATTACTTTATGTGATCTAAGGTAGTGAAGGATTGGACCCAGATGAAAGTACTAATAGTTAAGGCTCATATTTCTACATGACCTGTGATGAAAGACAAGAAGGTGCTGCATCTCCAGAGACTTTGGGGAATGTTCAGGGAGTGATATAATTAATAACTAACTGTTCAATTTGACAACGCTTAATCTCATTTTCTCAGGCTTGCATCCTACAGATTATTTATAAATTAGATTAGTGGTCATAGTAACTATTCCCCTGAGTTTGCAAAGTGAAGGGAGCCCAAAATGACTTCTACTTTTCACAGCAGGTCAATTGAGCACATCATCCTCCTCAGCAGGATAAAATGAATACGGTGCAGTCTACTCAGGGGAAAATAAATTCTGTTTCTCACAATACTAGTAAATGAGCTGGGGAAGGCTCTGTCAGTTTAAAGAGGAAAGTAGTGTCCTTTAAATCTACAGCAAAGGCCTTGCACCATTTCAGCTTGTACTGAACCTCCTCTGCAGGTGACATGGCCAGTGACCACATGGCTGCCACACACCATCATGCATCTCCAGCCTATGCACATGGCCTGGGCCCTTTGCACCCTCTGCCTCACCTTGTAACAGAGCATCAGCAGCCTCATGGAGCAAAGGGGACTTCTCATGTCTCCAACAGAAAAGGAACAGAGACCTCTATGCAAGTTGTTGAGCTGAGATGCAAATTCTCATTCTGTTTTGTTCTGAGAAACAACAGCTGCATCATAGAGAAGCAAAGTTTTTGGAAGTTGATTTCATTGCCAAAGAGAAAAGGTGCTTGTCTTTACTTCCAGATACATATTCAGTACAGAGTCAGAAAGTTAAGCTGCGGACCAAAATTCAAAGTGAAGATAATACTTTTATCTTTAACAGGCTTGCAGAGGAATTATTTCAGGAAGAACTGAAAATATATATGCCAACAAGAATAAATTTCAAGTCACTCACATAGCTGTGACTTCTGTGACTTGTAGGAGGAAATCATAAAAGTTCCTTTTCACCACCAAATTAACAGTGGACTACTTTTTTTTAATCAGTACAGTATCACAATTTCTCAAACTCTACAATGCAATTTCTTCCTTCAGAAAAGTCCTTCAGAGGTCTTTTACAGGCATTGTATTACTACCAGGCTTCGAAGCCTGATCTGTACTGATTCATGGGACTGTTTAATCTATGATCCACAACACCCTTTGACAGGAGTCTCACAGCTCAACCACACATAATACAAAGAGCCAAGTCCTTTCATTTATTTCACACCTAAATTTTACCAGCTTAATTTGACCCCCATCTAAAAGTTTTTACATTGCAAAACACTGTATGATGGTTAACATATGGACGTTCTTAATATATTACTTCCACCTTTGGTTCAAAATTCAAAATTATTATGTTTTCTTTATAACAGTGTTAATATATTTATTAATAAAATACATAATAATATATTTGACGATTTGTATATACCATATGACGATATGTATACACACATGTAGTAAAACAATATGGTTATGTGAAACACTATACAATGCTCCATACTAGGAGTGTACAACACCAAGTTACACAAACAGTCAAAAAATAACATTTGATTTGTCATGATCTCTTTATCAGTTTGGTGGATTGTGTGAGATTTTCCTTTTATTTTCATTAGGTTCATAGAAAAAAGCTCTTGAGAATCTAAAATTAGAATGATTGTGGCTTATCAGTTTCATTCATTAAATAACTGAAAGCATATGCTTTTAGGAGATTAATTGAAAAAAACTGAAACAATTCTTATCTACAGTTTAAGGCAACCTACTTCGAAGAAATGAATGATCTGCAGGTGACTACTAAGGCTGTGCGATTTTTTGATTTATTTTATCGACTTAGCAAGCAGCAGAGCAGACATGATACTTGTGACCCGATGAGAAGAAACTGAGTCTGCACAAGTGGGTCCGAGGCACCTCGCACCTCCGTCTTGCAGAAGGGGAGAGGAACAACCTGTTCCAGCTATTTACTGGGGGAAGAATTTCATACCTGCGATTCTGTGTAATTCATGGAGGTGGTAAATGACGCCGCGCACCTAAATTCACGCGCTTTCAGGTGGTTCGATGGAGCCGGGTCCAGGCAGCCGGGCAGCTGCGCGCAGCCCCGCCGCAGTCCGGGGCCAGCCCGGGCTCCCGCCCGGCGCGGCGGCGCTTCCCGGCACCGCGCCTGGATGCTGAGTGCCCGTGGCGTTCACGTCCCCGGCCCGGGACGGCCCACGGGACAGCGGAGGGGAAGGAGGGTCAGGGGATGCCAGGGACAGGTGGGAGCGCAGCCGGAGGCGGGCGGGGAAGGGACGTTACCAGCCGACATCAAGGACGGGAAAGTTGGGCGAAGAGAAGGAGGGCGGTCAGAGCGCCCCGCTGCCTTCCCCCACGTTCCCGGCCGCTCCGCCCGGGGTGCCGGCGTTGCTCCCCTCCCCGAGGCGGCGAGGGGCAATGTCCTCCCAGCCGCCGCCGCCCCCGCTCCGGCCCTACCCCTCCTCCGCCCCCCTCGCACCGCCTCCCCCCCCCGCCGGCGGAGGTGAGCGAGGCGCAGCGCCGACTGCGGCGGCCGTGCGGGAGCAGCGGGGACGGTGCCGGCTGCATCCACCGCCCAGCCCGGCGCTGGGGACAGCCATGGGGAGCAGCCGCCGCTCCAGCTGCCGCGGAGAAACTCCCCTCCGGATGTCGGCTGCGGGTGGCCTGGTCTGAGCAGGAGCGGGAGGAGGGAGAGGAGGAAGGGCCGTAGCAGCGGCGGACTGTGCAAGTTGCGCTCTGCCCTTCTTCTCGCCGGCCCGTCTCCCACCCGCGGAGCAGCATGCGGACTGGCCTCCGCGCTCTCTCAGATGTGCTCTGGCTGCCGCCGCCTTCAGTGCATCCTGCTGCTGGCAGCGCTCACCCGGGCGCTGGATGAGACGGGAGCAGGGAGATCGCTGCTGCGGTCCCGCCCGCTCCTTCATGCGGGCTTCTGCTCCGGCGGAGGTCGCACCGCCGCCGCGGAGGAGCCGGGCTGCCCTCCCGCCCCGCGCCCGCCCGCCCGGGGGGCCCGGATGGCGTGCTACCTGGTCATCAGCTCCCGGCACCTCAGCAACGGGCACTACCGCGGCATCAAAGGCGTCTTCAGGGGACCGCTCTGCAAGAAGGGCGCTCGCTCGCCGGTAACTGCCACCTCCTCGCCCCCTCCCTCACTTGCCCCCCGCACGGTAGGAGCGGTGCGGGCGATGCCCACGCTGGGGGCGGCCGGCGCGGCTGCGGGGGGCGCGGGGCGTGGGCGCCGGTTCGGTCCCGCTCTGCGGGGCCCCGGCGTGGGCGCTGCCTCGCCGGGCGGCTCGGAAAAGTTTCTCCGTCGGCTGCCAGCGAGTGGCCGCGGGGACGGGGCTGGGGGCGGTGCTGGCGTTCGGCAGTGGGGCGGGGGGGCCACGGCTTCGCTGGGGTTATCCGTGGACCGCGTCTCGGGCTCGTGCCCAGGGAGAGGTTAATTTCTGACGCTTTGGTGAGAAGTTGGAGGCTGGTAGAGGGGAAGGCGCCGTGTCGGCTCCAGGTGTCGCGGTTTAGTACCTTGTCCAAGGTTTTGACGCGGCGGAGGAGGGAAGCGATCGCTCTCGTGGATTCGTGTGCCAAAAAATGCACTCGCGAGTTTGTCTAAGGCGCGTTGTGAACTAACTGTCTAGACCGACGTCTAGGTAGAGCACGCGTGAAGTTTGGGGGGTCCTGCGGAGACCGCAGACCCGTCGAGCTACCCTAGACGGTGTCCGTGAGTCGCTACAGGCGTTTCGCAGGGGCGAGCGGGAGTCCTGTGCTGCCGGGGGCAGCGGGTGCCGGGGGCAGCGCGCAGGTGCCCAGGCGGCGGCGATGCCCCCCTGCCTCTCTCCGCCGCTCCGCCGTGGCTGTGGCACCGTAAGCGCCCCCGTGGTCGCCACCGAACTTTCCCTGTCACCGTGCCGGGTGTCGGTGTGTGACACACGGAGGGGTACGGACCTGCCATCCACCCAGCCTGCCTTGCACACCCGTGCAAGGGACAGCCTGAGCCCACTGGTGGGGTTCCCTGAGCTTCGGCAATGCCAGGTTGTGCCTCGCAACACACCTGCACCCGAAATACCTTACGGGAACTGAAGTCTGCTTTCTCTTTCTTGACTTCCAATGAACAAAAATGACACATATTTCACTATGCTTCCAAAATCCCTTCTGTGTTGTGCACTAGCACTCTCATAGAGCGCCTGCGAGTTCTTCCCTTGTGCTGCTGTGCCTGTCGTGTGCAGTGTCACACAACTGCGCCGCAGTTCACCCATACCATCGATCAGTCATTGGCTGAGCTGTGCTTGTCTTCTTTGACCCATGGAGCTCATCCACTTTCCACTTGCATGTGTGGAACCCCAGAAATGCAGGCAACATTTACTGAGATCTCTGTTTGAAATTAGGTCAAATGGAAAAAAGATCTCAAAGATGTAAAATGGGAACAAGCTTGATTGTAAATACTTCTGATTTAGCTGAATTCAAACAACTCATATTCAAGTTGAGTAGTATCAGAAGCCTGGGAAGATACTACTCTCTGAATATTATGTTCCAAATCCTTCACTTTCAAATTTCTTTCCCTTTTTAACTGCCTAGTGAATATGCACACCACTCCTCTCCATCTAAATACTTCATGAAATAAATTTGTCTGACTCCACTAACAAATCATCATTTTCAACACAGGTCCACTAAGAAATAGTCATAGTCCTGCTACCAGGTAGGAGCAATTTTTGTTAGTATGTAAGTAACAGAGAAGAAGACCAATGAAAATTCATGTTCCTTATTCTTTAAAGGTGTATTTTTTTAAAAAGGATTTTGTTTTAAATTGAACCATCTTAGTCTTAAGCCAACCATCTAGGGTTTAGTGGAAAAGGAAAAAAGCTATGAAGTTGAAAATTAATCTCAAGTCTCTTTCACTGTAAAGAAATGCTCTTTCATGTGATTTTTCCAAAGTTTGAAAAAAGTAGCAAGGGCACTTTGTATTACTTTTTACTAAGACAGAACATCTTGTTTCCTAAATTTGTATTACCAGGAGTTGCTGTTTTATATGTTTTGGGGCCATTTCTACAGAAAGGACTGAATTTTAGCAATCCTTAGCTTTCATTCTGAATTCTTGAGGGAAAAAATTTACTTCTCTACATATATTTGCTTTTTAAAAATTTATTCTTTGTTTTCTTCTGCCTTTTTTAGTGGCAACTCTTTGAAGCTAGTCAGGCTTTTGAGGTCATTGGCTAAGCCCTTTGAAGAGGGAGTGTTGGACAGCTCATGGGAGTAAAGGTGCCTGATAAAGTTTTATTAATGCTGGGTAACTGTAGCATTTTCATGTGTAACTTTTTCATGTGTTCGATATTTTGAATTTACTATTTGTTTATATAGGCTATTTTCATATTTTGATACGGAAGTTCAGATTTTAGGAGATAAATAAAGGATGCTCAGTTGGCACAGAGGATAATAGCTTGCTATTAAATACTGAAAGCAGTGAGTAATCTGCATGTGTCTACAAATTTATAACTTTCCAGACCATATCCCTCTTCCTTATCAGTGTGCATAAAGTTGGTTACAGTGAATAGCAAAAAACATCACCTGGATACATTGTTCATTATGGTGTGGGAGTCATGCATATTGAGATTTAGTATTGACTGAGGTAGTAAAATTGTTTTAAACATGAAAAAATGCCCCACACAATGCAAACAAACTCTCCAACTATTGAGTTAAACTTGGGACCACTTCCTTAAGAAGGAAGTCTTAGGCAAGTGGCATTTATTTGTATTCCATGTGCTGTGCTTTTATTCAACCCTCCTGATTATAAATTTGAAAGGTACAAGTTATGTCTTGCAGTCATTTTTAAAATGTTGAATTGGAAGCAGCCTTGAAGATTTGATTTTATCATTTGTACCATTAAACAATCTTCTGTTTGTACACTATGAGTGATCTTATGCATGAGTCTATGTAGCCTTTAATGGATAATATGTACCTTTCTATATTTAAAGTATTCTGTATTAACAGACCATGAAATGTCAGTGGACTTAAGGCTATGCTTTGAGAAATGAGAAAAGTGGTGAATATTTTAAATACCTTTATCAAATTTCATGGTTTTATGAACAAGGATTTTTTCAGTCTGGGTGTTTATGTAGTATTTATTTAGCATGCTTTGCTATTATTGTACCAGAAACAATTCTGGTCCTTCTTCCTGGTATGCAGAGAGACCTTTAGCTGTAGCAGTTTGAACGAGAACAAGATACACAGAACTACAAGGATAACACACTTTGGGTATGTAATGAATTTGTCGTGATGCTGTCATAAAATCCTTTAAAAGTTTAACTTTGGCTTTGCCCATTTTTACATATTGGAGAAGGGACTAGCTGTGAATATCGTGAAGTTAGTAGTGATGAATTCAGAAAGAGTAGAATTAGAAGCAGTCACCAGTAAATCCTTTATCAGTGGAGTCTGATGGAGTTACATGGGGAAGGAAATGCTGAGTTTGAACATGAGGCCAACATTACTGAGGATAATGGACAGTAAGCCAATGAAAGAAGCTGATCATTTTAAAACACAGCTGATTCTGTGCTTTAAGCTTTTATATTTTATGCGAAAAGTTATATTCAGGAGCATATTATGAGCAAATTTTCTGTCTCTGAAAATTGCTGTTTAAGGAAATTCATTATGATCCAGAGATATTACTTACACTTCAGAGTGATGATAGGATTTTTGAGTCCTGAATAGATTACATTGATCAGTGTACCGGTTTTGCTTTTTGAAGGCATGATAGATAACACTGTCACACTCACCCGCAGCCCAACCTGCTCAGAGATTTACTGCCATGCTTCACAAGCGTGGCAAAGCTGGCACTGAAAAGGACTTGCCTGCAAAACTTTTAAAGAAACTTCCAGGATGCAGCAGAAAATGGTACTGGGAATTCAGCAGATGGCCCCCTTGCTTCTGAATAATTTCTAAGCCAAGGATGTTATTAGGGTACACTGTTCTTCCTGTGGCTTTTTAAGATAAGATATAAACAAAGTCTCGTTTACTACTCAGTATTTAAAGATCCCCTTGTATTTTGAAGGAAATAGAAAGCTCAGAAGACACAGTGCCTTAGCCAATTTCTGACTTGGCTAATTATTTTTCTTCCGTTGTTCCCTGCAGCTTCAGCTGAATACAGTATTTTTCATGTACTTCTCTAAGCTGTTTTCAAATAAAGCTGTCAAGCAGCTGCTCCATTGCACTCGGTGCTTGCCTGAGTTCTTTGGGTTGTTGGGGGCAGGAAAGGCTTTTCTGTTACACAGAGTACCTTTAAAAAAGCACAGCTCTCACCCCATGTCCAGAGGCTGCTCCAGCAGTTCTAATTAAGTACATTGCAGGTACTTGGAAATAATGATGGTTTAGTAAATACTGAGCCATAAGCAAGCTGTTTTAGCACTACAGCAAATATAACCAGGACTGACTAGCACCTTAGCACTCTCTGAAGCAGGCAACAACACAAGGCACTTGGAAACTTTGAAAACTTAAGTGAGCCTGAGGACTGAATGACTGTAAATAGAGAACAGGAGGGACATGGCATGGGCAAGCTATCTCTGTCTGCCTGAGATCAATGCTAGAAACACAGGCATAGCCAAGCCTACCACAAAGTGACAGTATTGTATTTGCCACCAGCCGGTGGCAAACACGTCCCAGGCACAGTTGTCAGAAAGCAATTTAAAGGCTAGACATGGTGTATGTGTACCATGTGAAATATGGCTTAGGTGGCAGCAGGTTAAAGGAGGAGCCATCATATACCTGGGTGCTTACTGGAAGACCAAAAAACTTGTGCATTTCTGACTGCATCCTTTAGCACTGTGACTGCACTCTCAACAGCACTGAAAGCAGAGAGGAAGGGCATGCTGCAGCATTACAAGGAAAATGCATGAAAAGTAACATTTAAGTTAGGAAATAGAGTCTAAAGGGGCTGATAATAAACCAGCAACTAATAAATAGTCCTACAAAAGGAAAGGGGGAAAAACCCCAACTGCACTAACAAATTTTGTGGAAAGGAAAAAAGGGAGAAATCGTAAAGAAGATGGAAAATTGTACTTTCACTTTTCTGTGCCAAAAGTCTCTGGCAGCTGCCTCCAGCAACAGTGGCTGCCTGCCAGGGGGGATTCTGTGCACTCTTCTGAAGGCTTGGAGCTGGCTCACAGAGGTATCTGCCTTACACAAACCAAGGGCAGGCACTCCTGCTAACTGTTTCTGATCTCATTGATTCCTGGCACTTTGTGTCTCAGAGTGGGCTGAGTGTGTTTCCTACCAGCCCTCCTGTCTCCACTGTGCTGGAGAATATGAGCATTCCTGCAGCCCACATTGCACCTTACAGTGACCTTATTTCCTGATTTCATGGTTCCTATTATGGTGCTTTTTGTGCAATTCTGCAACATGTGAGAGGCAGAAAGAACTTTCAGAAAATGGGAATGTGCTTTGTGCCACATGCAACCTTGCTGCTCATGACTTGTATTAAACCGGGTTTTTGTGGAATCTATCACTTCTGAGCAATTTTGATTCTAATTCAGTGAGTGGGTAGCACTTTGTATGTAGCATTGCAATTAAATTTAATCATCTTCAACCAATTTCTGCTGGGGCCATTTCCTTCACCCACGATTAGCAATAATGTTAAACAGGTGCTTTATGTCTGACAGCACCTTTCCAGCAGTCTAATATTTTTATTGGTCCCTCAACTGAGTTTGTAAACCCAGATCAATTCTCTGTTATTTTGCATTTGGCAATGCTTGTTTGTCCATTAGTTCCAGAATTATTGCCATTACATCCATTTACATTCTCACTTTCAGTTCATATGCATTTTACTCACCCAGAGCAGTTTAGTGAGTTTTCTTATTTTATTTATTTTTTTAAATTCAGAACTGTGTACAAATTTGAAAATGAATGTAGAGACCTAGTGATTGTGAAACAGGTGCTCCCTTGGATGGTGGTTTGAGCTACCCAGGCTCTAAGCATCAAGGGCTGTTCCTCTGCCTGTTCAGCCCTGTTTTCTGGACTCTTCCCCATGTGTGGTGTCCATGGTATGCACTTGCCTGGCTTTGCTGGGGAGGATGCTCCAGTTCCTTCTGTCTAAATGAATGCTTTGTTTCGACAAGTTTACAAGTAAATAAACTGAGTAACCTCAGTTATGCAAATGCTTGCATGTGAGATTAGATTCCTTGAAAAGAAAACTGTGGTAAAAAAAAATAAATCTCATCATCTGAATCTACTTATTCCCTATCAAAGTTTTGCAAAAGTCCCCTGTAAAAAAACACCTAAAGGGAGAAGGAAAAGAAAGCTTTTAAAGGCTGGCCAGAATGTAGGCATTTTCCCCTCCTTGAGTTTTTCTGGTGCATTGTATAGCCTTGGGTTGCAAGGCTTGGGGCTTTTTAGTTTGAGCATTTTTTTCATGTGTGTGTGTGTTTTTGTGTTGGTTTTTTTTTTTGGTTGTTTTTGTGGGCGGATTTTGTTTTGTTTTGGGTTTTTTGTGTTTTTGTTTTTTTGGGTTTTTTTTTTTGTTTGGTTGGTTTGGTTTGAGTTTTTTTTTTTTTTTGTTGTTGTTGTTTCACTTTGTTTTTTTTTTGTTTGTTTTTTGTTTTATTGTTTTTATTTTTGCATTTAACATGAAGAATCTTTGATAAGTCTTTTTATTATGTCACAACTGATCACTTTAGAAGACTCAATCATTACCTGCAATTTTTTACTCACTTGTCCTAGGGAATATGTTGACTTTTCTGTGGAAAAAAAAAAAAAAGACATTCAAAATATTTTTATCTGCATGTTGAAGTGCTTTAATTTTAAAATCCCAATGTGCTACACTGTGAAAGGTTTAGTTTTACTGCTTTATGTGTCTATCCATGAAAAACAGTGTATCACATTTATTACAAAACAGAGCAGAAGCTGTAGACCCAGTTTTAGAGTTCAAGAGTTAGGATCTCACTATCTAAGTTTTGTGCACCTACCATGGTAAAAAAATGGATTAGGAATAACTTGCGTAAAAGATCAATTTAAATTTATTAAATTTATTAACATCAAGTTAATGTTAAAAAGAAGCACAGATACATGCATGCACTTGCAGGAACCAGAATTCCCAACATAACATGCAGTAGCATTGAAATCCAGTTTGACCCTCCCAAGAATTAAATGTTCATTGGAGAATTAGCCATTTTGTAAACACATGTGCGTGCAGCAGTCTATGCATATGAACATATCTGAATAGCAGTAAGAGGACCCTTTAAAAGAACTTTTTAGCATCCACACTGACAGTTGTAAGCACTGTTTTCTGAAGATTCAACCTGCTCTGCTCTTAGCCTTTGAACCTGCCAAACTCTGAATGAAGAGTACTAAAATGATTTGGTTTATGTTGATAATCTGCATAGGTGATATGGCTACTGCAATATTAGAGCCAGATATCTAAAGTTCAGCCCTGGATTTCTGTATTTTGTGTGGGCACACATTACTGCTTGTCTTGTACAATCAGCTGCAGGGCTCAAGTATCAAGATTAGTCATGGGGTAGGTACACACACCTGAAGATGCTCTTCACTGTGCAGAATGTATTGTTCTGTGCCCAGTCATAAGGCACTTTAATGACAGGTTTTTCTTTTTTCTTTTTTTTTTTAAATACTAGACTAAATTTATGTGCATACTAGATAAGATGTAAACATCATCAAAATTTTGTCCCAGTTTCATAGTTATGCATAATGATAATTGGCAAGTTGTTTCAACTAAAGAAATAGAACTATAGCTGGGGGATTGCATACAGTTCTGAAACAATTCATACATTAATCAACTCTAGTTGATATCAATTTTTCAATTGATGTTTTCCCTGGAACATATTCTAAAACAGATTTAGTGCTTTTGTGTCAACAGAAATATTCTATCAATATTCTGCTCAGACTGAACTGGAGAGCTGTATTTGGTGTCTTTGAGAACACTGTCAGTTGTAATCAGCTGTAAATCTGTAGCCTTCATTTCCAACTTAGACTGCAACATGTGAGGAAGGCTTGAGAAACTAGATTAGAAAGTGTAAGAAGAGAATTCCCTAAAATACACCCTTTGATAGCAAAATATTTTCTAGATTATATTTTGGGGTTAAAATTATAACTGAAATCTGTATGAATACTATGATCAGAGGGTCTGCTAGAAATGCGAATTCTAATAGTTATTAAGGTGCTCTAAGTATTTTTTTCAAAGAAAAGTTTTCATATTCAGATATTTATAGCTCTAATTTTATTAGTTTTATGGGTTCCAGAAGTAACCAGTACAAGTTGTTCATCTAAACCAATCTTCATTTTTCTGTGCTAATCATTACATTTTCAGTTTAAATATGACTTCTGTGAGGTGTGTAAACTCTGACCATGGACTTTACTGGGAGACCTAAGAAGAAGCAGAATGTGTATATTTATGCCACCCTTTGTTAGACACTAAAAAACTCAGTTATGATCTTGATGTATTGAGCCTGCCCTTGAGCAGTCTTTGATTGCAAGAAGCTTCTGGTGATGCATTGCAGGTAGACAGAGAATGACTCTGCAGGATCCTGGCTTGGTTGCTTGGTGAACGTTGGGTCCAAATGCTGGCTGAGGCCAGTGGTCGGTGGCCTGGATGATAACAAGGATTCCTCAGCCTGGGAAAGGCCCTGCTGACTTCCACTGATGGCTCCTCTGTGCTGGGAGGAATTATGGTGTAGGAACACAAAATCCAGGATTCCCACCACCCACGTGGCCGCAGGTCTGTGCCAAACAGCGGCTGAGGCATGAGGTGTCTCAACATGGGGAGTGGCTGCCTGGTCTGATGGACACGGATCAGCATCTGCCCCACAGCTATTGAGGACTAGTTCAGGACAAGAAACGAAAAAACATCATCGTGTAGGTCCCCAGAGGGAACAAACTCACAAGGTGATGTGCATGCAAGCAGTTTGTGTGTACCAAATAATAAATAAACATCCCATAAATGTCACTGAGTACATATGCAGCTTCTCCAAGCTGTCTGAATGCTTAACTGCTGTCCTTACAAAGCTGTACTACTGCTCTTCCTGTATAGAAGTCCAAGGCTGCTTGGTTGTATACATCTACAGGCATTTTTTCCCTTTTGTAATGTTTCAATTTACACATACTTCACTTTAAAGAGAAGATAGCAAAACCCATATGAAACAATAATTTAGTCAGAGAAATGAAGAAAAATCAGGTTGATACTCCATACAAAGATTTCAATTTTCATTTGAATGGTAAATGCATCCTTGGCTATTAAATATGGAAAAGAGGCAATATAAGGAGAGGCAATGTTGGAGACACTGCTTATTCACAAAGAAGTATCACTTTTAAAAAGCTCTTTTTCTGGGAGTGAGTGATAAATTTTTGTGATGACTAATAATGGAAAAATCACAGATATGTGTTCTTTGATGCAGATGTATTCATATCCTATAAACCAAAAATTACATTGCAATAAGTATTGAATATATAAACTTGCTGATTTTATACTTTGTTCATCTTCTGCTGAAGACCTATTTATAATCAGTGTATTCTATACCATGTGCAACAGGAGATTCTTATTGTGTATATATACTGCACAATAGATATGTTTTATTGCTTAGCATTATAATAAGCATCTTTTATAAGTTAAACTTCCAAAATAGAGATCTAATATTCTGGTTATTTATCTCAAAAGTAAACCCTTCCCAAAAAATGAATAGAAAATGACCTTCAAATTTATTCCCTAGAGGACATGTCTTATTTGAAGATGATAACACTTGGTGGATAAAGGTATGCCTTTCATTTTGGCTACATTAATAAATCTTTGCACTGGGCTTTTTATTATATAAAGAAGATATGATGACTTGAAATAGAAGGTTGTATCCATATGCCATGTTATTGCTTTTAATGGGGAAAGAATAATAGAGAAAATAAATTCATTGAGTTCTTTTTTCTTTCTTTTGACAGCTATCTGCTGTTTATATTGTTATTTCTTCACCTTACAGAATCACTGAGGTTTCAGGTGATTGAATTTGATTTCTGTGGGTTGTGGAATCAGCCTTTAAATATTTATGTTGATTTGCATATATGACAGCTTTCATCAGTAAAGACCATTATAAACAGCAAATTGGAAGAAGTTAGAAAATTCCTTTCCTTGAAAGGGATTTAAACAAGTTTACAGAATGACTTAACAGAGCTTGCATAATCTTCACAGTCAATAAAAACCAAAGGTAGAAAAATGTGCTTAAAATCTACAGCAAAAATGTTTTGTTTCCACTGTGTGTTCTCGAAGACTTGCTTTTTAAGCTATAGCAAATGAGGATTACTGATTATGTACACTTAGAAACATCCCAGTAGATGAACAGTTTTCAAGACCTTTCTTTTTAAATCTGAAGTTCATCTGTAAACTTCAGTAATAAGGACATTGAACACCTTTTCCCTCTACTGAAATACAGTTCCTTATCCCAAATATTTCCCAAAACATGTCTCGTAGTAATATTTTTCCCTGATGTTCTGACTAGCACTGTTTGAAGAACAAAATTATGATTCAAAAAGTGCTTGAAATATATAATTTTAAAAAAGCTATTTTAACTGCTGTGATTTATTACTGTACCAGGCAGTAAATTTCAATTAAAAAAAAAAAAAAATCCCAAACTCAGCAACCCCATGCTACCCCAAACCATGCCCCCAAGCATAGTAAAATAATCAGCATGTGAGATCACCATGAACTGATGAATCACTGACAGCCTTTCTTCCTATGTCTGCTCAGGTAAAGTTCAGATCTTGACCTTCTGCTCGCCTGGGAGCCATTATAGAAACCATAACGAGCTTCCTGATGGCCTTTTAAGAGTAATATCTGATTAAGTAATTGTAGCACCTTATGCTGAAGTGTTTTAAATACTCAAAGACTTCTGAGCCTCTTCCAACAGAAAAAGGCATGTCTGCTCAAGTTATATGATTAGAAAGAAAATGTTCCTTTTTATCATTGTAAGAGGACTTCTCTATGTTTATTCTTCTAACCTCTGGCTAATAAGGATGGTGACTGCAGGCATTAGACATTAGACAGCCTTAAAAAGATTGATGCTTCTGATTACAGCATACTATAGGATAAATTGTAGGGTTCAAGTCTCTCATGGAGTTAAAAAGGATATGTGGTACCTGAAGAAACATAATGGTGTCAATTTTCTACTTGATGGTACTAATATATTTTGATAAGATCTGCATATTAAGAAGAGCCCTCAAATACATTGATTTAGTACTGCAATTGTACACTACTTCACAGTGAGGAGAGCAAACAGCAAAAATGTGAATCCTTGCCTCTGCTCTGAAGGACAGTGAACAAGGACTGTGGGCATTACAGCTGGCAGGCGTGGAGAGGACTGCTTTCAGAAGTGATTGGTGAGAGGGACCGAAGGGGGATAGTAAATGTGAACAGGGAGGTTAATTGCAAAGTAAATGGGTTTGCTACAGAAAGCACTGAGGCTCAGATCCTCAAAGGCAGTGTGTGTGCATTAGTAAACAACACCAGGGACTGTGCCAGGCATTGGAGCTTAATCAGCTAAACAATGAAATTGTGAGTGTTGTTTCCAGTATGTGCTGTTCAACAAGTAGCACTGCCCCAAACATTTCTTGGAGAGAGTTTGGGAACGAGGGTAAGGCAGAAACATTAACATTGCTGCAGTTTCAATTCCAAGAGAGTTTAACAGCACTGATGAGCTGCTCAGTGACAGGTAAAAGCCTCCTTTTTTTTAACTGACTTTGAAATCCTACCCGTGTATGGAACTGCTAGCCACCTGCAGGGCAAACCTCTCAGACATTGTTGTTCCCAAAACTGTAACTGTGCTTTGAGACAATGGTGGGTGTCATAAGTCAAAATTGTGTTGGGAAGCATTGTGAAAAAATCAGAAATGATGGCACCACTAGTGCTTGAGCCTATGTCTGTGTTCAGTTACCAGAATAAATACAGCCTGGGCTCCAGCTCCATCAAGCTCTGCAGAAAATGGGACAATGTCTTGGGGTGTTGGGACTTCTGAAGATTGAAGGGTAGTGGCTGGATCTCCTGACAGCAGTCTGGTGGTTGGATCAGATGAAGCAGGTGGGTTTCCTCACAAATCCCATTACAAATCTGTGTTGTGCTCCTGACAGGAGCATTCCCAATAAATGTGATATGCATATGCTGACTGGAGGAGAGAAAGTTCAGCTTCACCATTCAGGCAGCAAACTTCAAAGACAAAGAGCAGATGAGAGAGTATTGGTGAATCATAATGAGCTTCTTGGAGTACTTTTTATGGTTTCTTAAAGAGTTCTTAAAATTCACAGGAAGCAGACATGCATAGCGACTGTTCAGGGTGTAATTTTAGCTTATGTAAATCAATCTGTTAAATTGATTACATCTTCTAAGGCTGTTTTATGCCAGCAGGATTTGGTCCTGAGATTTTATTTAGATTTTGTTTAGTAAGTAATGTGGCTCAAGTTAGTGAATACTAGTTGCTAGGACCTCCAGGGTGGAAGCATCACTGTTATTCAGTTCACAGAATTTCAATTAGAAGGAAAATGCAACTGTGCTCTAAACATAAAACCTTGTTTATTTTTGCTGGACTCTAGAAAGTGACTCTCTTTTCTGGATTACTGAAACACAAACAATGCTGGTTAAATACAAACCATACTGCTATAGCAAAGGTATTCAAGCAGTTAATGTAACACCTTTCTCTTTATGGAGCTCATCTTTGATTTGCACACTTCCCTGAGATAACACAGTTTGACTCAGAACTTGCTGCTACATTCCTTATCCTCATAGCAGGTAGGTGTTCATTCAGAAGGACAATTATGAGTTATTCACTGTGGGATGATGGTGTTATACTAGATATTTTAGAGTCTCATCATAAGTAACATTGGGGCCACTTAATTTTAGGATCCCGATTTCTGGTTGAAATTAACCAGATCTTACTAAAATACACAGAAAAATTACTTTTTATCTTTCCAGAAGAAAAAAAGCTCCTCAGAAAGCAGTTGCAACTTTTGCTGGATTACAAATGCAGAGCAGTGCATTCTTGAGATGTGAATTAGTGATCACACTCTATATCTCAATATTAGCTAATATTAATCCTAATCTAGTATTAACTTAATACCTTAATATTAAACTAATATCCAGTTCTCTGCTGTTACAATTTTTGTGCCTGAGTGAGTGACTAGGCTAGTTAACCAGTTAACCTCAGCTGGTTAGTAAAGTGAGCTTTTGAGCTTGGTGCTTTGCTGGACAAAAGGGATTCACCTTTGAGAGGTCTTACTGCTGTCATGTTCTTGATGGCACCATTCAGTTTCTTATGAAGGACAAGTGTCATTTTCAGGTTTAATTTGAAATCTAATGCATTATCCTTTATTAATATAAAATGGATTTTCTGGATTTGTATGTTTAGCTGCCCTGTTAGGGATTGCTGTTTGCTTATTTTCCTTTAATTACAGTGTTGCAATACTGTTAATTTTCTCTAACATAATATATACCAGAAACTTGCCAACAGTCATTGTCTGTAAGGCTGCTTGGGGAAGAATCCTGCTCTTTAATGGCTTCAGTGGGATCCTGTCCTCTGATAAAACAGGAGGGCTGGCATTTATTTCCACATAAGATGCGTTTCTTCACAGGACTAGAGAGTCACTGTGCAGTTTGAGTCCTGCAGGTGAGTGCACAGGAGGAATGCTGTGGGAATCTCTGTGACTGCAGGTCACTGGTTGCTGGGAAGCTTTTGAGCTTGGTGCTTTGCTGGACAAAAGGGATTCACCTTTGGGAGGTCTTACTGCTGTCATGTTCTTGATGGCACCATTCAGCCAGTGAGAGATCGAGATGTCTTGGTCTCCTACCTGAAGATGGTAAATATTTCCATTGTGGTTCTAATCCAGGAAAATGACTTCTGTGGGTATGCCAGTGGACTTGTGAGACTGCTTCAGTTTCTCCAACTGGGATGGATTTATATGATGACTTTCTGCTGGCCCATTTCTTGGTACATCTTCTAGCAGAGTTACACACGTGCACTGTGGTACCTACAAGGCAGTGCTCTGTCCAAAAGTGCAGGAGGAACCAGCATGAGAATAATGAGGATGGAATGGTGAAGGGCTGGGATACTCATCCTGCCAGAGATGCACTTGGAGTTCATCATGGTTCAGCAGCCAGGAGGTGATGTGAAGAACTGCCTTGGGAAGGTGAAAGGGGAAGGAAAAAAAAAAAGGGGGGAAGCAAAATATGAGGAAACATACTTTTTTTTCCATTGGTTTAGTTTTCATAATGCTAGCAAGCTAGCAAAGGTAGCATCCAGAAGGTATTCATCCATGGCCAAAGGTCTGCAACATGATAGCAGATCTAAAATAATTGACACAAAGAAGTAAAAGCTTTGGAAAGCAGAATTTTGGCAATTTTGAATGAGGATATTTTTGCTCTCCCTGTAGCTAGTTAATGAATTAGTCCACAATTGCAGCTGGAAACAAATCAGCTCTTTCACTGTGATATTTAGCCTTCTGGCACTGGTTTAATCTCACCTCCAAAGCAACTGAAACACAGATACAGATTACATAGGATTTTAGTTAATTTAGGTGTACTTACTCTCTGTGTGTGTATAGGTTACAGGCAACGTGATGGAGGGAGGGCTGGTTTTAGTATGCAGATGGGTGAACTGCCTCCCCTGCATCACTGCAATTCCAGTGTTTTTATTAGTATGTGTAAACTATAAACTGTTGCTCTTTTATCACTGTGAGTGGGTTTATCACAAACTACAAGTTGAAAAAATGCAGCTTTTGTCAGGGAAATAAAGAAGAGTTCCCCTCTTCAGGTATGATGCTGAGAATGGTTTTGAGTAAAGGAAGGAATGAATCAATATCTTTTCTAGTTGCAAGACCACACCTTTTCATGGCAGGTACGTCCCTAGGAAGTGTGGTTTTTAGGCAGGCATGTGCAATTATTTATGTCTGAGCCATTAGTTAATATTGGCAAAGTGTCACAGGTGCTCAAGTGCTGATGGCAGGCTGGGGACAAGAAGGCAGCAGCAGGAGGTCGCTGCTTCATCCCTGCACCAAGGGCTGGCATTTTGCACAGCTAGGGGTCAGAAAGGTACATTATCTACCCTGTGACCAGTGCAGGAATGAATTTGTGCTTCCCTGAGCTCTGTCAAGGAGTTTTACTGAGTTTGACTTTCATGATTTTCAGCAAAATCTCTTGAAAAAAAATGTTTATAGAGAATCCTGGCTCCCATGCAATTACTCTGCCATATGCAGTGGCACATCTTACTCATTCTGTGAACGTTTTATGCTCCCAAGGGGATTTAAGAGTAAATACAATCACAAGTAAAAACTTAAAATACTAAATTAATTTTGTGTTATACACACAGAGTGATGGATAATGTCAGTTCAGGGCTTGATCCTGCATATGTTGAAGTTGAGAAGATTTCTTGGTGTTATTTTGGTTTATGATTGGCACATAAAGGTCTTGATTTTTTTTCTAGTTGTATAAACCCCATGCTATTAAATAAATATAGGCATAGCATATTAACAAAAAAACAATGGCAAATAAGGAATGCTTCAATTAATATGTACTATAGAAGAATATAATACAAAATTTGCCACAGCATTTTTTGCTTTCATGGAGAAAAAAATACATTTGCAATTCTATAATTATGTTCTGAAAGAGAAATTCAGTCAGATTACTTTTGGGTCATTATATTACCTGTGTTAGAAAGTGGTAATTGGGGATTACTCAGTTTCTATGAGGTTTGGCTTAACAGCAAACAAGGTTAACATAAGTGGTTGTATAGCCGAGTTAATTTTAAATGATCTTTTGGGCTGAGATATTAAGGCTGAAATGCCTTTAAAGGAAACTAAATGGAGCTTGTGCTTTGAATGTGATCTGATGTATAATTAGATTTCTCCTACAGAAAGCTTAGAAGCTGTAATCCAGTGCTCAGAATCAACAGCAGAACTCTGTCTTTTTAAATTTAGAAATGTATAAAATATAATGCAAGTTGATTTCAAAGATTTACATGCATGTAAATGTGAGAGCATTGGAAGGTACTGTATTTAAAACATGGAAAAGTTGGGATTACGCAGGATATAGTAAATGATGTGAGTTTTTACTCTAGGTGGTTGGGCTATTAAAGAGTGTGTGTTTGGGCAGTTGGTATTGTTAGCACACCAAACATTATCCATATGAGTTCTTTTAAAGGCTGCTGTACCTTTGCTAATATCTTGTAATTTTTGAAAACTGAACAAACTTAACACACTGCAGAGGTTGGTTAATTGATTTATTGAGAGTTTTTGTGACCAATAACTGACTATTTCTCTGTATCCTTATTAAAGAGATTTTTGGAACTACTTTTTTTTCCCCCTTTTTTTTTCTCTCAAAAGAAGGAAGGCTTAAAATGATGGCAGTTTTATATCAACATTTAGGCCAGCTTCTTTTGGCTGATTGTTGAAATGGGGTTGCTGTGTTCACTCATGAAGAGAGAACAATGTCTTTTTCACATGTACACTTCCCATTCTAAGTCATCTTGAATTAAAGTTGCTGAATGTTCTATGGCAGAAAGAGCTTTGAACGAAATTTGATTTTATCTTTCCTTACTGCAGCCTGAGGCTAAGAGTAGGACATGTAGTGTTTTCACAAAATAAGAGAAATCTTGTGGACATTTGGCCACCTTCCTTTCCCTCTGTATTTATGCAATAATGTGGTAAAAATACATTCAGCAAGCATGGAAAAGGGAAAGTCAGAAGAAAAGGAAGGTTCCAATGAATGCTGTATGCAGGAATTGTGTCCATGTGTTTTCCTGATTGCTCCTGGGAAGCTGCAATGTGCCTTTCTCTTGATGCTTGCTGCGTGCTGGGTCAGTGCAGTGTACACCCACAGCCAGAGACTGACAGAGAAGGGCCAAGAGCAGGAGGTCAGGAAAGGAAGGCACAAGGAGGCCAAGATGACCAAGTCCCCTTCCCAAGGGCACCTGTGCAGACAGGACTGCACCATGCAGCAGCTGCAGTCGTTGGGAAGCTCCTCCATTAATCTTGAAGGGAAGCAGGAGGCAAATGGAGGCGGCCTGTTAATGAACTTCTTCCTGTTAATGAACTGCTTGCAGAAAGCAAAGGGACACTGTGCATGGAAGCACTTAACATGATCCAGTTTCTCGGCCACTATATCTAAATACTGCTGATGTCTTTCCAAGATATAAAAATAAAGTACATTTTCACTAAACCTAGCGAAGAAGTGATCTAGTATTCTCCTGATAAAATATGGTACTGTTACTGGAGAGGGAAGAAATGTGTGTGGGGAAATTAATGTTTAAATTAAAAATGTATATTACATTTCTATACATTCATTTTATGTTAATATTAACAAGACTAAAAATTTATCACATTAATATTATGAGAACAGTGTCAGTAATTTTTGCCTGGGTCCACTGGTAGCATATCTGTACTTCACTTGACACATCTTGGCTTGGAAAATTTTAATGAGATTTCTTCCTTTTCCAGTCAGTGAAATTTCTTGTGCAGCTAAGTGACTAGCTGGTACTTGACTTTGGAAAAAAATAATAATACATCAACCTTAATGGAGGAGAATATTCAGGCAGAACTTGGGTGTTAATCACCTGTATTAAGCTCAGGATAATCTAAAAGTAGCAGGCCTCTGGTACTGTCATTAATTATTTGAAGTAACTACATTGTGAGCAGTCAATCTTAAACCAACAGTTTTGAGTTTACAAGGTGAGGTGCAATTCCAGGCTGGGGCCTTTCAGCACAGATCCCTCAGCCTGGGGCTGTCCTTGAACTCAGAATTTGCAGTTGTAGGTGGGATTCACTTGTGAAGGTGCATTTAACAGGGAGTGTCTTTGAGCAGCTTGCTGGGTGAGATCACATGGTATGTAGCATGTGATTGTTCCTGACCATATAGGCATGATTTCATGTTATTTTAAAAAAATCTACTCCCTCTTAATCAGTGGGCAAAAGAGAAAGTAGATTATGTAGTGTTTGCATGAGAATAAGTGAATGGTTTCGTAAAATCTACCAGAATATTTTTGTTGTTGTTGTGATAGGCAATACTTTATTTCTTGCACAAAACAGTAAAAAAAAGAGAGTAAATATTAAAGGGCATTACAACGTGTAAATGGATTGTTCATATAATGCTACATGACACCTATCCTGGAAATGAAGGGACAGGGGTATATTTTCTAATGTTATATCCTTAATTCTGTCATTTATAATGATAGGAAAGGTAATGAAAACTCCTTGTTGAAGACAGCTCACAAAAATGATAAGTGAGAGCAAATAGGTGACACATTGGAAAGAAGAATTCCTGGTAGTTAGAGATGACAGAGGAGGTCTTATGTGCACTATCTATTGTGGTTCTATGCCTGCCTCCTGGATAACTTCAGCAATTCAATTAACCGATATGAGCCAGTGTTTCATCATCTATAAGAAGCAGATTATACTTACCCACCTCACAGCATCTTTATAATTGATTTTTGTAAAGTGCTTTGGGCTTCTCAGATGAAAGGCACTTGTACTAGTGTCAAGTATTATTATTATTGCTACTAGTAGTAGTAACAGTACTTGTAATTTATACTGCTCTTGTCTGTTCATGATGCTTTAAGTAATGCATTCCTGCAGTGCTCTATGAATTAGGTACATGTGTGATTTTAGAGATGAAGAAATTCAGCAATCATCATCCAGCTTTGCCATTTGCACAGCGTTCCTAAGATTTTGAAAAAAAAACAAAGGTGAAAAATCCTAAAGTATAAACATCTGTGTCATGCTTAGAGCACTTGTGGGAAGGTGTTGATTAGGTTTGGGACTTTTTTCAATTAGAAGGACAACAAAACACACTGCTCACAATTTCTGGGAAGCTTTTTAACCATTGAAGTCCATGAAAGCTTTCCTTCTCTTCCTGTGTTTCTGAATGCCAAAGCATAGCCGTGTTTCACGGGCAGGCTGGATGGAACTCTGAGCAAGTTGTACTACTGAAAGGTGACCCTTTCAGTGGCAAAAGCATTGGAACTAGATGATCCTTAATGTTCCTTCTGACCCAGGCTGACCTGATTCTATGAGTCTATGTTTCTGTGTGGTTTTTGTGCTCTCACCAAGCCTGCGTTTCCAGGCACTTTCAAGAAATGGTGCCTGGCTTGGCAAACGTGGAGCTCAGCCAAAGGTCAGTGCTGGTTAACAGGGAGTCCTGGGAGTGTTCAGGACTCTTGGCAGTGCTCTTAGATAATCTTGAAGTTCAACACATTTTTGCTACTCCAGGCTTAAGATTGATCAAGAGATTTTGGACTGTCTTCTGGTTGAAAGGCTTAAAATCCATTGAATTCTGTTTTAGATACCTAATACTTTGTGTAGGAGTTGGGATTTTTGCTTTGTTTTGTTTTAACTTTACTAAATCTGTCTTTTAGTAATCATCTGAGATTTTAGATTTTTTTTCTAAATGTACACATTTCTTTAATCTGTGATAACTTGGAAAACTGGATCAAATACCACAGTAAAAAATACTTGTCCTCAGTTCCATTGCTGCCTTTGGTGTGGGCTCAACAGCTACAGATGCCATTGCATCTGGACGTGCTGTCTTCAAAAACAGCTAATTTCTGAGATGGCAAATGGTCTTTGATTCACAGCAGCAATGGGCTTTGAGGCTCAGGCATTCTTCCCATGTTCAGCAGGTGTCTAAATGTCACTTACTGGAACTGAGATGTATCTATTGCTACACACATAGGCAGAGATGATATAAATGCATGGTGTGGACTCAGGCAGCAAGCCACAGTTTTAATGCATTTCAGATATAACTATAATCAAACATAAACTCTGTTCAGTTTACGTGGATATAGCGTGATTATACTGACATACCATAGAGAGTATGAGGTATTCTGGTCTGTGCAGAGACTCTTTTAAGCAAAGAATTGGGATGGATATGTGATCTGCTCTTCAAAAGCCTTTTCCTAAGGCTTCACAGGAGGAGAGCTGCAGTGTGATCATGGGCTACAGCTCATGGCTTTATCCCTTGGTTGCCTCTGAGGACTGCACTGATTTTATGGCCCTGCTATGGATGTCCTCCAGTGAGTTTCTACTTGAAACAGAATGAGGTATAAATAGTTTTCAATGCAAATAGCTTTTGGGGTTTGTTTGGGGTTTTTTTTGCAATCAAAAACTGAAATCAGATTTATCAAGAGAACTTGTTGGCCGCTGTGATCCAGGAGACCAGTTGCAGCTCAGGATCATGTATTTGGGATGTACGTGATTTGGGGAGTCGGGAAAACTTGGTTTTGAAAACAAAAGTTCAATAGTTATTTATATGCAGACAATCTCAATGAATCATTTATGTAGCACATTTGTAAATGAGAGCTAAATGGGACTCAGCAGTTTGTGATAAAAAGCAGATACCCAGAAACATCTCATTTTTTAAGTATCGCATTCCCAGGTCATCTCTAATTAGAGCTTTGGAAATCTGGAAGTAAATGTTTCTTCTTTGAGTCCTAAACAATAAAGGTTATCAATAGCAGCAGGCTGCTGAAGTCAGCTTGTATGGCATAATGCTTTTAATGGAAACAGTAACAGGTAAAAACATCCTGAGTTTGAAATTCAGTGCAGGCACATCCTTCAGGTTTGCCTGAGAGGTGAGCTGTCCAGAGACCTCTGTGTTGGTCATGATGGTGAAAAACTGGAAAATGACTAATCACAGAGCAGGTTAAATGCACAATACTCAGGCTTGGGTTCTGTGTGTCTCTGAGACAATCTTTTTGCTTTCTGCAGACTGGCAGGTCCAGGGTTCTGCTACCTCATGCAGCAGAGAGAAGGGTGCAAGAATTAATGAAGTATTATGCATAGAAAGCATAATATAGAGAAAACCAGCAAGACTGCCTTGTGCACCATGTGGGCTCTGCATCTTCCTGCTTCCTTACTTCTGCTCACCAGTGGAGCAGCTCCATCCACTTCCACTGCCATAGGATTTTACTTTTTGCTTCAGAAAAGGGTGTTTCTGTAACAGGTGGTTGTCACATACTCCCTATGCCTAGTTTTCAGGATACTATCTTACTGTACTTTTTGAAAATAAGATTAGCCTTGAAAAGATTACCTGAATCAATAGCTTTACTGGCACAAATAAAAGTTAAATTATTATTTAAAAGCACATAGTCAATGCGCAAAATCATTAGTTTTGATGTAATCCTCATTTCTACGTACAGCATTTTCCATAATTTCTCTTTAAGGACTAGTTATCTCCTACTTTTTAATCAGATATATGCAAATATGTTTTAAAACAAAGTCTGAAACATTTCTTTTGCATATAGCTTAAAATTAACCAAGTTCTAAAATTGCATACAAGTGTTATAATTTAAATACAATTCCACTTTCAAGCTTGTACAGTAAGGTATTTAAAAATCTCTCATGTATATGGACATACAATGTCAAGGTGTGTCATTAAACTGCAGAAAATTGTATTTGATGCTTTCTTGATGCCACAAAAGATGTTTTAAAACTTGTTTAATGATCTTCAACCTCCTTTCAGGTTTAAACTTTTCAGGACAGTTCGGTGCATTAGATCCCATTTGATGAAGTTAGGTGAAATGGAGCTGCACCAGGAGATATTTCTGTGGCTATATTCTATTGTGGGTTTTATATTTTTATTTTTTAATATGATTTCTCCTCCATATTACCTGAGGAGATTAAATTAAGGCACATATTTCTGAATAATTACTTTTTAAATGTACACCGTGAAGGAAATCTCATGCAGGCCATACTTTAATATACAAGCATCAGTTGTCATCTGAATGTTGAATTTTACATTTTTTTTGTTTTAACTTGCATATGGTTTTAGGGCAGCCTTTCATTTGCTATACCATAAAAATAATTTGTCTTTTGTTTGTAATACAATTCCTCAGTTCATAATTTTTCTATAGGCTAACCAGCACTGTATCTACCTTAATATTGATGAAGTCTGAGTGATTCAGGTGTGGTTGTGATGTTTTATATATTTTCCCTTTCCATCAAGACTTGAAACAGGGACTCACTCATCACTTAAAACCATAATTGCTGAATATACAGAATGTTTAATGGCATGAATATTGAAAGTTTTTTTGTGAAAAATGGTCTAGACACCTAAACTTACAATATTTGGTAGTCATTGGGTTCCTAAAATGAACTTATGTCTAGATAGAAAATACATACCCAGAATCTCATCTTGCTTCCTCTAGTTTTATAACCTTGTAGCTCTGTGGATGTCACAGCTGTTTTTCAAGAATATTATGACTATCTCTTAAGTTTGGAGAGTGTGGCTTGCACCCTACTGATATAACTTACATCAGAGTATTATTACCTGTCCTTTAATCTGGCATACTGGCACCTGTGTAGCATGTGAAAGAATATGGGGTGCTGCTGCTGTGCCATCGTAGTGGGCAGTTTTGCATTTTCATGCAGCGAATCTGTATATCCAAAACATTCTGACTGTGCTGGTTTGGCTGGGGTTTGTTTTCTTCACAGTGGCTAGAATGGGGAGGCATTTTGGGTTTGTGCTGAGAACAGCTGACATTTGGGGCTGCTTTAGTTATTGCTAAGTGGGGCTTGCACAGAGCCAAGGCCTTTTCTGTCTCTCACCCACTCCCCCAGTGAGGGGCTGGGGGTTCATGGGAAGCTGGGAGGGGGCACAGCCAGGACAGCTGATCCCAGCTGACCAAGGGATATCCCATACCATATGGTGTCATGGTCAGCATATAAAGCTGGGGGAGGAAGAAGGAAGGGGACAAAATTTGGATTTATGGCATTTGACTTCCCAAGTCACTATTACATGTGATGGAGCCTTGTTTTCCTGGAGATGGCTGAGCACCTGTCTGCCCATGGGAAGAATGAATTAATTCCTCATTTTGCTTTGCTTGTGTGTGTGGCTTTTGCTTTCCCTACTAACCTGATTTTATTTCAACCAATGAGTTTTTCCCTTTTACCCTCACAGTGTCTCCCCTATCCTGCCATGGGGGAATGGATGAGAAGCTGTGTGGGGCTGAGCTCCTGGCTGGGGTTAAACCTCAGCACTGTGGATAAACTTCCTCTGAATGTGTGTGAATCTCCTGTGCAGTCTGCAACTCTCAGCCACTACCAGGCAGGACAAGAGCAGTGGGCAGATTCTCTAAGGGGTTTAGATTACTCTGGAGCTGGGGAAAGAACCAGCTTCTGCCTGAGGACATAAGTTGGGTACAATGTCCTTTTATGGAATCTTTGTAAGGTGTGATATAGCTGAAGAATATGCAACCTTTTAAGACAGGGTAACATACCAGGAATCTTTTCAAGTGATGGAGACAGAGAATTTTGCAGGGTAGAGGTAAGAGCTGCTCCTCACACCATTTACTGTCAGATTTATAACAGATAACAACATAACCTTTTGGTGTTTTCCAGATGCAAGCTTCCACTATTTACAAAAAAACCACTTGAAGCAATAAAGTCATGATCATAATTAAAAACTGATGTGTGTATTAAATATGTTTTGCAATTAAAAGAAGCAGTTTCAGTTAAGTTTGTCATCATCTGCTAGATGCTAAGAGCCTACATAAAATGCTCTAGTAATTGCAGGCTTATTCTTGTGGACAAATGCTTAGAACTCTAGATTACTGTGCAGCACTAATTGGTCTCCTGACTGGAATAGTGTTGTGAAGAAAATAAATGGGAATAAGGAGTAAAATAATCTCTCATCTCTTAGGTAGTTCCTAATATTCACATATTTATTGCTATCTTTTCTGTGATGGGGTAGAAAAATTTTCAAGCTGTTCTCTTGAATCACTTACATCTGCTTTAAATGTTTACATAGGGGATGAAGTTAGTTATTAGAATCCATACACATAATACAAAAGAAATTTAATACTAAAATGCATATAGATTTTTTTTTCTTTTTTTCTTTTCATTCAACTCAAGGGGTGCTTATCTGACTTATTGCATATTGACTGATATGAAAAGCTGCTCCAATTTCAGGTCAGTCTGATTTTTTTTTTTTAATTCTGTCACTCATGCCTAGTTGTAGAAAATCTATCTCCAGTTACATGCTTGAGAACAGGTTTACTAATCAGTGCTTTGGAAGAACCTACTCTAAGGCATGCTGGGGGTCATTAGCAAACAAACTGTTAAGTGAACTCCTGTCCTTCCTCTCCCCCAAGGTCAGTCTAAGCCAGACACCCAGTCTGCCCCTTCCTAGTCTCCAATTCCTCTATGCCCACTGTAGGTCACTACACTCCATCCAACCCAATTCCTCCAGACAGGCAATGGATGGGGCCTGAGAAAGTCTGTTCCACCCTGGCTTGCTGAGGGAGGTAATTGTTTATTGTGAGTAGGATTGTGCCTACAGAAAGAGGAAAACAGATGCAGACACTACTGAATGGAGTGGGAGATGCTGTTTGCTTTAAACCCAGAGGGTAGGGGTTTTAGGGATATGCAGTCTCATAAGAGAGAGCCATTAATTTTTCTAGGAGTCTTTTTAAAAAATGCATTTTACAATGGAACAAACAAATAGTCTTGTCTTGCAGCACTGCGGAAAAGAAAAAGAAAGGTGAGATCTTTTTTCTGTATCTTTGTGTTTTTCATGTCTGGTAAATCCCATGATCATTATGAAATGAAATACTTTTCCAGTTAGCTATGTTGTGATTCTTTTTTTCTTGCGTTTCTTCCAAGTGATTCTATTATGTACTTGTAGGCAGAGTTAAGCTTTTTGTTATTTTCCATCAAACCAAGAAATTGAAGTGGGATGAAACCAGAATAACATGAGTTTAGTTTATGTATTAAAATAAATAGGAAACATTTTTTGTCTATTAGGCTGATGGCAGGAGTAAAATTAAATTCAGCCATAGAGTGCAGAAGAGCAAGATTAAATCTGTGATGCAGTGTGGTTTGTGAGTGGAAAAGAATGATTCCTGCATATGTTTTACAACATCTGAGTGGAAACACTGATTCTGCAGCTTGGGATAGGAAATATAATCAGTGTAGCTGAAGCCAGGCATCTATTTATCTTAAATTAATCATTCTCCAAGTAGGCAGTTGATATCCTAGTGCTATGTGCCATCCTTTTTACATTCACGCAGCACACATTAAACCAAAGAGCTGTTACTGTAGGAGCTGAAATATATTGCAGAACACAGATAGTAAATGTTTAAAAATACACCAACACTTCTGTATGTTCAGTTGGCAATTAAACTGCATTAATATTTTTTTCTTTTAATACTTACAATTATTAGACACTTGGAAGCAGATATACTTACAAGTTCTAACAGTTTTCACAAGAATAAAAATTAGTTTTATGATCTTTAAATAGAGAAGAAAAGCTATGAGTACATTTCAAGCTAGAATATATTTTGTTTATGCTGTTTAGTTCAATGAAATTTAGTTTCGATTTTCTCCAATACGTCAACAAACAAAAATCTTAGAGTTATTTCTAATGTTTGAATTCACCAGGAGTGGATTGAATAAGAGGAGGACAATTTTTTTTCTGTTTCAGTTTGGATACATATAGTTTAATTTAGGAACAAAATAATTCAGTCAATAGCAATGCTAAAGAGAGAACTGCCTTTGAGGCACAGTTTCTCCAAAGCATTTAAATTTTAATTTCATTCTAGGACAGAGCCTGAGGTTTTGTTGGATTTGACCTCAAATGTCATAAGAACAAATGAAATAAAATTATAATTTACTGTGTCCTACTGCAGATGTAGTAATTAGAAGAAACTAAAGGGAAGAGGAGACTCATCATTAAGTAAAAAGCAGGAAATTAAGCAGACATTTTCTCTTAAAGCATAATTTTCTTTCTCTTAAGTATTGATGACATCTGACAGTAATTGCCTGCCAACAAAAGTATTGTAACTGGAATCTTATTTTCTTTGATTTTGAAATCAACAAATTGATTTTTTTTCACTGAATTCTTTTTTAAATCTTCTTCCAAGTTTTCTTTGTTTCTGGTTTTGAATCAAAGCTACTTAGGAAAAAAGTGATAGTAGGATTTAGAAATCCTAAACGGAAATTTTAAAACATTGTTTTATCTTTTAATATTTTCCGCAGCTTTTTATCTGTGCCATGCAGTATGTATGCAGACAAATTCTCATTTTACAGGGAATTTTGCATTTGAGCTATATAAGCTCTCATAGGTATTCACTCTCTTCCTATCCTGACCACTCTTCAGATATGCCACACTGAAACAGTTTTGAAGGACCTGACACCCCCAGATTTTTAACCTTCCTTGGGAGATTTTGACTGGACATTTGGAAGCATCTCTTTACTCAGAGGGGTTGTCTAACACTGGGACAGTCATCCTAGAAATCTGGTCCCTACCACCATCCTGTCAGTGTTTAAGGGGCATTTGAACAATATCCTTAGCAACACGTTTCAGCTTGGTCAGCCCCTGAGTGGTCAGGACTAGATGATTCTTGCAGTTCTTTCCAACTGAAGAACATTATTCTATTCTATTCTATTCTATTCTATTCTATTCTATTCTATTCTATTCTATTCTATTCTATTCTATTCTATTCTACTCTATTCTATTCTATTCTATTCTCCAGAGTTTGGAAGTAAGTGGAGCTATAAGTGGAACTACTCTATCTGCAAGTATTTGAAAAAATAGGTTGTTTAGAGTTTGATGAAAAACCCAAATCAGTGAGTATCTTTATTTTGACTTTTGGATTTTTTACACATACAAGGATGTTGTGAAAAAAAAAAGAATATGGATTTAAGGATATTTCCATTTGTTAGGAGCATGTGCCAAGGAAACCACCCTTTAGAAGAGGAAAAATCAACAATGGAATTTTATCATCCAGGTAACAAAGCAGGTTACCTTGTGTTAATTGTGACTGAATGTGCAAAGCTGCTTAAAGGTCTGTCATATCTGTAGCTGGTCATTGTGATATTTCTTTTGCTTATTCTGGAGGCTGCTGTCAGAAAAGGTAGAAAACATGCAAAATGCAAGTTTTGATGTCAAAAAAGTATCAAAATGCACCCCTCATTGGGCTGGTCTACTCTCATTCTCATATCTGTACAGAGACACCATACAGTTGACTGAGGCAGAGCAGAAAATTATTATGTACTCAAATTAGTATTGCAATGCCCAAGTACACTTAAAAGGAGATTAAGATACAAGAGATCTGATTTATGAAGATCTACTTGCTTAAAAGACAGCAATAATGAGAATACTTTCACCAGACTTGAGACTTTTGGAAAGAGACTCAAATGGAAATGCTGACAGATTTAACTACAGCAGTCTTGAATGGACCTACCAGGATATAAAGGGTGTCAGAAGTCTGCAAAGCATTATTACTCACAGTGATGCAAAGAAAAAACTTTTAGTATCCAACTCAAGGAAACTCATTCATTTGTAGAATGAAAATCACTTAGCTTTTCATGTGCTTAGAAGCAAACTTTGTTTTTGTGATGAAAATGTAGATTGAATGTGTTTTGCCTACCAATGATACTTTGGAAGCAAAGGTAGATATGTAGACATACATTTTAGTAGCAAGAATATCCTTGGCTGTGAGTCTCTTTCCACTGTATATAATGAAAGATTTATACCTATGTGTTCTTTGGTGCATAGAGGACATCATGCACGTAGAAGACTGCAATATGTCAAAGCAAGACAAGGTTCTGCCAGCCTAGGGAGCTTAGATGGCTCAGGTTAGAGTAACTGCATGGCCACAGTCAAGTCTCACATTTCCAGGGCAACTGATTATAAAGTTTAGAATTCTTACACTAATTGAAGAATTTTTCCTTATGTCTGAAGTATAAGTGAAGACTTGTTCTGTGAACAGATGGAAAAGAAAACTTAGACATATTTACTTCCACAAGTTTTCATTTCAGCTGTAACATTCATTTGTAATTTTACACTCCAAGAAGAAGCAAGAAATGGTTTATTTTGAAAACACCGTATTTACTTTTTGTCCTCTACTACATACCTTTCAGACAAGCACAAGGCAAGGCTTTATACATCCACAGCCCAATTTTCAGAATCAGTGAGTACCATAGATTTCTATGACAACATCTGGAGCTGTATGTCTTAAAATCCCTGAAAAATCAAGCCTTCAGACATTATTGCTTCATTTCCTCAGGCAAATCGTCTCAGAGTACCTCACAAAATGAATCAGAAGCGCAGAGTGCTGCAGTTCAATTTGTACTAACATTTATGTCTTTTGAATGTCAGGATGGCTTTTTAAATGTTTCCTCATAAAACTAAGTCCACTGTCAACAGTATTCCTCACTCTGATTAGAGGAAGTACTTTACAGCTTAATAAAATCCTAAACTAAGCAGAGCTGCCAGAGTTTCAGAAGAAAATATGTGAAACCAGCCTTGCTTTTCGCTGAGCTATAGAAAAGTCATGGTGTGGCTAAATGTGTCTACTGAGTTTGTGAGGCAAGGTTTCAGTGGCCAGGGGGGTACTGAGGTGGCTTCTGTGAGATGCTGCCAGAAGCTTCCCCCATGCCCAACAAAGCAAATGACAGCCAGCTCCAGACCAGACCCATTGCTGGTCATGGCCAAACCCATCAGGTGTTGAAGGTGCCTTTGGTATAACACATGGAAGAAATGGGGGAGAAATTGCTGCACAACAGCAACTGCAGCCAGATGAGAGAGGAGTGAGAATATGTGAGAAAAAAAACAACTCTTCAGACACCAAAGTCAGTACAGAAGGAGGGGCAGGACACGCTCCAGGCTCCAGAGCAGGGATTCTCCTGCAGTCTGTGGTGCAGACCATGGGGAGTCAGGCTGTGCCCTGTGGCCCAGGGAGGTCCATGGTGGAGCAAAGCTCCACAGCAGACCACGGTGGAGCCCATGCCAGAGCAGGTGGGAGTCTGAAGGGGTTTGCCACCCCACAGGAAGCCCATGCTGGAGCAGGCTCCCAGCAGGAGCTGGTGGACACGTGGATAGAGGAGCCCATTCTGGAGCAGGTTTGCTGGCAGGGCTTGTGAGACCTTGGAAGGGACCCACGCTGGAGCAGTTAATGAAGAACTGCAGCCTGTGGGAAGAACTCAGAGAAGCTCAAGGACTGTCTCTGATGAGAGGGACCCCACCCTGGACAAGGGGAAGACTGCGAGGGGTCCTCCCCCTGAGGAGGAAGGAGCAGCTAAGATGCCTGTGATAAACTGACCACAGTCCCCATTTCCTGTCCTCCAGTGCTACTGGAGTGGAGGAGGTAGAGAAAACTGGGAGTGAAATTGAGCCTGTGAAGAAAGGACATTGGGAAAGTTGTTTATCAGATTTAGTTTTAGTTCCCATTACCCTACTCATTGTTAATAAATTCAGTTAATTTCTCCAAATCAAGTCTGTTTTGCCTGTGACAGTAATCAGTGATGAACTCACCTTGTCCTTATCTTGACCCAAGAACCTTTCATTATATTTTTTCCCCTGTCAATTGAGGAGAAGGAGTGCTAGAGTGGTCTTGATGGGTACCGGCTGTCCAGCCACAGTCAACCCACCACAGCATGAGGGTAAGCACTATTCTGTCTTTCACCTTGATGTGAAAAACAGCATTTCATGGTAGGCATGCATGTTTTGTCTCTCATTGCCTGTGGACAAGAAAGGGTAGGTGAACCTTCCTTTGATAAATTTTTGCAAGGCATTAGTGGAACACTTTACACTATTAGAATTTCTGTTACTTCTCATAATTTGATCCCTTTGATATGCCATGGTGTTTTTTTGTTTTTTGGGGTTTTTTGTGGGATGTTGCCCTTTTGTTTTGAAAAAGAGTAAAGGGATTCTTTATTATAATTGTACCTGTGAAGTCTTCCTAAGCCACTGTTTTTTCAGGCAATCAAACTGTTTTGCCAGACAGTGTAACATGCATCAGGAGGTGTCAGGCTCTCCAACTGTCCCAAAGAATAAGTTACAACTTCTGCATCCTGCTCAAGTCAGTGCCATCCACGCAGTGATACATATATAAGCCCGCTCTGCTTTCTGTTAAGGAGAGAAGTAGCACAAGTCCCAAGATGTGTGTGATATATATTTTTCTGTTATAGATTAGGGTTTGCTTATGCTCACTTTTCAGTGACTACATGGGAAACCTTTCCCAGGGTGGCATTTACATTCTCCTGTCTGGTGGCTCAGATTTACTCAGAACAATATGTGAAATAATGGCTTTGGTGTGATTGATCCAAGTGTGGCTTTCATCCCAAGTATGTCAAAGCCTTTGGTACGGAAACTTGACTGTCATGATGTAAACATGCCCCTATTCTGGAGTGGTCCACAGGAACATTGTATCCTGTAGGTTAGAGCCAGTCTGCTGTTGGCTGAATGTTGTCCAGAAAACAACTTTCTCCATTAGATGATCAGTGTAATAGCTGTTTGCATCCTCTCCCTTTCTTTTAAGTGAGCACTTTCTGCCATTGAAAGTCTTTCAGTTCTCATTCTCCAAATTCCCTATTCCGCAGGCTCTGGTCCAGAGCCCCTCTTGAGAATATTTCCAGTGCTGGTAGGAGCACTGACAGTGCTTCTGATATGGCTTCTATACAGAGTTTCAGGGTATCCAAGGCATTAGACCTAAAAGGTCTACAAGGAATCAGGGACAGTTTGGTGCTGTTCAAATAATACTTTCAATGTTAACAGTCACTTCCTTCTGCAAAGTGTCTCCGTTCCCTATATGATATGGGCTTGAGCCCATTACAAAACTCTTGTGATTTTACACCTTCAGTTTATAATATACTTATTGTCAGGCTTGAATCCAGAAATATAATAATGTGGTTTTGTATGTGATACCTTTATTGTTATATATATAAACATAGATTATGTATTTGCTAAGGGTAGAGAGGGCAGAGCTCTAGAGAAATAGAGTGGACATGAATATGCAGCTCTTGTTTATATGACTGAGCATAATGCACCCAAGACATGAGGCTGTGATGCTCTGCTTGTGGTGGAGAATGTATAATGAATATAATGCAAATGTTGTGTGAAGGAAAAACTGTACAACAGCACAATGGTAAAAGTCCTATCCAGGAGTAAGGAGCCACTGTATTGCAACTGAATAAAACATACAGAATTATTTACTGGTACATCAGTGCCTGTGCAAGGGCAAAACTAGCAGGGTTAGGAAAAGGGGGAGAAACTCACACCTTTTGTGAGCTTCTTTGGCTCACATAGATAAATACCGGACTATGATTCCTCTTGTCAAAAAGGACAAAGATTCAGTCAAAAATATCATGAAAGATCACATAAATTTAGGAGAATTGAAGAAAATTGGTAAAGGTACTATTAATCAGTTTATTATGTTGGAAAAAAGCAGATAATGTTTCTGGGGGGAGATCTGTCTGGAACTTCTGCTGCCAACAAATCTAAGACATAAAGTAGGTTTAGCTAATGAGACAACTAGAAAAACAAAAATATCCATCATCTGGCCAATCAAGTGAACTCACCAGAGAATGACTTCTTGTGTTAGTTCTCCAACAAATGGTAAGTGCTCCTTTCTTGTGACCTGTGGTTACATAGGTAAGTGTATAGCCCTGAGTCCTTTAGGAATCTCCAAGACTCTAGATACGCATAAAAGAACATTTATTTGTTAATGCAAAGTCTAACATGGCAGGTTAAAAAAGGTGGATGCAGCTGTTTTTCCAGATGCAAGCTGTGTTCTGTTATCAGTAATGAATTGTGGACTCTGTTTAGATTGCCTAACACTGAATTATAAAGAAAAAAGAATGAATATTCATCCTACCTTTTGAAACTATGATTTTAAAATATAATTGATTGCAGTACTGGAGAGCCCCATTTGAGGAAAAAAAATATTATCTTAGAGGATAGAGACATAAAATTGAGAAACCCACCTGTCAAGTGGGGTAATGGTTATTGATAGTGCACAATGTGATGGCTTCAGGATCAAAGAGTGCACAGGAAGATTTGGTCCCATAAAGTGGGCCTATGTCTGGATGAACCAAGGATGTTCCCCTGCCCAGATGGTCAAAAGCATTCCCTGATTTTTCTTTTTTTTCTTTCCCTGAGTTCCGTTAATAGCCTTGAAACATGTTCTACAAGATGGCACAATGGGGAAGATGGAAAAAAAGGACAGCATTCAAAGAAGGATTTAGAAAGATTCTCTGGATATTAGAAGTATTTTAGGAAGAGCAGCACTCAACAGTGATTGAGGTTTGCCAAGGTATCAAGCAGAGCTACTACCACCAGATTAGTAACACTAACAAGGACTAAATGAGGAAAGTGTGAGCCTGTTGCTAAAAGGGTGGGAAAATTAGTGACAGCAGGCAGAGATACAGCTGAGGTGCTCACTGCTGTCTTTGTCTCACACTGTTCACTGACTTGGTGCTAGTGAAATATAACTAATCCAGCTTTGATGACAAAGCTCAGGATGCAGCTGATGTGGAAGTGTTTTCTAGTGTGAGGAAGCTGTTGCTTTCAGAAGATGGTATCTCACACTCTTTAATAGTGGTATTTTAGTGGATTTTTGTTAAAAAGATGTTGGCAGTACATAGGAATATCTTAATGCTTCAGAGCTGGTGCAGCTGTCAAGGAAGTACTTGAAGAAAACAGCTTTGATTGTTGAAATATACTGTGATGCACTAAACAGAGTATTTGCTGTGCTGTGCATGTCCAATCAACCTGCAAAATACACTTCTATCTGATACCTTTATCTTTTTTCTAATTAACACTATTCTACTTGCTCAGCCTAATGCCCTACCCTGTAGGCACACATGTGTGCAGTAGACACATATTTCTGTAACTCTTTATGGACTATGGTAAGCCATGCAGCTGATGTTTCAGTTGAAGAACTACTTCTTCACTCCACCCATGCCATGTGCAGTGTCCTCCAGATGCTTTACTGAATCTAGCCTAAGGACCACGAGTGTGGATTTGTCACAGGAATAGGTGTGTAGCTATTCCTATTCCTCCTAAACTCAGTTTAGAGACTTGTTACTCTGTTTCTTTAGTGAGGGTGGCTAATTCAGCCCCAGGTTTTCCAATCACAATTACTGCCTTTGCAAATACACAGCAGAATAGACCTGCAGAACCTCGGGGAATCAAATACAAATTAATCAGCTTCAACAAATGTGGTGTATATATGGAGGGCTAAATTCTACTTCATGCAAGTAGTGTGCTCTCAGAAAAGGTTGGGTTAAAAAGAGATCATTTACAGGAGAAAAAAAGGATTTTCAAGTATAAGCAAAATACTGGAAAATGGTAATTAAAGTCAAAGCATAAGGAAGAAACAATAAAAAATGTTAAGAATATGTGGGAATGTAGAAGAAAGAACATAGAAGAAAAAAGATTTTGGAAGGTGCAGGGCTGCTGTAGGAAGTCAAGACATTCCCCTCACATGTATGTGCACACCTTTCTCTCATTTGAATAGCTTGGTGAGCTTGGTGTTAAAAGTAGTATCAGCAAAGGAAAGTTTAATCTGTTCATATGGATAAGCCTTTGAGGATCAATAGCTAAAAAAAGTCCTCTGAAAGGTGAATGCAAATCTTTTACAAGATGTGGGTCAAAATTTGGTTTAGAACTTGATATACTGAGATCTGCTGTAAGACCCAAACAAACGTGGCAAAACACAGGAAAAAAATACAGTATAGTTTTTGGTTTTTTTCTGTAGTACGCTTAAAAATTTCCAATGTAATTTGTTTTTTTAAAAAAATTAAAGGGAGCCTACTCTTGTGATAGTTTTGTAGTTTGCATAAGAGTCATTAATAACTTATGCACCTTCCAGCCTAGCTTCTTTGTCTGACACCTATTCAGCTGTAACTATGAAAAATTACTTGCACACAAAGGCTTTTCAGTCCCTGGAAGTACAGACTGAAGTTGAAACCATTAATTTTTCAGGAAATTTAAACTGACTACTTGGCCATTGCCAGATGTATTTTGTAAGGAAGGCTTTTTTCATGAAAAGTCTAGTATTGCTTGTTCTTTTTCTGCTTTTAGAGTACTTTTTAACACCTACATTCGTGGGCCTATGCTAAAAAAGAAGAAAATGGATTTTTTTCTCCCCTCCATAAAGTATTTAAACAGAATATCTTTTTCTGAATATGTCTTATTCTTTCTCATGGAAATATTGGGCAGCAGAAGCTCCAATGTCTGAACATTATTCTGAATCCATCTTGTCTTTAGGGCTGATCTAAGCTATTACAGAAGATGAAATGGTAAAAATATCACACTATCAGCACCAATAAAATCATTTGTGCTATTCCTTTTTTCTCTGGCAAAGAATTGAATGACAGCACTACCCAGTTGTTCAGGTCTTGAAAAGGTCTGAAGCCTTGTTTTTTGTTTCAAAATAATTTTCCTTGAAATTAATTTTGACTTTGTCTTTATATTGCTGGTCAAGAAAGCCTTAAATTTATAATTCAAGGCTGTAAAGCTAAAATATCTCAGAAAGGGCAAGCACAGAGTTTCATTTCAAAACCTATTGACCATGAATAAGAAATACCTTAAGAAATAAACAAGGATATCCTTTCTCTTTTCTTTGATATGATTTACAAAGGTTTCCAGAAAATCTTTTTATTGCTCTCTCATATTGAAGAAATGTTTTTTCTAGTAACTAAGTTTTTGTCATTTGATTTCACTTTTTATCCACTTTTTAAAGTTACTTTCTAGTTCATAGGTTTTCCCATGATGCAATTAGTATTAGAATTAAAAGTAAGATTATGAAAAATATTAGTTTTTCAGAATTCTTGAAAATTTTTCTTATATTAACTGTTTTGTCAAAACCTTAGAAAAGGGATTAGTAAAAAGGTTTTAATGAACTTTGCACTGACTGTCTGTAAGACTTGCTTAGCAAATTACTCTGTGTGGCATAATTTTCCTTACTTATGTATTGATTTCAAAGTCTGTGAAGTTGAATGGACTTGGAATGAGTGTTGATCTTTTGTAGTGCTCTGTTGAATAGCATCATACAATGTGTTCAGGCAGTTTGGTTCATAGAAGCCTATAAATAAAATACTGCAGTCATCTCAAAAATTAAGTAAGTGCTGAATGACGGAGATTGAATTTAGTTTGGGTTGAGGAAATGTTGAAAAGCAATGCTCAAAAGTTTCTTCATTGTTGATCTTCACCGTGTTCTTAAGAAAGGGAGATCACTTTTTTTATTTCAGGGGTCCCCCTTCCATTCTGAGTTTTTGCTGACTGGATTAAATGTTACAACCATGTGTAGATAGTCAGAAATAAAGTAGTCCATTTAATGTTATAAATGGTAGATTATATATATTCAAGACCAAGCTGATGTGGAAGTGTCTATGTTGATTTTTTATTTCTTTTCTTTTTTTTTCCTCTTTTTTGGATAAAATATTCTGAACTTTATGGAGGACACATTGAATCTTTTAAGTTAAACATAAGACCTGTTCTCTAGCCTGTTGACCTTTCCCCCAGCCTTTGTAACCAAGTCTTGTACTTTTTGTGTCAAGCTCTGCACATATTGGGTGGTGGCAGAGTCAGGGAGATGTGCCAGTGAGGGCAGCATAACTGTGCTTGCCTTACTGTCACTTGGAAAGGCTTCTCCTTAAACGAGTTAACCCAGAAGAGCAGGCTGGGCGGCTAATTGTGTTAAGCCAGCTCAGCTACCACCTCGACTTCATCAGGGATAAAGCCACTGAAATGGTACAATGGCACTGCTCTCTGTGTCCTGCTGAGATCTGAAAACGTGTGAGGAAAAACCTGTGGTCAAAGTTTCAAAAGCCAGGGAGAGTTCTGATAAATGGCCTGCATTAGTTCGCTGCAAAGTGAGCCACTGACCAAAGGAATCAGAATGGTCTTTGAACCAGAGAGAGTTTTAAATCAGATCTGCTTGAGATCAGTGAAATCTCAAAACTGTAACTTTCTCTGTGGTCCTCCGTCTAGAAGAGGGAGCAGAAAATCAGAAGTCCAGCCTCAGAAATATTTCTAAATTGCTAGCAAAGTTGGTGCTTTAGTCCTTCTACTCACAGCTGGGCCTCATACCACATCATCACCAGCCCCTAACTACTCTGCTGCCTTTCTGGTTGGCTGGACCACAGCTCAAGAGAGTAAGAGAGGATGGTTTGCTCTTCAGTGCTTTCCATCACTTCTCACACAGATCTCTAAATATTACATAGGTACTTTAGATAGGGATCTTTAATATAGAAAGTAATGAAACCCCTTTTCTAGAGGGAACACTAAGGCTGAAAAGGAAATGAACTCAAGTGTTTAGAATTAAGTATTTTGTCTGAGTTGTGTTTTTTTCTTAGCGTGAGGGGAGAAGAAATAGAAAACCTGTTTAAACTTCTAGATTGTAAAGCTTAAACAGAAACCTGAATTAGTTGGAATGAACTTAATTAAAAAAATTATAAATAACTGTAAATACAGTGGAAGCTATAGTTCATGTAAAAAGTACTTGAAGTCTGCTGCATACGTAAAACCAATTTGTCAAAACATTCAATCTGTGAAAAATGTCATGGTGATGATTTTACTTGTCTGATGCCACTGTAATATAATGAAATTATAAGAGGAAAGTTCAGTGATGACGCAAACATTTTCAGTAAGAGTTTGTTTATATTTAAGGGCCTATGTTTACAAATATGAATTGTATGAATTTCAGGAAGTCTGAGTGACAATTCTGGTAGTGTGGCAGCAGAACTAGTGTAACTTGATTTACTGCTTTTACGTTTTCTGCCTGCAGGAATAGCAGCCCTGTCTATGTAGCTCTCAATGTGGCTTTTAGTGACAAAATAAGCACTAAAATGAATGTGCCCCCCAGGACAGTGCTGTTCCATATGTTGTGTTGAAGAGCACTTCAAGGCACATCCACCTTTACATTACAACTCTCTTTTGTGCCCCTTTGAACATGACATCTCTGGCAGCATGTTCATTTCATTTGTAGCTTCTAAACTGCTTTCCCAAAGCCTCCCCATGTGTGTGGCAGCATGCATGATGATCCTGTTATTAATTCTGTAAGTAGCATGGCTTATTGAGGCAGTACCAGTATGACCTTATCATGGGTTCTGTCTAGTGGATATTATACAGACACTTCCCTGATGTAGCCACTAGTTTGATTCTGTTTCTAGTGCTCATGGAAGAGTATCCATAGAAAGTAGGAACTGGGTGAAAGATAAGAATATCGTGCATTCCTTGGCAGATTGAGAAAATTACAGATGAATGGATTTTTGGGTACATCCTTTATTTTTTTTCCTCTAAGAGGCAAGAATAAAAGTGCATGTACTTTGTCCTTTGTGTGCCACTTGCACAAATTAGAATTTAAATGTACTTCAATTAGAAGTTTTTCTAGTAATTTAAATGAGTAAATAGAAACTTACATTTTTGACTTAACTCTATCAGCAAGGTTGTCCATGCTATTATGTAAATTCAACACAGGTCGCTATGTGATTTTCTGGTTGAATAAGATGAGCTTATGCCATATTTTTACAGAAGCACAAAGGGAAGAATTGATATTAGAGGCCAAATATTAAGGGCTAAAATGAATGAACTAAAAATAAGCTTCTGGCAATATGGAATCATTTAGTGTATTTTGTTGCATAACAAGGGCTCTAATTTTTGGTGTTGCCAAAATATGTAAAATCTTATGTCCTTAGTAGTGAGTCAGAGTCCTCCTACTAGCCAAAACCTTTCATGTAAAACAAGAAACTTGTGAGTTCAAGGTACATTAGAAACCAGCAAAAGCATCTTAAAATACTGAAGCTGATTCTAAGTAGACCATTTTGCCTAGGAAAATTTTGTCAAAATTAAGTGTTTTCAGTGGAATCTCAAATGGTTATTGTTACAGGCTACTTTAGGATGGTATTTGATATATCCAGTATATTTTGTTTACTGTGAAGTATCTTTCTGCTCAGTTGGTTTATTAAGAAACAATGGATGTGGCATATCCTGTAACTCATACCTATGTTGAATTATATTTAAAATTTATGCATGATTTTTTTGTATTTTTTAATATTATAAAATATTCACCTTTTTTTTTTTTTTCTTGAACTTGCTCAGCACTTTCTGTCAGTACACTTTTTGGACAATTTTTAAGCATACAGAAACAAAAGCATCTTCCACAGGTTTGGTAGTTAGTACTAAATAATGACAAAAATGCTCCCCAAACCTATAAATATTTCAGACATGTCTAGCTATTTTATACTTTTGTTAAATGTTCAAGTGTCACATCTAATGCTGTTTATTGGCTGGGTGCATTTTCAACTTCTTGCATCAAGAAACGTGGTCATATTGTGTGTATTATACCAATTGTGCTACAGATTTTTTTCAAAACTAGGGGAACTGAATTTTTCATATAATGGAATTTTATATTGGGATACTGACCTGAGTTGTTTATAACAGGTATCATATACTGTCTATTTATGCTGAAAGAAGTCTCTGCCAGAATATTTTCCTTCAAATGATTCGGTATTAATATGTTTGGGTTTTGTTTGTTTGTTTTTTCATATCAGCTCTTATCCACTAAACTCATGATATGCAGATAGTATTCTTTTCAGAAGTACCAGCCTAAAATCTGATCTCTTGCTGACTTGAGTCAGCAGAACTGCAATAGTCTCATGTTGTCATTCCTCAGAAGCAGGTAGCAGGGTGTCATCATGTGTAGTTTATTACCTTGCTGATGGCGCTGTATCATGCACTCAAAACTTGAATTAAAGCAAGGTTTTTAAAATATAGTGAGAGCATAATACTACAAGATTTTCCTCTTCTAGCTTCTTAATTAAGCCACCAAGGCCATTTGTACTTCAGTTCAAATTTTAGCACAGACATAAAAGTAGTTTTCTCTTCAAAGCTGCTGAAATAGCACCTTCTCAGATTTTAAATTGTTTTTACCTCTTCTCCACATTAAAAAAATTGAAAATTGTTGTTTAAATTCTGGATGATGCTTTTGTTGCTCCTTCCTCCCTGTTTCTTAGATATTGTTCCTGACTTTGTTCCATTTCATTCTGAAGTTCACAGTGACATGGTAAGCAAGGCTGACAATAACTTGAAGTATATGCGAGCATTAAACTGCTTTAGATTTGTTTTCATTTAGGCTGGATAAAACCTTTCTGTACCTTCTGCACAATTAGCCCTCCTCCTTGGGTACTGTGCTCATTAACATTGCTGATACTGAAATCTAATTGTTGTATTAATTTAGATCTGGAATTATTCTTTCTTCACAGAATTACAGAATCAACTAGGTTGGAAAAGACCTTTGAGATCATCAACCAGCCTATGACCTTGTCAGCTAGACCATGGCACTCAGTGCCACATGCAGTCTTTTCCTAAACTCTTCCAGGGATGGTGTCTCCACCACCTCCCTGAGCAGCCCATTCCAGTCACCCTTTCTGTGAAGAAATTCCTCCTACTGTCCAACCTAAACCTCCCCTGGCACAGCTTAAGGTTGTGTCCTCTTGTCCTATTGCAAGTTGCCTGGGAGAAGAGACCTACCCTCACTGGGCTACCACCTTCTTGAAGGTTGTTGTAGTCTGTAGTAAGTTCTCCTAAGAGCCTTCTCTTCTCCAGGCTAAACATCCCCGACTCCCTCATCTGCCCCTTGTAGGATTTGTGTTCCAAACCCTTCACTTGCTGCCTTTCTCTGGACATTCTCCAGCAGCTCAACATCCTTCCTAAGCTGAGATGCCCAGAGCAGGGCACAGCACTCAAGGTGTGGCCTCACCAGAGCTGAGTGCAGGAGAAGAGTGATCTCCCTGCTCCTGCTGGCCACACTGTTGCTGATACAGGCCAGGATGCCCTTGGCCTTCTTGGCCATCTGGGCACACGGTGGCTCAGGTTCAGCCATCTGTCAGTCAGTACCCCCCAGGTCCCCTTCTGCCTGGCCACTGTCCAGCCACTGTCCCCAGACTGTAGGGCTGCAGGGGGTTGTTGTGGCCAAGTGCAGGACCTGGCACTTGGTCTTGTTGAATTTCATGTTGTTGGATTCAGCCCATCTTTCCAGCCTGTCTGGGTCCCTCTGCAGAGCCCTCCTTCCCTCCTGCAGATCAACACTCCCATCCCACTTGGTGTCATCTGCAAATTTGCTAATGGCAGGCTCCATGCCCCCATCCAGATCCTCAATAGAGACATTAAACAGGACTGAGCCCAACACTGATCCCAGGGGGACATCACTGGTCACTGGCTGCCAACTGGATGTTATGCATTCTAATGTACTGTCATGTCAATAAACGATAATGCTATTTTGCAGAGTAATATTTCTATCTTTGATAGGAAAAATATGTCTTTCATCAATGGCACCTTTACACAATACTTTTTATCCCTGACAGGATTACCCTAATGTTTTTATTATGCTTGCACTAGCTGCCTTGAGGTCTGTATCAGTAATTTGAACACCTCCATTTTGTTACTTTTCTTTTTCAGCACTTCACATACTTCCTTTAGGAACTAGCAAATCTACCTTCTTTTCAACTGTGCAGGCTAGGCCAGCTCATTCCCTTCATTATCTATGTTGATTGCATATTTACTGTTCTCATCCACATTAATAGTTTCCTTCTCCTTATTGCACTTTCAAATTTTCCCTGGTAATCATTCTTCTACTGTCATATTCTTACTCATTTTCCTCTTTCTGTAAACTACAGCCATACACAGACCTTCATCTGCTTTTAGAGCTTCACGTGTTTTCCTTTTTCCCTCCACACTGAAAAACCAAGCTAATGCAAATAAGGCAGATCTCTTTCTAATTTTCCCCTGTACTCCTTAATTTAAAACTCATCTCATTAACCCCACTATCATACATTTCATCTTGATTCAACCTTTTCTATGGATTCACATCCATGGAGCAGATACCCATTCAATCAGTAATGTTTTCTGATGTTTTCTGATCTATTACTATCATTTTTCCACAGCACTAAGTCTTGATCTTCATAATTTTCCTGTGCTTCTTCCTTCATTTGAGAAAAATCACAAGAATTTAAATTAAAATTGCCGAGGATTCCCAATGAGAGGCATCAACAGTAACAGGAGTTTTGTCAGCTGTGCTGATATGGTGGATAGTGAGTGGGTTTTTCTGACTCTCATGGGAGTGTTTTTCAGATTCCCACCCTCCTCTAGTGGCCTTGTTTATGTAGACAACATATCCTTTTTTCCATGTGTGTTATAATGACAAAGCCACTTCTTCCTCCTCATAAGAGCAACACTTACCAAATTAGGCAGCCAGAAAATTGATTCTTTTACTATATTTTTTTATCCAACCTCCTCATGTTTTCATAAACCATTCTTACCATTCTTAAATTCCTGAAGCTCAGGGGCTCATTCTTGTTCCCATACACACCTTGACCTTTCCAGTCCTATTTCCAAGGCAGGGATTTGTGCAGGACTGTGTAATAACATCTGTTGGGTAAAACTTAGAAGTTAATGTTTTTAGAAGGAAAGGAAAGGAAAGGAAAGGAAAGGAAAGGAAAGGAAAGGAAAGGAAAGGAAAGGAAAGGAAAGGAAAGGAAAGGAAAGGAAAGGAAAGGAAAGGAAAGGAAAGGAAAGGAAAGGAAAGGAAAGGAAAGGAAAGGAAAGGAAAGGAAAGGAAAGGATTTTTATGAAGTTAATTCATTCTGCAAACCCAATATGCTCCTGAAACCCCATGCCATGTTTGTGTCATGGTCTTTACTAGGAGCCTCAGAAGCCCTTTGTAGGGAATGGGTTGTTTTCCAAAGAAAAAACTGAAGAGTTAAAAGAGATGTAAAATCCTCATCTTGATCAGCTTTATGAAAAGCTTCATATGCCACTGCAACTGCAGTAGCAGCTGGTTGATTAAGATATTTGAGATTAAATAAATATTTTTCTATTTTATATACCTTTTAATTTTTTATTTTGATTAGATAGTTGTTTTATTTATTGTTATTTTTATTTCTTGCATATTCAATAACTGAACAAACAGTAAACATGACTTCTTCTGTACCTAATAATCCAGTATGGTAAATTGCAGTGAGCCAAGACCTTTTCTTTGGCATTTACCCAACATACAAATCATACTAGGTTTAGTGGGAGACTTATTTATAAGAATGTAAGAGTCTTGGTAAAAACACACTCATAGGAAAATATTTTTAAACCCAATACAAACCCAAAGTTGTTTCCTTTATCAACCAAGAAACAAAAAATTTAAACCAGAATATTATTTTGTGGTGAGGCAGACAGTGCACGATGCAGAGAGATTTGTATTTATACTCCATCATTGGCATCAGTGAAATTCCCTCTCTGATGCTTTTTGTTACAGATGATGTTTAAGTGTATAATTGCAGAAAAATTGTTCAGTTTTTGGTGTTTTTTTCAATTTTGACATAAAAGAAGCCATAATTTTTTCTTTTATTTTTACATTCTTTTAACTTTTTATTTGTATAGAACTTTTAGCTACAGCACCTAACAATTTCAAGACCCTGAAGCTGCCACATAGCATGTGCAGTATATGCCATTATTCACTATATTGGTGGCTGAAGAGTTTTCAAACTTCATATCTAGAGAAAAATCTAGCAATTGATGACCCTTTTGAGGGGCTGATTTACAGGGGGAACCACAGCTACTTTAGTATGAGTGTGATGAAGAGATTGTAGAGGAAGATTTCAAAGTGGCTGGCCAAGTTAAGTGAAACAAACTGCAGGAGTAGGGTCCTCTGATTCCCAATTCTCAGGAAAACTTTATTCCTCTAAGGTACAGAGAATTTCTGCTATTTCATGCTTGGAATATTGCTTTGGGCTTGTTCTTCTGAAGTGTAATCTTTTTTTTTTTTCCATTTTTATCTGGTTGACTAGGCAGAAAGTGCAAAAATCCAATTTTCAATGGATGAAAGTAATTCTGCGCAAGTGGGGAGTTATACCTGCTTCATTGGAGGAGTAAGGACTAAGTTTTTTTATTTGTATCCTTGGGGAGAGTCAGTCACGTAGAGGGTGTTTCTAGTCCTTGGTTAGGGTCCTGTTCCTATTCAGGCTCCACTGGTAATCCATGGAGAGGTTTGTCATTTGGGATGGAGGGAATGGCTGCCTCTGTCAGTGAGGCTGTGTCTCCTTTAATGATGCTTTCACTTCTGAGCAGCCACACACTGCAGTGACCGTTCTGACATTTGGTGTCTGACTTAGTGACTGTCCCTAAGACACCCATATCTGCTCTGGGGTGTGACAGCCTTGTGTTTTCTGCTGTATGCTTCAAAATTACTTTTGGGGTCATGATAATCTTGCAAATGTGTCAGGATCCCAAGCTTAGGCTGTATTTAACTTAATATAAGAAAAACAAGGAGAAGGAGCCAAAGACTGTTATTATATATACATACAGGGCTTTTTTTTTTACCTGAACACCAAGCAAAAACACAGTAGAGACTCAATTGTTTTCTCATTTACTTATATTTATTTACATACTCCACATTATCATCAAATCAATATCTATAATGACTGAAAAGATGTTCTCACCCCATAAGAAGTGGTACCATCACTTATAGAATGTACCAGGTCACAAAGCTGGGATATTCTATAACATGCTGGTGAGAAGACTGCTGGAACATACATGTGCAGTTCCTACAACCCTTTGCAGTGCTGCTGGCTGAGAGAGGAGAGGCTTGAGGGCTGCTCAGCAGAATGGGACTGGGGGTGCTGCTTGGAAGCAGCTGAACATGAACCAACAGTGTGCCCAGGTGGCCAACAAGGCCAATGGCATCTTGGCCTGTATCAAGAATAGTGTGGCCAGCAGGATTAAGAAAGTTATTGTCCTTCTGTGCTTGGCACTGGTGAGGCCACGTTTCAAGTGCTGGGTTTAGTTTTGGGCCACTCACTTCAAAGAGGACCTTGAGGGGCTGGAGCATCTCCAGGGAAGGGAGACTAAACTGGTAAAAGATCTAGGAAATATGTCCTGTGAGGATCAGATGAGTTAGCTGAGGTTGTTTAGGCTGGAAGAGACTTAGGGAAGGTCTTATCAACTTTATTATCTTTACAACTACTTAAAAAGGTTGTAGTGAGATGGGGCTTGGTCTCTTCTGCCATGTCTCAAAATGAAAGAATGAGAGGAAGTTTAAGTTTGTGAAAGGTTCAGATTAGATATTAGAAAAAAAAAATCCAGTGAAAGAGTAGTTAGACATCTCAATGACTCCTCCAGAGAGGTGGTAGAGTCACCATTTCTGGAAGTGTTCAAGAGGCATTGAGGTGTGACACTTGGGGATTTGGTTTAGGGGTCATTTTGGTGGTGCTGGGTTGACAGCTGGACTCGATGATCTTGAAAGTCTTTACCAACATTGATGATTCTGTGATTTTATGATTCTGTATAGTTTGTCTGAATAGTGAATAAAGGCACCAAGAGAAACAGGGATTATGTGAGTACTGGGAGGCAGCAATAATGTGGTTCAATTATTTGCATTTGTTAGGATAAGTACTTACTCTGTGCTTACTGCATGTAATATGTGCCAAAAGGAATGTGACTTGATGTAATGAGATATAATTTAGTGAAGAGACAGTTTAGATCAGTAACAAGACAACTACCTGACATGGAGATCTGTACAATTGTGGAAGAGCTTTTGTAAAAAAATTTAAAAGCTCCATCCTTTAAGACATTTAAAATTATAGTGGGAAACATCAGGGAAAAACTCTATTTTGACAGGCAATGTCTCTTTCTTCTACTTTCATTCTAAAGCACCCAGAAGTATTACTATAATACCTGGGTGCTTTAAGATGGACTAATGGGACTTTTGTCTGTAATTCATATAATTTTCTGATATGGTTAGGCTTTTGAGTGGCCTGAGTACTTTTGTGATATAGCCTGTTGATAATGGTTTTCCTCCACTGAGATAATACTTCCTAAATGAACCCTATTTTGAAAATGCAACACTATGTTTTTATAATTTTCTATCAGAATATTTTCTTGATAAAATTTTCAGTGAATGTGTTGTTTAATTTTCTTTCTTTGCCAAATGTATTTTTGTAAGCATATCAGTTTTGCACTTACAAGCACTGTGAAAAGCAGTAAAAGCAGTCATCTTCCTTTCTTCTTTTTCCTTTTTCTTTCTTTTTTTCCTTTTTATGTGTAGGAGTCTAGTACATGTAAACTAGTAGTGTGTAAATATCAGCATGAGCTACTTTTTGATAGGAAGAACTGAAGTGTTCAGTTATGACTGTTAGGTTTATGAAAGGTTGGACTTGATGATTTTAAGGGGTTTCTTCAGCCTAAATGATACTCTGATTCTGTGGAGAAGTATGAGGAGAGATAATTTCTGTTTATTTCCACTAGGGTTGAGGAAATTAATAAGTTTTTATCCAGAGTCTGGTATTTGTGTGTTTTCATGCAATGGCGAGAAGTTGCCTTGCTTTCGAGGTAATTTTCATCTCCAGAAAACATGAAGAAAAACAGAAGCAGACATAAGGAGAACTTGAATGTAGAGTACTGAAAGTACAGAGGGAAAGCAATGGCAGCATGAAGTGAGGGGCATGGGATACCAAATGTTCTGGAGAAATTCCTCCTTGTATTAATGATACAGCATACACCATCCTGCACACCATGCAAACTGCTGCTTAATTACAGGATGTCTTTAAAATAATGAAACTGTGTTAGTATTGTGACTTCTACAAACACTGGAAGCTTCCACAGAACCAGGTTTAAGCTGAGGATGGGCCATTCCAGCTTGGACAACAAGGGCTGCATTTACCCCGGGGATATTTCCACCACTCTAAGCTTCAGCAGTCAGGAAGACCACCTGCCTCCCTGCCAGCACTCGAGTCTCATACCCCAGCAATCTGCTTCCCCTCACACCACACTCACAGCCATCCTCTGGTTGTTTATGTACTCAGCAGCTTTTCCCTCCAGTTACTCTTGCTCTTAGACCAGGTGCTTATTGCAGTAAATTGTTCCTGTCTCCCTTTCTTCTGTTCAATCCCTGTCCAGCCCTTTCAGCCTGTGAAAAGGGTGACAGAGTTTTGTTCTCTTCTTCAAAAATACATGCTGTCACTCCTTTTTTCTTAAATCCTGCCCAGATGATCAGAATAATGCAAGAATTCTTTATATGGTACTGAATCAGATATATATATATATATATATATATATATATAAAATATATATATATATTATATATATTATATATATATATATATATAATATATATATATTTTTATATATATATAATATATATATATACACACATATATATAATATATATATATATATATACTTTTAGATTAGATTTAGTTTGGTAACTTGTATTGAAGCTCTGAAGAAAAGATGGAGTGAGCTCACCAGTTCATGTACTGATTGTAAAACACTTACTTTAGAAAAATACAGGTTTAAATAATTAAATTTATGCATTTTGCTTCCTGTCATTGTTAAAATATCTGGATTTTGCTGCTTTCTGCTTGGGGTTTTGTTTTTGAGTTTTTTAATTTTTTTTCTGGTTATTTTTTTTTTTTTGTTTTGTAGTTTTTCATCTAGCATATACTTCATTACTTCATCTAGTTTACTACTATCTCAAGAGTAAAAGGAGAATCTATCTGTAATTCCTGAGTCTTAACCTTGATTCCTAATACTGTTCTGCCTGGTTTGTGCAGCATTATTTCAAACATTGTAATAATCTTGCTATGATTAGGTAATCAAAGAAACAGAGTGTACTTGACATACTGTGTTATTACTTTATGCAGTAATGCTACCATATCTTCTGATTCACTACTTCTTCCTGTAGAATCCAATTCACCTTTGCTTTTTCCTTTTTTTCTTGTTCTCATCTAAATGTCCTAATGTTTTCTTTTAGCTGTATGTGTCTGTATCCTCCTGGATTTAAGATATATAATTTTCTATTGTTTTCTGTGTTTCTCTTCTTTGGCCTAGGCTTTGTGTTCTGTCCTCCTTTAAGCTCTCTGCTGTGGGTGCCTTGTCGCTTGCTTTGGGTCTGAATGTGTTTCTGTTTCAATAATACTTTTTTTTTTTTATTTTGATACTAATGAAGTCTGCTGCAGATATTTTCTTCAAAATTGTTAATCTGGCCTTGGTCTAGAGTCAATTCTGTCTTAGAATGGGATGTTTAGAGAAAATCAGGATATCCTAATTGTCATCTTGTTTAAATTTGGCAGTATAAAGGCAGAATGTTGTTTATTAGGATATCCTAATTGTCATCTTGTTTAAATTTGGCAGTATAAAGGCAGAATGTTGTTTATATACTATTAGTAAGTTGTGTTTGGTTTTCAGCTGATAATAAATTATTGATCTAATTAAAAGGACAAATTGAAGAAAGGAGTTGAAATTTTATGACTCTTAATTGCAGGTCTCCAAATATTGATATTATACCTAGAAATGAAGGCATTTCTAACTCATGATAATGCAAGTCCGGCCTTGGGTTTGTATATTTGCTTCATAAGCTTTTATAAGAGCTGTGTCAAGAAGTACTCTGTTAGCTCACAATTTTATATTAGACTAAAACCTAGGGATTTACTAAACCATGGAGAAAACCTTCTGCTGTTCTCTTCTGACTGTGAAATCTGATGTGTTATAAGGCAAAGTCCTGTGGAAGGATGTACTCATAACTAGCAATGAACAAAGCTCTAATCAGTTATTCCAAATAAGATCTCCAGTAGACAGTTTTGTATTACACCTCTAAAAAGGAAGAGTGACATGGAAGGTACAGCTGAATATTTTTCTGGTTTCTGTTTCTGTGGTTCTTTCAAGGGACAGCAAAGGATGAGAAGTGAAAACTCTGTCATGAACCCTGTATTTTTCCTCTCCTTTACACAGAAAAACCTTTGCAGCTTCATGGTGAAAACCGTTGAACGTAATTCAGATTAGGTATTTTTATTATTTTTCAATAATACAATGCAAAAGATATTTTAAAAATAAAACTGCCAGTAAACTTGTAATGTTTCACTGTTTTATATCTACTTATGAAGTTTTAACCTATCAAAATTTAATCAAGAACAGATTTTTGTGATGTTGCTGAAGAGTTTTTTTCTCTTGGGTTGTTGTTTTTATAAAAAGCAGTTTTAGTATATCACCACTGTAACTAGGCATCACTTCTCACAGCATTGTGAGGGTTGGAGAGGCTTATTGATTTTAAGAGTTTTGGGGACTGTTGTGCAAGAAAAAATGTTTATTACACTTACTAAGGCTTTCAGAGGTGTGGAAAATAATTTTTATCAACTCAGGCTAATTCAATGTCATCTTTTTAAGTGTAAGGTACATTATTACTACATACAACTTTCTGTGCTGTTTTCGGTGGATGGTTAATTCAGTTCCTAATACACTATCAAAATAGGTACTGATATCTTTAAGGGCACTGTAATTTATATAGATAATTAGAGGATACCTGAGCCAGTACTGGCATAATTTTTTTAAGAAAGAAACAAAAAAACCCAAGCCATGATCAAATTACAAAATTAATGGAGGAAAGGTGTATAATGGAGACAATATATTTACATTCTAATAGAACATTTGATGATGTCTTTCTCAAAAGCTTATTTCAAAAGGGCTCATTTCAGGTTGCCAGCTGCATTTAAACATAGGGGTGTGGAAATGTGTTTCTAGTTGCTAATGAAGTGGCCAGATAAGTGCTGTGGAACCTTGTGTTGGGGTTTTTAACCTGCTCTCTGTATGGCTCTTTGAAAAGTAGGAGAAGATGGTCTGGGAGCTGCTGAGAAAGCACAGGTGGGTCCCCTTCCCCATTCTGGGGCTGTACAAGGGAGCCTATTCTGTGCTGCATGCAGGTGGTCCAGCACATGCTGGGTTCTCCTGGCTGACACAGAGCTGCTATCTTCCTGACCAGCCAGGAGAGGAAAATAAAGGGAACCAGGGCATTTCAAGTGCATGAAGGTGAGTGGCAGGCTGAAAGTATTAACCTTAGGGCAGGCTTTGGAGCAAAGACAGGTCAGTGGCAACCTGAGCATTGTGTTTGGAGTCCAGGAAGCTCCCTCTGCAGGGAGCAGGCTATTGCTGGCAGCAGTGGAAGGAGGATGCTGGAGGTTCCTTGGCTATGGTTAGGCTCTGCTAGTGAGGGAGAGAAGGAAGGAGCTCTCTTGAGTGCAGTCTGTAAATGGGCCTGAGCTTAATGGAACAATAAATAAGCTATGTCAGAAGCTTTTTACATGGAAGATTAGCCTGAGGAAAAAACCCCAGTGTATTACCTGAATCTCTGTGCTTATAAAAAGTGAGTAAAGGGCATATGTAATCAACCTAGCCCTCAGGGTATGGTTGGCAGTCTCATTGTTGCCTGTGGGGAGTATCCAGCCTGCAGGAATTGTTTCTTCCAGATAGAGCAAGATGAGAAACATTGCACTTGATGGCAGATCTTTAGCTTAATTGGTCTCTAACTAGGGAATTGAGGGATCAGAAGGAGAAACTAGGTATCAGAAAAATAATGCTAGTTGGATATGAATGTCTGATAACTAGTGCTGTAAAATCTTAACAGCTAGTGCTGTAAAAGCATAGAATAGAATAAAAGAACATGGTGAGTTGGAATACATCATCGGGATCATTGAATCCAACTCCTGTCCCTGCACAGGACCCATCAAGAATGACACCTGAGAGCATTGTCCAAACATTTCTTGAACCCTGCCAGGCTTGGTGCTGTGACCATTTTCCTGGGTTGCCTGTTCCAGTGCCCAACCACCCTCCAGGTGAAAAATCCTGTTCTGAAATCCAACCTAAACCTCCCCTGACACAAATTCAAGGTGTTTCCTCGAGTCTTGTCACTGGTCATAAGAGTGAAGAGATCAGTACCTGCCCCTCCACTTTCTCTTATGTGGATGTTGAAGACTGTAGTTGTGTCCCCTCTGTCTTCTCCAGGCTGAACAGCCCAAATGACCTCAGCCACTCCTCACTCAGCTTCCCCTCAAGGCCCTTCACCACATTTGTGGCCTTCCTCTGGATGCTCTCTAATAGCTTAGTGTCTTTCTTATATTGCAGCACCCAGAACTGCACACAATATTCAAGGTGAGGCCGCCCCAGTGCAGAGCGGAGTGGGGCAGTCCCCCCCTTGCCTGGTTGGTGACACTGTGTGTGATGTCCCTCCCTCCTGGCTGCCAGGGCTGACTTGTGTCCAACTTGCCATTGACAAAGATCCCAGGTGCTTTTCCATAGTGCTGCTTTCCAGCTTCTCATTTGTAGTTACCTCAGTAATCCCTTCATATTTTTTCAGGTTGCAGTTGTCTCACATTTAAGTCTGAATAAATGTGTGTTGATTACCACAGAGACCAATCAAAGTAGGTAAACCATACTTTAAGATCTATTTAAGATCTATGTGAAGTATCTCAGGCCTTTCCCACAAAACTTCAGGTCAACATCAGCACCTGTGAGGAGTAAAGGATAAATTCAGAGATTTAAAGCAGAGGTGCTATGCACAGGTGAATAAGCACCTTTGCTGTGTCTTGTGATTTGGTCTGCAGGTGACAAATGACAGAAAGCAGAGAGGCCATTTCAGAGAGAATTTTTAAAGTCATGAAAATGAATCAAATATCTGTTGCTTATTCTTCTTCTCTGAGTACCAGTAAAATCAAATGGGATTAAAAATAAATAAATAAAATTAAGAAATAAAATAAATAAATATGTGTATATATATAAATATATAAATCTAATATATTAAATAAAAACTTCCATGGGGACTGTTTCTAGTGCTGTAAGGACAATATCAATAACTTCCTTAGTGGGTTTTTTCCTGTGTTTTTTGTTACACTGCTGAGGTTAGTATTAAACTGTAGACAGTTGTTTGTAGCTGTGGTTGCACATTAACATTATAGATATCCTAACCATTTTCTGTACTAAATTTCAGTAAGCAGAAGAGTTTCATTTATTGTGTTGCAATTTTAGGAAAAGGCTTTAGTGTTATCATTTTAGTATGCTTAGGTTTTGGAATCTGCACACACAAATGTTTAAAATTGGTTAAATATGCTTTTAATTTTTTTATAGGTTATTAGTTTCCCCATTTAAAAACTGTATTATATATATCTTTTGAGTCCTTGAACACCAGGTTTCTGCCAAAGGCCAGATTTTATGGTGGAGTTGTAATATGCTGAAATGAGAGAATATAATGGAAATGCATATGCATTCTTATCAGTTTAGCTGGAGGATGCACACTTGATTAATTATTAACAAGCCATGTAAAAAATAAATAAGGTCACTGACTAAATGGCATCTAATTCATCTAACTGAGCCCTGTTGCATATTGTTAGTTGAGCTGGTCACTTGTTAAACTGGCCATATTATTCCTTGGATTGGGAATTGTACAGATCCCTGTGGTTTAGTGGTTCAAAAAATATGTCTGGATGAGTTAGCTTGTGGAAAGCACGTGCTTGATCAATATAGGTAGGGGAAATTAACCCTGATTTTCTAAAGTGGTTGGTTGGAAGTTAGTGACAAAATTTGAACACTAACATTTATTTAGAATCTTTTTATTTAAAGACTGGTCAAATATGTAATTTGAAAATAATCTGTACTTTAAGTAGTAATTGCCACAAATTTGGTTCACTGTCTTACAATATTTGTGTCTAAAATAATTTATGTAAAAGCCCTGTATTTTACATGTAAATACCATATTTGCAATTAGTATATTGCAAATACACTTTGCAAAACCAAGGTGTACAAAACAGCAGGCAGCAGATCTGTGTAAGAATTCCTACTCCTCGCCCAGTTTGAGACCATCTAAGAGGAAAAATGACTGGGTGTATTTTCCTGAGATCTCTTTCCCAAAAGAGCTCTCTTCCTCCATTCTTCTCCTTTTCCTTCCCTCTGTCCTGTCCTTCTCCTCCCTGATGCCCATTCCTCCACCCACAGCATCCCAGGTGACACTACAGATGGAAAACTCCGAACTGTATTTCTCCAGGGTATGAAGTGTGGAAATGCACAGATCCTGGAAAAGGCAGAACAGTTCTGCTTTTGCTCTCTGTCTTTCCCCCCAGGTAATGTCCACGTTGAGTTTGCAGCACTAATTCCATGAGGGAAGGGGCCAGCACTGCAGGTGGGCATTGACCTTTCTGCCCTCTGGGGGACAGAACACTCTAAACTAATATCTGCTATACCTGCTAGTGCTGCATGCTAAGTGCATACCAGAGTATTTCCTAATAGCCATGCTGCCACAGGAGTCCTTCCAGGAGAGGTGGGTATAATTGAGCCATATATCATGATGAAATTATGCTGGGGTGGTATTTGTTCATGGGAAGATGCAGTGTTTTTCCTTGAAAGAGCCCATCTGCTTACATCTCTGAGGATTTGTGGTAGATGGGCAATGGGTAAAAAATCAACTGTGTACCACATTTTGTGTTACATGCTTTCACAATATCACATAGCAATATTCAGTGTTTCTCCTAGAGCTCTGGCTATGAAATCAGATTATATTCTGAGAAGTCAAGCTTCTCTAGAAAATAAATAACCTTTGCTATTGTGGAAAATGAAGAATTGTAAGCTCTTTCCAGGGAAGATAAGGGATAGTGTTGATTCTTATCTTTAAATCTCATGATTTTTAGGCCTATGTTTTAGGGGCTGGGGAGACTTGATAGTATTATTGCATGTGGGACTGGCAGTGTAGCAGTCCTTTGATTTTGGATGGTCTCTTGAGGTCTATAGAGAGATAATATTGTATTTCTTCTGCAGAAGCTGCATGGGTTTTTAAGCCCTGTGTCATAATCCATGTTGATATTTGAGGTTTAGTGATATATGTTGTTGTGTTGTTGTACAAGATTATTGGTAGCTATTCTGTGAACCCACTTTTCCCCTGTCTAATGTGTAGTACAAAATACAGTTACTTCAAATGTCACAAATGAACCTGTATGCAGTTGTTCTGGGAATATTTGGCATTATATATTATTTGGGGGTTTATTAATTGCTTATGAACAAACAATACAGCATAAATGAGTAACAGTACTTCCTAAAATAGGAAGATTTTTCAAGAAAGCTAGACATTTGTCACTTGTGGTTTTAATTATGAGATTATTTTCCCAGAGATTTTTGATCCATTGGCAAAATAGAAATAAGAAAATTCACTATTCTTCTTTTTGACTACTTGAAATTTTTTATACTGTTTTGCAGATGTATTGGTAAAAGAAAAACTACTTTTCACTAAAGAAGTAATGTGCTAGAATAAATGCTCTGACTAGTTTTAGCAGTTCAGATGTCACAGAAGAGCCTACTTTTCTGTCTACAGAATATTTGGCTGCTGATTGTGGAGTGTAAACTTCATATTTTCATATTCTGAAATAAAAATAGCAGTTTAAGTTAACTTACTTTTACCTTGCTTTACCTCAGAGATGGAAACTGACCAGCAGTATGTTTCGTTATGAAATTACAAGTACCAATGATAATGTTAAGGGCAAATTAGATATAAATTATCTATATAATTGCTTATTGGTTAGCTGTGTTAACAAATCTTAAATTTACTTTGACTGCCCTGAGAAGGAAGAGTAAATGGGAATAGGGTGGGAGGAAAGATGCAGTGGAGTAGTGGTTTGCACTAGAATGAAATGTTTCAACTTATAGCAGTAGTCTTTAACCAGCCTAACACTAGCATCATACATCACTCTCCCCAAAATGTCTGCTGTGTGCCCTCAGCTTTTTAAGGCTGAATGTGACATGTTTGTAGTATAACTAAGTATGCATCTGATAGTGGTGATGTCCTGCTCAGCTCTTGGTATAGTTTTGGATTTCAATATCCTGCTTTGTGTAGCCTTACTATAGAAGAATTTGAGGATATTCTGATAACTCTATTTGGACTTCCTATGTTTCTTCCTCCAAGGTGAAAGGGAAATATATTTTTCTTGAAAGATCTGTGGCATTTCATCTGGGGTATTTAATAATGGTTTCCAAAGCCAGTCCCTTTCCTCCCCGTTCTCTGTAGGTTTAAGATGCCTGCCCATCCTAAACTCAGTCCATGCTGCTAGCTTCATATTTGGTGTCTGAAATTTTTACTTTCCTTACCTGCTTGACCCTCCAAAACTCCTGTGGGTGATTTGTACCAGCATCATGGTTAGGTTATTGGGAAAGGTAGAGAAACTGGCTGTCCCTTGACAGTGCTGTTTGTGCTCTAAAGAGCAGCTATTTTGCTGGCACAGGCATTCTTATGATTGAGTTGTTTCTGTGCTATGGACCTCTTGTAAAGACTGATCAACCTCCCTAATCTCTTGCCACTGCTGCTGCTGCTGCTGAAGTCACCTTTATGTTTCTTCAAAACAGGTGACTGACTTCCACAGACTCTGCCCATTTTCTGTGCTGCTGCTTCCTGGGCAAGGTTGTACAACCCCTAGAACAATGATTTTTGAAGGTTTGCACACCTTTGTTGAGAACGGGAGCGGAAATCAAGATTGTATTGGACCTAGCCCTGAGCTGCACTGCTGGATGTCAATGTATTAACTTTCCCACCCAGGTAGACAAAGCAAGTCAGCCATATGTTTTGGAATGTTTCAAACTTATTTTTATACTCTGGCCTGCTGGTTATTTGACTGTGTATGGTTCATGTCCACTTTTGTAGCCTTTTGTATCCCTTTGTCCCTTATCAGCAAAAACATTCACCTGTGTGTGTGCGCCAAATCCTGCCAGGTGAGCACTAAATGTACTTAAACTAGTCTTGGGTAAGCTTCAGTCATTAAGATTCTACCCCAGTACCTAATGATCATCTACATGATATATAAATCAGAGTAAAAATAGGCCTGATATTTAAAAGGTCAGGCATACAAGCGTGCATGCAAAAATGTATGCGAATTTGCTTTTATAACTCAATGATATTTTGCTAAGGAACTCCTGTACCAATGATCAGTTTGATAAATTAATGGTTGGTTGACTGTAATCATGGTCATTGTGTATGCAGAGTAAATATGTAAATATATACACAGATTCTGTCTGTGCATTTTCTGCCAAACCTCAAGGAAACCAGACAGTTTTATTTCTCTCATAGATGTCTATTTCTGTCTTAAAGCAGTTTCTCCTTTGCAAATCAAGACACTTCTAAGGGAAGCTATAAAATTTTAAGGAGCATACAATTCCTAATAGAATGATATGAAATAGAATTAGAAAAATTGATTGAAAAAGCTATTTTCTTATGTTTTCTACTTCACCATTAACAGCATTACTTGAATTTTTCATTAAAAAGGGACAAAGATCGTTATGCATCTTTAAACAGTGGAAATGAGGTTCTGATTCTTATTTTTATTGTCAAGAGAAGGTCTGACTACATATTGGTGTGTAGGTTTCTCTGAACTACCTTTTTTCTTTGTAATAATGTAGGTAAATGAATAAAGCAAATTCTAAGAGATTAGCTAAGTTTAATGTTCTGTAGCTTGTAATAGGATTATTTTTATTAAATATCATGATCAAGTTCATCTCTCAGAAATGGTATTTCTACAAGTGTTTCTTACTCTCCTCATTCCACGTTTCTTTTTCAGTTGGATAGCATGTACATCTTATGTAGATCATAAGAGAATTTTTAGAATAATATGGCTTGAACTCTAGACATCGTATGTGTTCCAGAGTGTATTTTGCAGAACGAATCAGATTTGCATATTTGCTCAAATATTGTTTCCACTAGTTAGTGATCCTGTAGGAATATGTCTAGACTTCATGAAGTATAGGAATTATTTGCATAATGCATATATTTGAATATATTTGCATCTCATCCAAGCACATTGGGTCATGTTATCTGGCACAATTTTTCATACAGTACATCTGTGTAAACTGAAGTCAGTAAAAAGAAATGGGGATAAAGTCCTTATATTTTTTTCCTATGTCATAATTTAAAAAAAACAGTGTGATTAAAACTGGAGAGATTTTTTCATTGCTAAGGAAATTCAAACAAGCAAAAATTACATAATTACCTACTGTTCTAAATATGAAGCAAGGCACTTCATCCATATCAAATGAAATTTTGAAGGTTTATACCTAAATAATTTTTGTAGAATGAAAAGAATTTTAGTTAAAAAGCTTGAGAGATATATGTTTTGATTAAAAGAAACTAAATTTTACCCATTTTTTCCCAAGTGAATGAGATGAATATTGTTTACCATTGCCATTTTTTGGCATTTTTTTTCCTCTTCTAGTTACTGCAGATAAACCAGACCAGAAAACTCTCATAAAATGTTTAACAAAGTTTTATAATCTGGAGTCTATTTTTTCCCTTTTTTTTTCCTAGCCAAGATGTGTCACTATAGTAGAGGAAATGTATTTGAATATCTGTACAGAGGCTTTGCCCCAGAGGTCCGGGTTGCCCTTGATGGGCTGCAGCTGTGATGTCCTTAATTGGGCTGCAGCTGTGACCAATGAAGATAACTGGGATAAAAGGGGGGGTGGGTTAGCCAGTCAGGGAGAGCCTTGGACTCCTCCAAGGCTCTCCCTGACTGGCTAACTCACCCCCTTTTATCCATTCTCTCCTGAACGGAGAGAGAGCAGCATGCAGAAGAAGGAGTCAGTGAAGATCTGCAGCCATGAGAATACACTGAAGAGGTATGGACTTTAGAAGTCTGATAATATCATTATGGGACTCTAGAGAAATAGAACAACAACATGTCACTCTACATAGTTGAATGCATCCTTACTAAGTTTTTAAATTTTTACATACCAAAAGTGATCAGATTTAATTTGACTCAATAAATATGTAAGAGTCAAATGTTTTTTGTAGTGAAGGGACCAAAACTAGTACTTTAGGTGTGGCTGCACTGGTGCCAAGGACAGTCACTGCCCTGCTCCTGCTGGCTGCACTATTGCTGATACAGGATAGGATGCCACTGGCCTTCTTGACCACCTGGGCACACCCTGGCTCATGTTCATGCTCACTGTCAACCAGCACACCAGGTCCTTTTTAGCTGGGCCACTTTCCAGCTGCTCTTCCCAAAGCCTGTAGCACTGCATGGTGTCGTTGTGACCCAAGGGCAGGGCTTGGCACTTTGCCTTGTTCAATCCCATATAACTGGCCTTGGTACATCAATCCAGCCTGTCCAGACCCCTCTGGAAGGGAGGGTGGAGCTACCCTCCAATAGATTGACATTCTCACCCAAATTGGTGTGTCTGCAAACTGACTGAGGGTACACTGGATCCCCTTATCAAAATCATTAACAATGATATTAAACAGGTCTGGCCCCAGTACTGAGCCTTGGGGAACCCCACTAGTGACCAGCCACTAACTGGATGTAGCACCAGTTCTACACCACTACATTCACCACCACTCGCTGGGCCTTCACATCCAGACACTTTACCATACCCTTACCCATTAAAGAGGGCACCTGTCCAATCCATGGGCTGCCAGCTTCACCAGGAAAATGGTGTGGGAAGCAGTACCGAAAGCTTTACTGAAGTCCAGGTGGACACATCCACGTTTTTCCTCATCCACTTGGCGGGTTACCCAGTTAAAAAAGGAGATCAGTTGGTGAACAGGACCTGAATTTCCTAAACCCGTGCTGGCTGAGCCTGGTCCCCTTGTTTTCAACCCTCTGAAAGTCCAAGGTAGAGGTTTTGTTGATCCCCTTCCTTACTTCACTGAGAACTGAAAATTGTCATTTTGTGGTGGCTATACCCAAGATGGCCTACTGCCTCCACCTCTCCCACCAGCTCTTCTGTGTTCATAAACAGCAGGTCTAGCAGTCAACCACTCCAGGAAGGCTCCTTTGTCAGCTGTGTGAGGGAGGTTTCATAGAATATGCTGAGTTGGAATACACCATTAGGATCACTGAGTCCAAATCCTGGCCCTGCACAGGATCCCCCAAGAATCACACCATGTGCCTGAGAGTGTTGTCCAAACACTTCTTGAACACAGAAGTGCTGTGGCCATTTCTCTGGGTTGTCTGTTCCAGTGCTTAACCCCCTTCTGATTTTTCAAACCTTTTCCTGATACCCAAGCTAATCCTCCCCTGACTCAGCTTGATGCCATTCCCTCAAGTCCCATCACTGGTCACAAGAGTGATGAAATTGGTGTCAGCCCCTCCTCTCCTCCTCATGATGAAGTTGTAACTGCAGGGAGGTCTCTCCTCAGTCTCCTCCCGGCTGAACAGATCAAGTGATCTCAGCTGCTCCTCTTAAGGCTTCCCCTCAAGGCCCTTCACCATCTTCATAGCTCTTCTTTGGACACTCCCTAATACCTTAGTATCTTTTTTTATATTGTAGTGCCCAGAACTGCCCACAGGACTCGTGGTGATCCTCCACAAACTAATAAAAATTGTTTGCATAGTTTGATATAATGTGGGAGTTTTCCTTTCTTTTTCATGTTCATATTTTTTGGTTGTGGAGCTATGAACAATTGAAGCTGTTTTGAAAAATCAAGAGATAGGAGCATATGGTGAGCATCACTGGGGAGGTTGACCAGATCACATAAAGCACAGAGTCTTGCCATTTGAAGTGAAGAAATAATAAGCATTTGAAAACAATTTAGTGTCTTAAATCTTGTGAAGTATGCTTAGGAATTTAGCCTGAGTGATCTGGTGAAGTTCTCAGATTTCTATAACATGATGAAAAGGTTTGTATCATTTAAGTCAAGTTCCTTTGAGCTATCTGTATTTGCAGCTTTGATCAAAAGAATTAAAATTTTTCTTCTGTAATAAAGGTAATTATGTATGCAGCTGTCTTGATTCACTCTGAACAATAAATCCCACTGGGCTGGGCCTCACAGATGGTCTTGTTCAGGGCAAACTGGATCTTCAGGAAGTACTGTGTGATCAGTCCACAGATGCCAATCTTTATGTGTAAACATGCAAGAAAAGGACAGAACACAGTTGTGTTAAATGAAACAGGTGGTGAAGAAATCAGTTTTTGGATGCACTTATGATTGTCCTTATATGAATACATGATTCACTGAGTATATTTTATATTTATTATAAAAATATATATAATTAAACAGCATGAATAAAGTTGGCCTAGCATTTCAGCTTTCTTTTCTTCAGAGCTTCTTAACTTTTGGCTTGTGATATTTTCAAATTTTCAGTATTCTTTCTGAAATAATAATAGGTATTTGGTTGCTAAATTTATCTTTAAAATTTTTAATTTAAGATGTTATAAATCTTTGTTTATTTGGTCTGAAAAATATTGCAATAATAAAGATTTTCTTCATTGTTTGATCTATTTAGGCACATTTATCTTAAGTGATAAGCACATATCTCAAGTGCCTTTCTTGTTTTACTCTGATCATCAAGTGGGTGAAACTCTAACTTACAACTTCTGAGCAGAAGATTGCCAAAAAAAGTAACTGGCTCTTTTTCAGATCCTGGTATTCACTCATGACTTAAAATTAATCCACTGCTATAATCAGTTGCTTTATCAAGCTGCAAATCCTGTAATTACATACTCTAATCTAGATGCAGTTTCCCAGGATGCTTCTTCCTCTTTAATTTGTTGTTTGCTCTCTGTTCAGATACTCTTCTCTTTTGTTTGCTTTTGAACTTTTTAGTGTTGTCCATTCGCTGCACCTTGATTTGATTTTTCAAATCAGTTTTCATAAGCATATTTATCTCTAAGGCATATTTCCTCTTGCTACTCATTTATCCAATCCTTGTTTACTTATACTGTGTCAATTAAATTAATAAATAAAGATAGTACACTTATCCATTCCTCATTGCTATTTCTGGATCTTTTGTTCTATGTTTCTCACCTGCTTGGTTCTCAGTAGTTTCAGTGGTTGCAAACATAAATACTCAAGTTTATTTTCTCTCTATCTGCAGACCATTGGGTGTATATGGCATATTTCCATGTGTCTGTTTATAAGTTACCAATCAAATCTTTCAGTTAATTGGAAAGAAATTGAAAAAAGCAGTAGTCAACAATTAAACCATTCTGAACAAGTTCATAAAAACCCTCCTGGTATTATAATTAAAAATCTGTTAAAGTTTCCTATTAATGTGGAACCATATGAAAGAACTGTTTTATCTTCATGAGGTAATAGCACAAACATTGGAGAATTATCCCTTCAGACTTAAGGAAAAGGATTTGTCAGTTCATAAGCTGTGAAATTCCTAGGTGCTCTTTCTTCAGTGTGAATGAAAAAGAAAAGCTAATAGCTGTCAGGGCTCAGTTTACCTTCTTTCAAGTTTTACTTCCATGTGAAAAAATTATGCTCTCAGTCCTTGGGTCTGAAAGCCAGCTATAAAGGGATGGAGCAACTCTTTTACCTTGTGTTTCCCTTCTCCAAGTCAAACTAGCTCAAAATGTCAGTGCCTCCAAAGTAAGCCAGTCTGTTCCTCATTCTTAAAAAGTCATCCCATTCAAGGGATGATCAGTTCACCTGAATCCTCAAGATAAGAAGTAATTTCTTATCTGTTTCAGGAATGTGAGATTTAGCATTTAAGATTTATATGAGAAACAGCCTTAAAAAGTTCCAGAAAATCACCAATAATATTGGAAAATTATGTGCTCTTCATATATTTTCAATTACAACATTTTAATTCCAGATTATAGTAAGCCAACTGTTAAAGACTGTTTTTCCATATACTTTCTACTCAGGGCTAGATTGAATTCTGATTGTTTCTGTATATGAATTTTTTTTTGTTGTTTCCATATTAGATATTCCTGTGTATAAAACACCTGAGCCTAGGATAATTGGATTGTACTACTGCCACCCTTGAACGGCAAAAATTTCCTGACAAAAAACTATATTCCCATGGAGTTTGGGATGTTTGCATTACATGTGTAATATTCTAAAACTGCAAACAGATACTTGTAGTGATTGGAAGATATGAAGTATCCAAGTTTAATGAGGGTTTTATGGAACGTTAATTTTTCTGCCTGTTTGCACCTCAGCAAGAGAAAACACTGAAACAACCTGTTGCACTGCTGAGATATCCTCTGCCCCATCAGAAGACCACAAAATAGCACCAGTATATGGTGAACATCTTTTTTTTTTGATTTATGGCTGTGCTACTGTCTCTGAGCATCATCACTTTGTCAAAAGGGAGCTGGTGGAAGAAGTGCAACCCCTGAGCCCAGCCTGAGTGCCCTAGGCTCTGTTCTTGTGCAGCAGGGAGGAGTGGGGCCCTGCTAAGCCCTGCCCTGGTCACCTTTGGACCCCACACCAAACACATGCCTTGGTCAAACTGTTGACACAGTGCAGTGGGGAGAGTGGCTGGAAGAACATCTCTGTAGAAGAGGACGAATGAGATTTTCTTTGATGCTCTGTGGCTGTACCTAAAGCATCTGACTTGAACTGCTGTAGTGTGTCAGGTCTATATATGGTCATTTTTAACCATCTAATTTACTTGGGGTCTAATGTCTTCATACAGAGTCTCTTAGATGTCAATTAATACAAATATGCATTTTTAACTGGGTTGCTACAATAATGTCTCTATTTTTCAGTACATTACCGAGACACTGCTCTTTTCTACTTCCATGTCTCTTTTCATGGCACTCGTAGGAAGTTTTGGCACCTTTACCATGGTGCCAATTTTTTGTTAAGCTTGATCTGTGAGTTCAAATTCGTTGTTAAGAGACAAAAAGTGATATTAGATATGACAGTGTAAGTTTGTCTCCTGTAGTAACCCAAAGTAAAAATCTATATTGAAAAGACATTCAGGCTGTAAAAACATGCCCTCAGAGGAAGGACACAGTGGTACTAAGGTTGTTGAGGAATCTGTAGAAGGAGCTGGATTTTTTTCTTCAGTCATTCAAATCTGTCCTCTTAATGTAATAAGAGGATGAAGAAAATTGGGTGCCTCAGCAAAAGCTTTTCAAAGAGATAATATCAGAAGAACTGTTTCAAATACAATTCTGTGTCATTACTGTATCATACCTTTCCATAACTAAAATTCATAAATGTGTAGAAAGATTCTGAATTATGACTATGTTTTTCTGAAATTATTGTCTTTTCAATATCAATATTTTAATTAAAAGTCACATATTTTGGGAAGAAAATATATATGTTCAACAATATATGTGTTTGTGACAATTTATTTTATTATTTGGGGGACAATTTCCATGAGTATTTTAGCAAAACTCAAACCAGAAACTGCATATTCAGAGACCATTTAATATTAATAAAGACCATTGCCTGTATTTAATAGATTGTTCTATTTTTTGCTAAATATTAGGCAAAAATGGGGAAGCATAAAATGAAAAATACTGCTTTCTTTTCAGTTTTTGCCTTGCATGGATTTTACCCCCTTTGAAGATGCCAAATTCTTCCCCTGGGAGGCTTGAAAAATAGAATGAGAAATGCTATTTATTAACTGCAGCCTTCTGTCTTTTACATATGGTGCAAAAAAATAATAATTGCATTTATAACTGTTTTAGGAAAGGCTTCAGCTAAAAATTAACCTGTTAGCTTCAGAATGGATTTTTCTGTTTCACTGTAAAACTGTAATTTACAATGAAATTGATTTTATTTTGACAGAGCATTTCTCCCAACATTGGACTGGATCACCAGCATCACAAACTCTTGGCTGAGACTTGATTTCACACACAAGTCCCATTGTCTTTGAGATCATCTATGTGTATGAACTTAAACATGCATAATTGTTTGCACTTTTATCTTTAAATGATCTTTTAAAAATAGTCTACTTCTAAAATATTCCAGCATCTTGCTTTGCCTTTGATTAATGTTTTAGTGAGTCCAAAGACTGCAAAACACAAAGTAGAGAAAGAAGATACTGGAATTCAACTTTTCACCTGCAGTACAAAGTTACACACATTGTATTTAGTCTTTGTTGCAAGTTTCTTTACTGTCATTGAAAATTTATTTTCCTGGAGGAAGTTTTAAGGGAAATTAAATCTGGCCAAGAAAAACGGTGATACGTTCTTTCAGAACTCCCAGGATTGCTGAAGGACCTCTGGGGATGCTATGAAACACTCTCTACTGACTCCGTCATCCAAAGGTAGCTACAAGAGGCTTCAACTTGAAAAAGCTCAGTGAGCTCTAAGGAGCTCTGCCAGCTGTCCCTCCCCATGGTGGGTTTGGGGCTCTTGCTCCAGCTGCCTTCTAAAGAGGGGGCTGGAGGATCCCTCCCCTGTTGGAGGATCCCTGCAGTGATCCTGGGGAGTGGCCAGCGTAAGAGCCAGGACTTGGCCATCTCCCAGCTCCCAGCTCCCAGCTGCCAGCACCCAGGTAAAGGCCACAGGAGTTTGTACAGGTGGGAGCCTTTGACTTCTGACAGTGGAGGACAATTCCTGGCTGCCTGTGAATCTGTGTCTACTGAGCAGATTCAGTGCCCTGGCTGCAGATGAGGGCCTGGGAGCTGGATGGGATCAGGACAGGGTGGAAACGGAGAGCTGTGAATAATTCCCTGCTATGCAGGATGGAGGCCCAGGTTGTCTGGCTTGATCTGCTATCTAGAGAGCTTGCTGCTTGCTCAGAACTCAAATCCAGGATGTGGAGAGACTTCAGAGGCTTTTCTGGTCTTGGGACTCTGGCACCACTCTCTGCCAGAAGAGATCTGGAGTGTATAAAGCATGACTACAGGGCTCTGGGGTGATTTTCAATGGCATGGGGGCACAGGGGGTCTCTCCTTGATCCTGTTACTGAGGGGCAAGGGCTTCAGGAAATCTAGAAATCTAACAACTGGCTGCACAACTGCTGCTGACACCAGATATTTGGGGGTATATGACCATGGGACGATCTTTGAGGACCAAGGAATTCTAGGAAAAGAAAGAGCTGATAATCTCAGGTCATGGTGACTGGGGGAGGCTTCTGGGGACTCAGACTGTAAATGACAGGCAACAAGGAGGATTTGGGGCCTACAACATAATCAGCCTCACTTGACCTCTGGGAAGCTGATGGAGATGATGGAGCTGATGGAAGCTGGAAACCATTTCCAAAAATATGAAAAAGGGGAAAGTGACTGGAAGTAGTGAGCATGGATTTATGAAGGGCAAATCAAGCTTAACCAACCTGATAAGTCTTCTATGATGAAGTAAGAGTAGGGGATGTCTTTTATCTTGACTTCAGCTTTTATCATCCTCTTAGACAAGCTGATGAAGTACAAACAAATGGATGGTGTTTCTAGACACTTATAGTTAGTTTGGGTAAATACAAGCAAGTAGAAACACTGGGATACTTTGGCAGTATTGAAACTGTATGTGTATAACCTGGATTTTCAGTGATCCTTCTGCAGGATCTTGTAGGATTTTATGTTATTTTCTTTGCAGCAACCTATTCTCTAAGATGTTCCCTGCCTCAGGATGTGTCTGTGGGATATTGCTGAGTTTTGACCTCGTACAGGTCCAAGCATGGAGCAGATTTCAGCCTATGTCTGAAGACACACATTTGATGACATATGACAGTTTTCCTACCTTATTTATGCTCTGCATCCTAAATTTATCTGATATGCTGACACTAGCTTTGATATTTCTGGCTGTATCTTAATAATTTATGACTAGAAGAAACATTCTTCATCTTAATGGTCAGCTGTGGAAATAAGTATGCTTAACTTTCCCATCCTGGTAAGAAGATACCAGGATTTATAGTTTGGAGGACATAGAGATCCTTAGGTTATCTGGAGACAACTCACAGCCATATTCCAAGAAATGCCTTTTGTTCAGCCATAAAATACTGCATTACATTCTGATTGCTGGAGATATGATATTATTTTGGAAGTCTTTGAGGAAAATAGCAATTTTGGATTCTATTCAAAGGTAAGGGAGTTTTCTATTATTATTACTGTAATTTTAATGAATCTAGATTCCTAATCACATTAGTCATACTTGAAACCCTTATGTTGTTGATATGATGAATTCAGCCATAGTATTTCAGCATAAAAGCTACTAATTCACACTCTAAACTCTGACTTTAGCTTCTTTTTGTATTTGTTACCATTGAAAATTGAAAATTGAAAACTATGTTCTGAATTACAAAACACATTTCCTTCTTAGCCTGGTTTTGCTTATTTAAATTAAGCCATCATCAGCTGGGACAGGGAGCTCTGCTTTTTGCTGCATATTGGCAGATGCCAATGAAGATACAAGTTTCTTAGTTTTCACAAAAGATTGAACTTTGCCACTTGGTTTGCCATGACCCTAGTTGCTGTTTCCTTCCTACATTTTTTTCTTCAGATACCTATTGCATTGAAGGAATTTGTTGAATTTCAGAGGGAACATAGAGAGTCTCCGCTGGCCTTATTGAATCTTACTGATCTGCAAGATGGCCAGCAATTTCCCTCTTAGTTGGGCTGGAATATTGTGATGCTTTTTTTGATGGTGGCACCTGCAGAGTTTGGGTTTTTCCGAGGTTTATTTTTCCTCTGCTTTTATTTTTTTCTTTAATGATCTTGTTACTTGAAATAATAAAAGGCTTCATTGCCACATACTGCAATTTAAAATCTACTGTTATTTTACTTAACAATAAGTCAAGACTCTTTTCCCAAAAGTATTCTGATGCATTGGTTGCTTTTGAACGGGCTTGACTCCCTTGTCCATTTACATGTGTTCAAGTCTTGGTGCCTAAGAGTGTATTGGATTTTCAGAGAACTATTAGAATGATGCCTTCCTTTGGATTCTGCTACTTTCAGAGCCATAAAGAATTTTCTGTTGCTTTTTAAATATATTCATTAAATGTACCATTTTTATTATTTGATTCCTTGTATTTTTAATCTGGCTAACCACAGAAAGTTTTTTTGACAAAACAGGGAGGTTGCCTGCCTGTGTTCCAAGGTCCATGTGCTAGTGATTTGACAGTGGTGGATAATTTCATCAGCAGCTGTCGAATGTCCTACCCACTTGTGGATGTTACAATTTGCAGTGGGTGGTATTTTAATAATAATAATAATAATAATATTAACATTGAGTTCCTGTTCTCAGTTTACTGTTGTGGAAGACACTGAAATCTGCCCTTTATTGGTCTGCCTTTAATAGAAGCTTCCAATTCCTTTTCGTTGCCACTGTGCGCCAGCAGCAGTCAGAAGATACAAGTAAACTAGTGTAAAGTTTATTTACACTACTGGTGCCAGACTGGGCCACACAAGACTTTACTGGCATTTGGATTGCTGTCAGCTCTGTGTGTGAGTCTATGAGGAGATCCAGATTCACCCTGTACTTTTGGTGAAACAGCAGGGCTTCTTTAACCCAAATCTTTTCGTACTTCTGGTGAAACAGCTGGGCTTCTTTAATCCAAATCTGTGCTCTACCCATCTTCTGCCTCTGAGTAGGATTCCCCAATTGAGCCTGCTTTTAGGCTGGTCCCTTTGCAAAGCAAAAGGAATTAGATGTGAGCTTGAACTGCTTGTCTGGTACTAATCTTTTTAATTTAGTGCCCCTGTGAGCAAACCTCTAAATTGTGGGGATCTCATAAGGATAAGCAGTCAGAAAGTATGATGTCCTAGCCAAGCTTTGAAGAATTCTTTGATCTCTTTAACATGCTCTTCATGCTTTTAGCATTCCCAAATCCGTCTACTGATTTTAGATCCCAGTTTTTTTCTTGTCCCATTTTACAGACAGTTTCTTACTTTCATCCAAGAGCAACCAGCTTTGATTATCTGGTCAAAGAATTACTCCCTTTGTTGGAGGCCAGACGTTCAGGGATCTCCTCCTTCTTCCTCTGGAGAAAACATGAGAGGGTAGATGTTCAGTAGTTAAAAAACATGGCACTTAACCTGAAGGTCTCCAGAAACCTTCACAACCAGCATGCCTGCTGCCATGAGGGTGTGTAGCCTTTGGTCATACTTTATAGTCTCCTTTATACACTTTATTGTTTGGGTTTAGAGATTTTTAGAGTCCAAACCCCTAGTTTTGAAAAAACTGAAATTTATCACTCCAAGTCATAGTGGGGAATGTCTTACTGGGTGGATGATGAGACTAATTTTAGACTCTGTCCCTTGGGTATATTTAGAAATTATTTCAGGGCTGGACTCTGTGAATTATAGTATGGAAGACAGCAGCCAGAGGATCATTCAGTGGCCTTTATTAATCAGAATGTCAAGCTCGATTTTCTAAGAATGCCTTCTACATTTAAAATAAAAGAAGAGATTAACCTCTAGTAAAATGTAAAAACTTTATTTTAGACACATCTTAAGCCATTCTGTCTCAGTCTGTACTTCTTTAATGCCACTGCAGTGAACAATGCTGGTGTAGTTTGAGAGAACAACATTTGACCTCCCATTTATTGCTTTATAACTCAATTGTAATTCAATTACCACCCTTTGTGTATGGTCTCTGTCACGTTTAATGCTTTAGAGCTGCATGTGTTAAATTGGTATTCTAGAAATCATACAATTCCTGTTAGGTTTTTAAGTTAACCCCTTGCAGTAAAGCTCATTTTATATCAACAGGGCAGCAGATTTAATAAGAAGTTCTGACACTGACTAATACATTTTTTTCTTTTTTTTCCCACTAATTTGATGGAGAAAACTACTGTAGCCTTTTAAAAACTTGTTCATCTTTAGCTGATTTTAAAGGTATGAGTAAACTGTCAAGTTTGGAACCAGAAGGGGGTAAAAAGTTTTTATATTTGACTTGCAAATCAGGACGATTGAAGAGTGCTTTGAATAAGTATTCAGAATATCTGTGCAATGAAGAAATGGATAGGCAAGATAAAAAATTAATATCTACTCACAGCTGTGTCTAGATTTTGTGGCTGGAAGGAGTAGAGAGCTGGGATTGCAGAGAGGTCTAATGTAGCTGGCGGAGTCATTGGAGCAGGCAGAGAAGGGCTGTAAGCCTGGTTTCCTACCCAGCACCTACAGCTTTAGTTCATTTAGACAGGTTCCTTTGAACTTCAGCAGTCTAGCAACAGTCAAATAGCAAGAGTACAGGGTTACTGTAGGATTGCAGTCCATTTAGAGGAAAAGCATTCTGTAGAGCACAGCACTACTTCTGAATGAGAGAGTGAAGGGTGAGGCTAATGATTCCACAATGCTGAATAACAATCTGCAAATGTACATAGAAGCATAGAATGGTTTTGATTGGAAAAGATCTTAAAGATCATCTAGTTTCAACCCCCTCACCAAGGGTAAGGTTGTCACTAGATCAGGATGCTCAAGGTCCCATCCAACCTGTCCAATGCTTCCGGGGATGGGGAAAAAAAAAATATATATATATGGAACAGATGATATGTTACAAAGTTTTGTAAAATGCCCACATTCGTGTAATGTTGTGGCTTGGGTGGCAAGATGAAGTTTTTGAGTCTTACTGTGGGGATTTGCTTTTTAACAGATAAGTCCAGTATTTAAAAAAAGACCCTAAATAGCAAGAGAACTTGTTAGCTGATTTAAGTGGTAGTAACATCCACTGGCTACTTACAGAGTCCTAGTGTGTTTGGGGTGATTACCAAGATCAAGATTACCTTTTTCTTTCTAATAGGTAGATAAGATATTGGATTAGTGGGATAGTGTTGATTCTCCTATGACTGCAGTATAAATAAGCAGTTCTGGGAACTTGTCAGAGCACTGTAGCCTGGGCATTGTGATCTGGAGAATCCATCAGCCTTATCTTTCCTCCAGATCATGTGTCCATATCTTTGAGGATTCTAATGTTAATGTCCAAAAAAATCAGCAACTTAATTCAGGTTAAAATTAAGGGTTTTTTTCTGACCAGATCTAATTTTTTCTGGCCATATCTAATGCTACTACAATTCCCTCCTTGATCACAGCACAGCTTCATAATTGCTTGTGCCAGCAGAAAAAGGTGGGACAACTGTGAATGAGGATGTAGGATCCTTGCAGGGGTGTTGCAGGCCTTGGAACCTCCAGGCATCCTTCTCATGTAAACCTCAAGCCACAAAAACCTGGGAAAAATGCTTTACTGGACTGGCTTGTTCCTATATGGCCATAGACTTGTCCAGATTCCTCACAGAAAGGAGAATGCTTTTCCATCCTTTCACAGGAAGCCCCACAGAATCTTATCTTATAACCTCAAGCCGGGGAATTCACACTGCCCAGCTCTGAAGGCTCTGGAGATCACCTGGTTGTCTATAGAAGCCTAAAAGCTATGATGTGTGGTGTCTCAAAAAACAATTTAAATTAAAGACAATATTGAGAGATACCCACATTACAAACACGATAAAATAAACGGTACCAAAATAATTATTATTGTAATGCTTCCATACATCAGTACAGAACTGAGACTATATTCAGCTTTAGTTTGGGTATTTTCTGACTGTGAGATTAAACTGTGTATGCAGCAGTGTGATACTCTCCAACACTTGGTATGCTACAGTCTGATTCATTACTACAGAAAAATACCCAGGAGAAAGGATCAAATTAGTTTCTATTTTAATATCTATTTGCATTTTCCTGGAATGGAAATGAATGTAGATTCACTGCATTGATTGTAATAAGCTATTTTTCATTAGAACTTTTACTGTCAGGAAATTGGTGTTGATTCCTCAGTATTGTCTCCAACAGCAGGTAATATGGAATATATTTAAAACAATAGGTTTTCAATTATTTGTCCATTAAAAACTAAAAAAATATTAAACATTATGATAATTTGTGTTATTAAAATCTTTTCATTTCTGATTCTTTATGCAGGTATAGAATAGATATGAGAAAAAGTCAATATGAAAGCTTTTTTTTCAGATCTTTTGCTATTCAGCCATAGTGCAATAGTTCTTAAGCTGAATTATTGCATATAGCTTTTATTATTATTATTATTTTATTTATTTATTATTGCATATAACTGTGGGATTTTACCAACAGTATCTGTTTATAACTAAGCTTTTTATTGTGCCTTGAAAGTCTGAGCACATGTAGGTCCTGTTGCAAACATAATACTTCGTAACAAGGCATCTGACACAAGAATTTCCATTCATATTGTGGTTCTCATAGTCTAGGATCTGGCTGAAACAATAGTGTGAAAGTCTTTTTAGAGATTAAGAAGTAGCTGATTGTACTAGTGAGTGACAGGTGAAGTCAACCAGCCACAGCAAAAAGCAAGTATCATTTCTATTTGCAATGGGATTTCCCTGTGAAGCCATAAATCCTTCCATGACAAAGCATAGCCATTGTTAGAAATGCTCTTTTAAAGGTAGCAATAGCATGTGTGTTTCAGGTTGTGCTTTCTGATACATCAACTTTTGGTATAAAATCTTAGGTATTTTAATGCAGTGATTTGACAGGAATGCAGCTGTGGTACACAGGAAATGACTGAGTGGCCAAAACCATGAAAATGAAGATATTTAATGATTAAAACATTTTAAGGTAGACCTCATGAAATAAAAATTGTTGCCAATTAATATTTTCTTCACTGACTTAAATATATCTATTTAAGGAATAATGATCTTAAGCCATATATCATCTTAGGCCATGTTGACTTGGTTATTAACCAAGATACTGTAAAACTATAAATGTATAGAACACTTATTCTGGTAATTGACATAAATTCTGTGAGTTTAAAGTTAAATTTTCCAACACTGAAATGCATACACTATTAGTGAATTATCAAAAGGAAATAAGTGGTGGAAAACATGGTAATTTATAATATAGTCAACCCTTCAAACCTGCATATCCAAGAAGAATTAAACAGCTCCCCATTAAAAGAGAATAAGCAACTATTTACAATTAGCCATACTCATGATCTAGTTAAGAAAACCCTGTAGTCCCATGTTTACCTTTAAAAGGTGTTTAGTTTCATTGTTATTTAGCAGAGAACATAAATGTTCTTTAAATTGTGCTTGTGGATAGTTTTTGTGGATATTTTTCTCTGTGCAGACTCAAAAATTCTTCTGGAGTGCAGCTTCTAGGGAAGGATTGCTGTGACTGACCTTCAAAGATCACGCACTGATGGAGTTGGGGATTATGGGAGATATGGGCCAGGTAAGGAGCAAAATTGGACCCCTGAACTACAAGGAAGCAAGCTTTCAGCTCTTCAAGGAGATGATCAATACAATTCCCTGGGAGACCTACTTTGGGGACAAGGAAACAGAACAGAGCTGGCAGATCTTTAAGGAAGACTTCCATAGAGTAAAAGAGCTGGCAACCCACAGGAACAAGAAATAAGGCAAGGAAGGCAAGAGATGGGCAAGGCTGAGCAGGGACCTGCTGGTCAAAGCAAAGGGAAAGGAGCAAATGCACAGGCAGTTAAAGCTAGAATAGGTGGCCTGGGGAGAGTATAGAAGAGAAGCTTGGTCATGTAAGGATGGGGTGAGGAAGGCCAAGGCAAAGCTGGAACTAATCCTGGCAAGGGACACAAAGAATAACAGGAAAGACTTCTACAGATATGTTAACCAGAAAAGGAAGGTCAGAGAAGGTTTACCTCCTGGTAATGGACACTAGCAAACTGATAACAATGGATGAGAAGTCTGCCTCAGTCTTCATTGGCAAACTCTCTTACCACACCTGTTAACTGGATGGACAGCAGGATGGGGACTGGGGGAGCAAAGTTCCCCACACCATAAGTAAAGATCAGGTTTGTGACCACCTGAACAAACATGTCTGTGGGAACCCATGAGATGCATCCCAAAGTCCTGAGAGAATTAGTTGATGGAGTTGCCAAGTGACTCTCCATGATAATCGAAAAGTCATGGCAGTCAGGTGAAGTCCCAGGTGACTGGAAAAAAGGAAAAGTTGCCATCTTCAAAAAGGGTAGAAAGGAGGAACTACTAACTTGTCAACCTCACCTTTTTGCCTGGTAAAATCATGTATCAAATCCTCCCAGAAGCTATGCTCAGGCACATGGGACAAGGAGGTGGTCCAAGACAACACTGTGCTCTTGTGGAATCCCACCTGGAACACTTCATCCAGCTCTGGAATGCTCAGCACAGGAAGGTCATTGACCTGTTGGAGCCAGTCCATAGGAGGGCCACCGAGATGGTCACAGGGATAAAGCACCTCTCATATGAAAAAAGGCTGAGAGAGTTGGGATTGTTCATCCTGGAAAATAGAATGCTATGGGGTGGTCTGATTGTGGCCTTCCAGGACCTGAAGGAAGCTTACAAGTGAGCTGGAGAAAGCGACAGGACAAGGTGGAGTGGATTTAAACTGAAAGAGAATAGGTTTAAATTAGGCATTAAGAAGAAATTCCTTACAATGAGGATGGTGAGACACTTGATCAGAGGAGTTGGAACTAGATGATATTTTAAATTTCCTTGCAACCCAAACCACTCTGTGATTCTATGATTAAAAATCATCTGGTCCACCCTCCCTTCCATGGGCAGGGACATCTTTTGGTTGAACAGGTTGGTCAGAGCCCCATTCCATCTGGCCTTGAACATTTAAAGGAATGACTGAGCAACCTAATCCAGTGTCTCATCCTCTTCATTGTAAATAATTTCTTCTCTATGTCTAACATAAATTTACCCTCTTTCAGTTCAAAACCATTACCTATTGTCACAGCTTTTTTTGCTGCTTTATTAAAAGGACTCCAGTCATGAAGGAATGCACTAACTGTTCTTGCTTGTATGTACTTTCCTTCTGTACAAGTTCCCCATATCTCAGGGACTCTGCTTTTCCAAGTCTAGGCTAAAACACCTGTCTTCTTTTGAGAGGGATTTTAACTTTGAGGGTTTCAATCACTGGGATCAAAGTTGGATAATTCTAACCTCACTTACAAAGTGATCATGTTATTGTCTTAAGCTATTCCCATTTGAATGGATAATCATTAATATTTAACAGACTTCCCTGATCCCAGCCCTTGAAGATATGTGACACTGACATGTGACTGACATGTGCAATGAGGCACTAAGTGACACAATTTCTTTGTGAGAACAGCTAGAATTCAGAAGGTGAATAAAGAAAGTGTTTCAAATCCTGATAGAAAGCTGAGACCTAGTATTTCAAGGAAAAAAATTCTAGTAGGAAAAAAACCCATAAAAATTAGGTCAAATGGAAAATGGCTTTTTTCAGTGTAATGAGAATATTTTTCTGCTAGTTAGAAATTAAAGAGGAGACATCAGATGCAGGACATATTAAATTCCAATCAAGACACCAATGTTGTGGCACATAGGATGAAAATAATTGGTTAAATGAAAACTAGGGAAAAAATCATATCTGAGGACCAAATGGGTTCATAAAAAGAAGATGGAATAGCTACTTATTACTTGTGTCATGGTATTGCTAAATGCTCAGTTCTTGAGGTAGTGATCAACACTGTATGAAATAATGAACAAAAATAGTTTAAGTCTTCAGATATTTGTATCTGGTGATTTCCAGTGTGTCTCAGTCATCATTATCCCATGTGACTGATGCCTTACTGCATACCTTCTGTTTATCACAGTTCTCTGGTTGTTCAGCTACATGTGGGAACTTAGCAGTATCACATATAAGTACTTATATATATATTTGTATGTGTGTACATGTGTGACAGAATATTTCTGGTGCCTAAAAGGGAAAAAAACCTTTAAGCAGAAAGAAAATATGGAGAGTAAAGAAGAGCTACTGATGAGGTAGAGGAACTTGAAACACAGAATAAAGGTAAAGAGACAGTTAATACTTAAAAGAATATAAATTTTACTTGGAAGACACAAGTTTTACTTGCTGTAGACCAAGTCTCTTTGTGCTTCTGATTGCCACTTGTAAACTGAAAATATTTAGTGACCACTTTGGTACAGTCCTTTGAATATTACTTATTAAAAAAAAAAACAAGTTTGTAATGCCTTGTTCATAAAAGAACATTTCTCCAGGAGGAGTAATGTAAGAGCACAGGGCATGTAGGAAGATGGCTAATGAGTTAGGTGGGTAACAATATCAAAGTTCTATTAAAGACACATGAAGAACAAGATCATAAAAAAGTCAAGAGAAGGGAGAAAATAAGTTAAAGAAAAGAAAATTAAAAAAGAAAAACTGGGAAATAGATGATGCAGAAAAGGAGATTGAACATGAAAAACAAAAGAAGGAATAAGGAAAGGTCAAAAGATATCTTCTTAGCTGGTTTATTTTATTCACATTTTTTCCAAGCTGCCTTCCTAGTCTGCTTTCTGCAACTGATTTACTGTAGAATCTGGTATTTGCAACAGTTACAGTTTTTCTATTCACTCCCAGCAGCAAATGCTTCTAAAAATGCTTCACCTCTAAAGATCCACTGCACTTAAAGGCTAGGCTTTTCCTCTGAAATGTGCCATGAGATCAGGACTGAGTAAAGCTGTATAGAAAAATGCTCACCCCTGCGGCCTGCTTGAGGCATGTTAGCTTGTAAAATTTGCATATAACACAGAAACTGCAAGAATTTCATGTTCCTCTGTAATAGCAACAGGGTTGTCAAGAAAATTAAAGCATTAGAATAAGTGAAAATTGCTTTGTTTTCTCCTATGAAAATGTTAGGTCAGTCAAAAAACATTTGCCATTAATAAAACTTCACACTTCCATCAGTTCAAACTTCATGTTGGGTTGCACAGGATCTACCCTGTGGCATTTACACTCTGTTAAACATGTAGAAATGTCTACCCTCAGCCTCCCACTGTGCTGTCATTTAGCCTTTGCGAGGTTAGAAAATTCAGTCTTTCTTCACAAATTAATCCTACTGGCTCTGTAAGGTCTTCTGGATACTTATTGTCAACAAATTTCTTGGAAGGGCATCTTCAATTACTTCCTTGCCACTTCATCTTCCCTTCCTTAAAAGCTTTCTTAAAAGCTTTTCTTGGAGTGACATCACATTTTAGATTTAAATCTGAATCAATTTGATACTGTTTGATCTGTGTATTGCACGGTTGCCTGTACATTGTCATGGTCCCCTGTACCTTCCCTTTTGTCTTGTCTTTATGAAGTCTTTAAATTTTTACTGTCATCAGAATAGGCTTTTTCAAAGCTGTGGTCTTAAAAATAGGGACTTTTTTTCAGTGTTGCCTCTTATTTTCCCTGTCATATTCGGCCTCTCATATTTAAATATCCTTTTCCTGAATCCCATTTTTTGTTATTCAGCCACAAGGCCCTCAAGCCTTCCCTCTTTGTATCACAGGGATATATTATCTCATTTATCATGCGGCTCACACAAATATTGAAATTCCAATAAATTGCAGTCCTGTATTTAATCTGCTGCCTTTAATTTGTGCATGAAATCCAGCTTAAAGTGTGTCAGGCAATGTGTCATCTGCTCTCAGTTTGTAGTTCATTAAGGAGCTCCTTTGTGCTTTAGATATGCTACTGCTACATCTTTTCATTGGACACAAATGTCAAATTCATTTGTCTTTTCCTAATGAATTTCCTAGTGTATTTTCATTGCAAATTTTTGAATCCCAGAGTTTTATGTATCTTAAACAGCCAGACCAACTGGTAAGAGCCAGAAAGTCTCTTAGAAAGGGTGTAGTTCTGCAAAGGAACTCAGCATTATTAGGCTGTGCCTAGTACTGGTACTGGGATCTATGGCTTGCAGGACATGTGGGCCATAACGTGTTCCAAAAATTCTCATGAAAAATGCAGCCTGTCAAGTTTTGTAGAATGTATGGGCTTCTAAACCACTTTTGATCAGTTAGCTCAAATGTTCTACAAGTTATTTTACTTGGAACATTGTTAATAGGTCAGAACTCAGTAGCTTGAAGCACAGCAGAAGCCCTGAGCCAGCCCTGCTTGGGACGTGTGAAGATGGGGGTAAAGGGGATTTTGAGAAGCACCAGGAGGCAAGAGAGGATGGTGAGATACATGAGAAACAGCAGCATGGGGAGGAAATCTCAACAGAAGTACAACATGCATGCATAACAAAGGGCAAACTAAACTATTGACCTTTCATCAGGCAAAACTCATCTGAGAAACACCTGATGAAAATAAGATACAGCTCTCTCACGGGCAACTAATTTTTTAACATAATATCTAGAATACCATGAAAACAGATAAATTGTAAAACCTATTAAAAAAAAAGGCAAAAAAAAAAGCCTTACATTTTTTCCACAATAGTGGAGAGAAAGATACACGAGGAGGGAACAATTGGAAGCCCTTGCAAGTTTTGACTGCCAGCAAGACAGTCAGAGGGAAACAGGAGAGAGGGACTGCCTCTCTCTGCTATCTCTGACAGACACAGACCTGTCTCATATAAAGTTAATACACCCAAAATTTCATAAGGACCTTGCTGATTTAGATAGATGGACAAAAGAACTTTTGTATATCTTTCCAAGATGCACAATTCTTCTAAAGGCCAGATGTGAGAAAGGGTGCATGTTGCCACACATGTAAAAAAAGTGATTAAGCGATTGATATTCTTGTAAAATAGTATCTTGATGGCCAGTGGGATATTATGCAGTCAGTTACCCATTGCCTTTTACAAATGCTACAGGAAATTCCAGAATTTTTCCCTTTGTTCACCTAGAAATTTAATTTTATTTCAGAAACCTATAATCATGTTCTAATCGTGTTCTCTATTTGCAAATGTTTCAAATTGGGGGAAAAAAAGCATGATCAAGGATTTGCATTTTTTAAGGTCACCTTTTCTGTTCTAGACCTGTAATTGTTCATCATTCCTAATTACAGACTGTAAATTATTCCTAATTGCAGACTGTAAATTATGCAAGTAGCTGCCTATTTTATTCACAAAAACACATGTTCTGTTCAATTGAATTGCACATTTTTGGGACTGTAACCCCTAATCAATAAATGAATGTTAATTTTTCATGCTCAATAACTTATTTCTCTTTTTGAGCTTTTGATTCTCCTCACAAAATATTCATGCAGTCTATACTGAGGCTTTTACTTCAGTGTGAGACATCCTCTATTAACTGTGTAGAAGATTGAGAAGACACATTCCTTGGCAGACCTTTACCTTAAATTCCTGTGTTTTGAGCTTTATGTAGGAATCAGAGAATTTTTTTTCTTAAACTTGATCTAAATTGCAGCATTTTGAGATTTCTGAAGGCACTTCAGATCAACAAGATATAGGTTTTAAAAATGCATTTCAGAGCAACAAGATTACCCTGAAAAATTGCTTTAGGTTTAAAGCTATAGCTTTCCCTTTGATCTCTTCTAAGTATCTGAGACTCAGTGTATGGGGGAACACAGATGCTGCTTGAATATTTTTGAAGTTAAATATTTAGAGGATGAGGAAATGAACCAAGTTGTGGCACTAAAATTAACAGTGTAATGTACTTTTAAATAAACTGAGCTATCAAACTGCTTTTTTGTTAAATTGGGCTAGTCTAGAAAAAATGAAACATCATATAATTTTCATCTGAGAGCAGTGAGAGAAAGGGAACATGTCTTTCCCTGGAAAGTAGCTGTTAATTATTTTGCCTCTTTGTGGTATGTTTATAAAATGTACTCTGGGCAAGTGCAACTCTCTTTGAGCTGACCTGAATTTGTGCAACTGCAGAGATAAATCTAATAATTACTGGCAGGAGAGTTTATCTCAGTTTGTTAGCTTGAGTTTGGAGTTGTGCTACAGTGGTTGCACGGGATTCTTTTGGCTCACAAGAAATTTGGATAAGGTAGTGGCTCTCTTGTTGGACAGTAACATCAGATATCCTAGTGGTGTATCTATACACCAAGAAATGTTTAAAATCTCTGGAATAACACGTCCTACAGGAAAAACAAATTTACAGCATTTTTGAATGCTGTGCTTACATGACTGAAATGCTAAATTAAGATAATATGGTGAACATAACCTTAAGAAGGCATGTTCCTAAATGTAACCTTTCCTTTTCAAGAGCATTAGATGGCCCTACAGGTAGCAGTTAGAGAGGAGCTATGGCTCACCTGATGTGACCCTTTTACATACATGCAAATATGGCTTGCACAAAATACAGAGAACTATGATTTTTGAAAATTATTACTTCTGGAAAATTTACAGGTTTGGTTACACTGCATTGGTGACAGTTATGTCTCCCCAACATTTAATACATCTAGATGTGTGCTTCAGAACTGCTCAGGTTTAGAAAACTAGGATACAGAGGGTGTGGTTTAGGTCAAAGCTTTGACTGCATTGCAAAGAAAATCATCACAATTCTTCAAATGACACGCAACTTTTGTCTGGAATTCAGTGCACGAATCTGTCATAATGAACTGGTTTGGGTAAGAAATGTTGAAAAGATACTGCTCTAATTGTACTAGTAATTAGTGCTAATGTATTTATTAAATAAATTCAGTAACATAATGGTGATAAAAATTAAGAAAAATAATTATGATTGTTTTCATTCATGTGACCTCATTTGCTTTCACTAATGCTGAGGTCTAGAGAATGATACAGTGAATCTCACAATTTAGCCCACACAGAAATGGTGACAGAATTTTATCTATCTTTATAGTGCAATTATTTCCTTTTTGAAGCTCTGAATTCACCACCAGTGAGAAAATTAACATAAAATTTAGCATTCTGCTATTATTTACTATGGCAAACAGCCACAGTTCCACATTTGTATATCTGTAATGCTGAAATGTCAGCTTAGACATTTTTTCTTCTGCCCTATGCTCCTTGAATAATAAAAATATTGGTATTAATACACTGGTCTCACTAAAAGTGCCATATCTTTCAGCTAACATGAGTCACTGACTTTTATACACTGGACATCATATAGCTCTAGAGATCAATTTATATGACAAATTAGCTGTCATTCAAGTAAAAATAAATCTTGGCAGAAATGCCTTCCATGCTCTTGTCCATGTTGACAAGTAATGTGACAGAGATGACAGATAATGTGGGTTCCCATTAGATTTGGATGATGTAGTTGTATCTTATCTTTCAACTTTCTTCAGTAATTTTATCCTATATTCAAATCAGGTTTTACTGTCTCCTCAATATCCACAGCTGCCAGCCTTTGGTCCCTGAAGTCCAAGAGTTACTGTCTGAAGTCAAGAATTACTGGCAACTCTAAGATAAATCCTAACCTTCATAGTAAAATTGCACCTGGCTTTACCCAAGGCATGGCAAGAGAAGCCCTGAGCTCCCATGGGTGAGATAGGCACCTTGTGTGGGAAAATTGCAGTAAGACAGTACTACTCTTGGTGAAATAAATGATGAGGTGTGTCTCCAGCTGCCCCACAGCTTCTAGACTCTTTTCAGAGAATAGAGCTTTGCTGGACATCCTTGTTTGGATTATATTTCTCTTTTCATAGTGAATTTCACTCAATAGTGTTAAATGGTGTCAGTGAGAACACTGGGAAAAATATGTCCTTTAACAGTCAAAAATCATTAGTCAGATATCAAGATATCCTCCCTGTCAGCATGGTACAGGAATCAGCAGAGAACAGACTTGTCTCTAGCAGTGGTGGACAGTCTGATGTCAGAGGTTTCCATTATGATGGTACAGTTGAAGCATGGCCAGAAATTTCTCAAACTTAGCTTGAATACATCTTGTTTACCTGGATAGTAAAAGAAATGGCCAGGACACAATTCAAAGATTAGCAGCTTATCTGAAGTGGTACAAAACATCAATTAAAACTATTTATCTTTAGGAAAGATGAATAAAATATCAAATCTTTTAAGGCATAGGCCAGAAGAAGTAGTCAAAGTACTAGAACAAACAATGAAGTGGACAGTCTGCAAGTTTTTTAAATAGATTAATGCAGAAAGTCTGTATGGATTCATAAAAATAAATCATGTCAAGCTAACTTGAATTCTGCCTTTGATGAGATAATAAGCTTCATAGAAAAGAGGAATAAAGAGGACATATCTCTTGACTTCAGCAGAGCATTTGACATTACTCCACATCAGAAAAAATGTGATGTGGTTAGTGCTTTTGAAATTGTTAGACAGACGGCTGACTAACCACAATTGAAGAGAAATTATTAATGCAGTTCAGGCAAGCTGCATTCAAGGGTTGGTGCTTTATCTAGCATTAAGCAGATACAGATACTCACAATATCCACACAAAAATGGCTGTAGAATGTGCTAGTACCAGCCAGAGGTTTTATGTCACACGGTATGTCCAGTTTCAATCTGTCCAGCACCATGCTACTTGAGATGGCAGATTATAGCAGAGATAGGGGCAGGCAGGTTGGTGAGGCAGAACTGATTAATTATTAATGCTATTGCTAAGCAATCTTTTCTAAGCTGCAGGAGACTACAGCACACATTACTGTAGTTTTCCTAGCAGCAGTTTTAGATCAGTCTTCTGGTTTGCCTATCTACTCACTTCAGTCTGCTCTTCTGCCTTGTCCATTATCTCAGACCCATGAGTTCCCATGAGTTCTTCTTTTCTTGCTGTACCATCATTCATTGTACTTCATTCCTGATCTTTCAATAAGATGTTCTTCTGTCCTGACTTTTTTTCCACTTGGTCGCCTCTAAAGTTCTTCTGTCCCATGAATTCCTGCCTTTAGTGGTGTGTGAGCCTCCTGGTGCGTCAGCGTGCCCTTGTGCTCCTGCTTTCCAGCTGTCTTCCCTGCACCATCTGTGGTGCTCCAGAACCTCCTCCAGGGGTTCAGGGAAGCTCCAGCAGGTCTCCCAAATCAGCTCCACCACCACACGCTGCAGTGCTTTGGGTTAAAGAACTAGATGTTCAGATGTGCTGTTCTGCTTGCTCAGCTGCAGTATCTCTCATCTGAGGCTGGTCCACAGCTTGAAAAGTGCTTTGTCCAACTAAAGCAATAGGAACATAAAAATGTGTTTGTTTGCTATATTGGGTTATATTGCTGAGGATATCAAAGGATACAGAGCTGGTTTCCACAACTGAGGCATGGGTCAGTGTCTTGCACTGTCCAGCAACATTTCTTTTTCATTTCAGTGTGATCACTTTAAATTGTGATCTCCACTGTTACCTCTCATAAGCCTTTAGGGCCAGGACAACTATTCCTCTGGTACCCCATGTATTTTTCATTGTAAGTCAACTTGACATTTTTTTCTCATATAACTTACTACTAGTCCACTGTCACTCATAAAACATCTCAGTCAATTAAAGGGTAGGAAATTTTAATCCTCATCTTTTCTCTAGACACTTTTCTCTAGAAAAACACGTGATTAGGTCGAACATCAAAGGCTGGTGTCGTAAGCCTCTCTTTATTGCTTGTTTTTATGTCACACATTGTAGTTAAACATTTTTCCTCAATAATACCACACTGCAATATTGTTTTACATTTTGTGTTCTGCTTCAACTTTTGTTATGTCCTGCATCACAGCTGTAAATTCATTAAAATGACTGAATGTACAGAGAAATAATTTTGTACTTTTTCCCCTAAGGAGTTTTTTTGTGTTATTGCCCTCCCAAAGATTCAATTTACATGCTTAATGTACAGCATTTGATGAACAATTGATTCACATGAATTCTGAGATAAATAACTGACAGCCTGAGTTGGAGAAAAATATTGAAGAATTCAAGTTTAGTAAAACCCAGTGTACCTTCACATGTGTGCAGATATCAGAGATGTCTATAGGAATGATGTGATGCTCAGTAGATTCACTAAACTGCTGCTCTGCAGACATGAAGAGGGAAAATACTTTTTACATGTGTCTGTGAACTGAACACATCAGACATTAAAAAACATAGTCTATACATTTAAGATGGGCCTGTAGGCACAAATCCTTCTGGTACAGGACCAGAAGTTACTTGTATTCTGATCATATGTCAAATATGGGGTTTGTATTCCTGGTATCGCATGAAGAAATATTTGTCTGGTGGATAAGATTTGAGAAGAATACTTTTTTAGATGTGTTAAAAATCAAAAGTCTTCTCATATTCTGTTAGAATATTGTCCTATAATCAACAACATGATGATATTTATATAATGAATTATTTAATGGTTTTTATTTCAAGATTATTTCCAGTACTCTGTACAAGTGTATTTACATTGATTGATGGAATTTCATTATGTTTTGTCAAAAAAAATGCTTATTGTTGAATGTTGATGATTCTGCCTGCAATACCTTTGAGATTCCGCCCCCTGAAAAAGATTTATGAAATTACATTAAACTGTAGAACTTGGTCTGTGCAGTAGCTAGTTTAAACTATTTTAAACTGAATTTTGGGATTGAAAAGGGGCTAAAATTTCATATAGTATTATTGTGTTCATTCTTCCCTTTCACTTTTCCAGAATTTACAGGCCTCTATTCTCTTGCCTGAAGCACACAACTTCTGTCTGGTATTTACTGTATCATTCTGTTTAGCAGTATCCTTAAACAAGCATTTGATACAACTCACAATTTTTCATCTTTTGATGATGAAGTGTTTCCCAAATAAAGAGGTAAATGCTTAATATTCCACCAGCTGTGCTGGCATCACTCAAAAAAAGCTTTTGTTGCCTGAACCAAATTTAACTATCTAGATGAAGTGCTAAAGTAAACAATTGCTTCCTGGGATATTGGTCAATTACCAGTTTGAGAATTTGTCACTTGTCAAAGTAGCTTGATTGACAGAACTAATATTTAAATAGCAGTTAAACATTTTATGTCCATAATTGCACTATGCTCACATATAAAATTGTCATATGCCAAAGTATCAATTTATGTTTTCACTTCGTATTTAGGATCATGTTGTTGATTTTTATTCAATTTCTCACTGCCTGTCTAGTAGAAAATAAAGAATGGGAATCTTAATGTAGTAAGAACTATGTTTTAAATGCTTCTTGAAAGTTTAATTCACCTTAACTCAAATTCATTTATCAAAAAGTCTTAGAATGCTCAGAGCTTTTAAATAGATTGAACTGTCATTCATGTGGTACTTGGAGTTTAGGTTCACACTGTTTGCTCACAAGCAAGTAACTACTGAATGAACAACATTATTTTGTGATGAAAGAATAATGCCAGTTTTATGAAGGAAAATGAAATTATTATTCTATTAAATATTAAAATATTTATTAAAATAATCTGTAATTTCAATGATACAAGATAAAATTTTTAAAATTTGTTGTAACAGGATAAATAAGGACATGGAAACTTAGATGAGGTTATTACTTAGATTAATACAACCAATTTGATCATGTCTGCTTGATAATCTCTTGTGAGAAAGAATTAATATTAAAGGCTCTTTGCAAAATAGGCCATATATGACCATTTCTATTAAGAAAGTTCATAAAATTTTCACTTTAATTGTTATAGTTTATTTTAAACTGTTAGTCTTACGTATTTCTTTTGGCTTATAACAACTAAGTAAAGCATACTAAGAAAGAGACAGAAAAAAGTGGTATGTGTTTCATCTCAGAAAAAGGAGAGGTGGTCAGTGTCTGGCCTTTTTCTGTAATCCATTTCTCCAGGTGGTGACAATTGTCAACATCCCTGTGAGCGAGTTCTCTTTGTCTGAAATGAGAAGTGAAAGGAGCAGAACTTCTAATCCAGGTGCCACATCTGGGAGAGCTTAGGGAGCAGTGAGGGATGCGGGTGTGGAGGCTCCCTTTGGCTCATCCCACCAAACTGCAGTGGCACTGTCTGCAGGGCAGCCACCTGCAAATGCAGAAATGGACTGCAGCCTTTGTCTCCTGGACCACACACAGAAACTGAGGGCGGGGGCGTTTGAGGATGCTGAAAGGGAAGCCTGGCCAGAGAGAAGGCGGGTGGTGGAGAAAGCAGCTGAGGGACTCAAGTGAAGCATGGGTTTGCTGGCCACAGACCACAGCTAGTGGGACCAGAGCCAGCAGTTTAAACACCTTCTTACAGTGCCTCGTTCCAACACCCACCTGTCCTCCATACTTCCCTGCTCCTGCCTGGACTTTCCCTCCTTGCTTCTTCTTCTGTTGTAGGCAGAACAGAGTAAGGACTGCTGGACCACTCGAGAAGCAGGGTTTCATTTCTATTGTGTTACACTTCCCCATTCTGGCTTAAAGAAAAACCTTCATGGCCATCACTGGCTATGATTTGAGCTTGTTCTTCTCTCTCAGTAGTAGAGCAATGGGAGAAACTTCCTGAGCAACATTTCATATTTTTTTTCCCTTTTCACCTGTGAATACATTAATTTTATATATTTATCTGATTTAGTTCCATGCTTTTTAATGCCAAACTACACTGCCTGACCTCTAGTGAGAAGCTGATCTCTTCCTGGGATTATAAACTACACAACTACACTCTGTATCATCCTTTTTGCAACACTCAATTTTGCTTGGTGACTGGTGCTTTTCCATCTCAGTCCCAGTACCTGTACTGTCATTTATTTTTATCACTTATTGTTTTTTTACAGAATGATGTATGTGGGTGATTTTGTTTTAATATCAAGTCAGAACACTTCAGCCACTGTTCAGCCAACAAATACTTTGCTTCTTTTTATTTGAAGAAGTGAAAGTTGCTGAATGCAGATGTATGTGTCTGATAACATCTTTGCTGTCTGTACATACAGTTAGAAAAAATCTGCTGCCTATGCTATTGTAATTTTTTATTTCCCAGTAATTGCATTCCAGATGCATGTATTATGACCACAGCCAAAGCTGGAACCATTTCCAGTAATCTCTTTTTTAACTGTACATTATCTCAGGCTGGAGTAAATCAATTGCCTATAGGTTTCTCTAAAGCTTTGAAGAAATGAGACCTTCACTGCCAGCTTTTGGGTTCTGCACTACAGTTTGCAGCACAGAGAAGAGAAGAACATTTAAATGATGAATATAGTCAAAGCTATGAATATAAGGATTTGGAAGCAAAAACATTTTTTAATATCTCGATGAGAACGGCAATGTGTGGTCCAGTTTCCATATATTTTTCAAGATGAAAATACATAATCTTAGAATTTCATCTCTGTGAATTTCTAATTCCACAAATGCAGCCAGTCCTGGTTTCTGAAAGCACCTTAGATTCTGCCAATTTATTCTTTTGGTAGAACACAGTCACTACTGGAGAAAAAGCACAGGAAGTGAGAACATTATGTCATGGAGGTTTGAGAGCCAAGTCAAAGCACACAAGGTCAGGTCTTGCTTAAGGCTACCTTCTCTCTGTGAAGATGGATCCTGTTTTCCAACAGGGGTTTAAGGGTCTAATCTAACATCTGCACAGCTATACACTATGCCTACCTCAGCAAGTAGTGAAACAAATGGGAGTGGATTAGAGTAAAGCTACTGGTACTACAGATACAATATCCACACTACGAAAATTTCAGGAATTTTAAAGGATGAAAACCGTAGTTTGTTCCAGTGGGCGTGTTCATCCACTAGAGGTTGGAGTACAATGCAGGCACTCCTGCAATGTGCCTTCAAGTCCATGTGCTTTGAGACTATCACGTGAACTAAAGCTCATTCAGTGACCAGGAGATCTGTTTCGAAAGTGCATTCCTGAACAGAATAAAAACTCTAATGCAGATGCACAGCATGAAATCTTCTACTAGGCCATGAACCTCATAAAGTTTGAGAGCTAATGACATCCTACTATTTGGGGTTGAAGGTGTAGTCTATAATATAGAAGAAACTGAGAGTATACCTTAAATCATGCCACCTCTTGAGTTTCAAGATCATTTTAGAACCTGTACAGTTCATAAGATGCATTTTGTATTGTGCTATATTTTAAGGCCTAATCCATTTCTCCATGGGTGATTTTAAGCAGGAACAGTAATTATGCTAAAGTGCTAGAAGTATTTGAATCACACAGTAGACATTTTCATGTTTTTATGCAAATACAGATCACAACCTATCTCTATAATTTAGAGAACTGCTTTCTTTGCCAAAATGGTTTGGAAATCTGGGACTCCTAATGATACATTTTTTCTGTAATTTGCATTGAGTGTATATGGCATCTTCAGCCCGAAGAAAGAAGGAAACGCAACACTGAGGGCTACCTGAAAATCTGCTCATTTGTGCATCTATTCACATCAGAAATGTCCCCACCCTCTCATCTCTGGTAGGTGAAGGCATACAGCTCATTCCTCTCACACAGGAACTAACATCATTATGGCTCTAGTATTGTCATGTTTGGAGTGCAAATGTGTTGTATTTACAGGTGATCTCTCCACAGTGGTTCATGCCAAGTGGCTTTCATTTCCAAAGTGGTCTGTAAGAAACTGGCGGGGAACTCTTCCCTTTCACCTCAGCCACTCTCACAGGCAGTATTTGGATTTTCTTTTATTCCTGCTAAAGGGATGACAATGGTGGAAGATCAGCCCTCTAGTTCAGTCATGCTAAAGTCTGTGAAATGCACAGTTTAAAGGCAGGAGCAAGGTTGGGAGGGCATAGGGTTTTTGAGACCTGTAAGGCACAACAGATGGGATATGCCAGTTCACACACGTAGTAGCCACAGCAAGTGCTTGCTCCTCTGGCCCCATGCTCAATGCTTGCTCAGACACCAGCTTGCATCCCTGTTCCAAAGACAGGTTGTGTGGGGTCCTGGAAGAAATGCTGGGGGGCACACGTGTCAAATATTAAGAACAGTTCTCCCTCGGACCCATTTAGTCTAAAACATTTGGGATCAATCATGGTGTTTTGGGAAACTGGGTAGGTCTGGGTCTGTAGGGATCCAGTTTTGGTTCTGCACTGCACATGCTGATGATAAAGATGAGGAACATGAAGCATCCTTTGAGCAGACATGTTAGTTTCATAGTAGATGTGTGAGACTTGCTGATGAACAGTCTTTGAGCCCATGTCAATGTTAAGATTTCTCTTCTGGCCAGTGCCACCTTTAGATGAGTTTAGGAGGTGTTTTCCCCTGCTCATCAGTGAATTGGTAGCATTGTGATGTATTTGCTCTTTCACTTCAGAGCATTTTTATCCCTGCTATGAGAAGTTTGAGTGGGGGAGGGTTTCTTGTACACTATTCCAGTTTCATATCCAATTATGGACATTTGCACTTGGGGTGCAGGGTGAACTATGGTCCTTTATATTTCAGCCTTGTGATCGTTGATGAAAATACCGTCTACCTTACACTTGGGATTCCTGTCTTTCCTCACACTGGTACCCAGTCCTGCTGTATAAGAAGCCTTTTTCCATTTATAGCTAAAAATAATAATAATAAGAGTGTTTTCTGTCAAATATTAATGTTGCACAATTCCATCCAATAAGTGCAAATTTATATATGGTTGAATGCTAACTTGATTGCTTTAGATATTTGTATACTTGAACCTCTGAAGTTGCAGGGTTTTTCCACCCATGACCTTGAGGCTTGAAAGGATAATGAGAATATTTTTCTTGCTGTTAGGAGAAGGTTTTCTGAAGATTGTTACTTTTCAAGTTTTTTATACCAGGCTACTTTTTGGAAGTCTTGTCTACACTCACCAGTGTGACTGCTTATTTCCAGTGCTGATCTGTTACAGAATAAGACACAGACAAGCTTGATAAGTTTTTCCAGCTTTAAAGTTTTATTTTCCAACCTGTGTCTTAGTATTCTGCATGACTGGAGGTCTTGACCAGTATTTACAGCCACTTCAGAAGTATGATAATTGAAATTGAACTGAATAATTCTAATTCATACACATTTGCTAAATAGACTTTTGGTTTGTATCTGAATAATGTTTACTAAGTTTTTATGTTGTTTAGCTCTGTCAAGCAGATTAAGACTTGGTAAGATGTATGCACAAATATAACAGCCTTCTAAATTCTTAGGCTAAAATCTGTAAAACAGAGTAACCCACTTTGGTGATAAAAGTGACTACTGAGATAGAACCAGGTTCCTTTGCAAGGTTACTGCCAGAAATTATTTTCAGCTTCTAAGGTGACCAAATAATGTTGAAAAACTCTTAAGAAAATTATTTTGGAATTTTCTCTTTTGTAGTCACATTATGCAGTGAAAAGGCAAGGGTCTTTTTTCTCTCTTCTGGAGAAATAATAATGATAATTGATGGCCCTTAATTATATCCCTTCATTCTGCAAAGTAGTTTTTAAATGGAGAAAACAATCCTATTCTGGCTCATTTGATTTTCATTCTTTTCTAATTTAGTCCTGAAATAAATGAGAAGGACAATGTAGTGAATAGGAGCATGTAGAGTGAACAGAACTAGACCCTTTTTTTCCCAGATATTTTGATTTGGGTAATGCAAAATGTTTTCAAAATGTACACTTCTGCAAATTATTTCGATTTGAAAAGCCTAAGTATTAAGTAAACATATTTTCTAAATTAAATGCTTGAACTATATTAAGAAATAATTTATAGATTAAAACTAGCTGCTGAATGATGTTGACATGCACCAGAAAGTATAAACATAAAAAATGCTTGTTTTGGGTAGAGCAAAATATTTCTTTTGGATTGGCTGTGTTTTAAAATTATCAACTAATCAAAATTATATTCATTGGTCAACCAGAAACAACATTTTGTTATTTCCCTCTATTATTCAAAGGGCTGTTGTTCAATTTCTGTTTAAAAAGTAGACCTGAGTGCCTTCAAACAAGACATATAATTTATTTTCATTACCTTTTTCTTTCTTTTTAAAGAGGAAAAATATCAAGGATCTGTAACTGCCAAGAGTCTTGAACACAGTAATCTGTTAATTCTGTTAATATTTTATGATTCTTAGCTAGTAAATGAAGCAATAGTATATAATACCCAAGAAATGCTTTACTCTGCAAACTACAAACTATGCTATCTAAGTGGGGTAAGGAAAACAATGAAATGTACTTGCTTATTTGGTTTTCAGTTCAGATTACATTACCTCTAGGAGAAATGAAGTTGCAGACTGATATGCCAAGAGAAGAAAGGTGGTAGGTAATGCACGGGTACATTCTTTTACCATCAGTAAAAGTGCTCCTTCACTTTTCCTTCTAGAGCAGATTTTCAAATGCTCTCTTTCACAGCCAATTCAGGGCCTGATATTGTTCTTATTTGAACTACTTTTTCTTAGATGAGATACAGATAATCCAGAGGATTGTATGCTGGTGATTCCTGTTCACCCTTTGACATTCCTACACTGCCATTTCTTCTGTCCTTTTCTCACTACCAAGAAGAGTCACTGAAACCACCTGAGAAAGAAAATAGTGGGAGCTGTGATCATGGTGAGGGTGTGAGAGGCTGCCACTCATCCTTGGTTATGTCTCAGATCCTTCAGCACCATTTTCAAAACATGTCAGATTTTCTCTGGCTTTTGTAGAATATTAATATTGCTTCCAAAGGGCCTCTTTTTTTAATGTATTCAGAGAATACACATGACATATCTTCCTTGAAGAGGATTTTTCTTTTGCTTCTACTTGTGTCAAGCAGTAAAATCAATGAGCCTTATTGCTGCCAAAATCAATGAATGCTGGCTCCTACTGTTTTTTGGGACCCTCATGTTGTTGCAGTTATTGCTGCCCTTGTGACTTCAGGAGCTCTCTACCAGCAGGTAGAGACTGCCCTTCCTAGCATCAAGGGCAGGAGAGCCTTCCTAATTAGACCTGGAAGAGGTTTATTCTGGAAGCTTATTCTGGAAAATATGCTGTTGATGTAAAATATATATAATTTTTTTTTAGTTTCTCCCACTATGGGTTTTTTTTTTCCATTGGAAGAAGCATTATCTTTAAAGTTCTTCTGTCTTTCACTATCCTTGTTTTGCCCCACTTTTACTGAATAAAGCAAAATTTATATTTTTGAGATTAAGGTTTTGTTTTCATGAAAAACACCCCCTTTTTCACTTTTTCATTCTCAGGCTTTCTTTGCTACTGGTAAAAATAACAGAAATAAGGCTTTCAACACACTGTATTTTAATTGGCATCGAGTTCTCAGCACTGAGGAATTCTTACGAATTATATCCCTTCACTCTGCAATGTAGCTTTTAAATGGAGAAAACAATCCTGAGGAATTCTTATGAGTGGGTTACATAGCAAATGAGGAGCTGGGTCCATCCCCTGTCCATCACAGGTAACTGTACAGGAGGTGTCTTGTCCAGAAGGGCTGCTGGGCATGTGCCAGCAGCCCTGTACTTGAAAGGAATGATGGTGATATCATTCTATAAACAAATTGTCCAGTTTTTTAGGTCACTTTAATAAAGAGATGTAAAAAAAGACCTCAGAGTTTCCATAAAGAAAAGGAAAATTATTTTGAGATTTATTTCCTAAATAATTTAAAAGGAATAGGAGGGTTTTTTTTTCTTGTCAGGCTTCTGTGGAATTTGCTTTTGGTTTGCTTTAAAGTTACCATGATCTAGCTTGAGCTACAGCAGCACTGTGCAAACTGAATAGGGTTTAAAGCACTTTGAGTCTTGTGTGAGGGCCTTTCCCATGTGTACCATAAGAACATGAGGTCTGGGCAAACAGCTGGATTATTTGGGCAGTGAGGATAGCAGAGCAGTTCCAGTCCTTCCAAGGCTGATGGTGACAGCAGGGAAGGGAATAAAGATTCTGTCCCCATTAGTCAGAAGGCAGAACTCGTGAGATAAATTATGACTTCAAGGAAAAAATGTGTACTTGCAATGTAAACTGCAGAGACTGTATCCTGGTGGGAAATGTGAAAGTCATTATAAAGCCAACTCCTGTACATAATACATAAATTAATGGATTAATTTAATTATTTATCTTTCAACGTTTTCTCACCTGACAGAATGGAAATGCTGGTAGTAGCTTTGATAAGCACAAAAGAAATCTATGCTATTCTTCCTTTATTAATGACTTTCAGTCACTGGAAAGTCTCAGACTATTAAGATATACAGAGCTATCTTCATAAGAGACAAGAAAAAAACAGAGGGGATTGTTATACATTCATTGATTCAGTCCAAGGCTGATACACATTCTCACATGAAATTGGTACTAATGTTCTAATTCTTCTGAGCTCTTTGAGCTTTCTAGGAATGTTGCTACAATTTTTTTTTCCTTCACACTGTGTTTTGAAAATTGCTCAGTACCAGAAATAACCAATAGCTAAAGAAAAACTCCCAACAGAAGTCTTATATTTCTGTTCATTTTTTGGAGGTTTTTGGTTGCTGTGTTTCAGTTACCCATTCTCCCACTGCTTAGCCCAAATCTTGGAGTCATCATTCCCTCATTTTCTCCTCCAGGGGTTCCTAATGGGATAATTAGCTGGTGTAAAGACTCTGAACACAAACTAACTTGGGTGGGGAGCTGGAGCATGCATGGTGACATCATGTTGAACTGATAATGCTCTGTTGTCACTTCTCAGGTCTGCTCTGAATGTTTCAACCAGAGTTAAAATCTAGAGGGTATTTTTTCTGCAGGACCATGACTTTGCTAATATTCTATGCAGTATTCAATATCCTATAACTGTCTGAGACTGTATAAATAATAGAAGGAATTTGCATGCTGACCTGCAGTTATGTCTGTTTAGAGCAGACAGTGAACTTGCTTGGCTTGTTAATATTCCAGTTCCCCAGCAATCAATCTGCATTGATATTTATGTGAGCCAATAAAGTTTATTTTTCTTGGGTTTTAAATTATGTTGTTGCATCTCCCTTTATATCTCTAAAATGCAGTCTGGCTTGATTTCCATTTGGGTAATAAAATGTGGCTATCATGCCTTCACCTTGCCCTGTAGTTGCTTGCCTCTGTGGGGATGGAGGTTTTACTTTGCTTGCCTGGGCCCTTTGGACATGGTTAATCATTGAACAATTGCAATCTGTTGACCTCCATGTATCCCTTGTGTCTTTCTCAGGATGCTTTCTCCCTTCTTTGGGTTTATGTAATTTAAAGCTCAGATCCTATGTATGGAAATGAACATTTGATACAAAATTGCTACTGTTATTAACAAATACCTCAGCTACTATAAAACAAACAGATAAAAAAATAAACATACTGAGTCAGTGGAAGCTGATAAAGTGCAAACACTGCCTTAGGCTATCTTGTAGGCTTAACCCACCCTTCAGATTTATCTCTTTTTTTTTTTTCCTATGAGGTCACTAATGACATTCTCTGTTTCTAAAAGTAATTTTTGGTCACTGGTGATAATCAGAGTAATCTTTCCCAATATTTCTGGTAGTTTGGAAATTTAACTGGAGGTGCTGGTATGTGAGCAGAGCAGACCTGCTCCTGCTCCCAGAGAGGCAAACTGCTGACTCTGCACCACCTGCAAGCTTACAAGCAGGAGAAGAGGATCCCTTTTCAGACCTTGAACTTTTAATGGCTCTGGGAGGCACTTGAGTAACTGTCTTCTTGCCTGTTAGATGAGATAAATGCTGTGTTTATCTCATTGAAATGTCATATTAGTTTATAATAAATATTTCAACATGCCAACAATTCTAAAGAAGAGTTGGAGAGGTGTACTGTCTGTGATGCAAAAAACGTTTGTATCATACAAGAAAGCATCCTATTAAGTGTTTTAGAGGATGACAACAGGTTGGAAATTGTCCCTCTCTGCCAGCCTGAGGCCTGTGTAATGCTCCTCTTGCACCTTCCCCCCAGCCTTCTCAGGGATGCCTGCAGCAGTCACACTGGGGCTTGGAATGGGTTTGATCCAGCCTCTGAATTTTTGCTCTTATTCTCTTTGTTCATACCTCAGTAGCAGTGGATTAAGTGATAACAGAGACCCCTCTAGAGCAGGACCATGGTGAGAACACACATTTGGGCTGGGCACTCCTTGGAGCTCCTGCCCCAGTGCAAGCAGCAGCTGCTGCCCTGCGTGCTGGGCAGGGCTGGCCACAGCTGAGGGGCAGCTGCCCTGGAAAGGTGTGAGACTGAGGAGCTGGTGACCCAGAGGTGGGATGGAAATGGGCATCCCATCAGCACAAGGAAAGTGCATTTGTGTAAGGGACACAACAGCTCTGCAATTTTCACAGTGCTTATGGTATTTTCCAGGGTCCTCCCAGCTCCCTCTGTACTGGCCCCTGTTGGTCCACCTGTGAAACCTCAGCAGGAAAACAATTACAGCCTGTCTGGATCTTGCTCTCCCCTTTTTCAGGCATGTGTTGCAAACTGGAAATATAAAAGCATTGGTGGACTGTTTCTGTTTTAAGTTCAAAAGAAACAGAGTTTTCTAAAGCTGTTTTGATCTGCCTGGGACAGCATCAGGACAGTTTATTCATCCAGAGGTATGCCTTACACCTTCTCTCAGAGAATTTCTGCTTCCCACATCTTTTTAAACCCCCTTTTTAGTTGTAGAATGACTGAACTGTTCTTTAAATCAGTGGAAAGTTCCCCAAGCAGTTCACTAGAGCAGGGTACAATACTTAGCATCTATTCAAAGACCACAGAAATCACTGTTGTCAATAGAAATCCTATTACCTGCATTGCTGTGCTCCTAAACCCCCACTGGAGAGGAAGGACAGACACTCAGCTAATGTGTATGTAACCTGTTAGGGAAGGAAAGCTTTTGCAGTTTTTCTTCTTTTTCACACAGACTCATTAATTTGCTAAACCAGATGAGCCTGGCAGATCGATTAATCTGTATATTTTCCAGCTTGCCAAACATTAAATTACCAGAAAAGTAAATGGAAGCTCTCATTTACTTCTAGTCTTTAAAATCTCCTAACATGATCTAAAAGTGCTTCAAGCAAGAAACAAAAGGGAATAACCAGAGCCTACAACATCCTTGAGGTTCCATTCATCTCCCCATAAGGGAGCAGCCTTCCTCTTCTGGAGGAGCTGTGTGCACATGTATTAGAGTAATTTCCTCTGACAGTTCTCCTGATAGAGAGGAATATTCCTCCAGTTATCGTATCTCCAGAGGCATCCCTGCATAAAAAGCCTGTCTGCACTATTAGAGGAATCAAGTTAATGGGTCTAAAATGTTTCAGTCAGAGAACTGAAAAATTTAGTGAGGAAGTATAGAAGCATTTTGTTGTTGGGATATGTCCACATGTGAGCTATTGACTCATCTGTGTTTAATTCCTCACAGCCTTTGACTTGAACTTTCACTTGACTCCCTCTCCTGTCATTTTCTTGGAATGAAAAATTTTAGCCTTTCACTTGACCTGTGTGGACTCATAAATTCTGGTTGCTCACACATGTAATCACAGAGCAAACAAAGCAGCTGGAAAAAAGCTCCTGCAGTAGGAACCAAGATTTTTACAGTGCAGAGAGGAGACCGTGCAACATCCTGCTCCCTTCCAGCCAACTTTGGTTTCTCTCACAAACACCCTTCCACATCTCACTCTATGTGCTGTGTTAGGTGCAGCTGGAACAGGCCATGACCTCCCAGTAACCTTGTCAATATATCAATATCTCTCAGTTTAGCCTGGTGTAGTGGTTTTGGTTTGCCAATGTAATTTTTTGGTTTGCCACCCCAGTCTGAAGTATTTTTGAGAGAGATTCTGGGCATTCATTCATCTCTTGGACCCTCTTCTAGACCATACCCTAGATAAAAAGCCAGGAGCATCACCCTTTAAGAAGATATTAGTGTGTATGGTACCTCCCTATTGCTTAAATTGAAAGATGTCCTTTTATTCTGAATTAATTTTTCCTACCTAGTGAATTTTTATACATTCAGGAGTAAAAAAAATCCCAAAAATGTGAGTAAAGAGTTCACAAAAATTCAGAAACAACTGTTAGAAAATCTGTTTGGATTTTCTTCTGGTTGGAAAATTCAGCTGGATAGGCCTATTTCAGTCACTCTTGTCTTCCAGACAAGGATCAGTTTAAAATTCGAGACTGTAATTGTGGTACCCCTATGACCACTGAGCTTACTGGAAACTTATAGAAAAAAAGAAGTTCCAAGAAATATTTGTAGCTATCTGCCTAATTTCTAAGGTTTTTTTATGATCCTTTTCACTGACAGTATGAGACTTGTTATTTCTGCATTTACCAAGTCATTATTTTTAAATTAACACTTCACACAGACGCAAAGGGAGAGGTTGATATATTCAGACCACAAAATAGTTCTTATCAAAAATTAAAGATCAACATCCTTTTCTCTTTTGAAAAAAAAAAAAAAGAAAAAGCTGGCTAATGCATTCTACATTCTTGTATCTTTGCTGTCCAAGGTAATACCTAAAATCACATCAAGCTTTGTGCATTGATTGTCCTGAACTTGCTTGGAAAGGATGGAAACTTGGGATTCATATAAGGAGAGTACTGCTTCTGGGTCCATCATTCATATTATGTGGCTGGTGTTTGTTCTGTGAAAGCAAAAGTCTCATGAACTCTGCAATTTTGGTCTGAAAAATTGTAGCAGGATTGCCTTGACTGCCTAGTGGTAGAGGAGTGAATGAGGAGATTCACTGGAGATGGAGAAATTCAGTTTAGCATGCACCTTGCTCTTTTTCTGAATGAGGCTGCTGGTAAGGACAAGAACATTAATCTTTGGCTGTCACCGTCTAAAATATGCAGATGTAGAAGCCTTAACTTACCATGGGCATTACTAGTTAATTAAGGGGATTCATTGATTTATTCTTGGCAAAGGACTGTTAGCCAATGTTCACTGCTAGGGAATTATTGAATTCAGATAAAGCATAGGACAGGTGAGAAGACATACTTTTCTTCCCTGAAATAATGTTTCTGTCTGATTCTCAAAATAGCAATTATATATCCTTTAAATTATTAAGTTATTAGAATTACTAAATTATTTTAATCTTTAAATAACTGCCTGTAATTTTATAGCAAAATATTAATTAAAATATTTAAAGAAGTATTTATCACTGTTCAACTAAATATTAGTGGGTTGGAAGTAAGAAGTACAAAGACACGAGTCATCTTGCCTCAGGAATGATTTTTGAACCAATCCTTGACACACATTTGGCAGCTCACAATTAAATGTATGCTTTTGAGTGATCTGCTGATGCACAGGACTCCAGATTTCATTGCAGCAATGCCCATGCCTGGAACCCTAACCCTCATGATGCAAAGATGCAAAAATAGAACTAATGCTATTTGTACTGCCTATTTGGCTATGCATGAAATTGTATTGAATAAAAGGCTTGTGTCGAAATCTCTTTCATATTTTCATGGCAAATAATGAGCATACATTAAGAACAAATTATACGTATCTGAACTTAATGGGTGAGTTGACCCAGGCTTTTACAAATGAATATTAATGGCAGGAAGCTGTAATATATATTAAACATTTAATTAACTTTTTGAGCAAGACTGTCAGTGCATGACAGAGTAGAAGCCCATGTAAGAAAAGCAAACAAACAAATAAGACCCAAGCCTGTATTTACAGGTACAAATCCAGAATGGGAAACAAGAGATATTTTAGCAGCTATTTTTCTGCAGAAAATCCTAATACCTTCCTGCTGCAACAGCTGGTACTTACACATGGAAGAAATCCAAATGGGATTGTTCTCCTTTGGCCTCTGTGGCTTTTTTGTTTTCTTTTTCACTAGCACTGGAGACTATGACTGAGATGGCCATAGGTTTACTATGCTGTGCCAGAAGCAAAATTGAAGTGTCTGTCATGTTGTCAGAGGATGGAGCCATAAGGTGCCTGGTTGAGGTCTCTATGTGTATAAATGTACAACCAGAGTTAACCTGCATACAGCGGCCTGAAGTTTTGTAAACCTGCACTGACTGCTGATGCGTAGCTGATATTTTCATCCTGTGCAAGTTGGTGTCATCTGTAAATGGCAGAGAACTGAATTCTGTGTTTGCAAACCCTCTAAATCATTATGAATACATCACATTGTCACAGTAGGAAATGTATATCAAGTACAAATGCTCCAGCTGAAACATTTGACCTCCTGTAAGACCAGCCAGCATCTCAGTGAATGCAGGTGAGCACCAGGAAACCAGATATTTTCCCATGGCTAGGCTAATTCTTCATCATACAAATAATCCATTGCACAGTTTACTATTTCAGTCTGTGGCAACTCAGCCTAAGAAATTTATTTGTGTTGTGAGCAGCCCATTAAGATATCATTAACTAGTATATCTATGACTAGTGATGCAAGAGATCCTTGTAGTGGATCTAATAGGGGACTCTAATAGGGTCTCTAATGAACAATTCTTAACCAGTTCATTACCAAATAGAATATTGTTATTCAAAGAGTTTTTTTCACAGTCCATCCAATTTTTGGCTTAACTACCATTTTTAGAGTTTGTTGTTTGTTAGAGGTGCAATAGTGAAATAATGCCATGTGTTTCTAGGGAATTTTGATTACGTGAGAAGCATGTGAGAGGCAGCTCAAAGACCAAATAGACTGATTACTCCATTTCAAAGCTGAGTTAATCCCCTGATGTTTAGTTGGTGTACAGCTGGGAGTTGATCAGCTGGGGAACTGCAAACAAATGATAAATAGCACCTATTCCTAAGAGCTAAATTTCCTCTCTGTTGAATTTTGTGAGAAGGATTACATTCTCCATTAGTAGCTGTCAATTCCATCTTGGCTCATTTTGTTACATTTGGGAGCTCTGATTTGTGTCTTGGGAGAACAGTTACATTTTGTCAACTATTTCAGAGTGTATGGAGTTTTGGTATAAAGTTTGATCTTTGAATATAGGGTAAACTTCCCATTACGGGTGAGTACACTGTTTGCTGTTGCTGAGTATTCATTTTTGTGCAAAGAAATGTTGGTCTTTTGGGCTCAAACCCCACCATTTTTCGGTTGTGATGACTGTTTTACTACTAATTCAGTAAGCAAAGTATGTCTGCCTGGCCCCACTCCATGTCCTGTAGAAAAGCTGTGTTGGTGTACAGACAGGGAAACAAGACTTTCCAGCCCCAGAGGTCCTTTGTCCTCTGAGGTCCCCTGGTACTTTGAGGACTTGCAGCTTTTGGACTTCCAAACCTTTGCCTGCTAAGGGCTGAGGAGAGGCAAGTCCATCTCTCTGCACTTGTGCCACTTTGCAAACACAAACACACATCCATGTGCACATAAATGGACACCACCTCTCTTTCCAGCTGCTGCACAATAATAATACCACGGACAAATTGCCCTTAATAATCTGCTTCAACATCTGTATAAACTCTACCTATCCTTCTTCCTTGCAAGTGCAGTGACTTGTGTTAACTTTGTGATGTCTGGAGCTTGAACTAAATCTCAGGAAATGTTCACATTTACTGTTCACATGCTCCAGACATAGCAGGTGCTGTAGTCACTGTGGGAAGCAACCTCCGCCCCCAGGGCAGCACTTTCTGCCAGAAATGTGGGTTTGCTTTTGACACATTTGTAAGCTGGGGCACTTGCTGGTTCCCTGTTCTCTTAACTCAGAAAAGGAAAAAAGGTTTTACTTTCTGGCATTAAGTAGAACAAGTCAGAAATGGGATAACACTCAGTTTTTTCCTAGGGTAGGGAAAGGATCTGGTAATTTGCTGAAAACAGTGCTATTCTCCACATCAGTAGCAAGTTTCTAGATACTCATATAGGAATTGGCCCTCAACATTTTCCCATTAGCACATGAGTGTTTGGAGTGAGGCCGAGGGACAGATTCAGTGATTGCAATGAAAATGTTACTGTTGAAGGAGATCACAGCCTCACCACTTGAAATGTGAATTGCATCTTATCAGACTGGCAGAAAAGCCAGCAGATAATAAGTTGCATCCCACTTTGCTTAGCTGGTGGGCAGGAAGCAGTGGTCAGCCTGCTGCCTCATAGCAGACACTTTCTGCAGAATCTGTGGTTTGACTGCCTTTTATTACCATTGGCTTTTCTGCTAGTTTCATAAAATGTGATTTTAAGAGCTTGTGTGACCTCCTTAATTCATCTTGGAGTGCCTGTGTATTTCAGGGACTTCACTATGTATATGTGATCTAACTTGATCAAATACAATGAACTCTAGATGCTGTGACACTTGTGAAGTGGGAAGAAAGACAAATACTGAATGGAAAAAAGAAAGTAAATCAAGTCCCTGCTAAACTGACAAGAGAATTCAGAAAGGGAAAGAAGAAAAACAGTAGAAGGTCGCTTAAAGGGCAAAACTTGCATTTATTATATGCTACAGAGGTCAAGAGGGCAATGATATTTTCATGCGTGAAAATACACATAAAATCATAGTAGAAGGGCTTATTTATTTTAGAAAACTTCATGTTACATTGGCCAGCACAGAGGCTGGAGGAAGATTTCTGTCAGCAAACATGACACTGCTGTCTGCATGCAGGAGTCAGTGCTGGGCTGTGGGAGAGACTGGTCCTGCTGGGCTGTGTGTGCTGCTGGAAATGGTGAGGAGTAGAGCCCAAAGCACCAAAATAAGCCCAGGACTGTACAGCATTTGTCTTCATTGGGAATTATATCAACTTCTGCTGCTAGGTTCAAGCCTTGTGTCAAGACTGGATTTTTCATTTCTCAAATTAAATACTTTCCATCTATAGGTATGCCAGATACTGGCTTAAAAATGTTCCAAACAAGGAAGAACACAAGATGGATTAGAAGAGAAAGTGTAACAGCACTGAGGGAGAAAAAATAGGAAGTAATTGAGTTTTTCCTGTATTTTGAAAGCTGTTTCTTCTTCTAATTTAACTCAGTTAACCTGTGATGAGATGCCTTTGGCTTTCTCTTTCACTGTGAATGTAGAATCCGGTAATATTTCTCCTTCATATAAAAAACATGCATTAAGATTCATTTCAGTGTGGCTTTGCCACATAACTTGTGACTTTCATGGGATACCCCTTAATTTGTGTCATCAAGGATTTTTTTTACAAAGTATTTGCTTAAAATGGTTATGTCAGAAACATTAGAAAAACTTCATTTAATTCCAGCCAAAATATAAACCCAAGCCAAGTAATATCAAATCCAGAACATTTTTACCTTAATGTGTTGAATCATTTAATGTAATGTAATTACACTGTGTGTTGGTCTCCAAAATCTTTACGTTATAATAGGAAAACTTGGTATGAACTAAGAGGAATTTTATAATGTCTATTATTTCAATTAGCATATTATAGTATCATAGAATGATTTGGGTTGGAAAGGACCTTGAGAGGTGATCAAGTTACAAGTCCCTGCGATGAGCAAGGACACCTTGAGCATCTTATTTCACATTGATTTTTTTGTTGTTGTTTTTTACTTCTTGTGACTCATTCTACTGTGTGAAAGTTTGGCATCAAATAACAAAATTATAAAATTGATCAGGTGGAATTTTTCCTATTTGAAGACTATTTTCAGCTGCACTAATAAAATGCCCTAGCCAATAGGAGCTATGGTGTGGTGTAGTAAACAGTCTTGAGAAAGAAGGGTTAATTTAGGATGCAGATGGTGGTGAAAATCAGGTTAAATCAAAGAATCATCAGGAAAAAGCTATTGCTGTTACTGACAAGGTCCCATCTGTGGAACAGAGCTTTTCATAGCACACTATCCCTATTAGCCAGCCACTTACAAATCATGGACATAACAATGGATGGGGCAACATCAAAACAGACTTCACAAGCTGGGCTTGATAAGCTCTGCTCCAGAAAGGTGGGTGCTACCTGGCAGTCAGTAGAGCAGCAGCAGAAAAGGGGTGGCTTCCAGCCCTGAACCAAAGGGTGCCTGATGATCCCCAGGCCCCTGCCCTTCCTATGGCTCAAGGTGCTCTGAGCTCCCCAGGAGACTCTTCCACAGTTTTAGGTGCTCACCCTGCATCCTCAGGCACTACACGTGCTGCTCTCTATGGCTCTGATTCAGCCACTCAATCTGTTGGTTTGAAAGAGAGCTGTGCATGCCCAATCTTAAAATTTCTGGGAGGGCCTTTATTTTCCATTTCAGTAATGGAGTTAAAGTCAGAGTTACAACCTATAAGTGATGAAGATGAGATTCTCACAAGTGCTTGGTATTGGTTTATCCATAACGATGGAAATCAATCTACATTTAATGTTTTCACTAAACAGTGGTGTAGATTTAGGCTAACCCTGAACATCTTTGAAAATCTCAGACATTTTCTGGGAGACAGCATGTTTACTTAGCTTATACCTAAGGTTAGATTCAAAAGTAACTATTAAGAAAATAAAACAAAACTAGCTTGACTTTTCCAAGTCATTGCAAAACCCATTCATTACAGGGTTGTGAAACCCTGTAAAGCAAAGGTACATAAAACCAGAATCCTTGTTTTAGGAAACTGTGTTTGAAGAATATTGCCTCACATCTGTGTACTAAAACACAAAAATGTTTGTTCCAGTAATCTTCTGTATATTGCAAACCATCTTTGAAAAATTTGACAATAAAATAATAAAAAATTAACCATGGGTGCTAGGTTAAATTCTACACAAAAAAATAAAACTGGGCAGACTATCATTCAAATGGTGCAAAAATTCTTGTTGAATTAATAGAGGGCATATCTTGAAGATTTTCTTTCACAGCTTGATGCTCATTTGCAGGTTAACAAACGAGAACAGCTGGGCCCTTCTGCAAAATGTGGCCCTTCTGCACCACATTTTGAACAAACCAGGCTGCTACAGAATGCCTGAGAGCTTGTGAGATACTGTGTGGTGTAGCTAAGTTTTCAGTTGTGGAGAAAGTGACTCCTAGATTTAAAATGCTAATCTGTAGCGTTTTATATCTGTCACAGGGTATCAAATTTTGCCATATAAAAGGCACTGAAGTCCTTAACAAGTTTTACCCTCATTTTGACAAATGCTCTTCTTCTACCTGCTGCTATTTCTGTGTGAAGAGGAAGGTGACAAAATGCTTCAAGTTAGATGACAAAAATATCTTTCCTACTGTTCAGCGACCTCCATGCACCTGGTCTCCATGGTGCTGCAGGATGGGGAGGCCAAGAGGCAGGCAGTTCAGTTATCAGTCTCTTCAGCTTGCCTCTCTGTGTGGAGACAGGGCAGGCAGAGGTTAACCAGCAACATTTCTGCTGCTAGACCAACATCGTTTCCGCTAATGCTTTGGTGTGCAGGTGTCACAGACATCTTTTTGTGAAAATCTTTTCTTTAAGATTTTCCTGCTGAAGCTGAGCAGTTTCAGCAACAAATGTAAACAATTATTATCTGCTGCTATGGAATGCAACAGTTCCACCAGTGACTGGCCCATCTTAGATGTGTATGGTCAGTGGCCAATCGGGGACCGAGCTATCCCAGACGGAGTCCAGGAGAGCTGCCTTTGTTGTCATTCTTTGCTTTTCTATTCTTAGCTTAGCAAGCTTCTGAAGGAACCTTTTCCTTCCTTTTCTTTTTAGTATAGTTATAATGTAATATATATATATCATAAAATAATAAATCAAGCCTTCTGATCATAGAGTCAACATTCTCGTCTCTCTCTTCACCTGCAAACCCCAGTGACCACTGTCACATGCAGGTACAACTGAAGAAAGGAATAATGAAAAGAACCCCAGCAAAATTGTAAAAGCCTTGCAAAGTTCACTTGCAAAGACAGCAAAAGAATCTCTACAATTTGTTTTGCAAAACATTTATAAGAGGAGCCAAATCTTAGAAAATTTCCCTTGTTTTTCACCCCTGTTTGTAGATTGACTGGAGAACAGAGAAGAGGGGATTCTTGGGCTTTTTTCTCCTTTTGAACAAAAGCATTGTCTACACGCTCCTGCATCACGCGCTATGGTTTCTGCATTAAAGTTTTGTTTATTTTCTGCTAAGGTTGGGGTTTTTTTTTTCTCCAAGGCCCTAATGGCCTTTTGTTAATCTAAAATGAAAAGCTTAATATTTACCATCCCGGGGAAGCAGATAGGGCTTATATGGAAGTCACTGTTCCTCAGAGGTACTCACGGCCATGGATGGTGCTGAGTCTCCAGCTCTGATGGAGCACAGCAGATGCATCAGTAGATAATGCAGTTCTGCCAGTGCCAGCCACTGCTTTACTCCCCAAATCCAAACAGTGGCTTGGTAAATCAACTGTGATGCTTATAACTCAGTGGAGGCTGTGCTCCCCTCTGCTAAGCCACTACATCAGGCTGATTTAACTGGCTACTTGCTTTTGTTTTCTTTTTTTTTTTTAAGAATTTCAGCTGTCTTTATTCTGTAAGCTGCATCTACAATGTAAAGGACTCCCAACAGAAGTTGTTTCCTTTATTACATGGGTTATGCTACAAAGTTATTCCTGTCTTCTCAAATTAAACAGAAGGATTGTATGGCAGTTTCCGGAAGAGTAGAAAACATAATTCTATTTTGTGTGGGTGAATTTCCATGGAAGGCAGCTTACTTTGCGTTGGGCAGCATTTGGCAGCATGTTAGTGTCTGTATGGGGAACTTGGCATATATTACCTCTTTATTCACTGGATCTCATTTATAAAAGGGAAAGGCAAGTCCAAAAGCTAATTAAGTCAGACTGAAGTCACAGAGATTGTTTAGATTATTTTAGAGAAGATTCTGTTACAAACTCACATTCCATTTTGGGTTGACATAATATTGTTATATGTTTTCACCATATGTTTATAGTTTTAAACAGCTTGGGGGAAAACAAACAAAAACTATGTCTCCAGCTAGAGGGACCTATTGGCAATATAATCCTGGGCAGAAAATTCAGGTGGTGAATTGTGCCTCTCAGAACATCAGCCCGACCTTTTCTGTAAAGAATGAGCAAACAATTATTTTATTAACTTGAATTTAGTCAATGATTGTGTCTTACTTTCTTAAAAAGAAGAATTCAAGAAACAAATTACCAGTTAAATTGCAATATTTTTTCTCTAATGACATACTTTCTTACTATGCTTTATACTTGTAGTAAGGTTTTTTTTTTAATGTACCATTTTTTACATTCCACACTATTTATGCAGTCCATAATGGGGAACTTATTTTAATTTAAAAATCTTTATGATATACCTCACCTGCCCAAGGAGAACAAAGACAAAAATTTGTATCAGTATTTAGTAACAGAAATACAATGACAGAACTTTTAATCCTCAAACTCTAAATTATCTCTTGAGATTGCTCAGTTTAGAAATTATTATCCTGAGAAACGCTGAGCTATTTTTCAGCTGCATCCCCTCTGTAGTCTTACCTGCAGATGGGATTCTTGGCCAGCTCATCTTATCCCATGTGTCATTGCCTCTAGTGCAGATGCTGTGTCTGGTCCTCACAGAAGTCAAAGTGCTATGCTATACCTGGAGTCACCAGGCAGCTAAACTTCACCTCTTCATTACTTTAAGAAACATTTCCAATTTGAAACTTTTTTTGGTTTTGTTCTGATACTTTTAATGAAAAACTTGCTTGGTTGGAAAACATCTGTAAGTTTTCATCAGCTCAGAATGATGAGGATAAGTTGCACTGATCTACAGAACCCATTCTTGTGAAGCTGGTGTTTCTAAGGGCACCCTCTTCGCATCCTTCTATGCTCACAAAATAACAAAAAATTTAGAGCATTTTGTCATTTTTAATGTCACCTAAATCTTTGCTTGATACTAGAAAAAGTAATGGAAGTTGCTTCTTTGTGCACTATTCCCATTCCTGATGGATGTTTCCTACAGTGGGAAAACAGCTTTGAACAGAGTGTTTGTGCAGTGGGATCTGAAGCAGTGGGAACAGAGAAAACCTTCTTGCAGGAGGGTTTCTACTAAGCTCAGATTAAATTTTCATTCAGAGAGAGTGGGTTTGCTATCAATTTCTTAACATCCCAATTTGACATTACTCCCATGCCTTAACATCTAGAAAACATGTCTGGAGAAAAAAACCACACAGAATTAGGCTTTGGCTAGGAAAGCAGTAAAGGTCCAAGGCAGGAGTTTAAATGCTTTGGAGAACTGGGTCCTTGCAGCAAAGTGCAAATATATACATATAATATATACACACACACACACATATATATATATATATATATATATATACATATTATAGAACTGGAATGCTGTTACCAGGCGCTAAACACTAATTAGCTACAATCATGTACACCTATATTTGGAAAACATACAAATGTGAGATATATAAAACAAGATGGTCTGCCCTATTGACAGACTGTTTCAAATAATATTAGGTGCTCATATCAATGGAAATCAATGTAATAATTAGTGATTCAGAGAAAATTGTGAGAAAATCAGAGTTACTCAGAGCATTTGTAGGGAAAGAATAAAGAACTGAGGTGGACAAATTGCATTTGATGAATGCCACACTTTTCAATACACCTTAGCTGGACTAATAGCAATAAATGAGGCTCTGAGCTCAGAGATTGGTGCCAGGCACTCTTCTAATAACAGTAATTCCAAAATAGTAGGTGAAAATGAGCTTAGAAATAAAAATGGGGAATCAAAATACTGTCTCAATCTTGTTGAAAGAAGTCTTTAGTTTTTTTTAATTTCTAACAAAAATGTTCCCTAAACCAACCCTGAGGAATACAACTTTTTGCTGTATAACTTACCATTCCAAAAATGTGATAAATTTATTACCAAACCAAACTTTGGAGGACTGCAGACTTTGAATCAAGCCTGACAGAAGATTTCAGGGTAATAAATCACTGAGGAGGGTGAGGATCACAGAGGTAGCACCCCTGTGAGTAGCAAAGGGGACTAAAAGCATTAAGAGCATTTGGTGGTCATCAGCAATGTTCTGGCTCTTGGGAATATTTGCATCCAGCTAGCTATTTGACCTGTACTATCCACGTGCTGAGATTCAACAACAATTTTTTAGGGAGTACCTCCCACATGTGGGGGATTTTACAGACAGATTTTGCGGTTTAAAAATTACTAGCCGAAATATTTATGTTCTGCCATTGTACCACAACTAATTTATCAGGAACTTTTGCACAGGTAATAAAGAGATAGGGAGGACATTAACATGTTTCACCTAGCAATATGGTGAATAACTCATCTGCTTTTAGATGCTGTGGATGACTATATTTCTTCCTTAGGTATCTAGTAAATTAAATTGATGAGCATATAACATCTGCTCTACAAGTAAACTTTCATCTGACTGAAAATATTTAGTATCATCACATATTTGAAACAGATAAAGGGTGAAAAGCTGGGGATGTGGGGAGTGGGAATGAATGTGTGTCAGTTGCTGCTCTTCAGCTGCAGATGCAGCACAGGACTGCCCAGACTCCCTCTGTGACAAGGCAAAGAGGAGTTGTTATTTTGATCATCTCCTCTGCCTTTCTGCCCACTCCAGGCTCCTGAATTTCACATTTTGTTCTTTCAGCAAGCCCACAATTTCCCATGGGGTCTGGAGCATTGCTCTAGATTCAGACTTCAGGCTCACCCAGGGTTACCCAGTTTCCCTTATGCTGCTCACTTGGGGAATGCTGCTGCTCCCAGTTTTGTGCCAGCTGGGGTAATGGGGTGTGTTCTGTGTGGAAAATTGTCAACAGAATCTGCACCAGTACATACAGCTTATTCTCTTTACAGATTTTGCTTTTGCTGAGAACAGAATCCTCTCTCTGACTCTTCTTGGGTGAAATTGTGCAGGATTCTTTAAAAAATGTGCTTATTTTGTCCTTGTAAAAATCAACTCTTTTAGGAAAGTAAGTACACCATCTTCAGAAGACACTTCCTGAATGCTTTGTTTCTCCAACTGTTTGAAAAGCCATGATTTACAGTCATAGTGGAATGGCAAATGTAGATAAGGAAACCAGCCTGCAGGCAGTTGCCATCTGCATTTAACTGTAATATAAATGCCAGTTAATGCAAATGATGACAATTTGTTAGATCTTAATACCTATCTGAACAATAACCCAAAAAAGTCAGATGGAACCACATTAAAACTACTTTTTATGTGAGATATAATTCATTGCTTGCACAGAGGGACTTTCCTTCAACAGCCTGGCTATCCTCCAGGTTATGGTTGAGAGGGCTTAGCAGCTGCATTGAGAAGAGGTGGCTGTGAAGGAATAACAGGAGCTGCCAAGTGTGGAAATCTCACAGGTGGAAGGCATTGGTGGGTATTTTCCCACTTGTCCCTCTTTGCTGTCTCTCGGGATACACCTGAAAATACATGGCTGGGGTCAAGAGGAGAATGGATGTGCTGCCCCAGATTCAATTTTTGTAGCAGGAGGTCACAGTCTTTCTGGCTAGCTCTGCAATAACTTTGCTCATAGCCTTCTACCAGTGCTTTTCACTACAGAGAACACTGCTGATCCAGTAGCCTGAGAATGATGCAGAATAAATGGACTTGAGCTGCTGCAAACTCCCTCAGAAAAATACCTATACTGTGTGTAACAGAAGTGCCTGCATGGTTCAGCACTTCCTGATCATGTCAGCAGGGGCTCTCCCAAATCAGAGATACTGCCATAGAAAGGGAGCTGAGAGGGATCTCTCTCTGCAGCAGTGTGGCTGCTGCTGGGTACATTCCACTTTGCTATAGTGGGCAATTTGGAAAAAACAGCAAATGAGAAATCTGGATATTGTCCTCTGTGCTCTCAAAGATATTTTCTGTGTAATCTAGAAGCTCTGAGTATGTGGCTTTGTCTCAGATACACAGGAAGGACAGGTGGTTTAGATTACTAGAAAGAAAAGTGAGTTTATTGAATTAATTTGTTTAGGCCATAGAGGTGTATTGTCACAGCTAAGCTTCATTTAAAAAAAAAACAAAAAAAACCCAAAACCAAACCAGAAGTCTGAAGTAGAGCATCAGTCACGGGTATCTCCCATGTCTTATGTAATCATGTCCATTTAAATTTTACATGCTAAAATTAAGAGATCAAACTCAGCCTGTGCAACAAGCAGTGGTTAATGAGCTCCTAGTACAGAGTAAGCAGGTAGGCTTTATTTTCTTTTAACTACTAACAGTTGTTTTGTCTCACTCCTGTGTCTCGCTCATGATGGAGCAGATTTGAAGCATTGGCAGCTTTTTGTGGCCTGTCCTGTAGCACTCCCTTCATGCTGTCAAATGTGGCATGAAACCAGGCCTCTAGTTTCAGATGGAAGAAGGAAAAGCAGCAGATATACCTAAAAGAGGGGCTTACTTGCTCTTTTTTCTTGTCTTTTGAGGACTGTGGTCACCTATGTAGTGCATATGATGTCAAAATTTTTTCAGCTTATTAAGTCCAAAAACATCAGAGCCTATAGTTAAATGTGCCCATTTAGAGATGCAGGTTTAATTACAACCTGAGTGCATCACAGTAGTGAGTACAAATGGATGTTGCAGGAGGAGGCTGCAGTGACAGACACAGACAGTTTGTCTCCCTCACTTGGCAGCTGTTTGGGAGGGAGCTCCAGGGACAGCAGAGTGTTGTCACCATAGTGTCCTGTGCTGCTGCTAACCCTTAGCCAGGTGGCCTTTGGTGACATGGTGCACAACCAGATGCTACTGGTGAGCAACCCCCTCTGTGCACGAACCTGGGAGAGGTCCCAAGCTCACTGCAGGATAAAAAGCAAATTCAATTGTTTTACCTGGAGCCTGAGGAGAGGATGTGCAAGATCAAAGAAAAAAACACTGCCTTGAAGTTGTGTTTTCCTTGTAGAATTCCGTGACTTGCAGTTGAAGTTACTCCTATCCTAGACCTGGAAGGAATCTCAGAAATGGGGAGCTGCATCTGACTTTGCAATATTGACAAGATAGAACTCGCTAAAACATGCAGCTGTTCTTGGAGCCAGGGCACAGGGAAAATTGCTCTTCTCTCACTCACAGGCAGTGGCAGAAGAAACCTGGCATGCCTTTCTGAGTGGTGTGCTGGCCCTGGGGACCCCAGCCACCAAAGCAGCCAAGTGCCACCCGCCCTCAGCCACACTGGCTGTGGGGAATGCACGGCCTTCATCTGCTGTCCCCTGTGGTGTGAGCTGCCACCACGGCCCCAAGGCTGATTTTGAGAACAGTGACATGTTTCATGAAAAAGACAGCAGATTTAGGCATTTGCTTTACTTAGACATGGCAAAGACAATTAACAATCATGACCTTGCATTTAATCACTGAGGAGGTTAAAAATCCAGTAAAATAAGTTAGATTTTGCAAGAGATAAATAATACAACAAAGAATTCAACAGGTGTACAAAAAGGATCAGTGAGTCTCTATAGAACATTTTTAGATGGCAATAGGTATCATGCACTTGTGGTTATTTTCTCACTTTTTTTCAGTAACTATTATGTTTTGGAGACAGTAAAAAAGCCTTGTATAACATGGCTCCCTATTGCCTCAACACATTATTGAGATTTATTTTTTTGCAAAACCTGGTTGCAAAAGATTAATGCACTAATGGCTGTGATTTGCATGCTTCCTTTTTGAAGTTTGTATTTGATACTGAACCTTGACACAAAAGCAAAAATTGTCAGCATTATGCATTAATCACCATTTCACATATTTGCATTAAAGTAATGTGTGAGTTAATATCATTGCAATTGGTTTATTTATGAGAATATGCTTTTTAATTACAATAAACCTGTATTTTATCTTGGAATAATGAATGGAGATAATTTCCACAAGTCCTACCACAGTTAAGAGTGCCTTTCTTTGTTCTGCATTTTCAGGGGAAAAACTGTGTGGTTTTTACCTCTCTTAGAGAATATATGCCAAAAAAAAATTATTTTCATGATAGTATCATGCTCAGTCCATGAAAAACATTTGTTACCAACTATGTTACCAACAATGTTACCAACTCTTCATGAGTGGAATCTTTGACAAATGCTCTGAATACACTTTTCTGTTTTTCTATGCTACTTATATTTTTTAAATAGCACTACTATCTTGCTCTGAAGATAAAACTCCTTTTCTGCCACACAAGCATAAGAACACAGGTAGATTAACCTTTTCAGTGGAAAATGGTAGGCTTTTTAATCTCACAAGCTGCACAAAGTAAGCCAGTACCTGGAAGCTGTGACTTATGAAATTCAAACTTTAAAAAAGTATTTTTAGCGCTTTTAAAGAAGCAAATAAGTCCTGGTTCCTCAGAGAAATGCTAAATTTTTAGCTGAAAATATGCTCCCAATACAAACAAATGTAATTCCAGGTGTTGGACTGTAGGTAGGAGCTGCACAGGTTCTCTGTGATCACAAGGTTATGCTTACAGATAAGTGAAGGGAGCAGATGACAAATTACTGTGGTTATTACTTTTGCACTCAAATCTATTCATTTATTCTAAGTTCTCAAAATCCTACAAAATCCTTGTAGTTGCTGGTTCTGCTCTCCATTATTCTTTCCTGTGAGCTCTCTAAAGTTGTTAGTTGATCTTTCTTTCTGAAATTTTCAGGATGCAGTGGACTAGACAGCATCCCCAGCAGAGTCAGCCTGGGGATTTTTGTAAGGCAGCTGTTGTTCAGTAGTCAGTGGTTCTTCTATTTGGTTTATGACTTCATGCTCCTGTTTTATATTCTATAGGAATAGATCTACTCAAAGTTGAAGAACAGCTAGTACTTTTTCTTCAAAGCAGTCTAAATGCCATTCTCTAGTGTGATCAGTGACAGTCTGATCACACACTGTCTGTGACTTGTTACATTAGGGGTGCCCAAGCACACACAGCAAGGCAAGGGAGCTCATCATGGCTACTTTGAGCTTGGAAAATTTAAAAAAAATAATCAGAAAAAACAAGTGCTAGTTGAACAACTGGGAAATTTACTGTCTGGTTTGACATCCTTCTGTTCATTACACATCTCAGGGTCTAATATTGTATGTGAGATAAATAGTGTGCAGACTCCTATTTTTTTTTTCCCATACATGGACAATTTTATCATGTGCATCATAACAAGAAAGAATATGAATCACCAGTAAATAACCCCCAATATAATCTAGGAATAAAGGAGGCAGTAAAAGCTTAACATAGCTAAACTGGCATAACACCACTGTAGCATTTGTTGTTTTCATTATGCATCAAATTTGGTTGTTCTTGTGTTATTGCAGATAATAACTGATTGCTCTTGAAAAGTTGAAGAATTTTGAATCTCCACATTGAGAAATAAAGTACACAGGCAGAGGTTTAAAAGGTAAGGTGGATTACTCTGCAGTTGAATTTTTTCTCTACCATAAATTATAGCCATTCCCTATAGCAGTTGCTGCCTCCAGGCCTGAATTGTGCCTGGGATTTGCAGCCTTTCCTGAGGATGGGGTAAGGTCACATTGCTTGGTTTGTCCCAGGCCCCCAGGATTTCACCTCCTCCTCTTGTGCTGATGGCCCTCGTGTCCCTCCCCTCAGCTCCTGTCTGGGCTCTTTTGGGGTCAGGGAGATGCTGGTCACAGCCAGAGCCAGTGGCAGCCTTGTTGTCTAAAAGTTGGTCTCTTTGACAAAAGTCTGTGGGTGTGACTTCTGGGCACACCTAGGAGTCTCAAGTTGGTATTTCTAAGGAAAATTATCTCAATTTTTTTCAGGAAAGAAAAAAAAATATCTTCTGGTAGAAAACTGTAAAGGCACATGTAATAGCAAGGTAGGAAAAACCCTCTAAAAAGTGAAATCTGTGACTGGTTCTGATGATCTATTAGAATGGGCTACTTACATGTTTTAAGAAATTTTGGTAGGTATTTCAATGGATCAGGTCTTGGCTGTGTGTGATTTCTTCTTATACCATTATATTCCTCCCTGTTATTCTTTTATGCAATATAGATTGCCAATAAATCACCGCATTTTCAGTGCCTGGGATTTCATGTGTGTGGAAATGTCAGATTCATAAAACACCATGATAAACCTGCTTTCGTAGATCAATCACAAAAGAGTTTCATTAAGCTCACGGCATTAAAGGAAGGCAAAAGCTTAAAAAGATCCAGTAATAATGAAAAACTAATTGGAAAATATTTGTATGAAAAATGATTAAAAGTCACCAATGAAGTCACCATTGTTTCTTCAAAACACTCCAAACAGACTTTTAGAAACCTGAGAAGTCCATAATTTCTTTTTATTTTTTAAAGCCTCACCTAGAAAGCATCTCGTTCTGTCTGCAGCAGCACTCTTCATTTGTCAGAGTAGCCTGGGATAGTAGTTGGCAGAACTGAAAGAGGAGTTCAGGAAGAAAGTAGTGTGGTGCTATCCAGATTATCATGGCTGCTGAAGTAAAACCGTTTCATTCTCCATTTGTACCACCCGCAAAGCGAAGGATGCTACAGAGCGATACACAGCGCTGTGCTGCTCCCCAGCACTGAAACATCACCATCAGAGACAAGGCTGGGCTTGGTGATCTGCCAAGCTGCAGGAGTTTGCAGCCTGTATCTGGGACCATCTCAGGTTACTGTTTCCTTTTTACAGTTCCTGATGGCTTTGTGGGAGCAGTGGGACCTCGCTGGTGCTAGCCTTTCTGTGAGCCCCAGGGGCTGCACATGAGGTGTAGATGCTTTGTGATATCTGATGTTAAAGTTGCTTTTCTCAGCTTTGCTGGTGGCTTTCCCCCACCTAGCATCCTCAAGGCATTTGGATGAGTACCAATACCTTCTTGTAAGCTGTATCCTGGGCAGAGCTGTCTCAGAGACCAGAGTAGATCTTGAAAACTTCTCTGATCCAGTGAAGGCTTCTCAGGAGCTGCTGCCCCTGGGCTGGGGAGATCATTAGAGGAGTGAGAAAGTGCATACACAGTCCTGTGTCTGTGTGCATAGTCAGCTGCTCTCCATGCTGCATCCATCCTGCTCTGGGTGAGTCTCTGAATTTGGCCCTGTAAAGGTCTCTTTCTATACAACATATTTAATTTAGACTAACGTTTTGTGATAGTTTTTGCAGCTGTACAGGTAAAACCTGATAGTATAAATTTGTGGTTAAAATGATGCAAGTTGTTCACTCTGCAGGATGTACCAGATGCCACAGTCCTGCCTTGGGAAGAGGCAGACTCACTGACCTGATGCTCTGGCTCTGTTACATCTCACTTACATGGTTCTATTTTACTGCACTGAGGGGGGTAGGTTGGGGTCAGATTGTTATCTTGGCTGTCATCTACCTTCCCTTACACAAAAGTAAGCAGGCCCAAGAAATTTTCTGCTGATATTATTATTCTATATTTCAAGCCATTCCACTGTAAGCAGCTCTGAATGTAGCAGTGACCTACTACTTTCAAAATGAAAGATTTCTCAAACCATAGGTTTTTTCTTTATTTTATTTTTTTTTTAAGGTACAGAGATGAAATTAAATTCCCTAAGCACAGCCAGTGTCTTCTGTGCTCCTTTGCACTATTTTCCATTTGGGGCACAAAATAAAAAGTGTATCTTGGCTGTGTATAATTAATGTCATGGAACTGTGATCCTGGCATGACACGAGCTGTATCACTGAGAGCAGAAGGTAAGAAGAAATCATGATTGCTCAGCAATTTACACGGGAGGATGAAGGGGAAAGGCATTTTAAATTAATGGTTCTAAGGCCTTGATGTTGCCCTGCCACATTTCATAAATCTTTTCTGAGCAATATCTCCTGTGAAAAGGACTTCACAGTCACTTAGGGAATACCAAACAGGTACCCATTTCAGGAGGAAACTGTTTTTTTACATTTTGCTTTAAAATGCAACCCATGGAAAGAAGTAGCATCTTATAGAGTAGCACTTAATGTCTGCTGACTGCAAAGGAGAGTCCTGCTTTTCAAAGCCATTTATCTTCCAAGAAACACCTGTACCCTTTGATAAAAGGTTCTCCCTGCTGGGCTTGAGTGCCACAGCAGAGAGTTATCTGAGGGCTGGTCCTGTGCCAGCAAGGGGAAATGCCCAGTGCCATCTCTCAGCCCAGCTGTGAGCTCAGACCCCAGCACTCCATGTCCCTCACTCAGAACATGGGTGGCTCTTGGCTCTGCCTTTACAGGGAGTTCTGAAACTCTGTGTGTCCTGGGAAGTCAGTTCCTCCATGCAAGCACCACAGCCTATCTCTGCCTTCCTTTAAAACCACTGGGGAGCAGATGTGTGTACTTCTAAGGTCTGAGGAACACAGCAGGCGTGGGAAATCCCAGTGTATGAGGTATATTCAGTACTGAGCTTGCATTTGGAGTATTTCAGCAGCAGCTTCTCCATAGTATTCCTCACCCACCCAGCCCCCTGCTGCAAAGCCCCCTTCCCCTGCCCACTCCAAAGCTTTCTTCATCTTCTATCTGGAGTAGATAGCAGGTAACCTTACATGTTATGTATGTTCCTCTCAAAGACTTCAGTGGTGTAGGAGATCAGTCTTTCTGTGAACTGCTTACATTAATTGACATGTACAGTAGTTAGTACATTGTGAGAGAAGGACAGATGAGCTGCCTTAATATATTCAGTAGCTGTTATGTCCCTTATAGTATTGCATCCAATGCAAAAAAAGATTTTACCTCACATAGCCTGCTACTGAGTACTAAAAACACTTGAGTGATACCACAAGTGACTCCCTTACAAGAGTTATTTCCCAAAAATAATTCCTTATGCCTCCCTCCTGACTGTCATTTGCTACAAAATCATTTCCACTATGATCTGTACAGAGCCACTAATGCATTTTGTGACTAAAAGCAGCCACTGCTTAGCACTGAAATCCTGAAAAGATTGCAGAGGAAAAACAAACAGGAGAAAAAGGGCACCATGTGTCCACCAGCAAAGACACAGTGAAGGGGTTGGAATTGGAGGGCAAACTTTCCCCTGAGCTGGCAGGGCTGGCAGCAGCTGTGAAGAAGGTCACAGTGCAGGGGCCAGGGGCCACTGTGCCCTGATGGTCACAGCAGCCACTGCTCCTCAGGGACACACATGGGAGTTGCAGTATCATGCCCAGGAAGGGGAAGGGATACTGAGAGGTTTAATTCATGCTTTCCTGATGAGCCTGGGTGGAAATGGCATGTACCTAACCCTGTACAGCACACCTGAGGGAGAGCACAGCCCTGTCTATAGGTCAGTCCTGCCTCCAGCCATGCCCAGCAATTTCATTTCACCTTCCCACCCTGCTAGCTGAGCAGCTGGTGCAGCAGCTATGGCTCTCCAAATACATTTTCAGACACAATGGAAAAATGATTAATTCTCACTTTATTTAATTGCAGATAAATAAGGTATTGGTTGAATGGTGGTCAATTTGCTCAGTGAATGTTTAATGCTTTCTATTTGATTGAATCTCCATATTATTCACTACCCCCTATTTTTTTCTCGTCAGGCAGCTTTCAGCAATGGCTACCAATCTTTCTGCATTTCAGCAGCCTGCATAATAACAGTCTTAAATAGAGTGATCTGTTACTTGGATAATATACTAATTACTAGTGAAAATTAGGAAGCTTATTTGAGAAATGTGAAGACTATTTAAATAAAATGAACTCCTAAATGAGAACTGGGTTACACATAAAAAATACCCTTCCTTTAAAAGTCAGAATTTACAAAGATACAGAGACTGTAGAAGTTTGATAGGAAAAGTGTGACTTTTACAAGCATATGATACCAGCAGACCTGATTGGGGATGACTGCTTGAGAATGCATTAATACCTGGAAAAAATGAAGTGCAAAACTCCTAGTGCAGGGAATCCCAGGAAACCTTTACTTTTGCTTAAGTGCAAGGGACATTTTGAACCTATGTTGTCTCTAGTAATAACTTCAATGACAGCAGCTAAAATAAGCACTCTGCAAACACAATGGAATTCAGCAGTGTGAGAAGGCATTTGAGTGCAGCATGGTCCCTGTAAATTGGGATCCTGATCTGCTACCAAAATAACTCCCCTCTCTGGTTAGAAAGGCTGTCCCATACTGTAAAAGTCAAATAGATCCAGGGGCCAGTCACTGCCTCTTCCTGAATCTTAACAAGAATGGTCTTAGCAATAAAGGGTCTACAAGGCTGTATAGTCAGATTTTAAGATCCTTCATTGAATATGTAGGCTTTGCCATCAGTATGAAGTTAAGATTTAAAAATAACCTTTTTTTAAAAAAGTTGAAATTGAACATGATTTGGGGATAGTGCAAAAATGGAACAAGAGACATCTTGTGGGAAATACTGTCCAAAATCATAACCATCTAGCTGAGATAAAGTGACTGTGCCAACACATCATGTGGTGATGGTTTTTAACCTGTGACAACACTGTCCAGAAGGAAAATTTTAACAGAATCTCAATGAAGCTGCTGATGAGGCAACATGGAACTCCAAAACTGGCTTTTGAAGGACAAATCTGGATGAGGATACAGATTGGGCTACTCTTAATTCCAGCTTCCTTCTCCCCATTCAGTATTGGTTATGCTGTTCTGTATTGCTCTTCTGAAGCCTCTGCAGGTCCACTGGTGCTTCTCTTGGACCTGGTTACACGAGTGCTTGTGACAGTGCAAGGCTAATGAGCAGGGCTCAAAAAGCCCTGTGGCCACAGCCAAAAAAGCATCCTGCCTGTGCATGTTCCTGGCTTTGGAAAGCAGCTCTGAAAGTCCCTCAGGGTGTACAGCAACCAGCCTGGTGCAGAGGTGAGGGCAAATTCCTCATAGATACTGGAATGAAATGAAGGCAATTGTTTTAAAAATTGTGACCTCTAGAGAAAGCAACATAATTTTGAGGAATTTTATTCAATGCCTGTGATTTCAAGAAGCTTCTGTGGAAAAGATGAAATGGATCTTAAAATTACTATAAAACATTTATAGGAAAATGGAATCTGTCTACATGTACCTTATTAGTAATTAGGAGTAGGAGACTTAGTTAGATGTTTAGATCTACCACCATGCTATCTAAAAACATGGTAATGGTTGATTTTTGAAAGGTTTTCTTTTACCTTCAGTAAAAGGGAGACAATAATGTTCGTGTCATCTCATATGTAGTTTGTTTTCTTTACTGCCTCAGCAGAAGTATTTTTCTTGACTAATTTCTAGGAGCACAAGAACAGAAGCCCTCAGCACTATCACTGTGTTCAAATAATTTATAAAAATAATAGCTCAGATGCTTCCTAATGTGTACAAAGTGAGTTAGTATAGTCTCACGTGAAAAATAATAATGCTGAAAGGCAAGTCTGCAAAAAGAGTTGGCTGAATAATTAATACTTGAATTTGATACATTTTGCTTTTCTCTCCATTGACAGAAAGCCTATATAAGTTGACTATCTCTGCACATTTGTTCTGTTGTTCTATGATTCATTTGCTCTATAGATCTCTTTTGGAGTATTGTCTGTATTGTTTACCTGTGATGGCTGTGTAAGACACATAGTGCTGTTTCTCATTCTTGATAATGAAGCACTAATGTTAACAACCAGACTCTGATACCAATGTTTATAGAAAACAAACATAAAATCCACTTTCTATAAATATTTGAGCATAAAAACTTAGTACTTGCTCTACATGAATATTGATAATAGTAAAATATGGTGTTGTGAGTTTTCCAAATGTTCATGCAAAGTTAAACAAGGTCAAAATCAGATTGCTTGAAAATGTGACTGAACATTTTTCCTAGTTTCAGAGCTCTGACAAAATTTTAAGTAGTGCTGTTGTCAGTGAGAGCTTTTTCTTCTTTCCTCACCTTAATGTATGGTTCTTATATGTGAATGCTGGCATGGGTTTAGAGATGGGTGACTCCACCTCTTAGCACTGATGGTGTAAGGTGTGTGCTAAGGGCACCCAAAACACTACAGCATTAGTTTATATCCCTCAGAGCTGATTTTAAGGAATGGCATGACATCCCTGATGGCAAACTTGCTGCCCCATGTTCCCAGCACAAGCCTGCTGGCAGGTCAACTTCTCAGCTGGAAGTGGACACGATCCCACAACCTTATTGGTATTTTAAGATAACCACTGGAATACCAGCAGTGAGTCACTGGAAAACACATTATGTCTGAGTTCACTCTGTCTATCAGGGGCCCAGGAAGCCCAGCTAAGCTGCTTTTGAAATACCTCCACAAAACCAAATATTTTTAGGTCCCCAAATAGCAAAGCAATTTCAGGAATACAACAAAATAAACAAGGAGAAAAATATGAAAGCAAAACGGTAAGTGTAGGCTGGGTATTCTCTGACAACACCATGTGTTAATCATAGACTGCAGCAAGGAAAAGGGAACCTGGGAAAAATTCTGAGTAGTGACATTTGGTAATTGCAAATGGTACAGTGAGTACCAATAACCTTCATCATACTCAGAAACCTTAGAAACACTGTCTCTGAGTGATGCTTGAGAAAATGAGAAAAAACACTTTTCCTGTAAAATAGAGTGCTTTTCCCTCTTGGTACTCAGCTTCTGCACGAATAGGCTGATGGTGGAGTAGAAGATGCCTTTTGTGAATGTATTTTAGCTCCTGTGTTGCTGATATCATGGAGCAGCATGGTCCAGCTGGCAGCTTCCTGCCTCTGTCTGATGTGCAGAACTCTGCAAGTCTCCCTGCTCACCAGGGCGCCCGGAGAGCAGCACTTCATCTGCTTTAACAGCTGCCCCTGCTGCTGGTGCCCTCACCTGCAGATGGTGCTCAGAGCATGAGCTGGTGCCTTTGTGGCTCTGTGTGTGCATGTGAGTGGTGCAGGGGACAGAGGAGCTCTTCAGGGGACACACATGTTCACACATCTGCCTAGCATCACCAGGGCAGCTATCGCCCCCCTGTCAGTCTAGCCAAAACTGGAGTCTCCTCTTTCTAGAGGCAAAAGCTGCAGCACGTTTGTTCACAAGCAGTATTTCCCCTCAGATGCTTTTCTTAAGGAGAAAAAAAGGTCTTTCTAAGTACACAGAAAAATGAAATTAACCTGAAGTTTTATGTTTTGACCCATGTTATTGGATCTGTGGCGTTTTTGAGAAGTTGCTTGTGGAAACAAATAGGAGCTGGAGGAGCTGACATTTCAAGGATGTCTTTTGTACACATAAGAAATCAACAGTAAATATATTTTGGATTCATGAATTTACATATTAGTAAAAAGATATCTTTCTGATAGAAATATGAGGACAGCAGCTGTATGGATCCTGTGCTGAAATTCAAAATACAGTTTCTGCTGGTGAAGAGCAGGTGCTTTATCCTGTCAAAACACCTGCAGCTTTAGTATGTATGACATTATTGTTCATATTTTGCTCTTAGTTTTTTGTTTTTTGTTTTTTGGGGTTTTTTTTGTTGTTGTTGTTGTTTGCTTATTTGTTTGTTTATGGGTTTTTTTGTGCAAAAGCAGTATGCATTTAAATTAGCATTTTATTTTCATGAAATAATTCCCTGTTAATAATGACAGGGTTACCTGCTCTCTTCTCTAGTTACAGGAATTCTTCCACATTCTAAACAGAAGCTTTTCTCATTGATATAAATACATCAATCTAATTTTAAAAGCCTTAGATAAATTGGCAGAACAAATTAATTTAATTCTGCCCTGCCTTGCAGTTGCAAGGACATTTCTTTTCTGTCAAATATCTATGCATTGCAGGTCATATATCTCGTAAACTCTTTGAATAAATCCTGCTTATTACTAATTACGTTCCCTCTCTCAGTGCCATCAAATTCATTTTCCACTATGATGCTGTTACAAATATTCCATTTTGTTGCTAGCACTGAACATCCTTAAGAAGACATTGTCAGCTTGTTTTTACAGTAACATGTGGCTTATAACAAGATGTCTTATATTAATTTTTGCCATCTTTAAATATCAAGTTGCTTTTACTTTGCCCTGTGTAAGAAACCACTGAATGTAAAGGAGAAGGTTAATGTAATAGGAAAAATAAATCAATTTAATGTTTCAACTAATAGCCTTAATAGTTGGCTAAATGTCATCAAAGTTTTCTGTTTGAGGCTAATTTGATAGTGGGCCTAACATCAAGAAACAATTACTGGCTTGAAAGCGGCTCTTGTTTTTATGTCTCATTTTAGGACACATCAAATGAAAATTAGAAGTAAGGGAGATGGTATAGTTAACAGTAAACTCATAAGCATTTGAGTCAAGTTCAATATGCTTGAATGGCTTGAGAGGTCAATAAAATGTAAGAGCTAATACCTGCCCTTATTGCACTGTTTTTATTAATTACAGTTTATTGGAATTCATATGATTGTTTAGACCAAGAATGGAATGTTTAGAGCTGATGGATCTCTATGTGAGGGAATTTCTTTGTACTTGTTTGAATGTTTTTCCTACAACCAAAGCTGCTAGCTCATGTGTTCTTAAATGGAGACTCAAAGCAAGAAGCTTGTCTAAAATGAGGTATAAGGATATCCCATTTTTGGCTTCATCAAGAAGTTTGCCAGTGCTTTCTCCTGATGAGCATGGTCACCAATCCATGGATGCAGAGAATATTAATTATTTCAGAAATGAACAGATGAGTGTGCAAGAGGTATTGATTTTAACCAGGGACTTGTGTCTCTTCAGACCGTCAGGTGACAGTCCAACTTCCTAGTGCTAGGTGTTCTCTTTAATGATTTTTCAACTTGGTGTTAATTTTCTAGTAAAATGGGTTTTGGGATCTGAATAATGCATAAACAGGAACAGAAACAGAGCTATTTCAGGATCCCCAAAATGGGTGTGCCTTCCCTCCAATGATAAACATCTATCTGTGTCTGTGGAGTTACACACATCAAAATGTCCTTGTGCTGTCTTAAATTCCTAAATTCAAACTAAAATCATACTAATTCTGCAGAGCAGGCAGGATGGGCCAGAGGATCCATTTGTGATTCTGTGACTTGGGCAAAGCATTTGACACTGTCCTGAACATCCTTGTCTCTAAATTGGAGAAGGATGTATTTGATGGAAGGACCACTTGGTGGATAAGGAATTCAAAGGGTTGCACTCAAGGGGTCAATGCTCAAGTGGAGACCAGCGATGAGTGTTTCCTCAGGGATCACTACTGGAATCAGTGCTGTTTAACGTATTTGTTGGCAGCATGGACAGTGGGATCAAGGCACCCTCAGCAAGTTTGCCAATGACACCAAGCTGTGCAGTGCAGCTGATGTGCTTGAGGGAAGAGGTCCCTCCAGAGGGGATTTGACAGGCTGAGAGGTGGGTCTCTGGGAATCTCATGAAGTTCAACAAGGCCAAGTGCAAGGTCCTGCACCTGGGTTTGGTCAATTCCAAATACAAATACAGGCTGGGTGGAGAATGGACTGAGAGAAGCCTTCAGAGAAGGATTTTGGGATGTTGGACAAGAAGCTTGGCATGACCCAGCAATGTGAGCCTGCAGCCCAGAAAACCAACTGTATCCTGGGCAGCATGGGCAGCATGGGCAGCAAGGTGATGGAGGGGAATCTACTCTGCTCTGGTGGGACCCCACCTGGAGTGCTGCATCCAGCTCTGGGTCCCAACATAAGGACATGTTGGAGCAAGTGCAGGGGAGAGTCATAAAGATGTTTGGAAGGGTGGGACGCCTCTGGTATGAGGTGTGAGCATGACAGAGTTAGGGATGTTCAGCATGCTTAGAAGAGAAAGCCCTGGAGTGACCTTACTGCAACTTTTCAGTACCTAAAGGGTCCCAACAAGAATGATGGAGAGGGACTTTTTACCAGGGCCTTTAGGAGTAGGACAAGGGGCAATGGCTTAAAGCAGAAAGAGAGTAGATTTAGATTGACTATTAGGAAGAAATGTCTTACTGCGAGGGTGGAAAGACACTGGAAAAAGTTGCCCAGAGAAGTTATGGATACCCATCCCTGGAAGTGTTCAATGTCAGGTTGGATGGAGCCCTAAGAAATCTAGTCTAGTGGAAAGTGTCCCTGGTCACAGCAGGGCAGCTAGGAATAGAGAATTTTTAGGTCCCTCCTAACCCAAACTGTTCTATGATTCTATGTTTTAACTTGACATATATAAAGTATGGACAAGGACGTGTCACTTTTTTTAAAAACTTGAAGTGTTCCATAACTGATGTGATGAGCCACTGACAATTTTTTTTTTGAGATTTTGAAAAATATTTTATTCTTATTATGATAACCAAATTTGTAATCAGAGTAGCCTTAAAATCTAAGTCCAGACTATTCAGCCATTAATTAAGACCTTGAAAAAAGCAGGAAGGATATAAATGAGAAAAAGGAAAAAGTAGTATACCTGTCAATCTTGAAAGCACAGACAGAAATAGCATACAAGTAGAAGAATCAAAATGAAAATGACAATAACAAAGGACAAAGATAGAAGCTGACTTGGAACTGGTGACAAGTATAATGGAGTCCTACTGATGTTGATAAATTTTTCCCAAACCAGTAAAGTTTTATTTCAGTTCCCAAAGGAAAAGGATAGCATCAAGATACTGCTTTAAGAAATATCCTTTGAAAATTTCTCTGGCATGAGTTAAACTGCAGATCACATTGGATGATGAACCTATCTGACCTTAAAATCTCCAATAGTTCAAAAAAATGTAGTTAAAAAAATAATTGAGGAAATGTGTAAAAGAGTATTACTATGCAGTTTTGCACATTTTTCTTCAATTTAATTTTTAAGGGTCTCTGTTTCACCTCTATAACTGTCCCTCTAGGAGCATGATTCCAACATTTAGATAATTAAAGTTCTCACCATTTGACCTTAGAAGTGCCTCAGTTGTGTAGTGGTCTGTACCTGGTACATCTGCAGGACACCATGCATTACTGCCCTGAAAGCAGTCAGACTCACGTGGAAGTTGCATTGCATCTGAACTAAACATACTACAGGAGTTTTACAGCTGGCTTCATCAGTCCTGTCTCAAGGATTTCTGCACCATCTGTACTACAGGTACTCATGAAATAAGATTTACCTGTTACAGTTTTGGTACTGTAGATGTGTGTGACTAAATCAGAAAAAGTTTAGATGTGGGAGAGAATTTAAATATTTTTATTTGGTTTTATTTTCTGTAGCTATTGCTTTTCTTGTGGTTGTTCATTACAGTTATTCATGATTTACAACATAAGGCCCATTTGTAAACTCTCAGCTTTAATTCTTACACCCAGATTTCAAGAGAAAGATTTGAGGGATGGAAAAATAAAAAAAAAAAAAAAAGAAAACTGCTTTTCCATTCAGGACAGCTCAACAGTTGAGACCTATTTAAAATATTTTTATATAGTCACATACTTTCTGAGTTTGGATAAACAGAGAAAACTGGTGCATATTAACAATAACTTTGAAAGCCTAGTAATTATCACCAGAAATCATCATTAAGCCTCCAGATAAACAATGAAATGTCACTTGGTTTCACAACACAATAGGAATAATTTCTACTAATTATTCCTGTGATGAATTTTGCTCATTATCTTTTACTTGAAGAAAAGAAAACAGAAAAAGCAATATTTCAGCTCACTTTTCTTTAATCTGGGAACTCTAGTTATGTATTTTGCACAGTTTTAAAGGGAAACAGAGGGCAGTCAAGGAGACTAAGAAATATTAAACTTGGAACAAATAGTGATTATCCATAAATGCAGCTGTCATCACCATGCAAACAACTGCTGATTCAGAGGAAATTTTTGTCCCTTACTGTCTTTCTTTAGAGACTCAGTTTTTCCTTTCCCTTAAAATAATCATCTTGACGTCTCTTTTGGATGGATTATCTAGATTAATTTCTGTTTACATTCATCATCCCTTCTTTCTTCCTTTGCTCATATAATGTCTAACTGTAACTATTTTTTCTTCCACATTTGCTATTTAGCTTTGCATTTAGTTTTGCCTTTTTCAATATCATCAGTCAATCCCACCCCTGCTGATGTGAGATCTTTCCTTAGCTGTCTGAACACAGCTAGAAAAGCCAGTGAGCAGCTTACACACAGACATCTTAAGCTGGGCAATCACTTTGGTTGCAAATGTTGGTCAACCCGGTTTTCACTTATACTGAAATTTGATTAACTGGGATGCAAGAGAAGATGTCAGGATTAGGACTGTGATCAGCTGCTTTATGACCTTTAGGGCATTTAAAAGACTCAGTCAAAACATTTACTCCATCTAGAATGTGTAGATGAATTAACGCAAAAATGAAATGCAATTAAGGAAAAAAAAGCATCAGTGCTGTTGAAGGCTAGAACTGATCAGAAATTTTCTGCTGGAATGTTTTGCCCTCTGAAGATCCTGATCTATCAGGAAGAAATGTTCCTATGGATTGTGACACCTGGGGGAAGCCCAGCTTGGTCACCACTGAGCACTTATCCCAACCTCAACCATCTTGATGCTGCCTAGAGCCCCACTTTTTAAGCACATGAGGCTCTGAAATTTTGACCCTGAGGTGAAATTAAAAAAAGTCAAATAATAGGATTGATTTTAGATTATTTTGCTTGTCTAAAGAAAGTTGACTTTAAGTTATGTATAGCAGTCTGTAGTTTTTGCAAAAAATGGGTACATCAGAGAATGGTTTAATCAGTTCTTTTTTTAGGGTACTTTTCTTCAGCAGAAAGAGATCATCCTTTTGGAAAGACTGGTTCCTTCCATTTTTTAGAAAGCCTAAATTAGATTTCAACATAAAACTTTTAGACATGACAGATGGGACAGAAGAATTATTTCCAAAATGACATTTAAAGTCATATATATGTTTATATTTATAATTACTGTTATAGTTGGGTATATGTATACGTATATAAACACATACAAAGATATATACAGAGAGATTAATTCAAATTATGCAAGATATTTTGGTCATTGATTTTCCTTTTTTTTAAGGACATAGTTTGGAAATCTCAATTTCTTGCAAGTGACAGTTAGATTTTTCATAGAACTCTGTGTAAAAGAAATATTTTGCTTTGAAATCTGAAGTCTGCTAACCAGAGATGGGAACGAGGTAGCATTCTAAGAGAGTTTCAGGGAAAATAGAGCATGAAATTCAGAGTATTCCTGCAGTTATGATAGAAAAACAAAACTGTTTTTAAAATGTTGAAAAATAGTATTTTCAAGAGTCATACCTTGCTGACTATATTCAGATATTTTCATCAAAAGACTGCACATACATAGAATAAAAACAACTAAATGCAATGCATATTTTTCAGTCTCACAGTGTGGCTATGATATTATGAGACAAGATGTACACTAATTTTCCATTGCTAGTTGAGCTGTTTCAATGTGACAATAAGTAATTGACCAATAAGTTTGGAAACAGATGTAAAGTGGCAGTGCAAGATCTCCAGTGAGGTTACTACAAAACACTCACTTAGCTTCCAGTATAGACAGCTCTGGACCATATAATCCATCAATGAAATTGTTAACTAAATTAAATCCTGACTCACTTTAGAAATAAAATTTGACTTATGATATTTAGAAGGCCCTTTTAGTGTACTAGCTAAACACCTCACAAACCTCACAGTGGCCTCACTTGCATGTAAGTTGCGAACTGAAAGCTCCTGAGTGAGTTCCCCACACTCATCAAAGAGTTCTGTGACAGAGTGATGCTGAGCTCTCAAGTCTACCTTCACACTAATGGTCTAAGTACAACCTCCTTTGTCTCTACTCCCAGTGGAACAAATATAGTTGCATGCAACTTAAATTTATAGAGAAATTTGATATAGAAAAGTGTAGTAGAGATAAAAGAATCGGTCGGTAAATTCAAAAGCTGAGGTTGTATCTAGGCTGAATATCTTTGTGACAGCAAAGAAAATAACTAGCTGTAGGCAGCTGAAGGACATTCTGCATTTTCAGATATGTATGCTGCTCCAGTTCCCATTCCCAAGGTTGTTTACTATTATGGCACCATGGCTTGTGATATCAAGTCATCTCATATAATGCTACTGACATTTCAGTGCATGTCAAATACATTTTAGGGCTGGATGAAAGCATGAGATTTTCAAAAAACGTATGTCTCAATGTATTCCATTGCATTTCAAACGTCGAGCAAGAGCAGCTTTGGAAATGTGCCTTTGCTACCTTTTAAGAAACAGAAGGCTGAATTCCATGGTTACACCCTGGCATCTGCAGAGTTTTCTCTGCAAGTCTGAGCAAAACTGGGAGCAAAATATTTTAAATCATTTATTGATAACTGGACCATTGTAAGCATTTGGTCCTACTACTGGAGCATAGAGTATGATTAATTGTGCAACATTTGATGCAATCTCTGCCTATTTGTATGCTTATAGCATGGTGAAAATATATGGCTAGATAGAAAAAAGCATCTATATGTCTGATACTTTTGGTTTTTCACTTTTGTGCTTATTTATTTGGCTACAAGTTATGCAATATATTATGATAAATTATGCACACATGACCCATAAATCCATCTCCAGTTGTTTAAGTTATGAAGATCAGGTTAATTAAATTAAATTGTATTCTAAGTTACTATCACAGAATCTCTGAAGTAAAAATCTGTGTAAGGAGGATTATTTTGATTTACCTGAAAACTGATATCTAAAGAGAATTGAGAACAAAAATGTTGTCTTTTGTTGTAATGGCAATAAAAAATCTATGTTTTCAATTGTCTGAATCACACCCACCAGCAGTACTCAGAAAAATGTACAGAATGAGAGTAGCATTAGATCCCAAAGAGCATGTGTTACATATTTTATTTCAGAGCATCAGTTATACTACTGAAGTAGGATATTGAAGTTACCAGCTTATCAATAAATTATGCATAATTTAACTTTTTTGGAAAATTTTGTCTCAGGCCTCCTAGTTAGCTGTTCAGTGACTAAATTTTTAGATTGCTGCCATGAGTTTGGTGCCTGGTTTCAGTACAGTGCTCTAGGAGACATAACTGCCAAATAATGAGATTTGCAAACTGTGCTGAGCTACTTAAGCTAGCCAGCAGGAACTGCTAGGAGCAAAGGTGGGCTTAAGCTGTCCTCCAGTACTTACAACTTTAGTGCCAGTGGGACTCACAAAACTGAAACTCTACTGCATAGGGAGCTACTATTCATTTCTCATGAAATGTATCTGGACAAGCCAATGGTGATCCTCCCATAACCTTTTATCCAATAATTCATGATTAAAGTACTCACCCAGGTTGCAGGAAACGCAGATTCAATTGTCTCCTCTACTTAATAGGATTCAACCCACTCCCCCATGTCCCAGAAGAACATCATAATGGCCACACTATAGGCTATTCTGTGTAAAGGCTTTCTCAGTCCCATGAAAGCTGTTTCATGCTGTCTGAAATAATTGAAACTAGTGCTGGTGCTTTTGCAGTTGTAGTGTTCTAAGAATAATAATGGAAGAAAAGCTTGATGGGGAAAGGTAATGTCTCCTATAAGACCATCCAATGTAGCTGTAACTAAAGGACAAGCTCAGGGTCATCTATGACATTCCCCAGATCTACAGTAGAAATTTAATTTCAAAATAATACATTTTGTGAAAAAGATGTAAGGCTAAAGAGAGAATTATTATGGCACCTGGAAATGCAGACTTTGTTCCTACTCAGTTAAGTACTTAATATCCATCACTTATTCATGGGATTAGGATTTGGCATTTAGATAGTTGAGTTAGATGGCTCTAGCTCCATTGTTGTTATATCCATTCACTGTGTAAAAATGGATAAAACAGGACATGCAGGTGGAAGCTGTAAACTATTACATTTTTTTCCTAGCACAGTTATTAAATAAGCTTCATCCCTGTCAGCACACATAGCTTTATGTCCTGGTAGCTTGGGAAAGATGTCGTCATCAAAGGCAATATGTGAGGTTTGTCAAAGCTGTTTCAGTGAGTTATTTCAGATTGTCTCACCTTTATTTTATGTGGAACACTGTCTCTTTCATGAAATTTCTCACACCAAGTGGCTTCTTTCAGCAAAAAACACCTGTTTTTCACCAGAGTTGCTTGGAAACTGTTTTCTGTTCGGGGCTGGGTGCTCTGGGATCTGCCTTTCTGGGTACTCACCTCCACAGTGGTCACCTGCAGGGCTCTGCAGGTCTGAAGCACCCAGACTGGGTGCACATGGAGCCCACCAGTGTGTCTGCAGGGACAGTGGGTGATGCTCACAGCCCTTTCTCCCAGCTTGGTTCTTCTGATGTCAGTCCAAAGTGGCAGCTGTTACCTTCATCTCTCCTTTTTTCTCCATTATGAATTTTAACTGGAAAATTAAAAAAAGCTCTCCTGTGAAGTCAGAGGCCATGTATGGTCTCCATGAGGGAATAACTCTGGAGGTATTAGCTGAAGTTTGGAGACTACATTCTTACTGTTTTTCAGAATTGCATGGAGAAGGCCAGCTAAACAATGTCCAACAGCCAGGAAAACATCCCAAGGTCTGCAAGTACAGCTGAACTGTTGTCCAGACTGCCAATCCCTCATGTGCTGGTAACAACCTTGTCATTATTGCTAAAAAAATTAACAGTTCACTCTCCTTTATCTTGAAAAAATTGAGTACTCACAGCTGTAGCCCTTAAATTTTTGGGCAACTTATAAAATCAGAGTGAATTCATTAATTTTTGGAAATATATTTTCTCTAGGATTCTTTTATACTTTAGCCTCACTTTTAACTGGTGAAATTGAGTTATATTTGAATTATAAAATTCCTTCTTGACCTGTCCTCTTTTGCCTGTCATTGACAGAAACAGTTATATTATACAAAAAATCACGAGGTGAGGGGAATAAAATACAGATTAGGACAAAACCCAAAAATACTAATTCTTGGTTAATTAGTACAAAAGTTTGGTCAAAAAATAAGGTCATATAGGGAATCTTTTGCTGGAAATTCTATGCTGTAGACCTTTAAAAATAACAGAAAGCATAAAATACAATCAGTTTTGAAGGTCATAATTTTCTTGTTGCAATAGTGCTTGTTACACAAATATTTGTCATTTCTGGTAAGCATTAAAATTAGAAATAAAACTCCATGGATTGGTCAAAAGTCCAGGTAATGTATGTTTATAAAATGTCCAAGGAAGCAAAGAATGCACTTCTGCTTGGCATTGTGGTGTCATTAACAAGGACAGGATTTTGCACAGAGCCTTCTCACTGCTGCCACAGGGCAGCTGTAAAGGAAGAACCTGTTGGGTGGCACTTAACAGTTTCTAGAGTTGGAAACACTTAGGCCACGGGAAGCCTTGTCCCATTCACTTCTCAAAATAATGATACTTCATAACAGGGTGTGATTTCCTGCTTACAGGGATGGCAGATGCAGAAATATTGCCACAGCTTGTGGATGTAGCTAGAGCTGAAACATGCACCAAAAATGGAGTTTTTCTGAGGCAGCATCATCCAGTGCAGGCAGATGCCATCCACACAGCAAAAAGCCTTCTATGAGCTATAACCAAAAATTTTACAGGGAAATGAAGAAACTTTGCACTTGAAAATAGGTTTTTTTGTATTTTTTTATTTCTTATTTTGATCAAACAAGTGTTTAAACTAATCCTCTTTGTACTTCAGAGTGTGTATTAGAGAAAAAAAAATTGCTATGAATCTTCAACTTAATGTAGTTTTATTCTAGTTGCTATATTAGGAGTGTTACACCACATATTTAGAGATGCTTTCACATTGACAGACCACATTGTTCATCTCTATTATAATTTATATTAATTTTTATTTTTCCAGTGCTATTTAAATGCTTTTAACTTTCTGAGATATTTTAACATTAGCAAAGTGTGACAATTAGACAATGATCAAAACAAACAGCTCAATATTTCTGATTCTATATTTCTTGTAGCTTCCATGCTGTGAAAACTGATGATACTTTGACCTTTCTTTCTGATTTAGAAAGAAAACATATTTTTATTTATAAAATTTATTAATCTAAAGGAAACTCCATTTATGTATTGGACCTTGTTGTGACTCATACAATGGGGAGGCAGCTAGCCATCACTTAGAAGAAGCAGACACCTCCAGAAAATGTTTCTAAAATAGGTTTTTCACACTGTTGTGATAAATCATCAGCCAGAGATGATAATTCCCCTGCATTGATTGGGAAATGTGTAACAGCAACTACTTTAAACTTTGGAAGAGCATTTAGTTGTCTGAAGCCTCATCCAAAATGGACCCAGATTCAGAGATAATTTATTTATTTATTACTACTAGAAGTAAGTGACTCTAAGTAGTTACAGTCAAAAAACTATCCATGCCATTGTTTACATTTGAGTAGATGGTGGGAAGGGAGCATTACTTTAATTTAAACTATTTTAGAGTACCCCAGAAGGGTTTCTTTCATTTATTTTCTTTCTATATTCCTTCTATTCCATTCCTCTTGTGGGTTTATATTTTTAAAAATCTAAAACATTGGCTCTCCTGAATCTGTGTTTGCACCACTTCTGATTTTGTCCAAACATCTTTAGGCACATAAATCAACTAATTACCCAAATCCAAGCAATTGCCAGACCTGCAGTAAAGACAGAATTAAGAATCCTGATTAGCTGGTGAGGATGTTGGCTTTCCTGCTTTCTGGGTGTTCTTTAAAAGTGGATTATGTTTCAAAAATAAACAAAGTCATGGGGAGACTAAGCTTTAGAAAAACAGGTTTTCTGATCAATTACTCTTTTCCCAGGAGTCATATATGATAGATGTAATTTTTCTTGAACTGCAGAATCTAAATACCCTTAGCCTTGTTCTACGGCTTCCTCTCTGATTCCATTCAGAAAACTGCTCTGAGTATAATTGGGACCCCTGATGCCACATTGTACTCCAGAGAATTACAGCAAGAACTAAACCTGTGATTTGTACTGTTCTGCATACAGACCGCGTTGTGCTGCGCTATTGTCAGACTAGGACAGCAAAACTTGGGGGTTTTGCCAATTATTTTCTTTCCCAGTTAAGACTCGTGAGTGATCTGAGCTCCTCTGAATTAAATAAAAGATTCCTGGTGGTGACAGCAACTTGGTCCATGGAAAACAGTGCATTCTGTCTTTTTCATATGAGCAAAACCTCACAGCTCCATAAGTCACAGGATTTTGAAGACTTACTTCAGGATGCCACTAAAATATTCTTCTTGATTCAGCCATGCCATCAGCAGTCTGTGCTTCATGAGAAAAGTACATCCAATATTTCATGTAATTTGACTGAGAACACCCGGGGAGAGCAGGAAACTTCTTTTATCTGTGTTTTCACCATTGTTAACTGAAGTACAGAAAAGGTTAAAGATTCCCTATACAGCAAAAGCAGATATACAAATGCTCCAAACGCTGAACCAGGCAGAGTCCCAAATCTGTACAGCTGCATTCCTGTGGCTGGCAGCCATCAGCAGGGCCCAGCTGAGAAGAGGATGTGTCTGGTAAAAGCTTGGTTTCCTGATGGCCAGACTGCAGCTGTGTTGTGGCCCTCAGAGATGAAATATGGACAGAAAAAGACCTGCACTGGCTGCCCTTGGGTCAGCAGCATGCCCATCTGGGATTTCTTAACCACCCACGCAGTCTGTGGAGAATCTGGACCAACTCAGGAAACCTTGTGCTTTGGAAGGTAGCAGTATGCCCATCTGTGTTCATTGAAAGTCTAGGGAAAATTATTTCAGAAAATACGCAGCAACTTTACAGGTCCTGAGAGCTGTTGCAGCATTCATTTCTGAAATATTCTGTAGATGCCCTAATTCATTATGTAAAGCTATAAAAAGCCAGCAATATCAGACACGTGTCAAAGCTTTTAGGCATTTACAGCTCAAATAGAAATGTTTAGCACTGCTCATTAGTGGAGTTACCTGATATGAAAAAGGCAGTCCTGGGGTTCCTTCCTCACATTGCTTGCCTATGATAGCTTGCAAAATTGTTGCTTAAGTAAGCAATTAACTCATTGTGTTTCCCATAATGTGGTTCTAAAATTGAGGGTATACCTGCAGAACAGTCAATCTCTTCCTGCGGAGAGTTGAAATTCTTGAGTTTTTAAGTGGCACTGGGCTCTTGTTTTTCCTTCCAAGACTTGCATTATGTTGGGATATAGCAGCTTTTCAGTGCAGTGGATGACAGGACCATTGTGTTGTGATGGGTGTGTATGTGTGTGTAACCATGGCTACTTGCATTTTTCAGAACATTTTTTTTCTTTTACATCACTGCAGTCATACTTTTTGGGTTACATTATTTGGCTTCATTTCATTCATTTCTGAACAGGAGCCTTTGAAATGGAAGTCTTCTGTGATACAGTTTTCCACCATCTCCTGTCTTCCTGACTTTGTGAAAAGGGGTTAGAGTTGAATTATTTACAATTTGACTGAACCTTTTAAAAGTTGATCACTTCTAGGCAAGTCTCCAGGCTCACATCTGCTGCTGACACTAGGGCTGCTGTTCATGACACCCTTCAGGAGAAGCATCCTTCCTTGAGATAAAGCCCAGCAAAGCCACCTTCACCCCTTTTATCACAGTGTGCAATGGGAGCAGGTCCTGAGCCAAAGTCTGCCAACATCACTTAAATCTTTTCATCTACTTCAGTGTTACTGTTCAAGCCCTACAGTAAGTGAGTCTTTCCCACTGTTAAGCAGCAAGCAGGAGGATCTGAGCTGTGGTAATGCAGAAGTATGGGGATACAGAGCAGTGCTGTGAGGTCTGTCAGTACATTCAGAGGGAATGCCACTTGGGAGACCCTAGCTAAGGGTCTCTTAAAAACTGTTTTTCTGCCTTAGATGTAAAAGACACTGTCACTTATCTTCACCAAAAAAAAAAAAAAAAAGCAAAACCAGTTCTTACAACTCAGTCAAGCAGCAAAACTGTCTAACCTCTGACAGAAAAATACTGAAAGCACTAAAGAAAATTCTGCTGGCTTAATGACTGCCACTGTTTCCTTCAGATCATTTAAATCAGAATGAGACTTCATGTAAACATCAGAGCAAAGCAGTATAAGCCTGCAAAAAATCATCAGAGCTCTTCCAACTGTGAATCTGGCCCCAAAGGCACACTGAAACCAATAACTAATTTTTTTCAGGCTGGCTATTAAGAACAATCTATGACAATGGCTAATGGAAATACCCAGTTCCAAAATGTATTTCCTTCAAAAGAAATTGAGTTAATCAGTTATTACCATTAGCTGCCCTGCTTGGGCACAGCTTCTCCTGGAATGTGCTGTCAGTGTGGATTTGTAAAGCCTACTCTATAAACTAAAGTGCTAAATAGATTGTAGCATCAATTTTCATTCTGTTTTTATAGAGGAATACTTTTTACTTTATTTATACCTACGTATGTTTTATTGATCCCACCTTTTGACAGGACAGATGTCTGTTACCAATAGTTAAAAAACACCATTAAAATATTAGACCAGTAGGAGGTGATAATGTAGCTTATATTGCCTGGCTGTCATACCAGCTTCCTGGCCAGGGACTTGGGAAGATTTGTTAAAGAATAATAATTCTAAATTTGCCATACTCATGAGTGCAATTAACTGAGAACAGACTTCAGGGAATGAGGAGTCTGCTGCTTCTGGCTAGGAAGTGATTAGTAACTGGCATAAAACTTCACTGGTCGGGTAAATACAAGAGTGAGACATTAAAATGCTAGAGCCATCTAAGCTCTCCTTATCACTACTTATGACTACTGACAACAGGCATGTTTGTGATATGACATGAAGCCAGAATTAACTTTACATTTAGAATTTTCTATTCTGCTCACACTTTATGAAGACAGTATTGCTGTCTGAGTGATTGGTTATCAGTGCAGCTTTTTGCTTTGATGCACTCTTCTCAAGTCACATTTGCTTTTCACACAGTCTGTTTTCTCACAGTTCATGCTACACTCATTAGTATTTTAATCAATGCTCAGAAGAAGTGCAGAGGAAACTGCTGGTTAGTTAAAGCTAACATTCAAACACCCTGACCCTGGAGCCATGGTGAATTTGCTTCTGCTGTCCCTTGAGACCTGCTCTGACATTTGATTCCCCAGCAGTACAGACACCTCAGGCAGCAGCCCAGTTGCCTGGCTCTGATGGGCAATGTCCCAGTGTGGTTGCTACCCCATGTGCCCACACATTCCCAGACCCCACCACATCACAACCTCAGAGGCTGTTGAAGGCAGTCTGTGAAGCAGCTGTGGGCATGGAGGTGAAGGAGCAGACTGTGCCCTTACCTCATCTACAAACTGCTCTTCAGCAGTGGTGTGGACAGCGAGCCAAGCAATCTTTTGGCTGTGCTGTAGGTCTGTGCCTCTCTTCCAGAACAATCCTTCTTTGTATGCACAATATCATGCCCAGAATAACGTGCCACTCAAGATGCTATTTTACCTGGTGTTTTATTCATGCTACTGGGGAGCCTTGTTCTAATCCCACTTTCCATAAAAATTCATCCCTAAATATGTTTCTTTCAGCCATAATCACTTCTTTTTTATGTCTTAGTGAGTACCCCATAATTGGGTCTTCTTGCATTCCTTTTTTTTTCAAATATCTTTCTCTCCTTCCTTCTCAGAACAAATTTTTGACTTTTCAGGCACTAGAGACTTCCCCCCTTCCCAGGGTATTTCTCAATATTTTTACCACCATCAACTTTTCTTTCATTTTTCTCTTCCATTACGGAAACTGTCCAATGTTCTTCTCCCAAAGTTTTTTTTTCTCATCTGAGGCTGACTAGACTTTATGATCCGAGGGAAGAATAGTAAATGTTGTGATATCAGAGGGTGGATTGTAATATAAATTTTGAGACAGATGTATCTTGTGAGCCCACTCTGAGCAAATAGGAAAGTAAACACTTATGTGAATAAGCACCAAATTGCCCAGCTTCTTTAAGTGCAAGTGCAAAATGTTTCTGCCCAGATATATGAAAGAATTGTCAGGAGAAACCATGCCAAAATTAGTTCATGGCATGATAAATTACCATTTGTGAAGATGCAGGGACACTAAGGTAGAAAAGTGTAAAGGCAGGCCTGCTGAAGCTGTGATCACCATTTCAGGTGCAGCAGCCTTTTGAATGTGGCTCTGTGCTTGTTGGTTCAGTGCAGACACAAGAAACAGAAACACATCACAGGTAAGCATTGCAGCCCAGCTGGCCCTGAGATTGGGCCAAATGCTTCCTTGCCATGGACTGAACAACTCAGTGTCTGACTGTCCATTCCTGCTACCACACACACATTTTCTGACTAGAAAGCAGCCAGGTAGAGCTTGTAGTGCTGAATGGGCAATTCATTTAGAGCATGACTAATCTATGGGTCTGTGCAAAAGCTTTGGGGAGCATAACTCATTCAGAGCCCTAGTGGATTTGGACACTTGCCAGCTGGATAAATAAATATGTCTTTATGATTGATTTAAGAGTGTGTCTGCTTCTCATTCTTTTCCCCTGCCACCCTTCCCAGACACAACAAATAATTTCCTAAGCTGTCAGGCTAAGTGTTGGCTCTGTCCAGACTACCAGCTGCTGCAAATGGAGACAGTATTTACCCAGGTCAAGCTGCCCCTCTACCTCAGAGGTGCACAGAAACCTTTCAGGAGGGAGAAGTTTCCTTTGGTACACTATGAGGAAGGGGTCAGGTTCTCAGCTTTAGTGACAGTGGCAGGTCACAAGTCTTAGTCTGCCATTCCCACCAGAGCACGGCCAAGGTGAGGAAGGGCAGCAGGGACAAGCAATTCCAGATAAAGGGCAGTGTTATGGGTTTTCCTCTCATGAGAGGTGGTGGAAGCTCAAAGGAAAAGGGTTCTGCAGAAAACAGCCTCAGGAGCATTGGGCTTGCAGTGTGAGAGCCACCACCTGTACAAACCACTCCTGAAATATTTGTCAGTAGACTACTAAGCTAAGATATTTCTCAGTGCAACCAGCTTTTTGTTTCGTAATTCATTAACTATTCAACTATTTTTGGTGCACTGCACTTTGCTTAAAAAGGCATAATTTTCAGAACTCTACTACATGTATTAAATATCAGCTTTTGTCATTTAATTTCCTCTTTTCATACAAGGTGGAGACCTAAAGAAGAGATTGAAATATTACAGTTCTTTCCCTAGAAATCAACAGCCTGTATTATTTTCAATCAATTAATTCCACTGCTCTCTTATTAATAGAATCCAATTTTTTTTCCTAATATTTCCTGGTTTTTAAAGGGAAAAGTCCAGGGAATATTAAAATTATGGAAATTTCACTGAAATTAATAGAGCCATACCACATGTGACCCATAAAAGAACTACCTGCTCCTTTCAGTCCTACAGAATGTCATCAAACATTAAACCTCTTGGGAATACATGAATGATGACAAATTTTTTTATATAGGAAGATGCAAATGTTCAAAGATATTGTCACACATAAGTCCAACCTAAATCAGTAGAATACATGTGTCAAAGCATTATTTGGAACTAGGCTGAAGGGTCAGATCCTGAAATTGTTCCTGGGCTGTTTTCCTCATTTCTTAAGATGACATTATTTTCTCAGAGTAGAGATTAAATAGAAAATCATCCAAAAATTTAAGTATTTTTACAAACTAGGAATTCATGATCATAACTCAAATTCCTCTTAATTGCTACTGGCTTGGTAATAGATGTAATAGGAAAGGATGTCTATATTAGTACCTCTTTAGTCAGTGAATGTAGATGTAGTATAAATTATTACATTTGGAGATACCCTGAGAGTTTATGTGTTTGTAAAGAAAGATATTAATATTTCAGGATCTCTCACAACTTCGCCCTTTAGATCTATACCTGGGTAACTGAGAGCTTGTGTAATACCAAATCATAAAGATGAATCTTGGTATAGATACTAAAAGGAAAAAAAAAATCAAAGTCAGGAAATGCCTTTTACATGGATTTTCTTGGACAGAGAACCCTGCTGCTGCAGTGCAAAATGTGACAGCATGGTCCTCTGTGGCAGCTGCAGCAAAGGTAGTGACACTACAGATCTGTGAACTCAAACAGCTGCATAGGTAATTTCTACAGGGTTTTGTTACAACTGGTCTTTATGAAATGCTTGTCTCAGGCATGTGACATTGCAACAGCTGAGGCCAAACACCCTAAATGCCATAGAGTAGTAAACATGTAGTAAAGGCACTCTGGACCTCAACACTATTTTCTTCACAAAATCTCCATTATGAAAAGTTCAGTAGAACCCTGTGACTGAAGTGACAGAGATAATCAACTCTGAGAGGTAACAACCAAGTGTTGTTACATTGCTGAAATTTGAGACATGGGTATAGAATAGGAATAACAAGAGTTTTAGTGCCACATCATCTCTAAGTTCCAAACTCAATAATTTTCATACTCACCTATCATGTAGATAGAGTTTTCCATCTCCCATTAGAATCTAGGCTCCTCACAATACCTGGAAAGAGCTGGATGACTGGAGAGGAAAGTCTTAGGAGTTTAACTCACCAACAAAAAATGCATTTTGGAGGGATGTTACTTGTGTACTGGCCTCTTTAGGGTGGCAAGATGGTACCTGAGTAATATTCATAGGGTAAAATCTCCTCCACCTAAGATTGCAGTTCTGTCCTCTAACTTGAGTTAGGTGTCAAAGTAATTTCTTTTTAAAAGAAACCTAAAAGAGCAGAAGATTTTTATCCCATGTAACTTGATTAGTACCTCTCTTTGAAGAGGAGTCATAGGAGCAGGTCCTTGCTAGGTCTGATTTAGAGAATGGCTTTGACTCCAAATGTCTCATTTCCCTTTGCTCACTCTCTTACTCTGCTGCTTTTGCCTCCATTATTCCAGGACAGGCCTTACCTGTTCTACATTGCAAATGCAAACCTCAAAAATGAAGGAAATATTTGCACACTGAGGCTGGACTTTCTACTGTGTACCTCTCATTGGTTTGTGTAAATGTTTCCCATTTCCCATGGATGTTCTGCTGAGGGTGTGAAGTGGGAGCAGTGTGTTTAATTTAGGGCTATTAATTACACTGCATCAGAGTACTGAATTTTAAAAATAGGGTTCTTTGTGAATCTTTGACTCTTTAACAGGCTCAGGGAACAGAGCTATTAAGTTCAGGCTTCATATTAGTGAAAAACATGCAATTCACACTGATTTTGGTCTAACGACACAAATGCCAATAACCACCCCCCTGCCCCCAGCCTGTAGCTTGATGAGGATCTTCTCCTTGTGCCCTCACAAAAATTTGAATTAAGCTCTCCTCGCCTTTCAGACAGACAGCTCTGAAGTAGTCCATTTTCATAGCAGAGTTTGAAAAAGATTAAACTTACTGTCTGCTAAAGATCTGAAACATGCTTTAGAAAAAAGTAAATCAATTCTACCACTGCATGCAAATATCCTGTTTAGAAGAAGATAATAGCTATGGATACAGTAAGCAAATCATGTCTTCCTAAGTTTTTAAATGAGAAACTTTTGTTGCCAAGTGCCTATATTCATTTTGCATGTCTCTTCTCATTTGTTTTGACCACCAGCCATTTTCTAAGTATGACACAACATGTGCAAAGCAGCACCAAATTATGGTTTTGATATCAAATCCTAGTTCAGGTGACCAAACTTAAAGACCAAACATGTACAGTAGTTTCCAAGTTAATCATCTACTGTAAAGGGAACATATAATTTCCTTTATGTCAGTCTGTATATGAATGTCAGATTATTTTGAATCAGTGCTTTACAGCTTCTGACATGCAGATTGCCAGGTCTAAGGACTGTTTCTAAATATTATGTGGAGAACATAAGAAACATACCTATTATTATTAGATCTATGTCACCTATTTAGCAGCCTATTTGTTTATTATAAGATTCTTGGAAATGTATGTAATTTTTTTTTGGAAGGCCAGTGTCCAGTCACTTCATCCATGTGCACTGCCAAATCTAAGAGACCTTATGCTGATTTGCACAGAAGTCCTGAGAAACACAAACCAGACATTTTGACCGTGTTTGTACACATACAGAAGGTAGTGTCAGGAAACAGCCATAGGCACTGGATCACAATTATCTCTGCTATTAAATTTCAGAATTATTCCTGGAACACACTTGGGCCCAGGCCAGCTTGCATTTCCCCATGCCGTTCCTGAGCACATTTGGAGAGTTACTGGAAGGAGGAGACCACATTGTTTCTGTCTTGGAAAAGAAGTATTGGTTAATATGGGTATGGGTGGATTCAAGCTAGCCAGTTTCAGTGACAGAGAATGTTCCTACCACACTGAAAGTCATAAACACAGGTAGTCTTTTGGTAGTTATCTTACTTTACTCCAATTTGAGTGAAGTATCCAGTTCCAATCCTCTCTTGTTTATGAGTCTTTGTGTGTCTGATTGAACACCTTTATGGTTTTTACCCTGAGGTGGCTCTCTCCAAATAGCAACAAAGATTACACTTAGGAAAGAGATGTAAATGTCATACATGTTTTTAAGTTCCTACCTCCTTCAGCAAAAAGATTTGACCCTTGCTAGCATGGGTCAAATCTGATATTTATATTGCATATGTTATTTTGGTTCAGATTTTTGTTCTGAGGACACTCCGTTTTCCTATTCTTTCTGAATTGGGTCATAAATAAATTTCAGTTTATAAGCAGACATTTTTACAGTACTTGCATGTTTGTCTATCTTCAGTATTCATGCAATTTGTGCTCAGGTCTTGTATATTGCCCCTCACTTCTGAGCTGTTTTTCCTTTGTAAAACACAAAGAAACACCAGCTTGTGGAGCCAGTAAATAATACAATTTCCATTTGAAAGATGACACACATCGCTACATTAGTTAGAAAGACAAACCACCTTTTAAAATACTTTTAACACAACAATCATACCAAGTTTTGATTATCAAGGCTGTAAATCATAATTTGAAAAACTGCAGTAACAAGAAATTGTGGTTCCTGAAAGGCCACACAGGGAGAAAAGAGGGAGCAGGAGTGGACATTTCAGTAGAGATAAGAGGGAAAGAAAGGCTAGAGGAAGGCAGTTCTTTGCCCTGCATGACAGGATAGCTGTTTCTCCTAAGGTTTGTTACAGCATATGTTGCAGTTGAGACATCCACGATACACAGAGTGTCCTCATAAAATTTCAGAAGGCTTTAAACATTCATCCACACAGAGTAACCACACCTCTTTAGAAGGTTTCAAGCATCTTCCTATGCAGAATCATTTCACCTCAGGAGGCTTCAAGCATCTGCCCTTGTTGTTCTTTAGCCCAGCCTTTTATACCATTCATGTACTGCACCTGTGTGCCCTCTGTTCCCTTTGGTGGCTGGTCAGTGCCCCTGGGCACTCCGTGTGCCATTGCTGTCAGTGCTGCTCACCTGCTCCTCACAGCTGTACCCACTGGGGATGGGGCTCAGTGCCCCTGGGCACTCCATGTGCCATTGCTGTCAGTGCTGCTCACCTGCTCCTCACAGCTGCACCCACTGGGGATGGGGCTCAGTGCCCCTGGGCACTCCATGTGCCATTGCTGTCAGTGCTGCTCACCTGCTCCTCACAGCTGTGCCCACTGGGGATGGGGCTCAGTGCCCCTGGGCACTCCATGTGCCATGGCTGTCAGTGCTGCTCACCTGCTCCTCACAGCTGTGCCCACTGGGGATGGGGCTCAGTGCCCCTGGGCACTCCATGTGCCATTGCTGTCAGTGCTGCTCACCTGCTCCTCACAGCTGTGCCCACTGGGGATGGGGCTCCACTGCAGCCCCACTCCCAATTACCACAAACTGTGTGCCTACAAAGGCTGTCCCTCAAGATTGCAGCTTGCACAAAGGTCTCTTGCCATTTCCTTTCCTCGCTTCAAGCTAAGGACATGCTTGGGACATCATTAAATGACCAACTTAATGAGGAAAAAATAAGACTGTTTCCTTTCATATTTTTGATGGGGTTTCTCAAATATTGACATGTATTATATTACATATGTTGTTTAGCAGTTAGCAAGAAATTTCTGGGTAGTTGAAATGCAAATATGTTCATGCCCAAACCAAAAACAAAGCATAATAGAGCACAGTTTGTGCGACTAAATTTGTTACAATCTATGCCACAGAAAGCAGAGACTTTAAATATCATTTGAACAAGATAAAATTAGTGTAATGAGTTAATAAAATTAATTCTGTGTGAAATTCAGTCCAGGTAAAGGAGCTAAAATAAATCTCTGTTAGTGGTGTACAAGGAGTACATGGGACTTTTGTAGAGAGCAACCTTCATGCCTCGGCAGAATTCAAAGTACTTCAAAAAGATCAGTATTATTCATTTTTATTTATGTTACAAAAGATTACAAAGAGTGTTGAAATATGTGAAGATGTTGTCCTGAGAGGTCCAACCAACAACACCCTGTGCTATCAAGAACAAACTACCAGTAAACAGTGAATCTGTGGCTTAAAAAATGTCAGTACAAACTGAACTATAGAATTCCACACATAGGAAATGTGTAAAAACAAATAAACCCACAACTAATGCACAAAATTTTTTTTCTAAAAATGCTTACAGCTTATACTTCACCTGTTTTGTCAAAGAGAGTTTCCTCTGCAGTGTTACTAAGCTGTGATAGATTTTACATTTTTAATTCTGGAGGGATGAAAAATAATTGTAAGATATATACATATGGGATAGCAGGTTTAGTGATTGTGAAAATACTACTTCTTTTTTTTTTTTTAGCCTGAAAGCACAATATTTAGGTCCACAGGAAATGAACTCCAGATGTACTTGCAGACCATTTGTAGCAATTTGATGTTTTGATCAGGTTCTCTAGGAAAATGCAGTCTTCTTCTAAACATTCTTCTTATTGCACATCTAGAAAATTTTGGAGCTCTTTAGTTCAGTTTTATTCTGTTTATATAATTGCACAGGGTTTCTGAAAGAAACATCTCAGCTTTGGTTGTGTTGTGGAAATTTCCATTCCACAAACTCCTCCCTAAGAATTGGTAAACCAGGTCTTCCTTTGCACAGTAGTTTCTTTAATACATTTGTTATTACAAATTCTAAACACAGTTATTTTTCTAGACTAGTGGGCAACCATAATTATTGAGTGCAAAAGGAGATTCAGAGACATTGTGCGATGCAGTTGTTGTACTTCAGGTAAACCAAAATTTTAAGGTGTAGATATAAAAGTTTCCTACCTAGAAGAGTAACTCAGTATCTTGTGTTCATATTGGAAAAAAGATAGTAAACTCTATAAATTCCTCAGAGGTGATTTTTTTCTTTTGCTGAAGTACACCAGATACTTGGTTAATTTTTGTAGCAAATTAAATTACCTAGAGAAGAAAAGAGACTCCTGTGTTTTGGTTTATGTCTGCATATATAAAATAATTACTGCATTTCTATTGTCCTGTTATGCAAAGAATTTTGTGTGGAAAAGCCATGTTATGTGCAATAATGATAACAGTAGAATCTTTGCATTTCCAGAATTGGTTTGTCAGTCTCAGGACATAAAACAAAAAAGCACATTTTGAAGAAAATCTCATTTTTTTAAAATATAAAAGTTGGAAATACAGATCAGCTTAGGGAGACTGAGCCCTTCTTCAGGAATCCTTCATGCTTATACAGATAATACATTAAGAAGTGAATTATCAAGAAATAGGGCATGTTATTCCACTTCCATTAGAAAAGCTTTTTTGTGTCTTACCAGAATGAACACAATATGTGATGATTGGTAACAAAGTACTCTGTCATAAATTGTTATTATTAATTATTTCTATAGTGCCATAGGTGTGTATAGCATTGTACAGATAAATAAAATCTGACAGATCCTAACCTCAAGGAGCATGCAATCTAAATTGCACATAACACAGTAAGGGATGGCAATAAACAAAGACAGCAGGTGGGGAATGCAGAAGGCAAAACTTCCACGATTGTGAGACATGCATTTCATGTGATACATATCTTGTTTGTTCTTATTTCTTCTTTGCTGTCATCTAAAATGAGTGCATGTGACACAGGAAAATTGTCTGGAATGGCAGCATATGGAAACCATTTGTGTTTCAGCTGGAGAATTCTGGAAGAAGAGATATGAGATGGTCTTTGCAGTAACAAAGGGCAGACAATTTCTGCCCTGGATGCCCTGATCTCTCAGCACAGTGGAGAGTTGTGTTCTTCATGAGATCATGTGTTTGCAACACCTCCTACACCTTCCTGTCGTGTGCTTGGGAGTTGCTTTTGTGCTGAGGGACAGGAAGAGACCATCTAAGCTCAAGAAGAATCAAGAAGAAAGTCTGGCATCGGTGCAGAGAATCAGCAGGTTTCAATAAGGAGCTCCTGACTAAACTGAAACAAAAAAAGGAATCATACAAAGGTGGCAGTAGGATCAGAGCAGTGAGAAGAAAGATAGAGGCACTGTCTGAGCATGCAGGAATGGAGTTAGGAATGGCTAAGCCCACCTGGAGCTGCATCTTGACAAGAGTTATCACAGACACATGCTGGCAGGAAAAGGAAGGCTGGGGAAAATAGAGGCTTCCTGTGAGTGGGCAGTGGTCCTCAGGACAGAGGTCATGCAAAAGGCTGAGGTCCTCAGTGGCCTCCTTTACCTCAGCACTGGTGAAGCCACACTGGAAACACAGTGTCCAGTTCTGGGTTCCTCAGTACAAAAGAGATGTGGACATACTGGAGAGTCCAACAAAGGGACACAAAAATGTTGAAGGGACTGGAGCATCTTTCTCAAGAGGAAAGGCTGAGAGGGCTGGAACTGGTCAGCCTGGAGCACAAGAGGCTCAGAGGCAATCTGATCAATGTGTTAAATACCTGAAGAGAGGGTGCAAAGGTGATGAAGCCAGGGGCTTCTCAGCTTGTGCTCAGTTACAAAGGCAACGGGCACAAACTCAAACACAGGAGGTTCTGTCTGAACATTAGAAAAATCTTTTGTGTGGGTAACTGAGTATTGGCACAGTGATGTCCATCCCTGGACATACTAAAAACCCAACTGAACAGTGCCCTGAGTGTCCTGTTCCAGCTGACCCTGTCCAGAGCAGAGCACTAAATTGGATGGGCTTCATGGGGTCTCCTGGCTTCAGCCCCTCTGTGATACACCAGGCAGCTCTAATGTAGGCAGAATCACAGAGTTTTGTTTCACCATTTTTGGAATAGACTCACCTGTGAAAAGAAAAAAAAAAAAGAGCATAAGTATGATTACTGTTGTAATTATCCATAGAGATAAGATACTATACTATTTGCATAATTAATTTTATGTACAGATGCATCAAAGGAAATTTAGTGTGAAACATTTTATTAGGTTCTGTCAATAGCAATGAAGAGAGTTTTATTTCATTTCACTGCAGTTCAAAAATACTCCTAAGGGTGCTGTTTCTAATTTCCTGTTTGGGAAATCAATTGTGCTATTAGCAAAACAAAATCCTCTATTGTTTTTAGCAGCAATAGTCAGTTTCTATAATGCTTATGTCTTGGGAGATATATGCAGATGTTGAGACGGAGGAGATAAGTCAAGTGACATATAAATCTTCAGAATTAAATCCTGAAAACATGTTTAATGTGATGTTTGCTGTGACACATGGTTTACTGGTGTTTCTAACCTTGTGACACCCTTTTAGTTGCATTCATAATTAATTTGATTTCAGACATATTGTTAGCAGAATTTTATTTAGAAACTATCCAATGAAAATAGTGTTTTATTGGAAAATACAACAGCTCTTCTATCAGCATAGATACTGTAATAATATAAATGTAATTATTTTTCTAAATTAAATGCTAAGGTTGAGAGAGAGAATGACTAAGACATTCTCAGGGTTGGTGTAATTGCCTAGACCAAAAAAAAAATTGAATTGAACCCAATATTTCATCAAAGTGGAAAATTGTTTCTTCTGCATATTTTCTACTGTGTAGATTAAATGAGTGCACTAAAATAACACATTAACATTTGCATACAAGGTAAACAGGATATATATTATATGTATGATGTAGCCAATTTAACAGTGCAGCACGCATATACCAGATATCTATCTGATTAGATATTTAAATAATGTTTGTTTTTATTTCTAGTGCAGTTCTTGAGAGCTAAGTGCACTCAACTGAAGTTTATTTGCTGCTTGAGTCTCTCGAAACTGAATAATTTCTTAGAGAGTGCCTATGAGCTACCCATGCAAAAAGAAAACATTAGTCAGTGTCGGAAAATATTACATGGTAGAATGTTATTTGTCTAAAGACCACGTTGGTGTTTATTCTGGGTGTTTTGTTTGTCTTTGGCTTGTGTTTATTAGGAGATTTTGTCCTTATGACTGTTTTCCTTTAGAGTCAGTTCAGATAAGAATCTTTCTCAGATAATTATGAAAGCTACTGATTAAGTTCAATATAATTTCATTCATAAAGGATTTCTTATTCTCTTGTCTCCTGCGTATCTTCTAAAAGTTGCTGAATTTTTATTGACCCCATGATTATCCAAGCTGTGTATACTTTTGATTTTTTCATACTAGCTTTAGAAAGTGCCCTTTTGAGGGGAGAGGAAATGTACAGTAATATTTTTCTTTCTCCCTTTTGCTTCCTTCCCTTTGTTCTTCCACTATAATTTTTTAGGATAGCAATAAATCTCATATTTAAGCATAAATACATGCCAAGGTCCTGTGGAATCCATTAGCTGTGTGTGTCTGAGTGCTTGTCTTAAGCACAATTAATGTAAAAAATTAAAAATTTAAAAAAACCCACCCAAATCTGATCTTTCAAAAAATGCCCTACAAAATTATTGATAAATGATAAATATTTGCTTCCTTTAAATGCACGTACTACCAATGAATGAAGAATTTGATGCTCATAGCTATCTAAAAGATCTGAATTTGTGGCACTGAATCACCTCAGAAATTGTTCTTACACTTAAGGGCTCTGTTTTGCCCAATTACTAATATAAAATCAGTAAAATTACATAATATTTTACACAAAAATTCTGCCCATTTTTTCCTGCTTTTCGCATTGTTAATGTTTCTCGTTTGAGAATAAATTTTATAAAGGAGAAGTGGCTCAAAAAAACAAGATTCTGCCTTTTTTTTCTGAAGACTTATGAGATTGAATCATGAAAGCCATGACTGGGAGAAGTGAAAATGTTTTGTACTACTTTCAGTTTTACTATGAGTGTGTTGCATACCTTGTGAAATAAAATTTTTTTCTGTCTGTGTTCCTGTCATATTGATTAGGACTTTCACAGGAACCATTTGTTTTATCACAATCCTTAGCCACCAAGAATAAAAAAACCCAGACAATAAAGGAACGGAAAAAAGATGTCAGAAGTATTCCCAGTCTACACTGCTAAACAAAGATTAAGAAACACTCTCTCATGAGACTTGCAGCATTCAAAGCTGTAATTTGACAGACATGGAAGATTCCTAATGACAGCAGATAAAAACAGTTTCAAGGGGGTGATGGCAAGCCTAAAGACCAAAGAAAAGACACAGGGCAAGAAACAACAGTCTTAGGATAAGTATCTTATGGCAGGACCCTGAGGATGCTAATAGAGAAAGTCTAAAGAGATGTTCAGCTGATGGATGTTGAAGGGTTTTGCCTTTTGGGAAAACTCAACAAAATAATCAAAATTATCTTTTCTGTTTCATATTCCAAAGTTGGAGCTCACAGATCCTAAGTTCCAATCTTACTTTCCAAACTCTCACATTATTTTTTTTGCTTCAGAGTCACATGGGTAAAATAACAGAAGAAAAAGTGGTAGAAATAGGAGTAATTGAGCAAAAGAGATGTGATCTCTCTCAGCTCATTTAGAAAAATGAATTATTTTAATTGCAAGCCTGACACATCTTTATTGAGTGCATGAAAATATAGGCCTGGGGATTTTTTTTAAGGTTTGCCTACAGAGGTTCATTCAAATCATTGCTGAACAGCTCACTGAAGCTCTAATTGAAACATTTAATTTAGTACTCCATAAAAATACCTTGAAATACATTTTATCACAGTACCAGCAAATATTAAGTGTTACTTATTACAAGGAGGGAAAAATTATTCTGTGAAAAATTGATTTTTGCTTCAGAGGTGCCAGAAGGAAGCTAATTAACAAAATGCACACTGCATACATGAAGTAAGTCAGTTTTGATTATACAGTGAGATTTTCATTGTTAAAGGACAGTGCATTTTGTCATTGTTTAATAATTCTCTTTTAAGCAGCACGTGGGAGGATCTGTAGCTATCTACATGTACATAATATTGTGCACTCTTTACATAGCAGATATTCATTTAAAACTCAAACAAAGGAATCAAGGACAACTGTACCATAAATCAAGGACACATTGAAGAAAACTGAAGGTATATAAAATATCAGTTTCTTTTTTTTTTCTTTTCTCTTTGTATGTGTGTAATAAAAAATGGCTTTTGAAGAAATTCTTGGTTATGTCTGACATTTCTAGTGATGAATGCTAGTGTTCACTGGGGCATACTAATAGGGAAAACAAGGAACAACTGAATGTCTTGAAGTAAAACGAGGGTCATTTTAAAGATATGCATAGAGGAGTCTTACACACTAATAAATGCAGCCTGTGTAACTCAAGGTTGATAAGAAGATGAAGAGCCACATGTCTGTGAAAGAATGTGCAGAAGTTAAATCCTTCTCCTGCACTAAAATCTCTGGCTACTTTTCCTTTCCCCTAATATTACCACAAAATGTCTAGTCCTGTTCATTCTCAGACTGCTCTGCAGTTTGCTCTGAGCCCAAGAGAGAAATCGAAACAAGACTTTAGTTCTGCAAGCCTGGGGGAGTGTGGGGCTCTGCAAGCACTTCATGAAGGGAGCACATTGCAAAATCACCATTAAAGGTGCCAAGGTGATCTCCTGGAGATGGCCTAGGAACAATGAGTGCACCTCGTTCAGCAATTTACTGCACCAAAATGTTTTTTGTCAGCATTGTCCTGTGAAGTGGTGGTGGCTCAGTCATTCTCAGGAAAATATGTTTTCATTCTTTTTTCATTACAGCAAATTATTAACATTCCTTTAAACAGGTAGTTAATGACTTTGAGGTATTTTCATTCTGCTGTTGCACTTATGAAGATTTACTTAATCAAGTGTGAAATTCCTGTGAATTTTAATGAATTAAAATAGTAATGTTTGACCAATTGATGAGTCATTACTAACGAAAAACAAGAAAGAAACCTTATCCCAAATTGCTTGCTAAAACTCATCAGCTTAAGCCAAAGGATGCTGCAATTGCATATTTTATCGGTATTTCAAAACTGCTTGGGTTAAAATAAGACTGGTGAAAGTAAAAATGAAGAAAATACATTCCAAATTGAAAATAACAAGTGAAATGTCAAATTCCCAGAAAATTTTAACTTAAGATCTTAGAATTGGTTTATTATAAATTTTTACATATATTTATATGGTCAGGAATATTCCTGAGACTTCAAAACTCATAATCTTGCTGTTACTCTGCTTATATTTATCTCAGGTTTTCTGGTGAGAGCATTGTTTATTCTCTACTCTAATATAAGAAAAAAAAATAAGCAGAACGAGCTGATTATGATCAAAAGACATTATTAATTTATGCATGAAAGACTAAAGCTTTAGAATGGCAGGTTTTTTGTTATTTTTCAATAGTTTCCTTTAGACAAGACCAAAGAATTGAACCCTAATATGCAAATTACTGGAACAGGTATAGAAGGTAGTGTATCAGTTAAGTAAAGTATGTTCTGTGAGCAGCAGAATCATGGAAGAATAGATAGATAGATAGATATTGATAAATAGGGTTGAGAAAAACAACAGAGGTTTACATCTTATGTTAAAGAGAAAACTGAAGTATTTTACATTGTTGTAAGCAATCTAGTCTTGAAAAATTTGAAAGTACTGAAATAGCTCCTAAAATTCAAATGGTAAGAGGAACCAGCCACACCAGAATAGCACAAGGCAGGACAAGAAGTAGAAATTGTCAGACATCTAAAATGAGAGGGATAGGGCTATTTTTAACAAAATAAAGTGTAATTTAGTCTTAGAGAAGTTTCAGAAAGGAAGAAAAGTATAACTACAGCCTGCCCTGGTATATCATGCCATCCATTTTTGTGCTCAACTCATGTCAAGATAATAGATCAAGATAAAGGCATGAGTTTTAAGACTGCCTTTTAGAGTTCTTTCACTTTTTTAGGATTCCAGTATGAAAAATCATATCTCTTTATAATAATGAAAATCTTTTACTGTACTCTAGAATTATAGTATTCCTAAAATGAATGTAAATAAAAATTATGGAAAGAAGTATCTACTGAAAATTGAAATATTAATAATGATTTTTCCAGTTGACGTCAAGACCCTAAAGTGATTTTATTTTTATAGAGAAATATTTCCTTTGAAACCATCATAATAATTAAAAATTCTTAGTACAATAATAAGCAATGTTAAATGATTTCAGCTTTTTATTTTAAGTTCAGTAATAAAATTACATGCAGAGGATGCTACACAGGACCATAGATCATACCAAGTAAAAAATGTGTCTCAGTAAGTCAATATAGCAACTCTGAAGCAAATAATAAGTTAAGACTGCTCAAATGTTTCCTGAAAGAGGAAATCTCATTGGTAGTATTCAAATATTGAATCAGAGAATCAAAGAATCATTTAGGTTGGAAAAGTCCTTAAAAATCATCTAGTCTAACCATTAACATTACACTTCCTAAACTTTGTCCCTCAGTGCTGCATCTACACAACTTCTAAACCCCTCCGGGGATGGTGGCTCAACCACGTCCCTGGGAAGACTGCACCAGTGCTTGACAACCCCTGCAGTGAAGAGATTTTTCCTTATATCAAATTTAAGCCTTTCCTGGAGCGACTTGAGGTCATTTCCTGTCTTCTTGTCACTTGTTAGCTGGAGAAAAGACTGATCCCCACCTGGCTACAGACTCCTCTCAGGTAGCTGTAGAGAGGAATAAGGTTCTCCAGAGGCTCCTCCAGGCTCAACAACCCCAGCAACAACCCCAGCTCCATCAGCAGCTCCTCACCAGACTTGTGTTGTCCATCTTCATTGCTCTTCTCTGGACACACTTCAGCCCCTCAATGTCTTTCCTGTAGCAAGGAAAAACCGAACATGACTCGAGGTGCAGCCTCACCAGTGTCCAGTGCAGGGGGACAATCACTGCCCTGGTCCTGCTGGCCACACCACTGCTGGTGATATGACAGAACTCAGAGTATTGTACTAAGATGTGTCAAAATTATATTGGAGCCCACAGGTGAGGAAATATTTTTCTGGTTTACTTTGGTCAATGCTGTTATCAAGCTCTTCGGCTGAAAATTTAAATCAAAATCAAGTAAGTTGTTTTCAGTCTATGGCAAAGTGTTGGACCATTTGCAACAATATGGTAGGACATATGTAAGAATAAGACTTGTGGGAGTCTACATGGGTCAACACTTTGATTTTATTCCTTTTTTTTTTATTAGAAGACAAATATATTACTTTAGATATTTTGAATGCTGTGACAATCTTTAAGAGGCTGCAGTGGAGAAGAAAGTAAAAAACTTATTTGTTCATGTTTGTATCTAAGAAGATAAGCTTAAATTACCACAAAATAAAATACAAGGGAAAAGTGTTCTAAAATGAGTAACCATTGGAATAAGGTTGCTGAAAGAGATGCAATGAGTGATACTGATGGTTTTTGTGATTATAATAGAACAAAACATTTCAGTCATAGCTGCCCTTGTCTTTGAAAAACAGATGAAGACAAGATAAATTATTCTTTTCTGTTCTGGTAGGTCTTACTCCTTCTTTATAAGACATCTAATATATTACAAAGTTCCAGGGTAATTTAAGTATACTAATGACCCCTGTCATGTCAGGCACAATATGTTCAACAATGTTAATAATTTTTTATTTTTCAGGTAGTGTCTGAAAGTGTATTTCTGCTAACACTGATACCAAAGCAATTTGAGAACAACTCAAACTTCTCAGAAAGCCAACATGTAGAAAAACTGTGTTCTGGTATTGCTTTCTATAGCATCAATTTTAAATTAGGCCACCCAAAACCTGTGGGCAAAGAGTAGAAAATTTTTAACATTCTGAAAAGTTTCTAATGTTTCTTTTAAAAATACAGACAAAAACTTCAAGATAGGAAAATGTTATTTTGTTGTGTTTCAGTCCTTAGATGCTATATATCATCTTATGACTTACAGTTTCATGGGTGCTAGAGCTGAATGACTGATCTACCAGTCTGTTCAACTTTTTTTAAAGACAATATATTTCTTTCTGAAAAATGAACATAAACGTTTTCTTTTGTCTTACAATTGGCAATTGAATGTACTCCTGCACAAATTAACAGCTTGAATTTCATATTTTCAAGTGCCTCTTAAGGAATGGTATGTTTTGAACTTCCTCACTTTAAGTTTTATTTATTGGACATTGTGTTTGGGATGGAATTTATAACTTAAAAAAAGAGTTGAATTTTGTTCTGCCACTGCTGCTAGTTAATTTTTCCATCAATTTTTTTATTCTAAAGTATGTATTTTAGCATCAATATCTAACTTCCTTTTTCCTCACAACAATTTTATTAGCCATTAGGCCTTTATTAGTCCACACATTTAGAAGTCTTCTAGCACTGCCCTTCAGTTCAAATAGTTCTTACCTTCCCTTAAGGATATAAACCAGAAAGAAGTCATAATGACTCTCAATTTCTTCCTTCTTGCAACTGAAATGGACAACTTTAATTCTGTCATTCCAGTGAGGTGCCTTGAGGCAAGTAGAGCCTGGCTTTGGGTCCAGGTGGGCTAACCATTGTATGGTCATATAATACTTGACTAGGTGTGACCGTGGTCACAGGGGTTCTTGGATGAGGGAAGCGACGAGAATGTTGACTTCATGATCAGAAGGCTTGATTTATTATTTTATTATATATATATATATATATATATATATTACATTATAACTATACTAAAAAGAAAAAGAAGGACAGGTTTTCTCAGAAGCTTGCTAAGAATAGAAAAGAATGAAAACAAAAGGCAGCTCTCTCAGGCTCTGTCCAAGATAGCTCCATCATGATTGACCATTAATTATAACATCTAAGAGGGGCCAATCACAGGTGGACCTGTTGCATTCCACAGCAGCAGACAATAATTGTTTGCATTTGTTGTTGAAACTTCTCAGCTTCAGCAGGAAAATCCTAAAGAAAAGATTTTCACAAAAGGATGTCTGTGACAACTAGGTCAGCCGAAAACTTGAAAACTTTTTCCTATTCCATTTTTATGTTATCATATCCAAACTGCTGACAAATGTAATGTATGACTATTATTAAACTCTGGCCTTTTTCTTCTGCTAAACTGCTTTGTATAGCATAGCAGTTTTGTTTTTCATCCTGTTTTCAGCTTTCACATCCAAACTGTACAGTTAGGTTGTCCAACTGTACCATTTGGATATTTATTTCATATTATACGCACATGTGGTTTTTACCTGTAATATATGAATGATAAACTTCCAAATTTTCTTATCGCTTGTTACCTGTTGTGTTAAAATTTTCACTGAAAATATCTAACAAGGTCAGGTTTTCAACTGGTCCATCCTGTCCCAGTCTGGAGGGCATCAATAGGCCTGACGTTCCTGCCAAGCTCCTTCTGATGCTCATTTCACTCCCAGAAACATCAGTCCCTGCCAGAGCCACCCTGCAACAGCCCTGGGCTCCTTTTGCTCACAGCTCTGCCCATGAGCCCATATCCCAGCTCAGCCCAGTCCCAGCTCAGTGCCCAATGACTGGGGCAGGGGCCGCCCCCACTGCCCTGCTCCTGTCTGGGGATGGGCCCAAGATGTGGGGTCCTGCATTGCCCTTTCAGAAAAACCCTCATGGCTGCAGATCCCCATCACTCCCAGCCCATGAGCACCCTGAGATTTCCCTAACACCCTCTCTCTAGCCTTGTGAATCCTTTCAGTATAACCATAATGACCACCTTCCTTCCCACTCCATGGCTGTTTTGGCTGAATATTTCTATAACCATCTACAAAGCTACAAGCTTTATAATGCAGTTTAATTTGAAGTTTACCTTGGTATAAAATAGTGTGCTGCCTTTCTCTCCTCTGGGAATAAATCCTGGTCACCACTTTCATCTTGGCTGGCTGTGAACCCCAGAGGAGGAGGACCTGCTGCAAGTGAACCTTCAGAGAGTAAAGGAGTAAAGCTTCTTATGCCAAAGAGCTGCCAGTAACTTTTCCTGTCAACAAAACAAAAAGGCCACATTATGTTAGTCAAAAATATGCTCCTGATGCATTTAGCTTCTGGGTCTCTTTTCAAGCATGGTCCAAAATTGCTGAAGTGATTGGCATTTGACAGGCCATTGCCGAACCTTTTGTTATTTCTTGTCACGCTTCTCTTCTGTATTATATCACTGACTCTCCTGGGAGCTGAAAAAGCTAACCTCCTTATTCTAAAATAAAACTTGATATCAGATATTCAGCAAGAATATTTGGGGTTTGTGCATTTTGGGAAATGGGCAGCAATTCTATGGGCATAACTTAAAAAATGCAAGATGAAATGTCAGTGTTGGAGTGTTTGCATGCTATAGTGGCTATTCCAGCCAGAAAATATTCAGTGTTTCAAAAGTTGTTAAAATCATTATCAGAAAGTTCAGAGAACACAGTTCAGTAAGCATGGTCAAACTAAGTAGAAAAATTGCCTATGGAAGGCCAGAGAATTGGAGTTGGAATAATGTGAACATGGTTTCTTCAAGCTTAAAACTCAAGTCTTTCCAGTAACTTAGCTGATCAGTATACTTAAAATAATTCATGAGCCATCAGAAAGATTTAGGCAACATAATTTTATTGATAACTTTCAAGTGTGATGTGAAAGTCCTTCCAGTGCAAAGTACATGTCTTGAGATGGCCATGTATGCATGTAGGGGAGGATTTATGTAATCTGGATTTAGCCATCTAAAAGTTTTCTTTAGGCATCTCTCCTTCCATGACAATAATGGTGCGAGAGCATTCAAGGGAGTCTTCTTACTAATATTCAAAATCAGTCTTTACACTCAAGTGAATGTTTTTTATTAACTGTAAAGGGGGCACTAATAAATAATAGCCTGGGTATTTATACATTTGTGGAGTAATATTAGGTTAGAAAAATCATGCATCTTGCTGAACACGAAGCTTATCCTCATTGCCTGTTATGCGATGACCCTTTCATCAGTATCACAGTTTATGGGACTGTGATGGTGACAGCAGCACAAGTGTGTTTTATGGAAAGGGACATAAGGAATGGCTGAATTGCACAAAATGTATGGATAAAGATATGCCAGCCTTTAATAATGCATGACAGAAGTGAAATGGTGTGCAAAGCATTTCATTTGCTTGAGAATGACTCATCTTTCCAAAAAATTGCATTGTAAGGGAGACAAATCGCAACCCCAAACCTGAAAAGGTTCATCTATTACAGAATGTTATGGACCATATATGATGAACTTGTTACTGTGTTTGGGACCTCAGTCATCTCAGCCTCAACAGGCTGCTGCACTCTGTTGTTCAGCAAGGAACTTGAAAGGACTGAATTATTTTTCTCTGTTAATTTGTGTGATAAAATTAAACATATGCTCTGCATTGAGACTTTTAGAAGGACAATACTCCTGACTGTCAGGACAAGATAAAATAGCTCTGCTTGCCTGTATCTGTGTTAGTTTCTGTCTTGTATTTGGGATATGGTGGCTGCATTTCGACATTACCTTGCAGTGTGTTCTTGGCATGTCATGGGAAGTCACAAGCACAGTAGGAATATAATAATTAAAGAATAGAAAAGGAAGGAAGTGCTGATCACACTTCAATTTCTTCAAGAAGAGTTGGGACTATCCTCACTCAATTTTTTCCTGTTCAATGTGAAGTTGAAAACATTTACAAACATTATAAGCATACTTCAGTCACCTAGCTAGATATTGAATGGATCTGAAGGCTTTAGATTTGCTTCTGTGTCAACTGTGTGTGGCTCTTGGACACCTGTTTCACTTTGAGTTGCAGTGAAACAGCAGGAAAAAAATCTTCTCAAGCAAAGTTGGACACTTTTAAAATTTGTGAAAGACAGGTAGAGGTTTAATTTCTCACCTTCTGTGTAAAAAATATGACACTTTACTTTGCAAGAAAAGAGTCTGAGCAGTAGATGACAATTATTGTCAGGTGATTTGGCAGGATGTAGCAAAGGTGCTCCAGATCAAAGGATCTTATTCTGACATCCACATAGTCCAGTCATCAACCAACAGTTTCATCTGCATGGGGGACTGCAGTCTGCAGGGTCCTCACTGCTTGGAAGAAAACAGATTCTGCAGCATTCAGCAAACTTGTCTAGTGTGTGGAAATCACCCCACAGCCTGATTGTTTGTGGTGTCCTCAACTCCTTTCCAGACAGGAGGTGGCTTTCACAGAAGTTCAACTTTATAATTCAAATCACTTCTTGTGTACCTGTAGACAGGGTACAATCCAATTGCTGTTAGTGATGAGCACCCTACAGCACTTTACATGTAGATTGTTCTGTAGATTGCCTTGCTGAACAGAATAAGAATTTTTGTCTTTGTATTTGAGATATGTTTGAAGTGCCTGAAAAGGGCAATTTGAGTGGACAATGATGCATGGATAAATAAATATTGATCTAGATTTTCAGTGTAAATTTAAATCTTTCATTATATTTATAAACCATCAGTTAAGTGTTGAGCTTTTTTACTCTTTCATTGCATGCCCTTATATTTTTCTGCTCAAGGAAGGGAAAATGTGTTGAAACACACAAAGAAAGAGCACCTGGTAACTATAATGTGCTAGTGTCTGAAGACATTTTGTGTTGCATTGGCCTGAATATGTCCTTAAGAGACCAGGTTTCTCAAAGCGTTCAGTTAGGACTGAGTAGGCATCTGACCTACAAAATGGCACACAAACTTAAGCAGTAAGAAAAAACATAATCTATAAAAGCCTCTGTATAAATAGAAACTTTAATCCTTCTAAGGTAAAACAAAGACAGAGAGCAAACTGTCTGTCAAAAAAAAGAAAAAAATCTGGCACAGTAAATCTAAAAAGATCTGTCACTGACATTAATCAGATTTCTGGTAGGGTTAAAAAAGTTATGCAACTCTATACTAAAACAATAGAGTGTGTTTTGGTGCATGAACACTGATGTTATGAAAGGTCAAAAAATCCTTCCATCCATATAAGGTGATGGTTATTAAGAGAATTAAAAAAAAAAAGGAAAAAAATTATGAATGAGATAGTGGAGAAAATGAAATATAAACACCCAGGACTTTTCTAGACATTTTCAAATCAAATTGTGCTCCTTGTGAGACTGAGGCCTTATTAGCATCATTTGAAATAATTTTCAATTCTTCGGGATTCATAAAAAATAGTTTATAACTATGATCTGATGTTATTACCATTGCAATTGCGCAAAAGACCAAGTAACTTCCATCACTGAAAGACTGGAACTATAAATCCTCTTTGCCCTCAGTTCTTAGATATTCCTCTTCTCCCGATGCTATTCAAACCATTTCCTATAGGATTAGGAATGAGAAATTGCAGATGGAGTAGTGCAAAATATTCTGATATTAATAACTTTGGCATCAGTAGCAAGGCTGGTCCTACAAAATGCAAAATAATGTTAATATTTTGCAGCAGCTAGGCATAGCTAGACTTTATTCATATCCATGTTATTCATATTCTCACACTACATCCCACACTTTAGTACAATTACACATTATTTTATAATAGGCAGAGACCTCTTATCCTCGCCATTGTTTCAAAAGGAAGTGTGACACGCTAAGGAAAGTTGACATACCTAGACAGGAGAAAGAGAAGCTGCAAAGTGCTTCATTCTAACAAAAGAACCTCCAGAAGCTACTGGAGCACACAGCTTTGATCCTGTTCTATCTGCTTGCTCTGTGTAGTGTATGGAAATCTCAGTGTAGTGTTTGTCTGTGAACCATGTCACACAGCTGAGAGATGTGTTCCTTGCCAGAACTGTGTGACTGTGTTTGTCTCCAGAGACTGGAATGCTGATGAACAAGCTCCTCTAGGCAGTCTGAGAAGACTGTGAACAGACCTCTCTAAAGCAGCTGTGAGAATAGACTCAAAGAGGGAAAAAAGCTTTCCAAAGTTCATGGCATTATATGGTGAAATCAGTGAGCCACGGCAAACAACTCCTGTCCAAGAACAGAGCAAGCAGAACACTTTAAGCAACACAGGAAAGGGGAATTTGGAAGATAATGCATAGGAAAACAAGAAAAATATAACATTGCCTACTGAAAGTATTAGATGATGAGATTAAAGTCAGAACAAAAGACAGAACTCCCTCGGGAATCTTACTTGAATTTATAGCATTCCTTCATTCCCTTTGCTTCTTAGGTGAAGTGGGAGAAAATAATAATTCATAGAAATGCCAGATTTTTTTTCTTTATGCTTGCTGGGAGATGATTAGGGTTAAAAAAGCTTTCTTTTTGTTCATATGATGTAATAGCAAATATTTTATTAAGTGTTTCAGCAAAAATAAATTTATTATTTCTGGTATCATGCAGATATTTTTTCCTATATTTCTGAACTGATAAATTCCCATCCTGGATTAAATACTATGTAAAGAAGCAGGATTCCATCACCTGTTTCAATGCAATACACAGTTCCTTTCAATAGTTCTTAAAATTGGCAATATACCAAACAAATAAAGCATATGAACAACTGATTTACCTAAAATTTAGTCTTGTGACTCACTGATAATCTACAACATATTGATAGGATTTTGCAAGAAAAGATTAGGGCTCTTACTTATACTGGGTTTCAGAAACACAGTTTTTAATGCAGAAAACATATTATTCCTTAGGTAAAGCTGTTTGACCAAAAAAATTTCCCTGAGTGGTGTAAATGCCATTTCTATCTTCCCTGTAGTAAGCCAATTTGCATCAAATGAAAATATTTGCTTTTTCAGATGCCTCTCACAGGAGCAACTATCAATCTTGCAATTGATGTGATTATGCACAATTCTGAATGCAGTCTATCAGCCCTCAAGAAACTTGTGTTCTTTGATAAGGACTGGGAGAACAAAGTATCCTGACATTTATTTATAGAGTGCAGATGGGGATTGGGGTGATGTTTTGTTCATGATTACTCTTGTTTCACCAGGGTAGATTGAAGTGGATGTAATTGAAACATTATGGTGTCTCAATTTTCTCTCTTAGTCGCTACAGGATATTGCAAACTATTTTGCTTGTTTCCAAAATGCAGAATTAGTAGTGGATTAATCAGTTTGGCCATTCATTCATCTATTTAAAGGTGTAGTGCTGGAAAAATCTGGATGAATGACCAAATACTGCCATAATTTGTCTGAGGAAAGGACATATGTGTTTAAGCATGGAATTAAAACATAAATTTCCCATTCTGAAAGTACTTAGAGCAATTTGGAAGCAGCATAAAGGCAATTTGCTAAAGATGATGGAAACAACACAGATGATGGCCACATATTATAAACACATAAAAAAGAAGATAAGCATTTTTACTATGACCTCTTCTTTGGCCTCATCTGCTAAAATTATTAGTGTTATTAATTGTATTAATTATCTAACATTAATTGTAAAAGACTTTTTAATGAAATTTTTTATGTTTATAAACATAAAAATTTGTGTTGAGTTGTGGATGACACTTTCCTTTTCCAAACAAAGGTGCAAATTGGTCTTTTGTGTTCAAGAATTTAATTTCCTCTTAAACTTTTTTAAGTTTTATTTTTTACTGTTAATTATTTTCAAGGTTATTGAACAGGAAATTAATTTGCCTATGCAATTTGCAGAATCCAACATTGGTGGAATGTCCTGCCATGCGAAATATTGTTGCAAAGTGTAGATAAAATAATGTCAAGGAATGAAAACCAGAGCATTTCTACATGCGTATTCTTCTAATATTTTATGTAAATTAAAGGCATTAATTAATACATTTGCAGTTGATTCTATTGCAATTTCTTTCTTTCTTCAGTAAGACTCAGTTTTAAGGGCAATAATAAACTAGAATCAGAATGCTGTAGTTAATTGTGTGTTATGGCTTCTAAAATTGTGTACATGATTCATTTGGAGAACTTACAATGCACTTGCACAAGCCAAATAAATAAAAATAAAGCCCTCCTATTAATAATGAGTTTTTGACACTTGGCACAGTCTTTAGTGTTGCGTGAAAAAATAGACACACAGCTGTTAATTGACAAGAAAAGTAATAATCCTTTGATTACAGTAGCTAAAGGCTGTCCTTTAATGGATTTTACTTGTCACTTTTAATTCTTTTTAATCTTAGTCTGCATTTCATTAGAATGGCTTTATCATTCTGATGGCCCTCCTGTCGTTATTCTGATTGAGTTAATGGGTTGTCGTCATACCACAGAGCTCCAGTATAAAATATAATAGTGTTTTATTTATAGTCTTCAGGGACATTTTAAACATGATTGCTTTGCCAATCAGCTTTTCTGGTTTTACATAGTACATTATTGTAAATGGAGTGCTGTATTTTGCTTTCTCTTGCCTGGTAGGTACTCTGAGCAAAGCTTCTCTCTTAATCTTCCATGACTTAATCTACCTATAAAATTCAACAGCCAGTTGGTGAGGGAGCTAGAAAAGGATTGTTATCATTTTCTGTCCTGCTCTTCAGCTGTGATTTTGGCTTTCTGTTTAAAAGCTACATGCCTGCACTGCAGTTCTCCTACCAGATGATACAGGTACTCGAATATTATTCAAAAATTACCTGTGTTCTCATAATACATCTATTAAAGTAGATTTACTATTGTCTTGTGTGCTCAACTACAACTGTACAGCTGTCTTGTGTGATATTTAGGCCTTTATGCTTCATTTACTTCTCTTTGAAAAAACGAGTGTTCAAGGTACTGTATTTTTTGCTCTATGATATTGAGGAGTCTGATAAACTGCTAATAATTTTAAAGATAATACCATTTAATAATTGTGGGACATGGATTGGGGAGCTCATGATTACTTTTTTAAATTGTAAACTATAAAAAGTATGTTGGTTGCATATAGAATAATATTTGTATGGACAAGAGTATCTTTCTTGTTTTTAGGTTAGAAGAAGCAATATCAGCAAATTATTGTAGAGAATCCATTAATAAAGTATTGATGATTATATTTGTGATACAAATCCAGCTGTGATACCAAGCCATGCTGTTGATATTGAACCATATAATACTGTGGTGCAAAACAGATGTCATAATTAAAATAGGCAATATTTTATGATTTATCTTTGTAAAGTTACTAGAGCATGGCTTATATGACAACCTTGCCAACAAGTTAGGAAATAAGGAAGATATGTGGAAAATAGCTGCCTGAACTCATATACTTTTATGTCAATTTCTGTGTACCTATTTCAATTTTCCCATCTCTGCAGAGACTTTCTAAAATGGGGTGAGGTTTTGCAAGAACATTAGTAGTTATATTTATTGTCAAAAAAAGGTTGATGAAGAATCAAACATATGCTAGCAATATGCTCTATCAGTAGGTCAGATTTTCAGGACAAGAAATAGAAACTCAGAGGAATTTTTAAAAACTGCTTTCTAGAAAGAAAAAATGTATTTTATATTTGAGGTAGTGAGAGTTTGTGGTGTTAACAGCACTTAGAGAGGGATTCTTGCATATCTTGAGTTTCTCAAATCTATTTCTAAGTGTTGTATAAGTGCTGTGTCTCAATATGTATTTATTCATATCTAAATATTGATATATATTTTTATTGCTCACTGCTCTTGCAATTAACTGTTTAATCAGAGAGGGGGAATTAACCATTTATTATATTTTAATAAATTAAGTTTTTCTTTAAGGCAAACTTTCACATTCTATATTATTTCCAGATTTTAGACATAAAACAGGTATGGGACTGTGACCTTTGTTCTTTTGCTTTCCAATGCATTAAGTTGCAGATGTTACAAGCTTGGCAAATCATGTGCTGCTGCTGCTACTTTGCAAGTTTCAGATGCAACTATATTTAACTGTTCTAAGCAGTGACAGAGTCTCCAGAAGAATCTGTATTTTTCTCTTGGAACCCCCAGAGAGCACCCTTGTGGCTGTCTAGTTTTTATCTAATTTCTATTACTATTATTTGCATTCTTATAGTGCCCAGAAACCTGAGCTAGGCAGGCATTGCATTCGAGTTCTCCTATATTAGTCCTGCATAAGAACAATCCACTATGAAATATTTCCAGGACACTTTACAAATTATGTTTCATTGAGTGCAAGAGTAAGATATGCAGGGGTTTTTTATAGTATCCAGTTGTCCCCATTTGAAAACTTTTCAAATATGAATATTTTCAAAACATTATGCTTGGCACCCTGGGTCTTTTCTTCGGTTTTCCCTTATTGGGTAACTGCAGCAGAGTTGCTCACATCAGCATTAGGATATTGCACAGAAGTTCATTTAAGAGCACTCTGATGAATCAAGACATTCTTCAGGTTCACAGGCATTCCTATTCTCTTCTAATTTTTAATGATTTTGAATATTGCACCAACTGTCTAAGCTATTTTCCAATGCCAATATGTCATCAGTTACAGAGATTACTGCTTGACTTGCATGCAATCAGCCTGTCCTGTTTTCTGTAGCTACTTGCTTCAGAAGAGCTGTCTTTATAGCATGCCTTAAGATTGGCACATAGATCTGGATGTATTTGCATTTCTTTCTCTCTGCTATGAATTTGTATTCATGGATGTTGCCAGACTAACTCAGTAAATTTCCTACTTTTCTAGTCTGAGTTAAATGATGGACAAGAGCAGATGATGATTTCATAAGGGAACTATTAAAATGCACTGGTCACAGAACTGTTTTCATTTACCAGAAGTGTTCAAGGAAATAAAATGTCTCCCAGAAATGTTTTCCTGTAGGTTTACTCCACTGAGCTGAACCAGCAGAGAAAAATTAATAAATTTAGAAGTGCTTTATGAAGGATCCACTTGCTCTCAAGAGGTCTGCTGGACTACCCTTAATCTATATCTAAAATGAGAGCTTGTTGACAGGGGTAGGTGAGTGGTGAAATACAAAAGAGACAGGAAAGACAGAATAGACATTTAGGGAAAATTGGAGGCAAAAATTGACAGAAAACAGGGAGGAAGGGGAAAAAAGGAGAAAGAGACTAAATCAAAACTACTTAAAAGTGACAATAGAGAATATATGCAAGTTGAAAACATCAGGATTTTGATTTCAGCTTAGATGGATGGTATTTAATGCCCTAAGTCTCTAGACATCCTAGCAATAGATGGGCTTATCTTTTTTCATCTCTCTCTGATTCAGCACTGCACTATGGGTTATAATTAAAGCTGGTCTAAGATAGCAACAAAAATGAATAAATTATTCATTGAAAACCAGCAACATTTTCTAAATAATGTATTCAATGAATAATATTCAACTAAAAATAGGTGCAATATACACAGTATTCTGTGCAGACTCTGAGCTGGTCCATGGCCCGCATCTTATCATAATGGGTATGATGAAATTGATTTATTTCTTTTTTAGAGGAGACAAGCAAGAAAAAATATTTTTATTTCTAGCCTCATATGATATGCTTTATTAGTGCACTTTGCTGTTAAAATTTTAAAGTTCATTTCAGTATTCTAATGGGCAAAATTAACTAATCCCTGCATGGAACTTAATGGCAGCCTAGACATTCATGATAATGATGATTATGGTAAGAAGAGGAAAATAAAGATAATTCCAACCAGATAAAGGTATATTTGGTGCTTCAGAAAAGCTTTCAACACCCAAAGAAAATAAAGAAAAAATTGTGAGTATCAATAAAATGGTATGTGGAAAATTTTGAGTGTAATTGATATGAAGAAGGATTTGTCTAATAGATAGAAAATTGCATTTCCTTACTGAGCTATCTCTTTCTAAAAGTCCTTTACAGCCCAGTGGCAGTAAAAACGACAGAAATTGTCAATGAAAAGCAATAGGGAGAAAATGGGAGAGAACATAAAAATTAACAAATACACATGGGAGTATAAATTGCAAAGTATTTAAAGGAAGATCAAAGAAGCAGTATAAAAAGCAGTCTGTTGATCTAAGGCCTATGAGATTCAAAGAATACATTATAAGTAAAATACCTTTTGTCCATGTTTTATACCATATAAGTATACAAAAATCGTATTTTGAATATACTTTAAATTTATATAATAAAAAATGATGCAAAGAAACCAAATATAATCAACATGTACTTGAGTAAAACTAATAAGTTAAGTATGAAGTTAGTGAAAGTGAGATAAGAAAGTCTGGTTTTTACCAATCATTAATATAAACATTAAGATATAATCAAAAAAAAAAGAAAAAGAAGAAGAAAAAGAAAGAAAAAAGTATTTTTTTAACCACCCCTATCCTACTCATTGCTAAAAGTCTTCAATCTTGCTGAACCTGTGAAATATTTAAGTAAATATTGGGTGATGAGGGATATTCCAGAAAGCTGGAGGAGTACAGATACTGTGTCAGAATTCAACAAGGCTGATATGTTGTGCCAAAAAAACCTAAGCCAACTTCACTTCTTAGCAAATTAATGTAAAAGCCAGTGTGCAAAGAATTTCATCTCCTCCGCTTTTCTTCTATTTTTCTTTGGTTTCTTTCCAAGAGCAAACATCACTTTGTCCAGCTTATGCTATCACTACAGATTAGCATTCCTTCTTTGTGGTTGCCAGTGCAAAGGAAGGAGTGGTGGAACATATTTTTTTCTTGGTTCTCCTATCCACAGGATGTTTCTGCTTCATTTCTACAGCTCTGATTAGAGAAGACAAGGAATTTAACATAGTAGCTGGGTTAATTATTTTTTTAATCAAGATTTTAAGGGAAGCGCATCAAAGCCAACCAAATTTTTCTTAGCTAAAGGCAGATTTTGCATGTGTGGACATAGAAAACATACAAAGGAAAAAATATTATTTTATCTTGATAGTTTCCTCGTTTTAATTCTAATAAAATATCTTCTTTTTTTACTACATAGGCATGGAAATTCATGTGGAGATAGTTGTCAGTTCTGAATCCCAGTTCTGAATCCCCAGTTCTGAATCTCAGAGGCTGAGATACATAAAGTCATGTTTCATATTATATTCTGATAATTTAGGAGTGTTCAATATACAAGCCAAATGTTAGATATATTTATAACTGTCCCTTTCCCACTGCTTGATAAAAAGTTGGGCATGTTATAACTAGTTTTACATTAAGATTTAAAGTTTAATTACATTACAAAAATATGTGGTTTAGTGCTACCTTAAGTAAATTCATATGTTTAAAGATGCTATCAAAATAATCTTGTTGAAATGTGGGTTGGTGAAGGAGGAGTTATTGAAAATGTACTGAATTTTATTGTCAATTAAGTTGAATACATTGTGGCTTTATTACACAGGAACATAGGTTTCCATAGGTGCCCTTTGGTACAGAAGTCATCACCACTCTACTTGTCAGAACTTTCTGAAATAAAATCTATTAAAAGCAGGAACACTGAAAGTAATTTAGGGAAAATACCTGTGTTTTGGCTCATTCAAATTGCTTTTGTTAAAGCATTTGAAATAAATAGAACCTCTCAAAACTTTCTTGTTCAACAACAATCACTGTAATCTGCACCTATTATAATACTGCGCCTTGTACTCCTTTGACAGCAGAGCTAAGCAATCAATACACTCCTTTTCAGCAATCTCTGCTGAACCAATCTCATATGGCTAATAGCTGGGACAGATGCATTCTATAAGAATTTCACAATTGTACCAAATGCATGTTGGCCTCTTACAGCCTTCTGTTAGCAAGCAATACTGCAATAATGTCTTCCTTAGCTCTTAGAATAATTTAAATGGCACAGCTAAAATCCATATTTTAAATCTAAAAGAAACAGTGGTGTAGAGATGTAGTTTAAAATACATAAAAAGAAATTATTATATAAAACAAGCACTTTCAAAAATCTAAAATGTCAGTATATGCAAATACTTAGCAGAGATACCAAACAAACTGAACTTTATGTAGGCCATAAAGAACACAAACATCCTTATTATATACAGCCTGTGCTTCTAAGTGATAGAAGCACTTTCTTTTACTAATCCATATATCTAGCTAACTGTATTTGTTCCTCTCTTGTGTATAATTTTCCTTGAAGTTTAATTGCCTTTTGTATTTATAATAATGTCTCATTGAATATATAAAAATGTCATATAATAGTTAAGTCTACATAATATATCTGCTCAGTGCTACAGCCATGTGAGGCAGAGAAACTAACCCAAGATGCCCTGAAGTGTTAAACAAGTCTGTACATGATATGTAGAATTGAAGGATTTATCTTAGTTTTAACGTGTTTGATAAATTTTTTATTGTTTCTAATAACTGCATGTGAAGGCTGACATCACAGAATCATAGAACTACAAGATAATTCTGTCTGGAAAAGACCTCAGGAGGTCTCTGGTCCAATCTCCTGCTCACACAGGGTCAGATATGAGTTCAGACCAGGCTGTTCAGGGCTTGTCCATTCTGGTATTGAAAATATCAAAGATATAGAACATTCAACCTCTCTGGGCAGCCTGTGCCACTGTTTTATTCTTTTCATTGGGAGAAAATTTTTCATTACCTTCAGCTTGAACTTCCCTTCTTTCAGTTTATGCCCACTGCCTTCCAGCCTCCCACCACACACTTCCATGAGCAGCCCAATCCATGCCCTTGGTAAGGGCTTTGTTGGGTACTGCTGTTGGGTACCTCCAGTGTGACTGAGCCAAGGCCCTTCAGCTCTCCCTACAGGGAAAGGGGTCCATCTGCACCATCCTGGGTGCCCGCACCCAAAAAGGAAATGTCTTGTAGTTAGGTAGTGCAAATCTTTGGAATTTCCCTGGCAGTGTAACTTGCCATCTTGCTAAGGTATTTTAGCTTTATTATAGAAGGACATTTTGAGAATATTAGCAGTTCTTCCTTTCACTTCTAATCCCTATCCATTGGCTGATGGCTCTATTTGTGATCTTATTTTTCACCTTAAAAATATGAGAAAGAGAAGATTAGAACTGTTTTCAGCAATAACTGGAAAAGAAATTAAGAGATCTTTGGTTCACATTTTGGGCTAAAGAAATCACTAGGGGTGTTATGAATTGTGTAATTTTTATGACAAGAGTAATGTATAAACAATATTGAGTTGCCTAGTGTATTCTGTCTACTAATGCATTTTCACAGGTGAATTACTTATTTAACCTGTTAGGCACTTAGTATTGGGTACACTGAAAAAGTTTTATTTCAATGAAAAATAAAACTTTGTTAAGTATTTTAATATTGAGCTGTACCTTATAATAAAATGATAACCAATTAAGATCATAGCTTCTAGTTTAAGGGTTAAATCAATTTCTTAGTTTGATAGATGAGGCAAAATCATCCTATTCATCTCACAAAAGAATGCACTTCAATGTTCAATGTCTTCTAGAATTATTCAGTGAAGATAGTAATAATTATCATATAATATTTCTGTTTTGTCAAATTTGTGAAATTTACTCTCTGCATAGACCAAATTAATCTTCCCTTTGTTATCCTGGAAAATATTATTTGCCTGATTGAACAGAAGACAGAATTTTTTCATTTGCCACGGAATCCAAATTTTTAAAGATTTTCAGTTTAACTTGGATGTTTGCTGTTATCATTTTAGTTCTGGACATGCCAGACATAGTCTCTGCAAGTCAAATAAAGAAGAATGATAAGCTGGACTGAACTTTAGCTGAGTGCACTTGGACACAAGTTCAAGTCTAGAGAAAAACCCAGAAAGTCATTGAGTTTCTCAAATTCGAGGAACAAGTTTCCATAGTCATTATTCTTTCTTCACAAAATTTACCTAAGCTTTCTTATGCAAGAACACTCTACTCATCTGTGTTTACTCCAGATTTTAATAAAGACTCTTGAGTACTGCTTCAATATAAATAATTAAATAACTAATAATTTTAATTATGCTATTAGTAGAGCTTTGAATGTACAGGTAAGAGAACACTGATATTCGATTTACTGTTGATCTGATTAGCAATCATGCCTTCTGGAAAAAACTGCAAAATGAAAAGTATCATCAATATCACTCTTTTGGCAAAAGAGTTTGTGTTTTTTTCATATTTTCTGCCCTTTTTTGGGAAAAAAACCCTCCCAAAATACTTATTTATTTTACAGTTGCATTTTGTTCTGATATGGCAGCTGCATGAAGGATGAGCAATAGGTTTATGATGTCATGTAAGTCTGGCACCACAAACTGGCGAATAATGTCTATTTTTATTTACTATTTGATTTGCACTTCAATGTGTCACGTAGGGCTTAGAACCAAAATATTTGCACATCTAATTTGATTTGGCAGTTGCAGACAGTACAGATTATGTAAAGAAATAGAAAGTAAGAGTATTGCCAGTTTGGTAAACACTTTTCATGAGAAGTCTCAAAAACCTAATAAATTAATAATGTCAGAAACACAAAAGATTTCTAAATCCAAAAACATGAAATTGAAACTTTAGTCTATGGCAATTGACAAACTACACTATGTAACAAATAAGAGAATCAATGTAGCATTTTTCTCCTTTGAGAATTTCTACTGAGAAAAAATATCTGCCGTTATTGTCATGAATTAAATATTTATTTAAAACTGTGTACTGAAATTAATCTCTTTTCAAATTTTCCTAAAACCACTGGGTAAACTGAGCTATTAAAAATTGTTACAGTGGATTTTAGTTGATTTCAGAGAAGATATTCATTCTGTTAGAGAACTTAATGCTTTGCTGACATATTGGAGTTATGTTTTTGGCCAACTTCCTCAGTAATTTCTAAGCTTTCATGCACTTTTTCCTTATATATGCAAATATTTTCAATAGAAAAAGAGCATTTACATGTAACTGCAGCAGATTATCCAGATTACAAGCTTTTTATTGGTGGAAATAAATATTCCTGGAATTTTAGAGGTCGCAAATAAGTTTGTCATTGCAGCCATCTTCTGTTGGCTCCAAAAATTATAAGGCATGATCAAACAGCTTATTTTCAACAACTTCAACAACAGCAAAAAAACCCCTATATTTCTCTCATTATTAGTAATCTTCATATCATACAGGCCATTTAAAGGAATATCTTTACTATACAACCACTGTTTAATAGCATCTATCAATGTTTTGTTTACCATTGAGTCAAAGAACTAGAACTCATATGCCTATCTTCAAAAAAAATTTCTCCTTCTTTCTGATTAATTTAAAAACAAATTAATTCACAGAAAGTTGAATTCTCTCATTCAGGATGGTGCTTACACACCCTTCTTGATATCCAGTCAAAGCCATATTCTCCTGAATATGTGGTTCTCCTTCCTGTGAACACATCTATGAAGGTGCTGGCAATGTACCAGAATAAATGGGGATGTTCAGTGGGCATTGTCTCAGTCTCAACCTACAAAGGCCATTAAGTTTCCAAATTATGTGTTTCAACCTGTTATCCATGAACTCTTAAATTTTTATCCATTATTAAAATTTTTCCAGTCCTGATATTCAACAATTATGGACCTCAAGGTGTGGACAGAAATGTTGAGATGACCTATGTTTCACCACACAACCATCCTGAAAGAGAGGTAGAAAATTTGGGAGTAAAAATTAAATTTCTTCTCACACAGGAAGAAGCAGGTATAAATCCTTCCAGAGGATCAAAATTAAGTACTTTTAGATTGCAAAACTGGTTGCAAGAGTATTAATAATTTGAAGGTTTACTGAGCTCTAGGGATAAAATATAATTAAAGACTCTACCAGGATAAAAAAATAAAACAAACTGACTGAGGAAGGCAGGTTTGATAGCCATCTATAAAACTTGGCCACACAGTGGTAAACAAAAAGTCACAATTTCCCTATAGAGCATGGTAAACAAAAAGTCATAGTCTCCCCACAGGCCACCCTCACAGCTTGACATTCAGGAGCAGTACTGAAATAGTGGCACAAAGTCTTACACTTCAGGGAAGAGACCAATCCAGACAAACAATCCCAGAAACAGACAATCCCATTTAACTTTAGTTATCTAAAATCAGGTGTCCAATTTTTTCAACCCAGGTCCCAAGCATTAAGAATAGTTTATCTCACCTATTTTAGGACCTCTATTTACAAGGAGCCTTGTTCAGGGGAGAATTATTTCTCCATTGACTGTAAAGGCAGTCTAGAGTGAGTAGTCCAGTCTATGGCCAATTATATTTTTGGATGGTTGAATCAGGGTGGGTAAATCTATCCATTAGTTACAATTCACTTATAGTAGAGCAATATGTTGAATGGATTTTCACCTGTAGGTGTACCATTGAGGGGTAGTTTCAGGAGTCAGCAGTTTCCCATCAGATATGCAGGTAGCAGGTAGGCATTTGTAGGGATTCATATAGGGGAATGTCTGGAGTGGTGCAGAAGCTGCACACCTCATCTGGAGCAGTAAATTCTCATCACACCCAAGGCTCAGGAAATGTGTGTATGTGTATCTTTGTGTGTCTGGATACATACATTTGTGGATAGCCACCTTTGTCTGTCACTTATCATGCACAGTTGTAGATTCAGGAAAAGGCATAAAAATGTTGTAAATTCCTGGTCTCCTCAGAGCATTTGTCTTGACAGAAAAGTCGGATCAATGCTGAGGAAGAGAGTACATCCTGCATGTAGAATTTGTCGCTGATGCCCTGGGGAATTATGAGATTATCTTTATTGTTTTTATTACAGTACCATCTGGGACTACTAGGCTTGGAGCTGGAGCCATCTGTGGCAAGTAACATGCAAACAGCCAGAAGGTGTCTGCCCTGGATTTGTTATAATTTAAATTAAAATAAAAAGGACAGCATACATATATGTAGAGAGAGACAGACAGACAGAAAAAGGAAAATAATTTTTAAAAAAAGGGGGGAGGGAGAGGACAGTGAGGTATTATGGCATTGGTAGCCAAAATATCTGGTTTTGCATTACAGCAAAGGAGAGGCTTCCTGAGGCAAGGATTCTGAATGCTCATAGGTAACTATCTCCCAACATATGGGAGATCCTGAAAGTAAGTGTGAAGGTGTTTTGAAATCCAAGTAACTAATAGATACACATTGATGAGTTCAGAATGTGGCTTAAAGCAAGGAAGAATGAGGTCTCCTGAGGAATAATGCCTAACATGAGCATAAGCTGTGCTGAGCTTTGCCAGTAACAGCAGGTATTTCATGAGGTTCATTCAACTGGACAGATACTATGTTCAAACACATTCAAACAAATGTGTTTATTGCCACATAGTTAGAATTATTTCTTGTCATTCCTTTACTGAAAGAGGAAATCTACCAAACCAATACCTTGAAATCATTTCAGCTTGTTTGTGACTTGAACAACCTCTACTTAGTTACCATGCTCTGAAATTTGTTTTGGGGAAATAAAGAAATAGTTACACAATTGAAGGATGATTAACTGGGCCAAATCCAATAGCTTCATCATAAACCAAGAGTGAAAACATTAAAGGTTTTTAAAACTTACTGAATGTCTGTTCTGGTCTTCAGAGTTTCTTTATAGAAAGCCTAACAGCATGAGAATCCATTTAATGGCCTTGAATTGGAAGCTGCTCCAAAACTGCTAGATTTTTGTGCCATTTAATCAGTTATACCCTCAAGAACATCCTGCAACATAAATGACACAAGGTAATTCAAAGCTGTTAGATAAGGGGATCCGGGGCAGTAAAAGCTTGGGGCTGAATTTTTAAAACATGCCTCTCCTATGTGTTGGACTATTTTGACATACAAAGCCATGCACAGCTGGAAAAAGGGAATACAATAGAGGCCCTTCAGAAAATTATAGGCATTGCTCCTGCAGGGTGAGCTGCTCATTTTGTCTCTGTAAGTAAAGCAGTAGATTAGCATGGAATGTCTAATATCAAACTGAATGTAAGGAATTACCTGCTTTACTACCAATGGCTTTAGTACAACAGAGACAGACTATTATACTCTAATAAAATCATAAACAGAATGCATTCTGTTGCCTTTCTTCCTTTTACTTTTCTCTGAATACTTTAGCCTTTATAAATGACAGGCAAAATAGAGGTATAAGATTAGATGTCTGTAAAATGTTAAAACAGACTAAATATTTTTTTATTTCTTTGTAAAAATTCTTCTCTGATAAAATTGTACAAACAATGTGCAATTCAACAAACATGTAAATTGAGCAGCAGTGGCTGAAATAACACTGTCCATTTTGCAGATTGCCATTCTCTCAGTCTGAACTTCCATGGGTCTTTTAAGGGTACTATGTGCTGCTGAAATATGTAAAGTATGATGAAATATTATTTAATTGACATGACTTTTATTAATAAAACTGAAATGTCAAGTTATTTAAGATTAATAAGTGACTTACTTTTCACTGGCATCATCAACAGTAGTTCAAACAGTGAAAGCACTAGAACTTGTTTTAGGTAGCATTTGTCCTCATTTTAAAATGAAAAGCAAATTAAATTTATATTTTCTAGTGCAGTGTAGTTATTTTTCACATCTAAGTGAGGAAGGAAGGTGAAATAAGGAATTCAACAAAGGTGATGAAGACATGTTTGGTTCTGGCATGAACAGAATATGTAACTTAGTTTGCTGTATCTGAGATTCTAGGAAAAAGCAAGTGAGGTCTGTGGACTTGCTGTTCATCATAGAGCAGAATAAAATATATCTTTTGAAGACCTGGTGTAGTTCACTGAATGCCCACAACAGCAAGCAGCTGTGTTAGTCAAGTGAAGGAGCTTCTGCCTGCCAACACAGATGGAGCACCTGACACGCTCCAGCCCATCCCAAGAGTGTGGTTTGCATGTGCTAGAAGAGCCAAAATTACTGACTGGCAGGAGGGAATCGCTGCACATAATGGTCACATTCAGAACTGGATGTATTTCAAGAGACACTGTAGTTAGTAGCATGATCAGATTGTCCCTGCTCAGCTCTTTGTGGAGACTGTGGAGTCCAGGGGAGCTGCAGAGGGAGCTCTCCTTGGTGCCCTGCCATCCTCTGGCTGTCGTGGTGCTGTGGGCCCTGGGTATACACTGTGAAGTGACAGTGGCTCTGGCATTGAGGAGACAAGAAGTTGGCATGAAGAGTGGCATGGAGAAATCAACTATTATTATTTAAAATTTACTTCTTCTTTTACCTTGTATTTATAGGTTTGCTGTTGAATGACCAGAAATAAAAAGAAGTCATGAAATGTAAGCCAAATAACCGAAGACTATACTAGACTGAAATCTCAAATTTTACTTCCTTAAAAGTATTGAATTACACAAGCAACAACTGCTGGCACAATCAATTGATTATATAGTCATATAGATCAATGTCTTACTTGCCATTTAGCATCACTTATTGATTTGACATCATGGTCTTCATAGGCAGTTCTTAGCATTCATCTAATTATAAATAAGCACTGTGGCAAAAGTATACACTTCTGCATATTCTTTGTCATATTAGTAATGGAAAATTGCTGGGTGGTGGATTGCTAAGGCAGCAAAAAATATGGTTTCTATGGCAGCATTTTTTTGCTGCTGGTAGATAGTTGAACAAGATTTGGCTCTGAAGTAACAACATGTATATGAATTACAAGATCTATATAATTTTCTGTACTGGGTACAGCAGTGACATCTGAGTGGGTGAGTATTGAACTGGTAAAAAACAAAAAGGATCAAAGAGCCTACATGGCCATATCATCACTAGGCTTCATCAATTTCTGAACACAACGTTGTGCCTCATATCTTTTAACTGGCTGGAAAAAGACTTTGGACTGCTGATGGTTTGACTTTGTACTTACACAGCAGCAGCAACACATAGCACTGTCCAATGTTTTCACATGTAGGAACTTCCATGGTGCCATTTTGATTGTATTGATGTGTCTGATGTGCACCTAGAGCAGATTAGAAGTACTAAAGAAGTGATGTTTATTAGCGAGCATTTTCCTAGTATTGACTCACCTGAGGTTCCTTAAATCTTCAAAAGTTTCTGACAAACCATAATTGCATTGCTTATGGGGATATTAGCAGTGGAGCATTATGGTAGGCTTGATATTTTCCTGATGCTAGAGAAAAATGTTAAAATAGGGCTCATTTTTTGCAGCCCAAAAAATGCAGGGGACACAAAGCATGATAGGACCACTCTGAATGGGTGTGTGCACCCACTCCTTGCTCTTCTCCAGGAGTATTAAGAGCTGGTTCCTCTGGCACACTGGTAAATGCTGTGTGGAGCACTGTTGTAGGTCACATTTTGGCTTCAGAAATTATTTTATTCTTAGAGCTCTCATGCTTGGTCATTCATCGAAGTTCAGACATGTCCCTTGTAAGTTTGGTGAGCATTGTGAAACAGACAGGAAAAAATGTGCTTTGGCAATGTACTTCTTAGAAGGCAAATAATGCTGTATAGAAAAAAAGAAGATGGAATTATGAAATGCTGTGAGTTTCATAAACTTTATCACCTCAAACCCTGTCTAATCTCTATGAGGAGAGAAGTATTTCTGTATCTCTGTATGTGCTGATTCAAGCACTTTCAGTATTTTCTAAGGTACTAGAGAAAGAAACAGTAGCAATCACTGCATGTTATCATGTTTTTTATGCTAAAACCATCAGAAATCTGCTGGTGTGTAAAATGGGAAGTTTTATTTTGAAAAATATAGCAACAAGGAAGCATTCAGTATATTGATCCTGTCTCTCCATTATCCTTTCTCATAGGTGCTTCTTTCTCTGCATCATAAGCAGTGAAGCACATAGAGACAGTGTCAGAAACATTCATAGTTACTCTAAGACCAAATCCCATGCAAAAGAAGAGATATTGCCATTGGATTTTGGTTTTTGGGGGTTTTTTTTTGGGTTTTTTGGAACCTTGTTATGTTCTGAAATGCAGTTTTTGATTGCAATCTTTATATTAAAATGACCTACATTTCATCAAGTTCATTCTACAAGTAAAAGAGTCTTTTAACACCAAGACCAGTGATTTTTTTCTCTCCCTCTAACCCCCACTACTGCAATGTTCAATCCAGTGATGTAAGGGAGATACTGAGATAGGATAGCCACTGTGAGCAGTCTAAATAAATTCTCCTCACATGTTTTAATAGTTAAATCTACTTTGCTGGATTTATGAACCAGAAAGGAGAATGGGTTCTTTAAAGGGTTGTCCTTAGCTGCATGCCAGTTTTGTAGTCTGCTGTTGGAAATAAACTTTTACTTACATCAAGTTGTTTGCCTAGTTGCACTAAAGAGAGCTGAGAAAATATAAAAATTGGGACCTATCAGTAAGGAAATGCTCATAAGGAGCATCTGAAGAACTGTCCCAGTTGTGATGTGGAGGCAGAATATTCCTGTCTTGGAATCATCTGGAAGGAAAAATGAACCCTCATGAAAAAGGTAGAAAAAAATGCTTGAAAGTGCTGCCATCACAAAAGATTAAATTAAAAAGCATGACAATATTCAGAAGTTTAATAAAATTACTGAGTCAGTAACAGCCCATTTCTTTGATCCTTTCAGTGCATTTCAGTCACTCCCTTTTTAAAATTAGATTATTTGTTTTCTCTCCAGATTTAGCAAATGTCTAGCTATTTTATTATTGAATTACCCTATGTTTGCTAACTGTACTTTTTTCCCAGGATGTGTCATTTACCTTTTTTTTTGTTCCTCATAGAACTTTTTACATTGAAATTTTGTTCCTGCCTCTTGGTAGTAATTTGTGGTGTTTTACATGATCTTTCTTATGTTCTACAAATGGGTATAGGGAGCATTTCTGAAGATATGAGAAATGAGTGGGGCCCAGCAAATTAACTTCACTAATGAATTATTAAAATTTAGGTAGAACTCTATTTGCCATAGACCACTGAAAAGCTCAGACAAAAATCTGTCAGTGTTTAAGCCTTTTGGAGAACCAATTTTGGAAATGCTGAAGCCAGTGTTACTTCACAGCTTGGAAGCCTGAATTCTGAATACAAGCCCATATTGAAGCATGGGATGAAGAAATCTTCAACTTCTCAGACTGTTTTCAACTCCATGTAACAGAATATTTGGTTTTGGGCAGAGGTTCCAGGAAGGAGAGGTTATTTTTCATTCAGAACACAATTACATAAAATTAAAGAAAACTAGAAATAGCATGTCTAGTATTAATCTCTACAGTATAAAATCTATCTGTCTATCTATCTATCTATCTATCTATCTATCTATCTATCTATCTATTTTCTTAACATTTTACATTTTCAAAAGTGGACTAGTTGTTTTGTGTTGTATGTCAGTCTTCATGAAAAAAGAGAAACCATTTTGGATTGGAATGTATTTGAACAAAATATAACACACCGAGCAAGAACAGAATTTTAAAAAATCGAAATGTGGTACTTCTTTCTTGTTATTATAAAAGGAAATTTGACAATGTAGTTTTGAGCAGTCAAGGTGGCTGAGACTTTAGCAGTCCATGTAGACTACTTAGAAAGTAATGCATATGAAATTGATTTTATCTAGACTATTGTAGGTAGTAACTCAAAATTACCTGCCCAAAGCATAATCATCACTCTCTTGATTTCTGCACTGCTTGCAAGTATTCATAGGGATAAATTGCAGGTATGCTGTGTGATTATATAGCACACACTGAACTCTGGCATCCCTCAAACAGTCCAAAGGAACCTCATGAAATATCAGCAAAACCTGTAATTTGTTGAAAGTCCATTATCTTCTTTTAACCAAAATACCCCGTGGCTAGAATACAGCCACACACACAAATTTATCCTTACAGAGAAAAAATTCTTAAGAGTCCCTTTTTATTATCATTTACTTTACTGTAATAGTGATAACATTACAAGCACCTACCCCCTGTATAAACAGGAGGAGTTCTGGACTTTCTAGTGAAAAAATAACTTGCAGAACCAGGTTTCCATATTATTTGAACACTGATGGGGTCACACTGGTCACTCTCTTTTTAATCTAATATAAAAGAGAATTACATGTGGTGAACCAGCTGCAGGATAAGTGTCATCCCTCACCCATTGTTTGGTTGACAGTTCCATTGTCCCTGTGGAAAAGGACTGTCAAGGGACATCCCACCTGGGAAGAGGTGATTGGTCTCTACTGATGTTAAAAAAATCAAAGTAATAAATGACATAAAAATAAGGATTAAAAAAATAAAGTTGTTTTGTTGGATTTTTTTTTCTCTATTCACTGGATAGTCAGAGAAGTTAAAAGGATAGAACAAGAACAAGTTTTTTACTAACATGCTTTACTAGGAATACAGGCACCTGCAACCTAACATAGAAGAGGGTTTGAAGTTATCAAAGTTTGGGAGTCAAAAAATGAAAAGATCTCCAAATCCATGCCCTAATCTGATGGGCCTGACCTCTTTCCCTTGTCAGCTACAAGTGCCAGCAGAAAATATATGAAAAAGTCTCAGTTTTTACCTTCCCTGCTGTAAGCACTGGATCTACTTTCCCAAATTATATTCATCTCCGTACTGAAACATCTAGAAATATCTGTTTTAGAAATGGGCTATTGACAGGATTCAATTGCATGGGCTTCCTCATCTGATAACAATTTCCAGTGCCCAAGGATATTCCATCTGCTTCCCAGGTAGCTCTTCTAGAAAGGTGTGAGTCTTGAGTGGAGTCCAGTGCATCCAACAATCCTGTATGGATGCAATACTACCACAGGAATCTCAAAAAGAACTCAAAGTCTCCCACTAAGCCTTCGGCCATCACAGGCCATGCAGTCTAGAGAGCAGCTCATGTTGCTCTGAAGTGGATCCTGAGTGCAGGACTTCTCACAGTCCATGCTCTGCTGACAAGATGTCAGCTGCACTCACCCTTGAGAGCATCTAAGGTAAAAGCTACTCCACAGGTGGGAGAGAGGATCTAAAGCAGACATGCTCTGACAGAGCAGGACTAAGCACACTTCAGGTAGCAGTGAACGCTTGTGGGCAGCAGAACCAAACCCCAGCACTCGACTCTGTAACAGGAGAGTCTGGGCAGGGCACGTTTCAACACCTCTCCTTAGGGGTCATAGCCATGAAATTAATACCTTTCTAAGGGCCTGCACTTATGACTACACAAGTTTGTGCTCAGTAGGACTATCTTGTTAAAGTCATCTCCTGTTACTCAGCTGCAAGTAATGCTTGGGCAGTCCATGGGAGCAATCATTCTTACAGTGCTCTCTGCATCACTGCTCTTTGGAAAACTTTCCTTGGAACTGGTAATGAGAACACCCTCCAGGATAATGGAAAACTGAGTGTGGAAATGTTCCATGGGTGCCAGAGGTCAGCATCTGTTTTCTAGCTTTTCTTGCCCTGGTATTGAATCTTTAGTTGGATCTATTTGTGCCTAAACTGAGCAAGCTAATGGAACCATGCAAGCTTACTGCTGCGCAAATAGCAGGCGACTACAGACTGATAATGTACTGCAGCATGCTTCTCTGTGGCCTCAGAAAAATCTAAGGATACAATTCAAAGCTGATGATGGCCTTTTATTGGTATATTTTCTATAAATAGGTCTGTATTTTTATAAATTTTTGTAAATCAGGTCTGTGCTGTATCACCTACCCATGGTATGTGTGGTACATCGTTATTTACATCAGAATTCACCCCGGGCAAAACTACAACTAGTGAAAATTCATTCCTATAACTAGGGTAAAACTGGTCTTATACTACCAATCAAATGTCTATTACAGCACTGCTCCAAGCAAGAAAATATTACAGGGATGAATGGGAAACTTAATTTTTTTTCTCATAGACTATAGGTTGATGTTGTATTTAGGGTATATGAGAAGGACATGGACTGTTAGAGTGAGTCCAAGGGAGGGACACAGGGATGGCTGGAGCACTGGGCATTTCTGTAAAGATAATGAGGGAGTTGGGATTGTTCAGCTTGGAGAGGGTTCCAGGGAGTCCTTATAGCACCTTCCAGTACTTAAAGGGGGCTACAAGAATATACGCCATGTTAGGAAAGGGCTTTAAACTGAGAGAGAATAGGTTTAAATTAGATTTAGATAATAGGGAGAAATTCTTTGCAGTGAGGGTGTTGAGACGCTGGAACAGATCATCTTGGGAAGCTGTGGATGCCTTATCCCTGAAAGTATCAAGGTTGGATAATGGACTTTGGTCTAGTGGGTCTGGTCTAGTGGAGGGCGTCTCTGCCCATAGCAAGGAGTTGGAACATTATGATCTCTAAGGTCACTTCCAACCCAAAACATTCTGTGATATGAGGCTATCATATAGCATATCTAGCATATACTAATTTTGTGTACTGTGCAGCAAACTAAGGACACTAAACATAATTTGGTTAATGAGGATTCTGCCTCTAAATGGTTTTTTGTATCGAATCACACTGTATTCAAAATCCAACTGAATCACTTCAAAATCCACCTGGCAGTACAAATTTCCTGACTGCCTCCAAGCCAGGTTGCCAGCTTTGGACTACAGGAAAGCAGTTGCCTGTACCAAGCCAAAGTGTCCTCCTGCACACAGACATCCTGTGCTGGGGAGATTAAACCCTGAGGAAAATCTTTTCAACATTTCTAAAAATAACATCTTGCTTCTTATTCTTCTCTGCCAAAACAAATTACTAGTATTTTCCCTATGGAAAGACTCCAATAGCATTGCTATTGGGAACTCTGCTGCTCTGAATCTAAAAATCCAACCAATAAATCCAATAAAGAAAACCACAGAGGAGAAAAAAAGCAGGTGTTACTCTAATACAGTTCAGGCACATGGCCAGGCAACTTTCATGTAGTTACAGGGAGATGGACAAGATGACCTAGACTATATGTCTTTTCTTCTTTATCAAAAATTGCTATCGTTTTATAATTACATCAAATAAAATTATTCTTTCTTCAGGCTGCAAGTGGTGCCAAATGTTATCAGTATGGAAAGGCAGGACATTTAAACCACTCAAGCAGGTGAAGTCAGTCACTGATATTATTTTCCTGAGTGCTGATAATGGCTGTTCAGCTAATCCGGTTCATAGACTGCTTTGCTATGTTGTAATGATATTTGCACTCCTGGAAGACAGCCACACACTATTGAAATGATGCTTGATAATGTTTCTGTACCAGTTCCACTTCAATTGACCTGACTGCAGTGTTATCAAAATGTTCAGTTTATAGAACCTAAGCTATATTTGTGTCTCCTTGATGGAAAAGAAAAATCAGTCCCTAAACAGAGTGACCTTATTGTGTAAGTTAGAGATGACTCTTTGCTTGAGTGCAATAGGGGAAAAATTCACTTTGGGGGCTCACATTCTTTCCATTGCTATTTTAAAACTACAGGCTGTCCTTCACTTCCACACAGAGCAGCCCTAGTGTTTGACCCCATCTTCTTGATGACAAGCTGAATGCAGGGTGGACTATGGAGTGAGTGTTTTTCAACATAACTCAGCAAGATATTGTTCTTACTTTTAACATAGAGCCCTCAATCTGGAAAGGTAGAGAGGAGTCTAACAACCCAGCTGTCACCCAAGGAAGAGATGTACAATACAATATGTTTACAAATGCCCCACTGGTATGTAGCTAAACCTTTGTTCTTTACTGAGTTTGGGTGAATCAGGGCCAAATGTGGTAGAGAGTCTGGTAGGGGAAGTTACAAAAGCTACATAAAGTCATATAAGCTGTTCTGACTACCGTGGAGCCAGGCTTTGTCTGCATGGACAGTAGTTCCATTTAGTAGGAGTGGATCTGTAAATTGGAAGGGTTGATTTTGAGACACCTACATCCACCTTGTTCAGACATTTTGCTTTGGACAAGATTCAGGCTGCTCCCTAGAGCAGTGGTCCCCACTACACACGAGGATCAAAGATGTTTGCAGGATAAGTTGGTCTGCACTTTTATGTTTCCATTGTAGTTCAGGCACATTTAGTATGTACCCTGGGCAGTTCTTATGCTGCAGTTTCCCTTGAAAGAAAGCCAGCTGCACACACCAGAGCTGATTTATGAACCAAGCCAACCTGCAGGAAAAGAAGAAGGCTTTTGACTTTGCTTCAGAAGCTTGCTACTGCTCTGATCCAAAATACTAAGGCAGAGGTGGCCACAGTCCCTGAAGAATCTCTGCCTGGTACCTGTTTTGGTTTTTTTTATTTTTAGAATAAATAGATTTTAAAAGTAAATAAAAGACATACCCTCAAATATAGATATTTTAAGCTTCTCAAGCCTGCACTGCAATTCATTTCCTTTTGCCTTGAGAATCTCAAATGGCTTGAATGAGGTGGCCTGGCAGAAGTACAGATGGTGTTATACCAGAGTAATGATTAGACTGTACTTAAATACAAGGTTCCAGAATCTGTTAAGAGCATGTGAGCAGCTTTTGTGATCCTAGAGTCAAACCAACCCCAAAAGTCCTCAAAAACTCAAGGGACTAGAAGAAGAAGTCTTATTTCAATGAAATCAAGGTGAATGCAAATATGGAAGGCCCTGTTGTGCATGAGAATTTCAGAATTTCCTTCTGGTTGTTTAGCATGAGTTTGCAAACAAAGGGGAAAATAAGCTTAAACTCCACATAAAGCTGTCTTTAATTCAGACAAGGTCCAGCCTTTGCCTTTCCTCCAGTAACTTTGAATTTTTTTAAATCTGCACACTGACACTCATTGTAAATGGAATTCAACCCAGTGCAGAACACTAGTCAAGCTCCTAAATTTTGCTCAAGGAGGGGCAGAGAATAGTAATTAGGTTTTCTCTGCAGGGTTGAATTTATTCCAAAATTAGATGCCAGTGTCACATCATTACATTTCAGGGCAATACAACTAATTACCAAATACAGGATCTGAGCAGAAATTAAGTCATTTCTGAAAATGTCTTGGTGGCCAATTAGTGTTTAAAAAAACACAGGTTTTTTTTTTTTTGTTTGATATGTGATAACTTTTCTGGGCAGGAATATAATTTCTGAATTAAATAATGCCTGAAATGGGTTGGGTTTGTGTCTGTTGTATGACTATCTTGTTTGCTTTTTCATTTTAATTTTCGATTATTTTATTGTATGCTGACTATTTTTTGTTTATTGAAAATATAAGCATGACATAATTTCATTATCCTATTCTGCATGCAAGCATGTATAACATTTGCAAATGAAGAAGTGGTAAGGAGAAGCAAATTCAGTAAGAGGGTTTATTATGCATGCATAACAAGCAAGTGCTTGTTTTAGAACAGTACATCTTGAACAGTTGTGATAAGGATTGCCAGGATTTAACTATGACTTTTATGAATAGAAATTTTTAAGTATGTACTGAAGAAAATACTTTAGTTCATGGACCTCTGCATGTTTTATCTGGAGTACCAGCCAAAATTGTTATATTTGTTATTAGTTAATTTGTTATGAGTTAATTAATTTTGAGTAAAAATCTGAAACAGAGAAACTAGGGACAAATGTATTATTAAAAGACTTGTCATAAACTCTCATTATTGCAAGTAGCCTTTTATGGCATCCTCAGTAAAATGAATAAAAACTGAAAAAAGATATTTTTAAACATTAACCATAAAATCAAAAAATATGAAAAAAGGATTTTTTTATATTTGAAATAATCTCAAATACTCATTCCCATCAGCTTTGCAGGCTGCTGTAAGTTTCAAGATATTGAAACTATACAAGAAGTGATGGCAACATATGTTTACTTGAAGTGATTTGTGAAAATGCAGGTGATTAGGGGAACCAAATTGGTAGCAGGGACAGTAGCAACACAATTTCTCCTTATAGCAGAGTATAATGCTGAAGCATTATTTAGATTTAGTGATGCCAAGTTCTTATCACTTATATAGAATAATATCATATATAAATTTAATATATTAATAACATAGTAAAAAAAAATCTAGCAACATATTATTAACATTGCTTTGATGTTATATAGAGAATATTTGCATCACTATTTTGCTACTGTTGTCATAGTATAATAACATGATGAATGTAATATATATATATATTAGATGGAATTATAAAATAGTTTTATAGTTATGTTATATATACTATACTACAGACAATAAACAGAAAAATGTTGAAGAATGTATATCCACATGTTGAGGTTTCTTTTCAGTTAGGTAATTAACATGAAGATTTTCTTTCCATCATCTTCCATGGCTATGTTTTCCCTTGTACATTTCCTTGGGTGCTTTGTCATTTGTTCTTTTATTTTCCAACCATCTTCTTTGTCACATTTTCCCATGCTTTCTAGAAATCTTCACTCACTAAAATTATTGAAGATGTAGCCATGCAGTTCACTGGGCTCAGGCTGGAGCATGGGGTGCTATTTCTGGCACAGCCCAAACCTACAGGCAAATCTTATTCCTGTCATTCAGTGCTTGCTTTCACTTTCTCCACAGTGCTGGAAGTGTACAGGGTTGTACTGAACTCCTTTGTCCTCCTGGTGATTAAAAAAGGGGCATGAATAAATGTAGTACCTGGTTCCCAAATTGAACAGAAAATTCACATTTTAGTGGGCAAGACATGAAAGGGAGGCCACGTTTGCAAGGAACGGCTTAGCTATTTAACTTTAGGAAGGTATCCCAATCCCTGAGGAAGGAAATATAAAGGCTGATTCCTTCCCTTGTTATTTCCAAATGATATCTCATTCAACAAGCTGGATTGACACTGGGCTCACAAGAGGCAGCTGTGATGGCCAATGCAGCCCTACAGGTTCCAGGAAGGTGCAGGCAAGTCCAGTGCTGTAAAGCTGAGCATGATGAGGCCAAAGTCCTGGTTCTGTGCTCATTGTGGAAGGCAGTCATGCTTCAGAATGATGTTTTGAATAACAAATATAAGTTTATGCAACCATAAGACAAATTGTCTTAAAGATGAAGACAGAGGTGACCATATACATCACACACGGATATAGCTGCTTTTTATTTCTCTCTGTTAAACATATACAGCAATTAAGGCAAAACTTGTCAGAGTTATTTTTCTAGAACAGCATAAGTATTTTGAATATATATCTTGTATTGAATTCATAAGTCAGAAGTCACTAGAATAGAGGTCACTGAATATGCCTAAGTGTCCAGCATCTAAGAGCTGTGTTCCTCTCAAAAGGGGAAAAAGAAAATTTTCAGGCTAGCAGTAACTGCTGTTATGAAGTTTAAATCTCACTTGATCACACCTGTCATAATGCAAATGAGCTCCTAATTGCTTTTGAATTACTACAGACTTAACTTCCTGAATAAACTAGTCAAAGCCCTAACAAATCAAGTCAGAACTTCTGCTTTTAGAAATTTCCTGTGGCATAGTAGTTGTATCAAAAAGGGTGGAGACTATCTCTAAATACAGGCAATAAGACCTGACAAAAACATTATTTCCTGTATATTTCTACAGTGCACTTGTGTTATTCCCCAAATGTGTGGGACAGGGTTGTGAATTCTTGCACTAGTGGGAGCCTGTCCCATCAGAGAGCTGTTGATATCAGTGTGAGCCAGCTCAGAGCAATCCAGCTGCACAGAAAGGCATCAAATCTCATCATGGTTGGTCTTCTGTTCCAGACAGTATATTGACAGCATAGCAAAAAGCTGATGAGTGATGAAAGTTAAAGGCATTACACCCAAATCACCCACCATGGAAATGCACTAGAATAGGTTGCTTGGAACCAAAATGTAAACAGTGAAGTGTCAATAGGATGGAAAAAAAATAACAAGGTTCAGAAAAACTGTGGCGAGAGAAAGTTTGTGCAGAAGGCAAGCAATTACAAGAAAAGCACCATATAAATTAATTCCTCCAGGCTGATTAATAAAATTGCTATTCCAAGTTGTTGGTAACTGAGATTATATTCATGGTTTTTTGTTTGTTGCATTTTAGTTAATAACAGACAGTTTACTACATAGGTTTCAAATACTGGAAGGAAATGTCTCATCATTAATTCATTGAGTCATCTATTTTAATTAGATCAAGAGTTAGAGAGCTCACACACTTGTATTCATATTCATTAAGGAAATGCACCATTACCTAATAAGATTGTGCATTGTTTCATGACACAAATGGTTGGAGTAACAGGTTATAAAAATCAAAGTTAGGAACTACTATTCACTTATGTTGCATTAAAATTATTAAATATTCAACACAGAATCACAGTTAAAAAATAAAGAAGAATTCAGAGAGTCAGTAATGGATATAAATGCAATCATTTCTTTAAGACTCATTCTTTGGAAATGTGACACACAGCAAGGCAGGAAATTTAATGATGGTAATCTTAGAGCTGAGAACTCCCCCATTTGTATTTATAATAGGTGATGGTGAAGCCAGAAATATTCTTTCAAGTTGAGAGATGTCAGCCTGGCCCAGTTTTCTGAATTCAAGCACCTCTACATTGCCCTATGTTCAGAAAATTCATGGGATTAAAGGACACCCCGGGAGACCTCATTTTACAGCATCAAACAGCAATCAGCTGCTTGAGTTGTTGTCTCAGGAAGCCTCAGGTCTCCACAGCAGCACTAGAAGTGCTCATTATGTGTGGGTAACATATTCCCAACCAAGTACTTGTGACAGAATTAGTTCTATGTTATATAGTTTATTCATTTGAGGGAAGATGAGGATGGATCATCCTTTATTTGTTAAACAAAGTATCTGTTAAGACCTTTTGTGTCCCAGACACTGACATTTTATTTTAAATTGCATGTTGCGTTATACAGCTCTGTTCCTAATACCAACATGATGAATTCAAGAGCACAGTAGATGTTTGTTATCAATTTTGTACCATATTAGTATTTTACTCACAAAATACCACAGCAGGAAAAAAAAATGTAGTCCTTTAAACAGCCATTTTCTCTTCCACATCTTGATTTGTTTTTGTTTTTTTTTTTCCAAATCTGTCTCTGCAAGAATGTGCTCACCCTCTCTTCTATTATTTTTGATAATCTCAGTAAATCTCCCTGGATCTTAATGGTATCTTCCTTTTTGTTTGTTTTGTTTTCCAGTTTATTATGCTTGTTATAGCTGGATCTTACAGCCTCATTAGAATCAGTTTCAAAGCTTCCATCGAGTCCAGCCTTGCTGGGCCTTACCGGAGCCTGGGCTGGAGATGGGGGCAGATACAGCAGTGTTTGTTCCAGCTTCTAGGAACAGACTTCACCAAGACATGAGGATAGGCTGGAGCATTTCAGGCCAACATTTTCTGATAGCCCTTCATGCCCTTTTGCAACGTGTCCTTAACCTGGGTGATAGCATAGAAAGAGAATTTGGTAACTGGCAAGGTGTCACAACTGATCGTGAGCATGGGCGTTTCTCCACATCCTCATGAAGGCCAGGAATTTGCTCCAAAGATATATTCTGGCAACATTTTTTTCTTCCTATGAATAAGTAATCAAAACTATTGCAGACTGACAGTTGGTTAATGAAGATCACTACCAATTATACAGCCTGGTAAACACAGAAACTGGCAGGAAGGACCAGGATTCTGTCTCTTTCTTAAGTTGTTATGTGAAGGAAAGGAAGGACCAGAAAAATTAGAAGGCAAGAGAACAAAAATGCAAAGCCACACAGGATCACCTGTAAATTGAATAGGACACATACATTGATTCTGTTCTGTACCCCTGGAGTGGTTGTACACTGAGCTTGAAAACTCAAAAAAACACTTGGCATTTGAATACAGGGACTCCTTCCAGACAGTTATTTCCTGCATCAAGGCTGAAGAAAATGGGATGACAGAGAGTTTAACTTTGGAAATTGCCATAAGGGTGCCATCAATCTACAAGCTGAGTATCCAGTTGTATTTAAAAATCAACTAATTTTAATTGCCATGTGTGCTGCAGGGTGAGTTTCAAGCCATAAGCACTTGGATAAAATAGAGGTAGAAAAAGTATTCCTTCCTTCCTTCCTTCCTTCCTTCCTGCCTTCCTGCCTTCCTTCCTTTCCTCTGTTCCTGTCACACTCACGTCTTTCATAGCTCCCTCTTTCTGTCCCTTCCATGCATTTTTTCCAATCAGAATGCAAATATTATACTTTCATCTAAATTAAAGGATTATTTTTTTTTTGCTTTAGGTGAGGTCATGGAATTGTAGCTTGTATAAAACTGCAGTTAACAAAAGAAAGTATATAGAATTTTATAACTCACTTGAACTTTGGGGAGCAGAGGAAGGATATGTGTGTGTGCAAATAAACTTTGTGTTTCCATTTGAACTTCATAAAGCAATTTGGAATTCTTTCTTTTTCCCTTGGATAACCTCAAGTTCTGAGAAAAACAAAGCTTACATAAATCAGTGTTCTGGGCTTCTGTTAAAAAAAAAAAACCAAAAAAAACCCCAACAAAAAACCATGAAAAGATAATGTGCAGAAATGCCCTGATTTCTGGTTAAAAACTTCCCATCAAATGCTACACAATGCAACAATGATGCAGTAGAGTGCAATAGATGAGTTTTAAGTGAAGGTGAGTGGTTATAAATATAATTCAAGTGTATGATTAATGCTTACCCTGTAAGACATTTTCTGAAGTAGATTGCAAATATACATAATATAAGAGATAAATTGACCAATCTGGATTTACTAATAGTTTATTAATATTTTATAATAAAATTAAAAATTATTCTCTGTTGCTATGAGCAAAGAAACCCACTGATATGAGATGTATTGCATAATTTATGATATTGACTAAGTCTACAGGAACTGGTTTTAATATTGTGGTATCTGAAAAGAAAGAGTCCAACAATCTTAAAAGAGAGAGATTTAAATGTTTAATTCTATTGTTATTAAAGACTATAAAGTGCTATCTGATATGATTAGCCTGTATTTTGTGAAAAAGGCACTTAATAAAAATGGTTCTAACAGCTATATATGAGTTGTGTGATAACTATTATTATGCTCATATCAAATGCCTAAAATATTTTCTACACAATTTCCTTAACAATGATCAAAATAATTTTTGAAAAGTGCTTTTATCTAGCTCAGATATGAAAGACACTACATATAAGTTATATACATATATATGTATTTTATAGAAGAAGCCTTTAGGTCAAAAGGTACAAAGATCCTAAAAACCGTCAAGTACATTTAATCTGAAAAGAGGTGATAAAGAAATATATCACATCAATCCATGCAGTGCTAGAACATGCATTGTACTCTAAAAATCACAAGTGGAAAAGCGAGAATAGCCAGGCATAAATGGAGGAATAACTCTTCAGATTAATTGATAATACCTCACTCATCTGAAAAGGAGTAAAAGAAATGATCACCTGAGAGGAGGAGAGAGAAAGTAGTATGAATCAGTGAGTAAATTGAAGGAATCGGCTTTGAATGGAAGGCAGACAAAAACGTCACAATCAGATTCACTGAAGGACTCACATTTGTGCAGAAAAGCAGGACTATAAGGAAGAAGTGAATGATGGGTTTTTTCCTTCCTCTTCATAACAGGAACAGTTCTGTCCAACTTTAAAAAAACATTTCTATTCTATTTACATTTTTCCACAGTCATATTGACATGTAAGGTCAGTGAACCATATCTACAGAGTAGCTGGAAATATACTGAGATTTTCTATAATTTTCTATTTTTAATCTTACCCCAAAAGCTTTTAGAATTTTCTTTTAAATGCCTAGAATATAATCCTAACTGTAAGAAACCCACATCTGTTTCCGGTTACCCCAGAAATTGTTTCAGCCTCTACCACCACAAATTTTGAGAGTTCTGATGCCGTTTGTGTTCTCAGGCTGTCCTTGAATCATATTTCTTCATCTTCTTAGAGCTTTTGCTCTAGTTACTAAATTGTAACATTTTTTGTTGTTCTTTAATGGCAGCGTTTATATTTTGAAATTGTTCTTTAATGACTTTATGCTTGGAAACCCTTTCAAAGCAATAAGTCAAATGATAATGCTAGCATTAATATGGGGGATAGATTAACAATGAGGCTCAGAGATGAAAATCAAGCAACAAGCCATTAATCATTAAAAAGATTTAGTGTAACTTAAGATTTTCCCAAATCTTCAAATCAAATTTAGTCAACCAAATCCCATCATATATTCCCCCTCATAAATATATCATGGTTCATCTTAAAATGACACCTTCAACTTCAATGTGAAAATTGTCCTTACCTATTTTCCACTGATGATGAGAAATCCATATATTATGGATTCCAGCCATAATATATGAATATATTGAAATACTAGTGAATATAATAATTTCAATTTCTATTGTATATAAATGAGCTATACATTTATATCTATCATTTGGTCTTTTTGCCTGAGTGTATTTCCCAGTCTGTATGGAAATTGTTTATTTGCTGTATTCAATTTAATTTCGTTTTTCATCTGCATCTCAGTAGTTGCTTAATACATGGGAGCAGATCCTTTATCACCTTCGTTTACAACTGGGGGGCTGTCCTCACTCAGGTGCAGAACCTTACATTTGGCATTGTTGTACCTCCTGAGGTTCACATGCATCCACTTGATCCAAGCTTGTCCAGTTCTCTCTGGATGGTGTTCCATCCCTCAGGCATGTCAACCCCACCTCTCAGCTTCTTGTCATCTGCAAACTTTCTGTAGGTGCACTGGATCCCACAGTGTCATCTATGATGTTACTGAACAGCACTGGCCCCAGTATGGCTCTGTGGGGACACTTCTCATCACTGATCTCCATTTTACCCCTTGGTTTTCCCAAATTGAACTTTCTTTCCATTTACGCTAGTTCCACTCTATTTTTAATATCCTCTTTAAGCTGGCTTTATTTTATAACTCATGTTTCTGCACTGTATGCAATTCCAGGCAGATTTTTCTCAGCTAAATAAATTATATTTTGATAATTCTTCTGTCATGCTTTAACCCTAGTTGAAAACTAATCTACTATGAAGAAAGTTAACTCTATCCCAGTCAAAACCAGTACATATTTCCTTTTAGATATATCCCTTTGCAATATAAAATTGTGCAAATCCTCAAATTTGATTAGTTGTAAATTTTTCTAAAAATTAAACTGAATACATACAATTTTGTATGCAACTTACAGTTAGGTACCTAATTACCTTTGCAGGTCAACTCTTGATCACATTTTCAGAATGTGATCTCAATTCCACCAGTTTCTGAAAATGAGGAGAAAAATGTTGGGATGTTTGAAAAATGCCCTCTATATCCACAACAAAGATTTTTAGTGGCTGTATGATCCATTTATAATATTGAAAATGAGTATAGAAAATCTCAAAGTTCAATTCCTTTCTAAAGTTACTTTCATTTGTCTTAGAAAATAAAAGATTTTCTGAAGGTCTGAATAGATCTGCTCATGTTCTTTGAATTCTTATGTCCTATAAGGTTTGTTCCAATCAGCACTGATGATTTTGATAGTAAATAGGTTAGGAATTGGTCTGCATGTCCTATTAGTCCCAGCAGGGTTGTACTCTGAGAGGTCTGTAGGACCTGCTAAAAGCATTGCACTTCTCAGCATTCTAGTAGCAAATGGATGTGCAGATAATTGAAAATGTTGCAGTAATTGGCTGAGTGTGAAAAATATGAAGATGTATTTATTTTCAGAAGTTAGGTGTTGCCCTCTATGAGTCAGCTGAGAATGGCAGCATTTACTGTCTTTGAAGAAAAAATCCTTTGCAACACATTGCTCTGCAAATCCTCCCTGTAGCTCCCACAGTGGCAGAAACTATGCATTGAGTTTTCAAGGTGGAGAATGGCAGAACATATGTGAGATAAATGGAAGTGTTCTGTACTGCCAGCTATTGCAGCTGAACAAATCACTTGCTTTTTATTCTATCTCCACAGCTAAACTTCCCTAGGAAAGTCTTTAGGTAAGTGAACAGTCTTCTCCAGGGAGAAAAAACAAAAGAGAGCTTTCAGGGAAAAGTTCATTAATTTCAAACAACCTGATGTTCAGTTACATATCTCAATAGCAGGACATTTTTGTGGTACTCAAGTTTCCCACTGCACACAAGTACTTTGATTACTTCCTGCATTCTATCACCTGCCTGCTGAGTTTTAAAGATAGTTTAAAATCTATCTCACTCTAGCTGCAGAAGGAAACATATAAGGACATTAAAATTATGTGCAGGTATCCCTAAAACTGGTGGATTTGGAAGATGTGGTGAATGAGCACTCAAAATGAAGCTTCTACAACTGCTGTTCCTACACATCTATGTACAGGTCCTGACCACCTAGAGATGTTTTGTACCAGCCTAGGCAGTTCTATATATTTCCCTCAAAAATGTTGTTTACAAGTGCTCACACTAATGATCCAATGAAAATATGAATTACAGATTGGATTTAATTTGCCTAATTTTAAACCCCTGATCCCTACACTTCTGCTCGAGGATCTCTCGAGTACATCTATGTCTTTCTCAAATTGTGGGAAGTAAACTGTCTCAAAGGCTACATCTACATTTTGGTCTTCCCCAAAAAGTACATGCATCCCAGGACAAACTGACCATATGTCCATTTTGCCTGAAGTCTCCTCTGTCTGGTACTGTCAGGTGTGTTTATTATATTTGTTTTTTATTTCAGTCTTTATGATGAAGTGTAAGGGCTACATTAAACCACTGCTGGGGTAGTTGATTTGTGACATGATGCTGCATGTTTTCTTATGGCATGCAAATGTTGCTTTCTTTGACAAAATCTTTTGGGTTTTTGCAAGACTATATAGGGCATTGAGAAGTTTGTGGTGTCTCATCCTTCCTGCCTGTAGAGGGTGGTCCCTGCACTGGATGTTATTCTGGAGCTCCAATCGTTTTTATCTCAAAGGGAACTCTGAAATTAAAAAGCCCAGGAATGAACTATCACACACATAATGGGAATGATAGAGGGTCAGATTCTAGAAGCCAAGTTATTTTCTAGTGTAGATGTACCAAGTAGTATTTTACAGCTGACATTTCACCAATACTGAGTCAAGTGGAATAATTACCCTCAGCATCTTACTTATAACATCACTATTAACATGTCAGAATGTGATTTGCCTTGACTTTCATTGTTGACTTTCATTTGGTTTCTTTTCCACTCTAACCCATGGACCTTTTTTCTTGCATTTGTATTTTTTTATGCAGCTATTCCTAATCTAGCATTGATGAACGTGGTTTCCCCCACCAAACTGCAGCACTTGACAAACATCTTACTGAATTTTATCTTGCTGATTTAAGATTATATCTGAAGATTATTACAGTAATTTTGAGTCTTGATTCAGGTCCCTAAAGCCTTTGTATGCCCTATGCTGTTAATTAGTAGAATTCATAGATTTCATAGATAATCACAATTCATTTTGTCATCTAAATCACGAATGAAAATACATTTAAAAGTCTTAGATGTAGACTGTAATCTGTAGCTAATTCATGTGCTTATATTCATACTATTTCTCCTTTAACCTGTCACCTGAGAACCCCCAAGAGGTACCTCAGTAGCTGCATAAGTATTTAAAACTGGCATTCATATCTAATCTGGTTCACAAAATCATATTTAAGTTACCAAACTGATTGCTTGTGTCCCCGAAGAGGAAGCAGTCTGTCACTTACTGAGCTCTGCATTAATGTGAGTTAGCTGTTCTGTCACTAATTTTGCATTCCAATTTAGAAATAGGTATTTAAAAGTGGGCTAATGATGCTATATTTCTCTCATATTCTATTACAAGTACATGCATTTATTCCACTATATTTATAGAAATCCATGGGTTTGTGGAAAATTACCTCTGTACGTTTCATTGTTATCAAGTGACCTACTTTTCACTTTAGCCCATTTGAACATAGCAGATATATTTACTATCAGTTACTGAGACAAGAAATGTGGTATTGTTTTGTCTAGATCAGCATCCTTTAATGGCCATGCAGTCTATTAAATATATATTACAGACTCTAGATTTAATAAATGATTTCTAATTGACTAGATGTCAGTGGCAACATTCAAGAAAACTCAGTTACATGGGATTTTTCATTGATTTTCCCCATATTAGAAAATGAAATGTCAGCTACCATTAATTGAGTTTTCACAATACCAAGCATACTGCAAAAGTAGCTGCTAAGTGAAAGCACTTCTAACCTAACATGCAAGAGAAGTATTTTTTTAAAATTAATCCAATATATAAACAATTATTGCAGTTATGTGCCTCTGTGGGTCAAATTGACATGAATGCAATTAAAATCTATAATATAGAACCATTTTGCAGGCTTCTAGAAAAAATGCATTTAGAGACATATTCTGCACTTGTTTGTCCTTATCCACTTCCCTGCCTGCATCCAGCACCGCAGCAGTTGGCTAATCCATGGTTTCCAGGAGTTCTCACCTCCAAGGATGGCGCCACCCCTTACATGAGCTTGCACCACCGCTGTCCATGACTCGAAGACAGAACTGCTAACTTATATTGTCCTACAAGTATACACATGTCTACCAAGGCTATGTGCCACTACTAAGGACGGTGTGATCCAGAATAAAGTTTATGAGACTGTGACACATATATTCCTTACCATTGAAGATTCAGAGTTCAAAATGTGTTGGTGCATCTTTGCTGCCTGCCTGTGTCTGCATTTGTGTGATCAGGCCTTCATGATCACGTATGCTTTCTACAGGTGCAGCTCCATAGATTTTCTTCCATGTGATCACATTCACCATGCCAGAATTGACCATCAGTCTCTACAATCCTAGTGAGATGATATTAGAAGTCTGGATGTGAAAATTCATTTGACTATGCACAATTTACAGTAGTGCTAGAAGTTCTTATGTCTTTGTAGAGAAAGAAAAAATCCATGACCTTTCTAAAGTATGTAAGTAGCATTCAATTTCCCTGCATCTGATCGATAAGCAAGCAGGAAGTTATATCTTTTGCCATGGTAGACAAGCATAATTAAGCAATAAGGCAATGGAGGTAGTTGTGATTATCTTAGGATGCACCTGGGAGCTGCCTTGTTGCTATTTTAAAACATCTTTATGTGAAGGAAGCTGTATTAATTTCTGCTGAGAAAGATAAAGTCGGCAGTTTGGAATGCTCATGAGCAGCAGTTTCAGCTGTGCTTTACAGACAGTAATGCAGTGCATTAACCCCAAACAGTTGGGCTTCTCCTTCAGCAGAAGGAAAGATGGAGCAGGCTGTAAGCACTTAATTGACAGTTCAGACCAAGCAAAAAAAAAAAAAGCCCAAAAAAACCCTAAACAAACAAACAAGAACAACAAGAACAAGAACAACAAGAACAAATCAAAAAAACCCCAACCCACAACCCCTCCTGCAAAACAGTTATGCTTTGGCTGGCTTCCAGTGAGTGCAAAACTTACATTTTTACCAGTTTAGAATAAAAATATGTTGCCTCCATCACTTGATTTTCAGGGAAAACATCTCTGCATAATTAATACTATTGCATCCACATTCTAATTTATGCATTTTAATTATATCAAAGGCCTGGTGAATAATTAATGCTAGCAAAACAATGGGTCTGAAGCATAAGCTGAAATGTATCACTTTTTAATGGGCTTTGTAAATTTAAATAACTAATGAAAGCTATTTAACTATTTGATTGTGAGTATATTTCTCCCTGATACAATCAAGGATTAAGTACCATAATTGAGCAGCCTCTCAAGTGGAGAAATGTTAGCTCAGGTTAGTTGTTTTTTTTAGTGTACTATAGTATATTGACCCACCTGAGCTATATGCTTGCAGGAAAGAGATTTATTTGCATGTTTCCCCTCTGGGAGGAACTGGCATCATCGATAGGATGTAAAATCAAAATTCTTGGCACAGCTTTCCCCTTTGACCTCCTGTCTTCAAGTAGGTCAGTTCATGCAAGTTTCATGAGGAGATTTAGAATTGAATCTAAAGAAATACAATATAGAATTTATTATCTTTGAGTTCAGCAATCTAAGAATTAAGGATGTAGGCCAGGTTAGTAATTTAGAGACTTGTAGTGGTTGGAGAGAGATAGAACCTCAGGAGAATTTAATCTCATCCTAAAATGGGTTTTTGAAATAGATGGGATTAATAACCATTTGGCAGTGTCTAGCATTTTTCTCTTTCTTACAGAAGAAGCTTAGGACTGTGTCTTACCTGTACACCTAACTTTTAGACAGCCAAGTTTAGATGAAGTTAATCACACCAGCAAAGGTAGCCTCTAAAACTATGGTGTAAAAAAGACCTACTTACAGCAATATGAGGGTGTAAAGAGAAAAAGAGGCAAAACAGAAGGGCTCACAGCACAGAGCTGTGCAAAGTTCAGTGAGTCACACGAAGAACCAGCATCAGTTGCTTGGCCAAGTCTCATATTTGAATCATGCCACTCTTTAAGAAAGTCCCTCCCCCTCTGAAGGGCTCAAAATGTAACTTCATATTAATGTGCCATACCCAACACCAGCCTCCAGCCCTCTCTGCTCCCTGGAGCTGGGCTGGGCAGTGTGATGTGCTAAGAGCAGGCTGTCCCAGATGTGCAGCGTGTCCTGGCTTTCGTGCACTCTGAGTTTGTCACGAAAAGCGTGGTGAAAGCATGAGGACAGCAGGCAGCACTGACTGCAGAGCATGGAGAGCCTGGCAGCAGAAAGGGCTCCTTTCTCTAGGAGAGTAAAACGGTACAGCAAATGATGAATTACTGCAATCCCTGGCAATATATTACATGCACTCAAGAAATATCAGCTTGTCAATATGAATACAAAATGAATTGCTTCTACCAACTTTTTTTTGTTCTTGTTTTCCATATCAGAATTTTGCACTTTAATGCAAAATGTTTGAGGAAGTGTCATAAAAATAAGAGCAACAGGACTTTTAAAGGAAATAAGATTGAGAAAGGCTGCTGCCAATTTTGCATATCTGGCCCTTTATTTAAGGGCATTGATTTGAGCTTAGTAACTTCTGGTTCCTATGTTTGAAATTTTCTCTTTTTTACCTAATATTATGTGTTGAATTGAAGTGTTTGACTCTCCATAGCACTCACTTGTGTCACTGGGGAGATATGGAAGGCAACTATGTAGGAACTAATTGTGTTTTCCCTGTTTTCAGCTGTGTTTGCATGAGCCTGGGCATTAGCTAATGCTCTCCTCAGTGGCTGTGGCCTGTGTCAGGCAAGCAAGAGTTACTTTAACTTTGGTCAGGCTGGATGGTGTGTCCCTTCATGCACATGTTGGGAAGGACAGGGAAGAACAGAAAAGGCTCTTGCAGAGGGGGCTCTACTCCAGGGAAATCTCAGCCAGCCATAGGAATCTGCTGCCGGGCCCAGTGAATATTCCATAGAAGTCAGAAAGCAGAACACAAAATAAAATCTGCCATAATATCAGATTAAACCAGTTTATTTGTTGTGAGCAACAGTACCTGAAAGAGCAGATATTGGGGCAATGTGGGGCTGAGTTAACAGGGTGGCACTGGGGGTTTACTGGTTCTTCACTGCTCAGTTTTGCTGCCCAGGGGCTCGGCAGTATCCTGGTGGTATTCCTCTGCACCCTGTTCCTCTCTCCTTACAGCAGAACCTATGATGAGTAGTAAGAACAATTCCCCAAGAAGCACAACTCTTTTAATGAATCCCATGTAAGACCAAAACCTGCTTAGCATGTTTGGGATGGAATCTGGTGCTCCAGCTGTCCAGGGCTTGCAATGTGCCTGATAAAAAGAGCTGCTGAGGCAGGAGTTCACGGTCTCAGGTGAAGAGCATCCCTTTGCTTCTGCCTTTGCAGGACTACGCTGAGAAGGAGAAAGCTGCAGCTAAGGCCCTGGAGGATGTGAAGGCTAACTTCTACTGTGAACTGTGTGACAAGCAGTACCACAAACACCAGGAATTTGACAACCACATCAATTCTTATGACCACGCTCACAAGCAGGTAAAGCTGATAAATGTCTTGCATGTTAAAACGGTCTCTCTTCCCTCCTCATTGATTATGGGAGGTTTCTAAATTCACCCAAGTAGAAGACAATTCATCATTTGATGTTTTCAACTTTAACATGCTACTTTCCATTAAAATAAAATGGAAAATATTCACTTTTATCACAATTTCTTTTAAGCTACTCTGACTGAAAGACCCCCAGCTGTAGCTTTAGATACATGCTTAATACTGATGTCAGGACTTAATTTGATAAATTTAAATGTGGAATTACTTAAAAAACCACAGGCAGGGGGAAAGACCACTTCCTCAAATGACAAGGTTGTTCTTTTGACCCTCCCAGTCACAGAAAAGCCTCTCTTCTTCATGCTTTTATCAGAAGGCATATGACCATGCTATTTCAAGCTGGTTGTGCTGTTTCAAGGGCAAAAATTAATTTTGTCTATTTTTTTTAAAGCATCTCTTTCTGGAGTTAAAATCTATGTCTCATAATGTTTCTCAGGCAAAATACATTTTTCCTTGCATACAGAACGATATAAAATAATCCTTGATGAGACATTGGATTCCTGGAAAAAGATAATAAATACTAATTTTTTATCACTTTTTTGGTATCAATTTTATCACATTTGTATGTGGTAGGTATATTTTACCCATATGTGCCTATTAACTTTATTTCCCGAGTCCCAGTTTTCCTCCAATTTTAGCAAAATCCATATTTCTATTGGCAAGATGAAAGGAAAATGCAATTAATTCATATAAACACTTCAGAATTTAAAGAAAATGGTTTGTGAAGTCCAGGAGTGAACGTTTCTGAACCTCTGAAGCCAGAGATCACATCTGCTGACCAGGCATGCTAAGCACATGTTACTGGATTCTGTAGGTGGATCTTTTTCTCCTGTATCTCTGCTTGCATTTAAGTGCTCATGTATTGCGTGCATCCAAGCTGCCAGGGAATTAGTGTCCTCTGTGTGATCACATTTGTGGGTTCATGGGGGTCAGGAGCTACCTCAAAAATATGTGAAACCATTAGAAGTTGCAGGTAATTCTGAAGAGAGTATTAGAAATAATAATGTTGAATAAAATGAGCAATGCTAAACTCCTAGGTCTCCCTGAAAGCAATCTTATTGTCTTCTGCAGTATCACAGAGGATGTAAATCACCCTGGAATTTTCTGTGTGCATCTATCACAGCACTTCATTAAAAAACTGCCTAAGGTCTGCCCACACATCAAATGCTGAACCATCCTGGTGAATTCAAGCACCCCAGGCAGCTATCCATGGGTAATAATGGGACTCTTTTGTCCCATCACTCCCAAACTAGAGTTATGTGCTTATGTATTAAATCAAAAACAATTCCCCTTATCACCATTCTTTTAATTAATCCATAATTTTTTTTATAATACAAAACAAACGCTTTTCCAGATCCTAAACCTGTGACTCTAATCCCTATAAATCCCCATTTGCTGCACACAAGATTTTTTCACCTTTCAGCTGTTTTTTTAAGTCACCACAAATGCATCTGAACTCAAATGGAGCCATTTGTGCTCTTTCCTCTTCACACACTCCCCCTGCAAAAAGCAGTTTATGCTAAATCAAACAGCCTGCTTCATGCACCAACTATGATTGGGTTGTTGGGCAGGGGAGGTTTTTGGCAAGTTTCTGTTATAAAAGGGCTTGTTTAAGCAATAAAACTCTTCTTAATTTTCAGATAAATTTACTGCTTTAAAAGCTGCCAGACATATAGTGCTGGAAACTAAGAGTCTGCACAGAAATGCACGACACATACAGAATATCAACTGGCAGTGCAAGCTCACCTCATCCTGCCCTTTCAGATGTAGTTCAGAGGCTCAGTTAGTGCAGGATTAGCTAGATACCCTCCTGATGTGACAGGGTAATTCAGTCTCTTCTCCCCTCTCACTTCTTACCTGATCAGCCAAGTCTGGAAAAAGAATTAGTTTGCCTCTAGGAATAGTGTAGGTGTTTACTCCGACTTTTTATAGTCAGTCACAGAAAAGCCTCTCTTCATAATTTTATCAGCATAATCTTAAAAAAGGTTAATTTATGGTTTCCTGTGGGTTTAGTTAGCTTTGTTTCAAAATGTTTATTCTGGGAGGGACATTAGCCAACACAAGAGCTTCTTCCTCTGAAGGTAGGTTTTCTGTTTCCCAGCAGTAATTTGAGGGTAGCTTTAGTAATCTGCATGGATATGTTCTAAACATCATTCTTCTAATGGAGAGTAAATTAAAATGAGACACTCTTTGCATCTCAGTAACAATACAGTATACTCCTCCCATGTGATTTCCCATTTAAATGCTACTACTTCACAATTTGTATTAAAGTGGAAATGAGGTTTAGAGAAGATAGTAAGGCAGAAAAAAGGATATTGCACTGAGTGCTTAATCATGTCTTTTGTTTGTCTTCCAGAGGAAACAGATTTTATTCAGAGAATTGTGGCTTTAATCTCCAAATATTGTGGTTTCATAAAATTAATTTTGCAATCCATTTTCTTATAGATGATTTCAACCAGTTGTTATAGCAGGAAGTGCTGAGTCCTGGACCCAGCAGCTGGCATACCAGCCATTGCCCTCCCTGTCCTCAGAGGCTGCAAAATGTTTTGATGGCAGTCTGGCCTAGTTTGCATAAATGGTCTTTCTGCTGTCTTTCTGTGTTAGAATATTCTAAAACAGTATACTCAGACATTGCCTCTCTCTCTCTCTCCCTGCTTGCTACATACCTTCAAATTTATAGGCATAAAAATATGATGTATGTGTACATATATATGCATACAATTTTGACAGCCCATCAAAGATCAATGCCTCTATCTTCATTATCTTCTAACACTATAATGATCCTGGAGAGTTCTAATATTATTTATCTATTTTTGAGTAACATTTTCCCACTATTAAGCAATTCTTATTCCTTTGGTTGTTTGTCAGCATTAGTCTCAACATCTTTCCTGACACACTACAAGAATTTTTCATTGATATTACCTGCTATTGGAAATTAATTTCTTTCAGAGCACTGCTGGATAAAGTGAACACAGAAAATCTGTCTGATTGGAAGTTTGCACTTCCACCCAGCTTTACCTGAGCCCTGTGCTGTTAAACCTGATACTTAACATGGCTGGGGCAGGAGTGGGAGTGACTTTCCTGGGAGAACCTAATCTTTCATCTCCGTACAGCCCTGTGCATGCATCTCTCATTGGCCTACCACATATCAGCTAACCCACTTGAAATCACAGCTTTTTCCTTTTGTGTTTTATTCCTATGACTTTCTGAAGTCAGGGGCAGCAGTCAGGGGGTGCAGCCTATTTGATAAATCTGAGTTTCTCTCCTCAAGCATCAAGGTGAAGGACGCTGGCCCTCGCTTGCTCGCTGTGCTCTCTGCAGCAAAAGTTAACGGCATCAGAACAGGGTACCTGGGCTCTGCCAAAGCTCTCTGAACACTGGAAAGCAAAAGGGTCCTGGTGAGAATTCATTTTAAAGTGATCAGGATGTAGAGAACCAACACAGGCTGCCACCTGAAAAGGTAATTTATGTAGGAGTAGGTTAAGCTGAAAATAATGTACAAGTGTAGTTCTTTTTAACCATGTTTTGTGTGTCTTTAAAATGAAGCCAAAGTTGAGCAGAGATGTCTATTTGGTTGACATTATAAAATGGAATCTTTTAATAAGTCCAGGTCATGCACAGTATTCATGCATTCAGTTAACAACAAAGTAGTTGGAGTTTTCAATTTTTTGCACAAATAATCCTTAGCAATGAGCAAGGCTTTTAGATGTCAGCAAATGAGAAAATCACAAATCCGTTCCATGTACTGCAATATAATAATTATGATGATAAAAAAAAAAAATAATAATAGCTAGAAGCAGCAATGAAAAACAAGACTGTATTGCCATCTTGGGGTTTCTGATGACAAAGCAAGCCTTTAGTTTTGTTGTCAAAATTTAACCATACAGTTAAATGCATCACACTCTCTCCTGTGATAAAAAATGCACAAACTAAAAAACCCATAAAAAGTACCCCACAACATAAATTTTAGTGTCCTTGAAGCAGACAGTACTAAGCAAGCGAACAGAAGTTTCAGTCTACTCTGGTTTACATGAACATACCTGTATTTCAGTATTTGCATCCATGCATACTAGCATTTGGTTGTATTTTTGGCATGAGAAACTGATTTAGTGTGTACAGCTGTTGGCACTTACTGTTAAGCCTTTATGGTGCTTGTGGATTTAAACTCTAATTCAGACAGAGATTTAGTTCCTGTTAAACTTCAAAGCTAGCAAATATGCTTACATTTTAGCTAGCATTGCTGCTGCCACCCAGAAAATGTACTGATAAGTTAACTCAGAGAAAGCTCCAGGAATGAGTGTAAATGCTGAGATCTTGTTAGTTCATCTTGAGGGTGTTTTTTCCAGCATCTCTGTGTTTATTGGAGGAAAAGTAAGTCATGTCTTTTGCTGCCAAGGTAAACCTGTATTACCCAAACAATTTTCATTTGGAGGAAAAATAACTGGTTTGGCAATATCTGAGGAATTTCACCTTAGGATCTGGATGTGGGAAATTAGGCAAAAGTGTTTAAAAAGCTTTTTGTGGGCAAAGGAATGCATATTCAGCTGTAAGAGCACACAAATCATAGACAGGACTACACCAGCATGAAGCTCCCCTACTACATGTGCTTGTGTAGTCTCTGCTTTTTTCCCTTGGAAAATAGGTGGACCCATGGTTCCTCTGGTGCTCCCATGAGGACTACAGGTCCTTCCCTGCAGTCCCTGCTCCTGTCCCTCTGCATCAGGACATTGGCTTTTAAAGGGATGACCCTTGAAAAGCAGGACACTGGCCCTGACTTTGTAGGGCCAAGTTTTGCACATGGGTCTGTACTCTGTGGCCTCCTCAAGAAACAACCTGAGAGGTAAAAGACCTCATAATTTCTTGCTTTCAGTTAGCAAGTGGTGCTGTCATCAGGATTCTGCTCCTGTAACTCACAAAAATCGCCTTGGTTTGATGCTTGTCAAGAAACACATGCATACTTGTAATAAGACTTTCACATTCCTCACATCCTTAGTAAGATTAAAAAAAAGAAGTCAAACAAGAGTAACAGTAATATGGTGGTAGATTCCCACAAACAGCTGGTTTATAAGTGGATTTGAAGTGATGCAAGAATTGTGTGTATGTCATAGTTACTGTCCTCTTTTACTACCAATGAATTTCTATGCTGCAAAGCAACTATCACATACACAAATTTCTATATGTGTGCAATTTAGAGGGTTTAAAATTAGGCCCTGTCCTGAAAACTTTGACCTTTCTAAGAAGTAGCCCTATAAGCAGCGCCCTCAAAAAATAAAATATTTAAATGCATAAAATGAAGAAAGCTCATATGTTTTACAAGAGAGGGGTGTTAGAGATGAAATTACATCAGAATATTGACATTATGATTCAATGCAGTCAACAGTTTCACAGGTTTTTTTCTACAAAGCATTCTTTAATTTCAGTGAAATGCCTGCTTATTTCTAACTTTAGACAAATCTATTACCAGTTTATATTTTAACTATCTCTGCTATACAATTATTTAGAATGATCACCTCGTCCAATAAAACATTTGTTTTACTTCTGCTTCTTTGCAACACTTTTTTTTCCTCTTGAATTTGGGGTTATGGATGCTCTCAATTTTGCTTTATTTATTGATTAATCTGCAATATAAATAACAATTTTCTGTGCTCTGTCCTTTTAAGCACCTCTTTCTCTTCCCTTGGATACAGCATACTCTTGACATTTCTAGTCTAGTGTAGATTCTTTTTATATGAAGACCAAAGTTAAAAGCAAAGAATTAATTTCTGTAGTCTATCCTATCATTTCAGTGTCTTTTTGCCTTAAAGACACTTTTTTCTTGCTCATTGTGAAATTAGAGATTTTCTTGTTGCTACTTATTCCTATGCCATTTATTACATTCTTTAATTTCTGTTATAGCTTCACACTTTCTTAGCTGTTCTTCATACACTGATTTTCCGGTGTATATTCTTGTTCATACTTCCAAAAATTACTTCCACTCTGACTGTAACTCTTCCTGAAGAGCAAGTTTTTTGATAGTTTCTTGCTGAATAGTTATGCTTTTCTCACACTGCCTTTTCCATAATTAAATTTAAAAGTTTTTCTCACTCTTTCAGAATTTTTTCATGTGAATTAACCCCTTCCATCCATCATTCTTGTATCTAAACTAGTTTTGATTACAAACTAGATTACCTAATGGTAGTGGATTGTTAGATACAGAACTGATTGTGATGCTTATAATAAAGGTTTTCAAACACTTTGTGTTTCAAGAACAATCTTTCCCTGGCCCTTGGTTATTGGGCTGAAATTTTGCTTATGGATGACAAGATTTAGCAAATTAACAGTAAAAATACATAGTATTTGCAAAGTCAAGAATAAAGAAGTGAGAAGGCTTCAGAATCAATACTTTTGGGACACCCTAAAGTGATATTTTTATGGATCTGCCCTTTAATGAAATCTTTAATCTGAGGTAGCATATTGTCTTCAGTGAGGAAACATCCCTGACTCAGTACTGAAGATGGACTGTACTTTAGAATTTAATCCCTTTTGTGCAAGGGATGCAGCTGCTGTCTACAAAAGAACTGATGATGTGGAATGAGAGGGAAACAGAAGAACATGTGGGTTTGGGAAGCAATTATGGAAATAGGTGAGGACAGAAACTGCTACAACAGCAAGGCATGCAAATGTCACTAAGAAATTAGAAGACAAGGGAGAAGAAAGAGTTACAAGATAAGAAGGACCAGGAGAAATAATCAGTAAATGAGGAGAAATACCAGGATAAAGCACAGCAGGAAACTCTCAGTGTCAGCCACTTAGCACCACCAATGTCTAAATCATTACATTTAGAGATGAGGAATTGAGTGAATAGGCCACATTTCATGACTCTAATTCTGTTAAAGAGAGTACCATAGATACTGTATTGGCACAGTGTTGCATTGAAAAAAATACAAAGGACTTACACAACATAAAAAATGCTGGGCTCTGGAAAAAAAGCAAAAAACTGAATGTATAATGCTGTTTTCATATACATTTTCATCTTTTACTACTGCTAGATAATATAAGACTAAAATTTCCTTGTCCTGAATGCTTTTTTCCTGTTGTTTAGAGACAGAGATATCCTGCCTTTCAAAAACCATGTTTGCAACACATCTGCTGTGCTTCTGAGCACCTGCAATCCAGCAATTTTGAAATGCTGAAGTAGCAGTTCAGGGGAACAGACAATCAGGTTGTGTCACATAACAGAAACTAATGCAAATAAGGGTAACATAAAGCAAAACAGGATGACATCAGCATTTAAGTAATAGTGTACAACATAAGCACAAAAGCAGGACATAAACAATATGATAATTCTGTGGTTTCAGTGAGCTAAGAACATTTATTTTCCCAGTTTGAAATTTTCTTAAAATGAATCCTTGCTTTATAATATCATGCAATATTTTCTTAAATGGTGTGAGGGGAGGCTTGTATTTATAGGTCTGGTAGACAGAAATGCCTCAGCTGCAAACCAAAGTGCATGTACCAGAGTAGCTCCAGAGCAGCAGAAGCAGTATTAGCAAATACCACTGAGCACACTCTGGTGATTAAGAGTGACTCGAGGCAACACATTCCAAAGAAATGTCACCAGAAACAATTCTTTATTTTGAACTTACCAGTCTGTGCAGATCAGTGAGCTTTAAAGAACTGTTAAACCTGCTGCCCTGCCAATGCTCTGCTGTTTTCTTATTACTCAGTGATAAAGTAAATAAATTGGCAGTATTCATCCTTTTTAAATTGCATGTTACTTAGAATAATGAGATTCCTTTCATCATTAGCCCTCAAAAAATTCTTGCAAATAATGCAGAGCTTCTTTTAAATTTAATGTCTTGATAAGCTAAATTGTTAAATGCTAGATGCTATGGAATTACATTTGGTGTTCTTTAGAATGAATGCTAATTAACATGTAAATTAGCAATTTAACCCTCTTTAAATTGGAAAAAAACCCATGGGACACCTAATTTCATAGTTGTTAATGATGGTCCAACGACTGTAGAATTTTTCTTAAGCATTTCATTATATAAGGAATTACAAAAGTGTACTATCTGGTTTTGGCATTTAAGAATAGCAATAACCAGAATGTCAGTTAGAGGAAGTGCTTTTCATTAATGCCTGTGTTATTGTTCTTTCTGTTCTTCTCGATGGTATACTTTTTAATTACTAAAGTTTTAAAAGTAATTTTCCTAGCAGTAGGAATGGTTGATGCAGTGTAATGGATGGCTTATTAAAATAAGCAAGGAATTGTAAGGATTATGTTTATAACAAAACCAAAATGATGATGCCAAGCCACAGAAAAATACAGAATTACCCCTCAAGCCATCATTTTAGATTTTAATTTTGTACAATAAATCCTCACTCAGAGCATGAAGGAATACATTCCTCTTCAATTATATTTAGACTAAAGGTCCAGTTAACCTGGTGGAAACTCAGAATCTCTGGTTCAAATAATTTTCCATTGCTTCAAACTTTGCTCCCATTAAGATTACAGACATAATCCCAAAACTAAATTAATTAAAACATTCTCTTATAACTGTTTTAACATGGCAATGATAACTGAAACCAAAACCAAAAAATTGAAACAGAAGACTTTCTGAAACATTCCATTCAAATTAAAAAAAAAAAAAAGAAAAGGTTTTGACCAGATCATACTTCTTTAACCTAGTGCAAAAAAAGTATTATCAAAATCAACAGATTCCTCTATGTTTCTGGGTTCTGAAATGCTAATACACACAGTACATAGAATATGACTTAATTAAATGATCTAGGCATGTAGAACCTAAATATTTATGTTTAGATTATTATTCCCTGTTAACCTTTAGAAGAGCCAGACTGAAGTCATGTCTGTGTTATTTAATAAATAAGATAGATTATCTTGGGTGTTGTTATCCTTTTAAATATCTCTGTATTCAGGGATACAGAATTTTTACACTTTTAAAATACCAGATATTATACAAAGACAGAAGAAACAGAATAAACAGAATTTGTTCTATCTACTTCTATGTAAAATGTTACCATTCATGTGAAATGTGCTCACAATGAGCTAGCAAGAGCTGGGCAAGACTGACTGCAGATGTACATTCCATTTCTTGTGCCAGCTTCAGAGCACTGGCAAATATTACATAATACTGTGTATAGGCCACATATTTTGCACAGTTGGTTGGGTTTTTTGTGATAAATCAGTAGATCTGGAATACTTGGTGTCATTTTAAGGTCAAGATCTACAGTCTACAAATAGTGAGGTGAGAGAGGCAAAGCACTGCCAGGTGCTATGATTGGCTTTGGTGACCGTGTGCTCACAAGTACTTGAACTCATATTTCTGGAATGACTTTTAGAATAAGGTATTATCCTTAATCAACCAGATTAAGGAACCTGTTCCACAGGATATGCCACGTCTCTACATATCTTACCTGAGGCAGTCCTGTGCCATAATCAGCTTTTTGGAAATACAGCAATTAGCTGTCACAGCAAAATGTTAAATGTTCACAGAAAAATTACATTTCTCTTGGCTTCTGCATAACTTTTGAACTTGCTGATAACTTTCCCTCACCTGAAAAAATGATAATACTTTTAATCCCATTGACATACACAAGGTATGTCTGGCTCTATAAACAACTGTCTAGAATTTTCCATCTATTCCAGCTCTGTTCATTTTTAAACACCTGCTTGCAAGCAGTAATTAATATGCAAGAATGTAGCTGCACAATTGATTCCTGGGGAGCTTTAAGTGATGCTTATCAGCTAGGTCTGTGTTCAAGGAACCTTACAATGTGCCTTGTACATCTTTAAGGGGCATTCCTAGCAGAAACAAATATTTTAAAGCAAAATAGAAACATATCTGTGCATCACCAAGACAGCAGTAAAAAGGGTGAGATTAGTCATTTATCATCCTTACTTAGTTAAATGCATTAACATATTTTAATATGTCTCTAAGGAAAAAAATAAAGGAGGTAACCCAGACTGATTATCATTTCACATTTTTTACAATTTTATGATAATTAGGTTTTATCAGAAATAATATAAAAGGTGAGGGCTCTTTAAGCACCTTCACAGATTAAATTTCAAGGGAATGAATAGAGAAATGTAGGTGACATGCATGTGAATACCAAACAAATGTACTAATGCAGGTGATGGGAGAGTAAAAAATATATATTTCTTGAAAATAAACCAAACCAAAACCAAACCAAACTAAACCAAACCAAATCAAAAAACCCTAAACTCTAATTTTTCAGGAAATGTTTTTAGAGTAGAATAGTTACTCAGGAATGTGATAAGATCAAACTATATTTCATACAGAAAGTTTGCACCATTTAGTTTCAAACAATTTGAAATGGTTCATAAAGATTGACATACTTTGCTTCAGGGTGTTACTTTAGAAAAATAAATTTCAAAATTTCTTGTAAGGAATGTAATAATACTTTCATAATATTAATTATAACATAACCACACCTTTTGTTTGTCATTCTTGAGATACAGAAATTTTGAAAACTGCAACTTTGAGACATTATTTTGCATTGCTGTTTAGATGCATTAACATCTAGACACTTGATAATTTAATTTTTCATATGAGCTTTCCAAATTTTATCTCCCCACTAAGACTAAAAATTAAAGAAATCCCAGATATCAAAGTTTTCTTCATAGCAGAAATTCTAGTCTTTTAACCAGTATGTAAGTATACGGGAATTGACAGACACCCCCTGGAACTCTGTGACATACTTCATGCTTATTGTTAGCATTTCTTGGCTTGTTTTCAGCTCTTAGCATGTTGATGGATTCCAAGTAGTGCTTCCTTCAAAAGAGACACCTAAATACTTGTGTTGAAAAGTCACATTCCATTGATGTGTGTTTACACTTTCCATTTAGGATCTGTGGTAACCAGCATGGTACTAAATCATTTCTGGCAGAAGAAAAACTGAGTATGGCTTGTGTTCTGAGCCTGCCCTGGATCTCCTGTCTTAGCCCAGATTGTGTGAATATCAAATCATAATTAACTGAGAAACTCCAGTAATACCATGTTTGGGGGGTAAACCAATGCAGTTTATGAAGGAACATAATCTCCCCAGGCAAGTGGTCACAGCAGCAAGCCTGGGAGTTCAAGAAGTGTTTGGACAATGCTCCCAGGCACACTCAGGTGTGAGCCTTGGGGTGTCCTGTGAAGGGCCAGGACTTGGACCCAACCATCCAGCTAAGAATATTCTGTGATTCTGTGATAGTTACCAATATTTGCATACAAATATATGGCCTAAAAGGTACAATTGCCTAAAAGGCACTCACCTTTCAAAAGAAATCCAGAATATTCAGATTAGTCCCATCTTTACTTCAAAGCAACAATTAATTCTTCTCATTGGCTCATAATGGCCATCTTTTCTATGTTACTTTTATGTAATTTGATTCTGACTTACACCAAACATTCAATTCATTGACATAATCTTGGCTCTCAAGAACCCATGTCAGATTCTGATTTCCTTCACATTTTGAAATTTAGCACACCATAATGTGAATTTTCCTGGTTAAAAAAAATTGGAAAAAAAATTGAGATTCTGGCTTCCAGTTTGATGATAATGAGAAATTGGAACAGTACACATGTCAAACACCAAGTCATAGCTTAAGACATCTAAACATGGAGTGCACCAGAAGTATACAGCAATTGTTATAGAAATTTTGTTATATTCAGGGAAATGAGCAATGTTTTTTCTTATATAATTCTTTTTATTGTTGCAGAAGGTATCTCTAAAAGCTAAACCAATACATTTTTTCAATACATGGAAAAACAATCAAGTTTTTTCAGAAATTAAAATTATAACATTTAATCCAGCTGTCCTACTTTTCCTTGTCTCCAGAACAGTTTCCAGTATTGTTTTAGCTCACCTAGTCTAAAGAATTTGAAACCACTATCACCATATTGTATCTATATTTGTGCATATTTTAAGATGCTTCTTTTTCATTTCAGTACATGTACTCACAGTATTTCTCTTTTTTTGAAAGATATAATTAAAATCCAGGGGTGTAGAAAAGTATGGATTGCTGGGATAAAAAACATGGTATAAATAAAAGAGCAACTTTGAATTTTACAGGAATGAAAATTTCATGGGAAGGAGTAGTAAAGCTTGCTTAAAAGGTTCTTTGTGTCAAGTGATAGGAAAGAATTTGAAAGCGACATAGTATTTCAGAAACAGTGAGTGATAGTTCATCTTTTGACTCTTAAACAGGCTCATGTCTACATGAAAAACTAGATGTGTTTATAGCACCATTTGATGTGAGAGTAAATAGACATTATCTGGAGCATGGCTAAGAGGATAACATTAAATGTTACCTCCCATAACTCCAGAACTCCAAATAAGTGGGTAAGAGAAGTAGTACAGGATTGCTCTTATAAAAGTACATCATGTTCATTTCTACTGTCTTCTCACAGAGCAGTTTCTAGAATACTGTTAAAAATTTTTAATTATGGCATCACAATTGAAGTGGGTCAAGTTTCAGCTCAGTGACATGTAGCACACCAGTAAGTTCAAGGGGACAAAATACAAATCACAAGCTGCAAATAAATATTTTAAGCACATGGTAATAAAAAGGGAGCTAGATAGGACCAACATATCTTTGCCTTGATAAACTGGAAAATTAGGGCAAACTCTTCATGGTTTGGTCATCTCTTTCTATGACACACTGAATTTGCTTAAGAAGCAACTTATTGCTCTTGTCATTTCAGAAGGAAATTCTGTTTAACTGGGAAGAGAGATGGATAAGCCAAGTAGATGGAAGAAAGGAGACTAACATCAAAGGAGAGAACACACAATAATAATGTGAGGCAAAATTTGGAAAGTGATTAAATAAACTATAAAATATAATGAAAATAATCTTTTTAAATATCAGTACAATGTTCTGGGATGTGTTCTCAGAAGACTGTCTTGGATAATCAAAGGCTAAACCAGGCTCTTGAATTATTATCCCTGAAAAAGAAAAACAACCAATCCCCCACCCCAAAAAAATAAAAAACAACATATGTTCATCTTTTTCTGCAAATAAACCAGAAACTGGAACATAAACTGCTACTCCAATCCCATGCATGAAGAAATTAAAATTAACAGCTCTTCCATCTGAATGTGCTGCCTCTGCGGGTCTCCCTTATGACAAGAATAGCACAAATACACTTCATCCATATTATGGGTCTCTAAAAATAATAACATATGCATTAAATCTGGATCATTAATCTATATATTATTTTTAATCTATAATCTTTAATCTATGTGTCTATATTAGCATTATGATGATCAACACAGACATACGGGAAATAATAAAAGAGAATTGTATATAGCAAATGCAAATAAAATATTTGGATATATCTGTATAAATAACAAACTATAACATAAACTTGTTTTAGGAACTTAGTTTCATAAAGGTGAATGAGCTTGTAAAATGGGCTGGGTGGAGAAAAAACAAACAGAAAGATGTGAGAGAGAACAAAGAAATTTCAAAGAGCACTTGGCAGATGGTTTAAGAACCCAAATCCCAGAAGAGAAAAAGACCAAATAGGTTATAAACAGCTAATCTCATTTAGAAGGAAAGTCAATTCTCTCTGTCTTAAATTTATAATAAAGGAGAGAAAGGAAAAATGGATGGTAAATACTATAAATCACAAGTTTAGAAATTGGAAATGAAGTGATGGAGGAAGTAAAAAGGGCAAAAGAAAAACCTGTAGTCATCAGAGGTGAGGGCAAGAAAGTTTCTGGAAATATATAGAGAACATAAAGTATCTTCTGGTCCAAATAGAAATTATTTGCTTGTTAGCAGTGATATAAAGAAAAAAGACTATTCAAAACAGATTTCTGTTCTATACTTGGAACAATGCCAGATGACTTAGCCACATCCATTATGTTTAGGATGATTGTGAGGTACCACTCTTTTATCAATATTTAAGAAGGACCTTTAACAACATGTTCTAGAAATAAATATTTTTGTCTCAGCTGGTTCAGGCCATAAACTCCCCTAATATTTAATGTTTATTTTTAATGAGTCTCAGAGCACTAGAAGAAAAAGCATCAAGCTAGATGATGCCATGATAGGATTTAAAAGGAATAAATAGGAAAATCTGTCATTTTCACATTAGTGCCAGGGAGAATACTGGCATGACTGATACAGATCTCTATAAAATGTTGAGGAATTTTAATGCAATTCATTTAATTTATTATGGATTATATAAAATAGCTTTGTCAAAGTAACTTTAATTAATTTATTTATCTGGATGTCCCCTATCTTGTGTTAGTGAAAAGATTTGATTGGGTGATTACAAAATTCCTTTGTGGTCTTTTCTGGTTGAGCAAAACTGCAAGGAAATCTCATGTGTTAAAGCTCCTTTACTTGGAGCAGGCAGTTTTTGTTATAGAATTGCTGCTAGATTCCTGGTTACCTTTTACCATCCTACTCCAGAAGAGCTCAGTCTACTTTGAGAAAATACAAGAGAAATAATATTTTGGTTTAGACTGATTAAAAAAAAAAAAAAAGGCGCACTCTAAAATTGTTTTATAGCTAGCTATTATATCCTATTAAAAAAACAATGTCTTACTTCCTTCATATATTTGATGAGGCTTCTGCTTTAAGTCCCTCCAGTATTCTTCACACACATTTGCCCAGTTTGCAACTTTTCATCTAAAGTTCAGTGGCTGGTGACTGTAAGCAAGGTTACATTTATCTCAAGGACATATTAAAATATTTCTTTTTAGTGATGGACTTGAAGTTCTCTTGCAGAGCTCTTCAAAGTCACCATGGGGTGGTTAAGTCAACTTTCCTCTGTGTAAACTATGAACACAGCACAATAATTTGGAAGAGGTTTATCCTTTATGTTCTGTTGTTGTTCCCTCAGCTGTATCATAGTTACCAAGAATCAAAAATTAGGTTTATCAAAATTAGGTAAATCAAAATTAGGTTTAATTCAGGTGAATGACATTTTTTTTCAATGGGTGTACAAAGAGTTAGTGATGATAATTAAACATATATACCTGTAAATGTTGATTCAGTCTCCTCTTTGCTCTTCCCAAAATTCACTCCATCTCTCTATGCCTTCATTTATTTATTTCTAAAATGATATCATGGTAAGGATGAAGTTTGTAAGAAATCTGAGATCTGTCTCTGAAAAGCGTTACTTAAAATCCATGTATGGACATTTCTACTGTCATTTGTTTTGCTCTGAAAACATTCTGACTGCATTGAAGAAAGTTTGAGGCCAGGTTTTGGACTCACCTGAGAATTCTGGGATAATTTAGACTCTCTTTTCATTAAAATGTAAGTGATTTTGCATTCTGCCTGCTACAATTAAAACAAAGAAAAACAAAGTGGTGAGACAGGCTTTAAAAACATGTGGAAAGTCTTAAATAATTTTAAAATAAGATTACAATCAATACTGAAATTTTTGAAAGGCACTAGTCTTGCACAGGATCTCTAATGCCAGTTTCTTTGTTTTTAGCTGCTTAAAGGAGAAGGAAAAAGAAATAAAATATGAAAGATGATGGTTTTGGTCTAAGAGGGGTCCCAACACCCTGACCAGTGAGGTTATATTGAACTTGAAGGGAAGATAAACACCCTGCCCCAAGTTTTTTATCATTGTAATGTGTTGATTTTTCTGGATAAATTGCTCTGCATTCCAAAGGGACACTAAATGTATCTAATCCAAGCACACAGTGTGCAGCCAGCTTGGTGGAGCCCATGACAATGTTTGCTGGAGCTGATGGAAACATGAGTGGGCAGCAGCTCAGGCTTCCACAGGAGTGAGTTGCTGGCAGACTGTGCATGTTCTGTCCTCTTCCCTGTGGAAACAGCCCCCAAATGCATCTGTTTCAACTTTATCTGGGGGATTCTTATGAGAAACACAATTGGATCTTTGAAAATGGAAAGCATCCACAAATGGATGCTTTCATCCAGAAATAGATGAAATCAGTTTAATTAGCAGGAATATTTTCAGGTCTGGTTAAACAGTAAGAGTTTCTCTGAAGACATGAAAAACAAGCCCTCCAAAGGGCCATCTGTAATTTATCCTTCAGGTTAGATCTGTGATCAGCATCTCATTCACTGATAGATGGATTCTCTAGGACATGTCTGAGGACTGAATTTTCCTCCCTCCTGCTGTTATCTCATTCCCTAATCCAATCAGACAAGGATATTTTGTTTTTTGTCTTCTCATTCACTCCCACTACCAATATTAAATCTGTTTCAGCTGGCTATAATAGAATACTCTAACAAATAATTACTTGCACCCACTTCAAAGAGATCTGTAGCTATTTATGGGTAAAACAAATGAAAATTTCAGCTACTTTTTGAGCATCATCTCTTATTGTTAATTTCCGTATATAATAGGTTTTCCAATTTATTTTTAGGATTTTACTTACCATAGTAAAGGCAAATTCTTTCAGTGCTTTTTCCTCAATTTCACTTAGGAAGCTAACACTGTAAGCTTTACATATGGAGTTTAATTATACTCTCTAGTGACTATCATTCTCATTTGAGGGTTTGCAGTATGAAATCATTTTACAAATAATGCATTTGGTTCCAATGTTAGGGTTACAGGCAAGAGAATAATTACTGAAATTAACATTCCTTTCTTCCTCAATTAACCCTTCTATGGTGAATTTGGTTAGAACCTAATTAAGGAGCCTTTTTTGCTGAGTGGGAATAAATCTTTAAAGGAAATCAAGCCCTTAAACACATTAGTTCAAGGACTTCAGTTCAAAGAAGGCTCTCTAAATATAACAGAAGACATATACACCTAGTGTGGTACATACATTTTTACCTGGGGCTGGAATGCATAATGAGTAGTTTGGAGGGTGCATTGTGAATGATATTCCAGAACAAAAACATTCTAAATGTAAGGGGAAAAATAATTTAATTTATTCTGAAATGACATTTTCTAGCTTAATACATAGAAAATTACTTTTTTTCCCAGATACCTTCTATTCACATCCATGCAGTTACACTACTTGAAGAGGAAGAGGATTTGCTACTCAGAATAGTTGCAGCAACACTTCTTCTTCCCAGGATCTAAAGCATGAGAACCCCTGTAAAATCTACATAATGGCACTGCCCATGGCAGAATACTTAGGAGAAGTTATGCTGTCTCCCAGTACCATACTCCTATGGTCCTCAAATTGAGACACTTGCCAGTTAAGAATGAGGCAAAACAGTTGTTGAGTAGCTCAAATTCCTCCTCATTTGTTGTTACCCATTCAACACTCTTGTTTGCTTTCTTTATTTGGCAGTATGTTTTCTTTAACTTTTATTTTCCGGCTGATATTCCTGCTCTCCATATTATTCTTTTCATCCTTTGCCAAGATCAGTTCCAGCTTCACCTTGGCCTTCCTGACTGGTCCTTACACAGCTGAGCAGCATTGCTATACTCTTCCCAGGACACCTGTCCCTGCTTTCACTACCTCTCCATTTCCTTCTTGCCCCTTATTTTGACCAGCAGGTTTTGATTCAGCCACACCCTTCTCCTTTCCTCTTACACCAAAGGATTGGTGCAACTTCCTCAAAGATCTGCCAGCTGGGTTCTGCTCCCTTGTCCCAGAGGGCAGTTTCTCAGGTGGGCCCATTGACTACACCTTTGATTCCTCTCACCATGTTGCAGGGATGGCAATTTGCTCCTGGCTTTCCAGCAGAGCAGTGGGAGGCAGCTCCTCTGGTTTGCCACCCATGCTGTGTGCATTGGTGTAAAGGCACCTCAGCTGGGAGGTCAGCTGTGTCTCATTCATAAAGGAACACCCTGAAGAAAGTAGGATAGACACCTTTAATAACCTCTGTACACAATGAAAGGAAAGAGGAACTTTTCCATTCAACTTTATCCTTCTTGATTTAGACAGCTGCTTTAAAAACTGGTGATTAGGTCCCTAAAGTTCCTATTTCTTCCCAGTGGTTATGAATAAAGGCATCTGAAGTTGATCAGAATAATAGCAATCCAGGAAAACATTTACCTGCACAGGGAAGAGTAGAAATCAGGATCATAACTGGATAGAAAGTAAACTCAGTATTTCAAATGCAGACAGCAGTGAGTATTTAGCTGCTCATAGGTCAGGGCAAAGCAAGTACTGTCCCAAATAAAGTGACAGTTTAAAAAAGAACAAAACACAACCCCCCAAACATTAAGAATGAGAAGAAATTGCTAAATTACTGTTATTTGACCACTGTTATTGGATGTCTAGCAAAGGTAGGCAGTGAAGATGCCATTAACTCATTTAAATCTCCTGGTGATTCATATCAGAGTTCCAGGAGGAAAAGCATAGATTCAGCAGTTTTTGACTGAGTCTTAGACAGAACAACCAATGGGACTCCCAGCAGTTCTACAAGTAAATCTTTCCATGACAATGAACATTATTTTGTAGTCTTCTAATACTCTCTGTGGGTGTATATAAAAAAAGGAATGGTTTATTTTGAAATATGGAAATGTCCACCAACAAGTGTACAAAAAACTTAGAAAGAATAGAAAATTAGTCTAAAAAAGAAATATAACTGCATAACAATTATATTTGTAGCAGATGAAGGAGATAACACAAGAAAGCTATTAAATAAATAATATTTTATTATATGTGCCTGTATTTGCATGCCCATTTAAGTACCTAATTATGTGAAAAATGCAACTGCTGTGTAAAGAAATGTTAATTTTCAAGCACACCTACTAAGCTTAGGGTTGTCATTCAGATATCTGCTCAATTGCTTGCTCTTGTACCCCACCTGCAGAAAATATCTGTGTGCTTGTCAGAAGTCTGGCACAGGTTATTAGTGAAGAAACCAGGGCCTTGCAGGTTCAGCAGGCAGTCCCATGATCTATCCAACATAGCTGACAAATTTCATTATGACTCCTAACTAGAGCTCTGGCAGTGCAGCTTTGTTTTGTTTTGCTGAGGGGATGTGCAGGGAGAGCCCTTTCTCTCCTCAGACTGTAGAGCTTTGGATTTCTTGGATTTCAGCTCCAGTTGATGCTATGCTTCCAGCTCTGCTATGCTTACCTACATTTCTTTTTTTTTTTTTCTCTACTTCTCTGACACTTGCTGCATGCCATTAGAGAGCAAAAAATACTGCTGGAACTCCTATTCTTAGTGTTGGTCCATTTGCTTTTTTGATTATCATCCTAACTGTCAAAGGAACGAAATGGCATTGCTTTGCACTACTGCTCTCCATAGTTCTCAGTTTCACACTGTTCTTTGTTTCCTTGACAGGTAGAAACTGTTTCTGTTTTTCCTCATGAATGCTTTATGTGTGATGCTGAACAGCTCACAGTGACAGCTAAAACATTGCAAGCTGCCCTAAAGGGCATTTCTCAAATGTGTTTCTTTGCCCTTTCTTCACATTGGACATGTTAATAAGGCTCAAGACTACCTATGTTTTTCTGTGGAGAATAGGATCTTTACAGCTTAAATATCTCTACACTCATGTAAATATTACCTAGGTGACAGAACATTTGGATTTTTTTGGGGAAGTTTCTTTGATTTCTTTTTTCAGCTTTGGCTTTAGTGTATTATTTGAAAAGCTTTTTTTTTCTTGAACCAAAAGTAACATTGTCCCACATATTCATCCATTTGACTTTAAATTGCAGACAGTGAGGTTGAGGGAATGGAATGCTATGTGACTGGCCTGGCAGGGGACAAATGAACAGCGAGGGAGGGCACGTAAAGGGACGGGTAAAAGCTAAACATATAGGGAGCAACCATTTATTTCCAAGAAGGTGAAGTCTAAGAGCTTTAAAGAGGACTTTGCAGCTGTCCTGTTTTAGAGTCTAGTTCAATGAAGTACTGGATGTTGGGGCTGATATAAACTTTACAGAGAAACATACAGATTTGACAGACTGTAGATAGTTCTGATGAAATGATTAAGCTTTCATCAGGCACTAGGCAGCATGATGATTCTTGCTGGTTGGTGGTGCACCAGTTGCTCGAGCAACTTCCTGGCTTTCTCATCCCCATCCAACAGAGAGTGTCTGTGCAAAACCTAATGGTTTTTGGGAGCCATCAGGATGGCTAAGAGACAGAAACCCATCTTAAGCTTCCTGAGCAGATGATTTGTGCACAGCCCAGCTCTCCCTGTCTCCAGATCAGTGCTCAAAGGCATTTGTCTTGGGGTCCAAAAGGCTGAGAGCAAACAAAAAACTTCTGCTCTTAGTCTCCCAGCATTTATTTTCTCTCACGGATGTTATCTGACTTTTTAAAAAATCCCATACTTGAAGAACAGCTGATGTGACAGTGGTGAGAGATGCTCACTACAGCTTTCCAGCACTCTTCACAGAAAGAAATTACAGACCTTGTATGGCCTGTTTCCACCAAATGTTTTTCCATGCCTCTCTGTCATATTATGTCTTTGCCACTAACTGGATTCTTTCATCTTAGCTGGACAAAAAAGAACCTGTCGTCTCTTTAGATGGTGGTTTTCATCCATTTGCTTTGTCATAATCTATTGGCAAAAGCTAGACTTCTCTCCAGAAAGCAGTTCTCTCATGCATTTATAATTTTCTTGACCTCTACAAGCTGAGGACTCTTTGCCTTCAGCCCTGTTTTCTCAGAAGCAGGTGCATGTTGGCCAGAGTACAGCTCTGCGCTGTGGCGAGACTGCTCCCCATACCTGAGCTGCAGAAAGCAGTATTTGCTTTTACCATGCTTGCTCAGCCTTCAATTTATCCTATAGATGCATATTGACCTTCTGGGCCTGCTTACAGTGAAACAACAGCATGAGATGAGGGCAGTGATTTGGATGTTGATCTTTAGGTGCTGGTGGACAGTCAAGTAGGCATAGATGCTGAAAGATGAGCAGCAGTTTAAAAATGACTGAGATATCAAAACCTTTCTTCAAATGTACTTTGCAAAAACAGCTCCATGGAAAATTTATCATTGTGGGGTGTTGATACAGTAGCTCTAAATTACACAGATGAGTGTAGCCACCTGTGGACCCAGGGGCAAACAAATGCAGCAGTTTAGTTTCAGCCCTGGTCCTCAAAGCTTCCAGTTTGGGCATCTGGCTGAATACACCAGAGCTCCCTCCCCACTTGAAAACATTTTTTCCCCAAACACTGGAGAAGTGGGGAAGGCATTTGTGCCATGCATCATGGAAGCATGGATCTGAACTGGGGAGTTGTAAGGTTAGACGTGACTTGCTGGCTACTAGAGAGCACAGTGAGCTCAGAGAATCTGTTTCTGCAGAGGATGCTGTTGACACTTTCTAGTTTATGTCTTCCCCTTTTGTTTTCCTTATGTTATCAGTAGTGCAAAATCAGGCAATAAAAAAATATAATAAAGGCAAAGAATTTTTCTCTCTCCAACAGCAATTATCTGGATTATAGATGTGTGAGGTGATTAAAAAAATTGTGAAAATAACTATAAAAGATTTTCTTGATCAAATATTTCAGACAGTGGTTCTCTCCTTGGAGAACACAATACAGCCTTAAAAAGGTACAAAACCAACAGATAAGCCCCCACACATCTGTGTATATATGTCCAAGTAGAGAACTATAAAATATATTACACATTGGAGCTCAGAGTTATTCCAGAATATGCCTGCAGATTACATTTCATCAGGATGAATTAAATAGGAACATGTTGACCTCATTAAATGGATTCTAGTTTTGTATCTGTATTTGTACACAACAGAACATTTTTGTATTCACCAAAAACTAAAAAAGCTGTCATTCATACATAGGCATTATCAGATAAATAGCAGAGAGCAAATTATGCTGTTTTGTTAAGCAAAAATAGCATTTCAACCTCTTCTCACTATTATAGTATTTTAGGTATACTTTTATTCTCCATTTACATACCAACTTCATGAAAAGTGAATAAATTGAGTAAGAAGAACTGTATCTGGTGTGTACATCTCTAATCCCTTCTGTTTATATTCTTTTCATGCAGAGATTGAAAGATTTAAAACAAAGGGAATTTGCTCGAAATGTGGCTTCGAAGTCATGGAAAGATGAGAAGAAACAGGAAAAAGCACTCAAGCGACTCCACCAGCTTGCAGAGTTACGGAAGCAGTCAGAATGGCAAGTTTTTAAAAATCATATGGGGTTTTAATGCCCTCTTTCCTCCCTTCCAGAAGAAATTATAATAATTTTACTCCTACACAAGTAATATACAGAGATTGTGTGTACTGTAACCTGTTTTCAGCTGTCTTCAACTCCAAATGATCCTGTTCTGCAAACCATACATTGAAAACCTCTGCCTTAATTACATGCTGTTTGAAAGTTTGTCATGTTCTCTCATGTAGATATTCTCATGCCTTCTAAATGGAGTGCTTTGAAGATGCTTTTATAATATCACCATTCTACCTTATCCAAACTGATCTGAAGAGATTAGTGTGACTGTCTTAACATTTGATTGTAAGTTAATGGGAGAGGATAAACCCTTTGTGAATAATTTTTACTGCTTTTAAGGTACTGGGATTATTCTCCAGTTTCTCTGTAGGATAATTTGAATGAAAAACAAGTAATTAACTGAATTAAGTTTGTCTAATACTGTTAGCTCTATTGATTAATATCAAGATAGAGGACATAGATCACAGTAGTAAACCTTTACATTTGAGAAATCTCCTTTGTTTAATGACACTAAATGCTTCAGTAGAATAGATTGCCATCAGACCAATTGTTTATATTAATCTATGACCACAATGAGTTAATCAGATAAATAAACTGACATTGTTTTAAATTCATCTGAAGACTACTGTACCCTGGAAATAAAAGCATTCAGAGTTTATTACAAACTCATTTTGGCCTATGTAATTGCTTTTGAGCAATCTGCTGAAATATAACTGTTTAGTGCTAATATATCCCTTTTATGATTACAACTCCATTTTCATACAAATCTGCTGAAACAAATGTAACTGCCTGTGGGAAGCTTCCTTTATGCCCACATACTTGAAGATGTACCCTCAGATAGAGCAATAATACCAGTGATAACAGGAAAGGCAGAACGAATCTGGGAGGGAAAGAGCAGGTTTGCTTTTAGAAAGAGCCAGGAGTCCATAATATTTTGCATAGAGTGTGAAAGGGAAGAGCTTGCTATTCCTCCCTGTGATCACTAATAGGCTCAGGGGAGGCTGAATGCCAGGATTTTGGCAGAGGGGCAGCACTCCCAATTGCTCAGGAAAGACAGAATGTCAGCCTTTGTGAGCAGAAGTCCACACACATACAATTGTTACCATCCCTGAGTACTGTCTCAGGTTCCAACACAGTTCCTTAAAACGAGCTAATTCAATTTGACAACAAAATTATTGTTAATCTTGGGCACAGAAAAAATTTATTTTGCTATTCCAAGAAGACTTTGAAAAGGATTTCTTTATGTTTCTTTATGCCTTCTCCAAGAGAAAATTGTTCTTCATGTACAAATAGGGGTCAATTTGTATCTCCTGATGCTGAATTTCTGGCAAAGGCAAATATATTCTCTGAAACGCACACATATTCTCACATTATGGGTTGACCCTACTCCAGGGAGTCTTTATGTCTTTCCCTTTGTTGAAGATCAATGTATTTTTATAGCATTTATAAAGCATGACTGCCAATAATAGATAGCCTATATGCAGATCTAACAGTTTTAATTTATTTACATTTAATTTAAATGGTTTATATTTTTTTATCAAACTTTTAATTTAATCTGGTTCTATTTTTTTTTTTCTTAGTGTACTGTGGTACCACACTGATAACAAATGTAGATAATTAGTCTAATGAAATGTGTGTTTAAAATATGTCTTAGAAAAACAGTTTATGGTGGCCAGATATATATCACATCTTTAATGGAAAATAGCTACAGTCATTTCAGTATCAGTTAATTATCTGTTTCAAGAAATCAGTGGTTTGCCTTTTTTGCTAAGGCCCTAGAATAGGTAACTTTTTTCTTTAATTACAAGAAAACGAAATAATATTTAAAATCTGAGATATTTTGAAGATAGGAATAATGTAATTAATGGAAGTAAGACACAGTAAATGTAACAAAGTAATTCAAATCATGGTTGATTTGAGAGACCAGGGAAGCTGTGATTTTCTTCACCCCCAATGTTTGCTGACAGTTTTAGTATTAATTTCTCTGAATATTTTGCATAGTCATTTATTGTGGAATAAAATAAGAATCTACTCTTTAAAAAGTGAAACACATTTTTCCCATAGCAAGCAGAATATTTTTCTTTCTCTTCTAGAGTTTGATTTTGCAGATGCTCCAAGTGGAAGCATCTCTTTTTGAACATAGCACAATTTCCTCTGCAGAGGCCTTTCAGAAAAGCAAGACTTACCACAGATTAGGTTAACCTAAATATAAATTTGGAGTAAAACCAATATTTGTTCTGCTTGTACATGGGCGTAACTGAAAAAGAAAATTCATGTGCTGACATTAAAACATTTAATTGCCTATATGTAGAGACTGTCTTACCCATACAAAATTCCAAACTGATGATAAACTGCACATTTGTTGAAACTTAGCTTTACCTTGTAAAAAATTGAGTAACACCCTCCTTCACCAGACAGACACTGTAAAATGCAAGTTCTGTCATAACTTGGTTACTCAATGCAGCTTTCTTTTTTCCTTTATTTTTTACCCTAAAGCATCACTGGGAGTGGACCATTGCTTAAAGCCCCCCGATTAGTCTTGGAAAAGCAGCAATCTCCAGATGGCATTTTCCTGTACAAGGGCAGCAAGTTTGCAGCAAGTTCTCAAAGAACCACTACAAGTGAAGGACAAGGCTTCTCCAAAAGCATGCTAGAGAAACAGCAACTTATAATAAGCAGGCACCACCCTGCAACTGAAAGACACCATGCACTTGGAAACCACGTCTCACAAAAGTTCCCCTACAGCAGCAATACCTCTCAAAGGGCAGGAGTGTCTTTTTCATTCTCTAAAAAGGTCCCTTTGAAGCTTGAGTCCTCAGCATCAGTCTTCAGTGAGAACTGTGAAGAAGGAAATGATTATAGTGAGTCCCCCAACCATAAAAGAAAGCAAACCATTGAGGACTGTCATTCTCTCACACTTTTGGAGGAACAACTGAAAGCAAGTTTGGATAAAGAGTCACCTATTGCACAAGACCAAATGGATTTGGATAATAGTGCATCAAGTCATGTAGGTGTAAAACCTAAAATGCTAAAGGAAAATGATAAAAGTAGTGATAGGGAATCAGAAGAAAAATTTAGAGCTAATCCATCATTTTCTAAAGTCAAAATACCACTTCCAAATTTGAATTTTTCTGCTTCACTGAGAGAAACAGAGCAAGAGAGCAAACTGAATGAATCTGAGCAATTCTTAGAAACTCCCATCTCATCTTCATGCCAAGCTAGCAATTTTTGTACACAGCTGAACACCTACAAGCACAGTAATGCCCACCTGCATGCCCAGTTATCTGGGCTCCCTCGACAGCCAGAACCTGAGCTGACCTGTTCAAGGAACATTAATGACAGTCCTGGAGTGATAAAAAGAGAAAGATCTTTGGAGATTACAGAAATCACAGATGGAAATATGGAAACACTTGAAAAGGAGACCTTGGTTAAAGAAGTTAAGCCCCAGGCATTGCCCTTCCTTCATGTGGTGAGCAAAGATGGCACCACTGCTCTGCAGTGGCCCACAGAATTACTTTTGTTTACAAAAACTGAGCCCTGTATTTCATATGGCTGTAATCCATTGTATTTTGACTTCAGACTCTCTTTAAATCACAGGGAGGGTAAACAGCATGAAACAAACAAAGCAAGCTGTAAAGAGCTCTCTAAAAATAAGACTGCAGATGAATATGAACCCTCAGGTTTAATAAAACACAAGCAAATGTCAAATGAACAAGATAATCAGTTGTTGAAACCAAAGAAGATGAAAGGTTCCCTAAATCCAAGAAAGGCCAAGCAAAAAGCTGAGTCAGACATAGGGAAAGAAATGAATGAAAGAGGTCAAAAATGCATTGCAGATTATTTGAATGAAAATATACCCAAAGTGCCTGCTTACCTTGATGTCTCACAAAAAAATTATGTGACAGAAAAAAGTCTTTATACAACATCACTGAGGAGACCTTTAAAGCATCATTTCCATGGCTGTGAAAGAAAAACTCAGAACATTAGAAATGAAAGCATTTCCTTTTCTGCTTTTATGTCTAGGATTAAAAACTCTAACTCTGAAAAATGTCATTTAATTGATTCGGAAGAAAAATATGAGAACCAAAATGACTCCAGATCCCTTCAAGATGTGGTCAGCTGCAACAGTGACATAAGTGACAGTGGAAAAGACTCTAGTGGAAGTTTCTTTAGTTGTAAATCCAGTTCAAACAGCAAGTATTCAGATACTGAAGGATGTGGAAGCTATACAAGATGCTGGAGATTCCCATCTCCTCAAAAGTCCTCGTCTGGCAGACATTCCAGCTATTCTGACTCTTCAGTTAGCAGTACGAGTAGCTACATGAGTCCCACATCAAATAATCACAGAAGAAATAATTTGCTTTGTTGTTGTAAAAGAAAAAACAAGATAGATAAAAGGCACAAACACAGAAAGCACAAGTGTATTTTCACTTCAGATGATACAGACGAGGATTATCTTTGTCCTAGTAGAAGTCACAGAGCTAGAAACTGTATTCAGAGTGGCACAATTAAATATCGGAGATGTTCAAGACATAAACTTTTACAAATCAGAGACAGGTCTAAACACAGCAGATGTAGACATCAGCATTTTGGCAAAGTGCTTAGTAGGAGTAGGAGCTGCCACAAATCCAAAAGTGGTTCCACTAGTGATTCAAGAAGCAGTGAAAGATCATCTAGCAGCAGAATATCAAGATGCAGCAGTTCAGGATCTGTCTCAAAAGAGACTGACAACTGTGACAACAAAACAAAAGAGGATTCTGAGAGAGGTTCTAACACCGAACCAGGAAAAGCTGAAACTGCACATTCCAGCTCTCTGAAAGTGAATAGTCAATCTAAAAACTTTGCCACCTGCTCTTCCAAAAACCTGGCAAAAGACATATGTGGAAAAAGAAAGTCAATGACAGCCAAGTTACTTTTAGAAAGAGTGCAATCTAAGAAAACCCAGGAACAAACGCATGATCCAGAGAGATTTTCAGTCAGTAGTGGGATAGAATTAAAGGATCACTCACAAAGTCACTTTGCTCTTCAGTTTTCATCAGTAGATGACATTGCAATGTTACCTTTGCCAGAGAAAGTGCTAAGCAAAGGTAAAAATGACATAAGACATAATGAAATCAGTTCGCTGGAAAACAGTGTGAAGAAAAACAACACTGAAGCATCAGAGATAACAAATGTTACTCTTTCACCTGGAACTGATTATGATCATTGTGTTCTTAAAGACATAATTCAAATTGAAACAGGCTATCAGAGCCCAAGCATAAAAAGGAACACAGCAATAAAGGAACAAACCAGTCTCTTCTTTAGTGAAGTGCAGCCCTTTATACAAAGCTGTGATCCAGTACCAAATGATTTCCCTGGTGCTTTTCCCTCTAATAGATATTCTGTTGCTAATTCAACAGAGACCAAAGAAGAACTACATGATGTAAACATGGACTTGAACCGGGCAGAAGGCAGTTCAGACTCTTTTTGTGACAATGCTATGCAGAAGTATGGTGATACACTAAATGACCTAGAAGTGTACAGTAAATCCGTCTCCCCTCCTTTAACACAGCAGCCTGTCACATTTACACCAGAAGAAGTAGACAAATACAGGTTGCTGCAGCTGCAAGCCCGGCAGCACATGCAGAAACAACTTCTGGCAAAACATCTGAAAGTTTTGCCTGCCCCAGGACCAGCTGCCTTCTCTGCAACACCAGCAGTTCCTGCCCTCCCTGTCCAGCAGCAGGCTACTGTCACCACCATCCACCACACGCTGCTGCAGCGCTTTGCTGTCTCGGCATCTGTGCACCCCCACGGCAGCCATCTCTCCCTGGCACCCCTCCACCCCCTCTCTCAGGCACATTTTGCCCCCATATCACTTTCCCCTTTAGCACCAGCCCTTATTCCCACCCACCCTGCTTTGCTGACAGGGCACCCACTGCACTTGGTGTCTGCCACTCCCCTCCACCCTTCCCCACTGACCTTCCCCGCACTGCCTCATGCTGCATATATCCCAGCCTTATTTACACCACACCTGAACACAGCCACACCTTCTGCTATACACCCAAATCACTTAGTTCATCCCTTATTCCAAGGACAAGAGCCCCATCACTATTCTTGTTCTATCCAGACCCAACATTTACCTACAGCAAAAGAAGTTTTCAGTGTTTCTAGCTACTTAAACTAGCCCAAATGATTTCATAATGGCTCCAACCCCAAATTAAAATAAAATAAAGCATTCAGCATTCAATCACCTCTGAGGGGAAATCTACTGTTTTGCTGAGAGCACAACAGCAAAGATTTTAAAGTCCACAATCTGGCTGACAGCATATGAATGTTGATTTTATTCTTGTATCACTGAGGAAAAGCTGCTTTAAAGCCTTTCGTGATACTATCACAAGAAAGATGTGTGGCCAGTGTCATTCTACAGAATGTTTTAAAGAATAGCTTGAAGTGAAGTCTATAGGAAAGGGAAGTCAGTAGGAAAGGGACCACAGCACCCAGACAAAATGGGATCAATATCAACACTGATGAGGGATCTAAAGTAGCACAATTTGAGGCTGAGTAATCTTGACACACCTCAAAGATTTGATTTTCTGAGTTTTTATATGAAACAGTGTCTGGTTTGGTTAAGGTATTTTGGACTGAGTTAAAAATAAGGTATCTGGGACCAGCAGACCCTGGGGCTGTCTCCTGTCTCCCAAAGTAAACTGGGGAGGCTCAGAGGGAGGGGTGATGAGTGAGCACGAGAAGGTGAGGACCACCTTGAAGATACTTTAGTGATTTCATCCCTGCATACGTTGCTTGGACAGTGTGAAGGAGCTGCAGTCAGGTGATGGGTACATAACAAAGCATTCCCTTAGCAGAGGGAGCTCTGTGCTGGCACAAGCAGGCTGCCTCTTCTCTCTGAGCCAAGCATCCAAGAAGGCTCACTGAGAAGCCAAATTTTTGGCACTGCCTGGGCATGACTGTGTCACAGGGCATGTCAGGGTGAGCCACACCAGCCCAGAATTGCCAAGCAGCCAGTGCTGGCTTTGAACCTCAGAGGTACTTGGCCAAAGGTTCCCACCAAACAGAGCTCTGATGTGCGGAAGAGTCTTTTCCAAAGAATGTGTCAATATTTTTCATCCCTTTCACAAACAACAGAAACAATTGGCTGGTCCCATAAAATCATGCATATATTCATAAAGATGCAGAAGTAAAATTCTGATCAAAAACTGGCTCTACAGGTTAAGACTCGGAGAAAAACTTGTTCAAGTACTCAGCATATAAAAGTTTGTTGAATCTAAACAAATATGTCAAGATTCTCGCATGGCTTCCCAAACTCTCAACAAGTAAATTGAAATTACAAATCAACAGGGTTTGAATGCATGTATCCAACCTTCAAGAGTAATGTGTGGCTGAAATTGTTTGTAATAACTGTGTATCTGGAAATAGATGAAGGCTACAGCATCTCTTTGAATGCCATAGTTTGACATTTTTTATAATGTTTCCAACTGAACACAGGATATTTAGCATGAAATTAGTTCATAATTATGGTTACACTGCAAGCATGCTTCCCCAATAAAATTGGACCATGAAGCATCCAACACACAGTACCTGTTTGTTTGGATTAAAAACATTTGAAATAATTTCAATTCATTTGCAATAAGTGCACAAATAGGAATCTTTCAGAATCAATATAAAACACATTGAAAAACTTTTGGGAGAATTTTAATCCATTATATTCAGCTACCTGAGGAAGCTGATTGCAAATAAGTTGTGTCTTTAAAATACAACAGAACCAATTTTCTTAGTTTTAATCAAAATGCATTGATCCATTACAAAAAAAATTGAATTATTTAATTTCTCTCTTTCTGGAGCTTCTTCAGCATAAACTGGTAATATGCCAAGCTTTTTGAGTTACTTTACAAGTTTTGACTGCTAGTTTTGTATTTCCAAGTAGCTTTAAATATTTGATGGTTTAGCTATTGAAAAAAAAGCAGAAAAAAAATTATTGAGACTATGCAGAAGCAAAATATTTTGGTGTCAAAAAAGGTTTGTAGCACCAGCACCCTCAAGCATATTGTGGTTTGATTCCCAAATTATTTTTTAGTCTCATTAACAAAATGGATTCATGCCATTTGGTGTTACTTATCTGTATGTAAGTAGCAATACAAATTATATTTATTTTTCTCATTTAAATTGCAGAGTAATTCTTTAATTGAAATTATTGCTTCAGAATTAAGGAAGTAAAAAATTTTATTTGGGAAGAATGTAGAACTAAATGTTTTCAGAATTTAACAATTCTTTCTTTCAATTTTGGCTGAAAATTTTCCCAAAATAAGACCTGAATTTACATATATTTTCTGTACTTCCAATACTTTATTTTCTGAGAATCAAACATATTTCACTTACTCTGACTTAACACCTCTGAAAATTATGACTTGCTTGGATGGAGGTCACTCACTGAGTGGACCACTTGGACACAATAGTCATAACTCTGTAGAAACATTCTGACTTGGACATCTAAAGTAGCAGGTCAAGCTGTGCCCAGGAGGGGCTGACTGAGCTGTGTGGCCATCACCTGCAGTCCAGGGATAATTCCAGCATAAAAGGTTTCCAGCCCCACAAGCTTTTAAATCTGTGGGTCCAGTTTCATCTCTCTTGAAGTAAACCCAGCTGTTCTCATTCTGTTCATAAGAGTTCATTTGTACCCTAGGTAGATAACACCAAAAGAAAAATATGGAACTGAAGGAATGTTGGGCTAATCTCCTCTTTAATGTGTGTACACATATTTTGTGTTCCCACTTCTACCAAAAAATGTTAATACTATAAAAATTTCTGTGGCAAGAAACCTGACCAAATCAAACTTGACCATATCCTACTACATAGATCATTTATAGAAAATAGAAGTATTTGTTTCCCTTAATGTATGCACCATACAATGGGACTCTAGAATAAATGAAATCATAGGATTCCCATGCATCATTGTACATACCAACATGGTAGGGCAAATAAATTGACAGTGAAGATTAATTTTAATTCTTGGAACAATGGGAATTAGAATTTTGAGATGTATTAATGGGGAGAAAAAGAAAGATTAGGAACAGAAAGAGCACAACAGAAAATCAGTAATCACTGATTACCAAACACAGGCAATGCCCAATATGGTTCTTAGTGCACAGAAGGGATTTTCTTGGAGAAACATAATAAAGCTATTGGCACAGCTGAAATTATATCTTTTTTTCTAATTGCTGCCATATTTTTTTCATCAGTAATGTACTTTAAATATGTCTAATTATAATTATTAAAAGCATTATTGAGCCTGATGTATGGAGCCATGCTACAATTTTGATTCTATTTAAAGATATTTTTAAAAGAGTTATAGTATCCTTATGGCAGTGATATATACACACCAAGTTAATAATCTATTTTAGCTTGATTGTATATTCTTGATACATAATCTAAGGAAAGAGGTCACCCACACCTTAAAATTCCAATTTAAAAAGTTTCCTAAGTCACACCATGATAAACTTTTTTGTTGTTGTTTTGGGATTTTTTTTATCTGATGCATTTCTGGAATGCATTCAACATGTATATTTGTTGTGCAGCTTTGCATAAAAATGCCATTTGATCAGATTGATTTTAAAAGTGTCAAGTTTATATTTAAAACTGGATAATACTCTGGCTAGTATAATATGTAAACTAGTAATTTTGTTTTGTATTCTCTGTATAAAGTGTTTTATATTATACAGTAGCTAAGTGAATTGCACTATTGTACATGCAATGAGACTTTTGTTTTAGCTTATTCAAGGAATCCCTGGGAATGTAGTTTAATGCAATAATATTTTTTTTCAATAAAAAGGCTTACTGGTATAAAGAGTGTCAGTCATGTATTTTTAATGTAAAGCATACCAAAAGGCAGCAACCTAATAAAATGCAGAATGATGCAAACATATTCTGTATTTTAATTTCCAGAACTGAAATACGTTTAATTCATTACTGTGGTTATAATCCTGAAATTTCATAGAATGTTTCCTAAAGATTTTAGTATGTGTTACAAAAGTGGGTTGTTTAAATGGAACTGAAAATAAATATTCCTTACAAAAATTATTCTATCTATGTGTTTTTTCCAAGGACTTTTAATAAATAAGTATCCTCCTGAGTATTTTTATGCACTGATCAGTTTATTTATAATTAGACATACAACTCATCTGTCAGGTTCCCCAAATAATTATATAGCATACAAATGTGTCATTTATTCACTCTTCAATCATTCTTTAAATCTTCAAATAGTTATAATAAGTATCACTTTATCCCATGTTTTCCCTATTACCCTGAATTTTTCCAGTTTGTTTGTTGCATCCTTTTCCATCTAACTTTCATTTAATTTGTTTTCTGACACAAGGCTTTTGGTTGTGCAGGTACTCAGCTTCAGGGCTCCCAGAACTGCTGTACTATTTGCAAGGCTACTTATACCCCTCAGTGTATAGTTTCATATGTGTCCCATCTCCAGGTGAGCACAAAGACTGAAGGAAGGTAAAAACCAAGTGTCTGCATGTCTGTAGTAGATGAAACTCTATCTTTTGAGGTGAGATGTGACAGAGGTTATATTCTGTCCAGCCTATCTGCATAGCTGGAAATACCTTGGCCAATCCCTGGGACCAAACTAATCTACCTTGCAGTGACATGTCATGACTTGGGCATTCTATAAAGTCTTGAAACCAACACAAATCCACGGAGACATAATTGACACAGTGTATCTAATTCCATTCAATTGTGGTTTTCCTTCTAGTTATTTCATAATAAAAACAAAATTCATAATTAGACATATAAAGAGTTTGTATGTCTGAAGGAAATCCCCTGCAAATTAATATCTATGACATTACTGTTAACTCAAATAGGCTTCCAGTTGAGATCAGATCCCATCTGTTTGTTGCTGAGCAAAACTTGGTATAAGCAGGGGAAAAAACAAAAACAAAAACAAAAACAAAAACAAAAACAAAAACAAAAACAAATCACCCACCTTGCTTTGACTGGGATATAATATGTGAATAAATGAAGATGTCCACACCTTACTATTCCTGATAAAGCTAACTATAATGCCAGCAAAATCCTTCCTACACTCTGGTGGGAAGCGTATTATCTTATTATGCAAACTAAGTATCTTCATATGTATTTTATACAGAAATGTAAAGAATCACCATGAGTGCAGCTAATTACCTTTATCTTTCTAGACAGCAGGCACAATGTGTGGGAATAACAGGAATCTGCAAGTCAGTGAACTGCACTGCTGCCATGCTGAGTTTGGGGCATACTGTTGTGATGTGCTTGAATATTTCTCTGCCCCAGGGCTAAGGGGAATTAACTCATTAATATTTCAGGTTATGAAAAACTCTCATTCAGGACCACCAGGATGAGCTGTAAGTCCACATGTTGCTTGTCTATAGAGCATGTGGTTATGTTAACATAATTTTTATTATTCTTCAATGAACACATTATTTTCTTTAACAGAAAACACAGAAGATGCAAAACTTCCAATTACAGAAATTATAGACAGAAATAAATCTACAGTTACATTGATGGGCATTTACTTTAAACATGTACAGCTTAACAGAGACCAATCTGTTTTGTGAATGTGTTTAAAAGCACTCTTGGCTGAGATGTCAAGCACTAGATACACAGCTGTCTTAAAGGAAGATGCAGCCCAAACTAATTTTTTATGACCTAGCTATGAAACCCTCAAAATAAAGATAAGATTGAAAAGCTTGTTAGACTTCCATCAAAGGTATAAGCAGTTCTGCTGCCTCTACTTAAGTGCCCATCTGAAACTTATATTACACAAAAAATCAATATTTCATTCTTATGAACCAATAACATTTTTAGCCCAAATAAATTTGTCATTTGCAAATCAATAAATTAAACATATTTATCAATTTTATATATAAAACTGTTTTGTGTACTCCAAGCTGTGTATAAGTAAAATCAGCACCATTAATAAATAAGTCATCGAGAATGGAATGAGATAATTAGTTTCAGACAGCCATAAAACAACCATTCCTGTGTAAAGCAATATGTTCTATATGAAAATGGTTGAATTATGATTTGCTTTCATCTTTTTTGCAAGTCATTTATGGGCTGTTTTCTGCCAGTCCCAGGGGAAAACACTACCAAATTTATTAGAAATAGTTATGTGTGTGTGTCTTGGGGACGTGGGTGCATCATCTGAAGGTTGTATGGTTGCCTCTAATACAAAGTTGTGCCCCTGACAGCTGAGAGGTAGAGCTGTGCAAACCTCAGGATCTTCAGCAAAGCCAAGTGAAGGTCTTGCACCTTGGTTGAGGTAATTCCAAGCACAAGGATAGGCTGGGTGGAGAATGGATTTAGAGCACCTGTGGGGAGAAGAACTCAGAGGTGCTGGGAGGTGAGAGGCTGGACACGAACCAGCAGTGTACACCACAGCCCAGGATGCCAAACGTGCCCTGAGCTGCATCCAGAGCAGTGTGGGCAGCAGGGCAGGGGAGGGACACTGCTGCTCTGCTCTGCTCTGCTCTGCTCTGCTCTGCTCTGCTCTGCTCTGCTCTGGTGAGAGAGACTCCACCTGGAAGACGGCACCCAGCTCTGGGGTTCTCAGCAGAAGAACATGGACCTGTTCCAAAAGGCATAGAAATTTGCAGTAAATCAAAGATGGTACAAGCAGTTAATCAATTACCACATCATTAATCAATTGCCACATATTTTCGCAGTTGAAATACAGCAGAGTTCTTGAAACAGGAGGGTTTTTTCTTCTGCCCCTCATGCTGAGAAAGTATCAGTTGCTGAGTAAATGCTTGTCTTTCAGCTGTACAAAGCCAAAATGTTATGAATTGGAAATCCTATCTGCATCAGAGAAAGTCAAAACACTAGAAATGGCTGCTTCCTGCTTGCACCAGGATTTCTCTGACAGTATTCTTGAGAGTCCACTCCATTTCTAGTGAATTTACTTTCTTCACAGGGTGGAAACTACAGGTTTGAAGGTGGAGATGCAGAGTCTGTACCACTTAAATGTTTTCTCTGTTAATTTGGGTTCCAAATAAAGACATGTAGATCCAGGGGTAGACAACCAAATTTGATCCAGGGATAGATAACCAAGTTAACACTACATGTTTAATTGCTAGTTGTCCATGGAGACAAGTTGCCAGTTCTCATAGGACTGGATTCTTCCTGTCTTATCCTCTTCCTGTCCTATCCTTAACCAACGCCTGTAATTACCTAGGAGAGTTTTCAGGACTGTTTCTCTCACTCTCTCTCTCTGAGACACTTTAGAAACTGGCTGTGGAAAAAACCACTGATAATAATATGAGGTGATCCTTTTTTGTTTACTGGTAATTTCTTGAAAGATCTCTGTGACTTAAAGCACTTAATGTTTTTATTAATATCACCTGTAATTACAGTACAGATATCTACTGCTGACATAAATTTAATCCCTAGCAATGAGCTTTCCCACCATGAGTCCCCCTCTGTTAGATCTGCTCTGCAACCACGTATTTTCAAATGCTACATTCCCTGATTTTATTTTTGTTAAATGATGTGTTAGATAAACAGTTGCTACATAATTTTTACTGGAAATTAAATGGGTCAGGGTGACATCTAATAATGACTCTTATTATGGATTATGATCAGAGTTTATGAGTTCAAAATAACTTTGTCTTTCATTTCAATGCTTCCAGCCTTCACTAACTGCTCACAGGAGAGATCCTGAGATGCTCAGGGCCACTGAGGGTGCTGAAATGGGACAAGAGAGGGAAGGAAATGAGCACAAGGGCTACCTGCAAATAATAAAGACAAAAGAGTGCAATCTGAAGAGCAATGTCAGATTTGTGACACCTGGAGAAAAGGGTATGTTAATTCCCAAGGGTGCAGAGAACCCCAGGGAAAGGTGAGACTCGTGAGAGATAAAGCTGAAGAGACTTGCAAGCACAGACAAGACCTCAGAGAAGCAGCCATAATTACTGAAATCGATAAAATTAAGACAAACATTTCCAGTAGATTTTTTTACTCATAGTAGGCTGTAACTTTTGCAAAAATATTTTTTTCCATGTCTGCTCCAGTCAAGTCCTAGGACAAACAGCATCGGATAAAGGTGAAAAATTATTAATAACTACAAGCATTCCATAATGTACACTAAGACTTGTTTAGCTACTAGTGTTTCTTCAGTTCTTTTTTCAGAGATCACTCATCTGCATTTAGAAGCAGGAAAAGATAGAGACTTTTGCCAACTATCTATTTTCAAAGTGCCACAGAAAGATTTAACACATAATTCCCATTATAGGCATTGCCTACACATTTGAAAGACTTTGTGACCTTTAGGTTAGAATACATGGGTTAATGTGGAACCTCATTTTTTCAGGAAATTTGCTTTAGAAATTCACTGTAGATACAGGTATGATCAGCAGGATCAGACAGATTCAAACTGAGAAACTTCCTTGGCAGCTTAAAAAACTGAAAGCACTGCAAGAAAATTATAGCACAGTCCTATCTGTCAACTCTTGTTTGAAAAGCTTTAACTTTCTCTGGTAATTTCTTTGGTCTTCAAAAATCCAGGAATGAACTCACCATGTAGCACTCCTGCTGAACAGTTTTCGGGTCTAAGCATAGAAGTACTCAGGACTTATAGAGAAACTTAACATGAGTCAAACACTGGCTCAGCCTTATGAGCTCTGATTACGGGACACCCAAGCCACTGTGCAAGCACTGAAATGCATTGTGGCCTGCAAACTGCCCCAGTATCTGTGTCTGGTTCCTTCCATCTTCATAACCCAGTGCTCAGAGTTTTCCAGATCAGAAGCCAGAGCCACTCTTGCCTCCCGCAGGTGTGACAGAGGAGTGGGAGTACCTCAGTACTCCCTTGACACTCTGTGTTAACAGATCTGCAATGAAAGCTCTCTGCATTGTGGAAATTATACACAATTGACTCATTACATTTAGCATGCAAGAATCTGCCTTTCTAAGTGGGACTGTATTAAATTTAGCTGTCTACTCCTTCCTGTATTCCCCAAAAAAGTGAAGAGCCCTTAACATGGGCTCATTCCACATCCCTCAGGATCTCTAGAATCACCCTTGGTAGGTGATTATCTTTCCACTCTGAGTTTAAGAGGTGGCTGCATGGCAACTTGAGCTACATTTTAGAGTCCAAAATAGGTCACTAGTGTAAGATACATATTGGTTTTTCTTGGACATCTGGAAATTTTTTAAACAGAAAACTGGAATTGTTAAAACTAAGAAAGTTCATCATGATGGAGGTACTACTCCTACCTAAAGAGTCAAAGAGGATAGCATGATGGAAATCATATAAAACCTTTATTTTCAGCTATTTATAAAGAGATTGTCTAGAATTATTCAGCAAAATATTTTGTGAAAAATATAAGAAAATAATTATATTTTTAAGTAACTTATAACCAGCTTATAAAATTAAAAAGCTTAGATTAAAATAGGCTATTTGCTTCATATTATTTGTTCAGATGAAATGACAAATTCATATATATTTGTACACAATACCATATTAATTTCTTGCTTTTATTTTTTTAATTTATGTATTTTTCTTCTTTCTTCACATGCAGATAGAGATACTTATTTCATCATCAGATTGGTTGGCTTTCAGTGCTATTAATTTGTGCTAAAAATTCAGTCATTAGTATTTTGTATGCCACATAAATATTCTCTACAGTATCCTTTTTTCATCAGCTTTATCTGCTAGAAATGAATGAGAGATGCAGCTATGGAACGTTTTGAAAGGTTTTCTCAAAGAAATGTGTAGGAATATCCTTGATGTGAGTCCAAAAACCCATAGTAACAAATGTAGCTAAAAAGATAACCACAGAAAGAAAATGTCAGGCCAAAAAAGGGAGTCTTCAAAGACTCTTGAAAACATCCAATTACTACAGTAAATAATATTCAGATCATGGTCTTTTACTCTCTGACAAACCATTAAAGCATCTTCTACAAAGCCTGGGCACAGGACATGCCAGAGCATGATAGTCATAAATAGACATAAGATGATGATGTGTCATGGTATACAGGATACAGGAATCTTTATTGCACAAATCTGGGGCCCAAGCAACACTGCAAAGGATATTTCTCAACCAACATTGGTCAGCTCTGTACTCTTCCTGATGTAGTTCAGACCACAGGGAATAAAGGGAAAGACAGACCTGCTGCAATGCCTGGACAGCTTCACCGGAGAATGGATGCTTTTAGAAAATGTGAATTCACATTTTCTAAAAGCATCCATTAATCCAGTGAAAGCATCCACTCTCCAGTGCTCCAGAGTCCCCAGGGGAGCAGAAGTCCAGGAACCAAATTTTCGATGCAGTAGGGGAAGTTGAGGAAAGCTCCCAGGCTGTAGCTAATGAGAGGAATGTGCTAAGAGGGGCAGCTGCACTGCTCAGCTTGCATGGAAAAAGGTTTTAAAGGCTGAGCCTGGCCCAACTGAGAGAAACACAGCATGGAGATCACCAAGCAGCTTCTGAAAGCAAATTGCCCTTCAAAAGAAAGATGGCTCATGTTAACCCCCTTTCGTTAATGTGAGCTGCTGTGCTTAAATGAGCATGAAGACACAATCTAAGAGAAGGACAGCTCTCACATCCAAATAAATCTCATGGTGGAGGAGGCATGTAATCAGTGCTGACTGCTATAATGTCTGTGCTTTATTGTAGATGCTGTTCTTTGTATACAGACTTTCTACTGCATTAATTCATTCAACCCCATTTTCTAACCTGGAAATATTACTTTCAGAGCTAAATAACCAGAAGTTTTACCTTTAAACTGTGACACTGAAGTATATAAAAATCCATTTAAGCAACCTACAGAGCTACTTATAAACTGAGTACAGCTGTAGCAGATGGTACTCATGCCAAGGTGGAGAAGACCTTCATTCACTACATGGGACTCATTATGCCTGTCTTGGAAGAATAAAAACAGCAGTTGGATATGACATTAGCTATAGATATCTTCAAAGCTTAAGCTGCCAAGCCATTACAGTTAGTGTCTGAAGATTAAAATTTCTCAGGTAGCTCCCATTAGGACCCAACAATTCATTGGAATGTGCTCATAGCATGTATTACACCACATGAAGTCATATGTTTTGAAATAACTAAGCAGGGTAATTTCCAGGCTCCTAATGCAAAGACATGTAAGCACAATAATTTCTAAAATAAGGTTCAAGCAATAGGTGTGCAACAGAATCCGTGCGGAAAACTTCAGCAATCATAAATGTCAATGTCCATGTGTATGTCTGTGTCTGTTTACAGACATATTTCTGCATCAGCTGAAGTAGATTTCTGTCCTCACCCTGATCTCATAATTTGAATGACTCAACCCCTAGAGTGCATCCTCAGTCATCTAACTAAATCTACACTTCTCACACACTGAGGGAGAATTGACTTTTGAGCCATCTTAGGATGCTGTTGTCCAAACATGATGGGGACAACTCATAAACTCTGGTATATGAGTGCTCTGAACTCCTAGAATGTTCCAGGCACCCACACTGTGCCATTTGCATGGTGGCAGCTGGGCCTGCTGTTGCTGCCACTTTAGGAGTGCAGAACAGACTTACTCAGAATTTAGGGATGTTTGAAATCCAAGACCAGATCCAAATTTTGCAGCTCTACTGAAGTTCTATTTTTACCATCTTAAATTCACTGTGACCAGTTTAAATCCCTGTCCGCCCTGCTGAGTCCCTCGGGAGATCATGTTTTCCACCTGAATAATCCTTTAACACAGACATCCACTGATTCCATCTCTCACTTTCTAGTGTAAATTGTCATAAAGCAAAAATATACAGTATTTTAATTCTATACTTAAATACAAACTGCCAGCTTCTGTCACATTGCGGCCCTAAGGGTTTTTAGGATCAGACTGCTACTGCCGGAAATAGGATGCTGCAATTGAATCTGTTTTTATATTCTACACTATATCAGGCTTCCAAGTTGGGCATATTTACATGTACATTTGATGGCATCTAATGTATGCATGCAGCTAAAATAAAATTTGCATGATGGTAACCGATCACATGCAGGCTTTGATGAGTTCCTTTCCTTCTGCTAAGCTTCACATATCTTGTTGAATTTCTGCATCAGTTCACATCCTGGATCAGAGTGATGCACACATCATATATCTGTGGGTAAGTACAAATATACACTTTTCTATGTCATGAACCATAAATCAACTATGTACGATAGCTAAATTTATGCTACTATATATTAGCTGTCAGATGAAAAGAATATTTTCCATTGCTTTTTTTTAGACCATTTCTGATCTCAATTAAATACAGACTAATCATGTTCATCTGTATTGTGTCAGGGAGTAGAAGTGTTGTTTTAGACTGTGTGTTCAAAGGTATTTGTGTTAGAGACAGCAATATAGATTGGCAGAAAAAATTCACTGACCTAGTACTAAGGCATTATAATGAATCTGCTGTTCATTGACATTAAACAATAAATACAAGAAACAATAGAATTAAGAATTCTTATTTAAAATTAGAAAAACAAGCTTAACTTGTTCTCATAGGAATCTTAATAGTTTTCCTTTTACTCTAGGTAATCATTGGAGAGGGTTGCCTGTGAAGAGGCACTTTAAGTGAGCTCTGAACCTACTACTTAAAGCAGAACAAAGGATCTTCCTTAGCTTCTGCAGAAGAATGAATACTTAAGTGGCACATTTCTGCTCAATAAACAAAACTGTAATGAATTTAAAGGAAATTACAGATTTTATCATCTCCTGCAAAGTCTTACAATGAGCATCTGGGTTTTGCTGGCATGCAGATTATTGATAGCCCAAACTTATTAAGCTTTCTGGTTGCTTTGTTCACACAAGTAAATCAGCACAGCAGAAGGAATTAAAAATAGCACTAAAATAATTTTCTATTGTTTTACTGAAATGCTTTATGAATGCTTATATCTTATGGGCAGATGGAACAATTCTAAGGTCTTATTTTCCAAAGGTATCTCATTATTTTATTGCTCATGAAAACTGCCTTCCTTCCACAACTACTCAGCAAAGAAAGATTTTGCTATGTGCTGTGAACTACTGAGGATGACTCCCAAAGAGGAGAAAAAGATAGAAATATAAATAAATACCTCACAATGGTAATGCCTTGATGGCTCTTCTGATATTTTTCCATTGTTCCAGATGTCACATGCGAACCAAAATTTCCCCCAAGTAATTTTAAACATTTTTTTAAACCTAACACATATGAATACACTGGAAGTTAAAATTAACAAAAAATTGGGGGAGGCAGGGGGTAGGGGTTGTGTAAGTAATTCTGTTTAAGAAGAGGCTACTTAGTAGTAATTTCATGAGCTGCTCAAAAAATCATATTCTTCTTTGAGTATTTTTTTTAAATACAACTCACCATTGTATCTGAAAATTTTCATTTTCTTCCCTCAAGGACATGGCTAAACTTGGGCTTTTTATTCAATTTCCAGAAGACATACTGCTTCAGCAGGAACCTTCCTACTCCAATGATGATGACATGATGAACAATATACCTGAGCACTGCTGGCTGAAGCATGGATTCCTAAAACATGGAAAGTAACCTCTCAAATACAAGGAGGAGGCTGGAAAATAACTCTGCAGGTCAAAAACAGCACTGAAACCCCATGGCAGGGAAGAGTTCCTCTTACAGAAAAGGTTCCTCAAATAGGTACTATGTCTTCCCTTCCACTATTTCAGCTCTTAAATCTAATTTTATTCTATTTTCTTTATCTGTATCCATCTCTTCTAACTATCCTAACAGTATCCTATCTGAACCTTCTGTCCCTTGTTATTTCTGACTCTATTACTCTGTGACATTTTGCTATATATTTTCATCGCCTTTAAGTCTCCACCAAAATAGTATGACTCCAGACACAAGGCCTCTCAAGAATTAGACTATTTGTCTTCTCTAGAGAGAAGGCTGTAGCAACTGAGCAAGTGACCAGGTATTGCAAAAACAGTGATGTGTATGTAGAAGCAAGAATATCCCTGGCATGGCATTAAAAAGGTCATAGGAACCCACCTCCAGCAGAGGTGCTTGTATACTCAGGAGTGCTTTTTCATTTCTTGCATCAGCAGCCAACCCAAGCCTGGACTGGGACTTCTGGTTTACTTGTATCTAGACTCTTGACATGATAGATGAGAGGATAATCTTTCTGCATTCAGTTTACTCTGATCCTGTCTACCAGTCTTTCTCCTGAAAAAAAGATTGATGATTGGAGTATGCACCTTTAAATAAAAGGATTAAAAAAGAAAGAGAATCAAAGACCTTATTTCTTGAAAAAGAGAAAAGTAATTTATTTTTTCTTCTGCAGTGTCTTTGTTACCAATGGCACTTTGTATGAAATGATGGACTATCTCTGTTTCCTTATTTAGCTAGTACAGGAGTGCATTGAACTGTTCTGTGTCACTCTGCAGTGTGCTGTACCTGTAGGATGGCACTACATAATATGATCCAAGGTGGCATTTTTCTCTAGGCTCACTGCCAGTGTCTCAGACAAGCATGTACTAATCACAGAATATTTGAGCTTTATGCACATGGAATGCAGCCTTGAAACTAGTGAGAAATAGTGAGAAAGAAGTGAGAAATACCTCTTTATTTGAGACACTAAGACCATCTGTTTTCTTTTAATTTGTATGGTCAGTTTGACAGCTTTCTCCATGTTGGTATGCATACAGTTTTCCAGTTTCCTAGAAAGTAGCCTATTAAAGAACAAGATACCATAGACACAATCCACATAATTCTTGCTAAAGATGCAATTTTTGAGATAATGCCCTGATACACAGGCCAGAACTGTGGCTCTTTTTTCTTTGTTTTATCTAAAAGGTTATACTTGCTACTATTCTCTGTTAAACATACAAACACAGTCTGGCTTTTTTCTCTCTATTATTCTCCTTGCAGGAGAATAACAGAGAGGTGACTTCAGGTGAAGTCACCAGTTTTAGTTTCTATCACATTCTGAGGGCAAAGTCATGTATCTTTAAGGGGGAAAAAATGATAAAGAGAAGTGTAAGCAGGAAAGAAAGTAGGCAGAGAAAAAAAAATGATAAAGAGAAGTGTAAGCAGGCAAGCAAAGCACTACCATGTTTTTAGATGGGAAGTATTCTATTTCAGAGCAGAATAAGCCCACTGCTATCATGAGGCCAGAGCCATCAGCTGAAAGAAGTATATTTGTCCTATGTACATTAGAGCAAATATTTATTTATTTTCAAATATAAATCCCCAATCCAAACTCACAACTTGTTATATTAAAATGTTAAACATTGTAAACGGGGGTCATAAATCTCTTGTCCATCATTGAACTTTACTCTTAGGAAGCCAGGGTTAGAGGTTCTCATTTGGCCTTCCTGGGGTGAATCATCCATAATGTTCTGCAGCTTTCTGGATTGTGTAAATATAATGGGACACCTAGTCACATTCACATTCTGAGAGCAAACAACTTTATTGCTGCAGTACAGCACAAGGCAGAGACACCACCTTGGACAGAACAAATCTCTCTGTTCACTGCATTTTTACCAAATATGCTAACAGGAGAGGCCTGGCAGGAGGGAAACAAGCATTTTTAAACAGTTCTGAAGAATCAGGGTGCTTGGTGGAGCCCTTGTGCCTTAGGTTAGCTGAACCATCTAACTCCTTTGGGCCAGCCCACATTGCTGCTCCCAGTTAGGAGTTTAGATATGATCATTTCAGCTTGAAGAGACCAGACAATGGCCTGTCTGTGATGGCAAAGGTTAATTTGACAGAATATGTGAGGGATGTGGATAGGTGATGTCATAGTTCTCAAATAATTACTCTTCTGTTCACACATAGGTCACCTTGCCTGTCTAAACTTCGATGACCAAATCATAGTTACTTTCCTTGTAATTTTTTTTAATTATAACTCATTATAAAGTGGATGCATACACTGAACCTGTCTTGCCAGTCAATTAATTTGTCAAAGAATTTTCCATTTGTTACGTGTATGAGCAGCCATCTCCTACAGCAATCAAATCTAAGAACTGAAGCAACAACCGAAATATATTTCATAGCCGTAACACACAAAATGAAAATCTGTACGACTTCTTAATTAAAATTTCTGTAATTGTTGTGCAAACTTATCTAACACAAGAAAAAATGTGCAAAATATAATGGAACCATAATTTGGCTTAGGAAAAAAGTAAGAGTGGAATTCCAAGATGTAAAAAGAAAATAATGTATATTTCTGCAAAGTATCCCACCTGCCACGGAGCACTGCCGTGGTTTCAGGGTCTGAACACCGTGAGTCATTGACCCTTGGCACACACCTGAAAGGCAAGGAGCACAGGTGGATGCTATACTGATAAAACCATAGAATGTTTTGGGTTGGAAGGGACATTAAATATCATCTGGTTCCAACCACCCTGCCATTGGCAGGGATACCTTCCACTAAACAAGGTTACTCAGAGACCCATCCAGCCTGGGCTTGAACACTTCCAAGGATAGGGCATCCACAGCTTCTCTGGGAAATCTGTTCCAGTGTATCACCATCCTCACAGTCAAGAATTTCTTCCTAATAGCTAATCTAAATCTGGTAAATTCTGTCATCATATGAAAAAAATTTCCTCTGACAGAATTTCTGTGTCTTAATGATCCCTACAGAGGCTGAGAACTCAAGCACATTTCTATGCAATCCCCTGCTCCCAACCCTTTTGCCAACTTCCTCTGGACTTCAAACTGTGTATGGGAGGTCCTTGTGGACCCACTCCTGTTGCATTTTGGGAAGATTATAAGTGCCCTGTTTGCATGCAGTTTGATGCAGTGTGTGGATTTTTTTATAGCTATGACAAGTACGAGAGGCACATGATTTTCTAGGGACATTGGCTGCTTCCACCTCTAGATAATTTGACTGAGAACTGCAAGAGTGGGTGGGAAAATAAGGGTCCAGTAAGCCCTTCTGCACTACATGGTTAGAGGATGGCTGCCTTCAAGGTTGATATTAAAGAAATTATACACACAGTCCTTTACCTGGAAATGAACATAAGTGGCATATTTGCTACATGCTGTTGCCTTCTAGATTTGCAAGCCGTTGTTTCTGAAGTTGTCAGGTAGAACATATTTAATGTATGACTAAACCTCATCCATGCAGTTTTAGATCAGTTCAGATCAGTTTCTCTTTCCTACTGCACTGATGCTCAGTTCTGTGCGCTACAATAGACTGGGCACTGCCATTCCAGTGCTCACCAACACTAGGGCAACAGAGCCAGCTTTCTCACTTCTGCACAAAACAGTCTTTCAAGGCTCAGGCATTGTCTCTAGGACTCTCAAAAGCACACAGCATGGGAAGCCAGAATTAGCCAGATAGCAAGGAAGACACCTGACATCAAGTGGAAATGAAAAAGGAAAATCTAATGACCACAGGGTCAGAAGCTCAGTGATTTAATGGTACTCTCCAAGTGCCCATCTTGTTACAGATGGGTAATTGCTGTTAGAACAACATGGCTAACACTTTATTTTTCCTATAGGAGATAATTACTTTGATTGAAAACACTGGCTGTCAGACAAAGGAATACCTACTGCAACAGCTGCAGACCGAGAATGGACAGCTGCATTTGTCTTGTAGCAGTGCTAATCAGGTTCCTGCAACTGCCAGATCTTTGACTGAAGTTGAGGTGACAGGTTGCCATCGTGCTTTTGAGGTCTTCTTTCCTCTTTACTGATTGCTTTAGCTCAGTTCCTCCTTTACTTTTTAAGACTCCAAAACACATTATTGGCAGTAACAGCAAATACAGAGAAGAGAAACTGCCAGACAATCAACTGATAAAATTAATGTACTATTTTAGCCAGCTGAGCTTTTTAAATATATGCAAGATGAACAAAATTAACCCCAAATCTGATCAAATGCTAATTAGCATTTGATACTACCTGCAATGATTATGTGTAAATCCACAAAGGAAATTGCAGACTAGACTAACCTATCATGCTCAGGTTAGCACTTGTCAACTACCCAGTGTCCATTCTCAGCTAAGATAGACATTTTTAACATGCACTTTTTTTCTGGCTTAGTTCACTGTATTTTCAAGCATAATAAATGAACCAATAAATACTTTTTATAAACTGGGTGGAAATCATGAAAGACAAAAACCACTTCTGCAAATAATATGTGTTGTACTGAAGAATTTTGTAATATAAAAAAATGGATGAATATCAAGGGCAAAAATAACCTCACCTTAATCATTACAGTGACAAGCTAAATTTGATGCCAATGGCCTTCTTAGAGGCCATCCTCGAAATGAGCAGCAAGTTTTCTCTAAAGGCCTTGTAGAAGCATGGGCTTATTCACTGTACATAATTGTTTCCCTAGAATAGAAATCTCCAGGGAGGATTACCTTTATCAACTGTAACCACAGCTATATAGTCTTATGTCCCTTCCTTCTACACATAGGTGGAGCGCTGTTTACATTCATCTAGCTTGGCCCTCTAGTATAATGATGAATCATGCTTATAAATAAGGATGTATGCTGGTATTTTCTGGGATACAGTTCATTTGCTTCTGAGTAGCTGGTATGGGGCTGTCTTTTGATTTTGTGCTGGTAACAGTGGGATATTCTCATTATTGCTGAGCAGCACTTGTACTGAGTCAAGGCTCAGTAGAAGTGCTCACCCCACCCCACCAGCTGGGAGCGGACTGGGAGTGCACGAGAAGTTGGGAAGGGACACAGCTGGGACAGCTGACCTCAACTGAACCAGGGGATATTCCAGACCATATGGCATCATGCTCAGCATGGAACACAGCAGTGGGATGTTAGGAGTGATGGTGTTTGTCTTCCCAAGTCACTGTTACATGTGATGGAGCTGTGCTTACCTGGGGATGGCTTAACTGCTTGCCCATGTGAAGTGCTGAATTCATTAATTCCTTGTTTTGTTTTGCTTGCATGTGCAGCTTTTGCTTTCACTATTAAACTGTCTCTCTCTCAACCCATGAGTTTTCTTACTTTTATTCTTGCAGTTCTCTTCTCCATCCCAACACGGGGTGGGGGTGAGCAATCAGCTGCTTGGGGCTGAGCTGCGGTCTGGGGTTAAACCATGAGAGCAAGAGAATTCGTAAGGACAGGCAGTCTGTACTTTGAGAACTTTATAGAAATGTTTCTCTTATCACAGACTCAGCAATCTGAATGATTTTTATTGCTTTAAAATACAGTATGAAGCAAGACTAGAAGACAGGCAGTCAAATAATCATTTGTAAGGAACTGAAGAGGAACCTTGAAGAGTCACTTAAGATTTGCTGCAGATGACAATAAAGTTATGAATTTATTAAAGTTAAATTGCATTTCTCAGCATCCTAGACATTGCAAAAAGACAGATATGACACTTGAAATGTGGTATAACCTGGTGGCAATTACATTAGTGTAGCATAACCAGAAAAGTACATATTTATTATTTGCCCTGCACTTTACTATTCTATCTTCCTTACCCAGCTGCATCTAAAACTTTGAAGCCCTTGTAGAGTCAACAGTGAAGAGCAGGTATTTCTTCACTGTGAATCTAACATAGTTGTCATCCACTTCAGAGGACTTAGATGCCTCATTCTCTTCTGAGATTCCTAAAAAACCTGGATGACAGCTTTATGGAACAAGTCCTGAGGGAGGGAACTGAGAAAGATGCCCGGCTTGATCTGCTGCTTGTCAACAGAGTGGATTTTGTGAGTGGAGTGGAGATTGGCAGCTGTCTTGGCCACAGTAACCAAGAAGAAATCGAGTTAAAATCTCTGTTAACAGGAGGAAAAGTGCCAGCAAAACCTCAGCTCCTCAGGTTATGAGGAAAACAGACTTCAGGCTTCTCAGGCAATTAGTAAGGTCCCCTGGGAACATGTTTTTGCAGATGCCGCAGTCCATCAGTGATGGTGACTTTAAACATCACTTCCTAAGGGCACAGGAGCAGGCAATTCCCAAAAGTCAGAAGTAAAGCAGGTGAGGCAGAAGGCCAGCTTGGCTGAACAGGAGTCTTCTCTTGGAAAAAAAGCAAAAAGGAAGGTGCATACCCAGTGAAAAACAGGGCCAGGTAACATGGCAAGGATACAGAGATACTGTAGAGAGGAAATTCAGGCAGACAATCCTGGAGCTGAAGCTGGCCAAAACCGTGGGGGACAGTAAAAAGATTTTTCAAATATATCAATGGCATTAGGCAGTGCAAAACTAATATCAGCTCATTACAGGATGGTCACCTCACAATCAAGGACATGGACAAGGCAGAGGTTTAACATATTCTTTGCCTCTGTCATCAACACCAGATGGACTAAGGGGGGGTCTCAGTGCCCTGAGTTGGAGAACCATGTCCACAGGAATTGTCAATTCCCAGTCAACCTGGGGCTTCAGCTGGATCCTTACAAATCCATGAAGCCTGAAGTTCTGAAGCCAGCACAGCTTCATGAGATGAAAGTCCTGCTTATCAAACCTGATTTCCTTTTATGACAAGATATCCCACCTAGCTGATCAAGAAAAGCCAGTTGATGTAGTGGTTTTGGATTTCAACAAAGCTTTTGATACTGTCTCTCCTAGTGTTCTTGTACACAAAATGTCCATCTCCCAGCTGGATAAACACATCATGTGATGGGTGTGCAGCTGGCTCAGGGTTCAGGCACAAAGGGTTACAGTGAATAGGGTGACATCAGACTGATGACATGTCACTAGTGGAGTTCTGCAGGGCTCCATCCTCTGCTTTTCTACATCTTCATAAATTACTTGAATGCAGGACTGGAAGGGACACTAAGCAGGTTCTCAGATGACACAAAACTGGCAGGAGCTGTTGACTCTTTCAAAGCCAAGGAGGCCCTGCAGAAACACCTCAACAATTCAGAGGGCTGGGTAACCACCAACCAACCATATGGAGCTCAGCAAGGGAAAATGCTGGATTCTGCACCTGGGATGGGGCAACCCTGGATGTACAGGGGGCAGAATGGGGAATGAGATGCTGGAAAGCAGTGCTACAGAAAGAGACCTGGGGGTCCTGATTGATGGAAAGTTGGATATAAATCAGCAGTGGCAGGCCGGAGGGCCCACCGTGTACTGGGGGGCATCAGGGCCCAGTACATCCAGCATCTCCAGCAGGGCAAGGGAGGGGATTGTCCTGCTCTGCTCTGCTCTGCTCTGCTCTGCTCTGCTCTGCTCTGGGTGCCCTCACCTCCAGTGCTGGGGGCAGTTCTGGGTGCTACAATATAAAATGGACTTTAAGCAATTAAAGACCATCTAAAGGAGGGCTAAGAAGATGACATATTAGGAGTGGCTGAGGGGAGACCTCATTGTAGTCTAGAACTTCTTTGTGAGGGGAAGAGGAGAGGAAGGCACTGATTTTTTCTCTGTGGTGACCAGTGACAGGGCCTGAGGGAATGTGTCATGGGAGGTTTAGGCTGGAAATTAGGAAAAGGTTCTTTACCCCAAGGGTGGCTGGGGAGTGGAACAGGCTGCCCAGGGAAGTGGCCACAGCACCAGCCTGACAGGGTTCAAGATGTGTTAGGACAATAATCTTGAACACATGGTGTGGCTCTTGGGGATGGTGCTGTGCAGGATCAGGAGTTGGACTTGATCATCTCATGGGTCCCTGCGAGCTCAGCATATTCTGTGACTCTGTGAAATCTAATCCAGTATGAAGCAAAATCCTATTGCATGACACTGGGAATGGAGCATGCTTTAACCTAAACTAGCCCTTGGGACTATGTTGCAGAGAAATAAAGACACCCAAGTTTAATTATCCTTCTTCCTCCTTACAAATAATTTGAAAACCAATTAATAGAGCATATTACTGCTGTATGGCCCTTGAGATACTTTCCTTGTTCCTCATTTCTTCATCATTATATTCTTTTATAATTACAGCAGGAAGCTGCCTCTATTGCTCAACATCAGCTCTCCACAAGAAATGTAAAATTAGGAGCATTCAGGGAGGAGAAAAAGAAGGATTTAGACAGATATTGAAATGTTTACTTAATAAAGGCATCTTTTGGTGCACCCACATGTGTCCCAGTATAGGGTAAGGGTTTGTACAGCAAAGAGGAAGGGTAGGATTTCATCCCTCTATTTTCAGGTGAGTCTCCAGAAGACTGTGTGGAATATTGCCATTGGGAGAGGCCTCAAGGATGTCAGGTGTAGTTGGGAAAGCAAGAGAGGGACACAGTTAACACAATTTCACCAAGGACATGGCTCACCTGGAAATAGTCATTAGGATTTCCCGTTGAAATGGCTCAAGAGGGAAAAGACAAAACTAAAGGAAGAAGAACCAAAAGCCTGCAATATTCCCATGAAGAAACACTGAAATACAGTGAGTGTGTCTATGGAATCAGTTTTAAATCCTGGGCTGCTAATGAGGCCAAACCACCTAAATTTTTTACTATCAAAGTAGATGTTTTTCTCTGAGTTAGGGGACAAAGCTGAGGTGCTCTAACATGGGTGCCTGATTTGATGTCCACACTGTTATTGGTTGACCAGGTGTCAGCAGTGACAGTGAGCTATGAAGATTTGTGAAGGAATTTTGAATGAGTTAGAGACAGGACCTCTGAGCTGTTTTTTTTTTTATCTTCTACATAGGCAGGAAGGGTGAGTTCAGCTCACATCAGCTCCTCATGGCTCAGAAGATCCCCAGTTACAAGACCTAGTTACAAGATCTTCTAAGGATTTATTAACCAATAAAACATTGCCAACAAGGATATTTATGCTTTTGACCCAATCCTTAAATATTTAATCTTATGGACTCATGCTACAGTGCAAGCTTTCTTAGCCAATCATGTTATGACACACAAACCTACGGTACTGTACTCTAAAAGTCTAAACCTTTCTCTACTTAGCTTAATGTGTCTCTGCTTTAATCGATAAATCCACATTCTTGCTTCTAGCACCAAAGTTGGGAAGTCTTTTCCAAAGTCTCAGATCAAATCCTGTGTTTAATTCTAAGCTTTGGCTTACAGGCCCAAAGTTCTGAGAATTCTCTACATTTTGGATTCCAACTCTGAACCATCACTGCTCACCTTGAGATGAACTGCTAACCATCCATGCACTCCTCACCAGAGACACAATTCAGGTGAACAAAGCTATTTCAGCTGCTCAAGGGAAATCCTTCTGTTCTCAACTACTGTCCCAAGGACACAGAGCTGCTGTGTTATATCTGACAAGATTCTTCTGGCGCCTTGGATGCAGACATTCAAGACTTACCTAGGTCCTTGTTTTTCACTTGTGAGCTGTAGGAATGGTATTAACATGACCTATTAATCTGAGTCTTCTTTTTCATGATAGATACTCTAGAAATGAGTACTCCAGACTTCAAGACCCATTTGCTTCCTCAGGTTGAAGCACAAGTTTCCTAGACCATGCTTGAGAAAAGTGAGATGTAGAAGATGTCACAGACTCAGAAGCTGAACATGCCTTCAAAATTAATATTTTGGGGACTGATTCTTTGGACACTGTGTCTCAGCTGTGGGAGCTGAACAGATGGGGAAAACAGATGGTCTGGGCTTCCCTGCATGGCATTATTTTGCACAATGGTTGTCCCAGATTCCAGAAACAAAGTAATGCAGAGGTTGTCCTTTTATCTGTGCAAGTGCTGAGGCAGACACACACATGTTGTACAAGCCTAGTCAGAACTAGAAATTTACCTAGCGCACAAGATGTGAAGTAAAATTGTTTCCATTAGTATTTCTAAAAGAAATCATTTCATGAAAATGCTCTGCCTTTTCTAGATCTCACTCTTCCTGTTAAAAGGTTCCATTTCTCTGTAAAAGGTCAAATGAGACCCAGTATAATACCCTCATCAGAGATCAGGAGAGAAAAGAGAATCAAATTTTCACTTGCAAACAATAGGATGAATGGCACAGCTATCTAAGTTGTGGCTCAAAATATGTGGGTCAAATTTACCTATGAGAAATATCTGTTTTAATAATAGTACATGCTACAGGCAATAATGGAACACAAAACTAGATTTCTAAGTCATTAAACATTTCAGTATGTTTCTAAATTAACAACCAATTTTGCATATAATCTCTTCCACCACAATATTTTGTTTTATTCATGTAGTGGTTGATACCTAAGGATTTAGAAACAGTGATTTCAACACCACTTTATTTGGTTACACAAAGATATTTATTTTAAAATAAATGAATTCTAAATAAGTTCTAAATAAGTTCTAAGGGCTTAGAACTAATTAGAAAACTACTTTTCTCCATAAAATTTAAGGTTTTTATGGAAAAATGAAAACACAAAAAGACTAAAGCTTATAAAGCAAATATTTTGATTCCAAATGAAGCTGTGATTGTCTAGTCTTTCTCTTCTCTTCCATCAGAAAAGTTCTTCATTTCATATAGGTGATGATCATAGATATTTGTTCTTCCTCTCTCTAGGAGCTTCGGCAAAGGATTTATGCTTCTTAAATGAGCTTTCTTTTGGTTCTTCATACATCACTTCTTTATTAAACAAAGATTCCACCAATCTGGGATACAATCAAGGAAAATGCTCACATAGTTTATGAGGCAGCCTTTGAAATTCATCAGATAATATATTTGAAAAATGGACTTTCCTAAGATAAGGCCAATATTAGTCACATACTGCTTCTTCCAAATACAGCTGGGCAACAGAAAATACCAAATATTTTTCTGGTCTGGTATAAGTGCGATATCTCACTTGAATTTACACATATTATCATTGGAAGGGGTAGAAGTTTTGGCAGAGGGAATTTGAAATGCCTGTCTTTTGAAAAAAATGCCTGCTCTGCCCAAACCTGAATTGTCAGAGGAGTGCCTCTGGATGGGAGTGCACCACAGGACAGCTTCAAGCCTTCTCAAGCTTTTTGAAATTTAGAAATTGAAAAAAATCAGTGAGCTTCTACTCCCTTGCCAGCAAACACGGAAATCTACAGGAGGCCTGAAACCCTGAAGCAGCTGAGAAAGACAAACATTTTGTTCAATATGTACATACAAAATGCCGATATGGAACATGCTAAAAATGAGGGGTTTTAACCACAGCACATCCAAATGATTGGTGCCCAGTAAAGTTCCTAGTCTTTCCTATATCACCCACCTTTTATTGATGCCTAAAGAGTATAGCTTTTTATGTATTTTTCATAAGTTTTTAGCTTTGAAGACCATTAATACGTGCTTATACAGCTCCAGGTATTTTTCCTACCCTTTCTCTGAGATTTTAGAGTTATAACCTAACCTTATAACATATTCCTGAAATACTTTTTAATCTTATTTTGAGGCAGAGGACCTGAAAGAAGAACATTTTGTTTTCTAATCAGAATCTGAGAAGACATAACAGGAAGTGGGTCAAAAAAGGCCTGGACCAATTCCAATGGGGCAGTACCCAGGGAAAATTACCTAATCAACTGCTCTTCTAATTGGACAATGTCTGTCAGATATGATAATTTGTTACACTTATAAAAATTTTAGAAACCTGTGTGCTCACAGCCCATAACTATGGAGGCACCCAGAATTTTCCAATAAAGAATTTTTTTATCTTTCCATTTTAATACTGTTTTGTCTTTTGATATCAGGCAACATTATGAAGCAAGTTCCCATGGAACTTGCAAGTTGCCTCAGGATTCCCCCTGGTTATTTGTTCAGAGATTGTCTGAAAAGCATAGTTTAAGGTTCTTCAGTGCTACATGCAGGTGTGCAGAGAAAATCTGTGACACTGAAAAGCCAGTGCAGACATCTCAGTGACAGCAGCAGGTATAGAGTGAAGCCAAAACAACCTACTAGGTACTATTACTATCAGCAAAAACAGAGACAAATAATAGATTTTCTGAAGCACATCATATATGCTGGGAATGATTAGAACATATTTATCAAGACTCACAAACTGACTCCAAATGTTTTTTTGCTACATATTGAAGAAGGCAAAGTTCAGCCACTGATAGTAGTGTCACTGAATCTGAAAATAAGAATTTTTTGTTTAACGATGCTCATGATTAGACGGGATGTCACAAAGAGAAATTTTGAAATTTTGAGTACCATTTCAGATTATGTAGAAAAATGCTAAGTATTCAAAATAATTTTATTTTTCTTTCAATGCTTTCCTCAGTTCAACTTTGTAGTTTCACATAAAAGACATGCTGTGGAGTAGAGCTCCAGAAGGATAGGAATAATGGTGAGTTTTGCTGTTTCCAACCCCAATGATGTAAAATTTTACACTCACAGCAATATGAAAAGTGAAATATTTTTTTCTTTTTCTTTTTCCTTTTTTTAAAGTAGATATTGGTGAAGAACTAGGGGAATGGACCACCTGGTGGCCAGACTCTCATATTGACTCTAGAATGAGTTTCCTCGTACCATTGTCAGAGGTAGAGCACTCCTGAAGGTGGATCAAGGTGAAATCCAACAGATCATTACTGGCACTCTTAAGTCTAGGATATATCTCATTCCTACTGCCTGTCCAGTTGCAGTGGGTTGGCAAGAATTTTCTTGATTTCTTTGTTTTGTGAGAATGCAGTGCATTATGATCATTTGGAGTATCCAGTGATGAAGGCAGTCAAATACAAAATAAAACTGCAAATATTTCCAAAGAACATAAGTACTGTCAAGAAGAGTTCTAGACTTCAATCTACATTTTAAGAACCTTTATAATCTCTCCAAACACCAGCCTTCTATATGCCAGAAAAGTTATTTAAATGGGCTTCTCTACCTTGGATAGCAAAGTGACAAATTACTATAGATGTGGAAAAAGGAGTGATAAAAAAGAACAGTTGAATAGCTTATGTGGGAAACTAAATATAATCTTTTAATTGCACAATAACTTAAAAAGTAACGAGGGGTGCGGGGGAAAAGGTAAATCCCACAGTGGCAAATATCAGCTGAGACTTTGTGAAAATAAACAGTTACTTGGTCTATGTTGGAAGGGAAATCACAGACTTGAAGTCTTCTATGTGGTAAAAACAAAATTTCTTTCAGCTGAAAGACACTAAGAGAAACAATTGTAAGAAAATAATCGAGCAAGAGAGAAAAGTCTAATCACAACAAATCATGACCACTTTTATAAGGTTCCTAAGGTGAGAGAGGGCAGAGCACTAAAAAAATGCAGATATTCAAATCCAGTACTAAGTTTGAAAAGATATCTGTAGTTCATTGGCAGGCAGACATCTGAGTGACCAGAAGGGATTTCTACTACCATTGGGAAATATTTAACCCAAGCATCATTAGCTCAAGCTTCTTTTTCATCTGCACTCTCTGCACAAAGTATCTGACAGTGCTTGCATGAAATCCTGCTCTACCCAAACCTGAATTGTCAGAGGAGTGCCTCTGGATGGGAGTGCACCACAGGACAGCTCCAAGCCTTCTCAACCTCTCCAGACTAAGAAAGCAGCCTTTGGGGTGAAGTAAATTACATTCCCAAAGTTTTACAAAAAAATACAACTATAAATGAGATTGTACCAATAGCATCTCATCAGACAGTTCTAATCAGGGATATAAAATAAAAACCAACCATTCATTCACAATTAAAAAATTATGAGGCCATGATTGCAACAAAAGGAAAAATTGATGTCAAATTGTAAACCTTGGAAAATATGATTATGCTATCAAAACAACAGTAAAAATCTGTAACTATTAAATCATAAACAATTCTTCTATAGTTACAAATATTAGGAACAGTAAGAGACTGCATTAAGTGAAGAACTAAGAGAACAGGTATTATAACCCCAGCTGTTTCTGCAAACACTTATATTACCTCAAGAAGCAATGGAATGAGGCCAAAGGGAATGAATTTCTAGAAGATATTTACCAACCATAAACTAGCAAAGGAACAGGGAATTCTAGCTACATTGCAAGCTGTTAAAGTGGATTTTTCTCTCTCTTTTCTCCCCCAAATGGCTGTTCAGTATGAAAAATGACTCTGTCAGCAGACACTCCTCACAACCCACCCTGATCTGCAGCCTTCATTGTTTTATTGAGACAAATGGGCAGTAAGTAGCTATAACATTTCACACACAAGGAGTTAAAAATGCAGAAACAGCATTTTGCCATGTGGCAACAGGAACCAAAGAACAAATCTGGATCCACCCTATAAAACCAATTAGCAATGAGCAGTCCACTCTAAACTATTCCTTGATTCAAGTCCCCTCAGGTGGAGTTGTACAGAATGATTTAAAGACTAAAAAAAATTTTGAATTTATTTAGCCAGTGATTATTGTTACTATAAACACTAATTATTCCTACAATGATCTAATATGAGCACTATTTCTTGGCTATATGATAAACAGGGAATGGTATCACCTTTTCTTAATGATCACCTGTTTTTACCATACAACATCAAGTGTTAAAAAATGTTTACATCAAAAGAATGTGAAGTGCAGTTTATTCAAAGCTTTTTCTAATTTTTCTCAATATTTTCTAATAAAAAAATCATGTACTGCCCATGTTATTTTGTTTCCTCATAATAAAAACTTCAGTAACTCACATCTTATACCATTCCTGAATTGAAATTTGACAAAATGTCTTTCTATGACATTTAAACAGTTTAGTATTTCAGTGATAACCAGTAACCAGTCTCCACCATAAGTCTCTAAAACACTCAGGACTCTGAGTTTAGTGATGTCTCAACAGATTCCCAAATCCTTGTCCAAGACAGATGGTGACTTTCCACTTTTTCCTTCATTTATTCTGTTCCTTTAAAAGGATTAAACACAATAAAAGCTTTGCTTAAGTCCTTGTTTTGAGGCTGGTAGAGTAACTATGAAGCTGGGTACCCAGCTTCCAGCACGATGCAGTATCTCATTGGTGCTGAGCAGTCCTTCCCCAAGCTGCTGCAGGCAGCTAATGTGGATTCAGGTTTCCTGAGAGGTCAGTGAATCATGATCTTCTGCTTCTGCACACTGTGCCTCAACACCAGAACACTGAACAAACACACACCCTTCTACCCTTGCTACCATTTTTGCAGCTCAAGCCTTCTTGACCACCATTAGTTGACACTTTAATTTTTTTTTTCTTTGTCACCAGCCATCTTACCTTTTGAATTTCGTTATTCCTTTTGGCTATTTTTGAATGTTTTTTTTTCTTCTCTCTTTATAGTCAGTTTAATATTTCTTGTCAGATTAAATTTTGGGGGAGTTTGCTGCCGTAGAGGAAAAACCAGGAATAGTCTATTTTTTTCCCCTCAAATGAACAGAAAAAAATCAATTATTAGCTAGCAGTATACAACAAATTGTGCTTCTGTGCTGATTCAGGCTCTCCACAGACAAAGAAAAAAACCAATACTGTACTAAGCTACACAGAGTAGAGCAAACCTGAAATCATTGAAGATTCATGGCTCCAGAAGCACCGAATTTTCCCAACTGAGCTAAATGGAGAATCTTCATTAGTTGTCACTGGGGAGGTATATATTCTCTTTGCAGGACAGCAAATTCAAATGCAATAACTACAAAAACATGAGAAGGACTGAAACTACATGTACAGAAAGGTACAAAATCTGCTTTCCAGCTTTCTTATTTCCCATCTTCCCATTAGGGACTTTCCTTAGAATATGTGTTCTGGGTGGAAAAAAATTCCATTTCACCTTGTGGAAAGATTGCAGAAGAATTTATTTCTATCAGTTTATTGGCTACACCTTCTTATCAGAGCCCTTCTTCCACTAGCTAGTTTCCCCACAGGCCAAAGATTTTCAGTCCCCCATTAACCACAGGAGGGAATGGCCATGAACATTTGTGTCTGCATATAAGTTCACTAATGTGACGCAGACAGAAATACATAAAAATGTATATCTTGCATAGGAAGAACATCTTTTCATCCCTTTAGAAAGTGCTCTGTTGGAATAAAAGTTTTCCCTCATTAAAACCTTTTACTTAAGAAGATTTGCTATGTCATAACCAGTGAAGTAATACCAGAGTGCTGTAGACAACCAAAACTCTTCCCACCCAACTGAAGCAGTGTGAAAATTAGACCAGCTAATCCTTAGAGAGAAAGAAGTGTCAGGACACCAAATATGTTATGCTGAAGTCTCTAATGGTAGATTCACATTCTGTGCAGGTGGGCACAGCCCCTTGCACATATCCCCACCACACCTTGCCCCTACTGCCCTTTCCTCTCTGGGTCCTGACTCTGAGTTCTGCCCTGCCCCAGTGTTTCCCTTTGCTCATGCCTCGTGCCATCAGGCACTGTCCAGCCTGTCCTTTTCTGCCATGAGTTTCCTCCCAGCTTCCATTTCCATTCCCCATACCCTGAGATTTCTTCTCTGAATCCTCACCCCTTCTCTTCCTCACATGTGGACATGGGGTTTGTATTTTTGGCACACCAGTGGCTATACAGCCTTTTTTTTCACCAGATACCAGTTCATCATAGGTTGTAAGTACAGAACCAGAGCACATTATTCAACAAAGCATACTAGTTCTGGCTGCTTTCCAGCATATAAAAATACTAATTTCCAGTAAATTATATACAGTTGTAGGAAAGGTACAACACCCTGTTGGGAATCCAACATGGCTTCTCTCTATATCATTTTTTTCCCTACCTGCAATAAATTGCATTATGTGAAAATATATAGAGCTCTCCAGTATTTTGATATAAATCTACCTGAAGAAAGTTAACACACATCTGAGAACTTGTATACCAGCTGCATATAGCCACAGAACTACTTCCACTTTGAGGTAAAAGAACAAAGTTAATGAGATTAAAACAGTGGTTGCTCGCTCCTTATAATTAAGAATGAGAAATTAATATTACATGAGTAAAGAAACAGATCACAACTTTAATTATATGCTTCCAGATTTATTTTTGCTTACGTATTCTGTAAATGTATTTTCTATAAGAAATGTGATGCTCTGAGAGATGCAAATGTTTGTGGGAGGGCCTCCAGAAGTGAGATGGGTGAAGTGAGTCGGGTTTTGCCAATTTTAGTATATGCAGTTTCAGCCTTCATGTTTTGCTGACTTTTATTTTCATCAACTGCTGCTAATGATGTACAAACTTGCTTTACCTTTACTGCAATTCCATACAATGAGTACATGAACGGTAACAAACATTGTCAGAAATGTAAGCCCTCCAGAAAAATTTCAGGTGTGGGAGTTTGCTAACATGAATGCTCAGCTAATAGAAGTCACTGCTTCTGTCTAGCTGTAGTTTACATGTTTTCTGGTTTGTGTTTGATGGGGAGTAAAGATAGGAAATTTGCTAGCAACAACACCTGTTATTAAAAGTAGTGTCTCTCTGAAAGGTGCTGGCAATTTTTCTATCAGCATTTTCTGACACAGGTATCCCCGCGACCGACTCTGCAGTAATGCATACTATAGTTTCGTTCTTGGAAACATCCTCTAATTCAGAATTTTCCATAGCTTGGTTGCAAAATTTATAGTGCCAATTTAGCCTAATTTGCTGAACCTCATTGTTTGTAAAGTCCTCTTAGATGCGGCAATCCTTCAGAGTTTTCAGGTCTCTTCTCTCCCCAATGACAGTACTAACCTACCTTGCATTATTAAAATACAGTCACACCTGCTTAAGCCACAGCATCTATGTCCACTGATTAAAACTCCTTAGGAAAAAAGCCAGAGAAAGGAGTTCTTCTCAGCTGCAAGTTGCCAAGCTGAACATGTTGACGAAGAGGATACAATGAGCAACGCTCATTTCCTGCTCCTTCCAACATGAGAAAATGTTCTATAAGATACAGAGGTATGGTTTTCCACTGTTGTCTTGAGGAGCCATTGAAATTCCTTTCACCTCACTGAGAAAAGCTGTAATGCCCTGTGATCAAATTGTTTGCTCAGTCTCACAGTCTCTCTTTCCTCTGCTTATATCTTAGAAACTGTTCTCAGAGTCAGGAGCTCCCAATGCACCATGTGCATGAAGTATTCACTCTTGCCCATTTGTGCACATATAAGCTCCCAGAATTAGCCAGGGGTCCTGCTCCCTGGAGGGGACTGCACTGGTTTCCATCACAGCTTCTGCACAGTACTGTATTTTGTCACATAGATGTACCCTCAGTGCTGGTGAATGATTAATGTGATAAAAAGGAGAACATCCTTGTGGGAATTATTTCCTTCAAAGCATGAAATCATTCAATAATGCTTTGACAAGGCTCTATCACAAATACTTCCCATCTCTCTCCTCATAGTATCAGTGATAAAAGCAAGCCAAAATCCTTCTGACAATATTTCTCTGTTCAAAAACTGCATTTCAAGCCTGACCAATCATCCCGTGTGCACTGGTCAGCTGCATGTGAAGATGTAAGTACTCATCTTGGCAGTGTGTGCTATCATCCCCTGCCTTGCTAATGGGCTTTCTACCACTTCTCCTGCTTGCTGGGTGGCCTCTGAGGCTGGCAGGCACCATGCCCACCCCAGAAACAGGTTGGGAAGTTCAGGCCTGACAGGTACTCTTCAGTTACCTCAGAGCCAAGCAGTCCCAAGTGCCAGAGCAGCACACCTGGCATCAGAACTCCCAGATATTTCCAAACACAGGTTTTTTTCCCTGTCCAGAGAAGGAAAAGATGGGATTTCTTACATCTCATTCAACGAGCCTTGCAGTCTGGACTTTCACTGGAAATTTCCTTGTGCCTTCCAGGGGAAGGCTCTGACTAGAGCAACCCAAACAGGCTGAAGAGATAGAAAGAGATGCTGTATGTCCCTGAACAGTGTTATTCCCTTTTCTTAAAAACCTCAAGTACTCTGGTTTGAAATGAGACTCAAGTGCTTGAATATTCTAGCAGAAGGGAAGCTTGTTTCCCACCATTCTCTGTAAAAAAAGAGGAAAATAGCAAATTGAGGTCTCACAGGTATGATGGGTTGACTGGAAAGTGTTTCAACAAAATTATTTTCAAAGGAAATACCTTTTCTTTCTAAATAATATTGGTGTTTTTTCTTGCAAAGCAAAACATTTCTAGTTTTGCCTTTAGCGAATCAGGTTTCATGGATAATGTATTTCATCTGGTTTTCCCCTTTCTGAGATGGGTATCTTCTTCCATATATTCCATGGTTTTGACCAAAAGTTTTAGTATCTAAAACTTAGAACTTTAGTAGCTAAAGTTTTAAAACTTAGTACTTTAGTACCTAAAGTTTACCTTAGTACTAAAGTACCTAAAACTACCTACTAGTTTTAGGTGCTTTAATACCTAACACTGCAGGGGCCTGGCAGGTGCTCTCCATGAAGGGAAACCTGGCACTGCTGGCATTTATTTACAAGCCTCATGACATCAGCATTCCTCCTCTGACACTACTGTGCTGCATAATCACTTTTGATGTCATGGTTGCTGCCATGGCACAAGGAGCTGTTGGCTCCTGTCCATGGGGGCCCACTAGGTTCCATTATTTCCATCAGACACTTTTGCCTTATTAGTTTCTTCTCAAAAAGGTTGATGTGAGATAGATGTCAGGCCCGTCGTGGGTTGCTGTGCACTTACCAGTGAATAAAAAGGGGAAGATTATGCTGCCAGTCCAAGTGCTCCAGCCAGGCTGGACACTGCCACATGCCCTGCTTGGCCCATGGCTAGAGATATCAGGGAAGGAAGGCTATGAATGAGGCCATCTGTGTCTACCTGGGCAAGGCTGCCTGGGGCCCAAGCACTTTGGTTATTTAAATGCCCAGTTTTGGCTCCTCTAAAACACTTTAATCTTTACTCTCTTTACAAAGTCATATTTCTTTTTGACTGCAAGCAATGTCCTACATTTTGTCCTCCAGCATTATAGCTGGCTTACCTTTCTAATCACCTCCAAATGCCAGATTGTCACCTTTTGTCATAAACATTAATTATTCAGGGAAAACAAAACCTTCCAGGATTTGGGGTATTTTTTTCTTTTTTTCTTCCATCTGACCAAAATGACAGAATAGCCTATTTCTATGCACCCCCTAACTGAAATATGTTTGAAACCAGTCTTCCTCCTGGGATGAAGTCAAAATATGCAGAGTCTATAGTGAGGCATTCAAAGAGGCCATCCATGTTTTCCAGGATAATCTTTTTCCTGTTACAGAGCACTGACAGAAAGCTGACAAGGAATGGTACTAAAACCTTCAATGTCCACTCAGAATAAAAGTATTTTAAAGACATTTTCTTAGGAGTGCCCTGGCTCAGAGAAATATCATTAAAAAAACTGCTGAAACAGTTGTTGTTACAGTAAATATGAATTAAGTTTAATAGCATTCTGCCCTCCATTTCAGGCCTCAAGTGCTCTCTAAAGGTCAATAAAACATCCCCTTTATTATAGTCTGTCAAATAATGCAGACAATGCAGGTGAAAGGTTGTCAAATAAGTAAAGAGGAATGTTGTACAAAGCAAGTACACAGGAAGAAACCAAAGGCACGTGACCATATGTGCTCCTGACAGGCTTTGCTTCCCAAGCATTGGGCAAAGCTGCCATGGTTCCTCCTGCCCTGGTGATGGGGTTATCCTCTCAGACTCTTTCTCACAGCTACAAACCAGGCAGGTGGGCTCCACATCACAGTCACGGGCCAGTGGCAGCACCGCCCAGGCAAGGCCTGTGGCTATCATGTTGGTACTTAAAGGAACCTGTGAGCTGCCCTCCTGTGGGTGAGTATCATAGGATGGCTCAGGCTGGAAGGGGCTGGAAAGAAAGCTCTAGTCCAACCTCCTGCTCAAAATCAAGGTTCCTCTGCAGGAGCTCCCTGCCTTCGAGGGGTCAACAGCTCTCCACAGTTATGTCTTTCCAAAATTTGCTTAGTATCCCTTCCAGTCCTGCATCCAAGTCATTTATGAAGATGTTGAAGAGCACAGGACCTAATCCATTAAAATTATGTGTTCTTAGTTTTATATGTATAAGATGTTCTTTCTTTTTGCATATGAGTAAAATTATGACTTACCCCCACTGTCTGTCATTCTCCTACCATGCAACACTGTGAAGAACATCTGTTCATCTTCAGAATAACCTCTTTGGAGGTTTTACATAACAGCTACTTGGTTTCTTACAATGCATCTTTTCCCCAGGCTGAGCAAATCTTGAACTTGCAGCCTCTCCTCACAAGCCAAATATTCCAATCCCCAGCCATCTGGGGTGCCCTTTGTTGAACTCCCAGGTTTCTTTGTGCCTGCCTGATATTGAAGGGCCCCACGCTGGCCTCAGTAATTAAGATGTGGTCTAAAGAGTTCTGAGCAGAAGGGGTGATCACTTCCTTGGACCTGTGCTGCTGTTTGTGTAGCCCAGGGTGCTGTTGATCCCTGATTCTGATAGGGTCATGGGAACTGGTGCAGCTCCTCCCTGCCACATCCTCCAAGGCCGTGTCTGCAGAGCTGCCCTTGCACAGTTAATCTAGAGTATGTAGCACTGTGGTGGGAGTGGGAGGCTTAATCCCAGCTACTCGGCTTTCCATTTGCCCATGCTGAAGTGCATGAGGGTTCCACCAGGCCATCCCTCCAAGTGCTCCTCTTCCGCCCTACTCCAGGTTCTTGATAAAGATGCTGAGCAGGACAGGTCCCAGGATATACCCCTATAGTGCTTCACTTCTACAGATTCCACTTCACTCACTCACTCACTCACTCACTCACTCACTCACTCACTCACGCTGGTTTTCCATCAGATCAGACTGTAAAGCCACAGTTTAAATAAAAAAATACCATGAGAGAATAATAGTTTAAATAAAAAAATACCATGAGTCTTCTCCAGAAGAGTCTCTCTTAGGTCTCTCATTAAGTCTCTCTTTCATAAGAATATTGTTCTAAACAACATTCACTGTTTCCCTTTTGTCTGCAACCCAGTTACTTTGTCATAGAAGGCCTGCTTGGGCAAAGTCTACACTTGGCACATCTGTGATGACTGCTCCCAAATAAAACTGCCTTTGTGCATTCAGGAGTGTGCTCCAAGAGGACACACTCCATCATGTTTCTAAGAATCAAAAGGAGGATGATAAATTTGGATTGGCCACAGGATTTTCTTTTTGACCTGTTTTTAAGATGAGAATAATATTTGCTGTTTTCAGGGTCTCCCCACCCTTCTCAGTCACAATTGAAAGGAGCTGTGCAATGATACCAGACAGGGCTCCCAGTAGCCTTGCCCAGGTTGGATATGTGAGATGAATTTATGGAGCTCTTGCTGAAGCTGACAGGTAAAGTCTCAGTCTCCACTTCTGATGGGCTCTCAGTGCCACCAGTCCTTATGTTCCCACAGGTTTTATGAAAGCAGTACAAAGTTTTGCTACATCTGCCTTAGGAATGTTTCCAACAGAAGTTCTCTTTCAGAGGTCACCCACATTGAACCTGAACCACATGAACAATAGAAAAGGAGTCATAATAAATTTAGGGGGAGCAAGAATTGATGGGAGCCACTGAAAGGGGCTCTGACTGCCTGCTGGAATGATTATGTGGAGAACATGCTGGTGTGGTACTTGAAGGGCCAGAGGGTCACACCTGGCATATACAGACAATTAATGGGCAAGCATTGTTTGCTTGCAGAGAACAAATTTCACAAGTGCTCATTGATGAGTGCTCATCAGGGTGTGGTTATGGCATTATCACACCCCAGTGCTACATCCCTATGCTTTGGTTAAGGGATGATGGGAGAGGGAAGGGAAAGATGGGACAGCACAGAGGAGACAGCAGGTTCCAAGCTTGTTTTTGGGAGAAGGTTTTGTCCCAACAACTCTTCACAAATTTCTCTCTCCAAGCTGTTCCACATAGAGCCTTTCTGTATCCCTCAGCTGAGCTTTGCTCCATCCAAACATTGCTAAACTTGTCAGTGCATTGCTTGTAAGAAGCTGGGTAGATCTAATAAAAATACAACCAAAGTAACTGACTAAATCCATCCACTTAGGCCTCATAGATACAGCTTTGGAGATTATTAAATTTGCTGTGTAAGCCAGAATTTGATATTACTATTTCAGAAAGACTTGTACTTTTGTTTCAATTTGATGAACTGGAAACTACTTATTGGAAAATTATACCAAGAGGTTTTTCATCAGACTGATTCTAGCAGGATTTTATTAGGAAACAGAAAAAGAGAGGTCCTATAAAGCAGAGAATGTTGCAAAATTGTGGATTTAAATGGTTTTGAAGGAATTGGTAGACTTTTTCCACCAAGGAAGTGGTAGAATGATAAATGAGTAAAAAAAAATCAAATAGACAGCAGCCTTCAGAAAAAAAAAACAAAAAACAATATAATGATTTAAACTGTATATAGAGTAGTAAGTATGCACTTGAAGTCGCTGGGGAAATTCTGCCTCTGCTTTATGACAGTATAGAATTTCCAAACATTCCCTTTCTTGTGAAAAGGCATTTTTTCTGAATTACTGCACGAGTGACTCCTGGGCTACGAGTAGAGGCCTCTATGATTCAGCAGAAATGTTCTGGCAATATAAGAGTAAATACAACAGAAAGCTGACTTTCATCCAGCAGGGCTGCTTTGATTTCACCATAAACTGGAACTCTGTTCAAGTAAAAACACCCTCCTTCTGCCTCCCCCACTAATCGTTGTCAGAGAGGGTGTGTTAACTGAGGACTTACTCTCAAGGTATGATACCTTCAGAGTTTTGGATTATCAAAGTGTGGTTTTTATGCCTGAAAACACAACCATCACTTGGAGGAAAATGAGTTCCTCTGTGTAGTGCTAGGGTATAGCTATATACTGCATTGTCAGCTGGAGTGAGCTGTATGCTGATTTACACCTGCTGAGTCCTTCATTTGCCAAAATATTCATAGAACCATGCCCAGAAGCCCTACAGACTGTTAAAAATCTGATATAAACCAATTTTCAAAAAGTTACTCTTCCTGCTACAGTTCTCTCTGGGTGTCACCAACACAGTTCCCTTTACAAAAGGAAGAGATCATCCACAGGGTATATTTTTTCAAGGTGCCCAGGCTCCTTTCTCTGCTCAATCGTATTGTACCATGCACATGTTGCAAATGCTTCTCACTATTTTCTCTTCCCATAACATCATTGGACTCTGTCAAATAAAATCTATTGAAAAGTAATCAAAGTTCATATGAAGGCTGAAATGTGGAATCAAACTAAATAACAAAGATTGTACTTATTTAATTCCATTAGCAGGCAATAGGCCAGAAAATACCAGTTTTTAAATTAGCCAGGACAGGAAAAGCTCTTGGATTTCTATCCTGGAAAACCCTTTGGAATTAACATTTTATTAAGGTATTCTGTCTGTATGTTGGAAAACCAGATGAGGTTGCATAGCCAGAGGTGAAATTGACCTTCAAACAATTCTTCAACAATTTGCAAAGCAGAGCCTTGCGAATTTCTTTCCTGAATGGTTCTCTCTCTTTGCAGTGGGCATTTCAAGCCACATGCCCATATAAAACCAGGATGTATGTTAAGATGATCATCAGTTGAAACACATGCACCTGCCAGAAATTCCCCTTAGTATTTTTGTACAGAAGACAGCAAAGGCAGTTTCTGTAATTTAAATTACTTGAAGCCAGTATGAGGTTGACGATTTTTCAGACTCCAGAGAGGGTTAAATTGAATTGGATGGTACCCATTACTTGAGGAACATGATAAAACAATTCCAAGAAATCCTTCATATAAAGATTTCTTCAACACAGTTAACACTAGCAGAAACTGCCAGGCAAAATTTCATTGAAAAATACTTCTTTTTATCCTAATCCAGTGAAAAAATGGAATTGAAGAGTTATAATAGAAACAGACAAAACAATAAACCACTTAATTTTCTAGACTGGAGAACACTGAAAATATCCAGAGTCATTGACTTGCCTGAAAAAAAAATAGCATATGTGTACCAAACTCCTAATTTCAAAGCCAGTTTTCTCTGGAGTTTTTAAAGAATACTATCTGAAGTTCATACTATCTAAATTCCATACTATCTGAAGTTCACAGGGATGGACCCAATGGAACTGGAAATGCCATTAGTCAAATGCTTTTCCTTCTCTCCACAGAACTCAACTGTCCTAAGCAAGCAATCAACATATTTGAATTCTTGCCATGATGTTATAGATTCCCAAAGACTGGAACGTTTCCACAGGTAGAAAAACCCAGTTGCACTGACCAAAAAAAAAAAAAAATCTCCAGAGAAATGGATGGTTATAGAAATATCCCACTATGACACAAAGCCAATAAAAAGTGTACAAGGTTAGGGAGAAATCTACTCAGCTAAAACTTTTCTTTGCATTTCCAGAATATCCATTCATCTCCTCTGAAGTAGCTGGTGTTGCTTATTATTGGAGACAGAATGCCAACCTAGATGGTCTGATCAGTACTTCAACTCTTATGTGTATTCCAATATTTTATGACTTTTTCTCTATAGGGACATTAAAACTTTACAGCAATCTTTATTAACAAATATTTTTGACAAGCTACTTGACACTACAGGATGAAAAGTGAGAAGTGTTTCCTCCTACTGTCAGGATGCCTTCATGTGATGCATTGAAAGAATAGACACATTATATATATATTAATCTTATATTGAAAAATAAGCCTGTAAATAAAACTTAGTTTATTATCTCAATAAAAAACTAGAGGAACTCAATTAACTGGCTACTGCATTCGTCTAACTTAATTCTGCAAATGGAAATATATCAAAATGCTGTGACTGGAAAATCCTTTTGTTACTCCTTACTGGGTGACTGCAACTAGAGAATGAGCACCTCACTACATCTCAGTCTGGAATCTCAGCAGAGAATCCAATGCCCATACCACTGGGAACAAAACAGTGGCCCTGGACTAATGTCATCAGGTACTATAGCTGTCTCTAATATGTAAAGTCTCCTATGTGACTGGAGCATAAATTCTCATAACAAAAGAGAAACCAAATACATCTTTCACAAGAAAAGGATCATAATATTTTGACCTTGGTGTTGACAGGAAGTATTTCAGTAATAAGGAGCGATGTTTTTCTCTGTGTGCTATAATCATGACTCACAGTAATTTTGACTCATCCTAAGGCACTGTCTTTGGACCCAAAATCCTCCAGCAATTTCATGCAAAATGGGACCATTTTAAGAAGGTATAGTAGAAGCACTTCCTCTTAGGAACAGGGAAGCAGAGTTGGACTTTTCTCTGGCAAGGAGGAAATGTTCATGTTCTACATTCTGAATCACACAGGAAAGTTTACAGTAACTAGATTTCCATGGACAAACTGGGAAGGTCCTTCCATAGATTATTTTAATAGAAGTAAAAAAGTTTAAATTGAGAGAATTTAAAACACAAGTCTAGTCTGAAACCTGGGCTGTATGAATTAATCATCAAACAGAGTCTATAAAGAGTTTATCAGCAGATTTAGTAACTGGTCTTTCCAGTGTAAAATAACCCAGTTTGCCCAAGGTTGGCTTCTAAATTAGCTATTACTAAGCAGGAAAGAAATCTCGAAATTATTGTTTTCTGAAATTTACACCCATTAACTTCATGCTCAGTGACTGGTAAAGAGAAAAGTAGGAATGATAAAGAAATACATAGAGAATTAAATTGAAAGCATCGTGTTACTGCAGTGTGCCCACATCTTAAATGTTGCATGAAGTTCTTGGCAAACCTCTTCTAAAAACTTAATAATAGAGTTAAAAAAGGACAGAGAAAGGCAACAAAGACTATCAGATTTGTGGAATATATTCTACATTATATGAAAGTGTAAATACGAGGACTTTATGGTTTTAAAAAGTCAGTGAAGAGGATATGATGTAGCTTAATAGAATTAGGAATTCTAGGGAGAAGGTCATTTACTGTTCCTCAGAGTATGTGGAAGAAATGGAAATCAGCCCTTTCAAAACCATCAGGTGGCAAATTTAAAATAAGAACTACATTTTTTATATGAATCTATTTAAAATGGAAGCACATTGCCACTGACTTTTCACAGAATTTCTCAGAGTCATAGCATAAATAGTTCAAAATACATAAAACAAATTTATAGAAGTTAAGGTCATTAGTAGCTTTTGAAAACAGTGTTCTAAATGCTATCTCAAGCTCAAGCAGGTCTTTAACTGCTGATTGCCTAAATACATTTTTAAGATATGTAAAGGTCACCTTATTATTATTGGAGTGCTCTGATCTGATAATGTGCTCTAAAAGTGTGCATTTTATTGATCATCCCATTCCAAAGATGCATATTAATCACTAGTCATAACAACACTGAGTTAGTTCTGAGTGTACACAGGTACCTGGAGAACTTTAAATGTGAAAAATAGAGACAGTTCCTCAATAAAACAGTATCTTATTTATTAAGCCTCTTCATACACTCACTTGAAGCATCCTAGTCATTTATTAGATATCACAGGTCCTTTTAGTAGTGAGATTGAGGGAGCAGATTTTAGTTCAGAAGAAATCTGCAAGCTCTCCATGAAAAAAAAACAACAGCAACAAAAAAAAACCCCACAAAAACAACCCCAAACAATTTACTCAAAAAGCACACAGAAAAGTCCTAGATATTTCCATTGAACAAACTAACTACATACATAGTTTCACATTTTTTGTGTAAAGTTCATAGTTTCTTTACCAAAATGTTAGTACGGTGACAGCCATTAATGCCAACTTTATAAGGATTTTTTTCCTCTACTTTCTAATGATGCCACCCCTGTAATGAACTTATAAAAATCTTATTCCTTGTGAAAAATTTTAAGCTCTCCATTGATAGATTTTTCTCTCTTTACTTGAAGGAAACCCAATCCTTAAAATCATCTCATGGAAAAAAAAATAAAGTATCTCACTAATATAGTTCATATACTTTCTCTTGAATTTAAGCTGATATTTGTTTTTCCAAACAGAAGGACCCATTCTCCAGGCACATGGTACAGCATCCTGAAATACAATTTAAACACATGCTTATCTAGAAAATAAAAACATTATTGGAAGAAAGTTTTATGTATTTTCTTGAAAGAAAACAAAACACAAAATCTTAGAGTCACAGCAACTCTTTGCTCAAGTAGATTCATCTAGAGCCAGTTTCCCAATGCTTCATGCAGATTTTGAATATCTCCAAGGATGAAGACCCTACTGCCTTTCTGGACAGCATGTGCCAGTGCTTGATCACCCTCAGCAAAATAAGTTTTGTCTTATGTTTTAACCATTCTTCTTTGTTTCCATTTGTGACCACTGCCTCTTGTCCTGTCACTGGACACCACTGAGAAGAGGATCTCTCTGTCTTCTGTACTCTCCTCTATCTACACAGATGGCGTTCCCTTTCCTGCTGAACCCTCCCTGCTGTCTCACCTGCTCTTTGTACATCAGGTGCTGCAGTCCCTTGAAAATATTTGTGCCCCTTTGCTGATTTTGTTCCAGGGAGTCCATGTCTTCCTGGCAGTGAGGAGTTTGGAACTGGAGTTAGGACTCCAGGTGTCTTTCTCTAGTGCAGAACAGACAGGAACAATCACCTTCCTTTACTTCTAGTGATGCTTTTCCTGATGCAGTCCAGGTGGCTGCTGGTTTTCTTTGCTGCAAAAGCACATTCCTTGCTCATGTTCAATTTGGTGTCCAACAGCACCCCCGGGCCTCTTCTTCAAAGTTACTTTTCAGCTGTCTGGCCCAAGACAGATGAAAGGACTGTATTTTCATTGAACCACAAGATAAAGTTGGCCAGAAAATGGGATTTCAAGAGACTATGGAAAAAATTAAGGAGAAATAGTAGTAGAGAAGAGAGAAGGCAAGGAAAAAGAAAGGATAAAGTCCACTAAATCTTGTTTTATTCCCCTTCTGAAATACAAAATACAAATTATTCTTCTTCCTGGATGTTCATACTTTTTGATCTAAATGTGCATCTCATAGTGTTAATTTCTTACCAGCCTCTGCTTTATTAATCTATTTGTGGATGTTTTTGCTCTCAAATCATGTTATTTCCTCTTCCACTACATTTCCCTGCTAGTTATTTTTTCCCTCCCAAGTTGTAGACTGAGTTGTGTGATTTCTGTGATCATATCTAATACTTTTCCTTCCTCTGATTTTTTCACTCCCATTAATTCTAAACTGTTGTAGCATTGGTCTGTGCCTCTCTGTCCCTTAATGTCCCTAGCAATGGGCATTCCATCTCTGATCCAGATTATTTGCTACAAATCTTTTTCTTCTTTCCTGAAAAGATCTGGTAATTTTTGCTAGGAAAAGGTTATGCTGAAAAATGTTATACATTATGCTAACAAAAGCTTATGGTTTAGTGTTTTCTTTCTTTCTGTAGGTAGGTGGGTGGGTGGGTGGCTAGAAAAGATTATGAACTTCTCCAAAATATTTGATCCTGTCACAGTCTTCTCCAGCTGCACATGTCTTTTTTACTTTAAGCTCCTCTTGCCCTCTCCTCAGTGTGTTTTTCTCAGGATTTGCCTTTTCACCACCCGGTTTTGTGGGGTGAAGCCAGGGGAGAAGGGTCTATTATAGTTCTGTTTCTTTGCTTCAGACCTAACTCAGGTGCTTACATGAGCAGTCTCTCCAAACCATCCAGTGCTGATAAGGAATCAAAATGTTTTCCTTTCCATGAAAACCTGGCAGATTTTTACATCATAATATCTGCTGGTGAAAATAATAAATTCTGACTATTTTCAACAAATTTTACCACAAAACAGTTGAGCTTTGTTCCCCCTTTATCCCTGTACATAATACAAGCATAATAGTATAGTACATAATATATATGTATACTATTATATATATAATATGATAGTATACACATATACAATAATATAAAATAGTATACTATGTATATTATTATATATATAAAATATAATAGTACATAATAGTTTCCAATAGTATTGAAAAAAGATGGATTAATGAAATTATAGCTTCATTCATGTAAATGCTTATCACCATGACTGAAAAAATCTCCATGAAAATGACCAGCAAGAGGACAGTCAGGGAACCAGCACTTTGAGACACAGGGTGGGAAATAATTTATGTGAAGCCAAACCATAGTCCTGTCAGAAGATGAAGACATGCAGACCCTACCCTCCTAGAAGTTCTTTCTTACTATAGATAATATCAAAATAAGTCATAGAGACTTGTTTGCAATCACATCTCATCCATGAGTGGCATTCCTCTGTGGGAGATCCAGTTCTGTCAGAGAACAGTCCTGCAAATGCCACTGCATTCAGAATATTGCAACTCACCACACTTGAAAAATTATCAGCTGGGAGCTTCTTAAGGCATGCACAGATACATATTATTTTTCCCCTAATCTGGGGATTTCTTCATTTCCTTTTTTCCTGATGTAGTCAGGCACAGGATATACACTTACTGAAAATCTGGGAGATAGAAATACAAGGTTAGATATAATTAAGAATACAATGGATGGAATGTTTGAAATCTCTCACTTAAGATATAGTGGCTTATAGCGAAATTGAAAAAAATTGAGATAACACTTGATGAACATTGTGCTATCCATATGATGGTTCTTAGATTGCCATCTAACAAATCAAGCTGATGAACTGAAAGTAAGTTCATAACAGAAAATATTATGTAGGTTCTGGTTCCTGAAGGCAAAATAACCAGAGAGGTTGAAATATAATCTCCTGCAAAAGATTGTAGATGGGCAAGGCACAGATAACTTTGAAATACATTACAGTATTTCTTGGCTTATAAGATTTCTCTTAGAAGTATAAATTATAAAACATCTCAAACAATAGTGGAAAATCTTAGTCTGCAAAAAAAATGTAGTCTGTAAGGGTGATCAATCACATTTTGCTTTCACAATTTTTGGTAATTGATATTGATTATGTAAAAATTGGGCTTTGAGAAATAGGAAAGGGAGAATATTAATTATGCCTTAAATTTTGAAATCTGATTTCAATTCTGAAATCTATGTTAAACTTAGAAACCATAAAAAACTAAACTTCTGCCAGTAACTCCTACACCTATCCCTAATGAGTACTGTTATCACTACCTTTCTGATCCTTACAGCACTATTTGTACTAAAGCATTTCATGTCTTAGCTTTGAACAGTCCATGAGAAATTATTTAATGCACACAGGCACACACACTCACATTTGAAAAATCTGCAGACAACTCTGAGAAATCACCAGGAAATCCTGAACTGGAGTGAGGTGAGACCTGCTCCTTGGATGGAGTCCAGCAGAGTTCTCATGGGGTCTGAGCTGCTCTCACATGTCTACAGCAATCTGCACCTGACCTTTACCTGAGAAAGAAGCAAATATCACCCTTTTATGCCCTCCTAGTCCTCTCTTCCCTACACCACACTCAGTGCACCCTGCCTTGAGCACGGCACTGTGCAGGTCAGACCGGACCACGTCGTCCTGGTCATCCATACCAATGCCATCAGCACTATGGGGGTCCCAATTACAGTCAGTGGGGTTTGATTCTAAAATACTATTTTTTTTGTCAAAAGCCAAAGAATTTTAGAAAATTGTATTATTAACTAAGCTCCTCCTTTCCTCTCAGAACTCTGAAGCTAAAATAATTTATAACACTGACATTTCACCATCCATAATTTTCCAGCCAATTTCCATTTGCCCTTTGCATTACATTTATGAATAGTTGTTGGATTAAGTTTGATTCTTGCCTACTCCACTAACTGCATGAGCAAAACTGTGTTGAGCTGTAATTTGACTCACTGTTAATTGCTGACATATGGCATATTGAATAAGGAGAGGAGGGAAAAGCACTCCTGGGGGGTAAGTGATTAGCAGTCTAAACATGAGCATTACTGACATTCCATTATTTTCTGACAGTTCCTTCCAAAATCCCAAATTTCAGAATGTGCAGATTCTCTGTTTATTTCAAAAGGAGGGTGCAGGAGACACTACAGTGAATTATTTCATAAGAAAGAAGTCAAAAAACTCATAAATCCTGCAAGTAAAGCAATCTGCCAGAGCTGATCATGCATATTTAAAACTATTTACAAATGGGGCAAAGCATGAGCAGCTGCATCCAGTACTTTAATGCTCTCAGATGGAGAACAGATCATTTACAAATGCCAATGAGCATTGCCTGGGAAACATGCTGTATATACACAGTGGACACCTGGAGGAGAAACTCCTCATTTACCACTCACACTTTCTCTAATGAGGAGATTATTTGGAAATGAGAAAATAGTATATCACCTACACTCTCATCTCAAATAGGTTCTGTTTGAAACATCCACCCACTACTAGTCACATCAAGAGCATAATAATGTGAAAAGCCAAAGAGCAATCCTTCTCTTAATCAAGAGAGTCAGTAGCTAGAATATTTTAAGAAATGACTATTTGTTCAGACATTGCTTATCCTTTTGGTGAAACAGTTTAAATGGTAAAACATAGCAGAAGCCTTACAAGCTACTGCTATATCTTGAGCAATTCAGTCTTTAAGAGCTGGGCTCTATCCATTCAGGAAGGATCAGATATACCTGATATTAGGCAAGGATGGGTGTTTTACTACTACAGTAATCATCTGTAACTCTGTAAGTAAAAAACAAAATGGATTCTTCTCTAACGTAATGAAACTGTCCCAGAAATTAACAGTGCTAAAACACTACCAGAAACTTATTTTAAATAAATTAATCCACATTGTTAAGGAAATTTCCTCACATGTATAATGGCTTCTAATCTAAATTCTATGGCCTTCAATTTTGATTCCTGCTGCAGGAAGTTGTCCCTGCCCTGGGATATCACAACTCCTTACTGTCCTTTATTTTCCACAGTTTGAGGAAAAAAATTATCTAAGCATGTTAGAGAAGAAGTGTATCTACAGGTGTGAAGACTGGACATTCAGATCTACAGATAGGCTCTACTAAATTTCATTAGCTTTAGTTCAAAAAGGTTGATAAGAATAAACCAGGTGCTTACTCAAAATGAAGAAGCCAGTTCTGCAGGTGTAATAGGCAATAAGCAGAACTCCTTGTCAGAAAGGGACCTCAGGGTCTCAGGGAAGAGAGGTATTGATATTTTGTTCATCTGCACATATAAAGGAAATGAAAAATAAAGAAAAGAAAAGGCAAAATAGGGAAAAACAAAGAAATATATGAAATTAATATAAAGCAGTCATGAAATGCTTCTTACACTTACAAAGCAGCAGGTTTTTGTCTTACATGAACATAGATAGCCTTCTGGGAACTCCACAGATTCTCCTAGAACAAGATTTTTGAAAACTGGGAGGAAAAAGTTCATTGCCAGACATGTCCTGTTCTATCAAAAAATAATTGGCAAAAGAACCTGTCCCTACTAAATTAAACTCCACAGATTCTCCTAGAACAAGATTTTTGAAAACTGGGAGGAAAAAGTTCATTGCCAGACATGTCCTGTTCTATCAAAAAATAATTGGCAAAAGAACCTGTCCCTACTACCTGTCACCCTACTCGGTGAGCTCCAGTGCCATCACCTTAACACAGGGACAGACACTGGGGTTAATTAAATGCAGGGGTCCTGCAGCCACTTGGCTGAAATCAGACCTTTAAGGAAGAATGTGTTGTAGGCCAGATTTTGGATGATTGATTCACCCTTAGCCCAGTTAATAAGTCTGTGCCTATGAGTGGTTGAAGAGCACAACAGAACTTATCAAGGAAATGCAAAAACATACATACACACAGGCATACATGTATTTTGAGGAATGTATGTATTCAATTCCTCAAAATTTCAGAGAAAAAATCTCTGGAAGATTTAATCTGAGTTTGGAATTATTTCCTGGGTAAAAAGAAATTCTAACAAAGGCATTTTTCAAATTTGCTATTTTCTTATGAACAATTCAGGTCATTTAAAAGATTCTAAACACAAATTTATAATACCTTGGTCTCACAAATACTGTCATTTAACTTTTTTTTTTTTTTTTTTGTTTCATGACCTCACTTGCATGAAAGAATCTGCACAGGATTCCAAATTTTTAGGATTTATTGCATCCTGTCCCTAGCTACATGATGTGGTGGTAGTGTTGTCAAGACAGCAGCAGTCAACTGCTGGCCTTGCAGGTTGTGCTGTGGTTCTGCTCAAGGGAGGTGTCACCAGTGAAGGTACCAAGAGCTGGAGTGGGTGGCAAAGCCCCCAGCCCCTGGGAGAGCCAGCTGAGCTCATTTCTGGGAAGATATCTAGGAAGCAATAATCTCGGAATATGGAGATAAACTTTACATTTTTCAGGATCCCCTTAAATATGTTACTCAATTAAGAGGATTCAGATCAGTAAACCACAATATAACCCTGTTTCTGACTGGAATTTAACTGGAAAAGCCAAATCTACTCCTTTAATACAGCCTGAGTTGGATTTATTTTCCCTTTCAGCTGAAAAGCTATTACCAGTATATATAATCATATGACTACTCTGTCTTGAGCTTTCAGATGCAAAACATGAGTTTCTGCCCAAGTGGCTCTCCTACATATACACAGATGGGAGAAAAAGGAGCTTCTGCATCTAACCCATTGTAAAGCTGAACCTGCCTCTTTCCACCAAGAGCATTTAGAATAAATTAGAAAGCAATATTGAGGAAAGGGGATAAAGCAAACAGTCAAATAAGTGTCCTAGATCTATTAAATAAGCAACATAAAGGAAACAAATTAACTGAAAGGAGATAACGCCAAGGGTTAGCTCTGAGCTCTGTGCCAGCTACAGTCAAACTAAAACATGGCTCCCAATCTTCTTGGATGGCAGAAAAGGACTCAGATGCTGGGCTTTGAGAGATATCTCTTTAGCAGCAGGATCTGACTCACTGGCAGACTTGTTGAACAATTTGGCTGGCAACCTTGAAGCTGCCTCTGTGCAGCAGCACAGAGCTCAGGGCAGGCTCATTTTCCTATACACCAATCCCTAGGACAATGATTGCTCTTTCTGATGAAGCTAAAGCATCAAACTAATGTCCAGTGTGAGCATTTTTTTCTTCAAAGAGTAAAAGCTATTCTTTTGTGAAAGCATTTTTTTGCAAAACTAGACATGATTTTTGCCAGTTTCCTCACATATGTGACATGTTGATTTGCTCTCAAAGTCAGTGACATAACATATACAGGGGCCTTGACTATGAGGTAAATACAGCAAACTATTGTTCTTTAACATCATTTTGGTAACAATCTATACATGATGGAAGTAATGTTTGTGCCAGCTGCAAATTGCATGGAGAGCAACTTCAAGCAAATCCATTACTTTTTTACTTACTGCAAACAAGGAAGAGTACATATTACATTGTGACAGGTGTCCACAAATAACAGTTTGGGTTTCATTTACTTGGTTATTTTTCTAACATCAAAGTGAATATCTAGTTTCATGAAGACACAGTGATCAGCTGATTATACTTTACTAGAGGTGTGAGTTGGCAAAGAGAAAAGCATGTAATCAGCAAAAAGAACCCATTGCAGTCTTTTCTGTTCTTTGACTATGGTCAGAATTAAAATTATTCCCTACATAAAAAACCCCAAATAGCAACTCTCTTACATTTTTCTTTATATAATGTAAGCAGAACACAAATGTAAGGAAAGTAAACTCAATTTTAAATATATTGCTGCTCTTTCTCATGTCTCCTGTGCTGCAAAGTTGCAGACTGACAGACTCTAAATATCATGCAGGATTAATTGCACAGCATTATAGCTGGCTAGAACCTAATTGCCTAGTCTAAGCTGGGCAGTTAGTCTAGTTATCTCTGCTCTCCACAGAGTTATCAGTGAAAGACAGGTACACATCTGAGTGCCATTCATCTGTCTTGCTAGGGTTTAACCTGGAATGGTGTGTCTCCTTCTCAGTGGTGACTTAGAGGAAGCCTGTGTAACTTAGGGCAACATCTACATTTTATTTAGGCAGTTCTTCTCAGATGAGAAGGCCACCAGCTTCCCTCCCACTGGTGAGCTGACTGGGTGGTTATGAAGTGTGAAGTATTTGGAGTGCCCAAGGCTAGGCTGCCTCAGGCTGGTTGGTAAGTTGGTTTTGAAAATAGTAAGGAAGTGCACTGCCTACTTCCAAAAGCAAAAAAAAAAAAAAAAAAATCTGCATGCAGTTGGGATAGAAAGGCACTCCCACATGGGTTTGGGCAGGCATCAAGCCATTTTATTGTCTGGTTTTAAAACCTAGAAGTTATTCAGGACTAGTTAGTGTACTCTTTCTTGCTGCAGTCCTTCCAAAAGGTTCAGCCAGTCACAGCCCACAAGGCAGTCTCTCCAAACAGCCCAGAGAGCTGGGCTCCCACAGGAATCCTCAGACAGGGCTGGTAGCCCAAGAAGAGGCTTCACAGCCCTGAGCATTGGTTGCTAACAACCATGTAGAAGCATGCTGAAGGCATGCTCTTTTGTTTTGTTTTGTTTTATTTCCATTGCAATTTGGGCTCAGGGTGGTTATCATCCCATTAATTCCTTGGATAATCAAATTTTACAGGGAAACTTTGTGTAACTGAACTCTATTTTTACATTGGCTGAGTTTCTAAAGCAATGTGATCACCATCTGCAACAGGAGGGCATTCAACAACGATTTTCTAATGACACTCCTTGAATAAATGGGTTTTAGGGAAAAAGAAAAAACTTCAAGAGAGGACTCTGGAACAAAAACCAAAGGTGAAACAGTGTTCTCCAACAAACTTAAGAAAGAAAAAGGGCCTTAAGATCATGGCCAAAAGACACACTGTGCAAAAAAAAAAAGAAAAAAGCCAAAAAAAAAGGCCAAAAAAACCCCAGGCAAGCAGGCACAGAGATTAAGGATGATAAAACAATTTCTTTCCACCTTGCACTGTGTCCTGGAAGAATCTTCTGCTGGACAGACACACCTGGTTACAATCTGTGCAATAAAATAATTTGTCCTCCACCAGATAAAAAGCAGTAGAGCAATAAATAGCTACTCCTGGTATTGAACAAGAATCAGCAGGAGCTATGGGAAATACCTTTAAGTACTTCTTCCAGCTTCACAAAGTCAACAATAAAAACATAACCATCAAGTCTAAACTTTAGTACGGTCCCAAGTAATTAACAACCTGAACAACCTAAATCAAACCAGTAACAAGAAGAAATTTCTGCAAAAGAGTAAAATGAAAAGAGAGCAGTTGAATAAGCAAATACAGATTTTGAAAACACCCATCTGCTTCAGAGAAAACAGATTATTCTGTAGCCGATTTCCAGACAGAGAATATAGTCAATGGCTTAAAGAACCTTCACTAGGAAAGACCATAAAACCTTGCTGCTTTGACAGGAAAACCTGCACAGTGTTTGGGAGCTGTCCAGACTGTCACACCATGGAGGACATGCAATATATTATGCAGCATATGTGGAAGACTTTAATTTTAAATGGTTCACCCCAAATATAAAAGGAAATGCAAGGGCCTATGCAACTGAATTGTCACTGAACGCAGTAATGATCACAGTGCACTTCTGGACCTCTAGCTACTTCTTAATTGGATGAAACCGTCACTGTAAGTTATTTTATGTATAAAAACTATCTGGGTTTTTTTAATGCTTTAGTTTTTCTCAGTACTTATGAGAAGATTTGACTTTTAAAAGTCATCCCAAACTAAATGCTTTCATGTTTATATTTCAAAAAGAACACTGATTTTTATCCATCCTGTGCACTTACTTTTTCCACAAAAATATTTTTTCCCTGGGCAAAATGCCCTTACTACTGTTCACCAGACACATGCTCTGCACCTTACATTGAACTGTCAAAAGGAAGCATTTAGCTGGGAATTGAACAAAGCTACAAGTCAGCTTGGAAAGTATTATAAGATGTTCTTAAAACACCAATGGCTAAAACAGCTAATAGGGGTTTTTCCATCAGTCTTTCTGAATGTCCAATTTCATGCTCTTTTTCCACTCAGAAGAAAAAAAAAATGCTGTTCTGCTGAAAATTAAATCCAAGACATGTTATTACTTGGCTCCAGAACATTTTAGAACAGCTTAATTTGAGATAAATCTTGATAAAATCATGAGAGTTTGCAATATTGACAGTGAACCTGCAGCCCCTTGAATGTGGGGCTGGTCTTTGATAACTGGAAAAGAGAGATATCTCAAGCTTCTCTCTGTAAGAAAGAAATCAGCCTTGAGCTTTTCAGAGTAGACACAGTGGCTTCTGAGGCACCTTGCAGTGAGTCCAGTATGTTTTGGGTTGAGCAGGACTGAAGTAATTTTCCTAAATGCCTCCTTAGGCAACAAGGAACCAGCAACTGAAGTTGTTTGTCCTGTCTTCCCTCATCATCTTGGTGCCCTCAACCCCAGCCAACTTTAGGGGGACAACTCAGAGAAATTCTTACTTCCAGGTTCAAATACTTTGTCACCTTATAACCATTTGTCTAAAGGCAAACTATATATATTGAGAATATGAGATCAGCTTGAGGAACAGAAAAATGTTTGAAGAGTGTCCTTCCTGTTTTAAGGCTGTGGGTTTGGTCATGACATGAGACTGGGAGAGCTGAGGCACATCCAGTACAGCAGAATTAACTCCTTTTGTTTCTTTACATTTCCTGCCTGCTTATCAACTCTACAGAATTAACAGACAGCCTGGTTAGTTTAGCCAGATAAAGAAGCTTAGGTTTCTTTCTTTATAACATGGCAAATAGGTGTCAAACAACTCTAGTAGCTGGTACAGAAGTTTGTTGCCATGCTGGAGCCATCTGGCTGTTTTGTTAGTTTGCTTTTCTAGCTGGCAGGAACAGAACAAATTGGTAGGTGATACACTTCTATCCAGACAGAGATGATTATGTTCATCCATCATTGCTCTGTCAGACTAGCTCCGACCACATCTTCTGCTGTGCCAGCCACAGAGAAAAATTATCTGACTGTTTTGTTGCAAGCAGTAGATGCAGTGAAAGAAAGATGCCAGGTGGCAAAGCAGTTTAATGCACAATGGCCATTAATGGAGTCGAGCTGACACTATGGCATTAGTAACAGGAGTGGCATCATGTGAACTCAGCAAAAGGGGAAGAACAAATCACAGTCCCCACTGACGCTGCAATACAGGCAAGCATTTAAAATGAAAATAAAATATCTCAGACCTCAAAGAACTGAGAGAAAAATCTCATTTGCCATTCCTTCCAAAATAAATCTGATTCCTTATTGATAAAAGAACTGTATTCTTTTTCTAGTTAGAGGTACATCTTTATTTTCTTTTCAGTTCAAAGCTGTAGAATGTTTCCCTAGTCTCCAAAAGGAAATTTTTATATCAAAAATCTTTCACCTTTACTGCAGCAAGAAATACCAGGCATTGGACACAGCAGTTATCTTCACCTTGGAAAGGACCATTATTTTCTGCTATATCTGCCAATTACACATCCTCCAGATTAACAAAAAAAAAGGGCAATTAAATAGAAATAGCAGCATCTTTGTCTATAGATGACAAAATCACAGAATAATGCCCTGGACAGCACCATCCCTAAGAGTCACACCATGTGCCCAAGCATATAGTCCAAGTGCTTCTTGAACTCTGTCAGGCTTGCTGCTGTGACCACTTCCCTGGGGAGCCTGATGCATGTACCTCCACACAATATTTATTGAATCACAAAGTGAAGTTTTCTGCTCTTGGCCTTTTCAACCAGTGAAACTTGAGCTGAAAAGTCAATTAGCTGACAATTTTGTTTCCAAAACACAGCCTTTCAAAACATCTATGGCTCTGCAGTGGTAGGCCAGAGCAGGAAGTTCTAATTGCATTGCTTGTTTTATGTCAGTTCCTCATCCGTACCCACCTGCAGATTAAGATTCTAGTCTATGTCCCATTACAGCAGCTATACTGGGCCAGGCTTACAAAAGATCAAGGCTTCAAGATTTTTTTTATTAAACTAAACTTTTCTGTTCTACTTTACTTTCTTTTCATTCCTATTAATGGAGTCGAGCTAACACTATGGCTCAGTAAAAAACTTCTCTAGTCCAAGTTGATCCCCTTGATGCTTTTAATGACTGGACATAGACTCACCCTAGTCCATCACACTGGTCCTAAACACCCAAGGGAGGGTGGGATAAACTGGCTTCCTAAGCCCTTTTGTTCTTGGCCTAAACTCTTCTACTGTCGACCAAAGAAAAAGCAGAGAAGCTTAGACTGCAATACACATTTTAGTTTGTGAAAAGAGGCATGATAAACTCTACCTGCTGTTTGTAACCTGCCTCAATCTTTTTTGGTAGAGACTTTAAAACCGAGCGGATTGTTGAGGGAAGGGGTAGAAATAGAGCTAAAAAGGAAACAAAAATCATTGCTGGTAAAGACTAAGTCTTGAGTTTGCTTGAAGAAAAAAGAAAAACCCAACCATCTCTGCTTCTACCCCTTCCAGTCTTCAATTATTCATGAACAGTCCTGAGTAAACTTATTAAAACACATCTATTGAGGAGGGCAACATATGGTAAGATAATTAAATGTGCCTGGAGTTCACCAGAGGTGGTAGATAGAGTAAGAAGAATAACTTAGTACAGGATAGCCTCTGCTATATTATTTTTCATCTCAGAGTTACTCTGAGCTGGAAAAATATTTATAGATACAACCTTCTTTCTGTTTTGGTGAATCTGCACCAACTGTGTCAGCTGAGGATCTGACCCATGCTGAGTAATTTTCCTTAGGCAGTAAGGAAGACAAACTTACCATAATTACCTAATGTGCACCACTTTGTTATTTTGCATCAGACCCATTTAGCCTTCTCTTTCATTTGCATTTCACACAAGAAACAGGCTGTGTTTGATGTTTTCTGGTGCAACAAGCAGAAACTTTGAGGAAACCACATTAAAAAAAATCATGCAGAGTTACTTTACATGCATCTTTGTGCATAGGTATGCCATTTCTTTGGCACTGCCTAATGTGTCATGGCTAAAGTACCATCTAATATTAGGAAAATATGGATATAATTGTCACAGACTGTCAACAAGGATTTCCTACTTGGGTCTAGCCCTCACTCAGCCCCAGACCCAATCCCACCATTCCTACACCCCTATAGGTTACTTGAAATCAGAAGTGTCAAGCATCTGCTCTTAGTCTAGAATCTCTTGACAGCAAAGGGACAGTGACACATCCAGTACTATCTAAAATGAGTGAAAATTAAGTTTCCCAGGTGCCTTTGCAAGTGCCTTTTGAGTGCAGAGGGAACACATTAGCAGACAGTAGTCTTCAGGGCAACTGATGGTAGGATGATGGACCCCAAGCCTGGGAACATTAACAGACAAGCATTTCTCAGGAATATGGCAGATGAGGATCAGTAATTTATTTGTGGCATCTCTCTTTCTGCTGCTACATGCAAATCCCACAGCTTTTCCCTGTTGTGTTGCTGGCAGGTGATATGCAGCATTCCCCTGGACAGCTGCCTCTGCAAGCAACAAAAGTCTTCAAAACTCATCTGAATATTTGAGTAAGAGCTAGCTATCATCTCATAATAATTTTCTCTTACCTTGACACAAACTGTGCTATCCTTTTTCAACTCTATTTCCACATTTCTTTCTTGTTTTCCTTGTGATCTTTTTGTGCTGCTCTAATAGAACCCTAACTGCCTACCATATTACTGAAATTCAGCAGACTGAATATTCTGCATAAATCCCAGTTGGTGAGTTTACCTAAGTAATACAGATAACTGATTTATTTAAGATAAAATTATAGTTTGCATATTAATAAAAATAGCACTCTAATATGCAAAATCAGCCTCAAACACTTATATAACAAGCACATGTATTCCATACAGAAATTAAACTATTGACATAAAAAAAATCTCAGACCCTGTCATTTTTAGAAGGAGAAAAGAAGACTTATTTCAAGCAGACAGGGTTCACTATTTCAGTTGAGGACCAAGAATGTTTTTAAAAATATTAATGTAAGCAACAACAGTTTTTCTGCCACTTATGAACCTAAAAACTAGGTGGCAGCAAGAGAGAGAAAGAGAGCTTTGAAAACTAAGTTTGATCATTTTGGCATCATCCTTCAAATTGCTGTTTTCATAACAAAGACTTAAACCATAACTTGGGAATGTTACAGTGTAAAATTAGAAAGAACTATTACTCACTCAATAAATCAAAGACAAGTCTCTCGAGTTCTCTACTGGCTCTGCTAAAACATTAATTTTAGTCATCTATGGCTCTTTACTTAAAAGCTCCATGTTAAAAAGACTGGTGCATTTTGGGAGGTTTTGACGAGAATATGGCTAGTAGATGCGAATATTGGCTAGTAGAATGAACAGTAATTACATTGAAAATTTCTCTAGGACATGTAGTTTGATAGGCTGGAGAGTTGGGAAGTGCAGGGTTCTGCACCTGGGGGGAATAACCTCAAGTACTACAACAGGTTGGAGCTGACCTGCTGGAGAACAGCTCTGCTGAGAAGGAACTGGCAGTATTGGAGGGTGACAAGTTGATCATGAGCTGGCAGTGTGTCCTTGTGGTCAGCAGGGCCAGTGGCATCCTGGGGTGCATCAGGAAGAGTGAGGCCAGCAGGTCGAGGGAGGTGAGGCCCCACCGGGAGTGCCTTGTCCAGTTCTGGACTCTGCAGTGAAAGGAAGATAAGGAACTATTGGAGAAGGTCACAAAGATCATGAGGGATCTGGAGCATCTCTTCTATGAGGAGAAACTCCTTATGAGAAGATAGGCCTGTTTAGTCTGGAGAAGAGAGACTGAGAAGGAATCTCATCAATGCATATAAATACCTCAAAGGAAGGCATCAAGAGGGTGGTGCCAGTCCCTTTCCAGTGGTGCCCAGCAACAAGACAATTTATGGTAAATACAATTGCCATAAACCAAAACACAAGAATTTCCACCTCAACATGAGGAAGAACTTCCTTATCTTGGGGTGGCAGAGCACTGCCCAAGCAGGCTGCCCAGGGAGGTCATGGAGTGTCCCTCTGGAGACATTCAAACCTACCAGGACACATTCCTGTGTCACCTGCTCCAGGTGACTCTGCCTTGGCAAGGAAGTTGGACTGGATGGTCTCCAGAGGTCCCTAATAACCCTAACAATTCTGGGATTCTGGGATTTTTCTCTAGATAAGTAAAATTACATGCTCATATATAAGAAAATATTTCACTATATAAAAGATTCAGCAGAGGATTGTAGCCATGTTTTCCAGACTTATCATCTAGTATTCCAGTGGTCAAGAAACCAGGCTTTCATTCATTTTTAGAATTATTAGCTAAACAGATATTAAAAACTATTTCTGCAGATTACTTGGAATTAAGTCTTTTACTCCCCAAGGAATTCTGAAATTTCATAACATACAGGAAAAATTAAACACAACTAAATGTCTGTGAAGAATTTGATTAATTAACAAAAGATAGGAATCTAGACAATACCTGAACTTGATGTGGAGGCAACAGACAAACCTGAGTCAGAAAGGCTGACCATCACCTCACAAGTGTGGACATCAGAATATTGATTATAACAAACTCTATATTTGCTACGAAGATATCAAGTGCTCTGCTGACTTATGGTGTCAGGGGTAGTTAAATAATGACATAATCCCAGTCCGTAACACTGAAAAGAGGAACAATTTTATTTTTTTAATCTAACAAAAAAAAAAAAAAAAAAAAAGAAAAAAGAAAAAAAGAAAACCAGAAAAAACCACAGTGGCTGGAGACTAAGGGAAACTAGATTTGGATTGGCAACGAGGCATAAATTTGCAACATTGAAAGTAATTATAAGGGGCAATATAGCATGATTTACAGTGGGTTTGCTACATTAAATCACATTCTAAGCACTAGGCTTTTGCTAAAACAGGAATTGCTCAAGTGACATTCTATTATGTAAAGGACTGAGCTGGAGGATTGTAGCCAGCTCTTTCTAATTTGTAATCTATTACTTCAGCGTTTAAGAAATTGAGTTATTAATTTTTTAATCAACTAGCTAAGAAAGTATTAGAATTTATTTCTGTACATGACTTGGAATCAGTTCTTTCATTCCACACGGAATTCTGAAATTTCGTATTGTTCACTAAAAAAACTGAAGACAAATAAACATCTCAGAAGAATTCAAATAATTAATAAAACCTTTCATTTCAATATTTTCAAAGCATCTCATATTTCAGCATTCTGGTTCAATTCACTTAAACTCCTGTATTAAAATGCTAAAAAGATTGTATTATCTTTACTAAGTAAGTCAAATCAAATTGATATAAATATTTCAACACTGTAAAAGCAAAAAATTAGATATTCCCATGCTCCCATCATAAAAAGTTCCATGAAACATTAGATTTCAAAAGAACTATTGTTCTGGAGAAAGCTGTTCTTCATCAATATTGTCTGATGCAGTTAGTTAACAGTTTATTAAATTCTTGCCAAACCAATACTTTCCAAATCTAACCATTGTTACTGCAGTAAGAGACACTAAGTCTAAGAAGAAATTACATCAACAGGACAACAGAAAAACAATAGACTGATCCATGACTAAAGTGAACTGAATAATTGTAGTCTCCCTTAGTAATTTTCCCTATTTCTTAATTCTTTCTTTTTCTGCATTCCAATGTTTTTCTTTATCTGTAATTTTGTCCTTTTTGCCATTTTTCTATTCTCTAATTATGCAATAAGTCCTAATATATCCTATATATTTCTCTTGCCTACCTGTCTTCCCCAAACACCTTTCCCTTTCCTCCTTTTTCCAAATCTTGTTAGTCTCCTGCTTTCTGCCAACCTTCCCCACTGTCATTCCAGCATTTTGCTTAAATTCCTTCCTTTCCTGCTGTCATCCCACGGGCTACTATGGCATTCCATAGGTTTTCCCTCCTCCCTCTGTGCCAGCTGGTGTCTGCTCTGCTTCCCATTTTCTAGAGGAACCAGTCTGCCTCTCCTGCTGGGCAGCAGCACACCAGCAAAAGAAAAGGCACATAACACTGCTGGTCAGTGACTGGGATAAATACAGTGCTCTGCAGCACAACAGCTTGAGCTGACCTGGTACACATTTATAAACTGACAACCAGCACAGAGCAAAGAGACAAATGTGCTGTTTTCAGGAGCACTAGACAACGGTTTTATCTGAGTGGTTTTGTTGGTTTGGATTATTTAATCTGTTGTTGAATGTGCATCCTGTCCTTGCTGTGTAATAAACACCTATAACCCCTCCCACAAGATCTTGCAGGACAGTATGAGAAGGGCAGCATCAGCTGAGAACATGCCAGACTGCTGTGAGGAGGACAGTAAAGGAGTCAGAAATTATTCTAGAAGACACATTGTATAGATATAAGCAGAAAGGAAGCCTCTGCCATTGTCTCAGAAGTACCTAAAGAATGAGAGGCTCAGCTAAGCTTGAGACTGGAGGGTGCAGAGAGCTCTTGGACAGTACAGGAAAGACACTTGTCTTTCGGAGAAGGATGCTAAAATCCAGGTCAAACTGCACTAAGCTGTTTTGGTGGAGGCCAACCTGTGACACAGGAGACACAAACAGATGGAGGGAGCTGCAGCACAAGTTCTAGTATTGAGAACAAGACCTGAGCTGTGTGATATGAGCGTTTCTGAGGTTGGCTGTAGCTCCTAAATGACCAGCAGGTTCTTAAGGTTTGTTGGTAGCTTGCCCTAGAGGCAGAATGTTTGAAAGGGACTGATACCAGCCTTCAAAGAAGCACAACCACAGCCCAAATAGCTGTTTAGTGATGGTCTGACATTACTGGTAAAGATTCATAAGCAGGTGATAGGTGTCACCAAAAAGAGCAAGGAAGAGCAGGAGCTGAACAAGTGTACTGCTGCTCCTCCCTCAAAGGCAGGGAAGCAAGGCCAGTGTAGGAGCAATTGCAGTTGCATCACTGTTAAAGCAAGCTAAGGATCAGGCAGCAGGTCAAACCAGAACACACTATTTGACTGCCTTATGCTGCTTTTAGGCACCAAAAAAAAAAAAAAAACAAAAACCAAAACCAAAACCAAAACACCCCACATTTATTTATGTCTACAGATTCTGGTTTTAGTTCGAAGCTTGGATAAAGCCTCCTATCAATAAAGCAGAGAAATAAGGTTAAACAAATGATAAATAATGCCTTAGACTTTCCTGTCCTCTAATTAATTTCCTGAGCTTGCTCCTAGGAATTGGTACTACATGGTCCCCAAAGACCTTACCAGAAGAAAAGAGAATAGACAAATGTTAAAACCAGAAGGCAAGACAATGGTTTCACAATATGAGCTCAGGCCATTGTCATGGGTTGACACTGTTAAGATGTGAGGCAATCACCAAAGCCAAATCACCAGACTGAACACCAAGCAGTGTAGAGAGAGTGTACCAAGCTGCTCACTCAGTCCACTCTGCAGCTGGAGAAAATTTAACAAAAGGTTCATGAGCTGAGATAAGAAGCCAGAGAGAGCTCTCATCAAATACCATCAAGGCAAAACAGGCTCAACTTAGAGACATATGGTTAATTTATTACTAACAAAATCAGAGCAGGATAATGAGAAGTGAAATAAGCCCTTATAAACACCTTCCTCCCTTCTCAGCTCTACCCCCTACCCCAGCAGTGCAAGGGGACAGGGAATGGGGGTTGTGGTCAGTTCATGATCCATGGCTTCTCCTGCTGCTCAGGGAGAGGAGTCATTCCCCTGCTGCACCGTGGGGTGGCACAGGAGACAGTTCTCTGTGAACCTCTCCAATGTGAGCTCATCTCACGAGCAGCAGCTCCCTGTGACTGCTGCAGTGTGAGTCCATCCCATGGGGAACAGCCCTCCCCAGGCTGCTGCAGTGTGAGTCCATCCCATGGGGAACAGCCCTCCCCAGGCTGCTGCAGTGTGAGTCCATCCCATGGGGAACAGCCCTCCCCAGGCTGCTGCAGTGTGAGTCCATCCCATGGGGAACAGCCCTCCCCAGGCTGCTGCAGTGTGAGTCCATCCCATGGGGAGCAGCCCTCCCCAGGCTGCTGCAGTGTGAGTCCATCCCATGGGGAACAGCCCTCCCCAGGCTGCTGCAGTGTGGGTCACTCCTCCACGGGGTGCAGCCCTTCAAGGACAGGCTGCTCCAGCCTGGGAGCGGGGCCCCTCTCCAGGAGTCTCCCACAGGATCACAGCCTCCTCCCAGGCATCCACGTGCTCCGGGCTGGGGCTCCCGCAGGGGCTGTGGTGGATCCCTGCATCCCCGTGGCCTCCATGGGCTGCAGGGGCACAGCTGCTGCCCCCTGCCTGCCCCACGGCCTGAGGGGAATCTCGGCCCCGGCGCCTGGAGCAGCTCCTGCCCCTCCTGCGCTGCCCTCGGTGTCTGAGGGCTGCTCCTCTCACGGTCCCGCTCTGCTCTTCTCTGGCCGTAGTTACAAATGTGCAACCACTCCTTGTTTATTTTCCTCCTTAAATCTGTTAGCACAGAGGTGTTACCACCATTTCTCATCGGCCTGGCCTTGCCCAGCAGCACATCCATCTTTGGAGCCACCAGGGATTGGCTCTGCCGGACATGGTGAAAGATTCGGCCGCTTCTCACAAAGTCATCTCTGTGGCCGCCCACTACCATAAACCAGGCCATGAAAAACCAACACAGCCATTAAATCCAGACCCCAAATTATTCCAGATGTTCATGCCCTCCCCTTGCAGCTAGCAAAGAAAAGCTTAGGAAATTTCTTCATTAATGGATTTCAATTGAATGTAAAGTTATTGAGTAGTTTCAGATTTCAGAAAATACTTAAAACCCAACATATTTTTTAATGGAAGAGTTTCTTGCACCTCCCACTCAGCCCCCCTGGAACACAACTAATGTTACTTACAAAAAATTTCACTTCAAAGAATATAATAATAAAAAATATGGTCATGAGCAAGCATATTATTAATAATACCCTTTAAGCTTTTTCAGATTTCTTTCTTTTGCTCATAATACCATTTCTAATGCAATGTATTCATATTTCAGCCAGAAATAAACACTGAGGACAGCTAATAAATTATGTTCTGGAAAAAAAAAATTTATAAAATTCAAGATATACTTTATATGTGAAGGCAATAGATGCAAGTATGATAGCATTTTCTGTAGTTTCTAGCTGATATTTATTGCTTTTCCACAGTTTAGGTAGCATCTTTTATTCAATTTATTTTCTTTTCTTTATATAGTTTAATTATATCTTATAGAACAGATGCAAAATGTCTTTATTAATTTTACTCTTTGCTTTTAAGTAACTCTATTGCATTCCCTTCTTAAAAGACGATTAAAACAAAATGGATGATGAATTGGCCTGCTGGAAATAAATCTCAGCATAGAAACCCACAGATTAAGGCATCTTTAGTAGACAAGGTCAAGGAAATTGAAAGATTCCTGTTTTGCAGTTCTAATCCAGTTAACCTCTATCAATCAAGAAATGGAATTTAGCTATATAAAATCCATTGTACATATTTCTGAAACAAACTACAAGCTTATGGATTTTTATAAACCAGAGTAGTGCTACCAGATGTACTTGTGGACCCAGGTAAGACAAAGGAGAGCATCACTTTCTGTGTGTACAGGCTGTAGAATTTTTTTTAATAATCTGGATTAGAGTATATTCATTAGAAAGCAGTGGATGAAAACAAAGTTTAAAAAAAGCATTCATTTTGAATTGTATCATATCATATCATATCATAGCACATCATATTTCCAAATTTAATTACTGAAATTTAAATGTTCAGCCACTGAAATCAGGCATATCCTCCTGCAGGCAGCTGAAAAGTCTCTTTTTCACTTCGAATTTCTTTTCCCTGTGCAGCAACTGTATGTAAGCACCAGTCTCCTGCAGCCAGCTTCCAGTACCTTTTTGTCAAACTGGTTAGGCTGAACTCTGTAAACTTCACAAGCCATCACAAGGCTTGTTTCCCTGCTACTGAATCCTTTCTTTACCTGACTGTTTACTGAGTGTATTTCTGTGTCTTTCTTAAGGGCTGATAAAAACACTTGGTCTCATTAAGGTTGGGTACAATAGGTATGAATAATTTCAGAATTAAATGCCATACTGCTTTGTGGAGGTTACAAGGCTGATAATGCAAGCCTGTCTTCTGCTTGAGCACTATGTCTCATGATGCAATATTTTTCTTCTCCCTTTTGATCCAAGAGCATGACATGGGCTGGTATCCACATTATTGTTCACCTGTATTACTTTAGAGAAAGTAAAAGCATCTAGATATCCAGCTTCAAATGCCAGGAGGTCAAATTCAGGCATGGTGGTGTTCAATTTTTGATGTTTAGCTGGATGAATAAGGCTGTTTGATTATCTTCAGCCAAACAGAAAATTTATGTCCTGGGATTTTAAAATGCAGAATTTTAATGGCAACATTGCAAGCACAATGTGCCATTACTTTAAAAAAAAAATTAATCAAATTCTAAAACGTTTGTGGGTTTTTTTCCCCTCTTATAAAAATAAGATAAATAACAGACATTTCCTTCTAAATGAAAGGGCTAATTTGTGTTTACAGCTTGTTTCAACCAATTATACTTTAAAGTGACAGCTGCAGTAAATTACTTGCCATGCCCTTCACACATCTGGGATGAAGCAGCACTCCTGTGCACAACTGGTGCAGGACAGCCTCAGTACCAATGGGCACAGAGATTGAATTTTTGTTCTATCTCCAAAGAGTCTCACCTGAAGACACCCATCATTGGCCAGATGTGCCAGATGTAAAATTAGGATAGCTGGGTAGGTTGGTCCAACACAGAATGCAATTATAGAGCCAGTACCATGGAACATGGAGATGCCGGTATGTCCTTACAACAAGGCAACTGCTCTTAATTTATCTTTGTTTCTTATTCCTGTGGGCTTGGTTTTTTTATGCAACAAAGGGATGTGATGCTTTTCATTGAAAATGTGATGAAAAGGTTTGGAAATGCTGGTATTCAGAAGACTATGGGGCTCCTTTGCTCCAGCCAGCTTTCTTTCCTCTCCCACATTGCCTCAAGGATTTTAGCATGAGTGTTTGGGATCCAGGATGAGGGATGTGCTAAAAATAAGGCCAAGCAAAACACAACTGGGCAATGCTTGCAATTTGAGAACAAAAGGTGTGAGGAAATGATAAGCCCATGAAAATCATGCAAACATTGAAAGTTTAAATAAAAGCTAACAAAAATTTTTGCAAATATAGTTAACTTCAAATACTGTGTCCTGTGAAGAGGAATTTTATTCATACTGGAGTATTTTATTTAATTTGTGCAACCAAAATTGTATCCACATACTAGAAATACAATTTTGTCAATATTTACTAACCAGAAACATTTTAAAGTTTCAGAGATTTTAAGAGGGAATGCATACACAAATTCATGCATATATCATAGTATTTAATTCTACAGTATTTCATACCCTGCTGAGTTTTTCCACCACTCACTGAGAAAAGAAGGGGAAAGGAAGATAAAAGAGGTACAATGAGTTTTAAAAAGGCTATTGACCAGACAGCTCATACCCCACAGTTCAAATGCTCATGTACCTATACTCCATTTTCCCTTAGTAAAATGGTGGGTGACTTTGCTGGTGCACTGTCCAGATGCAGGCAGGAGGTCGGGACACATCCCTGGGATCAGATCCCTGTTCATGTCAGGCAGACCCAGAGAAGGGAATAAGGATGTTCTAAGTGGGCCCCAATGTGAGTCTCAAACAAGCAAACAAAAATAAAAGCCAAATTTCAGTCTCTGGCCCATCATTTCATGCTGCTTGAAAGAAGATACCAATTCATTTTGGAGTCCCCATGGACACAGATCTGCCTTATGTGACACAGGCATGCAGGTCTGCTGGGGGAAAGGCTTGGCATGGCTCCATGGGTCCCCAACACTGGGGATAGGCCCACATTATCAGTGCAGGTTTTCTCTGATGAGAAAAACAAAATATGGAGAACTCTCCACAACACATTTTCAAAAATGGAAAGTAAATCAGCACTTCAATTTAGGATAGGCTATATCTGACTTTTTAATAATCTACTTTAGCCCACTGAGACACATAGAACCTTTTGCTTTGTAAATAACAGCTTTAAAAAATGAGAGATTAACTCAAAAATTCATTCCAAAGAGAAGTAAAAACTTTATTTTATATGCAGACAATACATCTAAAGGAAGGTTTTATCTATTTATGGTTCCTGACCTTTAAGCTGAATTACCATTTTGTTTTTAAAAAAATCCTATAATAATGATGATAAAATAGCTAGCAATTTCAAAGAAATTATCGAGACATTGGCAATGCAAAGAAGGTTTTTTCATACAGAATTTTCAGAACACCATCGTTTCTCAGTAAGCTTTATCTTATATGTTATTATGATATCCTTCATGGTTGGTTTTTATTAGTTACCTTAGTCATTTATACTTATGAGCTAGCCTTGGATTGCTTGCAGCTTTTTCTATGACATTTTTACTGAGAGAAAATCAGAGTTACTCTGATTACTTATATTTGTGTAAGCAAAGTCTTAGAAACAGGGTAATGTAATGATGATTATAAACATTTTAATGACTACTGAGGTGTGTCATTCATATTGTGATTGATGAAAAATTGATAACCATTGATAGTCAACAGTGACTTTTTTATAAACTAAAGAAAATAATATCTCCAGAAATCCACTACTGTTTTCTTATATTGCATAGATGATGAATATAAACATTACAGTGTCCTACCTCGTTGCAAAGAATGATGAAAAATAAAATCTCAATACACATGCTCTCATCATTCCACCAAACATTCAGTTGCAAAACAAATGCCTCTGTGGTTTACTGCAAGATTAAGGGCCCACTAGGGCAAGTTCTCCATGCTCAGAACACCCATCAATTTCAATGGCAGCTCCATACACAAAGCATTTCCAGGATTAGCCCTAAATTATTTATCAAAACCATGCCCTGGAGCTCTGAGTGCATTGCAAAGACAAACAGAAGGATTCATGCAGTAGATAATAGGGTGCATTTTTCTGCTCTCACAAAATATGTGAATGCTTTTATAAAAGCAACTCACCTGCAGCCTGGTGCAAAAGGAGTTTATTGCTGAATAAAATTCCCTGGGCAGATAGAAGAGTGGGCTAGCAAGAACAGCATGGGGTTAAAAAAACAAAAGCTAAGTCCTGAACTTGGGACAAAATAACCAAAGATCTCAGTACAGGTTAGGATCTGTGTGGTTCAGCCTTGCTGAAAGAGACCTGTGGGTGCTGGTGGGCAACAAGCTGAATGTGAGCAAGTAGTGCACCCCTGCAGCAGCAAAGGCAAACTGGCTCCTGGGCTGCACCTGCAGAGGGCTACCAGCAAGGATAGAAATGTGAAACCCCTACTCTACCCAACATTTGTTAGGTGTGCCTGGAGTACTGTGTCCATTTCTGGTCCCCAGAATTCAAGAAAGGTACAGAGAGAAGGTCCAAATGAAGGCCCCAAAGGTGATCCAAGGGATGGGAGATCAAAGGAATGGAGAACCTGAGGAAACACTGAAGGCATTCAGTGAGGAAGTAAAGTTTTGGAGAGGACTTGATCTGTTTTCTAGTACCTAAATGACAGCTCCAGAGAAGACAGATGCTTTATCTTTATGAGGAGCCACATGGAGAAGACAAGGACTAAGTACAAGTTGTGCCAGAAGAGGTTTAATTTCAATGTATAAACATTTTTTGCCATGAGAACCTTTGATCACTGGTGCCTCCCCAGGGAACCTCCCCAGGGATGGGGTAGAGTTCCCACTCCTGTGGCTTTTCAAGATGCAGTTACACAGGATACAAGAAAACATCATTTAGTGTCCCTTTCCCAAGAAAGACTGGACCAGATGATCTTTTGAGGTCCCTTCCAACTTGGGCAGTTCTTCAGTTCTATGAAGCTTATTGCATTGAATATGCAAAATGCAGTAATGTGCCAGGCATTTGAGGAAGCCAGTCAAGGTTCACACCTCCCTCCAATGTGTTTACAGTGATAAGGCAGGGTTTGCAATTTTTTAATTTCACAACTGTTTTTTTACTTCTCATTAAGTGCTCTGCTGGAACACAACTTAAAATAACAGGACAAGTAGGATCATTTAAAATAGGGTTTGAATGATATCATATGGACAGAGAAAGATTTTCTTTAGTCAGGTCAAGCAGTTTAGGTACCTCAGAGCAGCACCTTTCTTGAAAAACAGCTGCAACTGCGGCTTAGAAAAATTTTTCTTTCCAGAGTATTTAAACAAGACATACAACAATGATATTATGAGGTTTGCATTCAGGATTGGCATGAGGATGTATTATTGATGTCTGTGATACATAAAGCTAAAAACTTATTGCAATCAACAAGTATTTTCAGTTTATTTTAAAGTAATGCTTTTCCCTGAATGAATATGAGGAAATGTAAATTACATAGGTCTTAATCCCTTGATTCTCTTTTGTTTCCATGGAAATTTAGAGTATTTAGAAGAGCACACAGCTCATCAGTACCAGACAGGACAGGGTCACCAGCACCCAGTCCTCAAAGACTTTTATTGTCACTTGGTCTTTGGTGCATCGGTAAAAGTGTCTGCATCTTTTGGCAGTTAAAGATGTCAGAGATGTCAAAGTGATTTAAAATCTTTTGAACCAGATTAGAAATCCTGCATTTTTTCAGATTCATATGAAGGACTTATACACAATCAGAGATGTACATAAAGCACTGGGTTGCTGAGTTGTAAGAGACAGAAGGATCCCTGGGGATCCTCTCATAAAACAGCAAGTAATAGCAGTACACAGAACTGTATACCCAAGATATAGAAAAAAATCATCATTTCCAGCTGTCCATCATGCCAGACATGGGCTGTTTAATTATGAGAAGTACTGCATGCTCAGTTTGCTTGTCTCTTGGGAACAATTATTTGTCAATTCACAGCAGCCAGATCAGCTGTCTCCCACTTTGCTGAATTACACATTTTAAACAGAGAACAATGACTTCCATTTGCTCCTTATCCTTATTTTAATGGACCAGTATACAGAGTGGGTGAAACTAACCATGGATGCTGACAGACTACATAGTACACTAGCATAGTCATACACCCTTATTTAGTCATTAAGAAGAAATCAACCTTCACAATGCAGTGATTTATGGGTCTGGATCTTGAGAATTGTAAAGATCTTCCTTTCTAGACAGGAAAAATTAAGCTTAAGTTTGCTAACTCAGACCACCCTCTATTCTGCTTCTTTTGTTGATTCACTGTGCACACCCACAGAGAACATACGGATTCCTCCTCTATGTGATCTTAACTCAAATCTTCCCCTCTCTGATATTAGCTGTAATAGATTTTTTAAAGTCAGGTTCTTTTGGAGGCAGCCTCATCTCTCTAGGCTGTCTTGCACCTCATAAAGTCAGGCTGACATGAAGTCCTGCACTCCCATTTACATCTCTTGATGTGGCCCCAGTCAAAATGTAGGTGAAGTAAAAGGAAAGCTCTAATTTTCCCTCAGTGGGTATTAGATCAGACCCTACCTACAGTACTTCATTTTTCCAGGAAAGGTCACTGAGCTAAAAGAGACTACACAAGCTACCAAATGTCAGGTCAGATTACTTGTGCAGAACAATCTAGGATCCTGCTGTTGCTACTATTTATTTATTTATTTATTTATTTATTTATTAAAGTCAGCATCTATAGATTTATTAGCCAAAGGGAGAACAGAACTCATGGGCTCCATTCCCCAGAGATGCCTTGAAAACTTCACTTTATTAATATCAGCAGCAGCAAGGGCAGTTAATATTTACTTGAGAAATGTAGGAAATCAGTGGCATAAAGAGGGTAGTCTTGGAATAGTTTACTGCTGGAATTTGAGAAGGATTTATTCTTCACTTGTCTCAAAGCATCAGTTGTGATCAGCTGTAGGACTAGAAAACTGCCGTTATGGTCATCAGAGGAGCTACCAGTCTGTTGGTTTAGCAATTAAAGCAATTAATTCTAACATGGATTTTGTAAAACCAAAGCCAAGGCGTTATAAATTACCCATTCAGCTTTTATGAAACAGCCAGCCATCCCCAGGGTTTGATTCTGTTTATCAATAGTTTCATGCAGAGAAGACCCACAGAAATGCACATATTTAGGTAACAGCCTATGGATCTTTTGCACCTATTTCTAAATTATTCTAATGCCAACATAAACCAAACATTTAATTCAGAGCAATAACCTATGCCCTTTCTACTTTTAATGAAATATTTCTGCAAGACATTAAATCATGCAGAAAAAAATTCCAGGTTCTCATGATACAACACATTTGTTATCCCATGGCTGAATTCTGCATGTTAACCAAACCGCAAGCCCTTTGATACAAATTTTACTCACTGAACTGGGATTTTTTCTCCCAGAAATCAGCCTTTCTCAGGAAAAATCCCAGCTTTGGCTTGTTTTGGAAGGCACAGTTCTCTCTGAGAATATTTTTCCCTTCATGCATTGAAGATTTGCAGCCAGAGATCTATAACTGAGTGCATTTTTTTTTTTCACTCCTTAATGGCAATATGCCTGAAGACAATTTACTTTGCATCTTGTCCTCTCTAGAACTGCTTCCTTGGGAACAACTGAAGAGGTTGAAGCCTGAGAAATTTCCTGTCTACAGAGTTAGGTTTCAATGCAGAGATCCTCAGACAATTTCTGCCATTGGCCATTTAATATCCTTAGATTTTGTAAAAAAACCTCATTTTGTTGTTTCTTCAGGGGAGAGGGAAAGGAGAAGATTATGTAAGTACAGACATGTTATGTTTAGTTGCAAAGCACATGAAGGGGAAAATGGGGGAAAAAAGATAAGAGAGTGATGGCAGATTAATAAATAATTATTCTAGCATCAGGCTGCCAAGTCAAAAACACTGTGTTCAAAATATTAATCTTTTGATTGATTGGATATAGACTTCACATCTTTGTCTCTGCCATCCATTTTAAATAAGACATATTTTATACTGAACAGTCTCTTAATAGGAGGCATGACAGAAGAGATTCTGTTAAACCTTGTGGCATTATTACACTGGAAGTTCTGAAGGAAAAAAGAAAAAACAGAAAAAAATATTATGTCTTTCTAGGTACTAGAAGATTTTAAATGAATTCCAGGAAGAATGAGGTATGTTTTCTGAACAGCATTCAGTACTTACAAACATTTTCTTTGATAAATGGTAGATAAATCACGACTTACCCCAAGTAATAATGGTTCTGGTATGAATTAGGTGATTTTAATAACAAACACATGTTACTGCTCTTGATATGCTGGTAACACAATGCAAATGAGACTAGGGAAAATCTATGTAAATTTATTTAAAAAAAAATAAAGACATTGACCTCAAGGAAACCTACAGTGGAGGGACATAGGCATCCTTTTGCAAAGAGGCTGTTATGCTTTTAGATGCTACCATCCTTAGACTCCTGCCTCACCTCTGCCAAAGTCTAAGTTCACTTACATTTCCATTACAGGGGTTTTGTCCCAGTATGGGAAGTGATGAACTAAAAGGGCTACAAAGGACAATTGACTGGACTGTGGAAGCTTCAAGGAGAGAGACATTTTTCTCTTGCTAAGTCTGCTGGAGTAGCCCTACTTTGGGTGGAGGGATAGAGTGGGCAGTTGCAGGGAATACAATGTTAAACAACTTCATACACATTCACCATATTCCCTCTGTCACTGCTCATCCATGCCTGCTTGCTCACCTTCCTGATGAGCAAGCTGTGCTGCCCATGAGTAACCATGAGCAAATTTCAGCAGCAGCTCACTGATGGTTCATACCAGTAAAAATACAGTAGCCAGTCTCCTGGTCACACAATATTTTCTAACTGTTTTCCTAACTACATACAACTGCATCTCTTTAAAACCATGCCATGAGAATGGTCTATTTCCAGTGCCCAAAAGGAGCAGGAGAGAACATAGGACTTACAGGTATGCACCTGAAAAACAGATGCAGCCATGGAGCACTCAAATGAAACAGATAACACTTGGGACTGGGTGAAGGGGTGGAGAATGAAAGTGGGGGCAGCATCAAACAGCAATCACTCTTGCTGTCTTGAAGGTAAAGATTAATAAATAGAAAAGCAGAATAAGGGAAAAAACCTCTATGAGAGCTAATGGGTCTTGGTCAGAATAGCGACATATTGCCTCTCTTTTTTTAAATTTATTGAGAACTACCCAGAGAAAATTTAATTCACCATACACATTTATTTGCAACACTCAAAATAGGAGTGACTACAAAAGCAGATAATGTAAAACATAACTACTACTTACTAACACCAACCTGAGCAATGTCTACTTGACTCTTTACTTGCCTAGGAGATCTTCACCCCCTACAGTTAAAAACTGACAAAATTAATAACAGATGTAAATTAATAAAAATTACTTCAAAACAAGGCAAGTTAACTAATTACTCACATTTAGGGTCAAGAAGAGATTTTTCTCCCAGTGCAGACTGAGATGTTTTTTGGAAACTGTTCACAACCTGCAGCACAGGTTGTGAAGAAACTGCTCAAATCCCAAGGTTTCAAAGTTTTGAACCCTCATGATACAGCCTCCATTACATACTTTTTGCCTTCTAGCACCACTTACTCTAACCTGGTGATAAACAAAGTGGATAAATGTCATGGGATTTATACAGGGCCTGAATACAAAGCTGTACTACTCTGTGTTGTCTGAGGTATCTAGAAGAGTCAGTTCAAAAAAGTGCGAGGGGATCTGTGGCAATCAGCAAATGCTCCCATGAAGCGCTAAAACTTCATTTCAAAATCAATTTTCAATTCAATAGCAAACATTGGTTTACTGGGATTGGCCTTTGTTTCCTCTTTCCACCATTTCCAAGCATAAAGAATTTTGTTGGAAAGCATTTGACCAATCAGTCTCTACACTGATACTTACATCACTGAGAACTCTTTTTTCTCTTATTTCATTTTGGTTTCCTGACACCTACTATTGAGCTTTAAAAAGATGCTTAAGTCTTATTTCACACACACACAGCGATTTTCACCACAGTCTATACACCTGGCTCGTGAAAGGCTTAAAGTTTTGAATTTTTTAGCTAGGTCATGCAATTCAGGCATAAATTTCCTGGTAGGAGTGAGGGCATCTCCATGTGCTGCTTCCTCAGAAGGCAGAAACTATTCAGAAAAGCTCCTCAGGATACTGAGGACAATGAAGAGCACATTGATGTCACTTAATGGGCACCTTTTACAGATTTTATTTTTTTACCCAAGGCTTTTTTGTGTTTTTCCCTGGGGAAATTATGGAACAGATTTTCCCCTCCCAGAACAGATGATTGTCTAGAAGCAAGGACACTCATTTAGAATACAGGAGCCTCATGCTCACCTACAGCAGTCCAAGCAAAGGCTAAAACTTGCTTCATCTACACCTCAGCATCCCTTAAGCATCACAGTATTAAACATTCCTAGGAATGCTTATTATCCACAAGAAGGCTGCTACTTTCCACTCATTATATTACCTAGCAAGCTTACATTATCTTCAAATTAAAGGAAATTGTGATTTTGCGCCACACTGGAACAGACACTGAGGATGAAAGCTCTACATTTTGTGGAAAATGGTAGGTTGGGATGGTTCATAACATTGCAGCTCTCACCAGCCCATCCAACCCCACAGCTGAATCCACCACTCAGCAGAGTTAATGCAGCCTTTCAAGCTAAACAAACATGTGCAGATTTGTATAAAGGCCCTACCAGAGTGCGCCAACATGGCATGTACAGACCCCTCTGAAACAGCTGTGTCTGCTCTGTACTTCTGTGCTTACAACAGACTTGAGCTGGCAACCAGGACATTTAACTCTAGTTCAGTCCTTTCTTTTTATTCACACCCCTGACTTGTATAGACATAATTTAAATTTCTTCCTTTTAACATTTCCTTATAAATCAGCTTCACTGCATAGGACTCAGATTTTTCTGTCCACTTACTCTAGAATGCTGAATGCTTCAGAGGAAGCCAGATAATTTGCCAGGCACTTCTGAGCGTGTTCTTCAAGACTGCAACATTTTAGTTATGACACTGGAAAAAACACTCATAAGAGGAAGCTTTGTCAGCACTGTGAGACAACAGAGGAACCAGTTTTGCTAAATGTCTTTCTCTATTAAATTAGGAAAACAAAATTTCCAACATCAATTTGGAATGCAAAATGCCTAGATAAGCATGAATACATATGCACATGTGCACAAAAGTTAACATATTGATTTACTTATATGTGTGCATATTCACACATATTATTACACTTATGCACAAAACTACACATTTTATATTTATGTGTATACACACACATATATTTGTGTGTGCCTATCATGAGCTCATTAAGGATGGATCTATTACTGCCTAGCCAAGTCCTTCAGAAAATGCCATAGAGCTGTGGCCTTCATTCCCTGAGATGTGCATATATCTCATTGTGCGACAGTCCCCCGCATCCCACATGGCCTTTGTGGTGGGAATTCCATATCCAGTGACTGTCAAGAGCTGTTAGGGAGGGTAAGAAATCCATGCTGCATCTGACAGCACAGCAGTCCTCAGATAGCTGGAATTGCGATCGATAGCTTACGAATGGCCATTCCACTTACAGTATAATGAGCCCTGTCTCAGCCTGCTTTTCCCACAGAGATGCAGGCACTAATTCTAAGACCTTTGTCTTCTTCAGCTGGTCATAATGACAGATAAAACATGTAATAACATTTAAAACACAGACTATAATTTCTTTTTCTCTGTTCAGAATTTGTACTTGGACAGCAAATGGCTTAATGAACCAGTTTTGGAGACTTTCTAATTACCAGCTGTCCCTGGAGGATTTTGTTTTTGTTGCTGTTTTTTTTTCTTTAAATTTATTATGGTAAAAGTCACTAGACTAGCATCTATTTTCTCTGCTCTTAGAAATATTTTTCCTTCTGCAGCTGAAATAGATTGCATCTTACACTAGGTACTAAGGCAGCACTCTAAACAGATTCAAAGTCGCTCTTACTGGCTTTCCTGTAAGCTCTGTCAGGGTGTAGGTGGGTCAGTTCACTAGGCTGGACTAATTGCTTGTCTTTGGTAGTATTTTAGTTCTGGGTCAAAAAATATATTTGGAATCTCTGTTTTTTATGGTTTCAACAACAGTCCTTTAAATTCTCAGAGAGAGAGGAGGAATCAGTACATATGGTACATTAGATCTATTTTAAACTTGGCTCCCTTCCAAGGGTCAGACTGAACCCTGGGTTTTAATCTGAGCCTACTTTATTTTTTTTAGTTAGTTGCTGATTTTCCATCACATATAAAAAGTAGAATTAAAAACCAAAACTCCCTGTGATTAGGATCAAATCACAATCCTTTTATGAGTGACAGCAATTTTCTTTTTATCCCTTCCAGCTTAATGCTGACAATCTGCTTGCTCTTGGGATGCAGGCTCTGCTCCTTTCAAGCTGCAGAGGGCTGGAGCACAGGTTTGCACTCTTCTGCACACTGTGTGTAGCCTCCCACCAGGACTGGGGATGGGGAAATGGGTTCTTTGCCTGCAGGAGGAGTGTGCTGGGCAAGGGCCTGTGTAGGAGCTGCACTAAGGAACTGCAGGAGCTGAGCAGGTTATGCAGCATCAGAGATGCCAATGGGAAGGTCAGTTCTCCTCTGACACCCTGCAGATTCACCAGCTCAAGCCACAAATTTTACTGAAAGAGGGGCAGGCAAATCATGTTGGAAAATTGAGACTTCTCTGATGGTGAAGGTTGGGACCTTGTGACTTTTGGCATCGAAGGATTCATGTGCAATGCATAGGAGGATTTCAGCAAGAAGGGCAGTGATCTCACTGGGATCACAGCAATGTTGTGAGTTAGCTCACATGACCAAAGTGCTGGCATGAATGGGTACAGCTCCTTTGCAAGGACAGGACAGGATGGTGAACAGAGCAAGGTGCACTTTATGTGACAGAGCAGAGAGGACACAGGGCATTCTGCCTTGGGACTGGTGATGAGCCAGATGAGCAATGCCATTGTTACAGCATCTGTCACAGACCTCCCAGTCAGGAACAAGCAGGTAAGGACTTTTTCAGACAGCTGGAGGAAGCCTTTTGCTCTGGTTCTTGTGGAAGCTTTAACCAGTCCTTTGTCAGATGAAAGGTCAGCACAGCAGGACACAGGCAGTCCAGGAGGTCTCTGGATAGAGTTGATGGGAACTTCCTGACATAGGTGATTAAGAAGCTGGTCAGTGGAGATGCTCTGCCAAACCTCATAGATGAAGAATAAATTGTTAGAGATGTGGAGGCTGGGGGTGGCCTCAGCTGCAGTGGCCATGAAATGATGGAGTTCAGGATCTTCAAAGCAGAGAACAAAAGGAAAAAAGCATCACCACTCTGTACTTCAGGAGAGCAGATTTCATGAATCTTCTTCATGAGCATATAGCCTCAAAAAGATGAGTGGTTCAGTACAGATGGCTGATTTTTAAAGATGCCTCTTCACGGCTCAGGAACTGCCTATCCCAATGAGCAGGAAATCAAGCAATAAAGTCAGGAGGCCTGAGTGGATGAACAAGGAGCTTCTGACTAAAGTGAAATATTAAAAGCAAGCATACAAGACACAGGGTCAGATCTCCCAGAAGGAATAAAGATATCGTCTGAGTGGGCAGGAACTGTAATTGCTGCCAGCCAGGACTTAGTAAGGAGTTTGCTTCTCCTGCCTGAACTAAAGAGTGCATTATCATTAATATTAACTATAGGTCTGTGTCCTCACTATTTTTCTGCAGTCTATTGTAGCCTTGAAACAGGATTCTGAAACTAGTGCCTTGGCCACCACAGGTGACTTGTGTTGTCTCAGGTACCTAATCATGATCAAACACTGTGGCTGAAATAACCAGAGCATAACCCCAGTGTATTACTTCAACTGTTCCTTTGCAAAGCCACACTGGCTTTTTAATTTCAGATTCTACCTAAACCTACAATCTTTCCATCTTAAGTTCAAATACCTCATCAACTATTACTCTAAACATTATCTAATTTAATTATTTCAGAGATAAGCAGTGAGATGCAAGTGCTGACTATCGTTAACACTAATTTCCAGGGGTGTAACAGACTGGAGAAATGTCCCTGTTAAACTAGGACCTTGTTTTGGTTATATCCTTCATTGTATTGTAATCCTGCACTGGACTAAGATTTGTAGAGTTTGTTAGACTCATAAATATAATTGGAAAAATTAGAAGCTTTGCAGCAGACAGGAATGTTGTCTTCTGCTCCAGTAAATTCCAAAAAAATTTGGAATGTCCTTCAAAGTAAGGAAAATCAAACAGTTCCTTCTAACCTATTTCACTAAGGCAGCAAAATTCTCCTAAAATTGGGTAGTGTCAATATAGCCAGATGTAATCATTCCCAGCAGGTACTCAATTATGAAAACTGCTGCTTATATTTCAGACCTATAAAAGTCTGCCCCAAACAGCTTGGATTTTGTTGGTTGTATGTATTGATCTAATAAAAGATTAAATTTCTTCCTAGACACCTGAAGTCACTTACACACTCTTAGGGAGTCATGCTTAGGTAGACATCTTGGTTTTATCAAAGTATCTGCATTTTTCATGCTACTCTGAATCCTCTCTACCTCTCAAATCAAACTCTCCTTACCCTCTTGTATGAATTCTTTCACTAATGTACTCATTGGAGAGTGGAGCTGTAAAAAGAGCTCTGCCTGAAAGCCTGGACTTGGAAATCAGGATCTCCATGAGGCAAGACACAACATTATCGTCTTTTCCAGGTGTTCCTCATATATTCTGAAACTTGCAATTTTAGGTCAAAATAAAAATAAGGTGGAGATTGTAAATGTTCCGAACTTTGTGAAAGGTGGCAGGAGAACTGAAGACCTTTGTGAGTGTCATACTGAGGGACAGGCAGTTGTGAATCACTTTCAGGATGCAGCAGCCATCTGTCAGAAGCTCCTTTTTGCAGGATTAAACACGTAGAGCAAATGGAAGGGCCTAGGAAGAAATGCAGTGGAAAGGATTCAGATTTTGCATTAAAAAATCAGGAGAATTTGATGACCACGTGGAGAGAAGCTTCAGATTTTCATTACATGATCTCTTGTCCTGACCGGTAATGGCCGCCCTGTGCAGCCACACTGGCAAGTCCATGTCCCAAGCAGTGCATATAGCCCAGGCTTCTTTGGCTCTGCTCATGGCAAGAAATACTGTGAACTCAGTATTTTACAGTCTGATAAATCATTTGTGGCCAGAGATGCATTGATGCACAGATATTTCTGAATTTCAGTTTGTATTTTGATTGTCAGACCACTGTGTGAGCTTGGAGAACGGCTTGTGTTAGGCAGTGTTAATAAGTGTACAGGAAGAAGAATCACAGTCAACAGCTATGACTGTGACTCAGGCAACTGCCCTGTGATACTAAAGAAGAAAGATGGCAGGAAGGTCAAGAGACATTCCCCACACTCTGATGCCTCCAGATTATTTTCAACAGGACAATTTATTTATGGCTGTTGATCTTTGTTTAGAGGGCAAATTTTTTTTACAAAGTGTGGAAATTCCTTTTTATTCATGGTCTATTGTCTTTGGCAAAGCTAAAGCTGGGTACCTGCAACATAGCAAGCATAAATTTAAAGACAATATTTAGAAGCCTGTAAAAAGGTGACCCTGAGACTCTCTCATGACCCATGAATAACAAGTTAGTGTTTGTACCATATTTAATATGAAGATTGTGACCAAGCCATTAACCTTTAGTAGTGGGCACTGAGTAAATGTGTCACATCATACAGAATGTGCAGTAAATCTGTGCAAACGGTGCACAGTATGTGGAGTGGCTTCTCAGCTGCAAGCTAAGAGAAATGAAAAAATATCTATCCATTTATCTCTATTCCTTCTAAGTTTGAGACTTTATAAAGCACAATCTCTGAATCCTATCTCATAATTTTACCCTTACAATGGCTTGTTTTTTCTGATTGCCAATATTTTATATGAAAATGAGGGCTTTAACATTTTAAAACATTTTAACTTATTCCTTTTTCTGCTAATTTTATATAACTGTAATGGCTATTGCTCAAGAACTGATTGCTGTTTAAAAGCACATTACAGAGAGCTGAAATTTGAGAATTTAATATGCAAATATTCATTTTAACACATTGCCCTAGGAAACCTGGTGTTATATGGTTTGATGTCCAACTCTCACATTTTCTTCTTTCTCAGACTGTTTTATATATATATATATATACGAACTTTCCATACACACTTGTTTCTAAACTGAAGTCTGAAGACCACCTCAGATCCATCTTTCTTTTAAATACATAATGCACTAATTTAATTGACAAGATAATCAGTCAGTTTAGGTACTGCTAACTTCTGTGTGAACTATTACTGTCAAAAATTTAGGAAATGTTCGGAAATACAACACTGATATTTAGCCGTGTTGTTCTGAGATGTACATTTGCATCCCAGAAAATGTAGCAGAAGTGTCCTCTTGAAGCCTATAGGCAGGTCTCAAAAATTTCCTTTTTTTGTGTTCATCTAACTTTCATCCATGTCAACACTTCAAAATTTTTTTCTGCAAAATGGATGAATTCATGCATTTCATAAATGTATGAACTCATTTAAATGAGCAAGTTACAATGCTGAATTGCAGGCTTTAAAGTTTCCCATGTTGCAGGAACATTGTATTTGTAATTCATCTTTTTTATGGGAAACAGACAGATTATTGCTCCTTTTTTGAATCTTTTAGCTTATACTCCCTTTGGGCCATGTCTTGCCATTCAGCAACATTTGTTAAACACAAAAATCCATTTTGACTGTGACTTTTCCTCATAAAAGGATGGAAAACCTTTAAAAGCTGTATTTAGTTCTAGAAAATCTTAAATACATCATCATAGACTGGACACTTTAACTGGAAAGATGAAGTCAACATATTTAGAGAGAAATAAGCAATGTCTAGATGCAGAAGGGCACTAGTGTGTTTACAGCATTAAACAAGAGGGGAACAATGGTCTGGCTCATCCAATGTGTCCACTGCCTACAACACTTTCCTGAAGATGTCAGTCTGATTTAAGAGGCTTGGAATCACAGAGAGGATGTTTGTCAGGTTTGAGGGGGGATGCCAGCAGACACATCTCTGGGTAGAAAAGGCAGTTTCTCCTCCTAGGGGTAGGGTCTTACATACAACATCTGCTGCATATGTGCTTTGCTGAATTTCCTCCATTAGGTCATTCTTAGATGAAACCTGAGAACTATACAAAGACTTTTATTTATCAAATATGAGCTTTGACTGTCACTACCTCATAAAATCCATTACTCCAAATCACAAAATTAATATAATAGTTAAAACAGGATGCATAAAAGCGCATACATGAAGTATGAGACACATAAGTTAATTATTAAAAAGAAACCTGTGGCCAAGGTGACAAATCCTTTTGATTCTTTCCTTGGACAGAACAGCAGGGAAAAATTTGTAAAATCCAGATTCAAAGATCCAGGCAATTCTTTGCACAAAGATCCTTCCTTGTTCCCCCTTGGTAAGGTATATCTTCTTTCTAGCCCTTGCTTGAGTCTGAGGTATTTCAGAGTTTGCAAAACCAACTTTTCATGCAAGAAATGAAAACCCCAAGTGATGTGGTATGAAGATTAAATGATGCAATTCAATGTTCATTACCATAAATTATTCAAATGCCGTTATGTTTCAAGTTGGATTTTACAATATTTTATTGTGTAATTAACTATCTGCTATTTTGCAATTGTTATCAGTTTATAGTCAAGCTAATGTCAAATGATCCTGTTTCTTAAATCCTGCATCACAGGAAGTTTAGCATGAAATTTAGGTTCTGTTTCCTACAAAGTACTTGTGAACATAAATCTACTTCATAAAATAGGTCTGTGCAAAACCTGGAAAATTTCCTGCATTTGTTGTTTCTAGGAACTTTCAGTGTTTGTTAATGTTTTAAGCAAGTTCTACATCAAAATAATTTTTGTCCTCCCCTATTATGGCCTTATGTTCAACTAGAGAGAAATTATGCTCCTTTCAAATTTTCTCATTTGAACAAGTCTTCCATTTATTTCTGAAGCATGACTTTCAATTCTAACAGACTCTGAGATTAATGATAGAATTTTATCATTTTGATTTTATATGGTTCTTTCAGAATCTTTTCTTTTGATAAGTAATACATATTTACTCAACACTTCCACTGTGAAATCTGAAATCTCCATGCCACCTACAAGAATTTTATGCTTTTCCACACTCTTATTCATGCCCTTTTAATCAAACCATATGCTTTTTTTGGTCTTCTAATAACACTGAATTCTAGTGTATTTTTATACTAAAGTTTAAGAATCTTTTGTTGTGATTATGCCTTGAATTTTGTTCTATCTGTTGTTCAGGACTTTATCTTAAACAATCTTGCCTTACTTAAAGGTATGGAGCTTTTCTGTTGTAGCTTTTTGAAGTAACTGTTCCAAGAAACAGCTGTTTATGATGCCTAAAATTGTTCTCTGTGCACACTGCATTGTGATGAGTGCATAATATAAATGAAACTTCATACTATTAGTTGGGCTTCTGTTCTTCAAGCACACAGATTTCCTTTAATGTAACAAAAGTATTGCCCTTATTATGATTGGGTTATCCTGGCTAAAACTGTAGGCTAATACCACATTCATTCTCCTTATGTCTGAGAATTCAATCCTGGCAGTTCAGTTGGTAAGGAATCTGAAGTTATGATGTTACTCAGATTAGTTTTCTCTAAGGTATAATGTCTCTTTGACAGCAATAATATTTATTTTAGAACTTGATCAAAAGGTTTTAAACAACCAGTCAGGTATAATAAGAAATTATAATGGATGAAGCCTACGATTAAAGCTGATCTGAAATTTTATGGTATGATTTCTAATAGGAACTTCAATTTTTTGTTATTTATTTCTTTTATTAGAATGTTAAATGAACTTTTGATTGAAAGAAAGTTCTCAGTTTCTAAACTGACTAGATTCTGGTGAAAAAAGTAAAAACGCTAACTCACAAGAATCAAGACAAGCATGCAAAACTGGCTATCCTAAGCCTTGCTGCATCTAACAAATCTCACCATGCCTACTTCAGACCAGTCATACACACTGGTGTTCTGTAACTCACATATGTCTTCATTTCACCTTTCAGCTGTTCTACTGCACCTCACTATAAAACATGGAAAAAACCTTAAATGTAAGAAGATGGCAGTACTTGAGAATTGGTTCTTACTTTGGTCTTTCTAGGGTTGATTCCCAGATACTCCTCTGACTCCCTCTGCCTTTTCCCCTTGCTTCTGTCTTTCAGGCCTTTGAATCAGACTCTGTATATATAAGGTAGAGAGCAGGAAGCTCCCTAGAGAGAATAGTAAACAGCATGAGTCACAAGAACTGTCAACTGAACACTGCATTTGTGGAAGGGGTTTTGGAGGTTGGCTTAATAGGCTTAACTACTTATTACTGTAAGAGAAAGTAGTGGCAATATTTACTTGGGCAAAATTCTGTTCTATTTCTTGTATATGACTCATCTAAGTATTAATATTATTCATCCCCTCATTTCTGCAGGTGATGTATTTTACAAAACATTTAATACATCAATATGCATTAAGGAAAATGTTTCTGTAATTTATTCCTACCAGGAAAAACACAATCAAACTTAGTCATTGTCCTAGATTTTCTCCAGACAGTCTGAAAAACTGTAAAGTATAAAATGTTCCTATGTGAGAATCAACTCTACCTTGTATTCATTTGGTATGAAGGAGATAATCAATTCTGTCTCATGACTAAAAACTCAGAGAGGAAAATAGAATAGATGGTGGCAGATCTAGAAGGAATTCATGAGTCAGCATTGCTGAATGGTACTGGGGCTCCATGAACAGAACCAGGAAAGGTCAAGATTACCACGAAACAAAAAAGTCAGGTTTTTGAAAGGGAAATTGTTGGCCAACATGAAGTATGTTCTCTGATCACTAAATCCACTGTGTGTGATGCTGACTGTTTGACACTATTTTAAGTGAAATATTTAACACTGTCACAGAGGAGGATCTAGATTGCTTTTTACATATTTCCTTGGAATCGATTGTGTTATAGTTGTTCTTGTTAGCTCTGCCTAGAATCTTTTTCACTGTAATAAATCAAGATAAATTTATAGGGTACTATGATTATAATATTACATTAACATGACACAATTCATTTTGTAGATGAACTCTAAATCAGCAAATTTTGTAAGTGTGGTTCTATGTATATGCCCATTCAGGAAAATTCTTGAGCATATGCTTAGCCATAAATATGCAGTACAATCCTTTATAGCAGTAGGAAGTGAATATGCCATACATGTTCCCAAAGGATTGAATTTGCAAATTTGACCCTGTAACATATTATTCAAGATAAATAAGTATCTGGTTAATAGATGTCAGTGTCAACAAGTAATAAGTGAAGAAGTAAAGTTCTACTCCAAGTATAATACTTATTTTAAAAAATTATTGTTAGGAAAAAACCCAAACTTTATTATTTGGCTGTTATGAAGTGTTGAAAATCCTGTGATATTCAATTATCTCTTAATGCACATTAATCCAAAGTCAATAATTATAGCAATTAATCTTAACTTTTGCTCATCTGAAAACAAGAAATTCAATATCTAATCTTTCTCTAATGCAATTTTAGTCACCAATCATTTTCTGTGGAGATTTTTTTTGCTAGAGACACCCAGGGACCAGGTGAGGCTATTTTTCAAGCCTTGGGGTGAGAAGGCTGCTCTCTGCTGTTTGCATGTGTGGGCAGACTCCCTTCCTGCCCAGACCCCAGCAGGTTACTGCATGGGAAGGCTCTGAAGGCTGCCTTCAACCTTGGCCCTCATTTGCAGGCAATCTCAAATCTTTATAAAACTGTGGAGTGTTTGGCACGTTTAGGTACTATTAGGAGCAACTAGGCTTACTCTTTGTACACCACAAAATCATCAGCACCAAGGAAAACACCCAGCTTTTGTTACCACCTTCCCAAGGACAACAAGCTGGCAAGATCCCAGCTAGTGGCCAGCTACTCAGGTCAGAGATACCCCAACACTAATATTGTAGCTTTTGAAAATGCTTACAAGTAAACAAGTTAAAGAGATATTTTGATGATTTGTCTTCATGTGATATAGTACAGTAATGCACAAAGAGGAGCTGGCTGCTTAGAGAGAGAAATCGGCTTTGACAGTAAGAAGTGTATTCCCCATTTAATATTTAGCTGTTATGATGGAAAAAACAAAAAACTGAGGAAAGGTGAATGACTACTTGAGAGTCTATCCAAGTTATCCAAGACTGAATTTTTTGGTGGCAATACTGATTTTAGATGTTCCTGCTATGAGTATCTCCCTTTCAGATATACTGGCACTACTAACTTGATTTGAGAAGTGACACGGCTAAAACTAAATAGAAAAGTAATCTTTTTGTCTGAAAATTTTCATGCCAGAAATTTTTTTTCCTTAGTCTAGGTCAGAGAAAGAATCCAGTTTCTGCATACCAGGGGGGCACAAAATTGTCATCTATAGTACATCAAGGGCAAGATGCAGAATGATTCACACTGAAAAAAACACCTATACTATACCTTAAAGTGCCAGTGTAGATGCACTGAGAACTGCTGAGTTTGATTCTCCATCTGATCTCTCCAAACTCATGCCAATCCAACTGGCTTCCTGTGAGCAGAGACCCTTTACCACAACTATTATTTTGATCAATAAAGAATTTAATTTATGAAACACCCCAATGTGTTGCATTCCTAAGTGGTTAATAGGTATCCTGACTGTAAGGCTCAATGTTAGTCTATAGTTGCCTGATATCCCATGAGACAAAAATATCATGAAAATAAGATTCCGCATCACATATTAGAAATTGTTTACTGGCAGTAAAGTCAACCTGTTAAAATTATATTCTCCTACATTTAATGTTTTATATATTCAATATGCATTTAATCTTAAATGCTTTATAACACATAAACCATGGAAAGAGAAAATTATGGCAATGCCATCTTGATCCTTTTTCATTTCAGATAGAAATGATACAATAATTTCAGGGAATGCAGTACCAATGTTATGTGAAAGACATTTGAATTCCAAGAATACTGCTTGTGAGAAATCCATCCATGTCACTTCTGTCACATTCCTGACTTGATTTGTTGGCTTGAATTTGGGACAGATCACAGTGTGAGAGAGAACAGCTCTATCAATGAACAAGCAGAAGAGGAATTAAGCCTTAAAACCTTCAAGTTAAAAAAAAAATTGAAAGACACCTTGAAAATGTAGTCCCAGTTGAGAGTCATTCTGCTGACTGGCAGGAGAAGTGGGAAAGGAGGAGACCAAAACAGTGATCTAGAAGATGTTATTTTGATCTGATACTCTGTTTTTCTTATAACATTAAATAAAGTTTAGGAGATTCAGCAGCACTGGGAAATATTAACCAGTTTTCTCAATTTTATATTGCAAGATGGTAAGCAATCTTATTGCAGAACAGTACTAGGAAAATGTCAGCCAGGATGAGACCACCACCTGGCTCCCATCCTGGGTCCAAGGAAATTAAAATCTTCCACATTCAGAAATTGAATTCAATTGTGTTGGTGTACTGAAAATGTTTCATGACAGTGCTGGTCATATTATTGCTAAACCCCCCTAAAATTTTAGAAATCAAGCCATTTTTAATAACTTCAGAAGAGTAGGAAGGACAGCATCACCTCTTAGTAAGGTTACTCAGCCATTTTCATTCTGTCTCCCAAGGTGTTTGAGCTGCTGGTGCTGCAGTGCAATGGCAGGCTGGTTTTTTGGTCTGAATCATGTTTTATGTTAACATCAACATGCTTCTACATAAATCAGTGTTAATCTTTATTCCTAAAAAAACATAAATTTAGAGGGTAAGATATCTAAAACCAAGCAACTAAATTCAGATGCCTGAAAATAGACATGAAGGAACTATTTTGCATTTTATAACTTGAGTTCATACATAGCACCATAACATAGTGTTCAGCTCTTATGAAATGGAAAATTACATGCTTCTGCATAGCATGAATCACCTGTAAACAATTTGGCTTTTTTGCCACAATTTAACTTTTCATGAACACTTTTGATAGTAAATTTCATGCTGCAAAGAGCAAAAAATTACTTTTTACGGAATAGTTTTTTTATTAGCTAAATTTTTGTGTGTGATCTCTGATCCAAATGAATACATTTATACGGTCTTTTATTGTTTGCAAGAATATAAACTGATTGATGAACAAGCCAGTCATGTGATGCCAAAAGACTGGAGTAAATGGAAGACAGGAAATATCATGATTTATAACTTGGAAATAATGCTTTTCACTTACTATTTTCTCTCAGTGTGCAATACCCTTGAAATCAGAAATATTGATTGCATTTTGCAAGTGAGACTGAAAAATTGGTTTCTTTCTAAGTTGTTGAGGGCTATTACAGGTCCAGACTAGAGGAGTAATCCATAATGGACATCCTACAGATATGAGTTCTCTGATCAGAGCAGTGTACCTGGGTGAGGTGAGCAGAGTGCATAGTGGGTCAGGTGGTTGTGACAGACTCCACCAAGAATCCAGGAACCATCAGAGGAATATGAGACGGCAGGTGAAGGATCAGTAATCTCAGGCAACAAGCCAGATCCACCTGCCATTGCTAGAAGGGGATCCCTGAGAGCTCACCTCTAGAACTGGGTGTTCCTCAATCCTACCCCAACACCTCATCCCAGGCAGCCAGCAACACATCCTGTGCAGCCAGGAGAAAACCAGAGGGTCCAGGTGGCTTGGGGACAAGGCTTCCAAGCTGAAGAATGGATGGTACTCATAGTCTCAAGATTCTTGGTGTAGGACAAATGAAGCCTAAACTACACCCACAAGACAACGCAGCTACTCTGTATTTGCAGAGCTGAGATTTTGCTCACATGCAAGTATCCACTGATGCTGCCAGTTGTTTAGTCTTCAATCACAAAGCTGCTATTGCCAAAAGAGTGGAAGCAGTCTAAGAGTTGTTATGAAATCTTGTGCTGGGAGGTGTCAGGAACTGATGCCTTAGCTCCCACTAGAAGCTAAAACAACTCTACCACTTTTGAAGAAAATACTGCACAACCTCCTGCCTTTCACAAGACAAAGAACTATATGAAGATAAAAAGGCATTTTCTGTCCAAAACTGGAGCAGGGAGGAAAGAAGCTTTTGCTTATAGCAAAGCTTTGCATTAGTTAACCAGGTTAATGCTACTTTTTGTTCTCTGCTGCACTGCCAAGGGTTTCATAGGCAACAGAGTAGCATGTTGTGAGCCTAGGCTGAATATAAGTGTAACTGGTGACAGATATTCCATAAGTCCCGTTGGATACTGCAGGATGACTGAAGAACGTGCCCCAAATGGTAGCGTACTAGCACTGCAGGCCATGAGGGAAGGGTAGTGGAGGAAGCCTTTTTAAAGGTTTCTGTGTTTTTCCTGCTCCTGAACCTGGCACTGAATTCCTCTTTGGTGCAATCTCAAATCTCCTTGCAGATTCTTTCGCCTTTTTGAGGTTGCTCACAAGCCACAGGACAATAGTTCAAATCAAAACCTTTTTTCTATTTTTTTCCATCTGCTTTCTCTAGATGAATCTTTCCCATAAAACTCGGGCTAGCCCCGAACTGTGCGTGACTGGAGCCACAGATATCGTCTGCATTGGTTTCCTTGGCAAATATTAAATAGTTCCAGAACAAACAGACAACAGCAATTTAAAATATAATAATAATAATCATCATCATCATCAAAATGAAGGTAATGTGTTCTACCTAGAATGGAAAAAAATAAGAAGATTTGGAAATAGGGAGAAAAGAGTGAACAGAGCAAAAGCTGTTGCTTCCCAGGCCTTGCTGGCAGTCCACATTTAGAGATGCAAACAAGAACTATGATCCAGCTCTTCAGTCCCAGCTACTACTCACATAAGATTATAATGTTTGCAAACACAACATCAACTTAGAAACTATGTGGGAAATAAGGTTGGTACTTATACCCAAAAGAAATCACAAGCTTCTCACTGATAGCTCAAAAGCAGAAATAGAAGCAAAATTTCCTATGGATTTGTCATTCGGCTCCAGTTAACAGTATGACAGCATGTTAGTAATGGCTGCTTTGCTCATTTCTGCCAAGGGAATTCCACAATCTGTTCTACATGGGCCTCAGAGTCCTCCAGGTTAATCTAATGCATGATCTCCAGCCTGAAAAGCTTAAATACTCACAGCTCTTCTCCCTAAGAAACAAACATATAATCAAATCTTATGCTTCAGGGAATAAGCTGATGGCTGCAGGCTTGGCAAGGAATACTTCTATTTTATGGCTTTGCACAAATTGTGGGGTTTGCCTTTCCTCTGAAGCATGACGCATTAGCTGCTGCTGGATGCAGAATACCAGGGTTAATAAAGCAATGTTCAGAGCTAGCTAGCAGAGTCTGTGCTTTTATGTTTCTGTCAGTAGCACTCTGGTTTTTTCCTCGGAATTTTGAGGCAAGGGAGAACTAATAATTGGCAGCACTGTTTGCAGTGATATGTCTGAGAGCAGATGTATCAAAAATGACACCCCCTGTAAAGCAAACATGACTGATTATCTATGGATCATACCTATGCTTGGGATCTCCTTCAGGATCAGAGGGTGTGCTGCACGTAAATAGAAGCACAGTTTCCATGAAATGAGCAGATCTCAGATGAGCAGATCTCTCAGAGCATTTTATTGCTCTCCCATTATTATTTTATGGGCCAGCAACCAGCTTGTCCTTATAGCACAGAAGTAATGCAGTTGCTGTTTGGCTTGCAGACATCTGACACAGTACAAGAATACAAAAGGCTTTTCCGTGGGAATAGAAATGCAGTTGTAAAAATACCTGGTGCACAGGTGGGCTCTCCTGAGTGAGGCAGCCTGCCCTCTTTGTCTCACAATGGATGCTCAGAAGATAGAAATTCTGACTCATTTCCTCAAAATTAGGTTTCATTCCACCTTTACCCCTTCCCTATAAATTCTACACTGTGTCAGAACAAAATGCGGAGCCCAGAAAAGACACAGCAGCTAAATTATCTCAAGCAAGGGAAAAGCCTTGAATATTTTACAGGACTGAGTGGCCCTGCAGATTGTGTTAGTCATAAACAAGCACAATGCAAACTCACATCTGGGTTCTCAGCTTCTAAATATACTGAAACTGCCAAGGCAACAGATGAGATTTCCCCATCAATAGCCATTGAGCAGGCACTTACTCTGTGATCAGTTTTAGACCAAGAAGAAGTAAGATGGCCTTGTCACATGTAAAGCTTGAGATTAGAAATAAACAGCCTCCATTTTATGCCAGTCTTTCTAAAGAAGCATGGCCACTTAAGCTGACAGCAATAACAAAAGAGCAGAGAAATGAGTTGAACTACAGGTTCAGGTAATAGTTGAGTAAATACAGGGGCAGGTTTTTGGTAGAAAGCCAGTTTTGCTAAAAGAAACTGCAACTGAGCATATTCAAACTATCTCTTCAGCTGCTTTTAAACTTATTTTCCTGTAAAATTCTAAATATTTGCTGTAGTTAATTAATCTTCTAGTTCCCTTTCAGCTGTCATCTTTGGAGGTAGAACTAGGAATGAAACATCTCCCAGAAATTCCAGTGAGCCCCTCAGGAGATTATCTAATGATCTTGACTCCGTATAGGTGATTACTGAGAAACCTCTGAATTGGCCATTTCAAAGGACTGATACAGCCCCATTGCACCTCTCTGCAACAGCCAGAACAGCCATCAGGAACCTCAGCTCAGGGAGCACTCCATCAGGAAGATGATTATCTTGCATTTCCCCTGTCTAGTTCTTTTATGCATCTGAGGCCTCTCATTGCAGAATTGATGCTGGAAGTTGTGCAGGACAGGTGAAGTTCCCAAGGCAGATGTGAGCAGCAGCAGCCACAGAGCAGCTCCAGCACTGGAGTGGAGCTCTGCAGACACGGGGGAGAGAGGTCATAACAACAGCAAAGAGAAACACCAGAGTGAATTGTCAAAAGACACAGCTGAGAGCAAAACACAGTGGACAGTCCAAAGCACCTCATACAAGCAGCATAAGAGTAAGAAAATGTATAAGAATTAAAAATATAGCTTCTAATCTCCTGGTCTGCAGTGAGAAAAGAGGAGGAGGAATTAAGACAGCAACATGCAGAGGACAGAATGCAATTCCAATAGCAGGACCCAGGACATGAAAAACAAAAGCAAGTGATTTATGGTTCTGATTCTCAAGTGATAAGAATGAACACAATAAAAGTAGAACAGTAAAACTAGTTAGACAAGAGAACAAATCACCTTGATACCAATTTGTAAAATAAATAACTTTTCCAATAAAAATTGAAACTGGAAAAAAAGTGCGTTTTCACACATAGCTCAGAGATCACATAAATGCCAAGTGACATGACAGTTCCTGAAATAAATGCTCTTTTTATGAACAGCAGAGCAGTAAAGCAGGCAAAATAGATGCATAAAATGGGTAAATTTCCAGTGTATTAGTTATTGCTGCCTCTGAGCTGCAGTAAATTACAAACTCATTTTTAACTTTTTTTGTGTTCATGAATACATTTTTGGGACTGGTTTTCCACCCCCTTCTTTCAAAATTCCATTTTTTCAGAGATTTATATTCTTCTTTAAAGTCTATAAATAAGAAGTATCCAGGCCTCTTCCACAGGAAGGAAGAGGGCTGAAAACTCAGAAGAAACTATTTATTATACATTTCTGAACTTTCATTGCATAAATTCTGCTATCTGTGAACACACTGCTTCCATAAAATTTGTTTTTGTCTGGATATTTTTCCCCTTACAAATGAAATCTAAAATAAGTCTAAAAAAAATCATGGACCTATCCACCCTGTGGTTTTCTCCTTCATTTTTTGTTTCTTGTTTATAGTACAAAATCACAATATGTTGTCTTTATTTACTGCTCACTATACCTATAAATAAAGGATGTAAGATTATCCAGACAGAATGGACTGGAGTAAAAAAAGATGAAAGATTTATTTGAAATACAAGTTCCCAGCTGAAAGGAGAAAACTAGTCAGTGACTCTGAAAGTGAATAAAGTAAGTACCACAGAGAAAATGTTAAACTCTGATTCTAATTGCATCCTCTACTATCCCTCTCAAAAATAAAAGACCAAATCCACACCTTGAAAAAAGAAGATTAAAGTTAAGGACCATTAAGTTCAGATATGTCTTTGTTTCCATCACCTTGGTGCAAAGGTCTATCCTGCTTTGCATCCACGTGGTGCTCATTTTGCACTGAGATAAACAAGCATGCAGAGAGGATGGCAAACTGGGACAGAGTTTTTCAGTACATTTATGAGTTCACACATACAATACAAGGGGGGAGGTTAACTATTTACTGTGCTTATATATAAAATACTGCTTGGAACTGCAACACAGGGACATAAGGATTATAACTATTGTCTGAAATTAATGTCTCAGGTGTAATCCAAAAATGCTTGCCAATATCTACTCTTATTTTCAAGTTGAAGCAAGGGACCTAAATTCTATGACACTCCACTAAAGCAGAAGAGCAACTGTCCATTAAACCACCCACATGTACCTGTTTTACAGAGCAGATTCCTGGTACAGATCCCTTCAACTTTCTTGACTACTGTGGGCTCACAGTCATCAACATGTATTACCTAAACTGGATAAATCTTTTTTTAAAATTTAATTTCTCAATCACACCATTCAAAATTTATCCAGAACAGATTAATGTACTCAAGCCCTATTTAATCTAGACACCTGAATAATGTGTAGTTCTGTGACTTTCCCATGAAATTCAAAACAGGAATTCCAAATTATCCAGCAACAGAAAATAAGCCCAGCAATATTAAAAACATCTTGCTAATTTTCATTAAAAATCTCATTCACATTGGCACAAAATTAATCAGTTAAAATAAGAAATATGTCAAACTTCAAGGATTTGGGTTTTTTTTCCCTCCCAAAACACTGTCCCCCAGTCTTTTTTTACTTTTAATGATCATTAAATGTGAAAAATGTGCTGACAGTCATCTTCCCATGGAGCTGATAGAGGTGAAAAAGAGAGGAGCAAGGTCTAATTGAGCAAGGTTCTAAAAGAACAATTTTAATTGAAGAGTCACTAGGCACTGTTTGATGGGCTCTGCATCAAACACACATCCAAAGGCACCCCAGCCCAGACAGCCACTGAAGGACAACTGATTATTTGCCTTTTATTTCCTATGACCATAGAGTACAAGCATAGCTGAGACTGGACATCAGAGCCAGGCTGGCATCACTTTTCAGTCACTGTGGATTCTGGCTATATCCTATCAAGGGCACACAGTGGACTCTGGTATTCACACAGTTTTGCTGCTTAGCAGCTTAAGGTTTTTCTTATTTGCTCATTCCTCTAATTCTCACTCTAGTTTGCTATGAATTATAAATCTTATAGGAAAGGCCATCTAGGAAACTGGGAGCTTCCCTTGGGTGTTATTTAGACTGCACTCTCAAATTTTACTAGTTTGTGTCTGTCTTTCTTTATTTCTAAATGGGAAATAAACAGTTTCACTGACTGAAATTTATGATAAGAAAACAAAACTTTTTTTTCTTTGTTATGTGGCCCAAAAAAGTAATATTTTATTTCCTTCAGACAGCTATGAATCACACCAGTCATGAAATCTTTCCAACAATATGACTGTCAATCACAAGATAAGCTAGATGTAGGAATCTACAGATCCAGTAAAGTTGATTCCCAGAAGATTTAAATTTGTCCTAGCCTTAAAATAACATTACAATCTAATTTTTTTTACATATTTTTCCCAGACCAGATGACTGTTACCTCCTGTATTACTTAAAGAAAATTTATGAGAAATTAAAACTTCCTTCAACCTCATTGCTTTCAATTGTTTTTGGCTTTTTTTTAACATGTTTTAGTCTTTTAATTAGCTGTCTTTAGCCATATCATTCAGTTCATTCCTCCTTTCTCAAATCCTGAAACTATACAGCAAAGCAGCTACTTGATTGGTAGCATTCAGTAAAATTCATGATCTGGGATGTACTAATAATGTCTCTTAGGTCATCATTATCAAGATTTAGAAGCATCCTAATTTCTTAAAGGTAACTCCACTGGCAAAAAAATAAAAACAGTCATTTTAGGATATGTTTGTATGTAAAATGACATCTCCATTCACACTGAAATTCCTGGGCATTAGACAATGGAAAGTACTGGCAATATATGTGAAATTCACAAGATCTGTCTCCATTATCTTTTCTCACCATATTTTAAATAATTAAATGTCTTAGACACTTAATCTACAGTGAAAGATAAGAAACAGAAAAGAAACTTTACAAGTTACTTTCACCTTCAAGGATGTATAACTTAAGTCCAGACTATCTAAGATATATGGATCTGTCATTTCAGGAAAATATTCAATATACTTCCTTAAAAGTTTCAAACTTTATTAACTCAGTATTGAGTGATAATAGATGGACAGAACATAAGAGCTTTTCATGAAAATTGCAAGAGATCAGTTGGGAATAGCATGTGTTGTTTAGTAATTGGATGTTCTTTAGGAGAGGAGGCATCTTTAGACATAATTCTATCTGGTACCATGAAGACTTTTTAACCCAAAGTTTGAAATTGAATGGAAATGGCAAGATAGAGCAATTTCAGTACTTCTTGAATAATCTTTTGAAAACCATGTTCTATTTGGTGTGATGCTACCTATTTTCAAAAGAAAAAAAAAAAAAAAGAGAGGAAAAGGAGTAAGATTGTGGCCGAAGAGATGAAAAATAATTTTGTTCAATTTCTAGAATCTGATTGAATGAAAATAACAAATTAGATCATCCCATCCCAGCATGGTTCCTTATTAGTTGGAACTGCAGTGTCACTGTGAACAATATAAAGGGAAGCAGACAAAGACTACAAAGACTATCCATCATTACAATGAAGAAAGACTGACAGTCATTGAATGATTATTGCACAATACCTGATTCCTATGCATTGCACAAAATCAGACATCACTCCCTTTTTGTTTTCCTTCAGTACTGGATAGAGATATGTGCATAACTTCAATTAGATCTTATTTCACACTTTTGAGATAATGTTCTCCCATGACATCCAAAAGTAAACTAGATAAGGTGTACACTTCAGAGCTGGTTTGCCACCTAAACCAGATCTAACCAGAACACTGGTTTGTTGCTGTGTAACCTATGCTGGGATGAAGGCTGTCCTGAAAGCATGTGAGGGAGTGAAAATAATTTGGTTTTCTTCTCATTCCTTTTACATACTTGAAGTGTCAATCACAAAAGCAGATGTAAGGGATGAATGACTAAAGAAGAATTAATTAGATTTATTCTGTTTTATTCAGGCTTTTCTTTTTTTACTTATTTATAAAGTTACTATGAATTTCTTAGGTAATTTCTCCCTGTTTTACCTTAGAAATTAAGATCTGCAATTTTAAAGGCTAAAGAACTGGGTAAATGAGATCATAAGAATGAGAGAATGAGAAATTAGCCCTTCCTCGGCTGAATGATTACACTTGTGTTTTGACATGACTTTGCTAGCAACAAATGATTCTTAATGACAGGCTTTTGAAAAAACATTAGAGTGAACATTCTCTAGTAGGAGACACTACTAGAAATCATAAAACACATTCTGTAGGGCCTCATATAGGCATGAAAACAAAGGCACATAATACAATAATTGGCATACCACTATTTGCAGAAAAAAACTGAACATAGTGTTTTCTTCTTCTTCTGCTTTGTCTGCTAAAGGAATCCAAAATGTGACAGTAAATACCACACAAATCTTAAATAAATGAGATTACCTGAAAAAAGGAGTCAGGTTTTCACAACTAAAACAGATGCTAAGACAAGGAGAAATCTAAACCAGAATGGTTTTGCTGGGGTCAGCTCTGATGAGAGTTTATTGCAGCAGTCGTGACTTCTCATTGATGGTGGAAGAAAAAAGAACAATTGTTACATGTGCCCTTCAAGGAAGACATGACAGGCTAATTTAGGAACAGTTTCAAAAGAAAAGAAAAACAGCTGACAGCCATTGATCACTACTACAAGAGAAACTAAATTAGACATTCTGAGAAGCAGAGAATACGTGCAGGGAACGAGAGGACCAGGAGACTGACAGGTTGATTTGCTTTAGGCCAATTTTCAGACGGGGTTAGCAAGTGTAATGAGGTAAGCAAACAGTCTCTGCAGAAGCTTGACCATTGAAAGATCTACAGTCCCACTTGTCCCAAGGATATTGGCATAAAGTTATGAGAGATTCCTTAATTATTCATGAACAAGTGGCCATGACCATGCGTGTCATGAAATAAAAACAAGAAGATCACTTCCCAGTTACTGTCATGGGCAAAAGCTATTCAGCTTGGCAATTTAGCTCATTTTACTGCTGAGTTTTGTAAATATTGAAGTGTTTATTCAGATATCAGAGAGGGGGGGAAAACATATAAAATATTTTTTTTAAATTATGACACTAAAGGAAAACACACACCTCCTCCTTTCCCAGGCTCATTGTGACTCCTTTCCTTCCACTTGTTATGGTTGCAGGTAACTCTCAGTCACCTCAATAAAGCAACAAAGGGTGCCTGGGGCTGTGGTCAGGTTACAGCAGTTTTACATCCATTGCTGGTCCTCCATGGGCTACAGTACCTTCAACAATATCTAGAACAAGCTGATTGAGTCTCAGTAGACCATAAGAACAAATAGATATTTTCCTAAGGTTTGTTTTTTGTGGAGTTTTTTGGTGGTTTTTTTTTTGTTTGTTTGGTCGGTTTTTGGTTTTTTTGGCAGGGGGGATTTTTTTGTTTTTGGCTTTGGTTTTTGGGTTTTTTGTTGTTGTTTTTTTTTTGTTTTGTTTTGTTTTTGCAAAGGAGGAAAGGCATTGGGTGGGTCTGGGCTTTTTTTTGGTGGTGGGGTGGAGTTTTGGGGGGAGTTTTGTTTGGGTTTTTTTGTTTGTTTGTTTGCTTTGGATAGATTTTTTTTTTTGATGCAAGTTTTTCTTTAAGAACTGCAAAGTCTCAGCCTACCTAGGTTTCATGGAGTAAGTCATGCTATGGTTCACTTTAAAGCTGCATAATATGTATGGCATATTATTAACTCCCTTCCTATCACCCTTATCATCACCCTTGAAATTACAGAAACGCATTTCAAGACAGGTCATTTTTAAAAATGTCAAGAATTATCCAATCATTATAGTGGGTCGTCAGGTCTCTTAATTCCTAAATAGCAAGTGATGAAAATTACAGAACAAACTGCCTCTATCTTCAATTAAAAGACATTGAATCAGAATTACAGTCTGGAAGTAGAATTTTACTAATGCATGTGTGAGAAAAAAAATGACAGGAAGTTCTGATTTTCCTGACAATTTTAAGGTCTTGAGAACAAACCTTAAGGTTCTGAATGCAAATAATTTGTGTTAAAATTCCTTAAACACTTAGAAACCATCAGTGTTGAATCTGCATTCTACTCACAGTGGAGAAAAATGCAAAAAAAAAGGCTTGTAGAAGTGAAGACATGGCATAAATTTTATATCAAATGCAAAGATTTTTTAGAGGATTTCGGATCTATTCTTAATTTTTTGGCTAATCATTTGTACACAGATTTCTGTGTGAAATCTGTGCAGATGGCCAGGTATCCCATTTGCACAAATAGCACCAAGTAATAAGTGTACAAATATCCTCCCACGAAGAAATATAAACTAAATGGCACAAAGTCATTTAACATGTAAAGCTTAACTTTTACAGTATTTGTAATAATAACTACCAGGTACAAAAGTTCTCAGATATTTTGCTGGCTTCATCACTGAATGTTTATATCAGACTCACTCAATACTTGCATTTCTCTGAGAACAAAATAATAAATCAACGTCAAGTAAAGATTCGAAGATATTCTTAAGACTACAGTTTAATTTGTGCTATTCAAGTAATGTCCTGTTTCAAACATTTGTTAGGAAAGTTTGCCTAGTCCATTGGACATTACTACTTTTCAACACATGGCTGACATTGGAGTACCTGGAGTAATTAAAATGATGGAACACTTTGTGGGTTACTCCTGCATATTTTGTACAGTGCAGCAGAAGAAATTCAGGACTTTGCAAGTAATTCTGGCACTTTTCACTACAGCATTTACTGAATGTCCTCAGTTCCAGTGAAATACTAAGGAATGAATCAAGGTGGATCAGTACTCAGGAGGGACACAAGAGAAATGGAAAGGATTTATATCCAGGTCTAAATGTTTTGGAACAACATCCTCCTAATCCACCCAGCTTCTCCTAATCCACCCATCTTCTCCTAATCCAGCCATCTCAAAAAGTCTCTAATATCTCTGCCTTCCTGACTCTGTTTTTCTCTCTGCATTAAATAAGTGCACAAATCCTTCTCAAAGAGGTAAAGATTGAGACTGAAGTCATGAATCCTTTCAAATTCACAGCAGAACTCCCACAGATATAGCAAAACAACAGGATACTTTACTAAGGCTGCATACATAACAGAACATCAAGTAAGTGAAGTTGTGAGAGTCATGAATTTGCCCTATCTGCACCCTATCTATTTTCCCAATCTCTTCTCCTTCACAAATAAAAAAAGTTTCTACTTTGCATCATCCTCAAAGAATGTATGTTTTATAGTCTTGTTTCATTTAATAGAAAAAACACCAATTTCATAGAAGATAAAGGAATTTTCAATTTGAAACTGTTTCAAAATGAAAAGTTAATCTTTTTAATTTAGAAAACAAGGAAAACTTTTTTCACCTTTTTTTTAATCTTATCTACTTTACTCATTTTAAGTTTTTCTATTCACCAACTTTGCTTTAATGCATAAGTGTGTTCCTTCACTAAGGTTCATTACTAATAAATTTACTTTCTGCAATTCATCCACTCCTATCAATTTTTCTCTTTTCTCAGACTATTGCCTCACAAATAAAAATATTGTCTTCTATGTCTTCAAGTGTATAAATATGTCTATTATGCAGCAGTTGATCCATTTTTGTATATTCAAAATAAAAGCTGAAAAAGCTCTGGTGCAGATCTCAATGGCAACTAACATTTCATGATTTAAGTAACAGTCCCTCCCCTGTCGTAGCTTTCACCTTAGCTCTTGATAATGATTTTCTGTTCCCGTGATGGAGTTCATAGAAACATATACTTCAAACTCCTATATCAACAGCTCTTCTAAAAACATGCTTATGGAATGTGCTAACAAGTGACAAATATAGAAGTTCTATCATTTTGAGAAATATCCAGCCAGAAACAGTTTTCCTCAAAGTACCAAAACTACTAATAACTGAGAAAGTTTAAATTTCCCAAGCCAGATAATTTTTGAATTGTATGAAATCAACTATTTGCTACAATGACTCCTAAAGCTGTATGAAAAATTACACTCTATGTTATAAACATCCAATCTGCCACAAAAATTTCTCATTAAAATTCTACATTTCTTTCTGTGATACATTCTAGCATAAAGTGATGCATTTGTCCATTGATAAAACATAATATTTATGTAAATAGAGCTAATGGTTGCATAGTACCATAATTCTACTACACACATTGATTACACAGCTCTATAAACAAGCACATTTATCTAGATTAAACATCAAGGTTTCAGGAGTTGGCAAGCTTTAGGTTGTTAAGTCATTAGCATCCTTCTGTGACAGGATTATTTTTTAAAACAGCACACAAGTGTCAGGATGCAATATAACAACTTAGCAATTTTTTTTAACAATCTTTATTATTGATCAGCAAAACACTGTAAAAGTATTCTGTAATTAATTGAAGTACCTTCATCCTCTGAAATGTATGGTAGTTGTTCAAACAATGGGATCTGTATAAGGAGAAACTTATTTTTGCCAGCACATATTTTTTTAATCTTCTTCCTCACGTTTCTTTATCCTGCATTATATTCTCCTTCCTCCCTTTCTTGCCTTCTATCTTCCCCAAAATAAAGTAATATTAATTTATTACAGAAGAGTAAATCAGGAGGAATCGCCAAACTATTTTTACTATTTGGCTATCTGCCAGATGAGACTGAATAAAGACCCACTGGGGCCAGAGGACTTCTATTCATTTCATGGGGCATTGGCCCTATGCAGTTTTATAATCAGAGCAAAGTAATTTTTCAAGTATAGGGTAGTTTACATTAAGAAAATGAAAGGAAGACAGGTTAGTTGTGTCCAACTTAGAGACACAATTAATGCAAATACTGAAGCATTAACTGCTGAAGAACGGCCTTTTATAAGGATGACCTTTTGGTAAGACACAGAAATGGCCAGCAAGGAACCTGCAATATGCAAAATGAGCCAGTGTCCAATTTTAGAAGGGCTGGTGCTCATTTCCTAGTCCAGCTCATCTGGGTGATGCATCAGTCCAATTGGTGTTTGACAAGGTGCTATAGACTAATGGACCAAAAAAGACACTGCTCACAGTAGGCCAGTCTCCTGACACAAAAATGTTCATCAGAAGGTTCTTAATCAGTCACCTAGGGATGCTCAAAATTAGTTTAGTTGGGTCGCTATTTAAACCAACCAAACCCTTTTTCCTGCTGAGATAAATGTCATCTGTATTCACCCATGGACTGTGCAGGCCTGCAGCAGTGTAGCATATTACAATCCAGTATGGCACTTCAGGTTGGAGATTAGTGAAACATATGCACTCTGACTCCACTCCCAAGTCCTCTGATTCTACAGCAGGCACAGGAGCTTCCTGTGCTCAGCATGTGCAACCTATTTAATATTTGGTCAGCACACTCTTATGCCTGTGTAAGGTGAGACACACCTGCCTATCTCTTGCCATTCCTTAAAACAAGAACAACAACCAAACCCCCCCACACACAAAAAAAACACCAAAAAATAAAAAACAGAGACCAAACAACAATCCAGACTTATTCTACTGAAAGGGTTGGGAATGAGGTGAGGTGACATGAGCATATAGCTGTCATGTGGAATTTAACAAAAAGCAGTGATGACCATGTGTGGGTGTGCATAGAGAAAACAGTATGGACTGGGAAGACAGCAGTGGATTGCATTGAGAAACAGGCAAGAAGGCCCACATCCAATCTTTCTGACACAGAGTGATTTTAATTACAGTTTCACAAACAATGACCCATTTTAACAAGACAGGAATTGTCAGCAGTCATCTCAAAAATGATAGCTGCTAATTAAAACTTTATTTTCAACTTTACCCTATATGTTATAGGCTGACATAGGGTCTCAGAAAAACTTTAAGGGATCAGAACCTGCTGTTGCATTCACATAGCTCCTGTGGAAACCTGCAGGCTTATACATCAAAAACCTGACTCCTAATGTCACACTCGCACAAAATGGTTGCATCTCTCTTGCCTCTAGATGGAACTGAATACCTCTAAACTATTATAAAAGACGGCTAAGATTTGTGTAACATTATATTTGTAAATAGTGTGATGAGAGGCACTAACAGATAAGAAACTGCTTCATCAAAAGGATGCACCTTTTACTGTCCTCCTGAGACAACATTACTTAGCTCTGGAAGGTGTTTTTAGCACAAAATTATGGACCAATTTTACATAATAGGTACATATAGTATGGGTGTAGCTCTTCAAGTTCATTTCACTGTAATTGGAAGCTATTCAATGCTCAAAGACATTGCATTGCACAGTTTGTTTGAATTCAGAATCCTGTTAAAAATAACTTTAGCTCATGCCAGTAGGAGTCCTTTTCACCTTTCTGATTAACACACATTTTTTGGTTCTGTTGTGGAATGAGTTGGCCAAGAGATGACAATCCCCAAAGTCTTATGGGACATCATTTCAAAAACAGGAACAGTCATAATTCCCATACCAGATAGAATTCTTCCAAATAGAAAATTCACACCTCATGGATTAGGAAGAAATGCCACACAGAGTATAGGACTCCTACGTTTGTGTGTCCCAGGACCTGTCTTTTTCCACACAGAAACATTTTTGGAAAAACCCGAGGCCTCTGGCTTTGCCTGGAACCTTGGTGTACAGATGCACAGGGCAGGGGATTCCGGGACTCTCGGGCTTGTGCAGTGCAGACTGTCACAGCAGAGCAGGCACACTGAGCCAGGCCCCTGAGGCCATGGCAACAAACATGGCATTCCCTGGGACAATGGCAACACACATGGCATTCCTTGGGACAATGGCAACACACATGGTGTACCCTGTCATCATGGCACCCACGAGGGTGAGGCTCTGTGGGCGGGGATAAAGCTGTGTGGGTGTGGCCATGTCGCTGGTCCATGCCATTATGTCATCATGGGGGCGTGGCTTCAGGGGCAATAATACACTCTGGGAGTGGGACCATTTTGCTCTTTCTTCCTCAGGGAAGTTGCTGGGAGCAGCCCTGTGGACTCTGTTCTCCCACCACTGCCCATCCATTCCCGTCCCCTCAAGTCCTTTGGGAGAGAGCGCAGCCGAGTTGTGGATGCTGCTCTGAAGCAGCAAACTGAGTTCAAAGGAGCCAAGCCCAAGCCAAGACGGGAGGAGCAGAGCTGAGCCCAAGCCAAGAGGCAGGGCTGAGTTGAGCCAAATGCTGCCAACCCCAGTGTGGACAGTCTGGATTGTGAGGGGTTGTTGGTCACTGTTTTCTGTTGTCTTGGGCTCAAAAACAGGGAGAGCCAGCCACAGAAAGCGTCCAACATCATGACTGCAAAACTAAGTCAAGGGGTGAACGCCCTTTGTCTGTAAAACACCTTGGCTTTTGTACATTTCTATTATTAATATTGTTGTTATTGTGCATTTCTCATTCCATTGCTGTTTGCTTCCAGTAAATTGTTATCTCAACCCATCACCTCTGCCTTTGTCCCTTTCACACCAGAGTGGGGTAGATGAAGGCGAGAGGCTTATATGGGGTTTAATTCCCTTCTAGTGTTAAACCAGCATCTACAGTATCTAAAAAATGCCAGGGAGCAGAATTTTGTCCAAGAGCAATGTGACTAAGGAATATGGCACAAGAGAAGCTTTCACAGGGAGCATTTTCAGTGAAATAAGTAACATTCAACTCAGCTGAGGTGCAGGTAATCTTAAACTGGGTGCAGCCAAACACTATAAGGGTATTCCTTGATTCCATCAGTACTGTCTAGCCTTTTAAATTGATTTCTTGTCAGTAGACTGATTTTTATACCAATTTCAGGTGCTTTTTTATAAGCAATATTACTATTATTATAACACTTTGGATGTACAGATGGATCGTATCTGCTGTCTACAATTTAGGATTTCGTGTAGGTGATGCACAAAATTGAGCTGGAAGAATTTTTCTGAAAGGGTTTAATGGCTATCACCAAAGGAGTCATTAATCTTGAATGAGCACAGGTTTTCTTCAGCATAACACGTGCCTGTGTACAATCCCCTGACGTCCCTTGAAACAGCAATAAGTGAAGGCAGTGGGAAGTCTCAAGTCAGCAAATTCCATCAGAATCTAAGCCACACTAACTGAAATGAGGTGGAATTATGTTTTATGTTTTGGAATTTGGTACTGCCCCTGTGAAAGATGACAACACACCAGTTCCTGAGCTCTTCCTTTTCTCTGTGTCAAGTGATCCAACAGTCCTTTGATTTGTTATCAACTACCCTCACTTGAAGGTATCTACCAGCAGTGGGATGAAGTGGTTTCCTGGTTATAGTTTGTGGTGCTATTCTTGGCAGAAAAAATAGCAGTTGTGAGTGAAAGAAAGGTCATGAGGCTGCCTCTGACCAGGCAAGGATGCCTGCAGCCATACAGGGAATATGGGAACAGGGCAATCAGTGCAGCATCACAGGATGGGAACACTACTGCTGCAGCAGTCTGGAAAATGCTTAGCTCCCTGATAACTGCAACCCTGCAAGGGGCAGAGCAGAACATACAAAAGACAACTTGTGCAAGAGTTAACAGCTTGCATTGCATTCAGAAATCCATGTGCAGTCTTTTAAACAGGAACAGATTGTGGCAGACAATTACCTGACTCAGATCAGCAGTTTCCCTTACAACAGAAATAATTCATCATGGTCCTGTGTATTGGTCAAAAGATGAAGATTTAGTGACACTTAATGAAAAAAAAACAAAAAAAAAGAAAACAAAACCAACCCCCCCCCCCCAAAAAAATAAAAAAAACCCGAAACAAAACAAAACAACAAAAGAAAAGAGAAATAAAGAGAAATCGAAAAAAACCCTACTACACACACACACAAACAAAACAAAAAACAACCCCAAAAAACCACACCAAACCTGATGGAAGTATTCTGGTTTGCATAATATAGAAAAGAAAAGAAAAGAACCAGGAAAAACAACCTCTATTGTTCTGTTAATTAAGAAAGCAAACACAAAATCCAGGGAAGGGCTGTACTGACATTGTATTAAACCAGAAGTAAAAAAACAAAGATACAAGTGTACATTTCATAGCCACCTAAACACAGGGAGAACACATAAAACACTGTATAAAGGGTATCATATGTTTTTTAAAGATGCTATACTGCAGCTGACAAATACTGGTCTAGCAGGGTTTAGTTCAGCACTGAAGACACTGAGGATGTGAGTGGTATTTGCGTCCCTCACACCTGAACAGATGTGTGTGGGAACTGCCTCTTGGGAAATAACTCAACTGTCAGACTCTAAATTTGCATGGGAAATTGAAACACTGCTCAGGCACAAGATTATTTTTGTGGTAAATGAGAGGAAGAAGGAAACATGTCAGATTAACCTACTGTTTTGGACATGTAACTGAGACAAATTGAGGACCAAATCCCTCAACTAGGCACCACAACGGCTAGTTCTGATCCTCTACATGCTTAGTATTCAGGTCATCCACATCCAGGGCAAATGCTGTAGATTATGAAGCAGGAACAGTCCTGGGACAGGATAAAAAGAACATTAGAGACTTTGATGGATAAACCCACCTCATCCTGGACAGCCTTATACATCACTGTACACAGATACAGATTTATTGAAGGTCAAGGAGAAATTTGTATTGAAAACTACAAGTAAGAGCAACATGGCATTGAAGTGACCTAGTTCAGTTTTCCTCAAACAGGATTCTAGTTTATGCACAACAAAACCTCTCTGTAAACAAGCCAAGAAGCAAGAGGAGATCTGAAGCAGAACACCTATGTAGATTCAATCAGTGCTGTTTCCATTAGATTTTATGCTTCCTGTGATTCCTGATACATACCTGTTTTCTGTCAGGACGTTTGCACATGAGGTGTCCAAAGCTGCTACTTCTCACCTTGGCATAGATGGGGTTAAGGTCAAAACAAGCCTGGTACAAACAAAATAGTAATGGGGAAAAAAAAACCAAAACACCATTTTTTTTAAACACAGTGAGTACAGGCTGTCATTCAGGAGACATCAAAAGTGGTTTAGATGGTTTCACAGTTAAATGACCAGCAGACAAACATTGTGTGAGCTAGACTTACCATCCAGGAAGCCTCTGAGCCATAGGGAACATGACATACTGAATGCTGTAGCTGCTCTTCAAGACAGTCAGAAAATGTTAGCTGAAAATAGCTTTTCAGCTGTGAGATACCTAGACAAAAGTACACATGGAGAAAGCACCACTTATGTGAGCTCCAGAAAAATTCTGTACTCAAATTCAGCAAATGCCCTTGCACATTTCTTTAAATTTTTTTTTGTTTTCTTGCCTTAACACCTCCTGCATGCAGAATATTTCAGCTTCCATCACCTACATCTTTTATCCGAGGAGGAAAATGTCATTCTAAACCATTTCAACTCAAAGTAGCTGCCACAGTTGCTGTTTCAAAAAGCATAATAATTTTCATTATGTTTAAGTGGAACTACTTCCTGAGAAAGAAATGGGACATCTCACAATGGGTACCTGGCACATCTGAGTTGTAGCACCTGCACTTCAGGCTTATAACTCACAGGGAGAGAGAAGTTTATTTTTCAGGAGTGGAGAGAACATGTTTTCAATCCCATTGCTGCTAGGGCTCTACCAAGCTCAGTGTGATGGTCAAGCTCCTTGCTGTGTTTCATTGCTCAGCCTGAGTTTCCCAGCTGAGGGATTCACAATGCTCTATTGGAGGTACCACTCTATCCTGTTTAAATGCTGTGGAAGAACCAGAAGCTTCAAATATCACTATCATTTGAAAAAACGAATTTCCAAAGCTCAAATATGTTCTTTCTCCTTAAATGTGGTCATTTAATGATCTTTTACCACAAACAACTTCTGCAGATCCAAAGTCATGATTCAATGGCTTTTTATCAGCAGTCTTATTTTTGGAACCTAATTTTCTGGAATAGTCACCCTTCAAGAAGTCTTTAGTGAATCCTAGTGACTGAGCATCTGCAGATTTTCTTTATGACACCAATCCTTCATCATGTCAAATCTTACCTAGAAACTGCAATACTTCTAAGGATCACATATTCTTTTTTTGGGTTTGGTTGAGTTTTTTATAAGAAGAAATCTTTTGCCTTTCCCGCTCCACTATGATTTCCTGGACTCATCCCAGCAATGAAGTGGCAGTGCATCACATGGATTCCTCTTGCCAGATCATCTCAACCCCAGCTGCTGTGGTTGTGGCTCTGACAGCAAACTGCTCCATTTTCTGGGGCTGGTCTGATGACAGGTTTGTCAGTTTTTCTTAACAAAGAGTCCCCAGTCACACAGATCTTCCTCTTTCTGATGGTGTGCATCTTCAGTCCTTTCCCTTCTGCTCTGCCTTCTGTCTGCAGATCTTCTTCCCTTCTGTTCCCATCATGTCACACAGCCTTCTGCACACTGGCCTCATTTTCCCTCAGACTCCTCTCTCTCTACTCTTTCTTGTGTTTTGGGCTTGGGCTTGTCTTTGGTGGGAGATTGATTGATTTGTTTATTAGTGTATTATTTATTTATTAGTGTTCTTCCCTTTTTCCTTTCCACCATAATATTTTCTCTGATTCTTCAACAAATCTTTTTGTTGGCTGTTTCTTTCTTTATCACAGCATTTCCCTCACTTCCCACCAAGGAACCTGTCTCCCACAGGGAAGTTCCAACTTGTGGTAGCACTCTCAGAGTTATTATTTAGATATCCCAGGCACTGATATTTATTTTAAAGTGCATTTCAATGAATTCCCTTTAATAGCTGTTGAGCTAGGATAAATCATTTGTCACCTGTATACATCTGTTAAATTTATGGCAATATACATTAGAATATTTAGATTTCTGGTGTCTTGGTGTCCCAGGACAATAGTGGCTTACAGTGGCTTGCACACTGCTATAAGATGACATCATCAAGCTTTTTTTGGAAACGAGCATTTTCATGTCTCAATACTGAGCAACATTCATAATGGGCCAAATCTTCCTAGCTTTATTTTTTTAGTACCTGCATGTTAGTGTTTGCAGGAAGAGCACTTTGTATTCCAGTACAAATCTAAATTCAACACTTTGCATTCCAGAAAAACAGTTTAACATTTGATACCATAATATGAATCAATAAACCCTAAAAGTAACATGGACTTTCTCCAATTTCTCTTTCTATCTTGCATTGGTGCAATTGTATTCTGTTTCTAAGGAAAAATCACAAGAGAAAATTTGTTCAAATGTCCATAGATTTGATGCTGAATTTTGCCTAAAATTAGCAAAAATATAGTTATGCCAATTCAAAACCATAAAAATTTAAATGTTTCTTTATTTTGTTTTGAAAAGAACTATCTAGTTTCATGCAAAAATCACTGAAATGCTGCTGTCTTTTAGAGAAAACATTTTTATTTTTTCATAATAAGAAAATAGATCAATAGTCCATCATAAACTAGTCTAATTTTGAAAAAGGTCTCCAAGACAATCCTACAGTGCATCAGTAGGAAAAGGAAAAAATCCTCTTCAGCAAGAAAGGAGACATCCTTGACTGCTGTTTCTATCCAGAAACTTGGGAACAGCTGAGCATGCATTGGACCCTTTTCCTGCAGGCCTCTCTATGATATCAGAGATATTGGCCTTCACATCTGGGAGCAAACAGCTCCTTCTCCAGCTTCTCAGCCAGACAGTGCAGCCTCATCTGCCTGCACTGGGTCATTTCTGCCGACTTCATGGACTGTCAGTGAGACACCTCCAGGCATCTGAGACCCCTGTGCTGCTGAGTGACTGTCCCAGAGACACCTGGCACAGCTGTCACTGGTCACAGAGGCAGCTACTGCGTGAACAATTCATGGGGCAGTTTCCTAATTTTTCAGAGTTTTGATTTGGCCTCATCAGCCATCACAGAAGCCTTGCTCTTGGGGGAATACACTCCTGGCAACTTGGAAACCAAGCTCCTTAAGAATCAGCTTTAACCATTGAAAATGCCTGTGATGTCCACTTATTTTGTCCTTTGGTGCAATGAAAGAGAAGCAGAAAAACGTAGGGAAGGGATTTCAGGCAAGGAACAGCTCTTAGGATAGATTAAGTAGGGCTAAGGAACAGACAGAGGCTTAATAGGGTCAGTCCAGAGAGCTGTTGGATGGGGATAGCATAGGAAGAGATTGGTTTGTGCCTAGATGAAGGATAAAGGAAAGATGGAGATAGACTTGATTATAAATGGAACCAATTTAAAAATGGAAATAAAATACAGAACTCTGTTAAAATTATGTCTCAACTTCATTTCCTAGAACTTAACCTATTAAACAACGTGACAGATTCTTATCAGCTTCATAAATCTGTCTTGTGAGTTCAGCTGGTACTTACAATGCAATTGCTACTGCAGAGTCATCTTGGATTTTCCTCACTAACCAAAGCAATCCTCAATAACAACCTATCCATAATAAAATATCAGGTCTCTGTTTTCTTTTCTAAATAACAAAACAGGTTATTGTTCCTATTCTACATAATTGGTCAGCTTCTCTATAGCACATATCCACAATGCTACTTATCTAGGGCTACTTTTATATTCCTTTGTACCTTTTGCAAAACTGAAATATCTAGCAGAGTCAACAGAGTATGTAGAGAATACTGCCACAGTTCTTCCCCAGAGAAGAGAGGAATGCTGCTCATGCCACATAGTTCATATGCCCCAAAACAAACCACATGGATTTTAGTGTTAGATTCAGTAACCTCTTCAATATCCTCCATAACATATCATCATCCCATATCAGAATTAAAATGTTCTAATGGCATGGGAACTTCCAAAATAGGTTAACTTTGGAACAGATTCTCTCTACACAGAGGTGAGACATAAGTCTGTAAGTCTGGTTAGTCCTGTAGATATTCTGCTACAACCTTTATTAATTATCCACCTAAAAACATGACATTGCAGCAATTCAATTTCAGCCAAAATGGGGTGGGTATTTTCAAGATGATGAAAAATCAGTGTTGTCTTTACATCTACTTGACTTTACCCTTCTGCAATTCTGATTCAGACTAGTGGCTAAAAAGATAACCAGACTTTGTCTTGTTTTCCACATGGAAACCAACTATGTCAGAATTTTAAGTTCACTTACTGAGCACTGACAGTTTCATCACATTGTGTGTTCTCTAGAAAATAACAGTTTCTCAAGAATGAGGAATCTGTTGTTGGATGGAAGCAAAAAAGATACTTTTCCTGAACCAAAGCAATAATAAGAGATTTAAAAGTCCTGATGTTCTCATCAATGACATTTGGTAAGAGAACTAACCCAGTTAATTTCATTTTTCTGTGGTTATCTGATGGTGCAGGGGATGAACTCTTCGAAGAGGACCTCACAGGAAAAATAATCTGAGTTCAGACAAATGAAAGAGGGAAATTCTCTTCATATAAGACACTTCTGAAAGAATGCCACTAACAAATCTAACTTCATTTGATATCAGGTATGTACCATGACAGCAGTTTGGAAGACAGAATGATGCCTTTTACTGAGTTTAGTTACTCTTGAAGATTCAAGTAGCAGTGATGTAGCTTTTATTTCTTTTCATGTCTAATGACAGTAAATTCAGGATTTATTTTAACAATAAAAATGTGTTAAAAAGCTACAAGAAAATAGAGTAATTACTTATGGAATACATGTTAGAGTTCAGGATGTATCCACAGAGAATAGAAAGATTTTTTAAATGCAGATATATGGTAATTATGTCTTATTACCTGGTGTGTGTTGTGCATGGTGAGTTATCAATGCTTAAAAAATGTGGACTGCCAGGAGCAGCCCTCATTACAAGAGTAAAACTAATCATGAATGTACTAGTGTAAATTAAAGGAGAGACATACATATCATCTCAGGAGTCTGAAAAATTGTGAGATACCCTTCTTTATCATTCTTTATAAAAACAGACATTTTCCACAAAGACAGCTTTCTAAATAGGATACTGCAATGTTCACTTCCAGCCATGTAATAAGTTCAGTGAGATCAGCCCAGCTTTGCAAGCAACTCTCTTGGATTTTAAAGGAAGAACTGGTTCTGTTCCACTGCACCCCCATAAGCCCTGCCCTGAACCCACAGACAAGTGAGTACTGCAGGCAGCAATGAATCTCCAGCTGTGCTCTCACCTGGGCAGTCATGACCCTGTGTCAATCTGAAAACCACATGACTGTGTTATCAGATCATCAGGACAGAGCTCATATACTTTGTCTCTCAGCAGAATTTATTATCTTAGCTCGAATACAGAGTTCTGCAAATTTTGCTTTTCCAGGAGTGCAGCAGTGCAAGCTTGTGTTTGTATCTCTGGCCACATGCACATGTGTAAAACACTGCTGCATTTCTCACTGGTCACCTAAGGACAGAGCACCTCTGGCCACAAAGGTGTGAGTCCATGTTTGCTAAATGTTTACAATTCCTTTTTCTCTGTGCTAGATGTTGCATCCTTTGTTTTTTTCCAATTGCACTATTGCAGTTGCCCTACAACTTGCTGTTTGATTATATATCTTTCATCTTTTTCAGAAAGGAAAGCTACCATAGAAATCTTCATTTTTGCTTCAACAGACTGCCCTCTACTTTTTTGCACAAGTTTTTTTCTAATATTTAAAATTACATCACACATTCAACAGAGATGAAGGAAGAGTTTCCCTGCCTTCTGAAGTATTCTCTTTGGCCATCTTGGAAATTTTTTCTTCCAAACCAGGAAAAGATTCCTCAGTCTTTTACATTAGGCTCTTCAGACCTATCCAGATCTATCAGCATTCTGTTGTGATGATTACCACTGTCACACAGAGTACTGAATATCAGAGGGATGTCTTTTACCATGACATATTCTATTGATACTGGATCCTACTAAAAGCTGCTTTTAATTTTCTGTAAAATAATACTGCTGTACTGATTTGTTTTAGGACTTTCTCTCAGGATTCTCTGAGTAGCATGTATTTACAAAGGGAAAAATATTTTTCATTTCTTTTCATTGATTTATGTGCATTTACAATCTGCTGCTAGAAGTAACTGGATAAACAGCATGTTTTTGAATTCTCTGTGCTCTTTTAGTTGCTTGTACCAACATTAGCTAAATGCTTTGTGGGACTTCTGAACTTGATTCACCTCATCTATGGGGGGAATATGGCAAAGGAACTTGTTACAGCTCTACATTCTCTGAGGTCTTCAGCTCTGAAACTGCTCTCTGGCCAATTGGCCATCTGCCAGCAGAGAATAGACAAAATGCTTTTAGAAGTAAGGCACATCTGTCAACTTACTGTGCCCTGCAGGGGAGAAGCATCCAGGTATTGTTCATAGAGAGCACCATACAAAACAGAGAATGCACCTTTCATTTTCAATTGACTGATGCAAATTGTGCAAATACATGCACAAAAGTATCTTAAGGTATATATTCAATTTGCACCTGAATTCATGTCAGAAAATAAAAATTTGTTGAGATGCTCACATGTATTCTGAAAGTAAGGCAGAGAAAAGGGACTAATTAAGACTATCTGCAAATCCTCTAAATTATTCTCTTCTCTCCTTTTCTCTCCTTTTCTCTTCTCTACTCTCTTATCCTCTTCTCCTTTCCCATCTATTATGCTGTTCTGAAAGATCTTAAGCCACCAACAGTGCATTAAGGGAAACGCTGAGAAATGCATTCTGAAGTTTTACAAAGAGTACTGTTGTGAAAATTCATTTCCATGAGGGCTTTCTCTGTGAGAGTCTCCAGTTCCTAGGGAGTAAGTCCTCAGGGTTTTCTCTTCTATATTTCTTGCACAGGTTCTCTCTCTAGTTTTTCTGAGCACTGGTGTTTGCTATTGTCTGAAACAGCTTTTTGGACAATAGGAAACTTGTTCAGAAACCTTTTCTAAACAGCTGCTTTCTTACTGGTCTATAGTATCCCCCCTTCATATTGTGTTCTGTTTCCCTGTGGATTTGCTTCTGAAATGCTGTAAATAATATCAGATATGCAAGTAATTTCCATGCTCCTACATAAGCAGAAAACCATAAATATGATTCTGCTGTTTTGCATATTCCAAAATTCTACAGGAGACTAATAAAATAATAAATAAATACCTGAAAATGTGCAAGATCATAAGTCAAATTAATACTCATATTTCCACATGCAAAGGGAAAATAAATCTGCAGTCTCCTACAGCATATTCAAATAGATATAATCAGGAAAAAAAAGCAAAATTTTAAATTTTTCATTTTGTAGAAACATATTAATGATATAGATTCTATTGATCTAATAGATATAAATGTTCTTTGCAAAGAGAAAACATTTCATGACGTTTTTTCTCTCTTCTGCTCTTCTCATGAATGCCCTAAATACAGTCCACCTTTATAGAAAGACACAAGCAAACAGGCCTTCAAATGGAATGCTAATTTCCACAAGAAAATGACATTTGTAATTTAAATATAAGCTTTTCACATGAGGCTTATTAAGTCTCATGTATTATGACTCTGTTTTAATCTGCATTAGTCTGCTTAAAATATCCAATTTCCTTTTTTCCTCCTGTGAGTCTACAGGTTTTTCTTTAGCCATTAGCAGCAGTAATAACAATTAGCAACATCACTTCCAGCACACAGTCATTTCAGGCTTAAGTGTGTAGGCTTCATGTTTAATGAATCCAAACATAACTAGGAAGGCATGAAATAGAAAATATAATAATCACAGAGGAATTGCAGCCCTCATGTAAGAGAGGTCCACAGTAAATCTTACACCTCCAGTTCCTGGAGCATTCCAACTCTACTAGACTCATAACTGTGGGGAAAACTAGCATGTAGTTTTCTGCACTTTTCTTTAACCCTGGGAGAAGTAGGAAATTTCTCAGTGGCCTTCACCCTGATTTACCAACACTCAAACCGGATACCGTGACGGGTGCTTGCTGTTTTAAGCAAGTGCATTCTCCTGCGTACGTGTATTTATTATGTGAAAGGTACAGAAATAGAAGCTCCGTAAGTTGTCACGTACTGATCACAGTAAAGTAGGTACCAGTTGCTTGCATGGTTTGATGCTTAGGTGAATCTTTGATCTCTGATCAGAGGTGCTCTGGGGCTGTGACTGGTAGAAGTTATTAAAAGGGGTCTCTGTGACTTGAACCCTCAACTGCATATTCACAGTGAAACTTCTTCAACAGATAAATGTCACTAAACTACATTTTATTAAATGGTAAGAGCATTGAGCAATGTTTGAAGCAGTACAGCTGGGCTGACATCTACAGATTTAGATGTCTAAGTCCATGCTCCTAAATTCACAATTTGGTATAAGGTATGAGACCTTGGCCCCTACTACCATCATATTTTACTCTTTGCACTAGCCAGGTTTAATGAAGGTTCACATCACTTCTCTATATCAGATTTTTTTAAGCCAAGTCTCTACATACAGATAGAGTGGATTCAAGCTAGATGATCTCTATAAGGTCCCTTCCAGCCCAATTCATTCTATGATTCAATGATTTCCTGTGTTTCAGTAAATAAGAATCTCCCTAGCACTGATGGCACTGTGCCTTTAAAAATTTTTCCATTAAATAAGACTTTTTTTTAATTTGAAGTTTATGAAATACTCTTCTCAGTATTTATGTTTTCACATGGGATTTCAGTCAGTGTACTGGAGAAATGAACAGGAAAATCAGTCTATGAGTTAGGAGTCTTCCCACAAGGTTTTGCATTAACTCCTATGCTCAGAACAGTAATTCCTTTGAAAGCAAAAGGGAACAGCTCCAGGGTTCATTCCACAAATTAGTATGGGTTCAAACCACCATCAGAAGGACTTTTTGAATCCCATTAAAATTAGAAGAATGACTTAAGTTTGCATACAGAAAATGACCGTGCTGCTTTTTAAAGTATACAATGGGGAACTAGAGCTAACGAGAGTGGAAATGGCATTCTCTTAACAAGCTGATTATTTAATACAAAGCTTCCACTGGGAAAATAGCAAGGCCAAGCCAACATTATGCAAACTTTGCCAGAGTTTAATGTAATCTCATCTGGGGATGGGGCTTTTTAGAGTTGTTATTTTGGGGCCTTTTTAATCTGTAAGACAGCCATATCAAAACTCAGACTCCAAGTGTCTATGGAAATTTTCTATATTTGACCCCCTGACATTTCTAAGTTCCCATCAATGCCTATAAACTCTCACTCTCATCTCTCAGATACACTTTTCACATAAAATCTCTGCTGATAAATGAGAAAGGGGGCATGAGGTCCTTGAGAAGGAAGTGGGAAAATGAGGAGAGGTATGAGAACAAGATATTTCAGTGTTTGTCACACAATCATTTATGCTGTCTTTGAAGGCCTCTCTCTTCCAAACAAGAAGCAAAGCCAATGTAAGTTAAAGCTATGCAATCCTACAATGCATAAACTGAGCTTCCTTTGCAAAGCTCTTATTTATGAAATAGTTTTAGATTTTTCCAAAGCACTTAAAAAATCGAAGACCTAGAGATGCTTTTGCCTGACAATTTGGGCATAAGTAATAATGAGTTCTAATTATGGTAAATTTCTAATTGCTATAAGTACTGAGCAGGTGGCCATGGATATCACACACTGACTCGCAGTTTGAAAATATTTAAGATGTTTTCTAATCAAAATCCTAAGCTTTCTCCTCAGTTACTACTTGAAAGACAAATCCCATTAAAGGAAGTATTATAGAATTTGGCACAAATAGTGTATAAACAATAGGAGGTTTTTTTCCAAATTTGAGATTTATGCTAATGCTGGTTCATGCTCTCAAATATAAACATTTTTTCTGTCCAGAAAGCTTAGGAAACAGTAAATTCAATACATGAGGATAGATCATCCTAATGCCAGTGTCAGGGAAATAAACTAACATTTTATTTCCAGTGATGCACATATGTGTGTGCAGACATGCACAAATACACACAGATTAAGCAGAGCTTTTGCCTTGCCAGCTCTACTTTGTGTCAGTCTGGCACAACAAAGTAGACTGATACATAACCAAACAAAGAACACCAGCAGATGAACAGAATTCCCAGGGAAAACTGGACTGAAATAATCATCAGCAGAGGGGTCTGGCTGAGGAAAAGAGGACATTTAGGCTTTGAGTGGCTGCTGTCTTATAAAGTATCCAAGAGAGCACTTCCTTCTGTTGAAACATAATTTAGATAAACACTGCTTTCATCCTCCTGCCACAGTCTGGCCTGCTCTGTGCATCACTGAGGATGGAGCCATGGTGAACCAGCACTTTGGAGGGCATCTGCTGTGTGCCAATGTTTGAAATGGTAGCCAATTATAAGAACAATTTGATGGCAAGTTCTCCAAACACTGGGCAGACACAGGGTGTTTATGATCTTCTTCCTAGATCTGTTTCTGAAACAAGTACGTGCATCAGCCAACCCAGACTATTAAAGCACAAACATTATAGATTACTTATTTCTCATAAGTCAGATGAAATTATTTTTCCATAAAATGAAAGCTAATTTTTTTTTTTTTCTGAATCTGAAGATATTTAATTATTTCCTAGGGTTGAGACTCTGATTCATGAGCTTGTTGATCATCCTGGCAACTTGGCTGCACTTTCACTACTTCTGTGTGCAACATGGAGATCAACATAATTTGTAACCACTAAAAATGAAGCTTTTATTCCCCCTTCTCAATGCTGTGATGGAACTGCTGACTATTAATTGAAAAACTACTGAAAATGTTATTTTTAAATAAAGGCTGATGTCACTTGCCAATCAAAAAGTTCTCTTCTGTTTCATAGAGCAAATAGTAAATCACTCTGAGAACGTCAAGCAAGTCATCTGTGCTGGCCATTGACACAGGCTGTGTTAGCCTGAATCAAAGGGAAAACACAGAAAGCCACTTACATGGCAGCAGAAATTGACTTGGTGTTACAAGTGAAGTAGAAGAACAGAACTCAAGTTGAATCCATAGTTATAATTGTGATAGTGCTGGACACCAGGACTGCCCCTGTGTAACAAGGCACTCGACTGGCTTGAGACAGCAAGCTGCTCTGAGACAGTGTGACAGATCCAGCTCATCATTGCCTTCACCACAAAGGATATAACTCTTGACAGAGGTCTTTAGGTGGGGACATCAGACAGTCTTGAAGATCCTCCCCAGACTGGTCCTGCTGTCATAAAACCAATTTTGTGTTTAAAATAACATAGATGCAGAATCTGGCCCTTCCAGGGGGTTCCTGTTGCAGAATTGACATTGGTAAGATACGTGTAAATAGTCAGTAGAAATGGTTCCTGCAAATGCAGGAACAGCTTTGTAAATGGGAGTTGGAGGTAATTCCATTCCATCCACTGTGTGGCAGTCCCTAACAATGGATGATACGTGTGCTGGAGTGGTCAGTAGGACCACAGCCCAGGTGGGTTCTGCTTTGGACTGATCAGAATAGCACTTTGGGGAGTCTCATCTACAACCCTTACAAGAGATTCTAATTGCTACCCAGACAGCAGTGACCTTTGGTTTCCCATGCAACTGGTATTTCATGAGAAGATCCCCATAAAACATAGCTTTTAACAAGCACTCTGCTGGTGTGTGTCTGTGCAACACTGGTTTTAGTGTAACCCAGACAAGGCATGGTAGATGAAAATATTCCCAAGGAGACAAATGGGATAGAAAGCAGTGGAGGTAGAAACCCTACTTCTGACAAGGGTCATTTGAGCAATAAATGCAAAAGTATCAGCTCTTTTTCTTTTCCCCACTCACTTTATTTTTTCATAGCATTTGAGGATCCTGTAGGAGAGAAATTTGCCTTTTTAGAGATGACATTTAAAAATCTTGGACAAACCTTAAATCTTGAGATTTACACCTCCCCCATCTCTATTGCCATCTACTAGTCTCTTTTGATTATTGCCAATTATTTTTTTTTAGACATTAGCTTCAGTGAAAACAAGGCACAAAATGCATTAAGACTTCTTTGAGTCTTTGGAGATGGAAGAAATAACTGACTGATATGGCCAGCTATTGAAAATGTTGCAAAAAGCATCAGGGTAAGGATCAAGCAAGCTTTGCCCTTTCAGCTTTAAATTATTCTCTATTATTTTTGGTGGATGATGTCTTTCTTGTTCAAACAACTAGTAAATAAAGGCTTTTGTGCTGTTGTGCAAGGGATCCAACTCCTGATCTCCTCATCTACATGCTTCTATAGATGAGCTTTCCAACCCTGCAGGAATGTTGTCACTTTGTACTGTGGTAAAGGACAAAAATCTTCACTGGTTTTATCTTGTCCTAACTTGGCTAGCATGCAGTAATTATGTTGTAACCACTATAAGGTTGCTAATATGTTCCTAAATTTTTGTCATATAAATCTACAGCTGCTAGTCTCCATAGACATTTCTTTCAATTCTCACACTAGTGAGTAGTCTCTGGAGCACAAAAGCAAGCTCACACTAGTTTTATAAATGTTGTTTATCTGTTTACCCATGTAAAATCTTAAGCATCAACATATGGAAGCTTCTTAAGGAGAAAAGCTGTAACAAAATTTTGCTGGAAGGTGCCACAAGCCTTTTAGCTTCTTTGAAATATTCAGGTTTAATTGTTGTTGAATCCTTAAGCAATTTCCCTTCCACACAGAGAAGATGCAGAACTTCTGACACTCTTTACTATCTTTTCTGTTCTCACATATCCCTGTAACCACTACGAACCTAAATGATTTAATGTCATAAATAATCCTTTAACCAAGAGAAATAACTGTCTTTGACTAAAAATGAAAAACTGACTAAATATATCAGCAAATGAAGAGGGAACCAAGGAAGTTTTGTTGCAAATATTTCATACTGGCAACTTTACGTATATAGTATGTGCACATATATATATACACACAGAAGATAGATTTATACCCTTTTCGTACTTTGGCAACATATTTGTTCATCCCTAATTGTAGGTTCTCTTCTTAGGGACTAATCAGATTTACATATAACTATTTCTATGTTTTTAAGTTTTACCTCAGGCTAAAACCAAAATTATTGTAAGAAAGTGATCCAATTTAAGAAGCATGTATACTTTAACATGGTTGTATCACTGGATATCATTAAATAAACTGACCTAAAGAGAACATACTAACAGGTGCCATAATTCAATGGGAATCAAATAAATACTTCATTAAAACAGCCTTAGAAGGCCAATTCATCCAGCCCACAGCAGTGCTGTACTATAATAGTATGGAGAATTAAGCAGGACAGGACCTCCAAGAGAGATTTGAGAAAGAAAAGGCAAATTTTGTCAAAACTAGGATATGGAGAGAGTATTTATACTCTTTAAAGAGCTAAAAGTTTCTAATGTCATAGAGCAATACAAAATTTTACAATACCATCCATCTGTTGCAGTAGCCTGTGATATCATAACTATCAAAAGTTTCGGGAGTTCCTTTCAATATACAGTTACTTTCCCTCAGAGTTATTACTGACAAGAGCAATCGCCAAATCTGGGTGCAAAAAATTTAATTTAGTCTCTTGGTAGCATTTCATCAGAGTGGGGACCTCTTCCATAGTCCTGCCAAAAGGACAGAAAAATAAAGAAAAGTTTTCTGGTACCACTCACAGGCCATACTATCTCTTTCATACTATTTTTGTGCAGTGGCTGGACTGTAATAGCTTTTGGACACCTGTACATTGTAGGGCAAGATGTACTACATTATTGTTTGTGACACCTTCAAACACCAATTTACTAGGCCACAGATTGCACTGAGCCCAATAAATCTTTACAAACCCATCTAGAGTGGCTGAGGAACATTTTCCTCCCCCCTCTTTCTCCCTTCCCTTTGGTAGAGCTGGTATTTTTTGTGCAACCTTCTCCCTCAGATTCTCTCAGCCTGGGGTATTGCATTTTTCTGTTGTGTAATGGAGAAGGGCTTAGAAAGCTGTTCCAGTTTTGCAACACAGCAATTCACATTGAGAAGAGTCAGTTATTTACATAGTTAAAATTAAGGAAGAAAAAGTGGTTGTCTCATCAGCTAGGTATATTATTACTATCGTATTTTAAATGCTGTGAAAGCTGTGAAATAAAGCCAGTTTCTAAGGAGAGTTTGTTTTTATTCTCCCTCTTCTTTCACAAGAAAAAGACTGTTGCAAGCAGCTGGATCTCTCTACTCTGTGTTATCTTTAAAGTCAAGATCAAGAGAGATGTTCTGGCTGTGTCTATACAGATACTCTCATCACACAGTTCTCCAGCTAAATTTCAGTTTTAAGGACTCTTAAATTTGCATCTGCACTACTGAGTTTATTGCATGTTAAGCTCATCCATGCAGCAGGCAATTTTGTGGGGCTAAAACCAGTTTTCTGCTGTGGATAGGCACAATGCTATACTAACCAAAGCCATGAACCCTGAGTTATGGAGAAGGCAGGGAGCATCAGGGAAGAGAGAGAAAAGAAAAAAAAATTCAATTGCTAGGAGATTCTCTGCACTTCATAATCACTTCAAGGAATTACTTTTGAGCATTTTTAATTCACAGGTGCAGAAACTGTACCATTCCCTCTTCTGCCTTGCTCAGTATGTTTGATTATTTTTATGCTGCTTTCCCAGAAGTTATTGACAACATGCTGACAGTGGGGAATGCACACCACCTCAGTCAGACACTCTGGGAGCGCATGTACAAGAACACATTTTCCACGTCACTCTCAGTGAATTTACAGCCCAATGTACTGAGAACAAACAGCAATCTGCTGCTTAGCCTCTGAGAGCTTGAGACCCATCCTTGAGAGAAATGTCTTCAAAGCAATTTTAGGTTCTGCTTCAAGCAAGCAAATGATGAGAACAAGCTGGCAAAAGGTGTGCAGAGACAGAAAGAGCCAGCTGAACTACAGACACCCTCTGGAGGCAAAAGCGGTAGTTTGGCTCATTTACAATGTTAGGGAAGAAGGCAAGAGTGATTTCTTTGGCTTGTTTGCCCTTTTTTTCTTTTAGTTTATTTAGGTAAGTATGGCTTTCATACATAAAGCCTGATGTGCTTGATGAGTTTTAAATCATCGTAATAAAAACAACATCCCAAAATAAAATAAAAAAACAAACAACAAACCCCACTGGAACTGAAGGCAGATTCAATTCAAACTCTCTCTGTGAATGCTAGAAAGCTAGTTCCTCACTAAACTTTGGGCTGGTGGTACTAACAAAAGAATAGTTACTGTTCAAAATCATGACTCCTCCAGCTCTAATCTCGCAAAATTAACATATACCACCAGCTAAAATTAATCCCTCTTCTTTCCCTGTGCACATCAGTTGTGTTCACACAAATTAGTCAGCTGTAATAAACCTGCAGTTACTTTTAGCCACATACTGAGACTTGATTTCTCTTTAGATGACAGAACAATGCCAGATCCATAAAGCTGCACTTTAAAGGTAAGTTCAAGAGATGACCTCTGTTGAGATAGAAAGCATTAAAGTAAACTTCTTGTCATTATTTGATCAAGTTCCACCCAAATGTGAGCAGCCAGTTCCAAGCCCAACTATAGCTAAAAGTTCCTTCTCGGAAACTTCCTTCCAAGTCCAGTCCTGAAGCATTGGTGGACAATAGTTTACAATGAGTACCTTTCCCACCCTATACAAGGAAGGATAGATATACAGTGAGAAGTAGAGAAACATTTCTTGTTTCTCTATCCAAAAGAGGGAAAAATGCTAAATGGCCTCCTTCTTAACATTTGATTCTCTTCTTACCTTATGAGCGATGAGACACCAAAATTAAAATTAAAAATTCAAAGGTTTAAGAGTCCCGGCATAACCAAGAATATTTATCTGAAGTGCAGTGCAAGACCTAAAACTCCATATTTACAGGAAACATTGCTTTGCATGCACAGGAGTCCTAAAACCACCCTGATTTGGGAGCTGACTGAAATTCCAGCAGCATGAACTTGTCTTTAAGTCCTCTTTAAGATCACTCATAAGACCTCAGTCTTTTGGTCAACACAGCTGAGGAGTTTTTCAACACCTAGAGAAAGATCAGTTGCAACATTGTCAAACAGCAGCTGTTGGGATGGGGTGGTATCTCCTCTGTGTTGTCTTACAAGCACAAGAGGAAATAAAGAAAGTGAGTTATGAAATTTAAAAGAAAAAAAAAAAGAGGGAGACATCAATGTCTTTTTATTTTCTTTTTTTCTGCTCTGATTTTCCAGCTCTCTCCCATTGCTGAACTCAGGTATCAATTTGTAACTCAAGCCTGTGGTCTGAGTGATGGGTTCTCTGGACCCCTTTAGGCTGGGGCCAGTAGCAGATCTCTGTTCAGACTGTTCAAATTGATTTTTTTGAACACAAAAGCAGTCTAGGGAAGGAAGGCACATGCTGTGCAGTGTAATCTAAGCAGACTGTACTGGGGGAAGAAAAAGAATTCCTACCATGTATAAAATTCTGACATTTTAGTATTTGTTTTTTTGTCCCAGATCTGAATGCAAAAATTTAAATTTAGATATTTGTGGGAGATGCAAATTTCTTCCGTCCCCTCAAAGAATCATTTCAAAAAAGAATCAGAGCATTTTCTTTCAAAACTGTCATAACATTCTAAAGTGATATATATATATATCTTCCTAGATTTATGGTTAAAAAGAGAAATATAAAAGAGACTTAAAGATTATCCAAACAAAACACTGAAGGCTTTTGCACTGAGAACTGTTAAAATAAAAAATCTCCATATTTCAAAAAACTGCTCTTTTGGATAAAAACTTCTTCCATTGAAAAAAATTTGTCTAGTTTTACCTAGATTTGTTTCCTAAAGTTAACCAAATTGCAGCTAGGCAGAGATGAATTAGCAGTCCTTTGGCAGCCTTGGTTTTATAATACATTCCATGCATACATCACTTCTTATATGAGGACCTCAAGACGTATTGCAGAGATGTCAGAGCCTCCACTGGCACTCAGCTGTGTGGTGAACACAATGGATCATATCCAGGCTTCTCTCCAGACTCAGCTGAATGGTTCCCTCATCAGGAAAGCCAGCCTAGAACATTCCCTCATCAGGAAGGCCAGCCTAGTGCATGCTGTTGTTCTGCCTGCACAGAGAGCATTGGCACCATTGGTGATCTGGTCTGCAATTCGAGTCAGTCTGAGTCTAAAGGGGAGATGCCACATGTGGCAAAATTAGATAGAGAGAGTTTGCTCCCAACCTGCTTCCCACTTACCTGTATCCTATTCCTTATTCACATAAGGCAGTGCCAGAGCTACAGTTGTACAGAACCCCTGCGCTAATTTGAATGACAAAGTGAGAAATGGTGGAAACATAATGTTTCAGAAATCTTGAGGAGATAAGTAGGAAAGAATTCAAATGTCTTCTTTGAATCATTCACCTTCAAGATTTTCTATGTTCGTCTTCCCAGGAGGTCAAGATTTCAGAAGAAATCTTCTCCCATTCTCCTCCTTTCCATGGCATAGACTTAGAAAGAAAAGGAATCAAGGAGCTATTGCTCACACCCTTTCCTCTGAGAAGGTTTTGCCCTGCTGCTCTGTGGACTCTTTTCTCTCACAGTGTAATCATTACTCTTTAATAAGCGTTTGACTTTAAAATGCCATTAAGGATCATTACTCCTTCTTGCTCCCATCTAGAGCTGAAAGCACTCATCACAAGGGCACACTCATTGTGGTCACAGCTGGAAGTCATTCTCATGACAGTGTGGGATGAGATCTTATATGTTCCATAAAAGGTGTTAATTATAGTTTAATATCTGTCCCAACAAATATGATGCTGACTCTGCCCATAATCCATTGGCCAAAAAATTCCCTGTCTTTGCCCTCTGATATCTCTAGCATAAGATCTTGTGCAATATCCACTTACAAGGTCATCAGATTTCATCCAGATCTACCAAATCCTATTCTACTATAATTGATATCAAACCAGATCACTCTTGATATCATGTTAGGCATCTATTAAAGAAATATGCAATAATGGGATGATATTAGGAACTTAGAGAAGAGAATTTCCTTTTTGGAAATTAGTATTACCTCTTTAGGTAGAGCATAGCAGCCAGAGGAAAAAATGCAGATTGCTTTTGCACTAGAAAATTTCATCAAGACTAGTTGAAACTTAATCATGAAAACAAAACCCATCAATTTCATCTCTTCTGTTCCTCCTCCATTGAGACATTAATGAAATTTTCCAAAATGACAAATTTTTAAATGGCTGATAGAAAATTCATTGCAGTTGAAGGTGCTTGGACCAGCTGCAGTTGATGCTGCTTATCTCGCAAAAAGCCCTTGCCAGTCCCAACTGCCAAGATTTTTTCAAGTCTCCTGTATACATGGTGGTTCCTCCACTCCATAGCCATCAAAAAGGGTGTGCTACATCCACACAGTTTGTGTGGGCAGAGATCTTGGCCCTGCTAAAGCTAATGGCACTGACTTTGAGGATTTCGGTCAGTGAGTGTTTCACCCCAGATTTCTGTCATTCCTGTTACCTTCTCATCACAGCTGCTGCAAGCAAATGCTGTGTGCTTACCTAGCTGGGCTTTGTATTGTCATTCACCATGAAGCTATATTCAGTGTTCATTGTTAGGTTTTGATGTCTTCTTCCAAAAAATAAAAGTAGTTTCTGTATGGAATAATTGGTGATAAAAAATCTTCAGTCAGGGTATTTAATTGCCTGGAGGCTGCAAACCAATCTCTCTCACAAAAAGCTGCTTGAAACCAAATCAGCCTGAAAAGATCTTTTCCTTTAAATTACAGTGGTGCTCAGTCTTTCTCAGATATTGTAGCTCAAGTGAATTACTGGAAAGAATGGATACTGAGAACAAAAGAAAAATGATTGGCGAGAATAGAGGCTGATAGGATTGAAATAAAAACCTTCCAGTGAAGGGCCCTGAGCATAAATGCATGTCTTTGCATATTTCCCCAAGGAAGAAGGTAACAAATAGTTTTGGCAGGAGGGAGACATTTTAAGGCAGCAAAATAAAAGGGTCATGTATCAAACCAAATTGTGTTAGCTTTGAGATGTATTAAATCTTTATATGATCAGGTTTTTCTTTGCAAACCTTTTTTCTCTTTCAAGAACCTGAAGATTTGAAGCTTGAGTTTTTTTGCTGATAATTACACACTGCATATTTTCTGCCTATATACATTGTGTGTAAGATTATAACATCCTCCCAAAAAACAAACTTCAATTTAAGGAAACATTAAGGTTGCAAGACTGTAAAATAAAGCAAAAATATGAGGTGTCAAGATTCTGATTGTTTGTGCTTCCTTAATTGAACCTCCCCAAATAAAACATAGGAAATGGCTTTAAATTACATACTCACACATACCCAAAACCCTACAGCTTCTTTGTCTCGTACAGTGAACAAAAGGTTTTCCACCTCTGTGGTGCTTTTGTGTCTGGCTAAAATAATACAGAACAGGAATTACTTTGAAGAGGTGTCTAGTATCTGGCCCACTGTGGGAATAAAACAAACTGACTTAAAAAACAAACTTCATGCAAAGAGGCAACAAGAACAATCACACTGAGAACGCAGCAAAGAAGTGAAGTGAAGCCATGAAAAATAGAGACAAAGCACAGAAAGAAGAAGAAACAAAGCCTGTGGTAGGATGTGATACAGAGAAAAAAAATTATTGACTCATGGGAATTGAGTGGGATTCAGAAGGCTCAGAAAATAGACAACTGTTAAAGGATTGAAAAGAAATCTGGATTTGGCAAAAAATAGAGTCTCTAAAAGTTGTGTTCTCACGTCTGCAATTTTCACTTGCCCTGTTTTGTTGAAACAGCATCAGTTGTCTACCCAGTATAAAACCCTAAACCATTTCCCTCATGCTGAAAGACTCCAGTTTACACAAACAACCCAGTGATCATATAGCTCCCTATCTTTCTCCTTTAAAAATCTGCTGACAGGGTATATTAAGGCAGCAACACTTCACTGCTCCTAAATAAATCTGTGACAATTTTTCATTCGTTGTTTAAACTCCAGTATCCTACAGTCATGCAGAAAAATGTAAATCTCTTGCCAGCTCATTTCAGACAAGCTCTAGAAGGAAAAAAAATAATCCTTCACAAAAATAGTATTCCATAAGGATTCCAAACAGAAGGAAAAACAAAGCAAGACAAAAATTATCCCCAAAAATTTTGTATCCCAAGGCCCAGTTTTTCTAGAACATAAAGACATTTTTGCATCTCATGACTGATGATTCAGGACCCCAATATTCCATCCTTATTTAAATAAAGGAGCAATATACCAATCAAGTGTCTAAAATGCCACCCAGACCTTGACGTGTGTGAGCAGCATACAATCTGCTTTATGTATTTAAAGCATTTTCTTCCACCAAAGTTCATTATTCTCAACGAATATAACACTCCAACAGTCAGTGATAGGAAAACCACAGGGAATTAAATACTTTCAGGCATGTATAGAGCAACTGTGTCTAATATCCTCATCAGACTTTTGCACTGGAAGAGAACAACAGCTACCATATGGACAAATAAGGACCAATCTTCTAGCTACCCTCTTTTCAATGGGAAATAGTTTCCAATAGGAAAGGTCCCCGCAGGATATCAGAAGACTAAGCTGGCACTGAGTACATATGTCCAATTCAGCCATGCACAGAGAAATTATTCTGACAACTGGCATGACAAAGCCAGGAAAACAAAACAATTAAGCTCGCTCTACAGTTGGGATCTCTCTCTGCAATGAGCAGAGCTGCAGCAGTGTTGCCAGCTCAGCTGCCTGCTTCTGGTCCCTCCAGCTCTCCTGCTTCCCCTTTTTACATGCTTCCAGACAGTGTTCCTGTCCTTTCTGTCTCCTCTGGGGCACAGCAGGTTCTTCATGGGAAGCTCATGTCAGGACTTGCCAGAGGATTGAAATGGTTCACATCTCTGTGCTAGATGTCCTGGGGAAAGCAGATAAGTGCTGGAATGATACACAAGTAAAAGCACATAAGACAAAACTGGGTACTGCTAAAGAGAAGGATGAATTTAAATAATCTCCTGATATTGTTTTCTGTCTTCCCTTATATTTGGAAAAAAAAATCAAAAGAGAACATGAAGCAATTTTTTTCATTTTAAACAAAGACTGATTTGAATCTGCTGTTCGTGACCAAGATCGTTTATTATTGGTTATCTCCCTAACTGGGGATGATCTGAGTTTAAATCTTTCCTTTAACCAAGGGGAAAAAAAATCCCTTAGCACCCAGATGTGTGTTTTCATTCTGTAGTGAGGCACACACACTCCTTCCTCTGGATGGTGCTTCATCTGACACAGAATAATTACCATGCTTTTCATAAGCAGCAGAGAGATTCCTAGTTGTTAGTCCACTCATCCAGGAAGGAGAAGATAGGTTATATTTAATATTCTCAAAACACAGAGTACATTTTTTTTTTAATAATAGAGAGCAAATCATTGCTCCATCTGTCATTTCCATTTATCTAGATACAGGATCATCCATGATATTCAACCACCAAGTGATGAAGAAAGAATACTTTTCAAGGGGATCCCCTAAAGATATTTCTCAGCCCTTTTTTATTTAGCTATATCTTAGTTTCACAGCACAGCATAACTCATACAGCAAAACTCATACCACATACTCATTTAACTTTTATTTTATTCAGGGAGCAAGATATTATGATTTTTGAAACATTTTTGTACAGTTTGGATGAATGTATTCAATAAATACCATTCAACCCTTAAATAGATACACAAATCCTTCTGCAATTTTCTGTAAAATAAACCAGAATACATTTATCTGGATGTAGTCTATTCATTATCCACAGGTAACAGCCTTACCCCTCCCACCTTCTCACTTCAAAGGATGGATTCAGTGATCCTGTTTCTCTCCACATCTTAATTTCCTCCCATTCAGGATCTCTCTCTACACTAACAACTGTTGTGCCAATTCCTGCATGTAGAGATGATGACAGAAACACCCAGGCTTTTCAAAACATATCAGACCCTACCCTTTAGGCCTTTAGACATGCAGTCATTGAGCCATCTCCAAACTCCTAAATAGATCTCTTTCTGTCCAAAAAATCCAAGAGTAATCCTCAGAAGCCAGCGAAACAGAATTAACCTCCCAAAATAGCAAATTAAACCAGCTCAATTAACATTGTTAACAGACAAGCATTAGTGATGGTAACAGCAGACGTGGAAAGTAGTTACAGCACAAAGTCAAACTGGTTTTACTATCCACAGTGCATTATTAGAAGTAGATGGCTCTTGAAAAAAGGCATTAGGGTCCTTGATATTTGGGCAGGAGTAAAACAGTGTCCAGCAGTACACAAACTCTGTACAGAGATGATCTGGGATTGATCACAGTGCTTGGGCAGGGTGGGAGCAAACTGTTCAGAGGCAGGAAAGTGACAGTGACACCAGCTATTCTGTTATTAATGAGCAGTACCTCAGAATTCTATCAATAGAATAGGGCCCAAATGGAGTGTGAGAGTATCTGTATCTCTAGGCATGTGTGTGTGCTGAGATACATAGAGAGAGAGAGATGTATATATAGTGCACATATAGTATTTATTTTTTTTTTCAGTTTAGGAAATGAAGCTAGAAATATTAACAAGGATTAAATAGGATTAAGCAGTCTGAGTCAATGTCAGCCTGGTCTGACAGTGAGCGGTGTGCTCACAGGCCACATGAAGAGCCTATTCCAGTGTCCAGGGTAGCTGAAGCACTATTCTGCATTTGGTTCTGTGTGCTGACTACACAGCCATTGCCAGACAATCCTATGGCACAGCTCTAGGGAAATAGCCCCTCCACTAAGAAGCTTTACAAAAAGTGGAAATCCTAAAGCATATCTAGCTCCTGTGCATTCCCTTGTGACCTGGCACAGTAGCAGCCTTCTCACAGCATTGCAGCAACACAAGTGTGACAGCCTCATAGGATGTACCTGAAGTCTCATACTTACACAGGAATGGAAGCAGCAAGATAAAGACATCTTTTTGATGGTGATGGCAGGACTTTGCCAGTCCCCTTTCTGTTGGTACTCTTATACCACAGGCCTGCGTGGAACTACACAGATTTCCTTGAAAATAGGCTGAAATTATACAGCTATTTTCCCCTTCGACAATCAGTTCATTTTTTCACCACAAACTGGATAGGTGTCATGCCAAGGTGTGGCCTAGAAAAAGTCTGGGTTAAGAATGCATAGGAAAATGTGCAATGACAGGCTCATATTCAGGACCTTTTTCAAGATCATTTCAGAAGCCAGGGCTGAGCTCTGACTTGGCCATGGTACTGGGTCTGAATATATTCTGATCCTCCTCTTCGTGTCATATAAAAGATTAGCACCATTTAGTTCTTGCATGCTTCCCGAGATTGAAAACAAGAGTGACAAATTGAGCCTTAATGCCAGCAGATGTAGCTCCATTTGTGCCAGTGAACTTTTAGTCATTTCTCCTGCAGCTATGCTTGCCACAATGAAGCTGTGGGAGCTGTGGGAGCTGCCTGCAAAACGTCATTTTACTCAAATAATGCTTTTTATGGAAGTCTGAGAATAACTCTTATCACTCTGGTGGAGGCATTAAAGATGTTTTGGAGTTTGGGTTATTTACATAACTTTACAACATTGGATTTGTATAGAATCACAAGAAGCTTTATGATCCATATCAGTTTATGTTGAAACAGCCCTTTAAATACTGCAGTTGGGAATATTCCTATGACCTTACTCCATCATGTAGTTCTTGGCTGTGCACTTGTGCTGGACTCCATTCAGTCCTATTAAACAGGTCTTACTGCAACAACTTTTGTTTAACAACTTCAATTAATGTGATGAAGAAGCTGATTTTTCACTGTTTTCCTTATCTTTGTACCAGTCAAGGAATGTGCTTAGGGGAAGAAAACCTGAAACAAAAGCCCACCACTAACACACTGAAGGATTTATCTGAAAGAGAAGGAAGCCCTAGGGAACCAATTTAATACTTCCACTTTATCTTCTCATCCTGATATGTTCTGGGAAGCATTATACTGTCACTACACTTTGACTAAGCAGAGTGCATGAGAGCATACACTGGCCAGAGGAATAATCCTCTTGCACAGTTATGGCTGACATATAAGCTAATCACAGTCAGCAGCCTTGTTAAAATATCATTGTGCTATTGCCATTTCATTTGAAAGCCTGCTTCTGACTGGAAGCAGACATAACATCAGCAAAGCTATAGAATCATATTCTTCCCTATTACCCAGGCACTTTGATTGCAATGTTTACTTAATACCTGACCAAAATATTACCTTGCTACACTTGGGCTGTATTGAGCAAATTCTGTTGCTACCCTGAGCAAATACTTTTATTAACACACAAACCAAAGATATTAACAATTTTTCAGCAATAAGAGGTTGCTTCTAAACTTTCAATGAAGTTGTTCTCTAACTCACAGGCACTCAATGTATTTTACACAGACTTAAGAAACATCTGTCATTAGTTATGAAATTGTCCTCTTGCTACTTGAGCGCTGACTTTGTATTTTTTCTGCAATATTGTTCTTGTTTCACTTTACATAATGATTTGGGGAAAAAAAAAAAAACCTACCTGATTTCTTACTATTGCAAGGTTACACTGTAAAAGTGACACATTTGTTTTCATCTGTTTTCTTCCAGGTGCTTATTATGGTTTTAGCTTCTGGTCTTCTACTATCATATGAAAAAGTTACTGAGTATATGAATGGTGGAGGTTGGAGTGGATGTTCTGCATACCTTGAATGCAGTTGCTACTATATGTTCCCTGTAGTAACAGGGAAACTAACTAAATAGCCCATGTTGCCAGCTGATCTTTCCCTCCCCAGCACCATGCAACTATGATGTAAAATACAAAGGCTTAGTATATAAGTTTTAAGTCTACAATCTAAAAAAATCTAAAAGAAAGCCTGCTTGAGAGAAAATGTTACAGAACTTAGAAGTTGGAACGCAGTATTGCTATAAAGGTGGTTGTATGGCTCCCAGTTCAGAGCTGGCTTATGCCAGCCAGCTGACAGCATATTTTACAGCATGAAAAAAACAAAGATCAAATTTTCACACTAAAACAAAAGATGTCTTCTTTAGCTGGGTGAAAATATAATCATGCCTTATAAATGTACTTGTTGAGATAACAGGAGAAGGACATAAGACATATCTAAAAGAAAAAGTACAAGAATAGAACAAGAAAAAATGACCAGTAAGGAGATGTTTTTTCTGACCATTAGAGCAGTCATATTTTGAAGCAATAACTATACAGTGTGGACAAATATCTAAACTAATTTTAAGATACAGCCAATCAGTTCACAAAAGATATGATCTACTTGTCTCTAATAGCAAGACACAGGACTTGATGAATGTTGCAGATCCCTTCCTGTCCTGGGTCCTGTTCATTTCATCAAGCCTTCGTGTTTTAGTTGGGTGTTATTTTCAAAACAGTTCTGAGTCAGCCTTCCTGAAAATTTTGATTTATCCAGTCATCAGGACAGAAAGACTGGAAATGACTGCTGACCTGCAATTTATCCCTAGAAGGAAAGAACTTCAGTTCCTGCTGAGAAACTCCTTGATCTCAAGATTCTCTCTTTGAATGCATTTCTTTCTTTTCATCCTCTTTCATCTTTCGATCTTAAACAACTACATTTTATTGATCCATATTTCAAACCCATCATCACTCATTCTCTCTGCTGCACTAACAAGATAATAAGTCCTAATTTTCAAGTTGCCAACATAGCATATGCAGTACTCACCTTTCAAAAAAATTACAAATTAGAGTGTAGGGATGATTAAAACATGAACGAAATGCAGTGCATCTGTCAGAGCATCCTCTCTTACAGGTAACAACCTGTCTAACATCTCTTTAAGGGATGTAGCTAGTTTCCAGAGGTCTAAAGTCAAATACATTGACTTAAAAAGTACCTTTAGAGCAAACTGCAGAGCTCTGTACTTGGCAATTTAAATGACTGACCATTCAATTTATGAGCATTCTCAGCAATAAAATTCAGCCTGAACTTAATAATAGCACATTTTATGTGACAACGATGACAATTATAATCTATAGTTACCGCAGTCATCCTTTGGTCTGGGGGAAGATGACACTATTAATTACACACACTTGCCATTTGTCAGACTTAACTTGGCAGGCGATTGAGCTCTGAACCATCTCCAGCTTGACTTCTACATTTTCCATTTTCTAATCCACTGGAACGAAGATAATTAGAACAGAGAAAAATGAGAGGCTTTCTTTTTCCTGACTTGTTTAAAGATGTACCAAACCTCTACCACATTAGTGGCATATTCAGTAACACCACAGTCACCTTAAGGCTGGGCCACTTCAGTTAAGGAGCTGCTGGCATTTACTTCACAAAAACTATGCTCCAGAGGCACTGCATTTCTTATTCATTTTAATTTGCATTGGATGAAATGCAACATGGAAAGGCTCTCAGCCCATATGTAACTTTCACATAATTCCAACATTTCTTACTATTTGTGTCTGGAATTTTATGTTCCATGCTTGTTGACATTTCTAACCTTCCAGGGGAATTAAAATACATTAACTTTAAAAAGATCTTTAAAATATTGTAAAAAAGCATCTCTCTAAATTCTTTATCAACTGAAAAGAAAATTGTTGATTCCAAATTAGGAAATAAATCTCTATTTAGGTAATCAAATCTCTGTTTAGACAATATCTAAGTACTTTCTTGTTCTGTACCTAAGAATGCAATTTCACATAAGGATTCAGGGTCAATTTCTACAACAGAGACAAAATAAAGTATATGCATTAATGTTTTCTTGATGTTAGATTTTGGGATCTTTCTGGTATAGAAATTTTGGAATAGATTTGGAATCTTTCTGGAAGATTCATCTAAATAATTCTCCCATACAGTTTCTCTAGTACATACTTACCTGCTGAAAAGAAGAAAAAAACCCAAAAATAACCCCAAAATCTCCACCCCCTATAAAACAAAGAAACAAAACAAAATTTTAAAAGCCCCAAACCAACCAAGCAACCAACAAACACCTAACAGACAAACATTGATTTTTTTTTTTGCCCAGCCAATCCAACTCTTCCTAGTAGGCACTTAAAAGGAAGAAATTCAAAGTATTAGACTCAAGAAAACAAATTTAGTGGTTTTCAGCTCACAACAAATGGTTAAAACAGAAAAGAGAAGGAAGCAAAGCATTTTAAGTTGAAAGACCCTCGTAAAAAATTGTTGTTCTTGTCTTTCTCCTACAAAGCTCATCCAACGCTCATAGCTGCAGCAATAAGCAGGCAGAAAATCTGTTTCTGGGGCCACAATGCCTCAGCTGTTTGAGCTGCCCTGAAGTGTGGACCAAGTCCAGCACACTTCCTTCTCCCTGTCTATTGCAGTAGCCCTGATGTTCACCTGGCCTCACAGAAAGCAGGGTCAGAGAGAGTAATCCTAGCAGAACACCTTGATCTCGGACAGATTAATTGCATGAGGAATAACAAGGAATTAATAAATCCTCACAAGGTCACAAGGGAAGAAATGCATCAAATGAGAGTAGAAGATGATCCAGGACCTCTATAGGCTCCTGTGGAAACAAAGGAAGTTGGAGTGTTTCATAGGTAAAACACACACTTAAACTCTTCCCAGTAGTATTCAGCCACATGAAATTCAGCCATGGTTAAGTTTTGCAAAAACTTGCAAATGTTTGCTCTTCAGCTCTGTTGGCTGTTCTGTCTACAGAAAATTCAAACAGAGAGATTGCCTGGCCATCATCTCAGCTGCTAGTATTGATGTCTCACAATTTCATATGTACCTACTTTAAAAAAAAAATCCAATTTTAGAGATGATAAAGTTTTCAGAGCTATTCTCTGTACGTAAAGATGAAAATATGGCTTGAACTAGTGACATTTAAAGAAATATTGTTTATGCTGAATAGGCTGTTTTAAGTTCATACATCAGTTTTAAGCATTCAATCATGAGCAGTATTTATTGTGGATTGCATCTTATTTCTGGATTTGAAGGTATAGGACTGCAATACTGGATGCTATTTAGAAATAATTCAAGGCCTTAATATTTGATCTATGCTGTATGTCTTAAAATAATATTAAGTAAGTGTGTCAGGGGAATTGTTGTGGGGTGATAAACCAAAAAGTAATCATTAAAACTGAATAAATCCAATACTTGAGGCAGAACACTTTCAGAGTAGTCAGATCCATAATCTCAAATACTACTAAATATCCATTTTCAAATATCTACATTTAATAATCAGACTGCTTGGCAGAGCATTTTTAGAGTACTTAATAACATTTGTGGCTATAAATCAAGTACACCAAAAATATTTCCTCCTATTTAATTTAAATCCCTGATTACAAATCCTGCAGTTTTCTATTTGAGACTGTTCCTCTCAGCTTTGGCCATGAATTACCATTGTTCCACAGAGACACACACAAAAGGCACACCCACACAAACCTGTGCATATAATACCACACAAAATGTCCTAGTAGGATGGACTGGATGAGAAAAATTGCTGCAACGTGCCTTTTGCTGCACAGCCAAGGAAAATTGTAAAGCCCCAAAGTTATCAACTCAGTTCCTATCCACGTCCTATTTAACAATCCCTCAGCATCCTGTGCAAGCAGTACTTCCATGGAGACTTTGTGAAGCTATTAAGAGTTCTGGAAAAGACCTTGTTAAAGTTATGTAACAAAGCAAAATGGATCTATGGGGAGATTTTCTTTCTCAGGGTGCATTTACACTTTTATTAGCATGCTTTTGAGGGGATAAAAAAAGTAAGATGCATTAATATAGATAAACATATACAGACAAGCAGACAGAGACACAAACACATTTTCTTGTTTGTTTGTACTGTGGCACTAATAGTAACAGCAGCAATAAAAATTACAAAGGATTTAGAGTGAAGCTTTACTGCAGTTTGTACAAGTTCCAGTGCTGCTTTGTTATCAGCAGAAACTTACTTTCAAGCTAGCAAAAGTTATGCCTTACTGAAGAAGCAATATTTTGAAGTTTTGTGTTTTGCATTTCTCAGAAAAGTGATGCTATTCAGCTGCCACTGGATTGAGGTTTCCAGGCCCCAGCAGCTGTCCAGGCTCAGGGGCTGCCCTGTGCTGCAGCTGCCTGTGGACAGCCCCTGTCCCTTGGGCCAGGGGGGCTGCTGAGACCTCAGTGTGACACTCCCACTTCCCCTCCCCTGACACAGGAGGCTGTACAATGAGGAGTTTGCATTCCTGTGAAATCTTGAGAAATAACAGCTTTGCCTACATTACATGGATGGAGAGGGGCTTTCAGGAGCTGTAGGTGTTGAGATTGCCATGCAGAGAAATATCACAGTGTTTATCTACTTGTTTCAATCCTGTCCATTAGTGGCTCAGCAAAATCCTTTCTTTCCAATTTACTTTCAGATGTTTTGGCTCTCTCTTGCTCCTTCATGTTTCTCTTTTCATAAGAATAAACTGCAGCTGTTCCCTCTTGTCCTAAAGCCAATTGCACAAGAGATGGAAGCTCACATAAGAACAAGGAGGAATCTTCCTGCCAGCTGCAGCCTTGTACACCCAAGCAATGCCCTTGTGTGTTCAAACTGCATCTACAGACCCCTGCAGCCACAGCATGACTGAGCTGTATCTTCTATATGTGGGATATCCTGATCTCTTCTATTTTATCCTTCTAAGCTAAGTATTTTCTGCTGCTCTTAGCTATGGAATGAAAAAAGTTTTTCTTTGTCTTTCTGCTCAGTGGGTGTTCAGTTAGTACCAGTTCACTTTTTAAAAAAAATCTCTCAACTCCAGTATTGCTGGATTTGTCTCAGAGCCCTTACCCTGCATTTAGCAGACTTTGCAATGATGCTGGCATTCTCTACCAGACATTCTGCTGAGTAGATTTGGAACTTCAGACATGTTGACATGTAGAATCTAATACAAACATTTTGGGCAACATGAAATAAGGTCTGTGGGTTTCTAGGTTCAGCAAATACAAATTAAAATATACTCTGTTTTAAATTAGATCATACTCTGTTTTAAATAGAATGTGCAACCTCAGAAAAATCTAAGTCAACATTTAAATGTACTCCTTGCAAGCATATATATTTGTCTCCCTGCCTCCTCTGACATCCTGATTTATTCAACATTTCCTTTACATTTGTTTATGTCCAGCTCACCTTTAGGGACTCTATTAAGGAAACCAAGGATTTTCCATTTGCTAGACTCATTATTGGCTCATTGTTCACAGTAAATAATCAGACCCACTTTTTCTTACAGGTTTCTGTACAAGTTTGTGTAATGTTTGAACAGCAGTGAGGTCTTCTCCAGGAGCCCTCAGTTGTAGTGGTTCTTGTTTTATGTAGTTATTTTTCTTATCCCAATAATCTACATTTTTTCAGATATAATTTTACCCAAGCATTAGCTCCCCATTAATATTTCATAGCAGTTGCACCAGTCTGCACTGAAGTCGTTCATTTTCCTCCATCAACTTCTATATTTTGCCTCTATATAGAATTGTTCTTCACTCCTTTTTGTATTTCCTTTCTGGTAAACATGCACCAGACACTGCCAGTGGGCTTGCTGGTTGTATTCATTTTGCTGGTTCTGATTGCATATTCCTGCAAAACACTAATCTATCTTGCAGTTGGTTTCATATTTTCCAGTTGTGGACATATCTTTGTGTCCATGTACCTCTCGTGTTTCATGATGTTGTTATAACTTCACAACTTCACAGACACTTGCTCATTAGTGTTTCTCTGATATATCTAGCTGATAATAACCCTAACCCTAACTCATGTTTCCTTAGTCAATGTCTACTGTATTTACCTTTTACTTTCTAGCATTTTAAAGTATTTTTAATATTTCCATTAGTCCAGGTTTGATATATTGGTTTAGATCTTTGATTTCAATCAAAATAAAATCTCAATAATGAAATCTGTCAAAGTAGCATGATCTCATGCCTGATTTTCTAAGTTAACATCAGTCAAGAACCTTCAAAAGAACTTTTCTTCCTTTCACTGTTTTATTTGGACCTATGTTTCAACAACTTTGCTTTACTTGAGAATTGAGAACTTTGCTTTAATTGAGAATACAGTATTCATTCTAATTCATCCTGGCTTGCATGCAGACAGTTTAAGATCTGTAGCCCCATGTCCAGAAATAGCAGGGAAATGCTAACTTTTCTAAATCTTCTTTCTCAAAGAATACATCTGCCGGCATCTAGATAGCACATCCTTACTTCACTCTTTTCCAGGACTCTGCTACAGCATTTCAGCCAAAGTTGATTTTATTTGGGATTTTTTTTAATGGTCCCACATCTCTTTTAATTTGCTTTCTCTCACTTCTGGCCTTTGCTTTGGATATTTACTCTTTTCCAAGTATCCCCTCTGGTACTATGCAGTATTTACAATTTTTAAGGAGCCTTTAGCTTGACACACAGCGTAAAAAGCTATATACAAGTGTCTGCCACATGCCACTGATTTCAGCAGGCTGCCTGAGCAGCCCTGACACACGCCACCACAGCCTGTTCTGTTCTTAAAAGGCAGTGACACATTCCCTTACGCTGACAGCCTAAAGTTGTCCTCTCCAGGACGCGATAGTTACTCAGAAAACTTGCTGAAGTCAACAAGGCACAATTGAAGTACACACTGAAGCTGTTGGGAAACTGTCTGAGCATGAGCACTCCCAAAATGGGTTTTGGAGAGAGTGGTTGATCAAGCTAGGAAGCCAAGAGAATTCAGACTTTGTTGTTTGCAGCATTAGAAAGAAATCCCCAAGTTACCTTCTTCCCTACTTCCACTCCTCAGCTTCGAAATGAGATGCTAAAGAAGAAAAATTAACATCTACCCTCTCAAGCTGTTGCATTCTTGGGACCACTATTGAGAAGTGACAAACAAAAGAGGTAAAATTTACCATATAAGACTTTTAATTTCTATTTTACTTTTGCATCTATAGTGGTTTGTATTGTTACTTGAAAAGGCATAGATATTAAGTTGCTTAATTAGGTAATTATAACAGGTCTGTGATCATTTTCTTCATAAAAGAAAGTGACAATGGAAAAATTGCAATGTGGCAAAATGGAACAACATATACTTTCACTAAAAAAATTCTTTCCAAGCTCTCTAGCAGGTATAAAAAACCACACCAAAAAAAAAAATCATCACAAAAAAAAAGCAAACGACAAACATAACAAATATATAAATAATATTTCACCCCAGGGAAAGCCTTGAGGCAAAATCCTGGTCAATAATCCAATCAATTTTTCATTATTTTTTTTAATTTTTAGAGAAGGAGTAGGGACATGAAGGGAGTTAAACATTTATATATCACTGATGGTAGACTCCAGAAAAGTTGGATCTGAAGCAAATAAGGCATAATTTGATTTTGAGATGCACTTTGTCAGACAAAGCAGAAGATATTCAGACTTTAGCCTGAATAGCAGAATTCCCTGCAGTGAAAAGAAGAAATGATTAAGTGGATGAAGACAAGGCCCCAGAGGTGAAAGTTCTTAAGGTTCACAACTTTTCTTTTCTCATACAGTCCCTACATACATAGAGTTGACTTCAAATTCTGGGGCTCTTTGCTGCTGCTTATCTTGGACATCTCTGAACCAATTCCACAATTTCATAAGCATTAAAGCCAAACCAGGAGTTTTACACTTAAATCATCTTGTTCCACCACTATGCTGGCCTGAGCCATTTTCATGCCTTTTACCATCTTTATTTGAAGAAGCATTGTCCAAAAGAGGTTCCCAAAGTTCATGGCTTTTATTTTCTTTGTGGTTAAAGAGCATTTTAAGGGAATTAGATGCCTAAATATTCTTTTAGACTATAGTAGTCTTCTACCAAACATAATTTTAGATCTCTGAATGTTAGTATTTATTTATTTGCAACTTTCTATTGCCCAGCAACTTGTCATATGTTTACTTACAAATATAAACCAGCATATTATTTCTTTTAAAATGTCAATAAGGACTTCATTCAAAGACAAGAAAATTCAAAGGAAATACTCCTTTTTCTTTCAGTTCTGCATTGTATTAGATACTGATCTACTTTGTTAGGCTTTCCCCCACCATTACATTCATTTACAGCAGCAGAAACATTGATAGCAAGTACAACAGAGGGAAGATGCAACAGCTCACTGTTGCCAGAGGGGATTGTCCTGTAATTTTTAGCCAGGCCCCATGAGAGCACAAGCCTCAGACAATAGAAGGAGCCTTGGTGTTACAGGCACAGGACAATTCTGGATGACCTGGAGCAGTAAACACAAAGGAAAGTTGTTTGATGGTCAGCATGGGAATGCCGCCTTGGAAGCGGAGCAGAACCAGGTGCAGAATGCAGCCATGCCCAACACATGTGAAACCTCCAATGCATGGGGGAACAAAGGCAGGACAGGAAGGTGCCATCACAGCCCTGACAGGCTGTGGGATGATGGAGGAAGAGAGAGAAGGATCACTCCCATTCTGGGTTTCCCCACTGTGGATGCACAGCCTGATCTGCACCTCTGCCCTCCCACAACAATCCTCCTTCCTTATTTTGTAGGACCCACAAGTTTTTCTGCTGCAGCAACTGAACATAGAGTGCTTTCTTTTCCTGTACAGCTGGATCAAATGGAAATATAAAGAAAAACATGCACTTGTCTGTCTTTTCTGCTCCAGCCTTCTCATGTAGAAAGATGACTGACACCTCAGCAATGAGCCAGGCTAAACTCAGATACAGCAGCTTCCTGCTTCCCACACACTTCCCTCCCTGTCCTCTCCTGTCCTCACTTCTCCCCAGCACTTTGCTCCCCCTGTGTCAGCCCTGGCCTTAGTTTGTGTCCCTTGGGTTTCAGCTCACCATCGCAGCCAAACAAGGGCCAGCCTAACAAACTGGATTAGCTCATCTAGGGCCAGTGCACGCCTGCAGCAGCACCAGGAACAGGAATACCTTCCTAAGCAGGGAAGGGACTGAAGGGAGGAAGTGACAAGGTGAGGAAGAGCAGGATCACAGCTCTCTGTTGCAATCAGCTCAGCCCTTTTCAGCCATTCCACTTTTCTCAGCATTGAATCCTCCTGACAGCTTTCCAACACTAAACATATCATTCCTTATCACTTTGTTGCAGCAGTAAGTATTTAGGAAATATGATATAGAATAAAAAGCTTATATTTGTAACAGCAAACTTTCATATATACAGAAAGGAAGAATATTTTTCACCAAGCTTTTACACTAATTACAATTAAATTTCAATTAGAAAGCTTTCAAAAATTATTTAAGAGATTACACACACCAAAAAAAGCATTTAAGTACTTCAAAGTTGTACTTAAATGGTTTGGGCTTTGGTTTTTTTCAAACCAATATAAAACTGTTAGGATTGCTCCTATTATACCTCAAAACTCCAAGCCATTTCAGCTGTATCTGTAATAAGTGTCACATTTTGGCACCTGTAACACTCAAAGGGGTTTTTTAAAGGTTTTTGTAACAACTACCCAATTTACTGCTTAAATTTTGATACCTATATGGCCACAAACCTTGATCATTTGCCTTGACCAAGGCAAGTCCTAAGGTTTATCCCTATCTTCCCTTTGCAGTCAATGGGGCTAAATTGTCATTGGCTCCTAAGGGAACTGTTTTAGAATACAAACATATGCACAGGCAATATTACTACCATTATAAAATACTAGGCAAAGTACACTTGGCCTCATGAAATGCTTTTTAGGCAGATATTAACTAACAACTACAATGCTCAGTTTCTCTAGAGAAACTCTAAATTTACTTGAGAACTGTAATCAGGTTTTCTATTCCACAGGCTTCACTCTGAGGTGCTTTTGCAGAGCAACATTAATTTTGATTTTTTCTTTTTAGTATGAAGGGGTTTGCTTCAATGTCTGTGAACTGCACTAGACATTTTTTGCTCCTTGTAGAATGGTGGTGATAAACACATTTACTGTTGTAATACATAAAAATAATTCTTTTGCATTATTGCACATGGCATCAGCTACTGCATTTAATGACCCAGTATTTCCCTTTTCATTCACTGATTACAGCAGCAGTCTGGAAAAGACACCAGTGGTCTTGTAGAGATGGATATTATTAAAGGAATAAAAAAAAAATTAAAGAGACATTTCAATTAATCAGATTAATCTACCTACTAAAACATAGAAATGTTTCAGTAGGTTGTTTCTGTAAAAAATAGGTCTAGAAATTCAGTTTTAAACATATGAATTCTCTAAGGCTACAGATCTATCTGCCTCTAGACATTAGTCACTACCATTAAGAAATGCCCAGTCTGTTACACGGAGGAGAATATATTCTATTGGATAAAAATTACTGCAGCTTAATCCAGTTAATCTTAGTTGGTGATTTAAGTCCTAGTTGTGTCTTAAGCATGTGTCTTTTCTGAGGCAGACATGTTAATTTAGGACCTAGAGACATTATAGTAGAATTGTGCTATTTATTAGGGAAAACTAAAAGTTGGTCTCTTTCCCTGAACAGGCAGGCAGATGTGAGGTGTTTTCAGGCTGGTATTTGCTAAGATTTTGAAAAAACATAGGGAATAAAATGAGTTATTGCACTGGAATAGTAAATGCATAGTTGAAAACAGCTGGAACCTCAAGGAGCACAGGCATGCCAAAAGTGAGAATGTAGGAATAAAAGCATCTCTAGCAAGAGGTTCCAGCAACATTCCACTGCTGAAGGGCCAGAGACACCTGGATGACACTGTTGGTTTTAGTTAGCCTTGTAAGGAGCGGGGATTGGGCTAGATGATCCCTCTGGGTCCCTTGCAACACGAGCAGTTCTATCATTCTGTACATCACAAATGTTATATGGCAGAATAAATTAGGGAGCTAATTACTCCTTCTTGGACAAACTGCTGCCTTGTCAGCTGGGGCATGACCATCATGCCAAGACACCTCTTCCCACAAACATGAAAGCAGAGTTATGCTGAGTCAGGAGATGAGACACTGGAGGAATTACAGAGCCAGACTTTGGTGCTTCTTCAACAGAAAAGGGTTCATCTGCTACTCAGAACCCTTCTGTGGGTTAGGTAGTATGGATCTGGATTTTAATTTGTACAGACTTTGACATGATGACATGGAGAATATAGATGCTCATTGTCTAAGATTATTGCATTATCATGTGTTTGGAAGAATCTTCTAAAATGAGGGATTCATTCACACCTTTAGAACTGAGAGACATTTAACTCTGTGTTTTGGAAACCCAAGTAATTGATTTACACTGCCTGGCTATTAGCTAGCAGAAACAAGGAGTCTCACAAATTACTTATTTTCTGTATTGAGAAGTCACCTCAACAGATTGTCCCAGATGTAACTCCCTGTGCCAATTGCAAAACAATTTAAAGCTCTTATGTGTGCTGGGATATCTTAAGTGAATAAGTTCCTTTCTACCACCACTTGGAAGTGATTTCTTTTTTAAGTCAGCAAAAAGAGTGACAAAGCTGTTGGCTCCGGGAATTGAATTGCCTTCATGGAGGATTGAACATACTGCATGAAGCTGATTAAAATATAAAAATGCAGGGGGTAAAGCTGTTTTGTGTCTAAAAGAACATGAAGTTTTGGAAGTCTTTATTTGTTTTTCTCCTAATCTTAGCTGGAATGTGTGTGATGGATCAAATGTTAAAGTCTGATAATGGCTAGATCAATTCAGTTTTTCTCCCTAGCTAATAGTTCTATGGGGTATTCACTAGGCATATACATAAAACTTGCTTTTCTTGAATGTGTATATTGTGAATGAAAGCCTGAAAGCTGCAGCTTTTTAACTTTTGAGTGATTGATATATATTTTATCCACATTGTTGGCAGAAGACAAAATTATGACAGATTTTTCTGCAACTTGCAAAGAAGATGTAGTCTGCAAAAGTTCTTCAACATTCATATTTAAAGATATTTGAAGTTGCCTGTAAATTTAGGGTGCTGGTAGGAGGGCATGTGGGAGGAATGTCATTCTAGAGATAAAAAGCTTAATCGAAGTCTTTGGACTCTTACTGCTGCAAGTAAGGAATGTTTAGAAGTTCAGTCTGTTCTTTAGGCTCTCATTAATGAGACATTTGGTTAAATGTTTTCCTTTCACTTGAAATAGAAATTCAGAGCTACAAAATGCACCCTATCCCCCGCCTCCTCTCCCTCCTCAAGAAGTTATTTTGTTTAGTAAATGGATGCTAAACTGGAATGTTCAGTAATTTCCATTCTCTTCAGATTAAGAATTCTTATATCTGAGCTATCATATTCACAGATGCCTTAGCACAGATTAGAAATGAAATAAAAATAGCTGGGAGAGCAGAAAACTCTCTTTGTGAATGGGGAATCACATTCTGCTGCATACCCCAATGTAATAACTGGTTATGCAGGAAGAGTCCCTCAACATATTTTAAAATAAATAGTGGATCTATAATACATTCAGAAGAGGGAACAATTTGTTTTTATCTACTTCAATGCAGCATAAACAACTTCACATACAACCTCTGAGACTGTGAACTCAAAGAGAATTTCCAGAATATAACCCTTCAAGTTTCTTCAGCATTGTGTTTCAGCAAGAAGGCTGCTGTAGATAAAGAAGTTGTTTTCTCCTTTTCAAAGAATCAGACAGAGAAAAGCAGAGTTTGGACTATTCCCCGCTACCAATTTTTTTTTTTTTTCTATTTTGGGCAAGGATGCCATTTGGGTTGGCTGAACCCCTGTGAACATCACAACCAGCCTGGCTGGTGGAGCAACTATCTTAGATTAGGATAAATTGAACCCTTACCCCCTATACATACCCAAGAGTTTCTGCTCCCACTGAAGTCATCAGGAAGGCAGAACATGCAGTGCTGAGCACATCTGTTCCTGGGAGGTATTGGGGTCCTGGTTTCCCTGTGAGCAGAATGGCACTAAAAGGCCACAGAAGGAAGTTGCAGACCTGAGAACAAGGAAAGGAGACAACAGAGGTACAGCACAGCCAGGGGGTTCTGAGAACTGGGACAGGTTTTGCTGGGGCCTCATTTCCAGTGCCTTCAACCCTGCAGGCTCTGCCTGCCATGAGAAGGGAGGATCTCAAGCAATTAAAGGCATCAACGTGCCCTGTGAATCTTGCCAGATGTTCTACTCTGTCCTGTCCATCCAAAAGAGAGTTGTGCCAGATGGTGAGTGATCCTCTCACAGCCCTGCTGAATATGTTATGTCTTGTACAGTAACCCTACACAGGTTGTTGTGGAAGTACCACTTATGGTGGATAATCTTTTCCAAAGCCCACTGGATTTTGGCATCTGACACCCTCGTACTTCTGTGGTTTCTGCAACACCAGAACTAAACATGACTTGGAGCACACAGTCCTCAGCAGGATTCAATCTACTGTATTGAGGGCTGTACAGTGCTCACAGCAGCATGCATATGGGGCTAATGCACAAGTATTTCAGTTCTTCTCACTTTAAACAACATTGTATCTCCAATGGTCAGAAGAATAACAGGACTCAGCTTCCCTGTTGAGTGCAGGGACCTTTCATTCCTATAAAATATATTAATAGGGTTCAAATGCCCAGTTTCCTCAAAATGAAAAAGTATATTTATAAAAATCATACTTTTAAGAGAGGATTTTGCTCCTTCAAGGGGCAACAAACACAATTTCAAAAATATAATGATTCTGAGTTATCTTGGCACCATAAATAACTAGACAGAATTTCTTTCTTACTTTGAGGAGAAGCTTAAAAGAATCAAGAGCTAAGCACTCACAGTAATACAGAAGTAATAAATAATCCCTTATTTTTAGCCACAGTCTGTAACATTTAAAAATCAGCATTTTTCAGTATATTAAAAATTACTCCTCTTTCAAGCATGTGTGTGGGAGTAAGGGGAAGTGGTCTTTCTTCATTTATCTGCTAAGTGCTGACTTATCAACCAATGGAACCACCCTTAGCATGATCTGAGCTTCACTCCTCCAACCTTGGAAGCACAGCAAACCATCTGCTACTCCTTGGGAAGTGCTGATGTGTATGCACATATGTATGTGTGTGACAGAGAGTAGGTGCAGGTGTGTGTGTGGATATGCATGTGTGTATTTATACATCACTAATTTTTTACTCTGTAACTTTGCCTTTCTCCAGATGACTAATCCTAGCCTAATTAAAGCAAAAAACGTTCTTATTGGTAAAATGTATGCATTTATTTCTAAGCTTTCAGTGTCAAATGACTTGGTTAGCTACTCTGCCTAGGCATGCAGCATGATGAGTACCTCGGTTGATAAACATTAAAGTGACTTTTCTGGGACCCTCTAGAATACCCCCATGTAGGGGTGGCTGTTCTTCAATTTACCATTCTCCACATCTGGCAATGAACTATGCCCACCAGCACATGGTGTGACCCTAGACAACACTCCCATGTTCCAAGGTCCTCAGGCACAGCCTCCCTATTCAAAATTAACACAGAATGGGTGTCAGGAGTTAAAGAGCACTATTAGACAGCCCAAGGCCACAGAAGGAATTTTCCATAAGATAAGTTATCACAGTGGAAACTTGAGGTAAGCAGAGAAGAGAAGAATTTGCAGCGGGAGGGCACTGATTCCAGCCTGGCAGAGGCAAGCTCTGGTTAGTACATCCTTAATAACACATCTGAACAAAAATTCCCACCATGATAAACTGTGTGAAAGGAAGCAACTGCTCAAACACGAATCACTGGTCAAACAAAGACCATCCCAGGTAATCTTCAGTCTCATCTGTGACTGCCAACAACCCCCAAAGCACCCCCAGACTGATTTCTGGGGCTTCCCACCAAAGGACTGCACATGATCCACAGTCTTGCCCCAGACAGTGTAAAATTTCCCCCCAGGGGAGGTATCTGGGCATTCTCTCCTGAACCTGAACCCATTGAACTCTGTTTTGTGGGCTTCCCCCACCCCCAAGGGTTCAAGACTGACCATCACTTTGACAGGCATCAAAATTGCAACAATCTAGTCTCATTATTGCATCCATGGGTGGTGATACCTTGCTTCTCCATTATCTACTCTTATCCTTTCTTACTCTTTCTTCCCTTTCCGTATATATTTTCTGAAGTGCTCTTAATACTTTCATGCTGCTAAATTACTATAGATAATAATAACAAAATTGGTTATATACTTCCTTTCCAGTGCAACAAAATTGTTTTAAAATAAACCTGCTGTTTACATATATATTTATAAACACTGGTCATTCTGAGTCATTTCACTCTAATCCACCCCAAGAGATTGATTAACAAGAGGCTCAGTTAGGTGGCCTTCATGAGCAGGTTGTAACTATAGGGAAGACATACATTTCCAGTACTATGTTTCTTTCCAAAAATACAAGAACAGTCTGGGATAGCTTGTCCTAGGAGAAAACTCCCTCTCTTTACAGGCAGAGCACAGAGTGGCCAGTGAATATGCCAGGATGTCTCAATTCATCGGGTGGGAAGAGAGCTTACTTGGTCTAGAAGGTTATATGCAGCTGTGCTACTAGTGCCAGACAGATGCCAAAGAACCAATGAAATCTGAAATCAGTGAGTCTGAGGAGAAATGGCTGGAGGGAGAAAGAGGAGAAAACACTTGGTCCCACAGTTAATGCAACAATGGGCTTTCAACAATGAGAAAAGAAATACAGTGTTGTGAGGCAGACAATTGATCTATGCAAATCAGTGTTACCACTCACACTTTCAGAGATTCCCCCAAAGGCTGGAAAGACCACCTTCTGCTGTCCAATCCTTTTCCCAATATGCATAGTTGCTGGACTAGGGATGTTAGAGAACACACCACTGAAGTCTACTTTTAGTACCTGCTTAAGGATCTGTTGTCCATGAATTTGTCTAATTCTTTTCTTGCAGGAACCTGAGGGATCTGCTGATACTTGTCTACCTCCACAGTCTCCTGCAAACAGCACAATGTCTAGATGGATGCCAGACACCAGCTGTGTACACCAGGGATCAATGTTAGTGCCAATATTGTTTAATATATTTATTAGTGATTGGGATAATGCACTCCCAGCAGCTTTGCAGATGATAAAGCTGGGAAGAGTGGTCGATGCACCAGATGGCTGTGCTGCCATTTAGAGGCACCTTGACAGGCAGAAAATGCTAACTTCTGTGCCTGGATAAAAATGCACCAGAATATGTTGGGGGCCACTCAGCTGGAGACACCTTGTCACAACAAGACCTGGGGATCCAGAACTGTGCCCTTGCAGCAGCAGCTGCCTGGGCTGCATTAGGAATAACACTGCAATCAGGTTAAAAGTGGTTGTTGTTCTCCTCTGCTCAGCACTAGTGAGACACACCTGCAGTGTTGTGTCTAGTTTTGGGCTACCTGTGCAAGAGGGACATGGACATTCTGGAACAAGTAGAGCCAAGGGTCGAGCAGATGGCTGAGACTGGAGCATGTCTCATTCAAGGAGAGGCTGATGGGCCTGTGCCTATTCAGCCTATTGAAGAGAAGGCTTTGCGGGAGGGATCTTCACCATCTGAAAAAATTCCTGACAATGCTAAGCAAAGATGGTGGAGCCAGACTCTTCTCAGTGACAGGGCAAGAGGCAATGGACACAAACTGAAAAAAAAGAAATTATATTTAGGATAAGTGAAAGGATTTTAGTATGAGGGTGATTAAGCACTGGCATACATTGCCTAGAAAATTTGTAGACTCCATGGAGATAATCAACCCATACGGACACAGCCCTGAACATCTGGCTCTAGGTGACCCTGCTCTGAGTGGGAAGCTGGGCTAGATGATCTCTAGAGGTCCCTTCCAACCTCATCAATTTGATGAGATATTCTGTGAAGTCTGCAAACCAAGTGTTTGGAGAAGTGCTTTCTTCATTTGTTACTGATCTATAGGTTTTGTTGAGTCCAGCCTAAATATGGTCTTGTGAAATTTGGTGAATAATGGTTCTGTATTCCCTATATTGATTCCTTTCCTGGAAACTCCTAGTTTTTTCAGTTTCTCTGCATAAACTATTATCCCACCATCCTAATTTTATTTGCCCTTCTCTGTAGCTTCTCTAACTCGACCGTGTCCCTCTTGAGATGCGGAGACTAGAACTGCACACAGCACTGAAGATGGGAGTGCACTAAGGTTTTATATCATGGCAAAAAGCTGATGTCTCTTGTTTTCAATACCATTTCTGCTGATGTCCAATATTTTGTTGGCTTTTTTAGCTGCTGCTGCAAATTGAGACAATGATTTCAGAGATCTGTCAACGATGATTCCTGAGTCTCTTTCCTGAACTGTAGCTGCAAAAAACAGCTGTATTTCTTCATCTGCCCATTCTACTGGGGGTACAACAGTAAAGACAGAGAAGCTGAGGGAAGGAAAAAAGTAGGTCTGGTTGAATGTGTACCAGTTTTCTTGCACTTGTTGTCTACTAGCACACATCTGTCTGTGCTCAGACCTTTCCCTATAGCTGCCAGAACACACTGATGGAGGAACACCTCTGTGAGCAAGTCATAATCTGCAGCACCATCTCCCAACTCCTCTGCCTTCTTTGCTTGAAGTTCACTTGCAGATGCCCCTGTGGAACAGCACTACCAAGGAAGGGAACCTGATTTCTTTATGTTCTCTCACCTCTATTCACCTGGTGGTAACAGAACCTGCCCCTCTGTTTTATTATTCTTGTAGTTGCAGTTGTGGGGGTTTTTTTTGGTTTTTTATGGTGTTTTTTTTTTAATGATAATTATAAAGGAAAATCTTCACCAAGGCTTGCATAAGGCAATTACATTATTAGCTTTCCATTACTGCCAAGGAAAGTATCTTAATTTAGCAGCTGTCTGTTACTGAGACTACTACTTGACAGCAGGGCTGACATAAATATTTATTGAATTTGCAAGGGAAAAACATCTACCAAGGAGGATGGAGTAGGATGGAGTATTCAAATTGGTGAAAAATTAGCAGCTGTTTCACTCACCTGCTTCTCCTTTTGACTGCATTACAGGGGATACACATTCAGAAATGAGTTCAGAAATGCTAAAATGATTGCCACAAGTGCCATAAGTTGAAACCACAGCTAACAAAAAACAATATTGTATTCAATGCCCAGCCATGCTTTACAGGGATTCTTATCTAACTACCTTGAAAATGGCTAAATTACATAGTGCAGGCAACTTCAACTTTTGCACTTTAGGTAATCACTGTATTTGCTACTCCTGCCACCCAATCTTTTCTAAATTTTAAACTTGTGTTGTCAAAAGGCAAAATAAACACTAGACAGGCCATCTTTAAAGTGAGAGAAGTGCTGAATGGGCTAGCATCCAAAGAACTAAGATTATAGGAATCTGTACAGCAGGAAAAGATATATGAGCAGAGTTGGACTTTTCCCGGTGAAAGGAAAGCATCCATTAAATCCTCCACTGTGCTTCAGAGTAATTTCCACAAAAAGTCCCATCTCCCCTTTCCCTGGGCATTCATTTAACATAGGAACATTCCAAAAGTGCATCTTCATTAGTTGTTTCAGCCCATACCAGTGCAGTCTTCATAGCAAGATGTCTGTATACCTGATTGAAGGGACTAAATCCTTCCTTACAGACTGCAACACTTGTGGCATCTGATAAACTGATACCAGTAGGGCCCCCTCCCTACTAAACTGAATTGTTTTTAGCCAAAGAATACCCCTCAGGTTCCCATCTGGGTATCTATTATATCTAATCTGAAAAATCACATACACTAGAGCAATCCACCAAAAGTAAGGATATGCTCAGACAGCCCTTGAGTACAGCTCTAAGGCTAAAACTTTAATCCTCAAAAATCCTGAATTCCTCATACAATTGACATCTTTTTCTGGTGAAATTTGAATTTTCTGTTTCTACATGAAGACAGCACCATCATCCCCTTAATAAAGCTCTGCCCACGTCACAGACTGTCTGACAAGCCTGCCCTTGGTGACCTTGCTTGAGCAGGAGTGTCAGACAAAAGGTCCCCTCCAACCTCAGCCTTTTTGGGATTCTGTGTAATCAGAGCCCAAGAAGGATCCTCAGAGTTACTGCCTGAATAAGGTAGATTTCTAAATGTTATTCAGTAAGTTTTCCCTAAACAGACATAAGAATGCTGGTGACTCTTAATGCTGTATGCAAAAGAGAGCTGCACAGGAAATGCAGGGAAGGACATTGGCTCAGCTTTACCAAGCAGGTCAGTGCTTTTTGGGACTTCCTTAGAACATGACAGATTTTATCTTCCCTCAGCCAAAGGTTCATACCTCCAATTTTAACATAGCTGAATCAGTAAGGGAGCAGAAATGCAGTTCCTACCCTTCCCTGCAGCATGGAGCTGTGCCTTGAAAGAGAGACAAGGGTATTGCATGAAAGAAAGGAAGTGCAGGAAATCACTGAGCATCAGTGAGTGGACTCCTGGTCTATGAAAAAGACATTAGGAAAGAGATATCTTGTTTTGATTCCTGTTCTTAGCCTTCCCTATGCATTCTGCCTAAACAAACATAAGAATGGATAAGTAGTCCTGACACTGGAACATAAAAATAAAGGCTTTACCTCGAAAACAAACTTCTCCAGCTGCCAATTTTCCAAACAAAAGCAAGGCATCCTCTTCTCCTTTTTGAAAAGGAAGGTTAATAAAATACTTCCAGGCATGAACCTTCATTTAACCCCATACAACCACTACATACTCATGGGATTGAGTGCCCAAGACAATTTCAGACCTACTCCTATAGGTACTCAGTTACACCCTCTGTTTTACATTCCAATTCTGGGACTGTCACACTTCTCCCAGTGCCTTGCAGGCACCAGAGGTACCTCATTTGCAGCTACATGTTCTAAAATGACAGCACCCAACTGAGCATCACAACACTATATGCTGCTGCATACCAACAAGAAAATTCCAAGGTCAAGGTTCTAAGCTTCACAATTTTCCAGCTGCAACACTATCAGACTTAACTATTCCTTTATGTACTTGTAAAAATATGATACAAATAAAACATTTAAGGATTACAGTATTTAAATTGTTTATCAAATGCAGAAACTTCAAACCCCTCAGAATTTCATTGGGGCATTTTTATATTTTACAAGTTTCTATTGATGTGTGGATTTAAGAATGTGGGTGGGGGACACAACTCCCCCCAAACTACAGCAGCAGTAGTTTCTGTAGCCACAAAAGCTCAATTTATTCTAACTGTAAAATGTGTATGATTTACTCTGTAATCCACAGCCATTATAAAGCACTTAAGGAATTCTCATCCAGTTATCCCTTCTGATCACTGATTTGAATAAACATGCCTAACACTATAATTTTGAAGACACCAAATCTTGCCTAGTATATATCTGACTGCCCTTAGACTATTCATTTTAATGCTTTTTAAAGACTACATAATATTATAGTCAAAGCCCACAAAGACCTGTAATGCTGTCCACATTATCTCTCTGAGCTGGCACTATAATCTCCATGTGAGCTCACTTGTGTACAACTGAGTATAACACTAAAGACTTTTTAAAGACTTACTATAAAAGGAATCAGTCCCTATTTTATCTGCAAAACTTGAGACTTCTCAATAGAAGTCCTGGTAACAAAGATGGCTCTGGCTGAGATGTAAAAGATAAGCAATGAGACTGCAGCTGCTCTCTAGTTCCCAGGGTAATTTGGGGAAAGGAACTGTGGCCTCCTATGTTTCTCTCCATGTAGTATACCTGTGTAATGACAGGTCAGACACTGAGGTGTTTGAGAAATACAAATCTATTTGTTAAATTACAAATGTTCCTTGAATAATGGGAAAAATTCAATACACCTTCCTGCTGAAACTGGGGAGAATAGAAAGCACTGATGCTTCTACAGCATGACACACCTCTAACCTCACTGAACTGTGGAACACATATATATAAACCTCAGCTATAAAAATAGGCAGCAGTAAAATCCTTATCCTAAATCAAGCTCTCTGAGATTGCTAAGTATGAGTCTTTCACAGACAAGGACCATGCAAGGCTTCTAGGTAAGGCAGGCAAAAAAGAAGTTGATGTCATTAGAAAAATATATATAGGACTTATTTGACTTACATTCATCATTTTCATTTAAAGATGGATTTGATTGCCTCTGAACCCTCAAGATACTTGAAAATAGGATGAAGTTTTTGCTCAGAACCTGTTCATAAATGAAATATTGGCTAAATTAGGAGGCTGAGAGAAAGGCAAGAGAAAAAAGAAGCTCACATACAGGCTTTGTGAAAGAAAGGTGAGAAGAAAAGGTGCCATTATATTTCCAGTTATTACAGGACATGATGCTTTACCATGCAAAGATACATCTTGCAAAGCTTATCTCTACACATGTTTTTGTTTCTCCTTTTTTTTTTTTAATAAAAAGTTAATTCAGAGCTACTTGTCTCAGTATCACAGGCCTGATGTAAATAAGAATAAAGATTCTAAGAAAAATTGCTAAAATATACATAATTTGAGAGCACTCTGCATGCTTTATTCTTGCTCCCCAAGTTTTTGAATACTAAGGATGGGTCTATTGATTTTACCACCCTCCTGATGTGAAAGGCATTTTCTGTATCTCTGCACATTGCACTACAAACAGACTATTTGAGTTAAGCAGAACTTTGGCTTTTTCTGCCTCTTTCTCAGTATGCAATCTTAAGTCCAGAGATTTGATTTCCTCAAAAATAGGATAATTTCAAGAACTTCCTATTCCTAACACAGATAAAACACAATTGCTTCATAAATCCTGCTAATCTAATTCCTACTTAAAGCCAATGGGATTCTCTTCATTGACTCAAATGGGAATTGAAGCAAATCTAGTGAAACTGGTACATCTATTGTCTGGCTCTGTTAGGACTAAAATTGCCTTTTAAAATATTGTGGAGTTTTTTTGACACTTTTCTTTCAGCTCATCTCACAAATATGAAACTATATTTTCATTAAGTTTCCTAAACACATTGAGCAGCAGCTTTTGGGTTTGGAAGTCAAGTAGGGTGCAGGGGAATGTGCCATTCCTGTCAGCTGTTTTGCCATGAATTATGGTCACCTAAGTTTTTTCATAGAAACCTTCATAATAAAGCTCATTGAGACTGTTCGGGGGGGGGAAAAAAAGGTTCATAATCCAAGGTCTGAATTTACATAGATACATGTACAAATCCAGCCTATCACTATATGTGCTACAGCCAGTTGTACTGATGAGAACTGAAATATGGCACATAACTTCCCCCAGGAAGGACCATACAGTTTTAATTGATGTAATCATGAAGTGAATTTCTATTTCATCAATAATTCTAAGTGGTTTTAAATAGTTTTCCTACTTGTTGTTCAAAAATTTTAGTGAATAGAAAAGCAAAATTTCAGCAACTACTTTATATTCATATTTCCTTTGTTTTGAATGATGATATGGAACACTGACAGGATTTGTCAAGTGATTGTGTAAAGAGATAAGATACTGTGGGGTGAGTGTCTGCTCTCTGAATTGTTTCTCTGTAATTCCCGTAGCAAAAAATACTGGTTTACTTTAAGTGGATGAGGAAATTTCATCAATTTTTCTTTACTTGTGCAAAACATAGTTTCAGTTATTTCATTAGCCAAATAAATTTTTGCATAGCTTTTATTTTCATCATTTTCTTTAACATTTCCCAACTTTTGTGCCTAAATTACAGAGGTACTACTGTACATCAGAACTTGGTGCCACCAGAACTTGGTGTGAAATATTTGACAGCACTGGCATCCAGTATGTTGCACAGTTATTGACCACAAGATTAAGCACTATCATAGAAAAATGCTTAAAAGCTTAAAGTTTCAGTCAAAATAAGCCTTTTAAAGTCTATATGGTTATACTGTTCACATCTTCACATCAAACTTTTCCTAACAATTTAGGCTGCAACTCAGGCAGTGGAACAAGAGTGGAGTTGGAACTATGGTGTACACAAAACTGCCCTAGATGGTTACCCTTAGGAAAGATATCTGAATTTAGACTTTCCATTGGGATCTTCTCTGATTTTGAAAGATTTATTATTTTGTGTGTCAGGTTGTCCTGGGAATATGGCTGCCTAATAATATTCTAAAGTATCATGTTTCTATCCTCATTTTGATGCCCAGAAATTACAGGAACAAACTGAAAATGAAGAAAACAAATCTACTGGGAAGAAAAAGATAGTGCTTCTGAACACCAAAGAAAACTGAGTTCTAATTTCTTTCAATAATTGCATAGAAAAACAACTAATTCAAAATATTATTGCCACTGAGAGAGGCATTTTTAACATAAATGTAGAATTATGTTTTCAACAGACTTCAAGTTATGTTAGTTATGAACTCTCTAATGAATACCAGCAGTCTTCTGAAGTGGAAGTCAGTACACCATCCAAAACTACTCAATGCAAGTCTGCAAATGTAGCCAGTGAAAGCTGAGGTCCAAAGAAAACCCAAAATCACAGTACTGAACAGCAGCCACCTTGGAGCTTTAGGTGACAATAGTTGTTGTCAGTGAGTGCCTGCAGAAATGACAGCCAGCAAAGGGAGTGTACTTCCACAGTCTGTCCCTCTTGACATCCACAGGACCAAAGTCCTGCTTTGTAGAAAATACAAATTTCCCCCTACTGGGGAGCCCAGTCACATTCACCCCGTATTTGAGCTTTGCCAGTCACAGAGCCAGTCCCAAACTTTAGGACTTCAGGAAGAAAACCCTGGATAACTAGGTTAAGATAAAGTTTCTAAAAATATTTGGTGGAACTTGTCAAAATGCAAGTCTTATTTCAGCATTTTTGTATTGTCTAAGGCTCGAGTCAAGAGCAATAAGAAGTTCTCACTGAATCCACTTCATATGTGGTCTTGAACTGTGATGGGATCAGGAAGATCTCATCTGTCACAGTGTTGCAATAAACTAAAAAGGAGTTATTCTCACTAAAGCTGCTGGCGATGTCAAGACAAGAAAGGTGATGTGTATTCCAAAGCCATGTTGCTTTCAGATTATAGGATATGTACTCAGAAATTCCCTTTCATAGGAATGCAAGTCAACTGATGAAAGCAGCCTTTGCTGCAACCTTTATTCAGACTTTCAGGATTAGCAATCTTTTTCTTAAGGTTGCAGAGCAGCAGCTCCAGGTGTGCATTGGAATGCCTGAATGGAGAATTTATGCAATAAGCATTGTCACTAAAATTAACGTGCTCACAAAACAACCAGCAGAAAGAGAGTCAGGGTCACACTAAATGAATGTTGACACACGTGTCCTTTGAAAGCTGATAAGGCCTTTTTTAGGTAAACAATCTTCAATGCCAGGATCAAACATAAGCTTGGAATCAGTTTGACAAGTGCATGATCACATTGGCTGTGAGAGCTATTTGTATTTTGCTATGGATTCTTTTAGGACTGTTTCAGAGCACCTGAGATGTCTGGACCCTAGAAGGTTTGAGTTTGAATTCTTCATTGCTGGGAGTCAGATCCCACTAGGATATAAACTTGCCAAGCACATCCCTTGGCATTGCTGCAAATATAAAGAGTAAAATTCATTTCTGAATATGCAGGCACTCCGAATCTGCATCTGGCCCAGATGAATTACACTTGAGTGGAAGACCCAAGAAATCTGTCTGTGAGTCAGCAGAGAGCACACCATGGATTAACTGCTTCTGAAACCACCAAGGAATGGCCCTCTGTGAGTAATTGAGCTTTGGATTTAAAAACATGGGAAGAGTTTCAAAATTATGCATAGTGGAATGAATTTATGAGGCTGTGCAGCATAAATTTATGATATATGGAAACAGATTGTCAAAAGGTATAAACACACTTTTGCACTTGCTTGCAATTATGGTATACCTATCTCTATTCACTTGCTTCCTGTGCCTAGTGCCCCTATTCTCACCAGTGGGAATGACTGTCCCACAGAATGTGATGTGGGCTAGACACTTCTGTTTCAATTCTTCATCAAAACCCACACTGACTCGATGTCTGGAGAAGATTAAGTCTTGAACAAACAAAATTCTAGCCTTCACCATCAGACATTCTTTTAAACCTGAGCAGTAGAATGCACTTTCACATTATCTGGAGATCTAAAATTTATTTCTGTCAGCTTATATTTTTCATCTCTTTTCCCTCTCCCTATGATACCAGCACAATGAGCTATGAAATTTCCATATTCAGAAAGACAAGACAAATTTATCTAGAGTTGCTCTATCTTTTCTCAAGGGTAAATGAGATAGTCTTAGCTGATGGACCACAGCTAGATTCATTCAGTCTAATTTCAGATATTTAATTGAAGCACCTAGTGGAGGTTGCCGGTTGCTCCAAACTTCTTATATAAACTTCTCAACTTCTTTCAGTTGAGAACAGGAACATCTTTGAGGGTGTTTATATTCCAACTTTGATTTCTTACATTTCCCACCAACTTGAGAAACACTGAAATTACTACAGTTATTCTAGTTGAATCCAGACCACCTAGCAGCAGAGAAATGTGAGACTCTAGGAGAATCCTCTCTTGATAACCTCAATCCCAGCTCTAAAGGCTATGTCCTTGTCCAGGCTGAAGAGGGAGTTCTGCCACAAATCACTGATTCACGGCTGGACACTTGTAACCAGTCACTGACATCTAACCACCGCTGCTCTGAGTGTGATTTAGACATTTGTTGCCCAGCTGCTTTGTTACAGTCATAAAGCTAAAGTCCTTCACTTAAATCCATTTCTGAGTCTGTCACTTATTCTCCTCCGTGTTTTGATCAATAGCTCAGAATTCTTCAATACCATCTCACTGTATATAAGAGTTTGGAATTATATCCACGTTTTGGCTGTCAAAGTGTAAAATACAAACTCATATCTAGGAAACATAATACTTTCCAGAAAATTATTAATATCTCCAATACATAAAATCCCTGGACACTCCAAGGTGCACAGCAGCTTTTTCTGATTACCCAGTACCCTACACTGCTAAATGCACTTACTGACACTATCAGAAATTGAGGGTGCTAAAAACCTACATAACTAAACAGTGCTCAAATTTTGAAAAATTATGGGGATTTCATAGACAGATTAAAGACTTACAAGAAGATTCATTTAATCATTCTTGCACAAAATGGATGCAATTTGGGTAGCAGAAGTAGGTTTTCTGCTACTGGTTGCTCTCTTTGTTTCTGCAGTTCTTTAAGCCTGAGATCTTCATGTAATTCATTATCCATTTGTGTTAGGGCTTTTCTTTTCCAAATGACCTTTAATTTTTTTTACTTCTTTTTTATGCTTTATTTTAAGATTCTGTGGAAATAATTGAGTATATGCTTCATCTACACGAGTTGTAGTTCTCCAAAATATTTTTTCCTTAAGTCTAAAAAGGTCATATCTTTCTGCAAATTTAGGAAGTGCCTTTGATCCAAGCTTAGCTGTATGGGTATCTGTGCAAAACACAAGGTATGATCTTTCTGTTGTATCATTTGCTGCATGTAGAGGAGCACCAAAAGCAACAGAAATTGGAAAGAGCAGCTTTTCTCCCTCACTCTTTGATTTCTGATAGTCTAGGACACACCTCCACACTAATTTATTTCAAGGGAACCCTAAAACTGAAGGGACGCACATGCTTAATAGATTTCATTTTGGCACACTTTAGAGAATTACATCTTGCAAAAAGGAAGGCTCTATTAAAATTTCATTTTGAGATTAATGCTAAAAAGCTCTAAAATAAAACATAAATAATGAGGAACCAATTAACATTATTTTGAAATTATTAATTTTAAAATGTTTACCTAGAACATGTGGCATATGAAATCATTCTCTGCATCTGTGTCTCTCCTCCCTTCCCTCCCATTCAGTCATTTCCCTGCCTATTGCTTAACTAAAACTAGATTTGACAAAGGGGCAAAGGTCTCTGAAGTATTTTCTTCCAAATTGCCTCATGAAAGCAGTCTATCAAAAAGAAGCTTGAGGCAAAGCCTGAGGTATGCACTCACATCTTATTAGACACTGGAGAATTGACCCAGAGCAAGCATCTCTTCTTTAGTTCTCACAAAACTATTTGTTCATCCCTTGTATCCTTGTTTAAATAATTGTTCTGTTTTGCTTTGTAAATATCAAGGCTCCATAGAGCTGCTAAGTTGAAACCCCCAGGGTGAGATCCAGGCTCTGGTGGAGTCTATCAGCATTTTACTATTGACTCTCCTGGGGTCAGGATACAACCAAAGACTTTTCTGTCTAAATGGACAAGGCAGATAAAAAAGGTGAGAGAGCAGATCAATACACCAAATAAAATATTCTCTTCAAATTATTCTTTCAGCTTTTATAGATATACACAATGTCACCATAGCTATGCCACATCTGAGCAAAGAGAGGTATCAATGACATCAGTGCATTAAAACTGCCCAAAATTTTAATTTAGCAAGGAAGCATTTATAGGGATTTCACTTTGTCTTCTTTACACCACATCTTTTCAGTGGTTGCTAAAAACAAAACTGATGATGATGCATTTTCAAAGGGTGCCCTCCTTGTACACTGATGCACAGGGACCAGCTCACACAGAAGTGCTCAGCCAAGGTTAGAGCTACCCCATGGACAACATTTCTACCACCCACAAGTCTGAGACCTCCGATGAGGGGGAACCCCTTACCAGCAATGCACACATCAAATTAGCCAGAACCTCTGCTGTCTGAGCCCATGAGACAGCAACGTGGCCCCATGAGGAGAGGTTGCTGCAGTCCTCAATATTCAAAAATTATATTTGAATATTGGCCTGTGGAAATCTTAGAAGTGGCAGCTTATACTTCTGAAAAAGTACAGCCCCTCTTACTTACTACCTATAGCACACCTGCTGCATTTCATGCAATACATACATCATGAACTCCAGCTGGAATATTTTTATAGAATGTTTTATTTTTATATGAATATTTTATAGAGAAACATTATGCAAGGAGAGTGTGGTTTCCAAACCTCCTCAATAAATACTTGCATTAATTGCCTAGTGCTCCTAGGCAACAATAAGAAAAGTGAGGGAAAGCACAAAGTTTCAGTCTACTTTTTATTGATTTTAGCTTTCCCATTCACTGTGTGTTAAATATCACAACGCAAAATCCATTTTACCAGATGCAAGTGACAATTACGCTTTTACTTTTCTAGGCTGTAATGGAAAATTGTCTCATTTAGCCATTGTAAGATTTTTAAAATGATTTCTGACTGCAAAACTGACGCAATATAAGTGTTTACTGAGTTTGCCTGAAACAAGCTGCATCAATTTAAGTTTTGATGTTAACTTCTGTTTTCTTGACAATGTGCACTCTTGTGCCAGCCTGGCCACTTAAGTACTGAGACATTCTGTGCACAGAAAATACAGAACAGCATGTAAAAAACTTTCTTTCCCCTTTCCAGTCCCAAAAAGAAAGTAGTAAAGGGACATTACTATGAATTCAGTCAAAATAATTGGATTTAAAAGCAAAAAACTAACTCAACATATTCTTATACCATTGTATACAGGACAAATGTTGTGCCCAAAACAGAAGGGAAAACACTGCAACAGCTCTTTAAATGTAAGGTGACTTACTGAATCTGCATCTTCAATGTTTTGCAGTCTGTGTATGGTGGAATTCTGACAGCATGTACCTGAAAATGTGTATATGAAATCTGATTATTCACATTCATATTCAAATTATTCTGTTACTATAGAAAAGAAAGTGGAGCACTGCCAAGTGCTTTTATAGAGTGAGAAATTAAAAACCTCATTTTTTTCCAGGAAATTTGAATGGAGAAAGTGTTAGATTTACAGTTGAACTTCATTATCTTATAGGTATTTTCCAACCTAAGTGATTCTATAATTGGGGACATGGTTTTGTGGTAGAATTGGCAGTGTTAGGTTTACTGTTGGATGATGATCTTAAAGGTCTTTTTCAACCTAAATGATTCTATGAATTTATACTAATTATTCTAAGTGATAAACAAAGCTAATGGTCCATGAATATGGCCTTTCATGTAACAGAATTTATGATTTCTAAATAGAAGAGGTGAGTCAATGCATGTGGATTTAGTATTGAAAAAATCTGAGCAGCCTGTTCATACACCCTCAATATTTTTCTACTGCTACCATAATTGACAGTATGCCAACAGGTGCCTACAGAGTGCAGGCACATTTATGACTGTAAAATAGGAAATCCTGAAGGAAAAACTAGAGATTTATAGACTGGTATAACAAATGAGGCTAGGTGCTCAGTGGGTACTATCATATCAGTGCTGAGAACACATGCTCAGATCATGGCATAAGGCATGGGGTAAAATATATGTGATCTGCTTCTCTACATGCCCAAATTATCACCAAGCTTTGCAACACTGCATGAGTACACAGAAGAGAGACTGAGACAGCAGGACTAAAGCAGGTCTGGACTGAGGTGCCTTGGAGATAAGGCTGTTCACATCAACTGCTAGAGATAACTCCTTTTCCTGCTTTTGGGCAAGCACATCAATCCGCATTTCCTTATTTAGGAAGAAAGAAAGGTAATCATAGTGCCTTGGGAAAGGAGACACAAGATCCCACCCTGAAACACATCCCAGAGCCACCTGAGGTTACTGTGGGATGCCATGAGAAGCTGGAAGTCTGGACTTCCCTGCCTACCACTACAGCCAGCCACCAAACTTAAAAAATGAAGTGGATGTTGCCCCCATATCTCTCAAAATCAGTTACCTGTTGTTGTTCTATTATTTCTCTAGAGCCCCATAATGATATTATCAGACTTCTAAAGTCCATACCTCTTTGGTGTATTCTCATGGCTGCAGATCTTCACTGACTCCTTCTGCTGCATGCTATTCTCTCTCAGTTCAGGGCTCCTCCAAGGCCCTCCCTAACTGGCTAACCTGCCCCCTTTTATCCCAGTTATCTTCATTGGTCACAGCTGCAGCCATCAAGGGCAACCGGGACCTCTGGGGCAAAGCCTCTATACAGATATTCAAATACATTTCCTCTAATATATTTCCCCCTTTTCTTTTACTTAACAGTTGTACAGATGTTCAAGTACAACACATACATTTCCCCATGACTCACAGGCCATGCACAATCCACATATTCTCTCATGACTCACAGGCCATGTACAACACACATAGCTCCTTGCTCAAAGGCCATACACTTTCACAGCTCCTTGACCCAAAGGATATGTTCTCTCGCAGCTCTTGGCCGCCTCAGCTCTCGGCTGTCTTATTTTCTGTTAACTATCACATCGGGGTCACCCATTGTTGTTCTTCTATTATTTCTCTAGAGCCCCATAATGATATTATCAGACTTCTAAAGTCCACACCTCTTTGGTGTGTTCTCATAGCCACTAATCTTCACAGCACAGACTCTTTCTTCTGCATGCTGTTCCCTCTCAGGTCAGGGCTCCCTCAAGGCTCTCCCTGACTGGCTAACCCGCCCCCTTTTATCCCAGTTATCTTCATTGGTCACAGCTGCAGCCCATCAAGGGCAACCGGGACCTCTGGGGCAAAGCCTCTGTACAGATATTCAAATACATTTCCTCTACTATAGTTACCCATGAGCACTCTTGAAGGGACAGTAAATGAGGAACAGGTGGCAAATAAGATTGGGAAATAAGCACAATATGCAATACTGGTAACCACAAGTCAGTAGGACTGACACCACGTGCTGAAATTAAGTTAGAATAGCTTGAAGAGTTTTGCTTGTTGTGCTTCTCCCTTAGCCTTGAAACACATTAAAAGGATTTTGAAGTATAGTAACTAGTCACTGGCAAGTGACACTTGTCTTTCTGTTGTTGTAAAAGGTATCATTAGAATTTCAGTTTTGTGAGATTAATTTACTTCTTCTGGAGTCCTGTGCTTCTGATAAATGCTTTGCTGCCAGTTTCTGTTTTCTGCCATAAGGGCCTGAGAACACTTCCTGTAGTCTGGGAACCCCCTGTAGAAAGCCTCCATACCAAGAACATAAAGATAGCTCTAGTCAATTTTCCTCCTTGGTTCAGAGAGATATTTAAATGTTGGCAGTTTTTATTAACATAATGTCCCATTTATTTATTTGCATTCCTTCTTAGTTCAGCAAAAAAAAAAGGATTAAAAATGAGTTCTCTTTTCATTTTACAGCAGCCAGGGATCAGAGCTTGCTTTGAGTTGAAATTGCCTTAAAAGCCCTCCTTCCCTCAATGAGAGCAGTGCTTGTAACTGCTGGTGATATTTCAGGACTTAAAAAGCACAAGACTGTGGCATGACCTAACTGATGAGATAAATTATGCTGATTCAGAGCATTATAAAATATTAATATTCCTGCCAAAGTTCAGCTCACTGACCTCCTCTATACACTGGTGAGCTCACCTGCTGAAAGGGCAAGAGCTCAAAGCCTTGACATTTTCTTTCTTTTGACAAAATAAATAACATTTCTGTGTTCTATGAAAAAAGCAAAGGAACACTGGAAGAAAAATACTGGCAAATGCTTCTCACCAAGCAATTTCTGAAATATATTCTAGGTCTCTTCTAGCCAACAGCTGAGCTCTGCTATGAAAACTTCAGGCCTCTTTCCCTTTAGCAGGATTTTTCCTCGAGCAAAGAACATCACTTTTAATCCTGCTTAATACAGATTTTTGCATGGAGCTGCTTGTGCAAATTTGAACAAATAGATTCTCATTCCCACCCTGGAGGCCTGTGCCCTCACAGTACTGCAAGGGGCTTGATAGCTGCTGGGTCTGTGGCACCTTCATGACTGGTGGCATCTCAGAGCAGAGCCTGATCATGCAGACCCCACACTCTGCATGGCCATTCTGGCACTCACCAAATCTTCCAGCCATCAGCACTCTCTAGGCCACTGAAAAGGCCTAGGATACTCAATACTACTTAAAATTCTTTTAATTTAATATATTGAGCTTTCTGGGCTGTAGCAATTTCTACTTTTAGCTTTCTGATTTAAACTGTCCCCTGAAACAACAGCCTATGAACTTACTTGGCTTTAAATTCATTTCTGTTGGGAAAGAATGGCAATTTTTGAAGAGTTTGACCTAAGTAATTCTCCATTTCCTGAAAATTCTTACTTATGATTTTCTTCCTATATTAAATAATTTTTTAATGAATGTCTCTACTTAATTTAACCAAAAGTTTTCTCAGTTCTTCTCCTGACTTCCTTTAATAACTCATCTATCATATAAAATAGCAGATCACTTCTGGTAATTTTAAAAGACTGCAATATATGTGATCTTTATATAAACAGTTCATTTGAATATCAGGGTCAATATAACTGAGTTTCATTTCAATATCAAGGGTGACTTAAGTAATTTTCTTATTGACAATGATAAAAAATGTTCATCTATTCTGAGACTCAAACTGAAGAAAGCAGGTATTACTTCAGATGCTGAATTCATCTGAATGTTGATACAATATGGAATAAGGTGAAGTATACTCAGGAAATGTAATACTTCATAATAATATTTTGATTGTATTATAATGCACAAATTTCAAGATAGAATTCACATCTTCTTTTTCACAGCATCCTTCTTTGTGATACGGCAGTCTTAAGTAACTATGGCCAAAGGCATAAGGAAGAGCAGAAATGGAAGGGTTACTTTCCAGAGACTGTGCCAGAAGAAAGCTGTTTCAATGTGAAATGAACTTTGCTGCACAAGAAACTTTTTCCTTTCCAACCCAGAGCCATGTAAGAGGTAGATTCTTACCCCTTAAAGCACAAAGAGAGGTCACTAATCTCGGGTGAGTAGAAAGATATTCAGAAAAGAGGGGCCAGCTCCCTCAGCTTTAGTGTGTGCATCCCATCAGGACCCATGAATTTGTGGGTGTCGAATTTATCTAAATTATCTCTAACCTGATTCTCCATAACCAAGGAAAATTCTTCCTTTCTTCAGACTTTCTCTCTTGGCTCCAGAGTCTGGGGTCCCTGAGGGCTGGCCTTAGAATAAAGACTGAAGCAAACAAGGTGATCAGTAACTCCACCTTCTCTGGATCCTCCACCACCAGGGCACCCACCCCATTCACTAGTGGTCCTACATATTTCCTAGACTTCCTTTTGCTAATCCATCTCTTTGAGGGAGCCCTTCTTGATGTCCTTGACAACCTCTGCCAGATTTGGTTCCAAATAGAACTTAGCCTTCCTCTTTGCATCCCTGCATGCTCTGATAATGCTCCTGTATTCTTCCCAAGTGGCCTGCTCCTTCTTCCACCTTCTGTATGTGCTCTTCTTCTGCCAGAAGCTCTTTGTTCTCCTGTGCAGGTCTACTGCCTCTTTCTTGGGTTTTTACTCATAGGAGTGCAGCAATCCTGAGCTTGGAGGAAGTGAACCATTAATGTTATCAAGCTTTCTTGAGCCCCTCTTGCCTGCAGGTTGCTATCCCATGGTACTCTATCAGTACATGAAGAGGCCTAAGTCTGCCCTCCTGAAGTACAGCATAGCAAGAATGCATTGATTTTTCTAGGAAGAAAGTAATATTTTTAATAGGATGCCTAATGCTATTTTTACAGATTGTCATTAAAAGTATTTCGTATTCTAGTCATACTATTCTTCCAGTGTTGATTGATTATGCAATTATACAGAAAGCCATAAGATTAAAAAAAAAATCTCCAAAATCAGTTTTTAGTCAAAAGACTATTTAAAACTATATTTTGATCAATTTTGCTTTTCTTATAGCATGTAATAAAATTGTAAATTTCAACATTTTTCACAGAGCAGAAATCTCTGGCTTTCAGTATTTCTATGTATAATAGCAAAGGCTTCATCTTTAAACTCCAGAAGGCAGACTGTTTTGCTTCAGTTGACCTTTAACAAGTTATTTTCTTTCTGGTCTTCATTCTGCATTACACTGGCCTCAGTGAAATATGCAAAGTGACTATCTTCTGATGAGCCATGATTCTATTTTCAGTGCTGCAGTTATCATTCAAGTCTGTCAAAACCAAATTGCAACACTTTGCAAAACAAGTACAGGAATATAAGCACAATCCTCAGATGCATATGTCATGTTGGCACCACTCTCAATCCAGAAGGTAAGACTGGCTGTAAATTTCAAAGTGGTGCAGTATGTCCTGAATCACATTTGCTGCAGTATGCTCTTCACCAAAACCTTTAACATGTAGTTCTGTGCATTTCCTAATGTCTCCTTGGCTGATCTGCAGATTTGACTTGAAACACTGCCTGATGGCCTGGCTGATGCACTCTGGAGCTGAATATTGGGTTGACTTGCCTTTGGGCATATGAAAAATCTCTCCAAGCATCCTGCTTTGGGTTATGCATTACTCCCTTGCCAACTTACTCATAAGACTGTGAAATAGCTTTTTACCTAAGACAAACCTGCAAGGAGGAGCAGAGTAATGGAGGTCAGATTCCGGCCAGCATTTGATGAATGCTTCCCTGGTAACTATGATTCCATGGCAAAAATCAATCCAGAAATTTTCTCTGCTGCAGTTTTATTCCTGTACTCTGCAGCTGAAAGAATCATTACAGATTGGCTTTTTATAACCAGTCATTTTAGGCAACTTTGCTTTCCTTGGAAAACCAAAAGTATACATAACAAAGAGTGATTATGTTCAGTTTAGGCATCCTATGACCTTTTACATTCTTAGAAATGTGTTTCTAAAAACCATAGTGAGTGTGGTTGAAAAGATGAGCTGCTCCATCTGAAATGCATTTGCTTTAATGTCTTCCCCATGAAGCTCTCTGTTTTCTATGCCTTTTGACACAGGTTCTGGTATTTCTCCCTTAAAATGGTATTCCAGACTGATAGTACCAGCTGTCCACCTTTTGTCCCCCTTGCTGACTCTGGTGTGACAGATGGTGCAAACAGTCTGGCACATAGCTGTTGGATCAATATAAGGGACAAAATACCTGCCAGATTGCTGATGACTAAGATGTTACATACCCAGGCACCATTGGACAGCTTAGCAAAAATGGCACTATCCTGAAGGGAAAATAACCAAGATGCATTTTATTTTTTCTGTTTTTTTTCAGGAAAACTGTTATTTTGAATTCTGGTGGAAAAAACACTTCTAAAACCTCCTAGAAATTTCACCTCATTACCACAGAATCACTGTAAGACCAAGCCTCCACACCTTCTGGTTTTTTTTAGCTGGATAACTTGTTATTGCCTCTTGTCAGATCCACTTCCAGATCCCAGCAACACTTTCAGACCATCCAAGAGTTCAATTACTATTTTGTGGAGTAACTGTCTCTCTTAAGTGTGGCCTTGAATAGTTTTATTTTTACTCTGAGTATTCAAGCAGAAGCCTTGGTTCCTTTCTCATCCAAGCACTGGAGGACTCCAAAGAGGAAATGAATGCTTGGAGGATGTTTGCCTTGTTTGGCTTGCCTAGGGTTTTGTGGATGTTTAGCAGTGCAGCTGGCAATGCCCAAGTTGGCAGACATGACCTATTCTGTTCTTGACAGCTCTCCAGGTGCTTGGTCACAGATTTGTAGCTGCATCTTCAAAGTTTGCAAACTGACATAAAGAGATAACAGGCGAAAATCAGTCTGAAGGTTTTGTGTATGACTGAAAAGCATATGAAAAATAGAAACATGTTTAATGATGCATTTTCAGTTAAAAAGAGCAAAGGAAATGGCACAGACTTGCCAGAGGCACAGGAATAGGGGAGGGGAAGGAACAAGAGTCATCAACAACCAAAACTAAACTGTGAAAGTGCATGTGGCACATTCTCATCCAGCCTGCCTGCACTTCCCCATCACTGCCTATAAAGTTCACCTCTGAACAGTTCAAATATTCCTTTGGAATCCTGAAATCCTGGAATGAGCACTTTTTTCACTGGTTTTGACAATAGATGAAAATAAGAATCACAGTTAATTACTAGAAGGCTACTTCCCTTGACTGCCTCCCAAACATCCTCAATGAAGTGTTTAGGAATGTCCCAGCTTTTTAAGAAAATCCTGGAGAAGCTCAGAAGCAGTGCTAGGAAGGAAGGAATAGCAACACAGATGGAAATAAAACCAGCATGAGAAGAAAGTAAAAAAAGAGAAGGCAAAGAATATTGGGAAAGAAAAGAGGAAAAAATCTGGATAAAAGTAACAAGGGAGATGCAGTAACCAAGATGAGGATTTTTATTGATGGTAATTACTTGCCCTACTTCCCCTTGAAAAATCCTAAATCAGAAACCCTTTAGAGTGATCTAGTCATTCTGATTCTGGTCTCTGATCCAAATGCAATCCCATTTATAACTAGTCTGAGACATCAGTTTTTTATTTTCAAACAAAATAACAAAATTATTTCTTTTAATTTTTTTGTTTTCATTTATTACATGACTATATCAAAAATGCTATAGGGTAACTCATCATTTCCAGCAGCTTCCTTGTCACTCAGAAATAAATTATGTTAATACTGAAAGTAATATGTATTAGGCTTATGCAGGCTGGGAAGGTGCAGCCACAGTTTTCCAGCTATCTCACTGCCCAGCATCTCATCCTGGAGTCACAGAATGGTTTGGGTTGGAAGGCGCCTTAAAGATCATCCAGTTCCAGCACCCTGCCATGAGCAGGGACACCTTTCACTGTACTAGGCTGCTCAGAGCCCATCCAAGCTGGCCTTGAACATTTCCAGGGATGAAGCACCCACAATTTCCCAGGGCAAACTGTCCCTGTACCTCACCACTCTCCCAATGAGTCTGTCTTGGCACCAGCTGGCATTGGCTCTGTCAGACTCAGGGGAAGCTTCTGGCAACTTCTCACTGTAGGCATTCCTGTAGTAGCCCCCCCTACCAAAACCTTCCCCTACAATCCCAACACACCCCAGTCTTTATACAGGGAAGAAAGAAATTTTGCACACAAAGCTTTCTTGTATCTAAAATTTTCTCTTGGCTAAAAGAAAAAGGTTGTCTTTTCATCTCTTTTTTGCAGTAGGATTTAAAAACAGTTTTTCCTTCCTGGAATTATTTTTATGTCAAAATATTGCAGCAGAAATATCACTTTGTTACTGTGACTACATGCTGGCTTTTATGATAAAAAAAGAAATTTAAAAGCCCACTGAAAAAGGACATATGCTTCACATTTTTACACTTCAGCATTTTCACTTTTACCTCATTGGCTTCAAATACTGTACAGATTATAATGGTAAAAAAAAAAAGAAATAAAAAGCCACATAAGCTATTAAGAAAAAAATTCCCTAAACCTGAGTTCCTGATATTTTATTTTGAAGGAAATTTTGGAAGCGGCTTTTTCTGTTTACATATTTAAAATTATAAAACTTCCCTGAAAGTTAGTTTCCACTTTCCCAAAGCTTTTTCTTTTAAATACATACATTTTTAAAAGTATCCAGAAAAATGAATGGGTTTTAAAACCAACTGTTATTATTTTTCCTGCCATTGTTTATCATTATGCTTATTTTTTTCTGTTAACTTAATCCTTTAGCTGGGATTTCTGATTTGAAGAGAATCTTAGCATTAAGTCAGAATGAAATGGTAAATTGCCTAATCTGATATTTACATTAAAATATTGAAAGTCTTTTCAATTCAATTCAATAGCCTGAATATTATTCGAAAGAATAACTATATTTCTTTCCTTAAATTCCATTTTTTAATTTATTGCCACAACTGAAGTTGACAGCTATTTTTTTAAGATTTCATATTCACTACATCAGCAACTAGAATCTATAAACAGATCTGATGTAAAAATTTCAGGGTTTCAGGAAATTATAATGCTTCAAAATGTTATATAATGACCAATTCAAAATGAAATTTACTTTAAATGAAATTTCATTTTAATGTAAAAACAGTGCAGATAAGAAAATGTATAAAAGGTTTTTTTCATGGAGAACATCCATTCCTTCAATTCAAAATGGAATTTCCTCAGATCTGTTGGTTGCCCACACAGAAACAAGGAGAGACAAAAGAATGCTTCAACATGGATTTCTGCTGGAACTGGACTTCCCTGCTGTGGGACAGGCAAGCTCTGTCATCCCTGATGAGCCAGCTGAACTGGCACGTTGCTCCATGGTTGTGAATGCCCTGGCCTCAGAAATTACAGACCACAAAGATTTCTGTCCTTGTTTCTAGGGAAGTCTTTGAAAACCAAGCCATTTCCAAGGAACATCCTGACTAAAAAGTGGGATATTTCCAGGAAGAAAGAAATGCTTTTATATGACAGCTTTAACTGTAGGTCTGTCTATGCTATTTTCGAGGAAAGAGATTCCTGTAGGAATGAGCTAGAAGTTTGAGGGCAGGAAAAGAAGTTACAGCCTCACCCATCTTCTACTTGTTCCCTTGTTGAAAGACCATGAAAATCATAGATCAGCAGCATGGGCAGAGGCTCTTGTTGAACACAAGCATGAAATCAGCTTTTTGATGCCGAGCACGTAGACTTCCACTAGCCCAATTCCAACACTTCTCAGAACAGTCATTTGTCACATGCAAGGAAATCAATTGGAAATCAATTTATGGCTTCTTGTGGTCCCATGCAAGCTCGTGGAGCTCCAAACCATAGATGGCATTGTATAGCAACACCATAGACAAAAAAATCCAGCTTTCCAGTGCGGTGTATATGTACACATTCACTGTCATCTAAAATAGTTACACACATTTTCCATCTTGTGGCAAAGATAAAGTGAATTCATCCACCTGGAGTACAGCAACAGCAGAATTGTGTCCTCCTACAATATCTAGTGTAAATACACCACAGTCATCATAAATATGTAAGAGGTGCTTTAAGCATGAAAGCACTCTGCTTAAAAACAAATATGTTATTTGAAAAGGGTAATTAAAAACTTACTTTTGCAGAAAGATACATGCAGGACATCTAGCTGTTTCTTCATTTGAAATGAATAAAAATGCACACAAATCTCCCTATTAAACATATACAGTGCAGTGGCAGAACTGCACATTTTAACTGCTTGAATAAATACCAAATTTGTTGCTCCTACTTCAGATTTGAAATCGACTGTTGTGTCCCAGGTGGATCAGCTGGCTTAATTAAAGGTACTGCTTTGTTCATTTGCTTGACAATCACAATTACTGTTATTATAAAGATCGTGCTGCCTGTTGGTTTCCAGACAACTTTCAGATATCAACGAATTTCCAATCAAGTCATGCGTGTTGGTCTTCTCACAGGTGTGAGAAGACAGCTCTTGAAAGCCAAATAATTCCACAGTTAAAGACATGCTTCTTCCCATTCTTCTCAAGGTAATGCACTGTGTACATTCTTAATCTTTCTGCCTCTCTTGCTAGTTAACAGTGACCTGCTGTCTCTGTGCATAAAGATTAAAGCTTGAATTAAAACATTATTCGGGGACTTGAATTACTCACTATGGATTTGCTGCCCCTGGACTTGACCCACTCCCCCAGCAAAAAATACTTACAGTCAAAAAAAAAAATATCAAGCTGGGACAGGCCTTCCCATTTGGGCCCTAATACTGTCTGGAAACATAATGACTCAATTCATTTTGCCCTCTGATTAATGGAGCAAGCTCAAGTATTATAAGAAGCACTTTAATTCCCTCTGATGTTTTCATTATGAATTCCTTTGTGGCAGAACTCATTTGCAATAATGCATATGTAATTTTGGAAACCAAAAGGAAATCCTGTAGCCTTCAGGACATTATTAACCTGCAGAAATGCTGAGGCACATGTAAAACTCAAATATGCTAGCACCAGCAACCTCTTGAAACATTTTAAGAATAAAATTGATAAGTAAAGCTGCATTTTGCTACTGGGAAGTTAAAATGGCTGAATTAATAATGGTTAAAACCCTAATGGTGTTAGTGACACTTAAGCTGTCTATTCAGATCATTTCTAAGGATTCAAAGATAGATACTGGCATGTTTAAAAATGTTCAATAAGTTTACTATCTAAAGACATTTGGAACTGAATCATCTGCACCAGAAATAAACTTCCCCTTTCTCTCTATTTTTCCTGCATGGTCCACTATGTTTCTTTTTAAACAGTGTTTTTCATCCACAGATATAAGACCTGATATTTTTCCAAAGCAAAAAATTCAGTTTTATTTGACTTATGCTTCTTTTAATAACTACACACTGCTGTATTTTGAAGTCAATGTTGTCTTATTTCATGCAATGAGTCCAAGACTATTGTCTCCCATAGTTTATGGAGTTATATAAAATAATCAGTGTCAGATTTCACTTTGAGGATGTGGCATAAGTCTGGCTGTAAATACTACTCTTGCTAATAGTAAACATCTAATGTCATTGAGAACATTTTTGATTTCTTGACAATAAGACTGTCCTGTAGGATGCTCAGATTGACTTCTGAACTCTGCATATATGATAAAAAATAATTACCATAGTGACATTCCTGGTTTCTGGACACCTGGTCCAGCTCCTTGTGTTCTTTGAATAAACTGGTACTAAATTTCTAAATTCACCTATAATCACTGCTAAATTAATTTTATTTGATGCTGTACTATTTCAAAAAAAAGTCCAAAATCCTTCATAGAAGGTCAGTGTTAGGTATGAAACCACACTGAAATTAAAATATTAGAACAGTAGGGCAAGAGATACAAAGATCAAAGAGCCTTATTAAAATAATTGTATCATTTTTATTTCTGAAGTACTAGTTGTTTCAAGGACTGCCTGATGAAAAACAAAACTGAACCTCCAGTCTGATGCTCTGATTACCCATTATCTCTACAAAGATGTGATATAGTTCTGTCCAAAAAGCTGGAGTTCTAGTTCACATGTGTGTGAATTGACACATACGAGTGGCCAGAACAACCCCAAAACCACAGCTGAAAGGAAAAGCGTAAATTTGTTTCCTTACCTTGCTAACTGGAGGATCCCACAGGCAGCAGAGACACCCCAGTGGGAATGCCAGCACCATCAGGCTCAGCCCAGTCCTGGCAGGCATCAGGGCTGCTGTTTGTTACCATTTATCAAGGGCCCATGGACAGGGAGTTTACCAGCATGCTGTGACCTCCCCTGTGCCTTAAATGACCTCTGAGCTTTGGGCTCTCTCCCAGGACAGGGAGCTCAAGCAGGTCTGTGAGAGAGCCTTCAAGTCTCTGCAAACACCTCTGTTATCTCCACACAGAGATTCTGCTTCTCAAAACACACAAAGGATAAATACCTGTAGGCATTTCCACTTCCAGGCAGGTTTCCATCACTGATATTCTCCAAGCCTTGGTATTCCCAGCTACAAGGTCACTTGAGCAATTCTGCCACCCTCTTTGCTATTCTTCAGCTTTTAACCTTTTTCTGCCAACAACATAAAACTTCACTTTTCTCAAAAGTCAGTTTAATTCTGACATCCACATGAAATATAAACTTTCCCAGCCTTCCTGTGGACTGGAAGACCTCCTGGATCTCAGCTGCTGAGCCACACTCAAAAACCCCAGGACCCAGAGTGGCAATCATGGCATCCCAGTTCAAGTGCTGGTAGTCACCCACTCTTTGTTTGCAGGCAGTGTTGGAGGTCCTGCAAGGCCCAGGCAGTTTGGGTGACTCGTGCTCTGGGGGCTCAGCTGTCTGTAAAGGGAGTCCAGGCCAAGGGAGTCAGAAATAAGCATTTATTCTGCACAGATGGTCAGCTTGTGACCTGGGCAGATCCTCGAGCCTCTGGCCTCCTGAACCCATCACAGGAGCTAACTTAAAACTGCTTTGCCCAAAAATCCACCTGTTGGCTGAAGCAGCACCATGATGCCTCCTGTAGGCACAGACTGTGTCCCTAACAGTAAATGAAGCAGTATCAGCCAGTGCTGCAGGACCACAAATGTTTGTGCTGATAAACTGTTGGAGACGTTCATGGCATGATTTTAACTCTAACTGGCACTTCCCCAAACATTTTTCTGAGGAAAATGCAACAGCCAGGACAAGGTAAGAACAGTTCCTGAAAGGTTTGGTAAGGGAACAATTATACTCTCTTCAGGATGAGGTATAAAAAAATCTGAGTTTGCTTTAATGCCATAAAAGGCTCCTGGATCTGCTTAATTTACAAGACAGTCATAGCAAGGGGGATCCCCAGACCTTGTCCTGGATTTTTTTGAGGGCTCACTGAATCCCTGATGCTTCAAAAGAAATATTTCAGGCCATTGACACTAATGCTTTCTGCTGAAAGCTGGGTTTATCAGATATCCTGGCCATTGCTAGTGCCAGATCAGTCACACTGATTCAGAAAAAAATTATTCTCATTTTTAAATGGGAAAACTGAAATTTATCTCTCTTCTAAATCTGAAATTTATTTTAATTTTGACTGCAGGAATCTCTGATAATGATATAGCTCAGTCTCTAGAGTTCACTCAAACGTTGGTCTTGTCTAAGATAGTCAGTAAAAGTGTCAGTCAACAGACAAATGTTCACCAGGAATGGAAACAAATTACTGAATCATTTAGGACTGCTTATTAAAGCCATAATTTTCTATCACAATTGAACCTAGCTAAAGTGAAACTAGTACCTAAGAATAGTCTACTTTGTTTTAATTTACTCCAATCATTTCAAGCATCAGCTTAAAACTGTTTTATCTTAACTCTCTTTTCCACACACTAAAATTTTCATCTAGCTTTGACCATATCAGTAAATCATCTCAATGTCTACTTATTCTGATCTTTATTCGGGTTTAGGTCTATATCAATTAGTTCAGTCTTCAGGGATGTTGGTCTGAGACTGAATTCAGCTTTTTAAAGGTCAATGAACAGCCACTCTACAAGTTATTTATACAGAATATTCACAGGAAATTAATTGCATAAATGCATGCACTTTTAGTAAATAATCAATTTTATACTGCTTTAAGAAATGCATGATTGGCATGAATATGTCTCTTGGCATATTAATCTGTTTTATAAATAGTGGAAATCATAATTACTGAAGGTAAAATGGCCATAATACAGATGGAGAAAATATGCTAAATAGGAAATTACTCTCTGTGAGTGAAATTTAATTATTCTACACAAGTCTCAATCCTGACATTGTAGAAATCGTGCAATCCCTTCTGGATACAACTAAATATTGTAAATTCAGTACTTTACCCTTCTAATGGTAAAATTATTTTTATCCAACACTTCAGCTTAGCTCCATCTTTGTGTATCAACTTCCTTAATCCTTGGTTTGTCGCTGAATATTTATTAGGCAGAAAGGGAAAGCCTTTTAATTTGAAGCAGCAGTGTGTGATTATCTGTCACTAACCTGCTTTCCCACAGAATAATGCTCAGGAGGGAAAGGGTTAAGAAGCCTTTGAAAGCACTTGACAGCATGCAGAAGGAAGGGTGAGAAAGCTGATGCTATACAGAAACTGTGAGAGCATAGGGGAAGAGATGATAATGGATGAGGACAGAAGGAGACTGTCAGGCCACAGGCAAAAGAGGAAGAAAAGTACCTTGTCTGGGTAGTAAAAATGCCTTCATCTGGGCATTTTACCTGTTCTTTCTTCAAGCACTAGGAAAATACTTTAACTGAAAATTTTCAATACTAGAGAAAATGCACTTACCCTGTGCTGATTGTACTGCACCAGATTTAGACAGAAACTATGACTACAAAAAGCATTCCTCAGTTATTCTCCTCCCCTGTTACACTCAGGTGTCTTCCCCTAAACTCTTCTCTCACACTGAAAGCAAAGATTGGTCACAGCTGCTCAGCAGAAGGAGCAGGTTTCTGGGACATGGAGGTGAAGAGCTCTTCCATGTGCAGCCCTGCATTTGCAAGGCACTCAGGGCATGGCAGAACAGCCCCTCTCAGCAGAGCAGACCTAGGGCAAAGCTCAGCACCATGCCCTACCTGGAGCATAAGCCATGCTCTTGCTCTTCCAGAACCAAAACTGGGTTATCCTAATGGGAATTGGAGATGCTTTAAGAGGTAACCTCTAGGCAGCTTGCAGATGCTGATGGATGCATTCATAATGAAGAACAAGGAACAACAGATAAATTATTGATATTTGTGGCTTCAAAGGTGCACACCATTCTGCTTTCTTGCAGTAGATGCTAGAGCTCAGTGTGTCATTGTGGCATTTTTATGCTGTTCATAGGTGGAAATAGAAGCATACCTGATTCTAATAAGTGACATTTGTTGCTAGGGTAGGAAGTTTACACAGGATTATATGCAAAAATAAAACATAAAATAGGAGCCTTAGCTCCTTGACATAATCCTTTCCTGACAGGGTTGAGATTTCTTTTTTGTTATTGTGTGAGCTCAGCAGATTCAGCCTAAGCACAGCTCATCAGCTTTCTATTTCTGCTGTCACTGGGTAAGCATATGTCACAATTCACTGAACACCTCAAAGTCATTCACCAGCCCCTTCTAAAATCAGTTCTGTAACAGGATTTTCACAGGTGATGCAAACTACATGCTGGCAACATCACATTACTAAGCTGCCTAAAGGTCTGCCCAGGGCCAGGACAAAGGGTACCCATGTTTTACTCCTTGTGTAAGTATTCACACAGGATAGTCCCAGAGCCATAATGTTGAAAGGAAAAGGAGCTCCCTCTTACTTCTGTTAGAGGAAAGCATTTCACCCCAGAAGGCATCATCTCTGGGAATTGCAGGATCGCCTGGAAACTCTGTGAAGTTTCCAGAGCACACTCACAGACTGACATCCATGTGCCACCCTGGGCTGTCAGACACTGCCCTCCCCCTGCCTGCACTCCTCATGGATGCTGCCAGGACATTGGGCCTGCACCAAAATGCTTGGCCCTGAGCAGGCCTTGTCAAGAGCATCACCAAATGAGACACAGCTAACTCTGGGCCTGACTCCTTTGTGGCCAGGCAGGAAATACTGGGATGAGTTTGTGACTGAAAAACCTAAAACCTTTAGGTTGGCCTTACAGGGGCCAATGCAGCATGGAAAGAAACTTCCTCAGGCTGAACAAGGAGCTCAGGGCTGGTGCCTGCTGAGGGGCTCAGCCCTAGAGCTGCTGAAACACAGAGCTCAGGAGTGGTATTTAGGCAGCAGTTCTCCTAAAGGAATCATGAGTTTGTGGGCTTGCAAGGTGAACCCTTCCTTCAGCCGAAATCACAGAAACAGGAACTTTCTCCAAAGGCAAGAAAGATGATAATTATCCATGTCCACCTCCATTTCTTTGAGAATTTAAACAGTTAAGCACATTTAGTAAAATATATAAACCCCAATTCCTAAAATGCCATATAAACCATAGATGAGAGAACAATCTGGCAGGGCTTCACAACCCATGAAATGGAACCTTCTGAGCCAGATGGCAACAATTTCTGCCACAAAGTGTGGTCTGGGCATAGCCTGAGAGTAAGGGCAGAGTACATGGGAGTAAACATAGTCCTGAAGTGCTAAAGAAGGAGAGGTAAGGACCAGGAAAGAGAGGATAGAAGGTGATTTAACAGTTGGCCTTGACATAAACCTACACGTGACTGGTCCTTGGTAACCAGCACTAATTCAGGGATTTAGAAAGAGTTGTCACTTCATTCTCTTAGACCCATGTGCAGACTCTAGGACAGAACATTTAAATAATTGAGAGCAAAGGATACTTTTCCAAACATCATTTTTGATTAGATCATTTAACTGTTAAAAAAAATTCTGTTTAATATTCCAGAGGGCTTCCATAGGGGTCTCTGGTAATGAAGAAATCCTGGGAAGTAAGTAGATTACCTAATTCTGTTTCTTTCCTAAAACATGGTGCTGAGTAAGACACTAGCTTAAGTCTCTAATAAAATACCATCTTTATTTCCTAAAGGACCTGTAATTGAACAGCCCAGTTACTGCTGCTGAAGCTGTAACACACTTCTGTACAAACTTTTGATGCATTTTATGCTTATTAAGTTTTCTTTAATTTCAAAATGCCTAGATCATCTTTGCACACAAATAGGATAAATATATGGTAAATACAGGGAAGAAACTACTCAATTCAATTTTTTAAGGGAATAATGTATGTGATATTACTACATAAGCTTGATTTTGTTGTGTGGCGGGGTGAAGTGGAAAACCATAGGTATTCTTTGTTTTTTATAATATAGCTTTTTCTTTGATGCTGCTTAGAAGTCCTAATGTTGCTGACTTTAGTACTATAGCAATTATTCATATTGTGATACCAATAAACACTGAGCAAGCTTGGTCCTGAAATGCACTCCTCAAAGACATGAAACACATGATGCAATCAGTTGCACATGATCAAGCAGGTGTTTAGTATGGACTTCAATGGCAGCTTGCATCTCTAGATGCAAAAAGTCTTTGATCTGTGTGTCAAAGCACAATGGTAATGAGTGTGCTCACTGAACTATACCATGGTAATCCAGGTACATTTCACTCCTCTGAGTGTTGAAGCGATTAAAGAGAACTTCAGCAGCACCACTAATTAGCAAATTGCTGTCTCAGAGCCTCAGCATTTAACTCTATTTCTTATTAGTTTGAGAGCATCACTGACTCTGCTGTTGTACCCTGTAAGCTCCTCTCGTGGTCCAGCCTGGCACACTGATGGTTGATGTGTTGATGCTTCAACACACAATCTGAAAATGAAACAATCCCTTGTTGCACCATAGCTAACATGAGCAAGGACCACTCATAAGTCTGTGGGTGCCTAACAGTGCTGACAAAGCTGGTCAGAAGTGTCTCTGCATGGCTCTCAGTTCCATCCCTTAAACACATCTGTATGGTTTAGCAGTGCTGCATGCCTTTCAGAGATGTTGCAAAAGGCTCTAGGGAGCAAACAAATTAGGGACAAAACATGAAATAGAACTGTCACTGGTTTTGAAAATAAAATCTCTATTCTTGCCTCATTGTAATTCTGTCTCTCATTCCAGTGGAAAGTTAATTTTACACCTTTCAAACAAGCTTACTTATGCAAAAGATGATTTGGCAAAGTACTGCTGAATTCTGCAGAGACATTAATAATTTGTCTGAAAAGAAACAAGGTTGTTTTCTCAATGAGGTTTGTTTAGAGGGGTATAGATATAAAAGTATTACTGGTAAGATTTACTTGTGTCAGCACTAAGAATTGGTTTGACTTGCAAAAACAATCAAACTGGTGTAGCATTCTTGACTTTAAGCTAAAACTCATCTTGTGTCCTTCATGACTGTGTTCTTCACTTGCCCAATTTGATGCTAGATTAATCTACCATTCTGCAATTCCATTCCAAAAATAAAGAGGATTCCTTTAGTAAAAGTATTTTTCATTTCCTCAATATTTGTCTTTGCTTCTTCAATATTAATATAGTTTCATTGTTTTTTAAGGTCACAATGATTGCTCTGATGCAAAGTTTTCTGTTACTTTTCCCAGCTTAATGTTATCAGCATTTAGAAGGTGCATATTCATCAGGAAGTGTTAGTGTACCCCACCACTGTTTCTGCATATCGGAAGTGTTACTCTGGAGTTCCTTAACCTTGCTACCTGAAGCTGAACTGATATAATTCCCTATCACTGAAAAGTCCCATAGTGTGTAACAGTTTTAAAGGCAGCAGTATGTCAAATGTGAGCCTCAGGATCTTTAACATGAAAAAAGTGTATGAGACATTTCCCACATACTGCTCCATGAACCCAACTTGCTCTTTTTAGTTTGTGCTGATGAAGGTTATTTCTGTAAGAAAGATATGCTGTAACTAGTGAAGATTTGTAGCTACAGTGCTGTTCTCTAGATTTCAAAAGATTTGAAATAGGAGGGTTTCTGCCTCCCACATTTGATATCTATACTCAGTGAGACTGGGTGAGGTGTAGAAATCAGCAAAAATACAATTTGTTACTAAGTAGATAACAAGTGTCATCTGTTTCCAACAGAGCAAAAAGGGATTGCAGAGAACTTCTCATGTAAAACCTTAGTCCTGAAACAGAGCAAGAATGAAAGGGGTTTGGACTGTTTCCTGCCATTTCCAAATGCAGAACCCTGCACCTTGCATGCATTCCATATGGAGATCCTCTGCTGGGAGTCAGCAAGAGACAATAACTTCACTAGACAGAGAGCTGCATCCATCCAAAGAATAATGGCTGCACTGCTGCTAGAAATAGATGCATCCTGCATGTCCCAGAATGACTTCTTAATATTATTCATATGTGTTCCTATTTCCAGTACTGAAAATCAACTAGGTATTTGGATAGTGCTACTAAGCATGAACTTTTAAAGGTGACTTTGTAAAGCCTAACTCTGTTGAATTTAGATTTCAGAAAAGCAAGTGGGCAATTAACTTTCATGACAGAGTTGTAGTTGAGCAAGACTGATAGTGACAGAAAAAAAAAAAAAAAACAAGAACCAAAACCACAAAGATGCAAACACAAAGCACTTATTCTCTGGATAAAAGTTTTCTTTTGAAATTTTAAAATGAGGAATCAAAGCTTCGTTTGGGGTTTTCTTAGCAATTAGTTTCTTAACAGAGGAATTTAATAACCATGGACAAACAAGATTAAGTGCTTTAAGAGAGATTTGCCAGGGAAAAAAAGAATATAACTTCTTGCGAGACACTTTCCACATATTCCAGATAAATTATTTCCTTCTGGAAAGAAATCATCAAAAAATTAGGATTAGATAATATTTTTTCTCAGGAACAGTTTAGACACCTGCACTATAAATACAGAAAAGTATACTAGTATTAAGTTCCTCAAAGAAGACAAATTCTTCCACAGAGTTTCATCATTCTGACTGACTACAGGGTTAGGGCAGAAGTAGCACATTACAAATACATTTTGCAGGTAAAGTCTTGACCCAATTCCAAAATCTTTCACTGTCTCCATTTAGACAACAATTTCACATTGGAGTGGTTATATTCTATAGTGAACCCTTACAGTCATTTTTATTTTTAAGGATATGCTACTCATAATCAACTCAAGGACCACACAAATCTTCTATTTATATAGAAATTGTAATGATGTTGTGCTACAACTTGTGGGATAATATCCCAGCTGTCAGATAAAGAAAATTAGAAAAGTAGATATATATCATTTATTCTTTAAGAATATACATGTATTGAAATAAATAAATAAATAAATTCAGATGCATTTCAGGCAATGGATACTTAAACCAAGAATATTATAACAAAACATTTCAATAAGGAGGATTTCTGTGTAGCTGGCCTCTCATTTCTTTGCTTTCTAGTCAATGAACTAATGGTATGCTCAAAAATTATATAAATAATAAATGGGGGATATATTATAAAAGACATATTTTATTGTTTGAGATGACTACTCCAAACAAATCTCAGCTGCAAAAAAACTCACTTTGATATTGATTTACTGATCTCATTTTAAAAGTTGCATTAAAACTATCTGCTTACCATCTGGATAGTGCAGCTCTAATAACAGCCTATTTAAGTGTGGAAGATCCAATATTCAAGTCCAATCAAAGTCCAAGAATCACAGAATTAACTAGGTGGGAAAAGACCTTGGAGAACCTCTGATCTAACACCACCTCATCAACTAAACCATGGCATTAAATTATTGGAAATTAAGAGATTGTGGAAAAAATACAGAGGAAATCTCTACTAATTAGCTTAACACTCTAGCTCACAGTTTACACTCAAAATCTTGCAATGAAACCACCAAGCCACTAAAGTATTTGAAGGAAAAGACTCCACAAGCTTCATGCAGCTTGCCTGTAGAAGGGCTGCGAACAAACAGCACAATTAATGCTGGAATGTCAGGTTTAAAAAGTAAGAATATCTTCTTCTACAGCTGATGAACTGACAGAAGAACAGAAAAGCAATGTGAACAATATCTCAAACTGTCATTTCTGATTTAGCACTAAATGTAATTACAATGGAATGTTAAAAGAATATCCATGCCCAAAGACCTTGACCAATCATATATTAAATAAAACTGCTTGAGGAAATGTTAAGTCTGCCCCTTTGCACCACATTTAAGTTTTCTATGAATCCATCCTTTTATATTAGAAAAACCTCATAAATGTTATCAATTTATTAGCTAGAATTGAGAGATATATTGAATGTAGAATACAACAGAACAGAATATTCCCTGTTACAAACATACCATGGGAATATTTCTTCAATCTTCAAATTCACTGAAATTCATTATAATTTTCTTTATATCAGTGCAGCTATCAGAATTACTGAGGACCAAGATTCTCAAAATGATATATTAAGCCCAAGAAAAGACTCTTAAATCTGAAATTCTGACTGGTGAAACAAGCTGAACAGGTCCTGATTTGTCTGTCTGGTAGATAACCAAGTTAAGAACATTTGCCATACCAGATTATCAAGGGTTCAGGTTTTACTTATGAGAAAAAACCTGATACAACTGAATTAAGATTAAACAAACTGAAGGAATTAATCATTCTACCTTCAATGGTGTGTGTTGGAAGATACAAGGTTACTCAATCACTATTTTCTGTGTTTTTTTTAAATCCAAAAAACCTGCAGGTGGGACCAGAAGTGCATTGCCACACTGTTCTTTTCCTTCTGATTCAATAAGGAGCTGCCAGCTGGTTTGTTTACTGGAGAGGTCAAAAGCCAGAGGGGATATTAGAATGGGTAACAGTGCATACCTGAATACTTAGTCATTAAGATGAAAGATGATGTCAGCATTTTCACCACAGCTAAACAGGAAAACACACTTTTTAGTCTAAAAATAAAAAATCGAGAAAAACCCCTGTCCATTCTGGTGATGTTGCAACACCATCCCTTTCCAGTGTGCTCATCTGAGCTACACAGCTGCATTGTCCACTGAGGGCACTGTGCTTCATCCTGGGCTGAGTTTCTGTTATCTTGGCAGAGAAAGCAGCTTCTCCTGCAGGTAGAACTATACCAAGGCATTGGGAGAAGTGATTTTGTAAGCCTCCCTCACAGAAAAACAGGACTAGTACTGGCCAAAAGTGTTGGCAAATACTGGGTCATAAAATAAATGTAGCATGATGTCAGTCCAGATAGAAGGAGCTGGAAATTGCCTTCATTCCACATTTGGAAAATAGCTTCAGTGGAAGACTGTTGAGAAAAGGAGATATTTTAGAAATGTTGAGTCACTCTGTTTTGACATTTCATTTAATGTCAACTTTTATTTTTGTTTTGAAATGGTATTTTTCATTCCCAAATTGCCTTCTAAAGGCAAGGTTAACAAACATTTCAACTGACATCTCCAAAGATGTGGTTGTTTGAGGTTCTTTCCCCAAACAGACTTCAAATTTACTTTTTTTTTCCAACCAAAGCTACTACATGATCAGGTTTAATTTAAAGGCTTAGAAAGCCAAAGCCTGTGGAGACCTTTGAATTAACACATCAGAAGATAACTACAAGAGCACAACATCTTGTTATTAAAAAGAAAAAAAAATCATAAAAGCGCTCCTCTCCTGTCCCTCATATTTTCCTTCTCCCAAATCCCAGTAATGTTCCTCCTTTATCTGGGATCTATTTTCTCAGTTCTGTTTGTAAGCAGCAAGATCTGTCTCCAAGCAGCATTTTTGTTGAAATCTTCCTCTTTTCACAGTAAATCTATTAACTCCTTCCATGTATGTTTTCTGTGTTCTAAGGTCTTCCCTACCCTTACTGTCATTTCAGTCTGGTGGAAGTCTGGATTCCAACTCTGCTGGACCCAAGTCAGTTCCACAGCCTCTTTCTGAGTGACATTATGTCCCAGTTCAGCAAAATGTTAATGGTGAAAAGTGAAAATAATTAAGTAATCCAAGCATGCGTACACGTAACTAATTAGTCTAGGAGAAGCAGGAAGCAGACAGTATGTTCTGAATAAGTTCTGTTAATGAAGAATGGTCTGACAGAGAAAATTCTAATTGCACCATGGTATGTCTAATCTAATTATGTTAATAGTTTATTTGCACTCTAAATCATCTCTGTCAGCTCAGATATGGAAATCTGGTAGATATCACACAGTGCTAGTGAAGTCTAATGAGAACATCTCTCTTCCCTGAATGCTCGTTCTATCTGAGCACAAGTCTTGCATTGCTCTGAATACTAGGCCAGTTGGGAATTCCTTGATGAAAATGCTCTTTGAGTATTTTCCTTGGGTAAGACCAGTTCATCACAGAAAAGAGTTTGCAGGAACATTGTTTGAGACACTCCTCAGGTAGGTTGTTCTAAGTTGTTCCTCCTTTGGGACTTGTAGTCCATAGTATTTTGGAGTACTACTAAGGCCAGGACCAAAAGGTTATCATTTGCATAAGGAATATCCATCCCACACTGATCATTTTTCTTATAAATATATTCTTAACAGCAACTCTTCAAATAAGCCCTCACCAGCCAGGGCTATTCTTCATTGTGCTAGATAGAGGAACCTCATTCAGGGACTAAAACAACCTACACTACATCTCTTAGGGTTGGTGGAGAGAAGGTGGATGCAGTACTTGAAAGATTCTGGAAGTCAAGTGATGCTGACAATACGAAAGGTTAACCCAAGAGCCTGAAAAGCAAAAACCTATGCCAGTGTTTGACTATTTATATAGATATATCTATCTATATATAGATAGATATATCTATATATATAGATATAGAAATATCTATACCTACCTAGATATTTCAAACTGCTAGGCAGAAAATTATTCAGAAAATTTGAGAGTATTCTGAACAATAAAAATGGTCAAGGAAAAAGGGAGGACAGTTTCTTGACAGAAAACCAGACAGTTGGACCAGACAGAGGAAGATGACCAGGTGCCATGTAACAAATGGTTATGCTAATCTCAGCCATTACAGGTGTACTACTACCAATTATTCAAAAAAGCATATCATAAAGAGGTGTTTAATTTCATTAAAGAAATATAATTTTTAAATTAGTGTAGGCAAGCAAAAAAAAATAAAAGCGAATTCCTTCAGTACATCATGAGGTGCAGGAAGATATTAGGCATCTCAAAGTCAAAACAAAGGACAGCAATCACAGTACTGCTGAATTCTGTTCAAGCCACGTGTATTCAGAGCTGCATAACTAAAAGGTGTCATGTCATACTGCAGCAGCCAACACTGAAACATCCCAGAAACTGCTCAGATATCTAGACAGTCAGCTAAGAAACTTCCGGTGAGAGAGATCCCAAAATCAGTCCAGTCCTGTAGGTGTGTGAGGATTTCAGAGCTCCATTTATCCACACACACACACACTCTTGAGAGACCATTTGGGAATCTTCAGTGTATTCCAGCTGGTCTCCATGGCTGTGGGTATCCCATGCACCTCTGCCACAGCTGTCAATCGCTTATGGAGGTGGTGGCCCTGGCATGCTGTGCTAGGTAACTGTCTGAACAATTAATATAGAGCCTCATAGCAAGCTGCAGGTCCCAGAAAGGCTGAACATCTTTGGGATCACCAGGAAGAAGACCCTTTAAAGACCTGCCACTCCATCAGTCACATGGGAAGAAGAAAGCATGTAGAGAAACTATTTCTGCTTTTGAGATGAGTGGAAGGACTCTGAGACTGGAGAAATCAGTTGAGTCACTATCCTGAGGTGCCTGCAGAGAAGTTGCACATTCACAGAAAATCAGACTGATGACTATTCCTGTGCAATAGTAGAGCTGTAGGTGGCAGCTCTGCATTCACAGAAAATCAAACTGATGAATATTTCATCATAGACATAAACTCTGCTTTTGAGGTATGCATGGAGAATGTTACCGGTGTCTTAACAACTCTAAGCATTTTGTGTTGGCATTGAAAAGAAGAGCTCTGTATAACATTCTTGTTGGGACATAATCTAATTTATCATTCCTTTTGCACCATTAACCCAGATTTCTCCCATTGAGTGCCCTGTCGGTAGCAGAAACATCTGTCTACCAAGCAGCTGTCCATTCCCATCTGTCTTCCTCATACCCTCTGTAGGTGGTGGTGTCAATTACCAGCAACCTCGTTGATCCTTCTGGAAAATTTCTGCCTGAAGGAGAATATCCAAGGAATGTTGCACAATCACCTCAAAAGTTTTTGGACCCAGAAGCCTCATTCACACCCAGCTGAATAGGAAGGGCTCCCTAGTTCCTGTATTTGGGCTGTGAGAGAAAATGACAGTGGAAAAGTACCTGCAGCCTAAATGCTTAAAATATTCAAACTTCCATTATTGTCAGTTTGATAGTGGAGCCCTGGAAAATGTTAAAAATAGTCTTTGAAAATATTAGGCTTTGTGTTTTCTCAGATCACTGCACCTGCATAAGCAGTATGATAAATGATATAATTGTTAGATGTGATGATTGTTTAGCAATTAAATATAATTATTATATAACCATAAGAAGAATTGTGAGAAACTATGTTGGAAATTTAAAGGGGGCTATGTTTAGCTGAAATCTGTGTATACAATTGAACAATATAAGTTTGATAATTATCATGAAAGTTATATAATGATAGAGTATAAAACACGTTCACCTCGAATGTATGGTCGGAATCAGATTTGGGTGGAAACTACCCCAATTCCCAGAGCTCTTGAATAAAAAGCACCGCATATAATCGCTTCTGTGATTATGTGTTTTTGAACGCTAACAAGTTTACTGATCAATGTTTTGAAAATTTCCAGTAACTGATTTTTTTATCTGTTTCTATGAAACGCTGATCACTATTGTATTAAAGACCAAGCTGTTTGAGGGGTACAGTGGAACCTCTTGAACACCATCATCTAAATCTAATTATTTGGACACAGACAGTAAGTCACCCTTCAAGATGAAATTCTTAATGAGCAATTTAATTTCTACTAGACAGACAAGAAAATGCAAAAGCCAAAATTTGCTGAAAGACAGTCATTGAGCGACACAATAAGAAGAATTCAGAAACACAATCCATCAGGTAGTTTCTGGCAAACACAATCCATTAAAAATGAAAAAAAAAATTTCTTCTCACTGTAGACTTTGTTTACAATAGTTTTTTTTTCTCTGATTCTCAAAAAGTTTGACAAACTCTTGCAAATAGCTGCTGTAATTTAAGAAAATGAGAAGCTTTATATACTGTACTTCGTAGCTTATGTATGTGCTAATATGTGCAGGTTTATGCAAATGCATACATATGTATTTATATTTTTCACAATATTATATTGTGAAAAAGTATCGTTCAGTATTGTTATATTTACCGGCTATTCACGTTTTCAAGGTGAGGTTAGTGGCTCTCTGGAGCTGTGTGTGGAGAGTCAGGAAGTATTTTGCTTAGGTCAATGGACCATTCAAAGGTTTGACAGTACCACTGTGAATCAAGACTGTGTATACATATATATATATATGTCTTCAAAATAATTACTGCTCAGATCGTACCTTCTTCCAAAATAAATTTTAGACTTGAGGGAAAAAATGGCAAAGGCGGGAGCATAAGAAAACCTTTCTGGGTTCAGAGTCTGTGTTTGTCTACCCTATTTCCTTATCTCTGCACAGATACCTAAAACTAATAACTTGAGTAGATAGGATTTTTAATGGGAATTCACATGAGGGGAAAACTCTTTGGACCTTCATTACTGTCTCATAAGGTAACCAACACTCATGAGTTCATGTGGAACTCAGTTGCACAAAAATTTTATTTTGCAGATGTAGGCCTTGATTATTAAAAAAAAAAGTACAGCTTTGTTCAGATAAATAAATGGAACTACACATGAGTTCAAAGGCAAGTGCACCCACATATTTGCAGAACTGAATTTTCACTTTCATCCTTAATAGTGATAGCCTAAACCTTTCTTCCACATGGGTTTCATTTGGATTTTGCCCCTCTAAAAGCCAGAGAAAATACCAGAAGCTCTCTAGAAGGACTTTTCTCTCTAAATAATTCAGACTGCTATAGCTGTTTTGAAAAAGAAAATCTATTCCTGTCTGATAAGCACATGGTCTTATTTGAAAATTATTTGTGTCAACTGCTTTAACGTTCTTCCCATTCATTCAATAGATTTCAGTGATAATACTGCCTCCATTTAAAGTTGATTGACAGTGGATAAGACCCACTTTTTGGTTACTTATAATTTCACTAATACTAACCATTCATTTCAACATTCTCCAGTCCTTCTGTTGTTTTTATTTCAGTTTAAAATTACTCAACTTCTTCACAGAACAAAACACTTCGTGCTTGTAACATTTTCTAGCCATTGTACTGAGAACTGTCAGAGCCTTTGTGCTGGGGCAAAGGCATTTATAACACAAATCCTTTACAGCAAGGACAGGCATTTTTCTTCTCATGCCAAAATTCATGCAAATGTTCATATTCTGGTCTCCCCATCTTAAGAAATAAAAAATGTTTTCACAGTGTTACTAAGACTAGGTCAGTAAACTTCATCAGTTCCTTATTCTGCACATTCCACCTTAGCAGCACTTCTCTTTCTCTGTCATGCACTTCTCCAGAGATTACAGGAATTTTACCTCACAAGGACTCCAAGAGGTACAGCCAAGGAAATCTAATAAAAACAGTCCATTAAAAACTTCTAGAGTCAAGTCAAGACTCTTATTTGCCCCCAGTAGTAAGTGCTCGTTTACTATTTTTCCAAAGGATTCCCCATGGACAACAAGACTAATTCATGTTGTACAATAGTCTTTTGTTTCTAGGAAACCTGTCATGTATTGTAGGAGGTGGAAGATGCATTGAATGCGAAGGAAAAACAGGTTAAGGGAGTAAAAAGGTGTCCTAGATAACTGCCTTCTACCCAGATGCCTACTACAGATGCCAAGTAAATAATTTATCATAAAAATGTTTAGTTGATTATTGTCTTCCTTAGATTTTAAAGCTCATTTTTTAGACACTTGAGATCTGGCAGTGGAAGTACTGTATGCTCAGTCTTGCAGCTGAAATTAATCATAACTAAGTTCTTGGAATATAAGATTGTATTTTAATGATAAATGCCCCAGAGAAGTTTAAAAAAAAGCACCAGGATACAAAACCCCCTGTCATTTCTGAAGAACTACATGAAATATTAGCTTTATTGTTTCCATAACAATAAGAAAATATAAGAATGGATTTTTTGAATTTCAAGGGGAACAATTCAAGAGACACTCAGATCATGAAAATTCTATTTTAAATCATTACTCATTAGATGTCAGAAAAGTAGTTCAGGTCTCATAACTACTTGTTAGGGACTGATAGAAATGGGTTTATGGGAATTAATAAGTTTCTGAAAATATGAGTTGATAATTCCGAGGCCCATAAAAATCTCTGAGTTGCAAACAGGCTCAATAGTAAAAAAACATCACTCACCCAATATTTGTTGAGGAACTGGAGCCCAGTGTTTTTGAGGTGAAATTGCTGACCTCTACTACTTCACTTCAAGAGAACTCAGTTATCTGAAGCAATAATGAGTTATTTTTTCCCTCTGTGGGACAGTCATCAGAAAGCAATATATTGCACTGCTTCATAAAAAAAGGAGCCAAAACACCACAGCACCCTAAAAGTATCACTGTAAACTGAAAAGTTCAGCTGGTCAAGAATATAAAACTGCAATTTCTTTTATAGAAAAAAAAATAGTTGTTTTTATCTATAGGAATTTTTTGGTTCTTTTTTGCTCCTCTGTTTCAGTTACAAGGAAAAAAAAGCAAACACATTTGTTTTAGGTTTACCTGAATCTAAATATTTCAGTTGTCAAATGGAAATAAACTACTATTTGTTTTCTTTGATATTCTACCCATTTATCTATGTAGAAAAGTCCCCAAGTCTAACAGAGTTGTTCTCCTTCTGATGCAGTGGGTGGGGGGGAAAGGGGGAAGAATCAGAATGCTTATAGATAATTGAATACTTAAATACAGGCATTTTTGAGGAAAATACACACTTGTTTGTGAGAAAGATTTATTTATTATAGAGTTGTATCATTCAGTCTATTGGAACTTTATAATTGGGTTTTACACTCAAAGGACAAATATTTCTTTGCCGGTGCTTTATTTAACCAAATATTAATAGAAAAGCTCACTAGGTTTGTTATTTTTTATTTAGTGTGACAAAGAGAAGGCTATAATTTATCTCTTCCTGAAGTTATGGGAAATATTACTTTCTCCTGTAGGCATACTGTCAAGATAAAAATGCTTGTCATACAACAAAAATGGAGCATTTGCCAAGCACAGGACAGATCTGATTTTGTTGGTATTTTAATTATCTATTTTAGAAAAAGTCCACCTTCATCAGCTTGGACTTTTCAAGTCCATCTTATGAATAACTCCCTTGATGGAAATTACTGAGACCTACCTGACAGCATGAACAGCCCACACCTCAGCTGTTACACACCAGAATGGCTCACAGCTGAGGATCAGGACTAGCAAGAAACCTGGGGAATGTGACAGAATGTTTCTCTAACACTTTCTATCCTCAGACCCTCTTGATCCAACTCTATTTTATTACTGCAGCAAAAGAGCAGCATAAATGTGATACTTTTTTCTCTTTGAAGAGGAGTATTTTGATTTTCTGGAGGACAACTGGTGAAATACAAAGAAATGTGGCATAAGAAAATTTTACATTCATTTCAATTAGTGGCACAGCAGAACTCTGCAGATGGCTGTGTCTGTCTAGAAGATGAGTTTTCCATTACAGATCATATTTTAGTCTTTTCTTTAAATGCACTTTTTAAAATAAGAAAAGGAGGGAGAAGGAAAGCCTGTATTTCCACAGGTACTGATGCTGAAGGATCCCAGTTCCTATGGATTTAGATCTTGCATAATTCTAGATCTCAGAGGCTATCTATGCTGGAAGAAAAGTAAGTTCCAAGTTTTACTCTGCAAACTTGGTCCCTTAGGGCATACATTGACCACATCTTATCTTTATGATAGGATGTGACATGAGCTCATAGCACGGCTTGGACACAGCAAGGATTGCAGATGCAGTTATGCATCACTGCTCTTGTACCCAAAGCAGTGTGCATTCTTCCTCTATTCTTGCTGCATTCCTGCTCCTTCTCAGATCTTTCCACACAGAATTTCCTGGAATCCTGTGACCTGAGTGCTCATAGTATAACAGATTTCTCAACTGAGGCACTTCTACAGACTTCCTCCTCCACTGGCTACACATTTTCACAAAACTTTGAGAGCCTAATTACCTGCTGGCAAAATTTGGCTGAAATATTTGAAGACAGCCATTAGAAGGTGGAAAAGCTGGAGGAAAGGGAAAGGTGCTGGTTAAACTCCCAGACATGAAAAGTGCACTCAAAAGAAAAAAGGCAAAGCAAACAAAGAATTCCAACTAAGTTCTGCACATAATACATTTCATAAAAGCTGCAATGTGTAAACAAAAGCAGTAAAACACACTTTGCCGTATATCATCAGATAACATGCAGAAACAAATGGATTATTCATTACAAACTCCAATGATTAATGTGTTTTCAAATTCACATTGCTTTCTCTTATAGCTGTAAAGAGATTACTTCGTTTAAATGCATGAATTGTAGCTTCACAAAGATTACTAAATAATTTTAACCTTATCTTCAACACTAGAACAGTCAAAATTTCCCCTCATAGTGGCCCCATGCTGAACACAAGTTGACCTAAACCAACGGAGAGCACGATTTACAATGTTCTTAAGAGATATAGTGGGTGATAAAATTCCTACACTTATTTGCAGGCACAGGCATGGAAAACTTTACTTAAACTACTGGTCATTATGGGGGTTTTTGCCTATAACACATAATTGTATTACAATATATATTCTTATTATGGGGTATTACAGACAAAAGCAATGATGGATCAGGACATAGACACTGAGGCTTTCAGATACTATTGAGCACTGTGATAATAAATACCTCTGTGTAAAAGCATAGATCTTCTAGTGTCCTTTAGACCTTATTAAAGGTACTTCCCCTCATCAGTGTCACAAAAAATAAATATTTTCTCTGAAACATCTATATATGTCCCCAAAAGATACACGAGGACTTTTGCAAGTGGTCACTGTCAGCTGCCGGTTTATAGGTTATATGTTCCTCTGTCTGTCAGAGCAAGTACTTTTTTTAGGTCATCCCAATTTAAATTTTTCAATATAAGCAATATTTACTTCTTTTTCCTGTTTTTCTGAATACCAAAAATGCAACCTCTGCCTGAGAAGAGCTTCTGCCTTTTCTTTTTTAAAGATTTTTGTGCACTATGGCAGACACATCTTCTGAAACTTGCATGTCTGTGTCCAATTGCCTCTCCCTACAAGCCCTTAATTCCTCAGCTTTTTCTCTCTCAAAAATAACTAAAGAAAAAAAAATCTTTTTTCCCCAGCTCCATCTCTCTCAGCAGCTATACAACTAATACAAGGCAGAAAAAGTCTTTTCCAGTTTCCAAAATGGATAAAACCAGACCAAACTGATAATTACCTCCTCTTTAAGCTTTCAATGATCAAAGCTAAACTTTTGCTAAAAGAAACTTTCCTTCAGAAAATACTGAGTCCTGGCTGGTTCCAATCATGCTGTTAAATAAATAAAAGGTATTTAAATCATGCTGCTACCTAAACTGTACGAATTTTTTTTTCCTGCATGAAGAATCTCGTAAGAATGAAGTTGGGCCTGTACTCTGGTTTCAGAAAGGTTTCTCAATTAGGAGTTAATTGAAGTTGCTCCATGTTTGATGATCTCCTACTATTTTCATGAACTTTGTTAAAATAAGATGACTTGAGAGCTGTCTGTGAAACTTTCCCAAGAAGCATATGCATAAGATTACTGCCATAAATAATTTATCAAGCTGTATCTTAAATCCATACAAAAACTAAAGCCATAACAAGAGCTCTTGGAAGAGATTTATTGTTAAAATGTACCTTCATCAGAATTTGCAAGTTAACTGAAATCCAAATACTTCCTGGCACCTTGCTCAGTTTTATAGAAATCTGTCAAAAGCTTAGAAAATTGGGTGACTTTCCAGTGACAGATTGCTTAGTGTCATGTCATGTACTGAAATCTGAAAATGCTTACAGATAGCCAGGATTCCCAGCCTCATTCTCTTCAGACAAGGACTCCACATTTCTACTTTTCTTTTAAAACTGAAGACGAATCAGTGTTTAAAATCTCAGTCTCCATGAAATGGACTTAAATGGTGACCTCCATTTCATATATCAATGTCCAAAGCAGGGTTTCAGCCTTGTATTCACATTTCCAGCCTCACCCCAGTTCCCACAGCAGGCTGACCCTTGAAAAGTACTGTTTTCCAGAAAGCTCTTTCAGGCAAGGCCCCTTTGGCACTCACTTTTAGAAACAGATATGAAAAATAGACTCACTAATCCCACATAGTTTCTCCCACCTTGACTGTGCCGTTCCCTCCTCCTTCTTCCCTGTGTTCATGTGTTGGTGGTGACTGCATTTCAGCCTCTTTTATAGCCCCAAACTTTCAGGGTTTTTCATCTTCACAATGACAATTTTAACAGACAGGAGCTGCAAAGCACAGTTTCTCACCTGGAACTACAGTACTCACCATTTGAGATCCCTCTGGTGTAGTTGTTGGCTTTGTGGTTGAATTCTGCCATAGCTCCTTACTGAGCTAAATGAATCTTATTCAAAGGTTTTGCAAAGTGCTGGGAGTTTATTTGTAGGACTAGGAGCATAAGTGCCTTTCCAAGCTTACAACCACCTGCAAAGCAGTTCCTTACTTTTTGTCACTGAGGAATGTGAGGCTAATTCCCAGGACCTTAATATGCATCATAAAATCATAGAACCATAGAATTTTTTTCAGTTGAAAAGACCTGTAAGACTTTTCACCCACCACTGCCATGTTCCCCATGAAATTGTGTCCCCAAACACCACATCTACCTTCAGCAATGGTGATTTCACCACTTCCCTGGGCATCCCATTCCAATGCTTGACAACCCTTTCAGTGAATACTTTTGTCCTTATATCCAGCCCAAATTTCTCCTAGGGCAATCTGAGGCAATGTCCTCTCATCCTACCACTTGTTAGCTGGGAGAAGAGACCAACTCCACCTGGCTACAGCATCTCTTGAGTAGTAATAGAGACCAATAAAATCCCCCTGAGCCTCCTTTTCTCCAGGCCAAACCACCCCTGCACCCAGATCCTCATCCACAAGCCTGTAGCATTGCATAGGGCTCTGAAATATTTTTACAGAGTCCTGACAATTATCTGAGGACAGTGGAACAGGATTTTCTTTTGTTTCTTTTCACTGGTTTAGGAGTTGATTTCTTGTGGCTCCACAAAAAAGCCCTTGGCATGAAATTGTGCAAAATAATCACTTATGTACCTAGAGCTGGTTTCATCCCAAAATTTAAAGTATAAAAACTGGATTAATGTAACTGCAACATCTCTGCCAGGAACATAATGGAAGGAATGGGTTCAAATTTGAAAGGGTTGCTAATGAGACATTGATTAAAAATCTCATCCATAATGCTGGAAAAACTCAACATTCTGCTGCTAAAGAAGCTCATCTAATGTGAATCAGCTGGCTTAACAAACCATTTTACTTTAAAAAGAGAAAAGAAAAACAGCAAAATGATAGGTAACCAGGGAATTCATCCACTGTGCATAGAAAAACCCATTATGTCATACCAAAATTATAACATTTTTACAGTCCTTTCTTGGGGATGCAATTGCTAAGGGCAGTTCACTGCTTTCCTTTCATGCAAAAATGGCTTCTGTACCCTGGAGTGGCAAACCAGAGCTGTCCTGCCTGCCTGGTTCACTGTGCTCCTCTCAGCTGAGCCAGTAGCTCCTATTAGCCATCACTTGCCACTGAATGCTCTGGTTAATCTCCTTGGCTTTGTCATTTTAGTTTGCAGCAGAAGTACATGAAACATTGACAACTACCACAGCAGCCTCACTTAACCATCAACATGTCTTTCTGCTTCTTGGCTGACAATAAGCCCTTAAGTAGCTTTTCTTGCTTCAAACAGTTTAATTAAACATACTTTTGCAAACCCTCCAAACAATTCTTCATTTTTCAGACCGCTCTTTCTGAATTGCAGAGTTGGATGCTGTACAGGTTAGGACAACCTCTTCTTTCAATCAGGAACAGTTTCAGGATTGTGCACAGCTTTATTTTATTTGTTACTACTGCCTGGCAGGAAAGGCATTTCTCATTTGGTAATTCTGATCTTCCCTGGAATACAGAAGAACTGCTTTGCTTTATCTTAAAGCCTTAGTTACCAATCTTTCACACCAAATATGTGTACAGACATAAGAGTATTCAGCAATTGTCTGAATATCACTTGGAAGAGCATTTTAGGCTGGTGCAATTTCCCCACCTGAGGATATAATTATTCAGTAGCTGGTAGGTCAGCAAGTCCTTTAATCAGGACATGTCATTTCAGGAGGTGTACCAGCTGGTGCAATTTTCACAACACATGAAATATAAAAATGAATAAATGAAATTATGGCAAAGAAAAAGAGAGCAGACATTAAATGATGCAAAAAAAGACACACACATCCCCCCCCCCCAAAACAAAAGCCACACAATAAGAGAAACTGAAGGATCATAGGCCTTTCTTCCTGTATTCAGAACTTAAAAAAAGGATAAGAAAATGACTGCCAGAGTAGAGTTTTGACACTAGGGAATTGCTTTTGTGGTAGGATCAGCTCTGAATGCAAGTAAAACACAGGAATGACAACTCTGAAGAAGAAGGGATTATTTTTAAGTGAAACGTCTGGGATGAATAAACTGCTGAGATACTGAAGGTTTTGTTCTTAATGAGGGCCAGACGGCTACAGGTACAGCAAATAATAAATTAAATTCATGCAACAAGGAAAAATCTCTAATTTCACAAAAATTATATCAGAACTTCCAGAGTCACAAGAAGACAGGGAGACTGGAAAATAGAGGTTGTGTGTAGAGGAGCACTGTGTAAGCCTCAATTCATGGGGTTAGGACACCACAGATTGGAAATGGTAAGATCTGCCCATACCCCTGGAGGAAAGGCACAAGCACAGCCCTGCTTTCCTTCCTTTTCAATTGTAGCAGCCATTTAATTCTCTGGAAGAAAAAAAAAAATAAGGCTGTCCTGGTTTCAGATGGCAATAGCTGAGGCAAACAGCACAGACAAAGCTGCACCCAAGCCTTGCCCAGCCCTCTGGCCTGCTCATGGCACTGCAGGCAGCAGGAGAGGCTGCAGCACCCTTCAGCATCCTTCTCCTGGGTGCTGGCTGCATGTTCAGCTGCCTGTCCTGCCAGAAGAAGGAGGTTACATCCACATGCAGATGAAGGCAGAGCTCCAGGCTCATGCACCCATGGACAGCCCAGATCCAGAGGGAAGCCAGAGTTTTGGCAGCCTCCTCTTCCTCTGGGGAAGGGCAGCAGCTGTCAGACAAAGTGTGCTGATTTGGAAATTAATGATTCACCTGCCAAGCCAATAACTCAGCTGTGCTCTCCTCTGTCACTGCTCTCCAGAGGAGCACAGAAAGGCCAGGGCTTTGTCAGCATTATGGCAAGGGACGTTTCTTACCTGACTAAAGAATTTCTTCCACCCTCTTTGAAAATGCAGGAAGTGCATTTGTCAGTTAAGGTGATGATTTAGGGGGTTCTGTAGGAAGAACAGAGTTCCTGTACAGGCATACACAATCTTAGATGAAGCTTTGCACTTTCAAGGTGCTTTGCACTTTCAAGGTGCTTTCACATTTTTTGAACACTCGCTTTGTTGTTTCCTCAGATCTCACTGCTGCAGAAAGCAATTTGCTTTTCTTTTTCAAAAGCTAATGTTGAATCAATAACTAGCTTCTGCTAGCAGTCTCTTGCTAGATATTGTGCTGAATAGACTGTGAGCAACAGGTACCCCAGCTTTCACATGAAAGCAACTTAAGTAACAAGAATGTTCAAAATCAGGTTATTTCTCTATTTATCATTAACCTCCAGTTTCATCTGAGAAATATAAAACATTTTTTAAAAGGAGCTCAGAGAATTAGAGGGGATCTTTTTTCCTGGACTTAAGATGACTTTTAGCTCAAACACATTTAAGGTATGCATGGAGGCAGCAAAATACGTGGTGTATGGATAAATCAATAACAGAATAAAATCTAAGAAAGGAAAGAAGGGACATCCCATGGAAGAGATGGAATGACAGAAGAGAGGGTGCCTGGAGACACCACACCACAGCCACACTCACCAGGAGAACAGAAATAGGACAACGTAGGTTCATGGGACTTCAGGCTTCAGCCTGCCATCAGCAGACAGAGGAAGACATTTTGCACTAAATGTATTTCAATCACAAAGAGTAGTACTCCTTGCAATCACAAGGCATGGGCTTTTTCAATAAAAAGATGAAAAATCTAGTGTCAAAACTGAGTTGCCACAAGAAGAGGCAAAATCTTCAGAATATTAATCGCTGCCCATATAAAATAGAAACTAAAAGATGGCATCACACCCAGTGCCACTTTCTTCTCCAGAGCCATCAGGCTGGTGCTCTCCTTGAGTAACACATTAACTTTCTAAATAAGTCATGACCCTTCTCTACACTGCCTGATAATGTGAAGTGTTGCACTATGTGGCAGAATAGGAAATGCTGTATGCCTCATAGAAAAGTGTCTTTCAAATCATGTATGCCTTACAGTGGGATTTCTCCTCTTTTAAATGAGAAAACCTAGCAGGAGAGTTTAAAAAACATTTAGTACCCAGCCTCATCACCATCTGGTCAGATTTGATTATTATACACTTGAGCAATCTCCTGCTAGCTGCACCACAGGGGAATTTCTTAAAAGGCTGCCATTTACCATTTATAACTGTAGCAGGGAATAAGTGGGATATATGACTAGCATTTTGTGCCAAAAAAAGGGGCTTGCTTTGATTTAGAGACACTGATTATTTCACATGTAAACTGACAGATTTGTGTAGATAAAATGATTTGCATGAAGAAAACCAGCAGATTTGCAAAGTGCCATTAAGGCTCCTGAACCAAGCAGAGCATTTACACCTGCACTATTAATTGATCACAAGAGCTCCCAATGCCAATGTGTGTGAAAAATGGCTCCCTTTAAGAGAACAGATGCTTTATTGTTAATAGGTGTTTCACACATAAAAAATAAAAATTGTGGAAGACTGCATGTTCAGCCCCATATATTCACAATGAATATTAGAAAGTCTTAATTAAGCTCCATCCCATCACCATCAAAACTGAATTATTATAGGAAGCAGAAGTTGCAAGAACACAAAAATAGCACAATGTTTGATCACTAAAGGAATCTGCAAACAGAAAATCTGAATGAACTGTGATGCTACTATCACAGCGTAATAATAAACAGATATTTTCTGTCTTAGAGAATTATTTCTACCTTTATCTTAAATGAAGCATGGTTCATTTGGGATTGGTTTTCTTCCTCTCATAATTTTAAGAGATTCTGAGCCCTGTATTTTCAAATACAGGGCCCCAAACCTGGGCTAAAGACACCATCTAACCTTCTTGCTCCCTCTCACTTCTACAATTTTCTTAGCTAGAAATGTTTTTGCAATTTTTTGTTATGGTTGTGCAAAGACCTTGCTTTTACCTGCCAAGTTGATCATTTAACTCAAATGGCCAAAGCCATGCTAATCAAATAAAATCCTAATGGCTTATAACAAATCAAAGCCACCTATATCACAAGTTCATACACAAAATTATGTTGAATTATTCTCTTTGTAGTTTCACAGAATTAAGATAAACGCCAGGACCAGATGTAACTGCAAACAATATAGTAGAAACTGAATTACTTATTTGCTCTACAATTCCCTTGCTAAAATGCCATTGCATCTAAACACAGACACCTTAGTTGGAAACCTAAAAGTGTTGCCAAGCATTTCAGTATTTTTTTTAATTTTATTGCGATTTCTACCAGTTATATATTTGATTGTGATGAAATTACTCAGATCTTCACATGGTCAGGCACACATCCAGGCCAGTTGTCATATATGAATGATATTAACAAATTTTGGGGGTATAAACTTCTGTCATGGGAGTAAATCTGGAATAGTAACAGCTGCAGAGCAGCTGGACAAAACACTCCTCCCTAAACTCCATTTCCAAAGGTAAGAGAAATTGTGCAATTAGGAATGGTCACAACAACATTCACTTTTTTCCAGATTAATATTAATTCACGGGTAGTATGGTGGGGTGTTTTGGTTTTTTCTCATCCCATGCCAGTGTTCTACATGCCAGTCTCGAAAAGAGAAAAATCTGTAATTACTATTAACATAATTCTCTGATTCTGGAACAGTTTCAGGGCTATGGACATCTGAAGAACTAAGCAACATGAAGTACTGTCTCCTTTCTTCCTGTCTTTTGTAATGGGAAAGAAAAAAATCTCAAATGCCAAAATACTTGGGATACTTAACATTGCACCAATTCCTAAACACATCCAAGTCTTACTTGTTTTTTCTTTTTCCTCTGAGAACAGCAGCAAGGGATTTTCCTATAAGAACAAGAGTGTTCTGTAGCACAAGAGTTTGGGAATACCTTTTTTATATCCTATCTCCCATAATGTCCAGTATCAGAGGTCAACAATATGAGACACATAATGAATGACACCATGGAGGGGTCCCCACAGCTTCCATGCTCTGTGACTGAGGGAATCACAACAGGCATCTCTTTGTATTTAACAGCAGCTGGAAAATTATGGTCTTGTGTCTCTTGGTCTCTGCCTCAGGTCCCTACCTGAATTTTTCTCATCCATGTCTATCAAAAAGGGGTTAAGGAAACAGTTCTTTGAAAAAGCCTTCCTTTTGTTCTTGCACAGCTGCTTGCTAAGTTCATTTGCTGCCTCTTTGGCAATGCATTATGAAATCAGAGTGAATAGCTGTTTTTCCTTACTCAGATTTTGATGTAACTTGATTACAGCACAGAGCCAACAGGTTGTTCTGTTGTGCTGCTAAGGTCCTAAGGTCCTCTCAGAGTATCAAAATGAATGGGAAGCTGAATTTCAGTCCCTGTCAAAAATAAAGGAAGTAAAACCTGGATATAAAAGGTAAAGAAAAATTATGCATATCAGGAAAACTGGACCCTCAGTGGGCATGAAAAGATGCTCAGCTCTCCAGGTTATATCTGTACAACCATTTTAAAAGATATATCAAAAAACAGACCTAAAAGTGTTATCCCTGTTTGAGGAAAAAAAAAAAAACAACCTGCAAATACTGGTTGATTTCAAAATTCTCAGGTTACCAGTAAAATAAAAAAAAAAATCACAGCAATCAATATATCTTGTCCTACAACAGCTGTGAAAGACAAGCAAACAGCAAAGCTTCTCTTGCCTTTTATCATGTGAATTTTCTAAGATAACATTCCCATCTGAAAACAATTTGAAATAGTATTTACAGCAGCTTCTCAGTCGGCACAAGATTTAGGATTTGACAAATTATATAGTAGTAGCATATTCTGACTAAAGTATTTCTGCACACATTAAATGATTTCTCAGTGTATACCTTCAGAAAATGATAGAATGCCTGAGCTATAGACTAATCTTTCACTATTTTCTCTTCATTTAAAACAAATCTTCATACTAAAGGTCCTGCAAAAATCTCAACCAATGAGACATTTTCGATGTAATGTAAAACCTTGTGAAAATACCTTCAAAGATTTATACAGTGCTTGTTAGTAATAAGCACGTAATTATTATTTTTATTTCAATATTCCAAGCTACTGTCCATTTGCATAAACTGGGAAAATAATGAAAAAGTCACTATAAGAATATAAGATTTCTCTTCACTATGCTTTGGAACTTTTAGTACATGAGTTCTCAGGGCTTTTCGTCTCCTTGGATGCAACCAAATATTCACAAGAAACCAGAAACACATACTACTTTTAAAAAAAGTTAGATCAGGTGGCATACATGCTAAATATAAACACTAATCTACATTTTAAGCTATATTTTCTTCACTGAGCTTACACAACTATCCTTTTCATAGTCCGTGAGAAGAACATTCAGACATGCTTCTAAGACAACAAAACCCAGCAATGTCTTGAGGTTCAGGAAAATTAGTTCTCAGAATCATTTTAATGAGGTCAGAAACTTGAAATCTATTGACTTTTGAAGTGGAATACAGAGAAGAAAGAAGGCACAAAGTTGCCTTGCCATGGCAGGGCTAGAAATTCCTGTAACTTGTGTGTATATTTTAGGTTGCAGAGGTATCCTCTATACAGCACTTCCAGCCACAGGTGTTCTGTGACTGCAGAGTGGTGCAGGGACCTCACTGGAGTATACCATACTCACTGGATTATACCATTCTTCCATTCCCTTCCACCCCTTTTAAATCAGGCCTTTTCTGCTATTCCTTCTGGCCTTATAGGAGAAACTGCATGCTGAGCATTAGGTGAAAAAATCTTGAGCTATTGTATTAAGAACTGTACATGTTGGCAAGGCAAGAGTGAGAAGGATGGTGCAGCCGAAAGCAGGATTGAAATTTGTCAGTCCTGCTCTACCTGGATCCATCACCTCGAGGAGAGAGTCAGGGCCCTGCTAAATGAGGGGGGAAAGAGGGGAGACATCAGGCAGCATGGCCAAGCTCTTCACCATGAGAGCAGCCGCATGAAGGGGACACCCACAGGCAGTGGTTGCAAATGCAGTATTTTTAGAGAGCACACATCTGTTTTCCAGCCAAGGAGGTTTGGTACATCAACCCCTTTGACTACTCCCCACAGGGAAATTGTCACCTGGAGAGACAACCTAATGGCAGATGGGCAGCAAAGATCAGAGTACTCAGTGCTGCCCAGTCTCTGCATGTGCCAACACAGCTTCAGGACAGGGACAGCCAGCACTGAGACAGCAACAGGTGACAGAATATTTAGATAAGCAGGATGAGATCAAAACCAGAGTGACATATGAGACACGCTCTTATATGACGTGATTACAAACTGAGTGTTTATTGTTTGTGAAAAATCATGACAATTACAGGAATTTAATAGAGAATTATCCCAGTCCAATTTTTATTCCATAAAATCAGTATAGGTATTTGCTGAAAAGACAATATTGAATGGATCATATTTCAAATATATGTTTATATTTCATAAAATAGAAAATGCTGACATTTTTTAAAGTCTGTAATTCCCACATTATCCTTAATCACTGAATTAGTTCTCAACAACATTCTAACAGCCCCAAGATGTCATAAAGACTTTCTTTTTTAATTGAATAGTCAACATTTCTAACATAAATATGTGTTAGAAATATTTCTAAGTTTTTAATCAGTTTACTGGACAACAAATACTGTGCTGGTGCTAGTTTTACTTTGCTTGGTTTTTGAACTACGTTACAGAAATGTCTCCCTGAGAATTTTCCACTCATAGCAGTTACCCAAATCATATTCAATTAAAGAGGATCAGAGTTTTTCACAAACATCTTGGCTTACTGAATTTCAATGATTTGCAGTTTTTACTGTTAGTCTAACTTTGTTTCTATTGCAAAATAATGTTGGCAAAATGTGAATCCTGAGGATACCCACTTTTTTTTTCTCCATGAATAACCCTCTTCCTAATATCATCTATTTTCACAAGCTCCAGCATTCACATCCAGATTCAACAGACGAATTTATCAATTTACAGAGTGATTTTTGTGTTTGTGCTTGTCACATCTAGTTGTACATGTAGATACTGATAGAATGTCTAGAAAACACTTTCCTAGACCACTAAAAAGTTTTCCATCACTGAACACCAAAAGAAATCCAAACACTCTTCAAGACTCTCGGTGAGCAATAAGTGGAACGTTTTCCCTACAGAAAAAACACTTAAAATTCTCATAAGGGATATCTGTATAATTCTTATTAAGAATTTTAGCTTTATATTGATCCTACCCAGAGAGTATGGTTTGGTGAGTGACTGGACCAGCACATTTGTGGAAAGCACTTGTGAACTTTTTCTTCTTACCCTGCCTGATTTTAACCAGAAATTACATGGTAGGATTAACATTTGTTGTAGAAATAGATGTTTTCATATTGCTCAAGCAAATAATACCAGAACTAGATCTGTGTGAAGTTAAAAGAATTTAGAATTTCATTCCTTCCCATTCTAGTAGATAAATTAGTTTAGTATCTCTGGAAATGCAAGAATGGTTAGTAAAATAACTCATTAGACAAACATTTCTTTGGGTTTGAATATAAAAATTCAAACTGATGCTCCACTGTTACTTTGGATTATTTTCAGGAACTTAACATAGATTATATTAACTTTAATATATCTATTAAACATGAAGTAGCTCCAAAATGCCCCATTTATATAAAACTGGAAACTGATCTCTTTGAGAACTTTTTTATATCAAGCCCCACTGAGGCACTTAATTTGGAAGTCTAAGACAGTGAAGTTCCATTCCTGTGGGGTTTTTTGTAATCTACTCCAGCAATAACCACTTAGAAAAAAGACTTTTCTTGTTACACTCCATTCCAGTATCACTTTATTACCAAGTGCATGTTTTTAAAACCCATTTTCTAAAGCTTTTACTGATTAATTGAAAGACAGGGGGATTCTGCAGATGTTTCCATGAATAAACACACACAAGACATTCAATTCCCTGTTTGTAAGTAATTTGAGAATTTACATTTAGGGTCACAGACATTCGATTCCATTCAACAAACCATAGAATATCCAGAATTAAACTATTAATTCTCTCTCAGGTTTCACTCTGTAGCCCAAGGAAACTATAAAAGCTGGTAACTTAAGACAGCTTGGTGACTTCCAAGAAGTTCATTGAGTGCACAAGTAGAGATTTAATACTGGCATTGTGTATTAACAGTGTCAAATGAAAAACTTATTCCAAATCTCTGGGAGTTGTAGTTTTGCAGCTCCCAGGTAAAGAGTGGATTAGGTGGAATGTTTGATGAACATTACTAGTGGGCTTGTCTTATCAGATGAGGAAATAATCATCACATAATATTGAAAAACACAGTGCACTGAAAGAATCACTCTGATCCATTCTGGATTTTTAACTGAGAGTGAGCAGTATAAAATACATCAACTAGGATGTAGGGATTGTACTGCTTCAACAATGTTCATCCTGTACAGAGAATTATTATTAAGAGAGGGTTTCTCCCCACCAGATGTTGCTCCAAAACCAAATTAATAGAAAGCTGCAGAAGGCTTAATTTCTTCTTATGTATTTAATTGATGACAGGGAAGGAGGGAAAGAGAAATACATTAAATGGACATGAACATTGTCAGGCCCTCCTGACTCACCTTCCTTATCATATTTTTAATTAAATTTAGCACTAATTAATTTTCTAGAAAGACATGTTTTCTAATTACAGGCTAAGTACAGTATTGGAGACCGAAGTTTGTGGTGTCCCTGTCCCTCTGTACTTTCTTTTAAGAGGCATCCACACCTCTTTACAATCACTGCTTAAGAAAGCAATTTTAAAATATCATTTTTAAGGCCAAACAAGCAGTTCATTAATTTCTAAATATTGAAGTAGAGATCAAAATTACAAAAGAGCACTGAAAAAAATCATTATTGTAGACACAGGCAGAAATAATTATGGAATTGCTCAGGATGTGCTATTGGTTACCTTATACACAGGAACAGAACTGAGAATAAATGCAGTCCCAGCATTGTGTCATAGCAAAGAGAAAGAGAGAGTGGCTGTGGTTTTGGTTTCTGAGACAGCTTGAGGAATTGCAAAGCATTTCTTAGAAAAAAAATCTCTGATAATGCCCACCAGAACAGCTAGGCTGAGGTCAACAACTGGTATTGTGCATATTCCATCTTTGCACATTTCATCTGAAATTATCACAAAATGATGTCTCTCAGCCCAGATCAAACACAAGGTACAATTTTTCCACTACTAAAACCAAAGTGCTTCTCTACCATCACAGGGTAAAACAGGAGCAGTGCAAGTTTTAGACTATAGCTTATGTTTATATTCCAAACTTAATATTTTTTAGCTCTGGCCTTGCAAAGGGCAATGGCTCAATAAACATCATCCACAGAAAAAAAGTCATGTAACCATGCCTGACCCCCATTATCTTCCACAAGTCAACACCCTTACTTAGGAGAGGGTACAGAAATTCTGTAAATAGACAATGCATGACTCCACTCCAATATATTTTTGCAGGTTCCCAATGACCTATATAGATCAAGGATTTCCTGAGCCAGAAATTATTCTTCATATAAAACAATATTCCTGAACTGACATTTCTCATTAGTTTATTTGCTTTTTAGAGATCTGAAAACTTCTGACATCTACTTTTAATGCAGAAAGCCACCCTCTAGCTGACCTATGCACTGTTTTGAGAAGTTACCATCTTATGTCTGCTCTAAAACTGAGACCTGATCAATATTTTCAATAACTTATAAGTCTTTTACAAGGAGAAAGGACTGTGAATCCGCCTGGCTAATTTATCAACTCTGGTCTACCTGTTCTGTCACCAGCCCCACCTGGGGCAGCTCTAGTCAGTCATTTTCTAATTTGAATGCAATTTCATACTATTGATCAGCTTTCTTGCCTCCTCAAGGACCTTTTCTGCCTCTCCTTCTGGTATTAGATGAACTCCTCCTACACATGGGATTTGCAGTTTAGAATACAGATTTGGCCACTAACAGCATTATGTCTCCTTTTTCTTTCCTCCAAGTTCTCTTTCCAAAGTGGTGATGGCTCCTTCAGAGTTCATCACCATGCCTGTGAAATTACAATTGTCTCTCATTTACATCACCTTGTGTCTATACACACTGACTTTCTAGTGTCAAATGGGTCACTTGTCCATGTGCTTGTCCAGCACTGGTGAATTCCTTCCCAGCTCTGCTGTCAAGGTTGTCTTTTGTATCTGCAATTATTATATCTACTTTGCATACTATGCTTGGTTTATATTTTAGGGCACTTTGTTTTCATAAGCCAGGATTTTGGTTAATCAGAATGCTGACACATTGTTATCACCAATAGGCATTTGCAATTAGATTATCCAGGTCTATACTTTGAAACAAATCCCCACTAGCTTTTTTTTTTTTCCTTTTGCAAAAAACTTTAAAAATTAAAAGGGAAGGGAAGGAATAAAAAAATAAAACCCCACACAAGTCTAGTGAAAGGCATGCCTGTCCACATCAGGGGCATTGAAACTGAATGGTCTTTAAGGTCCCTTCCAATCCAGCCCATTTTATGATTAGAGATAAAATAATCAGCAATATTTGGCTAAAGCACTTTGTAATTCCCATTTAATAGAAAACATTATTTCATTCAGTTGTTACTTTTGCTTATTATTTAAGGGGGGTATTTTCAAAGGTGATAGAAAATGGGAATGTATATTTGAATCTATATATTCATATGGAAATATTGATTTGGAATTAATATCTGCAGTTAAAAAACATTTTTAGTATAAGTTTTAGAATGTTTTCGGTGTAGTATTTCCATAGAACTCTCAGTTAGTCTAAGTGTTTTCATACACATCTAGTAAGTACACTTTGTTTTCCTTTTAAAACCCCTTTTTCTCTGATATGACTAAACCCAAATGTTCATTAATTTTATAACTGCATTGATGGATTTAATGTTTTAATCATTTGCTTTAGAAGGAGGGAAATTTGAGCTTAGAGGTAATGAGTTATCTCTATGGTGTTGGAAGGTCAGAGTAAAAGACAGAAAGAAGACCAATGCAATGCTTATCTTTCAAAAGGAATATGGAGTGCCCAGAAAAACAAGACCCACAGGTCTTCAGGTCTCAGAAAAATCATTTGAACCAATTCATTTTTAAAGGGGCTTGGAAGAAAGGAGGGGTTGCAGAACAAGCCCTTGTTTTTAATGAAACAGAAGCATATCAAACCTCCAGGAGCATAATGGGAGCAACCAAACAAAACTGGTTTGAAAACTACAGTTCTCTCAGTAGAACTCAGTGGCCATCTGATATCTTTAATGAGATGCTAGTAAAAACAAATTTAATCATTAATTTGACTCTCACATGTATTTCTTAGTACCCAATAAGCCTAAGATCTTCTCAGTGCCACACAATTACCAGTTTTGAATATTTTCTTTAATCCAGTTCAGACACCATTCACTAAGCTTCTCAGTCTTCCTTAATGATGTCTTTTTTCTGCTTTTGATCTTTTTCCTACTTTGTTCTCACATTGAAACTGTAATTACTGATGACTCAGCAACTTTATTTTTAGATTGAAGTAAGAACAAGCACCGACTTTCAAGATAACTTTGAATTGTTCAAAGAAATATGGCCAAATCCGTGTAGCCCACCCTGAAGCCCATTAGAACAGAGAACAGGGAAAGATAAATAGATTTTTAGACATGTTTTGGACTCTTGGACTTCCTAGAAATTAAGTTAGCATTAAATTAACTTGTTAACATTAAATCTTTATGCTAATAGGGGGATTTATAGTGTTGCATCTATCAGCTCCATGCTGAAATGCTCTTGCACTTTGGAAAAAGGATGATTATTAAAACATTTATGAGGTGTTCTACCCTTCATTTTTCCAGAAGTTGTATTTAATCTTTATTTTTAAAATCGGAATTGTGAGCAATCTGTGCTCTAAGGTGACACATGAAGTAAGGAACTGTGCCCTACTTTTACACTGGTTTTGCTGAATAAGCTTGAGAAACTTACTTTAAAAAAAATCTCCAAAAACATCTATTTTTAACTTCAAAATTACCAGAATATCCTATGTCTGGGAATCAGCATTGTTCCCTGGCATTGTGTCTGGGAATCAGCTTTGTTCAGACTCAACTGAATAACACTTCTGGAGAACTAAAAACAGCCTAACCCCTTTTGCAGCAAGATCTGCAGCTGTACTAATCAGCTAACACTACAGAGGCAAGCTTCTAACAAGGACAGCTTGTCTCCTCAGAGGGCTGGGTGCTGGAATGAGATAACTAAGAAATAAATTTATAACCTATTATATTGCTATAAATTTATAACCTATTACATTTTTCTGCATAACATGCTGTCCCACTTCAGTTCTCCAGTTGCTGTTTCTTTTCCATTAACAGAAGCATAGAAATTAGAGGGAGATAAAGCATCACTTCAATTGGTGAACAGTTCAGCAGTTTAGGCAGTAGATCAACAGATAACAGATGATGGAAGGGTCTGATGAAATAAGCATAGCTAAAGGATCTAATAAAAAAAAATTAACCCATGAACTGAGAACTACAGAAAACTTCAGTAAACACAAATTCAGATTTTACAGAAACAGATGTATCAGAACTGACAGTAAAATTGGCTGGCAGTAGCTAGCCTGGATAAAATGGCAAGGCTGTTCTGGTATACCGCTGAGGAACAGCATTGCATCTATATACACTTGCACTCTCTTAAGTCAGTAAAGAAATTTCCATTGATTGAAAAGATAGCTTCAGGCTTTATATTCATGCACAATTACAATGGCAAAAGAAGTAGTATGTGTACAGAAAAAAATTAACCTATTAGTTTTCTTGGAGGGTTGTTAAATAAATATCTTCTGTTCAATAAGATACCATACCGTGCAGAGCTGTATTAAATTTCAGTTTGTTATATATTTCTACAGAATTCTGCCCTGCACATCTATGGCTTTCAGAGCACTGTAGTTAGCATCAGAGAAGTTTTTTGTTAATGTGAAGGTTGCTGTTAAACTAAGTATATCAGCAACTAATCTTAGCTGAGCAAAAAAATTGCCAACAGCTATTTTAAAAAATGTTTACCTAAACAGTAAGACTATTTCTACCCCTACAGGCTCCAAGTGTGTGCATTGCTGCTGATAGGAAAGATATACAAGCTGTAAAACTCATCTCCACTAAGTTTCCATCAGCTCTTCAGAAATGCTTATTCTCCTACCTTCATTCATGTTACATTTCTTTTATGGTCTGCTAAAGCAAAAATGAAAACAACCAACCTATGAATCTGTGAAATAGCACATTTTCTTATTTTATAGTATAAGAACTCACACTTTTTATTTACTAGTCAGTAAATCTAAGCACTTTACATGCAACAGAAATAAGCATTGCCAAAACTTTCTGTTGGAAAATCATTAGGAAAAAGCCTGTGACTTTATAGTTTGCTACTGCTGTTTAGCAATTGGGCTTAATCTATGTAAAACCTGCATCAAAGCACAAATATTTAGTTCTGAAAGTATTTAGGCAGTCTGTCTGCTAAGATAATTGCTTATCAAGGTGACCAGAATTGTCTCATAGTCTCTGGGTTTTCTCTTGGCTGTCTCCTATCCATATGTTTCCTTACACTTGGGGCATGTCAGGTTTGAGCAATCCTGAATCTGCCCTCTGACCATTGGATGCTTCAGGCCAGACACCTGTACCACAGCTGTCCCTGGGGTGATCCTGAGCTCGTGTCCCACTGCACCAGGCTGTTCAACACCCAACGAGCTCCCGAGGAGCAATGCCATCTCTTCTGGGCTGGTACAGGGGTTACTGGGGGCTCTAGGACAAGGGCTCTCAGCTGTTATAAATGTGAAAAGAACAGCCAAAACAGGGGCACTTCATGAAATGCCATCACCATTTAATTTCCCAGAGGTTCAGCTGTTTTAGAAACTCCATCTCACAGTGCACTTCTCATAATTGCCTTTCTCAGGAGCTGCTTCCTCTGCCACTGGTCCCATCCCTGGCTAAGTTGTTAATTAACATTTTTTTTGTGCTGACAACCAGGACAGACTCAAATTCCTTGGTGTCTACAGACAGTAATTTGAAAACTACTCATCATTATATTCACTGCTAGCAGAGAAAAAAAACACTGTATGCAGCCTTTTAATTCCGGCCTGCTGTAGACACCAAGATTTTTCTCATCACTGGGAGTCGTCTTTTTCAGACATTTACCTCAAATCTTTCCTAGCAATCCCACTTACAGATTACTGACATGTGTATCATGCTATGTTTTTCTTCAGTTTAAGCAATCTTCAGCAAATAGTGAATTCTCAGGAGACTATAAAGGAAATTAACTACTTCTAAGTTAGACCAAATTTTACATGGGTATTAAGATGCAGAGTATTCCCATTCCTATGTGAGGATTAAGAAGACAAGTAGTAAAAGTTTGTAAAAGTTGTAGTAAGGGATTTCTGAGTCTGCTGAATTACATTTAGAATGTAATTGATCTTTATAAATCAAATTATTATTCCTTAAACCTTTTGAATTTAATGCAGTTACTTCTCTGCCTTTCATGCATCACTTAATTGCTTTTTGGAGAAAAATATTCAATGCAAAAAAATGCATTTCATGACTAATAAAAATGTAATTCCATAAAGATTGATTAAACTTTTGGGAAATACTCCAATCTACCAGAAACCTTGAATACCCACAGCTCCAGCTAAAGTCAGAGTGATACATGGCTGTTCAGTACCTCCAAAAAATCAGGCCCATGACCAGCTCCTCACCTCTCCAGTTGTGCAGGATCACTCAGAAAAGTTTTGCAAATCTTACTGAGAGACACAGTCAAGGACTCAGTCACACTTCCTTGGGAACAGATGCTGCAGCTGGCATGAAATACAGGTAAACTGACTTTGCTCCTCCCAAACTGAACAATAAATTTCACAGACATTTTTCAGAGGATTTTTAACCCACGCTGTGTTTTCAGCTAGTGCTGCAATACTGTTGAGAATGTTTATGCTGGCCCAGACCTGCCATACAGACCCCCCCCTTATCTGCAGATGGTGACTGGCAATACCAACTCCTCACTAACAAAGAGAGGCTTTTCAAACCCAGGTTGTTAAAAAGTATCTCAAAACCTGTGTCACAATGGTCTCTTTTCCTTCTAGCACTTTGTTTTAGCATTTACTCTCATCATCTGAACTGTTTTCATATCTGTATCTATTAAACTACTTAATCCAAGAGGAAAATCAGGATACTGGAGCACAGGGGGTGCACCCACCACAACAGATCCACAGCACTGCAACAGAGAGGGGAAAATTCCCTCCTTCCAGGGGAGGTACCTGGGCATTCCCACCTAAACATGTTATAAGCATAAATAAACAGAATAAATATGTTAATAAAGATGCTAACCCATTGAACTCTGTGTTTTGTGGGCTTCCCCCACCCCTGACAGATCAAGACTGTGACTATGCCTTTGAACAATGGACACAGAAACTGCAACAATCAAGTCTCCTGGCTAAATCCACAGGTGGAGATATCTTTCTAATCCACAGGTGGGGATATCTTTTTATTCTTATCCTTTCTAGCTCTTTCTTCTCCTTATATATTTTCTTAAGTGATCTCTTTCTACTTTTATATTGTTGCATTTCTATACATAATAATAATAATCAAAATAGCTACATACCTCCTTTCCATTGCATCAAAATTGGTTGTAAATAAACCCTATGTGTCTTATGGGATACATAAGTCTTCAAAAGTCTCATAGCTTAATTCCACCAAGTTTGAAAAACAATTTCCTTTGCAAGTTTTAAATTTATGATATTTCTGAAAAATATTTTTGTTCCCTTTTTTATGAGGTAAGGAGAGCAGAATTTCATTATCTGTCATCTCTAAATTGCTAGTCTTTTTAATTTTCTCTCCTTAACCCTCCACATCTCTGCCTAAAATAGACATTACCCATCATTTAAGCATCATAATTAGAGGGATTTTCAAACACCTAATCACACTATGACCATTTTTTTGATTGCTCTTTAATTTGATGATATCCTCCCTTAGATAGGATAACAAGCAACTGAGCAGTAGCTCATACAAGAACAATAGTATATATTAGTTTCTACTTTCTTGTTTACTTTTATCAGCAAAGGAACTGTGAGCACCTTTTCTCTTTATGCAGATCCCCCTCTTCATACATGTTGTGCAGATCCCTCTCACAAGAGCAGTGGTTATGTGCAGTGAGTTTGAGTTTCAGGTGTCTCACTAAGATTTCAGAAATGCTGCTCAGCAGCTGTGCCAGGAGCAGTACAGACCTGTGCACCAAAATGAAGGGGTCAGTGTGGCTGGACTGGTCAGAGCCATCAGGTCTCTGTTCCCCACTGTAGGCCTATTCCCCTGGAGTTTGTATCATTCAGTATTCCTTGACCTTGCACATACTTCACTACATGTTTTATAACCCTGAATTTGACTATTCTAAATAACTGCCTGTCATCTGCAGATTTGACTAATGAGCAAATCTCTTTCTCTTCCTATATATTCTTTACATATAGGACTTAAACAAAAGAAGACCACTTGGGCATGCAGCTGCTAACCCTGTGTCATTATTGGAGTGGAGAAAAGGTGAGAGGCTAAGTTAAAAAACTGTCAGATCATCCTGAAGGAACCATGCATGGCTTTCTTATTCTGATGGTAACACTTTGGTGACTATTAGGTTCTTCAATTTTGAAAGATTATCTTTAAAAGGAGAAGGTAAAAAATGAGATAAAAAGTCAGTGGCTGATCAGCATGACCAAATTTACCTGGGGATTTTCCACTGAACTGTAATGGGACATTCAGCCTTAATTAGTATATTATGCCCAAAAAGCACCCACCCAAATCCTTGATATCACAAACCATATCCAGTCTTGAAAACTAGATGTACTTAGTTAAAAAAAAAAATCTTCTAATCTTGGATAAGGTTATCAGAAGGAGAGTTTTAGCATAGGGTTTGTAGGATTAGCCCCAAATAATATCCTTGACTGAGATTGATAATATTCCTTTTGGAGTGAGGAGAGAGAATGCCAGACTGTCTTCACTGAAGAAAGGCATGAGGCTGAGACTGATGCAGGAGGAAAGCTCCACATAAATCATTTAGCAGGGCCACAACTGAAAGGAATCCAAGTAAAGGCTCTCTAAGGACAGAGGGGGGGAAGGCAGGGAAAGCAGCCACCACCAAGGGAGAGAGAGAATGCCATCTTCCTATCAGAAGGGGGAAAAAAATGTGGGCAAATAGGTAACAGGCTTTAAATAAATCAGCTGGTGCCAGAGAGCACAAAAAACGACCAACCAATGTCTGGGTTATAGACATTTATTACTGCCAAGGGAAAGGTGAATGCCCTCTGCTGTGTCCTGTCTCCCAGGGAGGCATGCAAGGAAAAAAATCGTGTGAAAAGGTTAGTCAAAGCCATGGTGATGTCTTTCTGCTGTTATATTTAGCTTATTTGGAGCACCTCAGGTACAGACACCAGTTAGTAGAGTAAAATGAGTCATGATGGGCTGCAATGAAGAGATTGACACTCTTGCAGAGCACAGAGGAGGGAAAATCAGATTCCTGTGATATATTAGCCTGTGGGATACTCTCCTAAGAGAATTCATTCTTACCTGAAGGTGCATGGACAACCAGTACAATTTATGGAAGAGCGTGCAGGAAGTCAGGACTGACCCCATATTGACCCAAAGAAGTGCAAAGTGGCCTGACACCATTCCTACTGCTGTTGTCTTATACATCAAGAGTTCCGCTATCATTACAGGGCAAGGATTCCATATTGCCAGAGCTTCATACCTTCTGGATGCTTCTCATAGGCAGCTCCTCTGAGCACTGCCTCTTCCTGATCCTTACAGCAGCCACCCAAGCCTCCAACTCCAGAGCCCACCAATCCACTCTTTTATCCCACTGTTCTTATTGGCCACAGGTGTGGCCTGTTAACATTAGGCCTGCTCCTAATTTTTAGTAATTGGTTCAGCTCCAACTCCTTAGGGGATAAGATTATATTCTATATCACCTTCATACTGGATCCCCCTACATAATGCTCCAAATTTCAAGCTTGGGTTCCAAGCACTCCTCTGTGAAAAAAGGCATGGACAAATATCTTGTCTGTTCCAAACCTCAGACAATAGGTACACATAACTAAAGACAGATGTTCTCTGCACCTTCTTTACATGTTTTTTTTGTGTTCTCTGCACCTTCTTTACATGTTTTTTTCATGTTCTGCAGTTTAGATGCCATTCCTTACACATATTTAATACCACTGTATTCTAACTTATTCTCAGGAGTAACTAAAATCTACTTCTCCCTCAATCTGGGCTTCTTGAAAGTACAGGAATCTCGGGCCATGGATGAAGTGTTGAGTATTGATTTCTAGTCTCTTAAGCTCCAACCGTATTATTCCAGATAAAGTGTACTATAGAGGTATTATTTAAGGATTGGAAGAGAAAAAGAGGTATTAAAACAAATATAAACAGGAACCAAATTTCTATTTTCCTCCTGTTACAAAACCCTTACTAATTTTGAAAAAAATCCAATTTTGTGAGAATTAAAGAGCTCATTGGAATTAATATGTGGCATTTTGTTTTCCTTGCCTGTATAGATTGCTTTCAGTTAGAGTTTAATTTGTTAAGAAAAGTGTCCTGATAGAACCTTACTAAAGGAAAATCCACTATTGCACTCAATCATTGCATTATTATAGACAAAAGTTAACACAAAATATCCGAAGAATGCTTAAGGGGGACACAAGCTTCATTAGGAAAATAATCCACTGAAATATGATAAAACATAAGGTAGGTATCCACTCTACCATGGCACAGATGAGGACTTTATTTTAAACCCATAACAGATTGAATTTTTGCATGATGTTTTCTTTAAACTGCCTTCCTTAATCTAGAAATACATTAAAATACTCATCTGCCAGCTGTGCTGTTTTCAGCTGTAGCAAACTGGTGATTTGTATCCTCCTGACATTATTTTCTCCACATGAAGTAAAACATGACTGTCACAGTATTATAGAAAAGGAAAAAAATCTGAAATTTTTTATGTCTTGTCCTAGTGTTTTTATCTTATCCTTGAATTATTTCCATAATTAACAGGTCTGCTACAATTAAGCATATTTGCAAATATGTTTGGTGCAGAAATGTAAAAACCTGAGTGTGCCAAGATTAGAAAAAAAGCCACTAACATTTCAGTCTTACATATCTGTAGAAATGCTTTCCACAGTCACCAAAATCATTACATTCAGTGTGAAAGCTTGGGACGTTCTGTGATACACTGATGGTCAAATCCAGCCCACTGGCATCAGAAGGCAAAAAGCATTTTTGACTATGTCTGCTCTTCATTCTCGGCCTCCAAGGTCATTTCAAGAACTCCCTAGATCAGCTTAAGAATGAGACTGGCTATACTATTGTGCTTAACGATACATTTTATCCTGACATACTGTTGGCAATTGCTAAGTATTAAATCCACTAGGAGTTTTTCTTTTACTTTGATAAAGATGACACGTAATGAAAACCACTGAGCTAAGTGCAACAAAAATTTTATTTTTCTATCTCATTTTTAAGCATATACTGCATACAATTTTTGATCCTAAGTGCAAAATATAACTCACATGTCTATAGGATGCCAAAATCCCTTAGTCCATCTGAGCTACATCTATATTAACAAGCAATAGAGACCAACAGAAGGGACTCTGTAAAGTGAAATAGCTGGTGGGGACCTGGCATCCTCCCTCCTCGTATTGCATGGGGTTTTTTTCGGCATCAGACTAGCTGTGTTCTGCTCTCACAGACTGACTGCCAGCTCACCACTGGTGAACTCCTGGAGTGCATCTTCCAGATAACTTCCACACAAAGGGAATCATGCTCTGAGGCTGCTCCCCAGTGCAAACTGAAGCTCAGTACAGGAGTACATTTGAGAGGTTAACTGAATTCTGTGGGTGATCCATGGATATCCTGTTAGCTTTATTCCTCCCTCAAAGCTAAAACCCCCTGGAGTGCTGCTCTATAAGTATTTCTGAGGATGAATCCACAAACTTAGCAGACTGCACTGAATCCCTCTTTTCTTCTTAACACATTGGGTGGCACTACAAGAAAACAAGTTTTTGTGGCACAGCCCACCAGGAGAAGGCTTCTGCCAGGATAAATTTCAGAACTGCTTTAACCTGTCAAACACTTTTACCTTTCACTTCAAAATGGGTGGGAGGACCTCAGATATGTGTGATAGAAATTACTAATCCTGGGTTAGACCTCGAGCACACATGGTTTCCTGATATGGATTCTTTTATCTTAGAGCAGTTAGTGGTCGAAGTCCTTCACTGCCCAGCACTGCTCCCCACAAGAGCTCAGTGCAGTGCTAGGACAGGTACATGTCCATCATCACAGGCCTCAGCAGCTGCCAGAGGGAATTTGCAGTAAGTAGATTCTCCATGACTCTTTTGTCCTTGGCCATTTTGCTGAGGCACCAGTGGCTCTGACAGTAGTTTTGCAGGGTGGTTTTACAATCTATTTGATTGTAATCCACTGGCTTTCTTCACATGTGTCGTCAAAAAGCCATCAGGTAAGGGTTTTGGGGTTTTTTTGCTCTGTCACCTGGGGGTAGATCTGAGTCAATGACCTTGGAATGAAGGGCTCTGTATTTCAGTATCATGCTTCCCAAGAGAAGCTGTAACTCAGGCTGCTGAAATACCTAACAATTTGATTTTTGTGGACAGTCACTGAACTAACTTCTTTTTAACAGCAAAATGACACTGCTCTGGTTTACCCACACTGACTGTCTCTTCTTTTAAAAACAGAAATGTGATCTTCAACCAGACCATAGCAAATACTTTTGTGATTTTATGCTTTTCCTTCATACCAGAAAAAGGTCCATCTCAAAGCCACCCCAAATCTTTCTCAAATGTAGCCATGTGGAGAAAATTGATTCTTCTTTGATTTTAGATAAGAAAGAAAATCATGGCTTAAAATAGGCTGTCATTTTTTCATTTAGATGTGGTGACTTCAGCTCTAGTACTAGGGTTAGGGTAACTCTTCTTACTCTGCTCCAAAGCAGGAATACCAGATTTAATAGCTAGATAATTTGTACTTCATCAGACTGCAAGATGACAAATACACTATAATCCATTGGCACAATTCTTACTTTTCTATCACTACTCCCAGGGCAATGTCACTGTCACCTGGAGCAGTCACTGATAACCTGCAAAATGTAGTTAGTCTGTTTGTGACATGAAGGACAGGAGAGGGAATGGATATACAATCTACAGTGAGAATAAGACAGCATCTCAGTGGTAATACATGCTTGGTTTCAAAATTAGAGGAACAAAAGAGAAGAGCTGTCTTTAGCCACCTTTCCTTCTTAGTGGAAAGCAACCTTCATCTAGCAATTAAGATGAAGAAAAGAGAAACTATGAGGCAAGTAAAAGAATAACATCACAAGTAATGGAATATCTGAAATATCTTCTAGGTACATAGTCAGGACATGAGGAACAAACTCAAAGGCTTAACTAATTTGTATAATTGGTGTCACAAATTCCAGTGGAATATTTTAAGTATACAAGGAAGCACCTGGAGTGGGAGGGGTGTTGGTGAGAAGCACCTGAGATGCAGTGGTAGAGGGGTTATTTATCAAGAGCACTTTCTGAACTTTGGGAAAATCACATACAGTGAAGGACAGTTTCAATGGTTTTTGGAATAGAAAAAAAAGAGATTTTAAGGCAATATCTCCACTTCCAAAACAATGAGAGGCTGCTGGATATGGTTGTTTAGAAACAACCCATGGGAGACAGCTTGTTGGCAACTAGGGACATGACTTTCCTTTACGTATTTTGGAACAATTATATTGTAGGGCTCAAAATATTTTCTGCATGTAATGGAAACAGTCTTTTCTTTGAAAGGAAAATTATTAGGACTTTATTAGGAAAATTATTAGGACAGTAGCTATTTTAAAATAATTCTGCCAGAGGCAGAAAATCATTTGGGTTAAGGAGACACTGTTGGAAACAGAAAAAAAAAAGGCCTAAAAAATATTGACAGCACTTTGAGAAAGCAGACATCAGCAGAAATTATTTGTCAGGTCTTTTGCATGGATGATGTGGGGTTTTTTAAAAAGTGAGAGACCTGGTGGTTACTGGAAACATGCCAATGACACAACTGAAACTACCTCAAAGATAAGAATTCTAGTAGAAGATATTTTGACTTTATTAGTAGCAGTTTAGAGATCTGAAAATAGAAAAAGATCTGCACACAGAATGAAAACAAGGGCACACATCTTAAGGATATAAAAGAATTGCTCAAATTCATTAAATTCAGCAAGGTTAAGGCTGAGTTGCAATTAACAGGGGACATAACAAGCAACAATAAAAGATTCTACAAATACATGACACATTAGAGAAGTAAAAGGAAGTATTAAGGAGATGATATAATGAATGACCTGAGGAAGGCCATAGCATCCAATGCATTCTTTCAGTTTTCAAATAGATGTTAACTATGATCCAATACTTAATTAAATTAAATGTTTCAAGGAGATAGATAGGCATGTCTTCCTGAATATGGGCGAGGACATTGAAAAAGATAGAGATTTTCAATTTAGCTTAGTTCAATGACTTTCAATTAAGTATCCTTAACAAAGCAACCCCTATAATCTCTGAATCATAGCACTTACCTTGGAGAGTTGGTGAAGAAGAGTAGAATTCCCTGAAGAGAAATACAGGGCAATCACAAAGTCACACTTCAAAAAGGGGAACATATCTCTGCTTGGGAGGGTACAAACCAGTCCTTGAACTGTTCTTCCTTGAAACACTCTGGGGCAATTTGCTAAAATTTTTTTTCTAAGGCACAAAGCAGTAAGATGGTAATAAAAAAGAGAAAACATGGACTACAGGAACAAATCATGTCAAGTTGACATGATTTCTTTCCTTGATTGCTGGCCTAACTGAATAAGGGAAATGTCACAGCTGTGATATATTTTCACTTTAATGAGACTTTCGTAATATCTAGAATAAATTTAAATGTTCTAGTATACAAACTAGAGAACTAATTTGTAGATGAAATCATGTTAAGGTGCATTGAAGAAAACTGTAGAGAACATGATCTATGAGGGGAGATTAAGGAAAACCACAATAGTTTTGTCTAACAAAGAACTGGAGCAATAACATTTTCTAGTATATCAGAATTTTTTTTATATGCAATTACCTACATGAATATATATATATATGAGGTAATGTACATTAAAGTTGAGACAGAAAAGCTTGAATTGCAACATAGGAGATTGGAGCTTGATATTGGAACAAGTATTTCTCCTTTTAAGAAGAGCTGAAACACCATAATGGACTGCCTGCTTTCTTTGGGAATGTAATACTTTTGGTCAGAGAAGTTTTCTTTCACTTGCTTTGCATAAGTGGTGACAGCAATATTTCAATGTCCTGTTGCCTTCAAGCAGTGATTGCTTCTTGGATCAACCAAAAACCTGCTAAAACTTGAGAATTATGCAACTACACAGGCCTTACAGAGACAACTAATCTTTAACCCCAAAATTTATGAGAAACTAGTTCCTTGTTCAGCAGCAACATACCCTTGAGTCCAGTTGGCGCTCCCTGTTTGATTTGGCACACATATATATATACAGAGAGAGAGTTCTGTTTTGCTGATCACTCAGAACTGGCTATCCTGAGCTGTAAGGTACATAAATCCCTTTTAAGCCCCTATGGGATTCAGAACAATGCCCAGATATGAAGAAGGTGCAGACTTCACCCACACTAAAAGTACAAGGAAGAAATTTCATGGAACAAAAAGGCAACCAGCTATGTTTTGAACCATGATCCACTGCTTTTAATACTTATAAAATATGTCCTTGAGGAAGCTCCTGCTATACTGTTCCAGAAGCTGCTCTAACCCTCAGGGTTGAGACTGACTCTATGTCAGGTTTGGTGCTCACCTCTAGAAGTACTACTTCCAGAACAAAGCTGGGTCCTGACTTTTTGTGTAGTAAGTTTGTATTGTCCCATACCTTTCCTAGGATGCAGAGGATCCCAGTAAGGCTCTGGTATCCTTCACTGTGATTTTTTTGTACACAACAGAGAGTAAAGATTGTGATGGAGAGTCACTCCTGAGTTCCCAGCAGACTGAATTTTCCCTTTACTCCATCACACAGTCCCCAGAGTACATGGTGTCCTAAGTGTTTTGTTAGACCTTACAAGCATTTCCCAAGCTGATAGTGTTCTACATGACCAAAAGCAAGGTCTAGTGAGTGGAACTAGCAGCATGTCAATACAATGATTTAGCATATTCACTGAAACACTCTGCATGCACAGTGTGCCTGGGTTCCTATTGCAGAAAGAGAAATATCCTATGAGGGGGGATCCAGGAAGCAGTCAGCTTGTGGAAATGCTTGTGATGTAAAAATATGACCTATTTCAACAACCAGCTGTTCAGAGTATACAATATAGTCAGTGGTAAATAGTCTCAGTTTTTTAATATTTCTGAGAATTACTGTAAAATTCTGGGAAATAAATTATTAGAAAACTAAAATTTAATGCATTGGTTATCTAATTCCTGAAATAATAATGGTAACCTACCATTCAAGCATCCTTCTTTCCTTTATAAACCTCCCTATTTACACATGACAACCTCCATTGCTCTTTCATTTCAGATAGCAGCCACTTGAACCTTTCTTTCTGGTTTTTGGTGTTTAGGATGGGGGATTTTATTGTATTTTTTAGTTATATTTTCCTTAAAACAGAGCACTTGCAATTCACATTCTGACATCTTTGTTTCTTCTATTTATAAATACTCACCAGATTTTCTCAAATGCTTTCATTATTCAGATTTTTTTTGTTGAATTATTTCTTAACATAGCTCTTTCCTGTATTTTTCCACTAGAACCTGACATTCCTGAAAAAAAAATTGAGTTGGTTGAACTGAAGTTAGGAATTACATATCTGGTTTTTCTGCATAACATCCAGACTTTTATATAAGTTTTGTGTTTTCATTTTTGTAGAAATCTTACAAGATAAATATTTCAGATAAACAATAGAAAAATTACATCTGATCACAACTCACTATATATCTTTCCTTTCTGATGACAGGTATTTGTGACTCACTTGAATGGTTTGCAAGAGCTTCGTGATTACTGCGTCATTTCCTAAAAGATACCAGAGTTTTTTGACCACACTGTCTAGTAACTTAAAAAGAGAGCAGAAAGAAAGGAATGAAAATGAGGACAAAAAATAAATCCTTTTAACCAGGGTTCTAGTGCCTTTGCAAAACATTATTATCCAAAAGGACAAATATATATGTGAAAGCCTGAAACTGTCACAAATAGGAATTACATTCCTGCTAAGAGCTGTATTAAAGACCTGGTGACAAACTTCACTCCTCTGCTCACTCCCTGGTCAGGAACTGAGACTTGATCTCCTCTGTTGTTTTTTTTCCTCGTTCCTCCCCATATTTTCCATTTGTCACCTCCCTCCCTCACAGTGTTTCTCTAACACCAGGCTGCACGGGTTGCAGTGGCAGTGGAAGATTTGGCAGAAGTGACCATGAAGAGTTACCCACAGACAGGCTTAAGTCAGCAAAATCTGCTCCAGCTTTGAGGAGACATGCATCAGTTTTCCAAAGGCTAAATAAACTGAAGGCACCTGTGAGAAAACCAAGTGATTCTTCTCTTAGTGTTTGTTCATGTTGCTTTATATCCTCCTTTAAAACACAAAGCAAAAGATTAGCCTGAAGACTTTGAAGGACTTTCTTTAGCCACACCATTTCCTCTCTGAAGAACTAGCCCAGCTTACTTTACTGAAGTATAGTACATCAATAATGGGGAAAAAAAGGAAAAAGCCATCCAACTTACTGGCATTGAAATGCTCTCATATGTCCCCCTAGTTCTATTTACCAGTTTATCCAGTCCTAACCACCCTCAGGGCAGCATGCATTATATTTGTAGATGAAAAAATTCACCAATATTTTCTCCACTCTAGGAAGTTTCCATTGTACTCATCTTGCATTGTCTCTAGATAATAATAGTATTGTCAACACCAGTGACCAGCTTGTGATGGGTCATTCCTTTGAAGAGCTTCTATTCAGATTAGCACACAGAATCTTTTCCATTTGTCAATGACATAAACCACATGGAATAGCAGATGCCACAGCCTAGGCACCAGCATAATACTTGTCTTTCTATTCTTCTCTATTTGTGGCAAATCTGTGAAAACACAATAGAAAAGAATTAAAAGCATTTTTTCACTTATTTAAGAGATAATTGAGGTAATTCTATTTGGAAGTAAATGAAAGAACTTATTTAACAAAATATACTTCACTATAAAAAATATATGTAAAAGCAATATTTTTACTGATACAGTCAATAAAATCTTAAAAAATAACTTAGTTTGAATATATATTTACATTTTCATTGCTGGCATTCTTTTTATTATCATCTTATTCAAAACTCCAGCTATTCTCTCGTATTCAAGAAAATGTTCTTTTATCCAGCCAGGTTCAGACTTGAACTTAGAAGATCTTTGTTTAAGTTAATTTTACATTCATTAAAATGTGGCTTTCCCCTTTGTACTCTGGAAATTGTACTGAAGGTGATATAACTGCAGCATTTATGACTTACTCAAACAAAGCAAGTACTCAGACATGTCCAGCATGCAAGGAACGTTCATGGACCCCTGGAAACCAAACACAGTATCAGGCTTGCAGTTCCAACTTAGTGTGGTGTCTCTGTCTCTCTGCGAGCCTCTCAAGAACCCTGGGCCAGTCTCGAGTCGGCAGACACCGGGGAGGGCAGCCCCGACACGGCCGACAGCGGGGAGAGACTCTCTGTGTGTGCCCCAAGGGTACTGAGGGCACCTGGGCTGGAGGGGAGACACTGTCTGTGTGTGCCCCGAGGGTACTGAGGGCACCTGGGCTGGCAGGGAGACACTGTCTGTGTGTGCCCCGAGGGTACTGAGGGCACCTGGGCTGGCAGGGAGACACTGTCTGTGTGTGCCCCGAGGGTGCTGAGGGCACCTGGGCTGGGGGGAGACACTCTCTGTGCCCCGAGGGTGCTGAGGGCACCTGGGCTGACAGCAGGGAGACACTCTCTGTGTGTGCCCCAAGGGTGCTGAGGGCACCTGGGCTGGCAGGGAGACACTGTCTGTGTGTGCCCCGAGGGTGCTGAGGGCACCTGGGCTGACAGCAGGGAGACACTGTCTGTGTGTGCCCCGAGGGTGCTGAGGGCACCTGGGCTGGGGGCAGACACTCTCTGTGCCCCGAGGGTGCTGAGGGCACCTGGGCTGGCAGGGAGACACTCTCTGTGTGTGCCCCGAGGGTACTGAGGGCACCTGGGCTGGCAGGGAGACACTGTCTGTGTGTGCCCCGAGGGTGCTGAGGGCACCTGGGCTGGGGGGAGACACTCTCTGTGCCCCGAGGGTGCTGAGGGCACCTGGGCTGGCAGGGAGACACTCTCTGTGTGTGCCCCGAGGGTACTGAGGGCACCTGGGCTGGCAGGGAGACACTCTCTGTGTGTGCCCCGAGGGTGCTGAGGGCACCTGGGCTGGGGGGAGACACTCTCTGTGCCCCGAGGGTGCTGAGGGCACCTGGGCTGACAGCAGGGAGACACTCTCTGTGTGTGCCCCAAGGGTGCTGAGGGCACCTGGGCTGGCAGGGAGACACTGTCTGTGTGTGCCCCGAGGGTGCTGAGGGCACCTGGGCTGACAGCAGGGAGACACTGTCTGTGTGTGCCCCGAGGGTGCTGAGGGCACCTGGGCTGACAGCAGGGAGACACTGTCTGTGTGTGCCCCGAGGGTGCTGAGGGCACCTGGGCTGGGGGGAGACACTCTCTGTGCCCCGAGGGTGCTGAGGGCACCTGGGCTGACAGGGAGACACTGTCTGTGTGTGCCCCGAGGGTACTGAGGGCACCTGGGCTGGCAGGGAGACACTGTCTGTGTGTGCCCCGAGGGTACTGAGGGCACCTGGGCTGGCAGGGAGACACTCTCTGTGCCCCGAGGGTACTGAGGGCACCTGGGCTGACAGGGAGACACTGTCTGTGTGTGCCCCGAGGGTGCTGAGGGCACCTGGGCTGGCAGGGAGACACTCTCTGTGTGTGCCCCGAGGGTGCTGAGGGCACCTGGGCTGGCAGGGAGACACTCTCTGTGCCCCGAGGGTGCTGAGGGCACCTGGGCTGGTCGCCTGTGCAGCACAAGAGACACCAGAGACATCGGTAGAAGAGAAAGGGCCGACTCCGAGCAGGGGTTAATCCAAGGTTTTACTAGGATCCCAAGGGAGCTCCTGCACCTCAGGGGCCTCCTACCGAGAGCCCCGGGAGCTGTGCCAAGGTCACATTTAAAGGGAGGTGGAAACCAAAAGTAGATAACATTTTACCAACCAATGAGTAACTCTAAGGGATGGGTACTGGGGGATAGACATTTATGACAGCGTATGGGGCAAGGCTTGGGGGGCTGACCCCGGCCTCTGGCTCATCACTCGACGACTTGGACCAAAACTTCTGGATGGAGGGGATGGGATGCAGAGTGATTGACAGAGAGCCGGGGCGGGGGTTTGGAGATGATCTCATCCCGGGAGAGGGATAACACAGGTAAAGGGAGGGGGGTACAGTCTGGGATAAACCATTTGGGAAAAATATGGGAATACAAAACAAAACTACTTCAAAGTATTACAAAATATAAAAACGCACTACAACAGCGTGGGATCTAATCCATGCACTAAATTAATAGTGACCTAACTCTACCTGACAGTGCCCCTCTTTTATAACACACCCTACATCTAAAATGGCAAGGGTCAGACAACACGTTCCTAGATTTATAAATATAAGAACACTGCCCCATAATAAACACTGAAATATTGTCATCACCACCTATCAACTTTAAACATAAAAAGTCTGGAAAAGGAAAATAAACACTAGCTTTGAGGCAGCTCTGGCTGTTAATAACCTCTAACTTATTTTACATCACTTAATGTTTCTCTAAGGATCCATTTCAGATTTTTGACCCTTCATACAATCTCCCTCATTATAGTAATCTCTATCACAAGATAAAAGAATGTTTTGGTTTAGCCAAACATTCAAATATTAAATAAAATTAAAGTCAAATATCTTATTTATCACAAATATAAATTTTATTTATTAGCACAAAAATTGAGAATTAATTTAACCCAAAGTGTCACTTAAAAGTGGGAAATCATATTTGAGGTGATTGTGCCTCTGCTGTGCCTCATTCAGTGGTACAAAAGGAATTTGCTTCTTTTCTATTTGTTTCCAACACCTTACAAAATAGACTTTCTAAGTACAAAAATGAATGAAGGTAACAGATGTTGAACATTATGAAAGGTAAGTTTTGCTGGTAAAAATAGAAGAAATAATTTCTTACACTGTGAACATCAAGAACTTAATAAAAGTTTCATTTTCTGGACAATCAAATTTTTTGGTCCAGAGAACTATTTAAAATAGCTGAGATCTAATTCTGTGTCTCTTTCAAGAGCTGAAAATGTAACATTTTCTCCTACAGCACCCATGTTCAAGCACAAGTTTGAAGTCAGGTACTAGGACCTATTAAACAGAAGGTGCATTTGAAGAGGGGGAACAGCTGAATGGTAAAAAACCAAATATTTTCCTTGTGATCTACAAGGGATATAGTTTGTTTATCATGCTTTATCATGATAAAGGAGCCAGGATATAATGATCATGGTTACATTTTGAAATAAAACATGGGAAAGAAGTGCTTACACAAAAAGATTGGCACTTGTTGCCAGTTAATTAAAATTTTATGAACCTAAAGCCATAGAATGTTTGGGAATATGTCTGTTCATTTCAACAGAATTTGGTTCTGCCCTGCCTGAAGCAAATGCTGGGAGAATAATGTAAAAGTTCAATTAAAAAAATCCAAATGTGACTGCTCACATAGTTTAGCAGGAGACAAATGTGCGTTACAGGTAGTATGTAACAAGCAAAGAGAATATATGGCCACCACTGCCTATATAGAATTCAATAATTTCTTATAAAATATATGGTCTTTTACTTTCCTGAGTAGTTAAATTTCATTATCTCATCATACTTTGAGGTGAAAAGCCCACCAGGTTATAAATGGCCATGATATAAAGAAGAATGACAACTCTGTCATTCATGTGGATATTTATTGTTATCTTTGTAGCTTACCTCCTGTTTTGTTGGGTTTTTGTGGGATTTCTTTGCAGGCATTCTAGAACCATTAATTTTTTTTTTAATCAAAACAAACCGCAACATTTTCTTTTCTTACAAAACTTTTCAATGTTTTGTTAAGAATGGAATTCCAGTTTGAAGGGTTTTTTAGGAACTGTTGGAACAAGTCATGTCAGGGCTTACACTAAGACCTGATACAGCCAATTATTTTTGCATCTGTTCCTTTCTAAGCACACAAACAGTCTTCTTGAAAGAACTTTTCAAACTGAGTATTTTGCCAATTACTTTGCTAATGTTAATAGTCTCAAGTGTAGAAGAAAAGCCATAATGGATTTAAGCCCTGAGGTTACACAGTGCTGGTGACTTTCAGAATTTCTTTCAACCCTGCACCTAAACACACATTTTTATCCAGCCTTATAGAGGCTAAATAAGAGATAAGATTCTGTATCTTACACTGTCCCTCAAATACTGCTCAACAGTCAGGAGTGAAGACCTAGGACTGTTGGGAAAGCCTTAATATTAACATTTTCTCAGAGGAGAGGAGGGTCTTTATTGAACACACTGAAAAATGACATGACTGCATTGTAACAAGAATCATGGAGCAAAAAGCCTAATTCTTGCTGTAGTCATGAGGCAGCATGAGGCCCTGTCCTAACTGATGTACAAAATGAAAAAAACGTATTGCTCCAAAAAGCTAATAAAAAATCAAGAAGTATATTTTTAGTACTCTGAGATGGAGAAATTATGATACATTATGACCTTGTACTATAAAAGTGGGATATTTTATATATATATATATATGTATGGTAGGATCTATTAACAAACAGTCTTTGAATAACTAAAAAAAAATTAAAACAAAGCTCTCTTCACTAAAATAGAAAGAGAGGTAATTTTAAAATGTTAATTTCCCAGTGCACACTTGCAGCCTCTTTTTCAAATTGAATATATTTTAGTGTTGATACTATTTACCCATCCAGTCCTACAGGGAACACTGATAAAAACCCAACTGATTACAGTGTGAAACCTTCCAAGAGTGTCCTGGACTTTGCCCAGCTGTCTCCCACTATTTTTCTACTGCTTTTCAGATTTTGTGTTATAAACTTAATTCTGAAGCAGTATTATACACATTTATTTGATTTCCTGCACTTGCCTCTTGGCAAAGAAAAAGAAAAATGAACCAGTATTGACAAAGATGGCTTGTATAGATAGGTGATTAGAAGACAGGACATCAATCATATTCAATCACAAAGTAATATGCATGGTGGGCACAACTGCAACCAATGAATAAAATATTTAATTTGAACACCATGGAAAATGAGAAAAAAAGTGAAGAATGTAGCAATTTTGCATAAATAAATAAGTGAACTTACATAAACAATCTGAAGGGATTTTATTATATTGTGTAAAAAAAAAACTGCAACAAGATTGGTTAATAAAATAATCAAATGGGTTTTTATATGCAGAAGAAGAAGGAACAGGGCAAGAAAAAAGAATTTGGAAGCTATTCAGACTCTGTTCCCATTAGGAAACAAAATATTAAATCAATATCTTGTGTGAGAGGTTCAGTAGCTGTAAATCAAAATAGTTTCCATTGGCATAATAGAATAGTTTCCATTGTCTTCACTCTACCTGAAGATTTTCCCCCTAAGATTTTGCTCTAAGTAGGAAGATCTTTAAAGTTAAGAGACATTTAAGAAAAAGATTCATCTTGTAACATAGCTAAAAACTACAGATGTCAATTAAATACTGGGTAATCATCCACACTTGAGAAGATTCTTCAGTAATAGCAACTTACTCCAGGCAAGGTAGTTCAAAAAACAAAAGAGAGGATTATTTGACTTGAGAGATTAAGCACTACCTAAAAGCATGTGTCCAAAATTAGATAAAAGACTTAATTCAGCCAGCACAAAGATGCAAACCCACATTTCATTTCTCCAATGTGATCAATGCTCTCCTTTAACAGAAGCCAAGAAAGCTCAGACACCAGTATGAGAAAAGGAGTTTTACATTTGCATCTCCATTGAACTTTTAACTTAAATTCCCTGCCCTTCCTATTGGCCCAATCTTTTCCTCCATTGTTTCCAAGAGTATTCAATATCCATAATAAAACTGTGCGAGTCAACCAGAAAATTCTTCCAGCCCACCCCTTCCACAGAAAAAGTACAAGGACTGGGGTTGTGCTGGAAGAAGCAAAAAGAAACCTCTTTAGAAGGAGACACAGGATCTGTTCTTGCTGATATTTAGAGTCAAGCTTAAGGTTAGTTCTCAACTAGGCTGAGACATATAAACCATCCTACTGCAACATGGTGCACTTAATGCCATCACACTGACATCTTTGACAGCCAAAATAGGCCCTTTGTCCCATTTAACATTCAGTCTACTTTTTAGGCTAGTCCTTGACAAAGAGAGAAAGTGATTAAGAGGGACTATGAAGCAGAAGCAGGGCATAGAGGGATCACTGCTGACAGAACTCTAGACTTAGGACCACCCAAAAAAAGTTAATTTGAAACAATTCCTGAAACTGCAGAAAGCATTAAACTCATAGAAAAGCAGCATAAGATCAGTCTAATCAGGTTGGACAGGTGGTAGTGAGAGGTTAACTCTTAACTCTGAGATGGACAGCAACAGGAGGTGGGCTTCAGAACAATCTTGCTTATCAAACAACCTTGTTTATCAAAGCTGAGACTGTACCACTGACATGCAAGCAACTTTTGCATGTTTTAATCTACCCAGTGAATCTACAATCCATCCTGATGAAAGATTACTTTTAGAAAGCATTTGGAAAACAGCAGTTTTGTTTTGTTTGTTTTCCCATTGCCTCGAGGATGACTGAGCAGCTGGTGGACATGCAATGTGCCTCATGTATGGCTCCCATTGCCTCCTCATGAGAGCCGCAAAGGCAGAGAAGGAGCTCCACAGATAAACAGGCAACAGTCAATCGTGATGACATGAATAAGAATGGAAAGCTGAGATTTGCTTTTTTCCCCCCTTCATTTCACCTCGAAAGATAAATTTTATATCAAACTTTCTCCTGAGAGCATGTTCCATGCAAGATGAACTATAAAAATGCAATAATTTCTTATTGCTATTGTGTGAACTCAAGAATATGTTCCTTCCTTTGTTTTAAAGAATGTGTTAGTGATGTTACATTGTCAAAAGGAAGTCTTATATCAGTCAAGGTACAAAAAAAAGAAAGGTAATTTTTCCTTTGACTTCCAAATAAATCATTAATTATACCACAGACCAGATCAAATTTAGTTTATGTGCTTACAGGAAGAAATGTGTTAACAGGGTAAAACATGTATGTCAAATTTCAACAAAAAGCACATTGGCTAACAAGCTGTAAGCTCTTCATAGATGCAGGTCAGCACTATTTCTATCTTATTTAAGGGAAGCATTTGTTTGGCCAGCTGTTGGTCATAATCTGAAGTTCTTTTTTAATTGGAGCATTTAACTTTACCACAATAATTATATATGCTGCATCTTCTTAGCTGCCTAGCATTCACTGTGTTCATCCAAGGTGCCAGTCACCTTGCTGTCTGTCCTAGTCACTGCACCATTGAAATGTACCTTCACTTTGCCTCAGGAAACAAAGAAAAATTATAAACTATTATTAGCTCAGTGGTCAGGCTGCATTCATATCATTGTTGGGGTTAGAAAAAGCTAAATAGGGTTTTAGACCCACTTGTAGTTCCATAATCATGTGCTTTGTCCCATTCCTCATCATACCTCGTTCTTTGGAGTTATTCACAGCAGTTTCAGGGCGGTTCTAAACAATATTTCTAACCTACAGATATTCAGGATATTTTGAACGTGCATTTTTTCAGTAACCTCCCTTTCAAGTCCTCAAAGACCTAACATCAGATTAAGACTGTCATAATATCAGAAACAATGAGAAATATACATGGATGTCCTTAGCTAGCCTGTTCATCTGGGATTTATTGTTATTGAATGCTCTGAGACAGGTGCAAAGCAAAGTTAACAGGCTAAGAAACCAGGAGTTGTAACATGGTCAGAAAAGACAATCATAAAAGTACATAGTTACATTTAACTTCCTTCTATAAAATACAGATAATTTTATTTATCCTGTGTGATTATCATCCTTGTTACTTAATATATGGCTGCAAAAAAAAGTGAGAAGGGGTTTTTGATGTTGGATTAATGAAGCTACATTTCAAAAAAAGTTGAAGTTCAGGATTCAACAGGTTCTCCATACCTATGGTCTGGTCAAGTGAGCAGTTTATAGAGAGGAAAAGGGAAAGCTAAGTTTAAAACAGTGTGCATATGGAATTAACAGCATTGTTTGTCACCAAACTAAGGGCAATAAGCACTTCAGATGAAAAACATCAGATTAATTTAGAATCAGATTAATTTAAATTTCAGATTCATTTTGCTTTTTAAGATGCTGCTTCATCTTTAGACACAGCAGTTCCAGATCAACTGTACCTTAACAGTGAAGCACACATCGTAAAAGAGCATTTTTCCCACCCATTTTCAGCTGCAAAAGTCAAGTTCATCCTCAGTGACTTTTCTCCATGACCTGGTTAAGCATGGTTTGGCTGATTTCTAGTTTGAGTGCCATTCTCTCACGGTGAGAGCAAGCCAGAAATCCTGTTGGCTCAGGGTGAGTCTCAAAAGGCAACTCCTCCCAGAGTCATGCAGGGATAAGAAGACCTTGTGATTCATTTTAAAATCACACCTAAGAATTTCTGGGTCCTTGTTTAGCTACCTGTTGTGTATGTCTACTACTCAGTGTGGATGCCCTCACAGTCATTTGCAGTTTGTAGAAAAAATGCAGCTCAGGCATCCATGATTCACAGCAGGAGAAAGCAAATTCTTCCCAAGACCATGTATTTGGCATCCTGTCACTTACATCACACATTTCTGACAGAGACAGCTTATCTTCTGCCTGTTGATAGGGAGACACAAAGTTTAAGTCAATGAATCTTTCATACAGGAAACTGCAATTCATCACTAACATAATGTGGGACAGCCCCTACCCACTGAAAATGCAATTTTCTCTCAGGTGAAAGGATGTCTCATGGTTTGTATTTTTCTTAGACACAGCAATGATATTTTAAAATAAGGAAAGAATTGATTTCTGACAGCCACAAAAAAAATTAATATGGAGGAATACTCTCAACACAATAGCTAGTATTAACAACCTTTTCCTGCATACTTATTTCTATTTATCTAATGCAGTAAGACTCCTTCCAGACCAAAGTCACAAGGGTTACATAGTCTACATAGAGATGCATTGTTCCACTCCATCCCATCTCACTAAGACATCTCAAAACACTTCATCCAAGATCTGGCACTCTCCATGGAGGAACCTGTTTTCCCACACAGTCTATACATGAGATCAGAGATACATAACTATGGTAAGTTAGGGTTTTGACTGACTGATGGCAAAAGCACCAGATACCTTCATAAACCTACTTTACAATTTGAAAGTATTTTTACATTTCAAAGAGCCTTCAGAGTCATTTCAGATTATTTCATATGAAATAAGATCTTTGCTAGGCCAGTTGGATGGACTGATTCATGGTTCCTAATCCAAAATAATTATCTAATGTCTCTTGTTTTTAGAGACTGCAAAATGATAGTAAACCAGCAACTGGATAATTGAGATCAAAATATAGAAATACTTACAAGAAAGACATGTAGGGAATGCCAAATCACATTAAGAATGGAGCTTAAGATGACAGCATCAAACCAGCTAGCTGTTCCCACCAAAATTAGCAGATATGTTTACAAGAGCAAGATATCCAAAACTCAAACTATTTAGCAAGATACCAAGATTTAATTTAGATGCCAAGCAGGACTTGTTTTCAAAAGTATTTCTTACTGAGGCTTTTTCTCCAAACCTCAAAGAAATAGAGGTGAGATAGAATATAGCTGTTGAAAACAGGACATTTAAGTAAAAAACTCGATAGGTATTTAAGTCTCAGACAATCAATTTAGAAAATGTCTATCCTTTATTTTCTTGTGTAAAGCAAATAATACTAGCCCGTTTCAGCTGCCAAATGCACAGCAGGAAAATGAGACCCTCTTCAAAGTAAAAGTTATCATCAGTAAAATATGGTTGTGACATTTATGTGCTCTCAAAGCAAACCAAAGTCTTTTACATAAAACTTAGAGAAAACAAGAAAAGCAGAATGTGGAAGGTTGCAGAATGAAGGCAAACACAACAATTTTTAAATGGAATTTGAAGCTCAGACCAAAGCTACAGCCTCTGGACCTCACCAAAATTTTATTTGAGCACGGCAGTGACTTTTATTACTGCTCTAATGCACAGGAATGTGTCCTAGAGAGTGCCCTGACAGCTATTACCCTCCTGGGTGCTGCAGAGGAAGACAACCAAATGGCTTTGCAGGGGACTTTCTGAGTGCAGCCAGCGTGTCACAAGAGACAACATGCATGCAGCAAACACCCTGTCCTGATCCTTTCACACATGTAAGGCTAGAAAATATAGTTCTTATTTTTGCTTTCATCTGGCATGTTGATTTTTTTATCTGAAAAGACCCTTGTTACGGAAGCTGTAGCTCAAAATCTGGGGATGTTCATTTCCTCTGAAGTGATAAATGGCCAATTCATAACAGGGCTGGTATGAGAACCAGCAATCAATACAAGCACTAAAGGATGGTTTAGATGGCTGTTTTGGTTTTTATCCGTGTGCACAGACAACGATAACACAAAAACACCAGTGTCAGAGTATTATGTGGTTACCTCATCTCTCTTTACTAAGGGACTCTGTCCTTCATCAGTGTCATCAACAAATCAATGGGTCGCTTAAGATGTCGGTAAGTGCTCGTCTTGTCTTTTGCTTGAAATGTATTGCAGCCATTTTTCCGTTACATTTCACATAAAAAGGATTTGCTGAAGCTCTGCAACCGGGATAAACCAAAGAACCGATTTACTGAAATAGCTTAGAAATGGTTTCATATTGCAGTCATGTCAACAAAGCAGATTTTTAAAAATATCCTTTTGACAACAAAAGAAAAATATCCATTCCAAAGCTATGCATAAAGGGAATCTTTTTTTAAAAGTTTTTGCACCTGTCTAATGGGGAAAACAACATTCACCTGAAGGGTGATGGGATTTGGATCTACAAAGACTTCACTATTAACTGTATTTTCAAAAGTGAAGTGACAACCAATGCTGTAAAATAAAAATATCTTCCCCTTGGCAAACCCAAAAGAAGAGAAAAATGAAACTAAACAGAAAAATATGAAACAATGTTTAGTTCTTCTGCAGAGTCTCAGTTTTCCTGTATCCACAGCTTTTGACTCCTTAAGAAAAATTTCCATTGGTCAATTTATAGCCCACCAGAGTGAGTTGAAACACCTGGATTCTTGGCTTCAAAGCTGTAGTTTTGTGATTCTGTGAACAACCTTTCTCTTTCTTCAATCCAGATGCTATCTGAAGCTATCTGTGCCCACAGATTTTTCCACAGCAGATCATGAGTATTATTCCTTAGCCATGGCCATCAGATTTCACCAGCCAAGGCAGCATTCACAGCCCACACATACAATGCAAGGACTGCAAAACCACCTAGTAGAAATCTATCCTGCAAAAAGGAGAGGAGAGCTTGTACTTGTGTTTCTCTTGAATTCAAAAGTAGCAATAGCAATGGAATATGGTTAAATAGCAATGGAAGTATGATTAAAGTTTCTTACACGCACTGTAATTTAGGTCCTTTTCACATTTGCTCCTAACATAATTTCTCTACAGTTTCCTCACTACCTGTTTGACAACAAATGAAAATGAATGGAAGAAGTAATTAAACAAAAATTGTATTTACTTTAGAAAAAAGAGAAAGGACTTAAACTTCTTAAATTGGTCCTTTGATGTGGATAATTTTCAAAACTGGGCCCTATTATAGATTGAAGGATCACATGAAGCTTTTTCCTTAGCATAGTCAAGCTCCAGTGAAACTTCTGAAGAAAAAACAGTGTTAATAGCAAAGAGTACAAAAATATTACATATAAAGGGCCAAAGTCTCTGGCATAATGAAATAAGGAGTGCATGTCTGCAAATTCAGTCAAGGTAAAGGCAAACATTTCCATTGCATATTACTTTAAAAGAAGATAAAGAGCACTGAATCAATAAATCACTGAAAAGATTATTATTTTGTACAAGCTGAAGGTCAGTGAAGGTCATTCCCACTAAAGCAGACAGAGTTTGTTAATTTAATCCAGCAGATTTGGCAGGGAAACCAAAGAGGAATTTAATCAGCAGCAGAAAGTGGTGAACATCACTGAAAATTGAATAATCATTGTGCCAGACAGTAAACATCCTTACAGAAGGAAAAAAAGGAAAGAACAAAAATTTCCTCTTTTCATACTATTCATTAACTTCTTCAAACAGGTAATAAATGATTTAAAACATCTGTCTCTGGAACACAAAAACACCACAAATGAGAGCAGCCAGTCAATAGTTTAGCACATTTATGACAACATTAAACGTCTCTTCACTAAAGCTCTTCCTTCTTCTGTACTGTAATTCTTTCTTTAGTAGCTGTCTCATGAAGTAATATTGTATTGCTCTCATTTAAACACTTAAAAAAATATATATTAATTCACTGTTTCAGCTCTTATCAGTTCATGGGAAGACAAGAAAATCAAATGCTCTCAAATACACGTTCCTATGTTTTTCAAGAATTGTTCAGGATGAGAGGCTGACATTTGAAGCACTTCAGCACAGTATATGTCAGCATTTTGTTTGGGGGTTAAATTATTTTTTCATTTTCATTAAACTTCTTCTACCAAAAAACACTTCTCTAAATCTGTCTTGCTGTTTCTACCTATGTCTAATTTAATATTTTTCTTCCCATATATATTATGGACTCACATCATAAGAGGATAAATTCTGCCCTTAATAAGCAGAAATTCAGGTAAGCTGATGTGGTAAAATACTCCATGTCTTCCACTGACATAAGACTTAATCCTTTTGGTTTATAAAAAAAAATCATAAAGTGAAACTTTGGATTCTAAATTAAAATAAATCTTTTGCTGAAGTCCCTCAGATGACTCTGTATCCAGTAAAGTTAGGTTAATCTGTAGTGACCTCATATTGATTGTACTTAAATTTCAGACTTATGCAATTATAGAGAGAAAAAAATCTCCATTGGAAAGTGTTTTTCTGAAACAATCTTATACAATGGGAAAATCAGTGGGTCAGAATTCCAGGATTATATACTGATACATTAATATCTACAGAAGAGGTTTATTATATCTCAATTCCTCCATAAAATTGCATTTCATAATTTGCACAACATTAATTATCTGCAAATTTTCAGAAAATTTGATCAATATCCTAATTTTTTATTTTTTAGGAAATAAAACATTTTCTTTATTTTAAAAGCAGAAATGCCACTTCCTCTTCCAATGTGAAATTGGCAGGCCTTTAGGCCCTTAGCCCTCATCTTAAATAACAACCCCACTATGCCCACCAAATACCTTTTTCTAAATCAAGGAAACATACAGCTACCCACTAAAATATGGAGGTTTTTCACCTCCTTTGAAATGAATGTGAAACTAGTGAAATAAATAAGAGATTTTTATCAAACATTTTACATTTACGTTGCTAGGATAAGAAAACTTATAAATTCTGAATGGATTCTGCTGGCCTGATGTGACACTTCTGCTGGCTAGAGGGAAGCCAGGCAGAGCCAGTTTGTAAGTTAAAAATTCCAGGACTTTATTAATTCGGTGCTTATTTTCACTTGAATAACAGAAATAGCTATGCTGCTAGTAACAAGAAACAAAATGTGCTGAAATCATCTTTGATGATGCTCAAGGTGTAAATTGCCTCTTTCATCTACAGCAATTTAAAGTACTGCAAGCATCTTGCTGCTGCATCACAGAAATAAGATTTTTGCTCAACTCCTTGGCAGGATCCAACCAGCACATAGTATAGATGAAATACTACTGGCACAGCCAAGCATGTGGAGACAAATTTCAAGGCATTAGCAATTCCCAAGAACAGGAACCTTTTAATCAACTCACTAAAGGCAAGCACACTCAGCACAGTGCTGTCATACAATGTAATTTTATCTAAGTGTGCTGAGAGAAACTTGGGGAATTGCAGCATTTCAGAGAAATCAGGAACATTTCTGAGATATTGCACTCAGAATGCACTGTTTACTTAGATTTTGTTCATGCTGTGTTCCACAAAGAACCTGAAACAGGTCCACTCCTGCTTGTGTATGCAGAGCACCACAGCTGAGACAAAAAGCATTTCAAAGGTGCTGTCTTGCCAGAGGGCACGTCCCACAAATGATTTGCAGGATATATCTCCATTGGCCTTTCACTTCAGATCAGGAAAGTGCTTTTGAACTGGATGTCCCAAGCAGTTTCAGTTGCTGCTCTCTGCAGGACATTTGAGAGTGGCTCTGTGTCACATCAGCAAGGGCACTTGGGCTGTTAGTGGGGTGCAGCGCACAGGACTCCGTATGACAGCAGCAAAACCCCCACGCTCTGCACATCCAGATGTGAGCTCCTCTGTGCCAGCTGTTTTGCCTTGCTGATCCACTCCTTCCATGTTGCAACACTGGCATACAGGTATATAGCCAGAGTTATTTGGTGTGCCTGGGATGGACTGGGGTGGTAATCATTGATTTCCTTCACGAATTCTGAGACTAACTTGCAGTGGTTATTTTGGGCAAAGGGCAATTTCAATCTGTTGCATGGATGAACTTTATTTACCATAGAATTTCTCCAGTGAGTTCCATGTATTGAAAGCCATGTCGTATCCATGGTGTTAGAAAACAGTGATTTTCTAAAGAAATGAGACACCAAAAACCTATCAAATTTTGTTGGAAACTGGGCACCTAACTGCTGAGGAGAAAATTTTCAGTTTATCATGTGGTGGGTTCACTAAAATGCCTTGTCTTACCATCTTTTCTGTTAAAGAAAAATATATGCTACAAAAAACGCTTAACTAGCAGACCCACTGCTTGCTAGAAACTGCTGGTGATTTGCTAGCCCTACATAGCTTGCCCTTAACATTTGTAATTGAGTGATAACTTTATATTACAAAATGTGAAGCCAAATGCAAGCTTAGTTCCAAGAGAATCTCCTATTAGTATGCAGACTTTAGGAGGTACAGCTTTGCTAAACCAGTATCTGTGACTAGAGAGGACCCGCTAGGCATTTCCTATCTCCATGTAAACATGTGTCACCTCAGTGTTGTATTCACTCTATTTGCAGAGAAAACCTTCCAGGTAAAAAAATGGATACTTTGAATTTTCAATAAAGATTTTGATGTAGAGAGTCCTAAAAGATGGTGTATAAGATTATTGCCTGCATTTTCTTCCTGAAGCAAAATATTAAAAAAATAAAGCTAATTTTCAAAGTTGTTTTAGAGATAAATGATTCATACCTATAAGCTATGAAAAACCAGAGAGTTACAATAAAAAAAAAAGGGGGATGCAGTGAATTTAACAGAAATGCCACATGGTTCTTTTTTAATGATGCTGATATTTTAATCCTAGGATACGTTTGCAAGGTTCCAAATGTTGGCTGAGAAATAAAATCCTGCTAATTTTTTTTGCTTTTTAAGGAATGCCTCTCATTCTTCAAAAGATCTTTTTAAAATTTATTATCTGTATGTCAATAAATAATATGTTTTTTAAAAATTGTGATCATACAAACATATCTGAGATGTGGATCACGGCCAAGAAAATGGTCTCTTTATTTTATTTAATTGTTTTGCAGAATTCTAAGCTTTTATATATTTCCCCCCAGTATGTTTTGCTGATGAGATCTAAGGTTTAGCTCATGACAAAGAATTTGAGTCCCATGTCACCTTTGTATTTAACAGCATAGCAGAAGGACAACACAGTCCATGGGGAGTCAAAGCTCAGTGAAAAATATCATCTCTGTAGGTTTTAAAATCATACTTTTTAGAAGAGCACAGGTCCAATAAATGCAATGGCTGTGCAAACTCAGCCTCTTGAAAAGAATGCCTTCAGAGATCCTTTGGATCCACCCATTCCTAGCCTTTCCTATTTGTTTTTTAGAGAGATAAAGATTTACTGATTTTGGTACATACTACTTAGAGCTGAAAAGAAAATTATGTAGAATTGGTTATATTGCTATTGATTATAATTCTGCCCCTGAAAGCCAGAAAAAAATATAATGTAAAAAATATTTGATTGACCTTTCTCCTTCTTTGAATAAATTATAACAGGCTGCTATCCTGCTAATCTTCCAAAAATAGAACATGAGCAATCTCAGAACTGGGATCTTAAACAGGAAAAATATAGATTTTCTTTATTATTTTAGGGCATTGGAAAGTTTGCCAAGATATCATACAGTGCAGAAAAATAGAGAGATGATGTGCCATCAGACAAGGGAAGAAGGATGTCAAGTTGAATTTTCAGCTATCTTGTTTAATATTATGTATAATCTATGGAATAACCTGTTTAAATACATTAAAAGAATTTTTGTATATAGGTGACATGATAAATTCAGAATTGCATAAATTTTAACCCTAGGAGAGAGCCTTTTAGAAAAAGCCCTTCTGCCAGTTCAAATCATCTCAGCACAAACAGAGGATGAGTCAAGTAACACATTTATACAGATTTTCTTTAACTTATTCCCAGACCCTTATCTGCTCATGGGGGAGACATTTTCCTAGAGGTACATGTTAAAAGTAAAGGTAAAGGTAAAAGGTGATCTGTGCAGCATGTTGCTCCATAGGAACTTCAAAGAGTTTTCCATGAGGCCAGCAGCTTGTGTATTTGGAATGGTGCTGTGTGCCTCTTGTTGTCTTGCCTCAAGGTCCTTTGGTCTTACCTTCCTGAGTGCTGAGTAACAAATTTACAGAAGAGAGCAAGAACTTGGAAAAGCAGAGTTAGGATTACATGTGGAGATAAATTATGAGAGGAACCTGAGAGAACAGATGTACAACTGCTGTCTTGTTCATCTCTAGCTATACAAGTAAATCTAATACAACGGACAAAAACGTCAAGGGTTTTTCAGTTTGTTATAATGAGTGGTACCACTTCCCACTGTTTAGTTGTTTCCAAAAGTTCAGATACAATCTCTCTAGTAAGATAAAATATGACACCTGTGTGTCATGTATGAACTACAGAGTGAGTTTGAGAAATATCAACCTGCCCTGATCTCATAGAGTTCCCTAGTGACTGATAGAATCAAAGCCTTTCTCTGTTTCTATCTAAAGGAAACTATGAAGTACTGAAATCAGTTGGCCTTTCATGGCAGATTGTTCACTTTCTGTAATTTAATCTATAGACTTGATCATGTGAATAAAAATGAAACCTTAAAAGGTTTTGAAAAAGATATTGGCTTCTCATAGAATGTAATGTTAAAGTTCAGATAAATGGACTTTGTGGAAGCCCCATTAAGACAATACATAGTTTTGATTTTGCATATATCCTTAGCTTATCCACTGAACATAGACATTTCCAATACTCTGTCTTAGCTTTTTATGGTAGAACGAGCCTTTCCTTAAATTAATGCACATGGTTAACAGCATTTAAAAAGCACATATTTAGAGATGTAACAATTTATTTGAAGCATCTGGATAAAATGAACAGGTATTGTAATGATAGCATCTAAAGAATTTACTAATCGTGTGGAATGTGTCCCTCTTTCCACTGTGGATGCTTAAGCAAAACACAGGATTGATTCAGGAACTGGGCAAAATAATTTTCAAGTTATAAAATGAACATTTTTCTCACTTATTTTATCACTTTGAATGAAACATTGACTGATAACCTGCTCAAGGTCACTTAAATGGAGGCCTCCCCACAATCACCTTTCAATACTACAGGTAGTATTAACAAAAGGCATAGAGGATTTCTCAAGATTTTTAACATGTGCCTCTAAATGAGTTTCTGCTTTCAATACACATAAAAATGACATCTGAATTCAGAAAGTATTACCTTCTTCCTAAATATGCCAAGTCCAGTGAAGCTGCAGTTTCAATCTTTAATACAATCTGCCTGTGTAGAAACAACTTCTAAAGTGGAAGTACTCAGCAATAAAATTTTACACTGCACAGTTTCTCATATTCTGACCCTCTTTACTAAAAGCAAAATGGCTATAAACTGGATAAAAGGGAATTGAGATGATAATATACGTTGCAAAAGATATTCACTGGTCACGTTAAAACCAGCTGGAACATACAGAGTTCCTTGGAAGAGATATGGCATAGAGCTTTTACACTTAAAACTCTTAGAAATATTTGTGCTATAACAAGGCAAATGGAAGGAATGAACAATTATGAACACATGAAGAAGAAACTGAGCCACCAAAGAAATGGACATTATGAAAGAAGTACAGAAACAAATTGAAGGAGGTCACAGAAGATCTGGGTTTTGCACTCTGTGAGTGCAGTTACAAAAATATACTTCCCATGAAAGGCCCTTACCTCCCATTTATTCTTCTGAGCTGTGCCTATGTGAAAAATGAATATGTGCTGAATACAGTCTTTGGAGCTCTGCATGCACCTACTCGTGCCTCTTTGCCATTGGTTCCCAGACCCTGCAGGGTCCTTTACTCCAGTCTCCTCTACAATACTGTGCCACTGAAAAACTTTTCTTTCTTCTCACAGCCTTTCTTTGATTTTTGGTTGTTTTCTTATGCTATTGCTTTGATTAATCATTTTAAATTACTAATCAGCAGACAACCAGCCCATTTAACCAACTGGTAATGTGCTGATTCTTCCTTTCATTTTCTACTCACTTTACTGCCATATACAATACTTAATGAAGCTCAGCACTCCTTGATAGGCACCTGTTCAATATCATTTCAACTTTACAAGCAGCACTTCAAAGCATTCCTCTGAATCTGGAGACCCAGCTACGCCCAAATCTTTTTGCCTATCTTGGAGAGAACTATAAAACACATTTTCCCTGCAGAAGGTTTTCTTGTGGTCAGGCTGTGAAAAACTCTTCTCTATGTCTATCATCTTTTATATTAATTTTTTTCCCTGTAGAGTTGCTTATTTCAGGCTTCATTTATCTACTTATTTAATTTACACCTGTTGTATATGCAATTAGGCAATTATTACTATATTCTTGATGCTAGACTCTTCATTGGCTATTATTATACTTTGTTAGTTACACTGTGGAGAGCTGGAAATACATTTCTTTCTCTGAAGATTTATTTGCTTCATCCTTCTAATCTAAAATAAAAGTTCCCCCAACAGCAGAAAACTAGGACATAATATGAATATGGCTATGTATTACGGAGGTACTTTGAAATGTGCTGAAAAAACCTAGAGCATTTTCTGAATGGTGTGAAGACAAATGCACATCCAGTGTCTGTTTCAAAGAAAAAAAGGGATTCAATTTTCTGTACCCACCTATCCAGCTCAGGTGTGTGAACCTTGGAAACAGTTTCTCTTTCTGAACAGCTGCTTCAGAGAGAGACCTAACACAAAAGAAAATCTCATCTGTAGCTCTTTCTCTAGTGTTTTCTACCAGCTGTTTTCAACTCCCACATGTGCTGTGCTATAAACCCAAGGCATGTGACAGCCCTCATTTCCTATGGAAGCAAATTAAGGACCTTAAGAGGCTCTTGAATTCCATTCCAGCATCTGACTTTGCAGCTTGGAAGCACTGGATGTCACAACTCACATCCCCCTGCATTCTTATATATTGAATCCCAATGGGAGCTGGCTTGAAACTGAAAGCTGAAGAGAGGTAGGAAACCCCTTGAATTGACATCAGAATTACCTCCACTTACCTTTATGCTTTTAGCAACAGAGTAGCACAAGATGGATCTCAATCCATCTGAATTACAAGAATTTAATTTTAAAACATAAGATGAAAACCAGCACTTGTTTTGATCTTACAAGAGCAGACTTCAATCCAAGGACATTTCTACTAAAGTATTTAATAAGTGAACAGAATTTGGTGATCTCACAATCATGCCACAAAATTCATGTGCTCAATTGAACTTTCACCCTGAATCTTTTCACACACAAAACAGCATAAGCAAAGGAAACAGGGATTTCTCTCCCTGTACAGAAATCAAGTTATTTGTCCCACTGACCAAAAAAAGGTTATTTGATATCAGGCAGAATCTTAAGAGAAGTGGAACTCCATGTGTGTGTGTTACTCATGTGCTTACATAGCAATCCCCTTGCTCAGTATTCTGAGGGTGCTTCATTTCTAAATGTCTCACAGAGTGTCAAACCTTGATTTCTTATGAAGTAGTGCTATTTTGGTAAATCCACAGTAAGATCACTGTGCACTTTAGATTGTCACTCACCAGGCTTCATAACTTCTGTTTCTGCCATAACTGAACATATTTGTGAATCTTCTTTATGGTTCCAATTTAAATTTTCACAACCAATTCCAATGTAATAATCTTCTACCTCTTAAAAACACTATAACTTGTTTTCTAGAATTAATTCCATGAATGAAAGTTGAAGGATATAAAATGCTAAAACAACTTTATGCTGTTATTTGCTATGATTTTATGGGGGCTACAGGTTCTCTACAGATTTATTTTTACTTACAGTCATGCTTCCTGCAGACCACTTAGTCCAAGATACTGGAAAATTTTTCCAATAATGCAAACTTTCCGTGATATAAAGAAATTATTTTACTCTTTTCTCTGACCAACAAGATTCAAATTTACATATATCTCTGTGAACATTCCCTTTATGACCTCTATTTTCTTTAATTGCCCTCAGAAGCAGCCTAATTTTCTGGAAACATAATTAAAATCTCATCCTCTTTTCAGACATCCTTTGGCATCCTACTTATAATCAACTACTTTGTGAATTTTTCTCTTCTCCAACTTTCTTTCCTTAGTACTTTTCCCCTTTTGTTTTCCCTGTTTACCATTTGTTTATGTCTTTCTAATCACTTAGTATCATTAGAAGTATAGTCATCATTTATATTTAGAACCTGGTTCAAGATTCATTGTCATCTATCATCACAGTTTTCATCTGTCACATGAAAATTGAAAGCCTTGTCAAAGGCATCAAGTTTATTATTTTATATAACATATCTTCTATTTATCCACAGCTTAGATTAGAAGTTTGATTCCTGTTCAACTAGAAAGATTTAAAACTCCTGCTACCAAAGAACTACATTGTGTTTGACAGCATTATGAAGTGGATTTCTAATGGCATTAAGGATGAGATCTTGAGTGCTCCTTCTGTTGATTTCTAAAGGCTGCATACCTGAAATGGCCACCAGAGAAATTTGTTCAATTACCTTTTTCTTGCCTTGGCACGCAGATTTCTTTATTTTCCCAGCACAATGGGGACTTTTGAACCTGCAGAGTCAAACACAAGAGCTAGCTAAGGACTTGGAAGTCAAATGTAGGACAGCCCTCTGGATTAAGTGCACAGAGACTAACCATGGCTACCATGGTACAACAGAGTTCAGTCAGTTTTGAAACTGTACATGAGCAAATTATGTCTCCAGTCAAGGGAAAAAATACCTTTGATCTATGAACATGCCAAAGACAGGATGTTACATTGCAGGAGGAAAAGTATAATGAAAAGCAGATTTTTAACTGTGGGAGGAAAGAAGTCCACTGCATCAGAGTTTCCACACTGTTGTCAATTTTTCCACTGGAGTAATTGTTTGTTGCTGTCCCACTCTTATTAAATTAATTTATCAGAGAGAAGCATGGCACACAGGAAAGCTGAATGCCATGGGCCTAATTCTGTTAAGGCTCAACAATACCACTGTGCCCACAGTGTTCCACATATCTGAATAAGAGAAGGCCCCATTGGCCGTAAAAACAGGGTTTCATTCCAGTTCTGTTCCCAGAAATGTACAAAGGCAGCAAAACAATATGCAGCAGGTGATTGGGGTATGCACAGCTGAAGTCTATCCACAGGAGTCACATTGATTTTGGAATTCACATGCAGGGCCTGGTATAACACCCATCTCCAAGAACAGATTATATGTAATGGAACAAAATCCACATATTTCTAGAGAGGTCTGAATTTCTGTTTGTCCAGCAGTCCAATAAGACAAAAACCAGAGAGCAATAGTATTCCTGGGAATTTGAGGGCATGTAGGAGTTACTATAACACAGTAATCTGGGATGCAGGAATATTTCTTGATCTTGAAGTGGGAAAAGAAGCTTAAAAGAAAATATATTGAGAAGAGAGACCTGAAATGGCCTGGGAACTAAAGATCTCAGCAGGCATCAGATAGCATTAGAGAGACTGAAAGTTACTAACTGAAAAATGAGGAGGAAATGTTTTCATAACAATATTTAATTGAAAGTCTGTTCTAACAGAATTCAGTAAGCTCTCAGAGTCATTATCATGGTTTCTCTTGCATTTCTACAATCGATTAGGTAAATTTTTGAATAGCAGAAACTAGTATCCAGCTAGGACAGAGAGCCTCAGAATCGTTTCTTTTCTGGTCCCATTTAACTCCTTGTAAGAGGAAAAAACCCCTCAACCTCTCAAATCTGTGACAATGAAATATTAGTCATAAATGTAATGGAAAAAATAAAGTCATTTTGGAGTGAATACTAAGGCGAGTTAGTGTAACCTTGATTTTGGACAAAATCCAGTGAGTAAGGAGCACAGGATCCATGTATGGTCTCCATGGACCACACTGGGACAAAGATAATCCTCTTGATGAGCAGTAATGACAACCATACAGAACTCAAGGTGTTTTATAGGTCCAAAATCAGAGACATTTTTACTAAAGATTAGGACTTGAACCTAAAGAAAATGTGATACAAAATCCTGCTTCAATGTGAATCATGCCAGCTCCCTTCTTCAATAAGAGAACTGATTTTTAAGACTGAAAAGATAAGGACAAAGTTGTCTTCAAGAAATTTTTTCCTGTGTTCATGCTATAAGAAATTATCAGTTAAAATAAAGACTACAAGAATTGAAGGTAGGTAAAACAGAAATAAAATAGTCAGTTGTTCTAAAAGGAATAGTTGTCATTGTAGTGGAATTTCTCAATAAACAGTCACCATTAATGACCACAGCATGGTGAGATTAACAGTAGAATAATTAAAAAATTTATATGGTTGGATGACTCTAAACTTGCATGGAAAGAAATTATGTACTGGAAACAAATAGAATTTATATAGGAAAAGGTACAAAGACCCACAGTCAGGGCATATAGCAAGTATTTCTGCCATAACCTGGGAGTTCATTGGTAGGGAAATGCTAGTGAGGAAGGAAAAGAGCCCTGAAGTCTTGAACTGTTGGTTAGTTTTAGACACAATTTGCCTGCTGCTGCAATGCCTTCATGGAAAGCACAGATATGATCCTAGGTTATATCAAATGAAGTCTGCACTCCTGTGGGAATATGGAAGATGACTGCTATATTACCAGATCTCACAGAGAACTTATCTAGGTGGACATCTTTCTTTTCAAAAAATGTGAACTCAAACTGGAAGGATGCTGAGATGATTTGGAAGCTAGAGAAATGAGTACTACATTGAACACTATAAGGATTTGTCCTGTATATCTTAGCAAAATGAAAGTGAGGAGTGAAAAAGATGGGTCTCTACATTAGAAGGATAAACACCAGGGAAAAGAATAATTAATTTGGAGAAAATGCAACAAGTACACTGGAAAAAATGGGTAAATGTGGTTATGAACACATTTAATTAGGAAATTAGGACAGGTTTAGTCTACAGAGGAGATGGTTAAATTCAGAATTCAAAACATATCCTTCAAATCAAATTCTGGTTAAAGATATGAGGGTACAATGACTTTGGATTGCTGCTGCTTACTTCATGTAAACTTGGGGATCATACTGCATCCATCTTATCTAAGAGTCACTATGTCCACAAACAGAAATTTTATCTCCACAAGGACAACTGATTAAGTCTTTAACATATAAAAAGAAAGTATTTACATTTGAAAGAGTATAAGACTTACACACATGGGGTAACAGGAAACTCATGTTTTAAAAATTCTGAGACTTTTAATTCTTAGACTCAGTTAGAACTTACCAGTCAGTGCTCTGCTTTCTTAGTATTTCCTCCTAAAAAATACTACTATGCTATGTCAGGAAAATTAATTGCAAACTTTGTGGGATTAAGATAAATTCCCATTCAATTAACAGAGCACTTTGTGAATCTGCCAACCAAAAATATATTTTTAGCATCCTTTGGGTATGAACCATACTGATTTTTTTAAGTGTAATGCACAAAGTGCCTGTGGCATACTTCAAAAACCATTGTCTGCATGTCCTGCTGGGGTTGTATTTTAATTTAAAATTCTTCATGTATTTCCTTTTCTGGCTGTCAAAGGATTGACAACATATCCCCTTAATTATTTATTAAACACTTTTAGCTTTCCTCTGTTTTTATCTTTGTTTTTTAATCAGACCAAAAAAATTGTGTCAACACAAGAAAAAAAAAATTTAAGCATGAGAAGAGATGAAAACACTCTCTCAGTGATTGGATGCCTGTATATTGAACACAGAACACAGTAGTTCCTCTGCACTGATTAATATGACACACACTGATTAATATGAAACACACTGACAAACACAGGGCAAATAAACACACAAAAATAGGGCAAATAAAGTCAGAGAGAAAAATATGCAAAGTGAAAAAGAAGGGAAAATAATACAGAAAAAAAAAGAGGGTTTTAACTCCAGCTGTCTAGGTCTCTGACTAGGAAATCCATTTAACAGATTCAAGGAGACTAAGATTCCTTAACAGGTGCTTTTCATTCAGTATTCTCTTTCACATCTCACAATCTCCAAAACTTTAGTAAACTGCCTGCTCTACACTGTGTAGAAACACCATTTATTAAAGTAAACTAAGTGTATTAGAATTACACTGGTATCAGACTTGAACCAAAACCTACCTGATATTTCTTCTCCTACACCTTCAATATCAGTCAGTTGGTTCAACTTCTATTTCTTAAGGCCCCTGAAATAAATGGCCAAGGCATTAAAAGATTATTTCTGTTAAAACTGAATTATATATATATAGCACTCAAAGAATGCTCCTTTTATCTCCTATGTTGGTCTTTTTCATTCTGAGAGTGAAGTGTTTCCTCCCAGTTCTTGTTACATTTTATAACTTTATGTGTGTGTCTCTCTACTGGTCTATGTGCACATGTGTGCATATAAATAATCCATATATATATAATTTTATAATACATAAAATTCTTTCTATTTAAGTATATTTTTATAATTTTATAATACTTGCCTGTGTGAACTTTGGTATGTCAATGGAAACTAACACGGCATGGTTGGCAGCCTGTATAAACAGTATGACTTTCAGGAAGAAGAGGATTTGGGTATTTCAGTGGCATAAATATTTTGGGACTTCATTCTGATATGATATATCTAAACATATCACCTTATTTAAGAACATGCTAGACTTCTTGGCAGCTCAAGATAGGTGGAATCCAGGCCTCTGTTACTAACAGAGATATTTTTGGAGGTGTATATATACATGTGAGGCAGCCGGTCTTCCCTGAACCTTTCTCTTCATGTTTTAGCTTGAAACTTTCTCAACATGGGATGAAGCCTAAATTGTAAATACTGTTCCTACCACAAAATTGATGTTGATCCTAAATTGATGTTGATCCTCTAAGTAGGCCTTTATCTGAATGAGTATCCAATATACAATGAATGCTGCAGATTAACTAAAATTCAATGTCCAGAACCATTTGAGCTACAGCACAATGTCATTTCATTTGTGACAGAAAGTAGACATTGTATGGCCTGTTTTAATACAAATATGATACCACTACAGCTTTAGCAGCAAATAGTGTCAGAGTAAGTATAAGAAGGTGGTTCTCATTTTTAGGAGCACCCCCATTTTCAGCAATTACTATAGAGGTAGGAATATCTATAGAGGTAGGTAGGCTTACTTAATCTTGGTAGAAATAATAATTTCCATCTTTCTTTTCTTAGAGAATCTGAAAGAAAATACCTTCATTTAACCAGTTCTCAGTGTTTAGTGAAATAATGGCATTGATTTTGTGTGGCTGGTTTTGCTGGGGTGAAGTTAATTTTCTTCACAGTAGCTATCATGGAGCTGCGTTTTGGATTTGTGCTGAAAAAAGGGTTTCTATTGCAGAGATACTTCAGTTATTGCTGAGTGTTGGAATTTTAGATGTGAAAAGTGCACTGATCCCTCCTTCCTTCTCTTCCCCCAAAAGTATATGCTAAGGATGACACAATATGGTCTGGGATGTCCACTGGATCACTGGGGTCAGTTTTCCTGTTGTGTGCTCCCCCTGATTCCTTGTGCACCCCAAACCCACCCAAAGGTGGGGTGGGGTGAGGAGCAGAAGAAACCTTGACACTGTGAAAGCACTCTTCATTAACAGAAAAAAAATCTCTGTATTGCCAACACTGTTCCTACCACAAATCCAAAATGGAAGCCCACACCAGACACTGTGGAGAAAAATAATTCTACCTCAGCCCAAGCCAGCACATTCAGCTATTTTCACTTCCTAGCATTAAAATCCTAGATATTTTAATGTAATTTCCTAAACCTGAAAATTGTATTTCATCTATCCTATAGCAAAGAATTTTCTGCAACATTTGCACACATATTAGGTACACAGTTCTCCATGCATTCTCATAATTTGAAGGCAAGTCTTTATGTGTTTTAAAACCAGATATTATCTGCAAAAAACTTTTTAATTTGTTGCATGGATGATATAACTTACAGAAAACAACAGAGTACAGAAGAGTAGCAAAGACTTTCCCTCTTTAATGAAAAAGATTCTGAAACCTAATTATCTATTATTTGCCCTAATGAGGGGTTAATATACAACAATTTAATCTGATTCTTAAAAGGGGCACTAACCCTTCAAGGGTTAGGAAAAAATCCCAACCAACTCCATCTTTTTTTAGTGCCCAGCAGAAATGCTACAAAGCATTCCTTCAAATTCCTACAAAGCACAATTACAATTGTATTTATGACTTGTCCACCTCTTGCCAAAACAGAATAAATTTGACCTGATTTATGTGTCTAATTAGAGTAATAAGAGGTTTGGGGTTTTTTTCAGTTTACAAGCCAAGGGCTCTGGCAAGAACCTCTGCGTCATAATATGTCAAATAAATTGAGCAGTAATTCGTGCCATCCACAAGTACCCTCCAAACTTCTGTAAAGAAGGTTCTTCAATTTCATTAATTGTCACAACTCTGTTGTAAATTCTGGTTTTGCTTACCAAAATGTCTTTGAGGAGAACTGGGAGGTGAAATGGCTAATTCTACCCAGCAGGTTAACACTGTTTGCGTTAATACCCACTCACCATTGGGGTTTTCACCACTATCACTCTTCCTTCATTTAATTTAAACATTTTTCTTTTTAAAAAATGCTAGGTTGGCAAAATGAGATTCACAAATTCTATGCCTATCTACAGAGCAGAGTAATGGCAGACTTTTGGAATCCCTGAGGACCTCCACAAATGAAGATTTCACAAAGTTTGTATTCTGAGGTTGCAAAGAGACAACATTAAAGGCTTGGGTAGAGGGAAGGGTGGAGTTACAAAATAAAAGTTGAAAGCTGCTGTCAAACTGAACTCTCTGACTTAGGCATGGTTTCAGGCCAAACCTTCAAACAATCTTATTTGAGGATAAGAGTCAGGTTAGCTACAGTGGTTTGACTCTGCTCCAATCCAATTGATCCTAAGGTCAAGTAGAGCAGATGAAAAAGTCTTGCAGGAACTTGCTTCATTTCACATGCTTCATGCTAAGATATTTCCACAGACTGCTGCCTTTAGGATGGTTGTTTGCTGGACCAATTTCTGCATTTAATAAGCAGCAGACCAGCTCCTGGCTTACCAGAAAAGCACACATGTTCCTTAAAAACATTATTTTGTGTGCAGATTGTCCCAAGGTAGTTGTTTTATATAAATTGGTTCTGCATTTAAAGAGATTATAAATCCCCAATTTCTCAGCTTCACCCAAACTTCCCCATAGTACTATGTGAGTATGAAAGCTTAAAGCACAATAAATGCTAATTTCTGAAGATAAAGTTTGCACAATTAATTAGAAACTTTTAAACTGGATTGCAAATTGTAAAACACTTAATAGTGCACATCTAAATTTTAACAGCAAAATGGTTTCTTCTTAGGAACTCAAGAATTAATAGTCACCCAAAAACTCTTGTTGCAGAAGGTAAGGATGCAGAATTCATCAAATTACTCCATCTGCTGGCTGATTTCCTCCAATCCTGGATGATTTCTCTTAGCTGTGTATTCTTGTCCCTTTTTAATGCAAATGAAACATTCAAAGCTTGATCAGTGTCCTTTCAAAGCAAATGAAATATTCAGGGTTGCCTTTGATATTCAAAGTACTTCCTGGAATCATGACTCCTTCTTTTCTCTCTCCATTTCCAGTTTAAGAAGACCTTTATGTTGCAATTTTAATATATTCTTTCTTCTACTGAAGGCACAAGACAAATGTTTTAACACTTTAGTGGTTTTACTAGCCTTTCTATGTTGCACATCATAAAAAGTATAAATTATCCAACAATTTGACTAATCTTTTGGTGTGTTTCTGTTGCTCCATGGAACATTCATGACACTTTAGAAATATAGATGTCCTACTCTTTAACAGAGTACTCAGAAGTTATGCCTGCTTCCCATCCTTCCCACTTTGTAACCTTCCTACTGAATAGTCTTCCCTGGACACTAAACTGAACTATTTATAGAAATTCTACTTCTTCATAAGTCAGTGTCTACCTGTATCTTGTATTCAGTCATGCTCAGCCAGTATTCATTCAGGACAGCCCCATGCACCCCCTTTTCAGGACTTGTCCACAGCTACACAATTTTCTGTACAGCCTTTCCTCCCTCATGCTTTCCATATCATTTTCTGAATATCACCACTGCCACCCCTCTGCAAACACATTGTGAATTTTTTTGCAATGGGACCATCCATTACAGCACATATGTCTGTATTTAAACTGATGACACCTCTGGTTTATTCAAGCTGTTGAGCTAGTGCATGAATAAATAAAAGTGTACCTCTAAAGAACCAGTTTTGAAAACCAGAAAGTACGACTTTCTACATTAAATTATCACAATCTACATATGTCCTAATTTATGTGAAGGTTTTGAGGTAGCTCTAAGGTTAAGGCTTTTGTGGTCCCTAATATGCTTCCTCGGAATTTCAATTCTTTCAGGTCAGGGCGTATTCTGAAATAGCAAAATGCAATGAGCAAAAATATTTGCAGTCTTGAATCAGGATTAGACACAGTAACAACCAGAACTGCCATTCTAGAAGTTTGAATTGATCAAGGCAACAAGTGCTAAGTGCAGACACATAACCAAGCTGCTGGAAGTTATCCACTTCACTAATAGAATAACAGCACATTAAATTAAATGCACTTGGGCTTGAAATTCTCTGAGTGAATGCCTAAGTTTCTTTGACATTAAAGGAATTACACAAACTACTTTAGTGTTTACTCACAATAACCCCCAGACTTGCCAGCCCCCAGCCAGAGGCACCTGTCATGCTTGGTCCCAGGTTCAGCTAAGCAGGAGATGAGGCCTCTCCTCGTCTTCCTGCTGCTTCTCCATGCATGTGTTGGAATGGTCATGCATTACAGGCCATGCTCCCTGTGCCTGCACTAGAGATGACCCCAGACAAGAGTCACCACATTTTTCTATGGGTTTCATCAGAGTTCAAAAGACAACAAAGAAAAGTGATTCAGCACACAGATAAGGGCTTCACAAATACTTTTATCAGTTTACATCCTGACAAGGTTGAGACCAACGCTCACAAATGGAAGAGTGGGTCAATGATTCTCTACAAAGAGACTTGTGTAACCCAAGCTGTCGATCGCTTTACCTCAGGGAAGAAAGAAATGCAGAGCACAAATAGAAACTGAGTCACTATCCCTCCCTACCAACCCCTCCTGAGCAAATTAAAGCTGCCCTCCCAGTCTAGAAGACACAGAGAACAGTGAGACAGAAACATATATATTACCTTGAAAATAATTCCCTAAGCACACAGCTGGAGCAGCACAATAAAGTGTAATTTATGTCTGTTACAACAAACTTGGGTTAGCACAGCTCAAGGACTCAAGTAGTTACAAATTGCAGACAGGAACTTTTGGGTGAGACCCCTTTTGTTCAGATAAACCCACTCCTACCTTTTTGTGCACCAAAGAAGGGATGAAAGAAACTTATTGTTGGAAAAGAAATATGGGGAAATCAAAGCAAAAAAGACACAAGGCAGATCCAGTGATGGAATTTATAAAAGAATTTGGTACAATGCCTTCCATATCTCAATAAGGGTAGCACCTATTCGATGGTGGTATTTATTTTATTTGCTCTAACAAGACTATTGCATTTCAGGCACATAACAACTTGCTGAATTCTGACTGTAAGACTCAACATTGGGTGTAGTCCACCAAGCCAAATTGTGCAGAAATAATCTGTCTGTAAGAAAATATCCACCAAAGAGAGCATATCGAGTTCACACGAGAATACCTTTAGCATCTCTTTGCAACTTCCTTTAATGTGATGTAGTGCATGAAATTACACTTAATACAGGTTTAGATATAAAAGGTATGTCAAATATAAAGATAATACCATGTGAATTCTATGTTGAAATCAGTATTATAACAATATCTAACAAAAAGTCCTCGGCAGACTAGTTAAAGGAGAAGGTACTGAACTGAACTGAACTGAACTGAACTGAGCTGAAGGATCTTTCCAGCATTCTTATTTTCACTTCGTGTCAGGAAATTTGCATAACTAATTGAAAGCACCATCAATGAGACAAATTAAAATAATGCCTCTTTTTATTGCCAAGGAGATGAGGGTGTTTTCTCTGTTAAGTGTAGGTGGAACAAAAAGCCTTCTTTAACACATACTGGTTGCCATAATTGGGAAATGTAAAGGGACATAATCTAAATGCTTCACACTTGCATGTGCACAGATATGCCTGTATTTATGTAGTACTCAAGTTTTTTATAAATACATAACTATTTCTGACTCAAGCCAACCAATGCTTTGACTGAAAGGATGCATTTCAACCTTTTCACATCATCACTGTACTTTCTGTTCTCAGAAGATTAAGTAGATTACATGTGAGTGAGACATATTCTATTCCCAGAAAGGTCACTATCTCTGACACTGTGAGGGGATCATCTTATGAGTATTGGACACTGATACATCTGTCCATCACCAGTCCATCTGTCCATGACTACAGGCAAGGATTCAAGCAGCTCAGCCTAAATATAAGACTTTTAATGTATCAATGTGAACTCATGAGTTAACACCGTCAAGCCAAGCCAGATTAAGCAATGATAGTAATTGAAAAGAAGATCATTTGCCATCTTCAGACAGAGCATAAGAGGATTGACTAAGGAGCTTACAAACCTAAGACTTAGCTGAGTTCCACACCTTCACCTGACATGAAGCAGAGGCATCTCACATCCACCTAGAAGCAAAGCAAAGGGTGAAAAGGAGAGTCAGCATTAGCTAGGAGAGGTGTGAAAGGATGTCAGCTCAGGTTGTTCTAGTCGGTACAAAGTGGAGTAGCCCAGTTGGCAGCTCTATGTCTGAGTTTGCTTGCCTGCTTTGGCAGCATAAGAATAAAGAGGGGGAAAACACCATGGCCTCAGGATGTCATAAAGGTGCTCTTTGTACCTATTGCATTTACTCTCCTGGCAAAAAAATGAATTTGTACTTCACTAGGAAAAAATACTTCTGCAATTAAATAACATGTGAGTGCATCAAATAAGATTCCCTGAGCATCACTCACTGTTCAGTTGTCCTGTGTATACATCTGCTGGCATTCATGCATACTCTGGTCTCCAAACACTGTCTTATCATCAGTACAACAATCACACCAACTCCAAAATAATGTAACTAAACTTCTGAAAGTGAATGACCATGTTCTGCAAAAAGCTCATGTTCAGGTACCAAGGTGCACTGCAGGAATAAAAGCTCTTCAGATCTGCTGCATGATAAAGCACTACAATTCTAGTATAGTTTTCCAATTTCCTTTTAGGTAGAACCTTTAAGCTACACCTTTCCCTAGTGCAGTCCTTTAATTTAAAATTGATTTTCTCATCAAAAAAACGTGGTCTAATTGCATAAGAGGCTCCATAGTTCAATGAACAATTAGTAGTATTCAGCGTGTTTCAGTCTCAAAGCAGCAGATGTCAACAGCCTTGCAGATTTCAGATATCAATTATTCAGATTTCAAATCAATGAGACAACACCTGAAAACTAGAAAGATCTTGGTTTATATTAGTCTAACAACTAACAACAGCTTAGTACATATTTTGAGCAAAATGCATTTGAAAAGAGCACATCACTTCCCACTTGTGTGTTCTTTTCATTCTGGTCTTTATCTCCCAAGGTGTAAGAAGCAAAATGTTTTCAATAGGAAGAAAGGCGAAGGCTGCTTTAGGCTCTCAATGTGAAGTCCTGTACCAAGGGTATAAGAAAAAAACATGAGAAGTTAGACTTAAGGGCTTAGTAATAATTGTTTAAACTGGAATTAAATTTTTTTGGGAAAAAAAAAAATGAAGCTCCTGTTGGCAAGAAGGGGTCCAGCTAAGATAAGCCCTGCAAAAAAAGTACCTTGCTATCATTAAATATTCGTAATTGATAGCTGTAAATTGTTCGCTCTTTATCCCTCTTATATGCTGTTTCCTGGTTAGAACATTTTTGGCTGCTAATTCTATTTTTGTCCTGTGATAATGTATAAAGTTGCTGTGAAATGAATGTGACCATACTGTGAGTTTAATGTGCACCTCTTGCTGTTATTAGAGGGGGCTGCAGGGCAGGCCTGCTTGGGTTTGCTGCATGGGAATCCCATTATGTAACAAACACAGCTAAAGCCGATAACTGCTTCAGATAAATATCTAATTGAAGATATTTTCTGTCTGCACGGGAAAGTAAAAAGCATTCACTACATACCTTGAGAGGGAAATAAACAGCATGAACTAAGGAGGATAACCTGAAAGGAGATGTGTTTTGTACACAACAGGACAAGCTTAGTCATCGGTCCTTTGTATAACAAAAGTTGTAGACAAAGATTAAAATAGGACAATGATAATAACAAGAGTTATTATTCAAAGATTTATTCAAACCAACCATTATCCAGAGATTCTCTATGCCCCACTTTGAAGCTTTAACAGACACTGATAAGGGTTGCCACCCCCTGACTGGGCTCCAGCTATCTCGCAAAAGCTACATTTACTTTGCAAATCCCCTGTCCTTTCAAGTTCCCAGTCCTAGGCACAATTTACAGCATAGTCAAGCTCCTTATCAGGGCTAGATCCAGGCATGCATCTAGTCAACTCTCAGCACTGCAGCTTTCACAGAGGGAAATCCAGGCATGATGGCCAAAGGGATGTTATCAGCTAAGAATAGCAGCAGCCAGTGCTGATTCTTGGCATTACTGATGGTGATATTGTGTATGTGGCAGTAGGGAAAATTTTTCCTCAGCACAACTTTTATGTATTCTAAGGAAAGCCATATCTGAAGCAGTATCCAAACTCTAAGTATAAAGTGCAGTAGAACTGCAGTGTTAATTGGACCTTTTATATTCCATAACATGTAGGAGGACTTAGAGAGCCATGCTTTAGATTTGTAATTTTCACATTTGGAACTAAAAGGGACATATTAAGGGACATGTTAAGGCCAATATGTACTTGAGTGAACACTTCCCAAAGAAATTCACTAAAATTCAAGTACCACTGTCTTTTTGACATTTCAGCTTATATATATAAATTATATTTGAAGCAAGCCTAAAAATATCACAGATTGCCTTCCTTTTCTGAAACTGTCAACATGAATTTTCCTGGTTTAACCTTTTTTTTCCTCTTCAAGAAAGTCCTTCCCTCTCCATTCAAATATGAAAAATTTATCTGTTTTCATCCACATAAATCTCTTTCCAAATGACTGCATTTTTTTATCTACCATATAAGAGATGAATTTCAGATTACCAGTGACCTCATCCAAAAGCTTTAAATTTTGGAGTTACCTCAAGTTTATATGGAATAGTATCAATGCAACCAAATACTTCATTATTTTAACTGAAGGACTGCTTAAGACTTCTGACAAAAATCCCCAGAAACTACACCCACTATTTTTTAGGCAGCTGGGAAAGAAGGTGGTTGTTTTGTTGTCTACAAACAATTATTTTTCTTTTATAACTGTGGAGGAAAAGAAATACAGTTTATCCCCTGAAGTCTGTCTTCCAGAAGGCAGCAGGTTTCTGCAACACTAATTGCAACACACAAGAGGGATGAGTTTTTAAATATATATTTTTTAAACTCAGGTCAAATTTCAGAATATGATGTTTTGTATCTCATCCAAAGTACAGTATTTTGTTGTTTTGGCTTTTTTTGTTGTTGTTGTTGTTCCCAGCACAGAGCTGTATTTTCCATTTGCTGCAAGGGTGCTATCAGGAACATGGGAGCATTTCCTTAATTCCACAAAGGAATCTGAGCTCATTTCAACACTGAGTTTCCTCCTGATGGGGAGAACCAATCCCTTGGTGACTTTCCAGCCTCAATTGGACATGCACACTGCACATCCTTCCTCAATCTTAAGAGCTCTATACATGCAGCAGTGATAACAGCAGTACAGGGGAGAGAGTGAAATTGAGAGGAGAATAAATTTCTTTAGAGCCAAATCTGACAAGAGAACTCTGCACCAGCAGAAGATCCACAATAGAGAATCCCATCTCAGGAAGGCGAATCAACAGTGCTGCGATTTTTTCTATGCCACACAGCACAGAGGGAGCACCACAAGATACACACAGAGCTAATGCAAGAGGCTGCAGCCACCTCACATCTAAGGCCACATTCAGGCATTTCCAGCACCCACTCCAGTGGGGAATCAGCTCTGCTGACTACAAAACAGCTGTGAGTTTCTCAGTAGCCACCCCAATACTCCCAGGTAACTACTTCAAACTTTTACATGGCACCTTTACTCTGACTGATTAAGACACTCACACACACACACACACACACATCCCAAAAAAAACCCCAAAAAAACTAAAAAAAGAGAATGCAGCTCAAAAAGTGCCTCACAGCATGAACTTAACAAAAATAACAATTTCCATATGTTGGTCTCTGCAAGTATTTAACTATATGTTTATGATGTCTCCATCTCCTTGATTTAATTTCATCTGTTCAGGGCTCATCAACAGTTTGCAAAGAATTTAATTAGGACAAGTTAACTAAGTATTTGCAATTGCCATCAAAACTGCACAAACATTCCAAACTGAGCTAATCTAAGAAATCTACAGCTGTGAGTCCTTGGAAGAACAAGAAACCCAAACGACACAAGTTCACTTAATAAATTCAGAAAATTTATTATTCAGAAAGAGATGTGATTCAAGTAAATACATATAATGTATTTCATGTCAACAGTTTCCCCTGGTTGTCTTGAACTATATTGAGACAAAAAAAAAAATCTTAAATACATATACCAAAACCTGGGAAGGCAGGAAAAGCATTTTCCAATTCCTGGTGTGAAAATAAAGGATTGCTCTCAGTAAAGTAAAGATTGATTTTCCCATCCTCAATGTCAAGCTAATTTGTTTCTCATTTTAATGGGATTAACCTACGCCAAATTATCCATTGGCTTTTAAGAATACAGAATCTTAAAACACTGCAGCATTTGTAGGTTTAACTTCCAGCTTGTTTCAGGCTTAGAAAATAGTGGGATCTGATGAACATCATGTGATGCCAAGTAAATCTGGGCTGTATGGCATGAAAATTCCCTTGCAAAGAAATTTATCACACAGTGATGCAGCTTCCCAGAGGACTGGCTGTCAGTTTTTTAAGCTGGCTGGATCACACATCCAGTAGGGTACTGGCTAACAGCATTCTTTAACCTCTTTTCACAAGGAGAACCACTTACAGCTTTGTAAAAAGAGGGTGGTCACAATGCATTCTAATTCCCAACTAAATAAAAATCAGGCCAAACCTTGAATATTTGTTTTTTAACTCACATTTCCCACTATTTTATTTGCTTACTTCTTTGTTTATATGCTAAAGACATCATAACTTGTTTAAAACTATTTTTTTTCTGAAGACAAGTTTTGATGTCTTATAGATCAAGTGTTCTATGGATTAAAAGTTGTGAAAAGCAGATGTACAAATAAATGAAGCTATCTTCCATTGTATACATCGCCCCTACTTTCCATAATATATTTGACTAATGTTCAGGAGAAAATGGATTGGAAAAACACAGAGCTAACAAAAGACATTTACAGGAATTTGACCTTGCCAATGGGCTAAACCAGAAACACATCTGAGTGTTTCAGCAATGACGTTAATATATGTGTGTGTGTGTTCTTCAAGTTTTATGTTTCTGCACAAGTGAGGAACAATTTAAGAACATAAAAGGAAACTAAGAAGCCCCAGGGTAATACTACTTGAGGAAGAAGTTATCCCTTTAATTATTATTTTCTATAGAGCAAAACTAGATTATTTAGCTACAGTCATAACTAATAAGTATAATAAAGGAAATAATTTTTAAGACAAAATCAGTTTCTGGGGCAAAAGAATGCAATGTCATATGTGTTATTTAACTAGATCAACGTTTGGCAGGCAGAGGAGCAGCCATAGATGATGTGCCCCAAAGACAGCAGTGACCCAAACACCCCTGGGGGCTGCAGCCAGCAGTGCAGCCTGCAGAGATTTCACCATGGGCCAAAGAGGTCAATTTTGGCTCCTCCTTAGCTCTCAAACAGAGCCAGGATGGGAAGAGCAAAAGAAAGGCTCCTTAGCCATGTTGATTGTGCCCTGGCAATGATGGATGGGCAGTGCCTTGGGTGTTTCCATTTCAATCCCAGCCATCCCAGCCCTCTGTCATCTATTCTCAAGCATTAGACAACGCAAGGCAAAGCCATTCTTTTCCTGTCTTGCACACGCTTCACACAAGTCAATAACAGACTTTTATCAAGAAGTAAGTTACTTCAATAAGCCAAACTTCTTTTGGAGTTTCAGGGTGAATTAAAATGCAACCTAACTGGAAACTTTTTTAACAATAACATTCTTATAGCTTAGGCAAAGCAGATTTTTCTTTTAAACTGTTTTCTATGCAAATGTAGGATTGTGTATTTTGTGTGTCTTCAATGCCACCTTGTGGTCAAACTTTTTTCTTATTGCTTTTCTTTAATTATTTTTGCATTTTTACTTTTAAAAATCAGTACACAAACAGCAATGAAACAAGCAAACAAACAAACCCTACAAATGAAAAAAATTATATCCAGTATATCCAAAAACGTATCCAGATCAGAATGTGCAAGATGATACAACTTTTCAGACTCAATATTTTCAAAGTCTAAACCAAGAAAAAAGAAAAAAACCTCAAAACCAACCACAACATAAAGAACAAGGAAAAGGTCAGACAAAAAAAAACCCTGAAATTTATTTTATTCTGAAGTCAGTAACAGAAAGGTTCATTGCTGTTGATTCACAGCCCTCCTGAGGTACTTCGATTGAACACAAATTTATGAAGTCTCCAGATATGCTGACTTAAGAGCTAGTGTCTACTTGTTTTCTCTCCATAGATCAATAGCTCCCACTATGTGTTTGTTTTCTTCTGATATTTAGCTACTCTTTCATCATTATTAGAATTCACATTTGTTAATGTACAGCAGAATCCTATTTCACAATGAAGGCTGCTTGGTGTCATAGAAAGGCATACATAACATTTATTAGATTATTATTACAAATATTCTAATGTAAAGTTTAAACAGCAACAGCACTTAAAATGCAACTGGAGAAGACTTTACTGCATAAAGACATATGCAAAGGGTTTATTCATGACAAAAGTATTTATAATTCCAAAGAAAATGCACAATATCATTACATTTATTCCCATAATCTGTAATGTAATCTTCAGCATTGCCTCAAAAATCATGGAACTGGCAGTCACCTTTCTACACTTACTTCCTGTACTCTTAGCAGAGAAGCACAAAGGCCAAGAGGATGAATGGTTATCACCATCTACCCTATTATTCCATGCAGTGAATGGTTCTTATGAGACCAGCTCTGACTGGTAACACTTAAAACAATTTTAAGGCTGTTCTAATATAGTGGCAGACCATCAGACATTCCTAATCCCTAAAAGCTTTTCCTCACCACCCAAGTCATCCACTATTCTCAGGAAACATAACCCAAAATGTGCTTCCAAGTGAAACCATTTTACATTCTAAAAAATCATAAAAAATGTTCATGCAAGAGAGATGAATATTATTTTAACTTGTACCTCTACAAAAGAGAGTCAAGTATTTATCACATGCTGAGACCAAATGGCTTGAGGACATTGAGTACACCTGCTCATTTTTTAAGGGCTTCTCTTCCTTCATTTACAAAATGTTACTCAGTCAGGAAGCAGCACAGCTACTGTCTGGCTGCCACAAAGTGCCTGAATGAATTGAAAGAACCCAGAACACCCTGAGCACCCTGATAAACTTTCTCTATTCCACTGGGTAAGAATAAGGAACATGAGGGAGAGAAGTGTGTAAACCTGTAGGAAAGGTAAATATAAGTAACAGAAGCATTTGTACTTTGGTGCCACAGACTTAGTGAAGTCTCAGACTTACAGTTTAGCACATCCCATGACTGTAAGTACAGCAATTGTTAGTTGCTGTTAGTTGATTGTTGCAATTGTTAGTTGATAGTTGCTACTATCCTTCTCTGCTGTAGTATTTCCCCTAAGTGACTTCAAAATATTTTCATGGATATCAGGAAGAACATCCTCATGTTAAAGAGGGGAAACAGAGACACAAAGCAGTGATCTTTTCCAAAGGCATCCCATAAGCTGTTGAAAGTGGCCAAGAAGGAAGTCATCAGAGTCCTAGTCCTGGATGCTTTCCTCCAGTCTGCCTTGTGTCTCCCACCAACCACACAACAGCCCCTCTAAAAATGCTTCCTCAGGACAGTGTCTGGCTCAGGGGACAGACATTCAGCTGAGAAAACAGATACTCTGAAATAGCTGGGAAGCATTGCTGTGTTGGGGTTTATACTTCTGTACATCTCATCCAGATAAAATATGAGCACTATGGAAGATATCACTCTGAAATCTCCCTCCAGCATTAATTATCTTGTTTATGCTCTGGGATTTGTCAAAAGCTTTGATGAGCAGCATATGCTGGCACCTTCCTTTTCAGCACCCTTGATGATTTGGTGAACTTCTGTTCATAGTGGATTTATGCAGTAAACACCTATTGTAGAAAAAATCAACAACTGAAAAACAAAATTAAATAACCTCAGTGAAAATATTAATTTGCTTTATTTCTTATCTCACCTTTCTTCTCTTTCACCATAAGTTTATGCCTCCCTTATGAAGTATTTAATTACAGAGATTTCATTGCTTAATTCTAAATGTTTATTACTTCAGGAAGGCTGTTTCATGTAGTTCTGATAGTTTAGGAAATAGACACTTTCATTGTGTTTTCCTTCTTGTTGGACATGGCTTAACCCATTTCAGTAATTAAAACAGATTTACTCCTGCTATAAAAACCATAATTGATATAACATTTTAATTCCCATTTGTTCCTTCGAGTGGTACTTGTATTCATGCTCAGACTTCACGCCTTGTTACAATTTGACAGCAGCTTAACAAGTTATTGAACACCAACTGAGTTATGGTAACTTTATATGTTCCTTTTCTTAGCACACAGCAGACCTGAGATATTGCAGCAAAACATAAACTAAGAAATACCCAGGAAGCCAAAAAAACACCCAACCTTGTAGCCCAGGTGCCTCTGTTGAGTGTCAGCAAGGCGCTGTGCATGCCCACCATGGAAATCACGGCTGCTTTCTTGTCTAGTGTTCAGCTTCGGAAGAAAGCAAGCACTGAGTCTGACACCAACCTGCATTTTGGAGCTTCTGGTGTAAGAGCTTCTTACAAATTACCAGATACAAAGTCTGCCAAAGTCAGTGGCAAAATATCTGCCCCTGACCACAACAGCCTGTTGGCCAGGGTTTCACCCCTACAAAAGCTATGTGCTAGTTTAAATCACTAGCAGAAATCTTGGCTGCTGCAAGCTGGAAGTTCTTAGGGCTGTATCAGGGTATGAGCATGTTCTGTCACTGTGGCTAATTTAGTAATAGTAGTACTGGGGAGAACAACAAAGAACTTTTCAGAGAACCTGAACAAGATCCAACATTGAGTATTTGTCTATTTCTCCTCACCCAGAGCTTTTCTTTGACATATTACAGGACATCATGCAGTTTTTTTCTCAAAATGAAGTCATCCACATCCAAGTTTCCTGTTTCTCCCAGATAAAATGAAATATTTTAATTAGGACAATGGAAATTACTTCTTCAGTTCATATTTGGTCTTCAACAATAAAAAAAACTAAACAAAATAACTAAACAAACAAAAGTCCCACACTGATACTGAAGTTTTACTCTTTAGGCCACAGAACATGGCCAAGAATGGAGCAGGGAGAGTAGAAGCTGTTTTCCAGAAATATAGTAATATCATACATAGGTTGTCACTGGGAAACAGCTGGCCATGTGGAAAAGTCAACAGCTGGGGTGAGGAGAGAGAATATACTGGAAGCTATTGTTTCTTCCCTTGAGCAAAAATATAACTTTATGTGTTTCAGAAAGATAGCTAGATGAATTTGTGAATAAAAGTAGAGGTGGTCAGCGTGGAAGTAAGGGGAGAAGCTATTTAATGAGAGAGTTTTGTCATTTCCCATGCCATCAGAACTCAAAAGCCTTTCTAGCAGAAAAGCATATGCTAGCATATGGATTAACTTTGCTCCTGTGTATTACTCAATAAAAGTGCTGCTTTTCAAGGGTAAAAGCAAAAGTAGGAGTATTTTTATGCAGTATTTAAAGGACCACAACCTCATTCAGTATGAAATATTCTAACACATAAATTAAATTGTCCCATAATTTACTGAGGAATTTCCACAGAGGACATTCTATAGGGTTAAGCCACATTCTTTTGTGATGCTAAACAAGGAACGATTCCACCAACAATAACACAACACTAGTGCCAGGCAGAGGTGATGCTGAATCAACCCCGCAACAGTAGAATTAGGCACCACCACCAACCATTTTCAAATTATTCCATTTTAAATACAAGCCAACTTGTTTCTCAGCTCCAATGCAGTCCTGTTTATCCCAATCCACATGCACTACTCTACACCAAACAGCTTCAATGTTTCATTTAGTACCTCTGATTTTACAATATAACTACATTTTAGAGCAAGAGGAAAGATTGTTTGGGAAAAGAGTATTTCTTATTCTGTTATATCATTTCTAGCCCTTTTCTTAATTACAAGTGTATGTATATACAGCTAGCACTGACACAGTATTTACTCATTTATGAAAATTCTTGCAACATCTGAATGTTCTGTGTGAACTTGCACTTGAAATTAATGTACTACCAGAAGAACTTATTTCATCACCATTTTACTTTGCTCTACTGATCTGTTAAATCTATTAAATGTGTTACACCTTTATTCCTTTAAAAGGCATTATAAAAATCTGACCTGTCATTTTTTACCTAGGGTTACAAATAACTATGTATGCTTTATACAAATTAACTGCAAAAAACATACTAAAACAGAACCTGGGTTTTTTCTTCAGTGCCAAAGCAGTAATAATAAGGCAGACCTTGGTACAAATATAACCAAAATTGGAAAAAATTCTATAATTTATTTTTATAACTTTACCAGCACCATTATTGAAATGTACTATTTCTTTCAACTATTTTTATATCACTGACTTTTAGATAATATAGAAACACATTATTTACTTTCAAACAAGACAGTCAGGATAAGCAACAAAAATCAGGATTTTCAATTTCTGTCAACATAAAATAACACTTATGAGCCCAAAATTAAACACTAGACTACAAAACACAAAGGATACTAAATCACATCTATTCAGAATACTTGATTTTAACTTTCCCTTCTAAGTTGTATTTTGATACTGTATATTAGGATGATTTTTGTTTGGCTGAAAGCTCTAAATTTACAAGTGGGAGTTGGTAGAATTGGGAATGGTTTAGTCATTAGTCAATCAAAAGGAGTATCTTCTTACAGACAAAATAAAAGGTTTATAATTTACCACACCAGTTTATTAATGAACATTCATTAAATACCACAACAGTGGTCATCAGTCAAGTTCCTCAAAGACACTAAGGCATCCTTAAGCATATCAGCCTACTTCAGTTTCTTAGGCATGTAAAGCACCACAACACCTAAAAGTTAGACAAATGCCCTGCAGAATGGAATCCACAAAGCTCCAGATAGTTATTTTAGGCAATAAGAAAGAAGTGCTTGTAATCATAGGGGATTTCTTAAGTGAGAGTAAAAGATAAATAGCAATACTCAACCTCTTGTAGATCACTTTAATATTTAGGACCATAGTTCCTGTCTTTGAAGTTGCTATTTTTTTCTTCATGAACCATTTGACTAAGTCAGGACAATGTTATCAGCTGATGCAGATTAGGAAGGAAAAAAATACCATGTTGTAGTTTATGCCAAAACCAGGGCTGTTACAGATCCACATTGACAATCAGAGAAATATTATAATAAATCATTTTAAGAAAACCTTGTTTCCTCAGCTTTGCTGCTCTTCATGAATGCTCAGACTGGGTTCCTCTACAGTTTCATCTTCTAATATTGTTTTTGAAACTAGATAGGAGACAGGATACATACAATTTTTCTACTAAGTAGTTTAGAGCTTCTGGCTTGACTCTCATCTCTTTGTGAAGTGATTGCCAAGCTTAAATTTGTCAGCCTGCAATGATTAAATCCAGGTCTGTGTCTATCTTTTCTTTCACCACACTTTCCCTGCCTCCATTTTCATTGAGATCTTGATTAGAATTGGCAGAGACAGAATTTTCAGAGGACCATTAATGGTAAGTCACCTTAGGTAAACAACTCAAGTCAAACAAGTGTGCCAAATCAAATAGCAAAATAGCAGAAAAGCAAACTTCTTCTCTAGAATTCAAGTACGGGCAATAACCAAACCAAAAAAATTACCCTAAAGGAGATTTCTGACTACACTTCCTCTGATATGGATTTGAAGTTCTCATCAAGCTCTTGTGTCATCACTCAACTTCTATATTCAAATTAGTGCAATCTCAAGTCCAGTTCCTGAAACCATCCACAGTCATTAGGGTGAAGTTTCACTTCAGTCTTTTCACAATCAATGCAATCTCAAGCACAGCCCATCAGGAATATTTCTTTAAAGTTTACGTGGAATTTCCAGTTTCAATTTGTATCCAATTTGCCTCTTGTTCTGTCATTGAGAAATGTCTGTTCTTTACTCCCAGGTATTTAACATAGATAAAATATCCCCATGCCTTCGCTCCTCCAAGCTATGAGCCCATCTTTGCTTATGTCAGATGATCCAATCCTTTAACTGTCTGTGTCAGCCCTTGCTGGACTCATTCAAGGATGGAGAGCCAGAACTGTACACAGCATTCTAGATGTGGACTGACAGAGGAGAAGGAGAACTTCTTCCCTCAGCTCTCTGGCAATTCTGCTTCCTGCTGCCCAGGAGATTGATGGGTGTTTCAAGGGTGCTCATGTTTATTTGGTGTCTCCCCAGGACCTCCAAGGCCTTTTCTGCCAAGTCTCTTTCCAGCTGGTCAGCCACCAGCCCATTCTGGTGTACAGGTTTATTTCTTCTCAACTGCAGGATTGTTGTTAATCTGTATATAAATTACTGAACTTCACATTGGCCCATTTCTCCAGCCTGCTGAAGCAAATCTGAATGATAGCACAACCACCTACTACATCTACCACTCCACCCAGTTTTTGCATCTCCTGCAAACCTCATTTGTGACAGGATGGTTGTTAGATGGAAGCTTACAGCTTTTCTCTGGAACCTGCATGCTAGAGCCTGCTGTTCTTGCTCTGCTTGAGTTCCCTGTCTCTTCCAGCCCTGCCTCATTTCCTGCTCCAGTTATTTTTTGAATCCCTGCTCTGCTTCTAAAGTAGACCAGTGCCCCAGGCAATGGGAGTAAGTCCAAAAAAATATCTCATTTTAGATATAATGTCTTGGATTATTTCTGACAATTAGCTTCAGCTATCTAGTGTTGTTTACAGCATGAAGCTAGTGACATAGAATAGTGCTTCCGGATGGCAGAAACACTTTAAATTTGACCACAGACAAGTTTTTGAACAGTCAGAATCCTAAATTAGAATTTCAGTACTAAGTTTTGGACAAAAGGTCTTTTCCTTTGTAAATAAGAAAACTGTTCAGATCTAAAAATACACTTGCTCTAAAAACTTACGATTGATATATCAATATTAGCAGCAGAATTGTTGAAAATTAATTCCAAATCTAGCAAAATATCAACTTAACAAGCTCTAATTAGCACAATTACTTCCATATTGAAGACATATGTGTAATTGTGTTGTCAGTCTTTGCATGTGAGCAACAATTCCCTTACCAGTCAACCATAATAAATGTATTAATGCAATAGTTCTACATAAAAAAGTTTTTCCCCAAATTGGATGGCAGACAACTTTGCTTTATTTAAATTAATTATGGTATTACTATATTAAAATATTTAAGTAATTTCAAATGCATCAGCAGGTTCTGTTTCACAGTTGTTCAGATTGTATCAAATTTCTAACAGCATCTCACAAATTTAGGTACCCTTAACACTCTTACCCTTAAGAATTTCTCAGTACCCTTAACACTCGGTATCCTTAACACTCTTACCCTTAAGAATTTCTCCCACCTAGTCACTTCACAAAGGCATCTTAGTAACCAAGAAATTACATATAAATTCTGACAAAGCCAATTCCTTGTCTTCTTTCAAATCCCTCTTTAAAATGAGGAAGCTGTTGCTATTACAATGGCATCCAGCAGTTGAGACTGCTATCATCACACTGGACAGTTATCACCACAGCCTGACATCCAAACCATCATCTCATTACATTCCTAAAACCATTTTCATTTCAGCTTCTTCCCCATGTGCTTGCATCACCTGTCTCCAACTGTTTCTCAAGTGAAACCTATATCATGGCCTGCAGAGAAGTTGTCAGTGCCTGTGGTTTGTGTCTGCACCACATCTGACAGCAGGGACTGGGGTTTGTAGGCACTAAGGTAATGGGAAAAAATTCTGCAAGTTTGGTAGTACGTGGAGAGCCAAAAATTCCTTACAAACTGTAAGGAGTTTAAAATATGGTATTGGAACAAGACTTTCTGATAAATTTCTAAAGTAGATGTCCTGGGAAAGAATTTGGTTGTAGGAGGGACGCTACAACATTTTGACAATTTTGTGTCATCACATGCCTTTGTAACTCCTCATGGGAACTATAATGACATTAGAATGCCATTCCTAAACCACTGTGCTGTTCTGGCTGGGGTAGAGCTCATTTTCTTCACAATGGCTGGCATGGGGCTGTGTTTTGGATGTGCACTGCAATCAGTGCTGATAATAGAGAGGTATTTTTGTTGCTGCTTAGCAGGGCTTGTACAGAGTCAAGGCCTTTTCTGCTCTTCACCCCATCTATGAGTGGTCTGAGGATGCACAGGAATTTGGGAGGGGGCACAGCCAGGACAGCTGACCCCAACTGATCCAAACAACATCCCAGACCATGAGGCATCCTGCTCAGCCTATAAAGCTGGGGGGGAAATGGAAGGGGGGATGTCAGGAGTGATGGTGTTTGTCTTCCCAAGTCACCATTACATTTGATGGAGTCTGACTTTCCTGGGATGGCTGAGCACCAGCCTGCCCATGGGAAGTGGCTTTGCTTTGCTTGTGAACATAGCTTTTTTTCTTACTTATCAAAATGTCTTTATCTCAGCCCCGGAGTTTTCTTACTTTTATCTTCCCAATTCACCTCCCCATTCTATTGAGGAGGGAGTGAGGAAGCTGCTGCCTGGAGCTTAGTTGCTAGTTGGGGTTAAACAATGGCAGCCACAAAATCCATCAAAGAACCACAGCCACAAGTAACAGGCCACACTTTTTCATAACACATGTTCCAAAGAATTTTAATTTCAATGGCTTCTTGTAGAAATACTGTAAAACCCTATCTTTTTTAAGAATTAGAGGTAATGAATACCCCTGTATACCACAGAAGAAAATATATCACTGCCGTTTGTTATTAAATAATCAGATTTAGGCAAAAAGATTTCCTTTTAAAAAAAAACCCCACATGACCAATATTCTGTCTTTGTTCAGTAACCCTTTCCCTGTAAGTCTATTCCCTTCCTTGTATTCTTTACATTTTACAGTCTTGAAGTGTGTCAGGGTTGCTGTGGCTTTGTTGTTGTTGTTAATCTGTATATAAATTACTGTTATTTTTATTATCACTGGTTTTATTATTATAAGTATTTTCAGGCAGTCAGCTCTATACTCCAGTGGCATGTGTGTGGTAAAATCCTGAAATCAACAAGACTCCACAGAGAAGTACCACAGCTGTCTCAAAGGATAATAGTAATTTTAGATGTTATGTAAGTAAAAGTAACAAACACACCAGGAAGGGCAAGCATTTCTTTAAGAGTGTGTGATTATACCCAAAGAATACCACTGTCTGATTCAATCAATTTTTTTTCTTAAATATAAAACAAATTCTTCTGTGCTGCTTCCAAGAAACAACATGCATTATCAGAAAGGAATGTTGTGGAAGGTGTTAGTTCAAAAAATTAAGAATGTAAGTGCTTTCTGTATTTGTCTATAAATTATATACTTGAAATCCAGAATGCAATTTTTTATAGTGAATGAGGAAATAAAATACTGCTATTCTTCTCTACTTTGAGTTATTTTTCAACTCATTTCATTGAACTTTAACTGTGGTTGTCATGTGGTCTTTACTTGTACTTTCAACAATGTCTAAAAGTATCAGTTAAAAAAATTGAGTGTCATGTGACTTTGTTGATTTCTCATAATTCAAAATATGTAGTACATAATTTTGTTTCTTACACATGTTGGACAAGATTGAACAGCCCCCTCAAACAATCTTGAGCCTCTCTGTTTTTTCACTGTAGCTGTTTTCCTCAGCTTCCCGTTACTTGGCACCGATGACTTAAATCCTCCAGAGGAATTCAACTATTTCAAGGAGCTTGAGTGCCACTTCTTTGAATCAGGATTTGTGTGATAAATCCAGGCCAAGTACAAAAATTTTTTCACTTTAACTATGTTACTCACTAAGAACAGCTGGTCCTTTACTACATACTCATTCAACAGGGAATACAGCAGTTGTATGCTTATCTGATCTCTTCCTGGATAAAGAAGCTTATTTAATGACAGTAAACCAAATACGTTGTCTGATGCCTCTGTTCTCAAATAGCCTTAGTCCACAAGGGACAAGTATTCTCTACCAGCTGCATCTGCAACTCATACTCTCAACATGAACACAGGGCACTTGCCACTTCCATTCCCAACTCCTTTTTAGTAGTCAACACTGCAGTTTCTTAGGCTGTAATTTCAAAATCAGTTTAGATTTGATAGCATTTCAAAATTTATTTTCAAATTCTTTCATAATTTTCCAAATTCATGCATGGTTCTCTGTAGCACCTATATTTTTATGTTCCTTTTCACACACTGCTGAGTTTGGGGATTCTGAGCAAGAGTCCTCTTGGTGTCACTCACGTATTTCCAGGGACAAAAACATTAAGCAGTTAAATTTTGTGTGCATTGTCCCACTCAAAGGAAGACCCCTGTCAATAGCAGACCAGGTCCTAAGCTGCAATAGGAAGAGCACTGCCAGCTGGTCAAGGCCAGTCCTCCTTCCCCTTCCCTCAGCCTCTCTGAGACTCATCTGCACTGCTGTGTTCAGTTCTGGATTCCTCAGTACAAGCAAGACACAGATGTACTGAACTTGTTTCTGTGCACGTCATCATGAAGAAGATTAAAGGACTGAAGCTCTTCTCCTACAATGACAGGTTGAGAGAGCTGGAACTATTCAGCCTGGAGATCAGAAGGCTTGTGGAAGCTCTTAACATTACATATGAATACCAGAGGGAGGAAGACAGTAAAGAATATGGAGCCACACTCTTCTCAGTGGAGTTCAAAGGAAAGACAGGAAGCAATGGACACAGTGAAGATTTTCACTATCTTCTCAGTGAAGAATATTTCCCTAGTACCCAACGTGAACCTTCAAACTGCCATTTGTGATCCCTGACTGTTTTTACACTCACTGGAACTACCAACAAGAGTTGGGCTTGCTTACCTTTGTACCTTCCCTTCAGGTTTAGAGGGTTGCTACTAGGCCATCCCTTAGTCTGTTCTTCACCAGACAAAGCAAGCCCATGTCCCCATGTCTCTCCCCAAGGAGCATGGGCTGTGAGCCCTTTACCACCTTGGTAACCCTCTAGTGAACCCTTCAAGTGCCATCCTGGAAACTCAGTCACCACTTAAGCATTTCAACCTGGCTGAACCCAGCTCATTTGCACTTGGTTAAATTACAGGGAATGGTTTCCATCTTTCCACACCAGCTCACCCTCTGTAGCACCATTTCTGAGTCACCCACGGGCATGCTGTAGTCAGTCATCCTGCTGACACTCAATAGTTACACTTGGCTTACTCAACAAGTTATGAGCAAGACTGTTAGTGTGATTATATGTAGGTCTGTGTGTTACTGGAACACAGCACCTCTTTTCCAGCCATTTGGCAAGCTGTTCTCAGAACTCCTAGTTTAAGAGAAGTTGCAGAAGCAAACTGTCCACACCACAGACCATGGTGTGTGGTGTGGACAGTTTACACACCATGTAAAACTCTGATGAATCTGTTATCAAGATTAAAGAACCATCTGGAAATCTTGTCAATTATGCAAGACTTCTTTCCTCCAGAAAATGTAATCAAGCATTCCCTCATGTTTATGGTCAACATCACACACAGACTTTGATCAGAATATAGAAGGAATAAAACACAGATGGACTAAGACAGTGTCACCAGAGTATTTTTTTTCTCTGGAAAAAACCCTGACACACTCTGGAATCGCAGGGCACCAGGAATATTTCCCTGTCTGCTCTGGGGTGCCCTGACCCCCAGGGGGGCACTGACTTTGACCCTCATTCATGGGGAAAGTTTCTGAAACTCCAGAATAGACTAGAATCCACTAAGGTGTGAAGTACATTGTAGAGAGTAGTGTAGGTATATCACTTAGGTGGGAAATTTAGATTTTAGGATTTTTAGCATGTAGTGGATGGAAGCAAGATGGAGGGCACAGGTTTCATCCTGGGCTTCTTCTTCATGCTTCTTCTTCCTTCTTCTTGATGGGTTTGGGTTGCATTATGTAATTGGGCAGAAAAATCTGCATTGTGGACCTTTGGGGATCAGTTATTGGGTTTATCAGTTAAAAGGGAAATAATCTAGGTGTCAGTTCTTAATTGGATACTTTAGCTTTAAAAGACCTTGTAACAAAAGACTGTTAGCCATTTTTGCGGTGCTTTTCCAGTGCACTGAGCCTTGTACGGACAGCATGCAAAACTCTAGATAAGATAATAATAAACAAGAACCCAAAGACCAAAAAAATCCAGAGCATCTCTCTTTCCTGACACAAGATCACTCCAGGAGGGTCTCCCCCAACAGGGGAGTCCCCTGGGAGGGCCCAGAAGTCGGTGACACAGCAAAAGGTACCCTGGCAACACACTTCAGCAACCACAATATTATTCTTTCTCCCCCAGCTTGTACATGAAATGAAGCATACTGACACTATTCTAAACCTCTGGAGCTAGCCAAACTTGCACAACTTTACATTCTTGTTAGTGGCATCATGCCCATTTTCCATGTGCCAAGAGAAATTTTCTCATTTTGAATCAATTCCTGATTCCTGTGGTGTTTCCAACCTTCAGCCTCAGACTTCTTACAGAGCACATCTCATAAACACCAGTTCAAAGCTGTGAGCATGCACTGGTATCATCTGGGCATAATGGTTTGCAGGACTGCCATGCAGCTTGCTTTCCAGTAACCATTCTTAAGTGGTACTTTGAGTGACGTGGAATTCATGCCTTAGGGTAGGCATGAAAGGAAAGGTTTCACTAGCATTAGAATCTATTTCCACTTTGTCAGCACCCACGTAAAACCAGCTTTCCAATTTTATTCACAGACAGGCACCTACTGGTACTCAGGATGCAGACTAGAGAGGGGATGGCTTGTCCAGAGATACCTAAAAGCATCTGTGCAGAACAGATCACCAGGTACTTATTTAATAGCCAGGTTCACACTCGGGCTGGCTTTTCATTTCATCTTCTGAGCATGCATAGGAAGGAGCAGAGCTCTTGTGTGTTTTACAAAAAATCTAAGGATACCTTAAGGATATTCTATCCTTAAGATAGTATACTCTGTTCTCAAGATAGGATATCCAGATGCTGCAATCTCTCGGCATCTTCAGCTATCTTTTACAAATGTAGTTCCCACAACACTAGCTTACACCAGGGCTTCTGAGACGTGCTTTGCCAAGGAGTTCCCTAGGAACACGCTTTTAGCACCCTGGCCTGCAAAGTCTCCTTAGCCGGGGTTGGAACCGGCCGGCGCACCTTGGCACAGGCAGCCTCGTCCCCTGCGCTCCCACCGCCAGGCGTCACCCTGCTGATGAGAACGGGGGAAAATCCCAAACCGACCGCGCAAAAAAAGAGCAGGGAAGGAAATTAAACGGCACTTACACAAAGTGAGAGCAAACCCAAGTTAGCATCCCTTGCAAAAAAAGTAACTAATGGAAAACATGTGGGAAATAGCCTTTATGCAAAGCACAGAAAAATATGCTAATGAAGGTAACTAAAAAATTTTAAAAGTTAAGCTTTTAACACAGAAGATACAATTACTCTGTCTTCTATTCCTTCTAAGGCAATCTCCTCTTTTCTTCCAGATGTAGCATCCAGCTGGAGTCTACGTCCATCTACTGAAAAGGAGAAAAAAAAAAAAACTACTCCTCTCCCAAGATACAATGACATGGAACTTGGCATAATTTCTGTGAAGACATCCTGAGCAGGATACAATGAGCTCTGCATGAAAACATTTCTGACACAAACTGGCCACGTGTTCTTCAACGTCAGGAAGTCACTAGATGTCAAAATATGCACTAAGCAGATATTTCATAAGATAATGATCGTTCACACTACTGTGTGACTAAATTTTCAGGAGACAACTGCCTTTTCAAAATTGCCAACACAGGTTAAAAACCAACAAACAAACAAACAACAACAGCAAAAAACTTACAGGATCATGGTACTTTAAGAAAAAAAAAAAAAGTGAGGACTGCTCGTAGGCGAAGCAGGGATTAATAGGGCATTTTGTCAGGTTTAGGAGAGTGGCCCGTTTGGAGGAACCGGCTGGGAAGAAAGAACGGAATGAAAGGAGAGCAGAAGGGTTCCCGGGATCCGAAGGGCCTGGGGCCACTGGCGGGCCCGGAGCGTGCTGTGACCCGCAGCGCACCCCGTCCCAAGCGGCGGGGCTGCCGGCAGGGCTCCGGCCGGTGGAGGCCAGGGCCGCCCGGAGAGGGGGGGAGCGCACCTCGGTACCGGTACCACCTCCTCCACCTCCTCCACCATCTCCTCCCTGCGGCGGGGCGGGGAGGGAGCAGGTGAATGCGCCCTTTGTCCGGCCGAGGGCCCAGCAGACCCACGGCAGGGCGCTCTTTCGGCGGGGAGTCCCCTCCGGGAGGCCGCGCCGTCCCGCCGCCGCTCGGGCCGGGGCACGGCTCACACCGGCCGGGCGGAGGGGAGCGGGATGGGCGCGGAAGGCGGGGCCGGGAGGGGAGGTGGAGGCTGCGGCCGGTCTCCCCCGCCTCTCATCTCCTCAGAGTCCGGCAGGCGCTCCGCTGCCGTCCCGAGGCCGCCTTCTCCTCCGAGCGACGCTGCCGGGCGCTGCCCGCCGCGGACGGAGCCGAGCCGGGGCCGCCGCTGCCGCCGCCCCCCGCGGCGGGACCTGCGGCGGGAAGGAGAGGCCGGGCTGCCGGGCCGAGGTGAGTGAGCCCGGGGACGGACAGGGGCCGGCCGTGCCCGCAGCCCCGCCGCGGCGGTGTCCGTCCGTGTGCGCCCGCCCGGCCGGGCTGTGGCGCGTTCCGAACCGGGCCCCGCCCGCCACGCGGCCGGGCCGGGCCGGGCCGGGCCAGGCGGGGAAGCCCGGCGGGCTCGGGCTCCCTGGGGCGGAGTGCTCCGGGCTCGTTCTGGCCCAGGAGGAGCGCCGAGCGACGCTCTCCGGCTCCCAGCCTCTGGGCTTTCATTCAGTTTTCCACCGAGCTCAGCAGAATTTTTGAAGAGCGGGGAAAGTTCTGAGCTCGCGTGCCGAGTGCCTGCAGCGTCCTGCACGGTGCAGCCGGCACTTGGAAAGCGAGATGCTCATGCCCAGAAGTTTCATGCTGTAATTTTCCGATAGTGCCGAGAGAAGGGTGCAGGCACTGTCCCGCACCCCTTCCATCACCTCCTCGTTATTATCATAGCCTGTCTGTTTCACCCATTTTTTTCTTTTTTCATGAAACCAGCCCTGAAACTCCTTACTCAGAAAAACTTCCCAGTGACTTGGGATGATGTTTTCCCGGGGTGTCTGCACAGTGTGGATCCCTGATGGTTCAGCGTTACAATGAGCGTGCTGTCCCGGTACAAAATTCAGTACTCACAGCGCTGGAAACTTGGCTTTCTGCAGCGGGACGCCCTCCACCCTCGGTGACAGCTGCGTCCCAGAGCAGAAGGGATGTGCACTGAGGATGAACGTTAATATAACTGTTCCCTTTCATAACAGCCCTGGGTTAGATGACTAACTCTGTCTCTTGCAGGACCCCTAATGTTTCTTCAGATGTATTTCAAAAAGACATATAGTCTAGATGACTTCTTTCTAGTAATTTGTAAGGCACTGAGTAGTGAATTGTAGGTGCTCTTCTTTTGGGGTTTTCAAAGGCTATTACTGTGCTTTGTTACTGGGAAATAATTTCGTGTTAACTGGTATCAGAAGCCAAGTGGAATATGATGATATGACACTTGAGTTTCCTTGCATGCAGTCGTATGGCTGAAACCCATAGTTCCCTGGATGAGCACATGCATTCACACACTTTCTTTCTGTCTTGTTTTCTGCTGCATAAACCTTTAATGCTCTATTTAACATTGTATTAAATATTGTATCCCAAAAAAGCCAATAAATCAGCTTTTAGGATTAGCAGCTGGCATTCTAGCTCATGGGTTGCTTTTGTTCACATCATGGCATCATTTATTTCATCCTCATCAATATAAACCTTTAACTGGAAACTAATCATGGACTCTTTGTTTCTAAATTTTCTGAATGAAGAGTGATAGGAGAATGAGAACTGGGTGAATCAGGCTTTTCCATATAGAGCTTCCCGAACTAAATTATGCTTTTGGACCTCTAAGACAGTGTGGTAGCCAGAAGGTAGGCCTGAAAGACCTTCATATTATAAGTTCCTTAAAAATAGATGTGGATTTCACTGTTAATTTGTTATTAGGCTTTTTACAGGTAAAGTTCCATTTGTAAACTGTTCTTTGAATTGTAACAGCTAGAAATTTTGTCTATTGAAACATGTAGAAGTAGAAATTCTAAAATCTGAAGCTTTGTGAACATGCACAATACCCCAAAACTTTTGATAAAATCACCAGGACTAGCCCTAGGAATAGGGGGGAAAAACAGAAGTGTGCCTTCGTGCGTCCATGCTTTCTTGTGTGCAGGATATACAAAGGATAACCTTTTTCTACACCATTAGCTGGTGTAGGAATGGCTTAACAGCCTGACCTTCAGACAGAATTCTTGTTGACCCTCCTCTGTAACACTTGTCTGAAAGGTTATGCTCAAAGGGAGAGCTGACTATCAGGAGGGAAAAATCCAAAGAGAAATACTAAGGAAAAAGCACTTCCAAAGGAATACTTCAGCTTCAGCTGCCTGGTGGCCTGGCAGAGAGCAAACCCTCATAGCAGACAGTAAAAGACTGTAAGACTCATCCACTGAAGGAACCAGACACAGTAAAAAAAAAATGGTCAAAGTCTGATTTCTCCATATAATTTCCCAAAAGATTTATGCATATAAAAGAATCAGTTAGAACAACAGTTGAGTAATTCAGCTGTTCAGTAGAAAAGTACAGGGAAGAGCCACCTAGTAATTTTCTTAAAGGTTGTCACAGAAAGTCACCCTGTGGTATGGCACTCTGAGCTTCCAGTAGGGTGGTGCCAGGGCCTCTCCTCCTGCAGTGTGCAACAGTGTGACACACACCTGGCAAGTCCTTGTTGCAAGGTCCTTGCAGGCCCTGTAGTTATTTTATGCTCTTCAAAATACTGTCTCTCCTGCTATCCTAGGATTTTCAGAAACATCTCTTTCTGTTTATCAATTCTCTTCCTTTTTTCTTCTTTTTCTGCCATCTGATTTTTTGTCATTCCTAATAGCTTAAAACCTTTTCTACTGCTACTTGTGGTGATGAGTATTGCCAAAATACCTGGAAACAGCATGAGCAAAGCTACAGTTTCTTGACAATCTTGAAGGGAGAATACACCTCTAAAGCCCCAGAGAGACTGTCAGGTCGACCAATCCTAAACCCTAAAATATATTAGAAACCACATCTCCATGGGCTTCTTGCACCAGAAAGTCTCATGAACTTAAAATCTTCACAACATTTTACATGCTTTTTATGCAAGCTGTTTCAAACTAATTTGTGGTCATTTAAAAACTTGAATTAATGCATTAATTCCACTGGTGACATGGATATTAGGCTTAAATATTATTTTTCATTAGTAATTTTGTTCTGTTGATTTATGCTCTCTTTTATTCTCTGTTTTGCCCAGAAAATAAGCTGAGCTTTTTCCCTTCTCAGAGGACAGACTTTCCTTTCCCTAGTTGACTGTGCCTTTTCCAGCAAATGTGTGGAGGACAAGGAAGAAAACAATTTGAGCGAAAATAGGCCGCAAAGTTCCAGTATGGCATTTCAAAACCTGTTTTACATCCTGTATTTGTTTTGCAGGGAGTTTCCACAATGGAGAAGAGGGAAGGTGGTCATGGTGCAATTGATCAGAATGCAGGTCAGAACATCATGCCAAGAAGAAGTACAGGAAATCTTAACTATTTGGTAATGTTTCTGTAAAAAAGCAGCTCATATGTCACATAGAATATTGCAGTCCTTGATTCACTTTTGTGCAGCGACAGTGTTACCATCACACTGGCATATCACGAATATTTCTGAAATGTTGTCACAATATTGATGTGAAGAGATAAAAAGATAGAGAACATCTCATTCAATTTAATCACAGTCCATGATAAAAAATAAACAAAGCTTGAGGCAGCTAAAAACTACATGAGAGTAGCTGCTAATTGTATCTTATCAGATGAGCAAAACTCCATAGAAATAATTTGGGATTTTTACACAGGAATATAAAATTTATCTTTGGGGGAATCTTCATGATAGCAACATTGCACTCAGGAAGTTTTCCACTTCACACAAAAAAAGATCCAGAGAAAAAAATCCTTTAATCCTTCCTTGTTCATGGTATTTGGGCTACATCATTAAGTCTATAGCTGAAAAGTGAAATTTATAACTTATATAATAAGAAGTTGAAATGATGCTTCACATAATGTAATCCTTCCTTCCTTGCAGTATCATTATCTTCCTGGAATGCAAATCTATTTTAAAATCACTGCAGATAATGAAGAATGGGAAATCTACGCTACAAGTGCTTTACTTAAAGTGCTGACTATGCTGTTTGAAATATTATGTTTCCAAGTTACCTTGTCTTTAACAGTGCATATGTTTTGTATATGGTTCCACTGCAGTAAGTTGTAAAAGTCATGATGGCAAATACTGTCATTACAGAAGTTTCTTATCTTCTCTTGAACTCACTTTGTATTTCTGTTCTGTCCCTTCCAGAATGTGGATATGCAGGTTGCCAATCCAGCAGAAGCAGCTGCACTTTTTGATTTACATCAAGCACACCATTTTGGTGAGTTTGAACACTCTTCAGAACGGCACTGCAAGCAGGATCTGTTCCCTAAGTGGCACTTGCCAATGAAGATAGCATCTGTGATCTCATTATTAACATTTATTTACACTTCCATGAGAGATGTCATATATCCTTTTATAACCAAAAAGGAAAACGTTTTCTATAAAATTCCAATCCTTGTCATAAACAAAGTTTTACCAGTGACTTCAATTACCCTTTTAGCACTAGTGTATTTACCAGGAATATTAGCTGCTAGTTTCCAGCTGTACTTTGGCACCAAGTATAAAAGGTTTCCCCAGTGGCTGGATAGATGGATGTTATCAAGGAAACAATTTGGACTTCTCAGTTTCTTCTTTGCTACATTACACGCCTGCTATAGCCTGTGCTATCCAATGAGAAGATCATACAGATACAAGCTGCTGAACTGGGCATTCCAGCAGGTACGATGGGCACACGAACACCAACCTTTCTGTATTCAGAAAATCCTTGCAAATCTGGATGGGGGAAAGTCATTTTCATTGCCTTTGTTTGATTTTCAAGTACATTCACAGAGAGCACTGTTCAGGGATGGAGCAGGACCTAGTTGCCAAAGCATATAATAGAGTCAAGAGTCATCACAGCTGTGCCAATATATATTAAATAAGTAATTTTCTTAATTTGGGATTTTTTTCCCATCTATAAAATGCAAAATTGTATCTCACAGGAACATTTAAGTCTTTGGCACACTACTAGTTTAGTGTAGATTTCTTCTCTGGACCACTGAAATCTAGAAACAAAAACTGAGCACTGAACACAACATTTTTGGACACCTTTGCCACAGTGAAGGAGGGCTGAGCTAAATCACAGTAATCTGTATTTGCACAAACTAAATTTGTGAATACTGATGGCTCACATTTGGGCTGATACACACTACCTTATTTAAAGATAGGATTTCAATGATGCTTCTGACTGATGGTCAATAATTGGCTTGCAAAGTTCTCCAATATCCTCTGTAACCAGAGAGTTCCTAATACTCACCCATTTCCTTGGTGCCATAAGTAATGCAGTATTAGGAATATTCCAATGTAAGGTATAGACTGCAAATATATGTTTTTGTTACCCCTAAAGTCTTTATTATTAAAAATAATTAAAAGCATAATATGATGATGTCAATAGATTCTTAAGGTTTTTGTAAACAGTCAAATTATCTGTTGAAAACTCTGAAATCAGCCTTACTGGTAATCTGATGGGAATGGATTACTAGAAATTTCCTTGAGATTCCAGTCAAGATGCAGAAATTACCATATTTGGGGCATATTGTGCCATGGTGATCACTAGCAGGATCAAAGTGCTGTTGCAAGTAGTTGTAGTAAGAGAAGCTTTGACATCAGTTTATTAAAATCACAAATGTAACAAGTTGTGTTTTTAAAAAAAAACAGAGCTAAACAACTACCATGGCAGGATATTTTTATTAAGAAGGCCTGCTGAATTACCTCCCTGAAGTAGAGCTGTTAATATATTTCCTGTTGTTATAATCTCCTTGATATGGTATTTAGCCATAGGTGGGGTTTTTTTCTTGTCAAAACCAAGATTTATCCTTGCTGTGAAGGCAGATTAAGAGGCCTCAGAATCAGGCTCTCCTGGGCCAAGACACTGATTAAGTCTAAATGCTTCTCTCTAAAAGCTCACCTTTGCTCTGGATATATCAGTGAAGGCTTTGTCATCAGAAGTAAACAGCAGTTATATTCAAAGACATTCAAACAAAGCAAAATACTGTTTTTCTTTGCTTATTTCATTAATATTATGGTGAAAACAGTAAAATTATATTTAACACAAACAGCTAAGTGTGCCAATCTGTAATTTTTATGGTGTTCTTTTGGCAGGTCAAACAAAAAAAAGAAAATGCCTGGATTGAACATGATGTTTGGAGAATGGAGATTTATGTGTCTCTAGGAATTCTGGGACTTGCTTTGCTGGCCCTGTTGGCAATAACATCAATTCCATCTGTCAGTCTCTCTTTGACCTGGAGAGAGTTCCACTACATTCAGGTGTGGATGAACAAATATCATTACTGCGTGTTGTTAGTCCCATTTGTAGAACTGTGTGTTATCAGCTAAGGCCATTAGGAGTTAGAAATATCAAACACAAAGTTAGTGAAACCAGTGGAAAGGTTTGTTCCATACTCTTTGTTAACTGGTTTGTGAGAAATGTTCTTTCCATTACTCTTTTGTCAGAACAGGCTCTTGTGTTCAGTGTATAAAATGGAAAGAAAAGACAACTCCATACCACTTTTTTTTCTCCTCCTGACTTTGTGACCAGCAGCAGTTGTCCCTTTGAGACCTTTTCTTAGTTCTGGCGCTGAAGTCATCTTCCAGGTATCTTATCTCTCCAGAACGTCCCACGTCCTGCTGAATTTGGAGTAGGTGGCATTGAATCAGTCAGTGCTGTTTCCATATAGCACACACAGGTTATTCTGAAAGACACATCTTAGAACAGATGCTGAATAATCAAATCCAGCCAGTCTCGAGTTTGCTACAGCTGTGCTTGTTTCCTTAACCCGGGCATTCGTGTTGTTCTTGATTTTCTTGTGTCATATGCAGTAATAATCAGGGTGGTTCTGCTGACATCAGTATGGTCACACTAGACTTAAGTCTACAGAGTACCTGGCATTTGAAATTTTGATTTATATTTTAAAAGCAGATCTGAAGTGTATAATCACCAATTACTGATTTGATACTTCTGCCCACTCTATGAAGTCCATAATTTGTAAGTATATAGAGAATATAGAAAAGTCAGGAGGAAGTCTCCAAATGCATGACTGCTTTCACTATTGAAAGACTGTGGTGAAGAAACCCAGATGAGTAATACTTCTGTGTTGGACTTACTTTATAAACAAATAACTTTATTACCTAAAAATCATGTTCTGTAGCAGAACAGCAGTTGGAAGCTGTAGCATTAAGCAGTTGGAAATACAGTGTTTGACTTCATTGATGAGTACAAGATTATTAAGTGACAAGATTACTAGTTAAAATTACTAGTAAATTTTCTTTACTCCTGAATTTTGTAAACAAGCTAAGCCAAATTTACCACTGTAAGTGAAATGAAAGACTTGAGTTTCCTGTAGTTTTGCAGGGCTTTTGCCATAGTACTAGACTTACTCGAGTTTGTGATTTTAATTTAGCTTAACATTTTTCTTTGCAAGCATTCAGTTAATCCCTTAATATATCTGGTTTTGAACTCATAATGATTTTTCATGGAATTAAAGTAATTTATTATACAGATGTAAATTGAGATATTCAGGATTGAGCATGTTTCAGGAATAACCTGCAATCTCTTCTGTATTTTAGCTAAGTATCGTAGCATTACTTGAAAAATGCGCCTCTTCCATTTTCTTTTACATGGGCATAAAGGAGTACAGTTGGAGTCTTGACTTACAGTTGTTACCTTTTAGTTTAAAGCCAATGGTTGCTTTTCTTTGACTTGAGCATGTTGGTCAAGGCCCATCCAGATTTCTGTATTTGCTTAACAGAGTACTTTTTTTGCCAAGTTGGAAAAAATAAATAGCTTGTTATTTTCTTTCTCTTTTCAGAGCAAGATGGGATATTTAGCCCTGCTGCTATGCACTGTTCATGCACTGGTGTTTGCTTGGAATAAGTGGGTTGATGCTAACCAATTCATCTGGTATACGCCACCTTCATTTATGGTTGCAGTTTTTCTTCCTATTGTTGTTCTGCTCTGTAAATGCGTACTGCTCCTCCCATGTTTTAGGAAGAGGATAAGAAAAATCAGAAATGGTTGGGAAGCAAAGACACAAGCCAATCAAACCAGCATAACTTCCAGACTGTAGATCAGATATGGACATTTCCTGTCTATGTATCTAAATATGCTCAAAGCTATGAAATTTTCACTCATGAGCTCTGTTTTCACGTTTGCTATAGATGTTTCTTTCTCACTTTTTTTTTGGACTTCAGGAGTATGAGATACTTGATGCAATTTTGTCATTTTCAAAGACAGAAAACAAAAAACTCTATTTTACACTTTAATCTATTCAGTGTTTTGGTATTTGATGATTTCTTTCTTCTGACTCACTGCTTTTAAAATCCAAGTGTTTCATTGTCTCAGTCCCAGTTCTTTTGTATGCAAAAGCAAACATAAATTGTTTCTCCAGATGACCACAGAAAGTAAAAAAATGATTACACCATAGAGCCCAGGAATGCTTTCTGCTTCACACAGCCATGCGTGTACCTTCATTAAATCTCAAAATTATAATGGGACAAAAACTGGAGTATTTATCATCCCATTGCCTCTTAGCACCAGCAGCCCGTGTATCATTCTGCAGAGTGGGGACCTTGGCATATGAGCCAGACAGAAACTGTGTATTCCTGCCAGGTCTTGAACATACACAACTGAGCAAGCAGAATTACAGGGATCTTTACAAGGTAAATATCTCCTGAGGCTTGGGCACAGTCTAAAAAAAGAGGTTTTAGACTCAGATTTCCATCTTATCCAGGACTAGGTGTGTCTCTGTTTACTTGAAACGATAAAACATTTCCCATTTTTTATTCCATGAACACATTCTTTTGTTTCTGATGCTGGAAATTTTCCATGCTTTTGACCTAAGCCTGCAGCCCTTGCCATGTGCTAAACTTTTTTTGCACAAATTATTCCAGTGGGATAAATCCATCAGGTAAATGTGTTTTTTTGTTTACTCTAGGGCCAACACAATTGTGTGACTGGAAGAAAAACATTAAAAATAGGCATTTGAATCTTGCCAATGATTTAGTGAGATTGTCATGTTAAATGGTTTCCAACTGCATTTGCCTTTACAGAAATTTTCCTAATAACTTTAATAAGCTCATTAAATCCTACTTTCCTTACATTGCATAGGTCTAGCTGAAAGTTTTAAATGAATAATTCATTTGTTAGTATCTGTTTTGAAATATGTTATTCAGTAGTATATATTTCCACTCAACATCAGGAACATTTCTGCCAGTCTGCCTGCAGGAGTTGACTAGGACATGGACTGTTGATGCCACCTATTGCTGGAATCCTCTGAATGAGAACTGTAATTGGTAATGGCTCTGCTATTAAAACAAACAGGAAAACAACATATGCCTAAAAAAAATGTTATGCACGGTGCTAATGAATCTGTTGTCTCTTTCTGGACTTTCACATGGAGCATAAATAACAGACAAATTAAATAGCTACAGGGATATTACATTTTGTATTTTCTGGGTTGTTACCATTCAATTATTGCAACTTAAAAGTTGGCCTTTTTAAATTTGCATGTAATGTAATACTGTGAAAGTAACTGGGGACATGGTGACCTATGTAATATAAATTGAAATCTGTGGCATTATGTATCAAACCAGTAATGCATGACAGAGGCCAAAACCCTACAATACAGGAAGCTGGACTGCAGTGTTAATCTAAGTTTCTGACAGAGTAGGAAAAATATGGTGCTCAATGCATTTGCATTTATATTTCTATAAATGAAATAAAACTTTAATAAGCTATATGCACTTGTTACACAAGGTAGTCCAAGACAGCATAACTTCATTCATTTCAACTAGTTAATATGGTTTGAATTGATAACATAAATTAGAGGGGCAAACCAATTTCAAGATCATCACATGCTATCCAAACTGACCTTTTAAGCTCATCATTTAGCAGGGGACATTAAGCACACTTACTTCAGACTTTTCTCTAGCATTGCCCAGAGGGAAACCCAAAAGTGTCTTCTACGACATGAAATTTACATACAGTCTACAAAAGCTATTCCAGAAATCACACATGACATACAAACATTGAAGTGTGTTTTTCCCTACTGATTGTTTCAAGTAGAAGCCAGGTTTTCTGTGTCACATCTAGACATTTTTCTAGAAACTACCATTGAATGCTTATAGCCAGTACTTGAGACTTCATAGTGAGTCTCTTCTCTGCTTTCTAAGTCTTTAGTAAACTACATCTTAATAACTCACTTCCCAGTCTGCAGGCTGCTCAGGGAAGTGGTTGACTCACTATCCCTGGAGGTATTTAAAAGACATGTAGATGTGGTGCTTAGGGACATGTTCTCATAATAGGCTTGGCAGTGTTAGATTTATGGTTGGACTCAATGTAAATTATTCTATGATTTGCTTTTAAGGCATTCAGATACAACAGTGAGGAAGATCTACACAGGGCTAAGAAGAAAATGCTGTTGACAGTATTTAATTTCTCAGTTTGTGGCAGACACGGTTTAGTTCAATACTGGTGAATCTACATTCATATGTACCTTTTAATTTATGTTTATGTACTTGTTTCAAATTCAGTGTATTAATAGGCCTATATACTATTACAATACATTAACTGAATGTGTGTGCACATTTCAGGCACTTATTTGTATAACACTAATTAGTTTTATAAAACTGTATATCATTAAATGCTTCAATGTATGCTGTATCTGCTGTTGTGTCATATACATCCAGGGTAAAAGGGTAAAAAGGCACAGTACACTCTAGAAGAGCTGCTGATAGAAAGTCAAGGGAAACCATTTCCTCCATGCTAGTGAAGAGCCTTGAGCCTCCAAAGAAAAGAAAACAAAGATGCAAAAAGCAAAATGGACACTTTCCTAGTGTAATGAAATTGCATTTTTCCTGACAGTACCTTTAACTGTATATTCTAGCATTCCGAGATTTTTGAAAAGGAAGAGAAAGCTTTGGAGGGAGACCCAAGATCTCTGGAAATGCTGATCAAAGAACAATAAAAGTTCAAGAATAGCAAGGGCATTGAGGCATTGAGGAAAGGCATGTATGGGCACACTTTTGTGTAAGAATCTATCATTCTAGTGGCAGTGGCATTAAAATGTGTCTCTAAGGCCTGCAAAGTACTTTTTTCTATTGTTACATGTCTCCAAGGTATTTGAGAGACATATTCCTTAATGGGGCCTAAGGAATTTTATGCCAAATTCATTTGGAGAGATCATATCCAGAATACTCTTCCCAATAAGTGACAGAACTAACCATTGTTCAGGAAGCTAGAGCCAGGGCTGTGTTGGCTATTGTGAAATGCAAATTCCTGTTGACAGCAGCATTTACTGTAAGCAATCCCTCCCTTTGGCCACTCTTCTCTGTTCTGTCATTGCTGCAAGCTGTTAAAGATGTGAAGTTCATCAGAGTAGGGCATTGGATCCAGTTGAAAAGTAAAGCAGAGAGAAGAATGATTCAGCCAGATCCACTCATGGGTCTGATTCACCTGACAGTCAGCATCCTACATATGTCAGTAGGAAGGACTCAAAGAGGAATGGTGTAAACAGGCAGCTTAACTTAAACCGGCCCTAAATGAAAAGTTCCAAGTGCTCCTAAAAGTTAAAACTTGCATTATTTCATCCTATTTCAGTGGATATTCAAGAATATTCCCTTGCTTCACTTTTTTTGTCATGTTCTTAGTTTTCCATGAATCAGTGGGCAAAAATGTGCTCTAGAAACTGTCATCAAAACCCATATAAAACTAACTGGTGTCTACGTGACTGTGGGCTTTGTGGTTTCATTTGTAGAGATGGTGATCTCACATCTCCCCTTTTCTCCTACATCCAGACTTTCTAGTCCCTTAACAACACAAAATGTTATGCTAACCGTTTTTGAAATTCAAACTAATTTCTTTTAAACTGATTTTCTTTAAATACCATTAAAGAAATAAATTAAAAAACCAAAACAAAAAGACCAATTTTTGGAAACACACTGAAACCACCCCTGAAGAATGTAATCTGCTGTTGTCGCTGTAAGTGTCTGGCAATGGCTGATCATTGCCACTGATGTTTTTTCAGTAATGCCAGGATTTCTTGATCCCATGAGCATATTCTGTTGCTGATCGCAAAATTACTTCTTATTATTTCTTTTATTCAAACAAGTCTCACTAAATTCAGTTGCCTCAGAGTTCAATTTTTGCATCATTCTTTGAACTTTTCTGTAGATTAAATTTAACACTTTGAATGGATGAAGTGAGGCTAATTTATTAAGTAGGCGTAATAAGTTTTCAGAGATTTTCAGCTGAAAATACATAAAACCAATCCATGAACTAAACTCTTCAAACATAAAAAAGACCACAGCTACTTTCAATAAAGATGATACAACAGAAGTTTTAGCTGTTTCATATTTATTGTTTCTTTTTTATGTATATTTCATCTTCATAGCATGGAAGTACATTGCTGAGATAAATATGCTGTATCTTTGACTTGGTTAAAGATGTGTAGTCACTGTGGGACTTGCAGAATACTAATATTGCTACTGATAGAAGTATTTGGTCCTTAAATGTCTTTTTTTTTTTGGGCTCACTACTAAAAAAGAAGCAAGGCAAATGTGAGGATTTTTTAACTGGATGGTCATATTTGTAGTTTGCAGTCATATGTAGTCTTTATATATGTGCTTACAATTTATTGTTGAATGTACTCTACTGAAAAGATTTTTCCACATGAATATCTCCATTACTTGGCATGCTGAGAAGGATCTTATTGCTGGACTTAAAGGAATGGCCATATAACCCACCTCTAATTATTTCTCTACTTTATTTTTTCAGTCCTGTGACTCATATATAAAACTGCCTGTACCTGTGCATGTACCAGAATAACTTCTGAACAGTGTATCTCATTCATTCAAAAATATTCTAACAGGAAATCCTTAAAAAGAAAATAAACAAGAAGCTGGAACTGGGAAAAAAACCAAGCCACTTTCAAAGCTCCTAAAGTATCTCTGCAACTTTAGTTTAGACATCTAACAATTGTTAGATGTCATCCATAATTAAAATCATAATTTCCCCTTTCTAATTAAAAACATAATTTCCCCCTTCTAATTTCCAATAGACTTTGTACATCTTTATTTATTCACATCAATTTTTCACATCTTTATTTATTTCCTGATAATTAATGACAGACCAAAGTGTATTCCAGGACTATGAAGCTGTGCAAAGAGGCATCAACATGGAATCAGAAGAAACAGGACAATTGGCAATCTGTGAAAAAGAGGAAAGGAGACATCGCAAGCACTCAGATTTTCTTATGAAAGAGTAAAAGAGCCCAGTGGATGTTAAAGGGTAAAAATAAGTTAGGTGGAGGGTACTGAATAAGATCAATGAACATCCTTAAGTTAGTAGGGAATAGAAACCCTTAGCAAGAGAGATGGGTAAAATGGAGGACAACTGAATGACTGGTGGGACAGTCTGAAAACTCTGAAGTGAATCCTTGAAACAGAGGGAATGGAAGCATTGGTTATCCACATGGAGCTGGCGAATGGAATGAATAAATACAAAGAGCCCAGGTTTGTGTGGAGTTTGACCTGCACAACCTATTCAGTTGCAAACATTTCTCCAACCCTGAAATACCATTTCAGGCATTTCCGGGGAAATCTGTTCAAAATCTACTGATACAGATGAACATGAGTGAGGTTTTAAGTGGTTCAGTGACATACCGCTTCTGAAGTTTGGGAAACGAGTCATAGATGTTGCTCCATTTTTCATAATGACCTTTATATAAACTGAGTTATTTTCAAATAACAGCAGACTTAGCTGTTTTATTTCCTGCTAAAGTATACATCATGTGCTAAACAAAGGAAAACTCTTATGTAAAACACAATGAAACTAAAGCACTCTTAAACCTTACTTATGCAAAATAAGGAACCAACTGAAACCAGATTGCGATGGTGCATTACTCTAAATTCAGAAAATTCCTATGAACTTTAGTTTTAGCCTTGTGCTGATATCACTATTCTACTTCAAATATTAAATCATCATCATTTGGTTGTTGCAGAGACAAAATTGCCAATTAAATAAATGGGACTTTTATTCAGTTATTCAGAGCAAGATTTGTCCCCTGCAGTCACAGAAATACTTAATGTCTTCACTGTCTTGGATGCAATTACCAATAACTTGTTCACCTCCTCCAGTGTTTGGGATGGACTCTATCCTGCCAGGTACTTGCCATCAAGACAGCCTTATCAAGGGAAGAGCAATAAAATTTGTTACCGTTTTTTATTATCAACCTGGCCTGAAACACTCCATATCCCAATACAGCAGCTGAGCCATGCAATCTCACAAAGTTTTATTCAGCCCTGTTTAACATCCTTACTCAGTTATTCCTAAGCACCTCTGCCCTGATTACAGAGAAGGGGCTTGGTGGCCTTGCCCAGATGTTTATTCTATACCACAAACATCATCCATTGCTGGGAGCTGGTTTCAGCAGGAAAAGCTGGGGTGCTGGAACAGGGAGTGCATCTGGCTTGCCACAGTGGAGGGGCTGTCACCATTAACCCTGCTGACCTGGTCCCTCTGCCACCCACCAGACTTTCCTTCCTGTTTTCTCCAGAACAAAACCATGGACCCGTGGTGCTGACAGGACAGCTATGAGGTGCAAATGAGCCAGGGGGCCAGGCAGCATGAAATCAGAGCTATGTGAAGTGTCTGCCATCTTGGGTTTGTTCCTGGTGATAAATACCCTTTTGTGGGTAAAAACATCTTCTCTTTTGCATACTTTTACTATTAATAACAACTGCTGGTTTTATTTTGTGTGTCTTATATCATTGTTTTGCTCTTTTAGTAAATTGCTATTTTAATCCATAGTCTGTGCTTCATTGTCCCTCCCTTACCAGAAGGGGCAGGGGAAAGGGAGTGGCATATCTGGAGCGTAGTTCCCTACTGGTGTCAAAACCAGTACAACATCCCTGGAAATTCTTCCATAATTGAGTTATTACACCTTTTTGACACCAAGATGCTTAAAATGTAACGGAAAATTGGTGGTGGGGAATGCCAATGGTGAGGAAGAGAAAATGAAGTACATAGGGTAGGTAGGAATGAGATACACTAGAATGAGGTGAGGATGAATGAGTGAAGCAGGGGGAAACTGTGAATCTACAGAAAGTTTGGGAGATGGAAGTGGGGTATAATTTAATTTTAATTGAATACCCCCTTCTATTCTATTCTATTCTATTCTATTCTATTCTATTCTATTCTATTCTATTCTATCCTATTCCAACCTTATCCTCCTTGATGCCACCCTTTCCCCACCTTTGATCCCTCCCTAAACATCCCACAGTAACCCTTGCACATTCTTACAATCCCCCTAAAACAGCCAATAATAATTTTCAGATAATTCTTTTTCTCTTGCAAGTCCCACTTCTCTTAAAAAATACCCTTTTCAGTTCACATTAAATTCAGGGGAAACAGTTTCTCTGTTTGATGACCTGGCAGGTTTCACCCCAGTGACAATGTTCTGGTCATTCCCCTTGGATAGTCTTGTCAGTAGGCAATTTGGCTTCATCTTTATTGATCAGCTTGCTGAGCTTCCTTTGCCTGTTACTGCTCCTCTGACCCTCGCTGGGTCTTGTTTTTGCCACAATTAGGCTTTGATAATTTAACCCAGCAACACAGAGAAGCACTTCTCACATGAGCAGAGTGTGTGGAGCAGCTGCATGAAAGGAAGAGACTAAAAAGGTGGGAGCTCTTCAAATGAGAGGGGAGAAGGTGGAAGGGGATTAAATAAAGATTTACAAAATATTAAAAACAGTGGACAAGATAAGCACAGAGCTATTTTTAACCAAATCTACCTTACCAGGAATAGAAAGGATTCAATAAAAATAGTAGGAAATCAGTTTGCAACCGATTAAGAATGTGCTGCTTCTTGCAGTGAGCAAATTCTGGATCTTGCTGCCACAGAGGGCTGTGGAGGCAAACAGAATCAGCAGGTTCAAAAGGAGGTTAGACAAACCCAGAAACAACAGCCCCTAAAGCAACACCAAAAGGGCTTTGTAGGTATGTACCCTATGACATCACTAGTAAATATGGATAAATATGGATTTGAGAGGATATGGTAAATATGGATTTGGGAGGAGAGTACAAAATATAATGGCCAAGATTGCATACTCTCCTTAAACACCATTTTGTTTTGCTGCTCTTGAACATGTATTAGTCGGTTAGATAGGCTATTGGTCTGACCAAGTATGGTTTGTTATGCTCCCTTATATCAAGAGTAAATCACTAAGACTAATACATTCCTGTAAGTTTGGTGGCTGGAAAACAAATATGTTAGGAATGACAATTTAAATTCTAAAGAAAAAGCTATTGCCTTGATAGTGGAAAATAGCTTAGCTCTTAGGATCTTTCGCAACTTGTTGATCTCACTTTTCATATCTGTGGAATTAACTACATAATTCTTCACTGGACTGGGAACTCAATTAGTATTTCATTGCTCTATAAACATACAGATTTTCCTTTTACAGTGCTAACTTACTACTGAATTATGGTTTCATTTTTGTTTGTCAGGGAATATTGTACAGCCAGCATGATCCCATTCATGTTCACAATCAATGAACTGAAGAACTAATATATGACCAGGTACATATAATAATGATATTACATTATTATTAATTTTAGTATTAATTAGTCCATTAGTATTAAGTATTTTTACGTTTTTACCACCATAATGATACATAATATGCAGTGTAGTATCTCACCAGTACAGACTGGGGGCTGAAATGTTGGAAAGGATCTCTGAGGAGAAGGATCCAGGGGTCCTAGTGGACACCAAACTGTCCATGAGCCAGCAGTGCCCTTGTGACCTTGAAGGCCAATGGTATCCTGAGGTGCATTAGGAAGAGAATTGCCAGCAGGTCAAGGGGGGTGATCCTGCCCCTCCACTCACCTCTGGTGAGGCCACATGCTGTGTTCAGTTTTGGGCTTATCAGTACAAGAGAGACCTGAAGGTCCTGGGGTGGGTCCAGCAGAGAAGAACAAAGATGACTGGGGGACAGGAGCATCTCTCTTACAAGGAAAGGCTGGGGGAACTGGGTCTGTTCAGCCTTGAGAAGAGACAACTGAGAGGGGACTTCATCCATGCCTGTCAGTATCTGAAGGGAGGGGGTCAAGAGGATGGACCAGGCTCTTCCCAGTGCTTCCAAGCAATAGGACAGGAGGCAACATGCAGAAACTGATGCACAGGAAATTCCACCTGAACACGAGGAAGAACTTCTTTAGTGTGCAGGTGACCGAGCACTGGAACAGATTGTCCAGAAAGGTTGTGGAGTCTCCCTCACTGGGGATATTCAAGAACACAATCCTGTCCCATGTGCTCTAGGATAACCCTGCATGGGTAGGGTGGTTGGACCAGATGACCCACTGTGATCCCTTCCAACCTAAAACATTCTGTGATTTTGATTTTCACTTCTGCCCTCAAGAAAAACCTGTAGTCTGCAGCTTCATGAAGGAAATTTGAAATCAAAGAGCTAAAAAAGTAAAACACACTAGTCTTAGGCTGTCAAATGGTGGCCAAGCCACAGTCCAGCCTATGCTTTCCTCAGCTGCTTTAGTATTCAGGCAAGTATTAGAGTCTTTTGAATAAGTTTTTCAGTTTTGCAATATTCATACTTCACTGGGAAGGAGGGCATGTCTGTTCTTCTTTAGGAAGTCAACTGACTGAAAGCTTTGGTCTGGATGCAATTGTTTGCATTAGAAAAATAATCTACTTTTCCCCTGACTTTAGGTCCAACAGTTATTGCAGCCATAAGACCACACTTTTAGAACCTACTGTCTCATTTTGTAGATATTTTTAAAGATGAGCAGCCACAAATCAAGAAAAAAAATTCTGACCTCTTACATACACCACAAAGCAAATATTGTTTCAAGAAGAAGTGGAAAGGTCACACGTGACTTTGTTCTTCACATGAAACCAAGAATAAAGGTCCTGAAACCCCTCAACTGGGCATCACAATAGCTATGGAAAACCATAGTCAGAGAAATCTAGGAAAGGTTTCCTTCCTTCCTTCAGTTTCTTTCTGGTGAATAAATTTAATCAGATAGATCATAAAATCAGAAACAATCCTCACTGTTTTTCTTCTTGGATTGCCTTAGAAATAGAAGCGTAAACCCGGATTTTTTTTTCTTGTGTGGGGCAAAAAGGAGGGGAGGACTAATCCTCTACTTTAGGTGAATCACCCTTATTTTGTAATTTCTCTTGGGATGAAAGAGATGCATTGTCTTGTTTCACATGACTTGCCAGTATTTCTCAACTATAGTTTATTAAATGTGCTCTATAAAGGCATTTCTTCTCTTTCCTTCACTCTTTCTCTTTTTTCCCTCTTTTTTCCTTTCCTTTTTCTATACTACATTCTTCTCTCTTTCTCAAAAGAATATCTAAATGGTGTCAGTTTTTTCCGTTAGTGCTTCTTTCCTTGTTTTTGACTACAGAAATTCAGATCCTACGAGGTCTGAAGAAGTAGTGATACCTGGACAGTTACTGAACAAGGGACATCACAAACTGATGAAATCCAACAAGTGAAGGAAGAGACTTTAGTTGAGGTGTTTACCATTCATTTTTGTTCTTCAATTAATTAATAGTAAGGTGGTGGTATTTTTAATAATCTATTTATTTCAACAAAAACACCCCTTTTTTTCAAGTAAACAATAACATATCTCTCAGATTCATGTTGTCCTTACAAAGAATGGGGAAGAAGTATAAGTTTTATTTTTAGAGTAATTGCAGGCTGCCATAAGAAAAAATTAGTTGGTCTAAATGTTCCTGGCTGGGAAACACTGTATTTTTCTGCTAGGTTATAAAATTAGCTGTATTGAGCATAGTATGCCAAAAATTATTCTATTTGGTTTTGTTGCCCCGATAGGAAGCAAAATTTTATGTGTTTGTTTTCATACTCTTGCCACAAGGAAATCCCCAGGGCTTTGCTTTCCCATTGCCAAGAGGAAGAACTAGAATATCTGTTCCATTTACCATTTGGAAAGTCCTTTGTTATGTTCTATCCCTTAAAGGAAGAAATATAATGCTGCCCTGGACTTTGCTAAAAAACAAATAAACACCTGCTAAGAGAAAATAAACTCCTATTTTAACAGATTGTTTAAGATAGTAATTTAACAGGCTACCTGAGAACCACACTGACTATAGATCTTGGTACATAATTTGAGAGAACTGTAACTATCCAATTTCATCCTCTTACTACAGAGACATGATCCAATTTTGCTGAGAGCTTAAGTATATAAAGGTATTTATATACCCTTGCTCTCATGAAAATCTCCATGCAAAATAGGGCCCTCTATGCTTTTCCTGTTTGAACAGATCAGTTACACAGCAATGGAAGGAAGGCTGTAGTTGTTTTAGTCCCAATTTCAAACAAGCATTTTCAAATTGCAAAACCTCAAAAAGGTAGAAGGAAAACATAAAAACAAGTTAAATCCATCAAACTGCCTCGATTTTAATTTTTAAATGTACTAGATACCAAGTTAGTGGTGTCTGTCCAACAGCCTGGTAAATGGCCACATCTCAAGAGTTCCCTCATTTACCCCTGTGCCAAAGGCTAAAGTCAGATAGGTTTGCACAGAGCAAGATGAGAAACAACTGGAGAAGAAATTAACAACAAAATGACATTGAATTATATCCATGGGGCTGTGGGTTAGGAATGAAGGACCAGGGTATGAGCTGACACACATTACATAGTGCAGGCTGGAGGACAGAACCTGTGATGCTTTCCCATGAAAATGCAGCTAGAGAGCACTCACAAGGCCAAACAGCTGCTCAAGAAACAGGCAACAAATCATGCATTGTTAGTCACATACCTGTGTAGGAAAAATGCTCCCTGCTTGTTAAAAGAATCAACACAGATAAATTGGTCATCTCCTAAACCAATGGGTGAGTCTTCGGTTCAAGACTTTATGGTGCAATAATGTTTAAAAAATCCCACAGGAAAGCAATGACAAACATTCCAATTTATAGCTTTCTTATTAAGGCTTTAACTCAAATAAATAAAGAATTATAAGACTGTGACTGCCCTGATTTTGTGTGATACATGATCATTTTGAGGCATGTAACTCAAGTGCTCATTTTCATATAAATACTTTTCTGATAACAGGAGTCAAATAAAGTAGCGTATAAAGAGAATCAGCCACAAATAACGCAGGAAAGAACAGTTTGCTCTTTTGTTTTGATATATTTTTTTGGCTGGACTAAAATTTTTGAGCTCATACTATTGTAGCTGTACTGGCTACCAAAAAACAAGCCTGGGATAATGACTTTTGAATCAATTGCAAAGGAGAATATTAGAACAAGAAAATGAAGAGCTGAAATGCCAGTTCTCACCATGGAAAGCACCAATTCAGTTCTGAGTGGTCTGTCAATGGATTCACCTTTTTGGTTTTTTTCTGTGGAGTAGCAACTCAGTCCTCAGTGACTAGGAGCTGAAAATGCAGTTTGGAAAATCAAGCAATATAATTTCCATGCACCTGTTTACCAAATTAAAAAATACTTTAAAAATATATGTTTTCACCATGAAGAAAATTAATTATTTAATAATTGGGGGGGGGTAATGAATGGCTTCTGAACTACAACAGAAAAGTGTCAGAGTCATCTTTTCAAATTCTATAGGATGGTTATCATGATTATATGTGGAACCAAATGTTTTTATTGATTGCATGATTAATTTTGCTGAAGTCCTCGGTTAATATGTTATAGAAACAAATCAGTATGCACACACAAAAGATGAAAACTGTCACCTTCAGTGTTTAAGTGTTTATGGCTTCTTTTCAATCACCTGTGCATTCATCAGTTTTTACTGCAACATGAGACACATTTTCATATGGATTGGTCAGTTTGAAATGCATTAAAAACAAAGAATTGAGGGTTATATCTTGTAACATATACAGCATAGCTTAATGAAAGGTAGAATTTATTAGGTAAGTCAGAGCATGTTAAAATCCAAAGCTATGCTTTTTCAGGGAAAAGCTCCATTTGTCTTCAACTGGAAATTTCCATGTCAAACAAGATACAATTCAGATCTTGGGGCACAGCTTTGCTTTCATGTGGCTGATCCATCTTTCTTATTTTGAGTAATAATAAATTATTATTACACTGAAATTAGAGGAGAACTCCCACCTCCACAGAGTATACGGGGCACACAGCAAACATGGGGAGTGACCTCCCAGCTAACCAAACCTGGAAAGCTGTTCTGGGCTACAGGGACACCCAACACCCCCTCACAATTAATTTTGCATGAGAAAGGTGGTGAAATGCAGGAATAGGTTGCCCAGAGAGGTGGTGGGTGCCCCATGATTGGAAATATTCAGTCAGGCTGGACGGAGCTCTGAACAACCAGATATAGTGGAGGATGTTCATGCTCATTGCAAGGGTGTTGGACTCGGTGACCTTTAAGGTTCCCTTCCAACCCTGCGATTCTGTGACATATGATGGTACAGTTCCATAGCCCTGCAGCTGGCACAGGTTGCAGCAGTACCCTTCTGCCAGGAGAGGATAAGGTAAGGCGGCTGGTGACGAGTTCCTGCTGAGGATGGGCCAGCTGCTCACAGCTGCTCCTGTGCCAGCAGCCCCCAGGTCCATCTCTGCCTGTGTTGGGGGCATTGCACAGGCCAGAGGGGCTGGAGCACAGTACAGTGGCCGAAGCTGAGGGCACTGCAGGGCCATCCACAGCCCTCTTCCTCTACACCAACCCCCTGTGCTGTCACAGAACACAGAAACACAGAAAAACAGAATTGCTGAAGTTAGAAGGGACCTCTGGAGCTATCTAACCAACACCTGTAAAGGCAGGGTAACCTGGAGCAGTTACCCAGGAAAACATCTGGATGGGTTTTGAATGTCTCCAGAGATGGGCTCCACAACCTCCCTGGGCAGCCAGTTCCAGTGCTCTGTCACTCTCAATGTGCAGTAGTTTTTCCTCGTGTTGAGGTGGAAATTTTTGAGTTTTGGTTTATGGCAATTGCTCCTTGTCCTGTTGCTGGGCACGACTGAAAAGAACCTGGCACCACCCTCTTGACACCTGTCTTTGAGACATTTATATGCATTGATAAGAGTCCCTCTCAGTCTTCTCCACACTAAACAGGCCAACCTCCCGCAGTCTCTGCTCGTAAGAGAGATGCTCCAGATCTCTCACCATCTTTGTTGTGTCCCTTGGACCCTCTCCTGTACTTTTTCTTGCACTGATGAGCCCAGAATGGTCTCAGCACTCCAGAGGCCGCCTCACCAGGGCCGAATACAGGGGTAAGACCACCTGCTGGCCACACGCTTCCCGATGCACCCCAGGCTACCACTGGCCCTCCTGACCGCACGGACACACTGCCGGCTCCTGATCAGCTATCACCCACCAAGGCTCCCACGTCCCCCGGAGCCGCCCGGCCGCGGTGGCGGTGGCGGCGGTGGCGGAGCGGCCGCAGGGGGCGGACCGCAGCGGCAGGACAGGCGCCGCCTCCCCGCCCGCCCGGCACTGCGGGCCCGAGTGCGAGGAGGAGCGGCGGCGGCGCGGTGCTCCTGGCGGGCGGGCGGAGGTGAGCGGCGCTGGGGCCGGGCCGGGGCGGGACGGGGCCCATCCCTGCCGGGCGCTCCTGGGCGCAGCCGCCGCCCGCGGGGCTCTCCCTGCTGCCCATCGCGGCGGCTGCGCCGCGGCTGCCCCGGTCTCCGGGCGGGCTCTGGCGGTGCCGGCGCCCCACGGAGCGCTGCGGCCCGGCCTCGGGCAAACGCGGGGGCGCTCCGGTACCTGGCGGGGCCGCCGAGCCCCCGCCCCGCGGCAGGCGGGCCTGGCAGCGCTGCCCCGGCCGTGCGCGGCGGGCGGCGGGGCCGCCGCTCCTGTCACGGGCGGTGTTGTCGTTGCAGCTGGAGATGCCGGCCCGGACCGGGGCCCCGCCGAGCTGCTCCGGGCTGGATCTCCGCTCCGCGCTGCCGCCCAGGGGGCACCGGCCCGCGCCCGGCCTCCCGCCAGCCCCGCGCCTCAGCCCGCGCCCCGTAAGTGCCCGCCCGAGCGGGGCTCACACACGCACGGCCCGGCTTGCCTTGGTGCGGTTTCCTCCTCCCGTAGTTACTTTTCCCGAAGCAGTTTTTCACGTGTGTCACCATCTGGCTGACATAGCTCTGTGATGTTCTGTTAGCTAATTTAAGAGCATATGTCAAATCTATGTCGCTTTTATTATTTTTTGTAATTCTGGAATGAGTTAGTTCGTAAAAGAAGGTTTGTTTTGTTGAAATTTCTTCCTGAACAACCCACCTCGACTGCTTCTTATCATCTGCTTCCCATTTATTTACTAATGGATTGCACAATAACTTGATGAAAAATCTGTCCAGGGGCTGAAGTTAGGCTAACAAGTCTTTGTTTTCCTTAGTCGTCCTCCCTTCTTTAAGCAATATGTGCTAGTCTGCCTGTCTTGTCATCTCTTTACTTCTGAAGATGTCACTTTGGTCAGCATTTTAAGCCTCAAGGGCTGATTTCATAATTGTCTGCTGACTTGAAAATCTTTATCTTATCTTTAACTTTATCCTTTACTCTTAAATTACCGTTCCCACTTTGACCTCACCGTCTCCCTGTAGAAGGAATTTCTTTAAATACCTATTCACAGTTAACTTTTATGCTGAAGGCTGAAATAAAGAAGACGTTTAGCAAGAGTATGAGTTGTAACTTGTTCCTTTTCCTGTGAAGTTATAAACTTTGCCTTCTGTCTTTTGTCTTTTTATTGTATTTATGGAACTTTTACTTGTTGCCATTTATCTTCTTCACTAGTTACAAACTCACTTCTGTACCATCCTTGTTCTGATTTTATCCCTACATGATGGCACTGTTTCTTTGTCTTTTTATAGTGCTCCTTAGCCATGCACACAACATTTTATTTTTTTAATCTTGTGTGATTTTTCAGGTCAGGAAAGCTCTCCTGTTGCAGTTATACACTCCTGCCTCTGAATTGCAGTTGTGCATTTAATATAGTCCCTTTCAGTAACTGCTAGCACTCTGCTTTTGTACATCTCTTGGATTACTTGTCTAAAAGTCGTGTCAGCCTGTTCCCTGAGGGTTTTCTATGAAGTCTGTTAGTTTGATTCTCTTACTTGCACTGTATTTTCCTTAGAACAGGCAGTGGGAAGCTTTGGCCAGCAGGCCAAATTCAGCTCACCAGAGCAATTAATCATCCAAGTCCTGTGTGCCCACTCTCCCCAAGATCCTTTGGACTAAAACTGAAAGTAGGCTGCAGCATGGTTAAATGGTGCTGGTAGCCCATTTCCTTATGGTGGTTCCCTTTCAATCTCAGTTTTGCAGCACATCCTGGTTACATGGTAAGAACTGAAATGGGCTGCTGTAATCACATGGTGAAAGCATACATGTTCTGTCATATCCAGTTACCTCTCTTATCTCGTTAGATATTCTCATGTTCCTGGATGCAAACCCATCCTGATACAGGAAATACTGGTAGTTTGGTCATGTGTTAAATACGTTTCAGGTCACATGGTAAGGAAAAAGTCAATGCTTTTTTGAGTGCATGCATAAAAATCTTTGTGCTCTGCCAGAAGGATTCACTGTTAGAATCTTCTTTGAATACTAACTTTGTGGTCACTTTCACATATATCTTTCTGTCTTTAACTTCTGAGTCCAGTTTTGGTGAGTTTGTACCTTCTAGTCAAAGCTGAAATGAAAAATGCCCATTCTTCTAGTAGCTTCCTCTAATTTCTGGAACACAAAGCTGCTTTTAATTGTGGGGGGTTGTTCACCACACATGCTGTATTACTAGCCAATGGCTGGTTAATGTCCCCCACTGATGATTAACTACCATCATATCAGCTCTTGGATGGTAGCTCAGGAAAAGGTTCTGTGTGGTCTGTTGTTGATTGCTCCCAAGACAGCAACCTTGTGGTTTCTTTTTGCTCCTTCTTAGCCTGCCTCTCCTCATTGCTTCCTAATTTTCAGACTTTATTCCTGTTCTACAATTATATTGGCTTTGCCTGGCAAGACTTTGGTAGCAGGATGGGGAGGAGTGCTGTAGGGGTGGTTTCTGTGAGAAGCTGCAGGAATTCTCCCCTGTGTCTAATGGGGCCAGTGTCAGCTGGGTCTGGGGTGGACCATGGCTCACCAGGGCCCAGCCCATCAGCACTGGCTGTTACCTCTCAGGTAACATAGGTAAGAAGAGGAAAAAAGTAATTGCAGTGCAGAACAGAGGATGACAACACATGAGAGAAACAACTCATGTAGACACCAAGGCCAGTGAAGAAGAAGAAGGAGGTGCCCTGAGCACTGGATTAGACATTCCCCTGCAGCCTGTGGTGCAGGCCATGGTGAGGCAGCTGTCCCTCTGCAGCCCATGAGGTTCATGGTAGAGCAGAGATCCACCTGCAGCCCACGGAGGAGCCCCACACCAGTATAGGTGGATGCCTGAGAGGAGGCTGTGACCCCATGGGAAGGGGTGGAACAGGCTCCTGGCATGGACCTGTGGAGAGAGGAGCCCACATTGGAGCAGGTTTCCTGGTAGGGCTTGTGACCCCATGGGGACCCACACTGCAGCAGCCTGTTCCTGAAGGATTGCACTCTCTGGAAGGGACCCTCACTGGAGGAGTCTGTGAACTGTAGCCTGTGAGAAGGACTCACACTAGAGAAGGATGTAGAGACTCCACTATGGGAGGAACCTCATGCTGGTGCAGAAGAAGGTCTTCTCTGCTGAGGAGGAAGCAGCAGCATAAACAGCATGTGATGAACTGACCATAGCATCCATTCCCTGTCTCCCTGTGCTGCACAGGGGAAGCAGGCAGAGAATTGGGAATAAAGTTAAGCCCAGGAAGAAGCTTACTAGGGTGAGGAGAAGGTGTTTCTTTAGGATTTGTTTTACTTCTCATTGCCCTGCTCTGATTTTGATTGGTAATAAAGTCAGTTAATTTTCCCAAGTAGAGTCTGGTTTGCCTCTGGTGGTAACTGGTGAGTGATCTCTCCCTGTCCTTATCTCAGCTCATGAGCCTTCTGTGGTATTTTCTCTCCTCAGCCCAGCTGAGGAGGAGTGATAGAGCAGCACCTTTTTGGACACCTGGCCTCCAGCCAGAGTCAACCCCCGCCAGTGATGCAGAACCACCTAGGTTGTAACTGTGGTTTCGTGTGCAGACTTCTCTCCTGAGCATTGTTTTGTTGGTTTTTAATGTCTTTCTTAGAGCTTTAATGCAGTTCTGTGGCCAAGGATATAATAGTATTTATTTTATTTTCCTGTGAGCCTTAGCTTCTGTTCTTCTTCAAAACATCCCTTACTACACTGAATTTCAGTCCTAAAATTATCTTCCCTTTTATTATTGGGTGAAATCTGGCTATTCCTGCTTTCTCTGGAAGGCTGTCCCGTGTGTTTGTTTCTAGGATTTATTTTACTTGCCTGGATAGAAAATTGTGTTAAGCATATTTGTGACTCATGGCCTTGAATCTTTTACCCTTGCATCCACAGTTAATCCTTATACATCCATGGCCAGACCAAGCAGTCTGACCTAGAAATGTCATTAGTGATCTCACAACTAGGTCTTGATAAATTTCTTTGTTGTTTCTGCCATTGGATCCACATGGGCAGCCCATTTTCCAGCTGACAGGTGAGTGTGTCAGATGGATGTTTGTCATGATGTCATGATGTTTGCATCTTTGAGACTTTTGCATCTCCTCCTTCGTGGCCAGGAGAGGATATCACAAGAATAACCTGCGTAAACTTTTAATGGAATTCAGCTTCCATGTACTCACTGATCTCATGCTGATCACAGCCCAATGCTCTCTACATTCTACTATTTGCCAATTTTCTTTACATGTTTCTACTCATTATTCTATTTACCATTAGTTTCAGGAGTACAAAGTTACATTGTGGTCCAGTATTCCAGGGCAGTGGAAGATAAGAAATAGAAGATGAAAAAATTGTTTTGCACTTAAGTAACTATTATTGAAGTGCTGAAGTGTTGCTTGTTTCTCCTTCTATTGGTGACATATTGCAAGACAAAATTGAGTAGCACATACTTGATTAAGGAAAAAAATATAATATGAAACTTAGAACCAAAGATTTTGCTTCCAGAGGTGTTAATGGATTTTGAGGTCTCATAAAATTGTATGATGCTGATTTTTCCTTCTTTTGTTTTTTCTTTTTCCTTTTTTTCTCTTTCCTTTTTTTTTTCCCTACAGAAATCATTGTAGGTTTGGTGTCTTGGAAGCATGGAAACAATCTCTATGATGGGGAGTCCCAAGAACCTCAATGAAACTTTTCTACCAAATGCTGCCAATGGCATCAAGGATGCCAGTAAGGTCACGATAGGCATCATTGGAAGTGGAGACTTTGCTAAGTCACTGACAATCAGACTCATCAGATGTGGGTACCACGTGGTCGTAGGGAGCAGAAACCCTAAACATGCTGCTGACTTCTTTCCCCATGTGGTTGATGTCACTCACCATGAAGATGCAGTGGCTAAAACAAACGTCATTTTTGTAGCCATACACAGAGAACATTACACCTCTTTGTGGGATCTCAAACATTTACTTGCTGGTAAAATTCTGATTGATGTCAGCAATAATACAAGAGTAGACCAATATCCAGACTCCAATGCAGAGTATTTGGCATCACTTTTTCCCGATTCCCTAATTGTCAAAGGATTCAATGTCATTTCAGCTTGGTCACTACAGTTAGGACCAAAAGATGCCAGCAGACAGGTAAATGTTTTTATTTGTATTAATTTAACTTATTTGTAAGATGAAAATGACAGGAACTGAGTGTAACAGTCAGAACTCATGAAATTTACATTCCCTGAGTTAACATCCCTAAAATGTTGGACCTTTAGCTTACATTTTAGTAGCCAATAAAACCCTCAGAGTTTAGTTCATCCCACTGTAAGACAAAATAAGTGGTCCAGTTTTTTCCCTGTGTTGCCTGTTTGTCTTTAAAGACTGCAGAGGAAATGTGAATACTAGCTTAGAATAAACTGATCTTTGGGTGACGACCGACTGAGGAGAAGAGTTGAGTCTTAATTTCCATAGGAAATACATTCATGTGTTTCCTTATGCTTTATACAAGGGTAGAGACAGTCTTTTCCAGTGCATTTTAGGGGCTGTGTTGGGGTGAACTATTGAAAGAGATGCACAGAAATCTCAGGTCCCAATCCCAGAGGTCAAGAATCAGCTGTTCTAAAAGTGCTTGCATTTAATGTAGCAGCAAAGTGATTGAAAGAAATTATCTAGCTCTTAGAGTGTCCCAAAATCATAAATATGGGAACAGAAGGAGGCACATATGTTTCTAAGTGATCATTCATTTGATCCAGGGCTGCTTGGGAACATCATGTTCAAAGTCCTTCCCAGTATGTTCTGAAATCCATCCTGCATATAGAAAATGCACCTTTATGTTTTTCATGTTTTGCTGAAGTGATGTAAAGGATTTATACCTGTGCAAGCATCCAGTCCTTCACAGCTTTATGAAATCTGAGAAATACATAATAAATAACATGATGTAACATGACTGCTGGAGACTAAATTCAGTTTTCTGGCACTTCAGGTAGATTTAAATGGAATGCAATTGATATGGAATTAGCATAATCTAAAAAATAACTTCACCATACTTCTTTCATTCCCTTTCAGAATAGCACAATACTAATTCACTTCAGTCAAAACAGATCATATTTGCTTCAATGCAGATGGTCAGCAAATAGTGTTGGGCAAACTATAGCCCATTGTAAATTTTAATGGAAGCTTGAAGTACTTTGTAGCAGTACACTTCTTTGTCTCTGTAAAAAACTGGCCTTTAGAATAAGTTATTTGGCTGCTTGTTTTTGTCTTTTCTGTTAAATACTCAAATCTGAAATCTGTGGAAATCTGGGTTGTGAAATAACGCTAAAATTGTTACCCACTGAGAGATTACACAGATCGCTGCTTCTCAGTCTGTGGATGCTAAAGTTGTTTAAGGGTCATTGTTCAAGATTCCTGTACTTTTGAGAGATTTTGGATTTTCTTAAATGCTTTTAGCTGTAGCTTCAAGTTAGTCCAGTCCTGTAGACATTTCAGTATGACAGGTTTCAGTGTACAGATTACCAAGACATTCCCTATTATTAAATCCAAGAAAAAGCCAATTTTGTTTTGATTACTCTGTTACTAAGTCAAAGTGCATGTTTGCACTTTGGCTAGATTTTTATGTGATTTTATTGTCACATCGGTAATATAAGCTGGGATAAAGTGTACAGTTTTAGCAGTTGTGATGTAGTTTTGATTTTGAAGCCCTTAAGGTTTTTGGTGGATTTTGCTGGTTTTTTGTTTACCTTTGAATCTTTTTCTGTGACTACAGACAGTTCCCTTGACTCTCCCAACAGGTCTATATATGCAGTAACAATGTTCAGGCTCGCCATCAAGTTATTGAGCTTGCCCGTCAGCTCAGTTTCATTCCCATTGATTTGGGGGCACTGTCATCTTCAAGGGAGATTGAAAACCTGCCTCTGCGCCTGTTCACCCTGTGGAAGGGGCCTGTACTCATTGCCATTAGCCTGGCAACATTTTTCTTCATCTATTCCTTTGTCAGAGATGTCATCCATCCCTACATGAGAAATCAGCAGAGTGACTTTTACAAGATTCCCATTGAGATTGTCAACAAGACCTTGCCAATTGTTGCTATCACTTTGCTTTCTCTAGTATATTTATCAGGACTTATTGCAGCTGCTTATCAGCTTTACTATGGCACTAAGTACCGGCGCTTTCCTCCTTGGCTGGACAGCTGGCTCCAGTGTCGGAAGCAGCTTGGACTGCTCAGTTTTTTCTTTGCCACAGTGCACGTGGTGTACAGCCTCTGCTTGCCTATGAGGAGATCAGAGAGGTACTTGTTCCTCAACATGGCATACCAACAGGTAAGACAGTCTTTAGTTCAATAAGCCAAAAATGCTTTGGCTGGGTGCATATGGCTCCTGAATATAGTAATTGGGTTTTTCTTAATCTGTTCTACTGCTTTTGGCACAATAGTTATGGGTTATCGTATGCATAGGTGGTGCCAGATAAAGAGACTAAAAGAATATCTGTGCATTTGGCTCACCTTGTGGGTCAATCTGCAGTCAAGTTTATGTGGCAGGGGGAATCAAGGACGTGTCCTGCTGAAATCAAGGACATGTCCCACTCAAATTCCTGATAGCAATATACACAATAAGAATGTAGGATAGACAGGATAAGAGCAACAGCAGGAAGATTCTGAGGTATGTTTCTTTCTATGTATACTTAACACATGGGGGAAGTATCATAAGTGCATTTACAAATATGAAAAATATAAGGACAGATACTGTAATCATACTTACAGATGCTTCTGTGTTCCAAAAAGGAAAAAAAGAAGATGCTGATATTTTGTAACATTTTGGACCAATGCTGAAAATACTTTATTCTTTTAAAATTCCGTGGACATCATCTATTGCACACAATAGAAATTGACTCATAGTTTCCAGGAACAATTGATCTTGCATAATCCTGAAACGTTCTCCAACAAATCTGTCATCTCTAGAAGAGGGTCTGATGCTGCTGTCTATCAGGGAGACAGCTTATTGTAACCTTTAAAGTGGCAGAAAAGCAGCATTGCCCAAAAAACAGCATTGCCATTCACCACATAAAATCTATAGCAAAGAGAGAAATGATAAAACAGAAAGGAAGACCAAATAAGGAAATAAAATAAAATGTAACAAATTTACAGGGAGCATCGCAAACTCCAAAAGAGCTAGCATCAAAAACTGAACTTAGGGGAAGGGCAAAACTGTAATAGGCAGCATGAAACCGTAATTCACACTTAAAATTAGTAATGCTAAAGGATTCACTGGTACGTTTACTAAGAAATTATCTTAGTTTTAATGATACTGTAAAACTTTCACTTGCTAATATTTCTGGTGCACCTTTTTCAAGACATGTCATATTGCAATAGTTAACCTGGAAGTGGAAAAAAGAATTGAATATCTAAGTTTCATAGTTGTTAAGGTCCTGAATTGTTTCTTTTTTTCTGGTAAAACTCTCCACAAGAACCATCTTGGAAAAATCTGATGGCAATAGTGAAAGAGAGAAGCAAGCCTGGACTCAGCATAGAAAAGCTGAAGGAAATTATGCTAAGTTATTTCTAAATGTAATTAAAAAATCTAAAATCTAATTTCCAAACAAAAAAAGAAATTGCAACTTATGTTACAGAATTTAAGTTTGCAGAGTCTGAAGAACACAGCTCCTCTTCTACAGTGTATAAGAATGTGCAGAATTACCTGATTTTATGACAGTATTGTTGTAAATGGTATATAATGTTACATGTTTTTTTAGCATCTCATCTAAAATTTCCATGTTTAGTATATTTTTAATTTAGCAAAAGCCAATACCAGCAGTAAGGAAATAGTTGTTTTTCTCCAAGGCATGAGGAAACCTCTGAAATATTTGACTGCATTTTATAGTTGTCCCGTGACTGTGAACTTTAGGTCAACAAAATTACTTCTGTTGGTATTTTTAATATTCTTTAGAATAAAGTTCATCCTTTCTGCTCTTTCATCAGGTTCATGCAAATGTTGAAAATTCTTGGAATGAGGAAGAAGTGTGGCGAATTGAAATGTATATCTCCTTTGGAATAATGAGTCTTGGATTGCTTTCCTTGCTGGCAGTAACTTCCATCCCTTCAGTAAACAGTGCCTTAAACTGGAGGGAGTTCAGTTTTATTCAGGTGTGTTACTTTTTTAATAAGGGGGTTTTGGTGTTAACAAGAATTCCTTCATCACACTCATGATCAACATCATAAAAAAAAGCTCCTTGCAATGTGACAAGAGCCTTTTTTCCTCTGCCTCTGGTAATTCAATAAAAACAATTACTCAGTAAATATGTTACCATGAAGACACATTGAGCATTTCATGAGTGTAGAACAGGACTTTTTATTTTACACTTCTTGATCTTAAATAACCAACATAGCTAAGACCAAATGATCACTAATCTATTCATTTTCTGTTCTTAGAACTTGTTGCTAAATTCAAATTAGATAAATTTGGACAAACCTGCTAAATGCAGTGATACTGATGAGATACTTGTATAGGTAGATGCACACAGCTATTAAAACTGAAGACTTAATTTGCCCTGAAAGATTTTTATTGCACAATCCTCTGACAGCCATGGTGCCATTGTTTAAATTTTACTTCTCATCCACTGTGGGACTTGACACAGCTCTCAACTGCATTGTTCCCATTAGCTGAAAATACTCACTAGTAAAATATGGAGCGTTGCTTATTAAAATCAGAGGCTTTTTTTTCAAGGCCCTGGCACACCATCTGCTGCCTTTCTTCCTCAGGTAAATATCTAGAACATGGAAATCTAACCAGCATAAAATACTGAGAAACACAGGCTTTAATGAACAGCTCAGTGCTTGCTCTTACACATAACTGCCAGTAGTTCTAGGAAGCAGTCAGGTATAAGAAATTTTATTAGGATTCAGTTGGGTGAAAATTCTTAAGTGTGCACAGTTTTTGGGTTTGTTATGTTTTGTTTTCTGACTTTGGCTTTAGTACTGTAGTCTTAGCTCAGTCTTTTCTGATTAACATTTTTTTCAGCTTAGCCTAATAATATTGCTTAATTCTGAGTCCTGTTCATTTCAGAATGTGGGCGCTGACTTTAAAGTTCAGGGCTTGGGTTGCACTTCATAATTTACAGATATTTTTGAAGAGAATGGTGGGGAACACTTCAAAGGCTGTAGTTGTTTGGCGTCTGTCTGTGATGTCTTTTCTTTTCCTTCTGATTTCCATTACTGGAAAACTGCAGGTAGACCTACAAAAAGTTTGCTGAAAAGTTTTTCAAAGTGGAGTTACCCTGATAGAATTGTTTATTCACAGTCATGGCTTTAAACCTTCAGAGAGACTAAAACCTCAAGTGTATTGTTACAATATCTCTGCCATCTGGATTTCTCTGTGTGGGGACAGTAGTACTGCTGTTGGGTGATATAAAACATCAGTGCAAAAGGGAAAAATATGTATTCACTTGTGAGTGAGATGATGCCTTTATCCAGTAATAACTTCCAGCCACAAAAACAGCATTTTTGTCTTATTTTTCCTTACTCATATTTCGAAAATTCAGGCTTGTGCGACTGAGTCAAAACCCATACAATAATCACAATGATGTATCTAGAACTGCATATTTACTGCAGTTATTTCCACTGTAAATTAAGTCAAAATAGTTCCAAATCTAAATAATTATGAACTTTAATGACCCATCTGTCAGTATTTTGAGGAAGTTGTTTGGGAATAAGTTGTTTGCTCGGGATGTATGTTACAGTTCATACTTTATTATGTGCAGAAGATAACTGGTATTGGTAATGAACTACTTCATTAATCACAAAAGTATTGAACTACTAAAAAATTTCTTAATGTTAGTGAGTATTTACTTTGTCATTAATTCTCAGGATGTGTGTTATTCTCCATTTAGTTACTTGTCAAAAAAATTCTTCTTGATTTCTTCAATCAGAAGACAGACTTTCAGTGATTGCTTACTAGAGTAAAAGGAGTCTGTATTTCTGTATAATTTTCACTGTCCCCAGTATGCAAGGAGAACAGATAAAACATTATAATACTTACTCTCTTTTATGTTTTTCTTCTACTGAACTTCATTTCAGTGAAGGAAAATTAAACTTAAATTTCTCAATCTTTTCTGTGTCGGGGGATAAACAGCAGAACTACTAACCTATCATCCCATTGCTGCTTTTCTTTTCAGTTGGGAAAAGCAGTATGTCTCTAGCTTTAGTCCTGAATCTCAGATGATTTGCCACAACAGCTGCTGGACTTGTTTCACATCTGACAGATGAAGAATCAGTTGGTCAGCAAACTCAGTGTCCCAGCTCAACACTTCCCACTGAGAACAGCACATTCTTGCTTGCTCATCTTAGAAAATGTAGTTTCATCAAAATAAGGGTGTGGCCTCTTCTAAATAGTTTTACCACGAGAACATAGTCTTGAATCCTACTAGGAAAATCTGAGTTTATTAAAATGTCCAGTATAGACTAGCCTTGTTCCAGTAGAAGAAGCCCTAAGCAGCATCTCCTCAGTCTACAGCAGTTCAATGAGGTCTTCAAACACAGTCTTCCTAATAATCTAAAGAGTCACCAGTTGTCAGTAGTTTTGCACAGAATTGCTGTCTTTGATATGCAAAATTCTTTTGGAGATGCCTCCATCTTACCTAGCCTGGTTTCAAACACAGGTGTCAGCAGCTCCAAAAATTCATCAAGGGAAAAGGACTTTGAGAGGACAAGTAGTGCAGGCTTCACTCATAGTACGCATATGAACAAAGTGAGATACGAGAAGGTTTAATAGTGCAAAAGGAAATTACTGTGTCAGTCCTAGAAAGAGCTAAGAGACCAACAGAAAAGAGGAATTGCTACAGTACAGAGTTGACCACTGTACAAAACAAAGGTTTGATTACTTCATCATGATTTGGAGAGAAACACTCATAACATCCAGATAGAGGAGCCACAGAATGAGACAGTGATGAAGTTTTCTCAGTAGGAGATCCTGGATGACTGAAACTTAGTGTGAAACTTTGCAGTCACGTTAACATAACCCAGAGCTGAAGTTTACTGAGAAAAGCAGCAGGGAAGAAAGCTGGGGCTGATAAACTAATGCATCAATTTTCTTAAATGCCACTTCAGTATTCTTCTTTTTCTCATCTAAATATATTGGATAAGGAGCAAAGGAAGACATGGGCAAGAAATAGAAAAGAATTTGTATTTTGTCAGAGCAGGCAGAATAAACAGCTTAAACCAACACACTGTAAACAGAAAAAAAAGACATTTATTGAAACCAGTCTTTGACTGTTCACATAAAATACAAGGAAATGGAGAGTGTTGTCTGCAAGCTATCCTGCACTTGGTCCTTCAGTCTAGTGAGGAAAGTTAAACTGTAAATATATAATGTAATATATATAATGTAATGACTGCTGTTTCTGTTTTCCAGTCTAAAACTTCAAGTCCAAATTCCATCATTTAAAGTGGCAATGGACAGAGCAGATTGGTTTTGAAAGCTGAGCTTCATGTTTTTTTAGCAAAAAACAACACAAATCTGCCATTTGAGTGGTAGGAAGCTGACTTTTTTGTAGATACTCCTTTCCTCTGCTAGCCCAATCCTAAAGTTTTTTGCAGGCAGTGTAAAATATTTCTCATGCATACACTTTGAGAAAGGCTGCCCCAACTTAGTTCTCCCACAGTAATAGGGTACTTTCTCCCCAGAGTAAGGTAGACTAAGGCCTGAGTATTTAGCAAGTTTGTGGGTAAGATTCCAGTCAGAAGTTACTACAAACAGTTTTTAAGTTTAGCAATAGCTGTTACACAGAGAATCTGAAGTACATCTTGCATAAATGGTGAATTTAGAAAATACCGTTTGTATATATAAATTGCTTGGAACTACTCGACCATTGTGAATGTGGAAATTCCTGAAGCAGATTTGCCTCACAGCACATTTTGTCTCTAAATAGGTTCATCTTGCTGGTAACATTTTAAGGTTTTTTCTCTTTCATCTTTCCTGCTCCATTAAGTTTTGTTGGTTCCTTTCTCAAACAATACCAGTTTGTCCAATTTATCAGTAGCCTTAGCTGGAAATCTCCCATATTGGCTAAAAGCTGACTTTGATCAGGAAGGAAAAGAAACAAAAGAGGGAGGACTTAGAGAAAAGCTAAAAGATTTGGGAGTCCATAGGAAATGTGCTAATCTATTACTCAGCTTTCAGGGAACATAGTATTATGGAAGATAAGAAAACAAAGCAGTCAAAGATACTCTTCCACTTTTCCCAGCAGCCATCCTAAAGCCCAGGCAGAGGGTTGCCAGGAATTACAACTGATTTTTCTGCTCACTTTACTGTTCAATGTGAATTTACCAGTGAAGAAACAGTATTTCTTCTTGCTGCTTTCAGAAGTCCTCTACTCTTAAAGTAATTATCATCTGGAGTCTGGTAATGGTAATTAAGAGCCCAGTTGATGAACATAGCTGACATTGGTAGCTGACAGAAGCTACAGCAATGTCTTTGTTAGTTTTAGATGTGTCGTTGAAATTGAGCAGTACACACTAGCACATGCTCTACCAACACTTCAGAGAAGCATATGGCAACTCTTCACAGGGCAAGAAAAAAAAGAACTTAATAAAACTGCATCATGTGTTTTTCTTGTCCTTTTGTTGTTAGTTTAAAATATACTGGATGTACTTCTTAGTTTCCATTTTGACCATTAGATAGACATATATAGATGTCTCAAAACTATAAAAAATAAGCACTAAAATAAAATAATTGGGAATGAATGTATAATATTTCCCTTCTGTTTGTATTTTCAAGAATTGTTATATTTCTCATCAGTAATCCTGATGAAGAAATGAGGGATATTATTCACTTGTGCCCTTCTCCCTGCTGCCAGTAATGTAACAATGAATTCAGGACAGTCATACCAACAAAAATCTGTAACAACATATTATAACACCAGGTTTGACTGTATTGTTTGCTGTCCAAATTTCTTACCAGAAGTTCCGTTCAAATACCACGTACCCTGTTTTCATATTCTCAAGTGTTTGTCTAAATGTTCTGTTTACTATGGGATATTTTGGGAACAATTTTTTTTTAAGAAAAAAGTATGCAGCATATATAAAGATTAACAAAATGGCCCTGAAACCATTGGCAAAAAAATACATAAATATTGGAAAGTCAAAAAACAGGGTAGCGGTCCCTAGAAATTAACAGAAATATTTTCTTTTTATACCGTTATACCTGTGAATCCTTGCAAATAGTATTAGCTCAGACATTCTTCTTGCTTTAGAAGCTGCTTAATCTTGAAGTAGAAGGAATTAATTATTTTACTACCTATTATGGACCCTTGGGCTGCATTTTTCTTTGCTTGTCTGTTTGCTGGAATTAGACCATACCTTGGTAGCCAGTTTCCTTTCTTAATGCTTGTTCTCTGTTTCAATGATTTTCTACAAATGTTTCCCAGCCAAGTTAGTCATTACATCAGTTTTGACCAGAAAGAGTTCTTCATTTGATCACCACCAGAGATCAAAGCATAGTAGTCTTCTTCAGTCATGGTTTGGGAAAGTTAAGTTGATGCGTTGTGAAATCTGCAAAGCATTACAGCTACAGGGTCCTTAAAAAGGTGGATTCACAGAACTGCTGAGTGATCCCTGTTATCACCACATTCTGTGGCAAGCTCTAGATTTATGTGCTGAGAGGTCCTTCCTCTGCAGGCTGCTGTGGGAACCCTCTCTTTTCATCTTTTATCCAGCTCTGCTGGTTTATGGTAGACTGCAGCACTGCTTTGTGCTATTATGGCCAAGCCCTGCAGTTCAGATATTCCCATTAAACAGTCAGCAACAACTGAGGGAGAAGGTAAGGGATGGTTTATGCTAACATCAGGCAAGTGGATGTAGGCCTTTGTGAGGCAGAAGTAAGCTGTGCATCTCAAAGTGATAAAAATATGCAAGTTTAGGCCCAAATCTCTGCCAACAGAATTGCATTGTTCCATAATAAGGAATCTTGGAAGTGATCTATCCTCATAATTAAGAATTAGGAAACTTAATTTCCAATCATAATGGATGTTGTTCTAGTAACTACTCTGGAATTGTTTCTTATTGGCATACCTATCCTGAAGTTGGCTTCCATTACTTAGAATTTGGGCAACATCATTTCAGCTTTGACTAAGGCCTGTAGATGTTAGCAAAGGTACTCTGTAAATCAGTGCTCAGTTCAGTCAGTAAGTTTTAGAATGGTAACTTAAAACCATATATTGCTAACTTAATGTAGTGAATAGGTAAGAGATCTTAACTTGATGTCTAATAGAAATGTTAAAATAATCCAAATAATGTATTAGAGCTGTCAGGTGAAGGACCAAGTGCTATTATATATATTTTTTTTTTCTGTTTTCTCTTTCTTCACAGTCTACACTTGGATACATTGCTCTACTTATAAGTACCTTCCATGTACTGATTTATGGATGGAAGAGAGCTTTTGAAGAAGAGTATTACAGATTTTATACACCACCAAATTTTGTTCTTGCCCTTGTTCTGCCTTCCATTGTAATTGTAGGTAAGATCATCTTACTTTTGCCATGTGTAAGTAGGAAACTGAGGAGAATTCGAAGAGGATGGGAGAAAAGCCATGTTATAGAAGAAGTAAGTGGGTCTGTTCCACATCTCTCCCCAGAAAGGATAACTGTAATGTGATGATATTTGTTAACACTGTTGTACATGTTTGGGCTTTGGGTTTTTTTGTCTATGTCAAATAAACTTGCATTTTTAGGAGTTTAGTTAAGTAGGAGTCTTTGTAAAGTCTCTTGCTTGACATATAGTACAAGCTCTTAACCAAACTATGGAAGTTTATAACTAGAAGACAACTATTTCTGATAACTACAAAAATATTTTTGTTTTAGATTACAGAGGGCAGATGATTATGAAATAAAAAAAATAATGTTCCTTTGCACAGTTATATCACAAAAATATTTTATTAGAACCAGGCTTTACAGATATTTTTTGCCTTAGAGGATATGTGTTAGAGTGCTGCTTATTAATATGACATTTTCTGGGCAGTGTTTTTTCTATTAAAACCACATTTCTGGGTTAATGAGTTCAGAATATAAAGTAAATTATTTAGGAAATAACTAGGGTTTGAAAGAAATTAATTTGTAATGATCACAGAATCACAGAATGGTTTGAGTTGGAAGGGACCTTACAGATCAGTAAATTCCAATGCCCCTGTCATGGGCCTTGACAACTTTCACTAGACCAAGTTACTCAAAGCCCCATCCACCCTGGCTTTGAACACTTCCAGGGATGGGGCATCCACAACTTCTCTGGACACCCTCTGCTAGTGCCTCACCACCCTCGTAAAGATTTTCCTCCAAAAATCTAAATCTAAACCCAATCTAAACTGACTCTCATTTAGTTTATAGCCATTCCCCCTTGTCCTGTCACTACATGCCATTGCCCTCTCCAGCTCTCTTGTAGGCTCCCTTCAGGAACTGGAAAGCTGCAGTCAGGTCACCCCTAAGCCATCCCTTCCAGGCTGCACAAACCCAATTCTCTCCCCCTTTCCTCACAGGAGAGGCTCCCCAGCCCTCTGACCATCTCAGTGGCCCTGCTCTGGACCCCAGCAGGTCCCTGTCCTTCCTGTGCTGCACCCCAGAGCTGGGTGCCGTGTTCCAGGTGGGGTCTCTGTCCCCAGAGCAGAGCAGAGGGACAAAACCTCCCTGTCCTGCTGCCCAGGCTGCTCTTGGTGCAGCCCAGTGCAGGTTTGGCTCTCTGGGCTGTGAGTGCCCATGGCTGGGTCAGGGTCAGCCTCTCCTCCACCAGCACCCCCAGGTCCCTCTGGGCAGGGCTGCTCTCAATCCCTTCATCCCCAGCCTGGATGGATACTGGGGGTTACCCCAGGCCAGGGGCAGCACCTTGCACTTGGTCAAGTGTATTGCACATGTACAGTATATTTATTTGTGTGTGGTTTTACACCATTACATGATTGGAATATGCAAATCCAGTCTCAATAATGGTGTGACATCTTGTAAGCAAAGGGTACTGTACTAAACTTTTTTTTTCAAAGTATTAAGTAGGATTTTAGACCTTTGGCATCTCTTTATTTCCATACATCATATAATGAAGATTCAAAACAGTGCTATACATTTATAGAAAGATACGTGTGTAAACTAGTTTTTGATTTTTTAATGACTTTGAAATATGTGGAGATATTTTAAAACAAAAAGAAAAGCTGACAATTCAGCAACAATAAAAATCCATTTCCACTGTGAAACTTCCAATATATTGGAAGCATCACAATACTCATGTTCTGTATGTGTCTACACTGGAGTTTAAGTTATTATATATGAATTTCCCAGAATGTGTCTTAAATTCTTAGTATCTTTTTGTGCAAATCCAATCTTCTATTTTTATATAAAGGTCTAACTTTTACAAGTGTCTCTGGGATATGCCTGAAGTTTTGAGAAACCAAATTATTATTATACTTAAAAATCTCTTAAACCCTGACATTTGCATTTGCTGTTGGATTCTAAATAATGTTCACAATTGCTTATTACTACTGCTGTGTCAGTAGTAATTACTCTTCTCTAACAAAACAACCAAACTCAACTCATACCTTCAGGCTGCTACTGCTTAATTAGCAGAACTTCTATTTCAGTGAATCAGATTGTGTATTTGGTTCTAATTTTCTTGTATTAAATTACATTTTTTCTTATCTATATTTGCACTGTTTAAAATCTCTAATTTTCTTAGCTGAACCTTCTCTTATTATTTATTGCTTTGATAGAATTTGTCCTATCATGTATCAGAAATATATAGAATTAAGCTTGAATTTATCCTTAAACATCACTGGTCCTGTAAATCTCATTATCTCTGCTTGTAATGAAATTCACAGAAAAGAAGATTCTAGAATCAAACTCTGCCCCCAGTTATGCCAACCTAAGCCTAAAGAATTCATGTTAGTTGTTCTTAAATTAATTTAAAATCCAAAATATCTACAACTATTTTATTTTTATGCTAGTATCCAAATTCCCCAGACTTACACATCAACCCTGTGTATATTCTGGGTTTGTTGCAAAATGAGAGATAATTGAACTTCCTTTCATTTTAAGCATGTTCAAATCTAGAGATGAAAATAAAATACTTTAATGATGTTTTTTCAGAATTAAAGTATTTTTATATGTCTTTAGACATGTTTTGTATTGAATAAGAGGCCAGTGGATTCTTGAAAAGGAAGGTTTGTGAATACATTGTTTGAAAAATACAACTGTTATATGGGTCAACAGATATTTGATACTTTATTTTAGTTCACAAATTTTCAATTTCAAGTAGTTGGAAAGCTCAGATTTATCCTCCTTTTTAAGCCTTGGTGAGGAGTCAGTTGGAAGGAAAATAATTAATTTTATTTCACTATTTTTGGAAAAATAAATTATAATAACAGCAGTAATTGGTCAGGCTAAGGTCTTTGAGAGTTGTCTCCAGTAGCTGACAAGTGGTAGATGCTTCTAAAAAGAAAGCAAGTGTCCAGTGAATTTTTTCCTAACACAACTTCTCAACCTCTTGGAAATCAATTATTTTGGATTTATTCGAGACAGGTGCTGCCTCTGGATTACTGTATTTAATAGCTACATTCTCAAAAAATTTATCAAGCATTTTAGAAATATGAAACTCTCCTATTTTTGAACAGAAAAATAAGGAAGGAAAAAAAGATTCAATAAATCTATCAAATAAATAAATAAATAAATAAATATTTGTATTCTTTCTTTTTTCCAAAACCAAATAAGTTTGTTTCAGGGTATTTATTTTATTGTTCCTCCTCCAATATACAGCTATTTCAGTGAGACTGGTGATGATATACAAGTACAATACTTTTTTACCAAACATTCTAGACATTAACTGAAAACCCTGTTGCTGCTGGAGACAGACAGGAGCCTAAACTACTACAAATGAGATTTTCACATAAAAATGAAGAACAAGTAACAATTACAACTTCTAACCTAACTTTGTCTGTAATGGCATTCCAAAAGGTGTATATTTCTTAAAAGGCTTGCAGAATTGATTGTCCTGGACTGTTTCCTATTTCATTAATGCAGAGTGAAACCACACAAACTTGAAGCATTGTACTTCATTCCTTTAAATAAAATTAGCTTTTAAAATCTTAGATAATTAATCTTGGATAATTTTAATGGGATAAATACCACTCTACGTTCTACCCCAGTCCTGCATGGGAAACCTAACTAAAATCACTAGAATGGGCTGGTATAACTGAGAGTAGAATTTCATACCTCTGAACAGATTTAGGCAGAAAGTATTACCATTGACAATCTGACTACATTTAAAAATTAAATATGCTGCTATTATTTTACAGTAATTTTACATTTCTGTGGAATATGTGGTTGACATTCACATTCCCTACAATTATTTAATTATTTTCATACAATAGTGATAATGTTGCAGAACCATGATATTGTACTAACTGAAAATTACTGTCAAAGGCCATAGATACTGTACTGTAATGCATCCACTGACAGTATATACAGAAATGTTTTGGCCCTCTTTCCTATGCAAAAAGTTACTTCATCATTAAATTTATTCAACAGTGATTAAACTGCTACATTATAAATTGCCAAAGATGTCTGGAGAGAGTAATGATGAGTCATTCTTATTTTAAAATTGTGTGTAGAAACTTAAAAATGTGTTTTAATTTTATATGTTACTTGAAAGGTTGAAATATTGAAGTATTAATAAATAGACAATATTTTTAGATCAACTATATGAAGGCATTTTGTGAAATATTTGTGCTACAAAAGTGACACATGGTTTCCTGTTAGGCCATGTATTTACTTCTAACTGGAATAGCATGTTGACTTGTTATTTAATATTTTGTAGTGTTCTTTAAGGACCAATTTGCTCTAACAAGACACTGTTAAAACTGAAGGTAAACAAGACTCATGCATTTAGCAAACTTTATATCCAGCATATGTTTAGTCCCACAAGGGATCTTATTCATCTGACCAAACACATTGATTTCTATAAACTCACCATAGGCTTCTCATTGGAAAAATACCTGAGGCTAATTGTTTAGTTTAGATTGCCTAAATATAAACAACTAAATTCATTTAGACATCTTAGTTACTTAGGAGAATAAATACATATTTTGGGGAATAGTCTGCTATAAAATTATTTTTGTGTAGCTTTATATAAATTCCTTAACTGCCTAATGAAAATAAGTAATGATATAAGCCTAATTTCTCTTAATTATTGTACAGTTTAAAAAATAGAGCTTAATATGTGATACAGAATTGTAAACATATTATAAAATGGAGACTTCTATGTATTTAGCAACAGGTTATTTGTTTTCCATGGATATTGTGTTCTTTCTTAACACTGTCTAAAACAGTTCTATCATAGGTTCCACGTGTCTTTAATTTTGTCTTAAAATTCTCTTAGCTGTTGCAACTACGTACAAGTTAATTAAGTGCACATGTTCTTGAATTATTTAGAGTTTTTGAGTTATTTAGAGATTAATTATTTTGTAATTGTTTTGCAAGTTCTTTAGCTTGTGGTAATGGTTACTGTGAATTGTTGCCACATTTAATTCTTTGTTCCAACATTGTAAATTATATGATGTGCCAAGAATATTTTTATTTGGCATTAATTGCCTATAAATTGGTGTGTCTCTATGTTTGTGTCTGTATGGTATTAGCTGCCCAACTGGCATTAAAGGAAATAGTTCATTAATATAAGGCAATGAGTTCCCCAGTGGCAATAAATTTCACAGGTATGAATACAGTTAGGAAACAGCTTTCCTCTGAAAGTTAGATGTATCAGGTGCATAAAAACTAGATAGATTGAATTTTTCAGTGTTAATATTTTCACATATGCAGTGGTAATGAATGCATATGCATAGTTCCTTGCAGACAGTGCATCTCCTAATACACAAGGTTTTGAATTCTTGGCTGTTCATCCTGTAGTATTTTCTGTCAATATAATGAATAATGTTGCAGTTCTGATATTGTATCACCATATGATACTGCTTGAATCAATTAGATTACAGCCTTTAAAATAGGTGACTTAACTGACTTAACAATGATCTCTGTCATTATATATTGTTTCTCATGCCTTGTTGGCAGTGTCTTAAAGTAAGCATAATATGTCTCCCATGTGTAATATTCTCTTTGTAGTTGTGTTTGTCAGACTGTTTGTGCTGTCTCTCTGAACAGGGCTATTATAAATTATTAGTAATGCTCTTATCTATTTTTCCACAGACTGTGTTTTACACAAAAATCAATAAAAAATCAGTGTAAGGTATTTTGCTTTTTCTTCTGTGCTTATGCAGAATAAATTTTATCTTGTGCTTCTTTCTAATACATGGGTGCTCCGATCAACATTTTCTCTGAGAGATAAAATTTGAATGTGAGTTCATAAAAATATTCTAAGGGCAGTTTATTTATTTTTCAGTATCAGGATTACAGCTTTTTCACACAGACACACTGTATAGCTATATCCCTTATTCTACTCTAAGATATTCTCCATGCTTTCAGATACAGTACTGTCAGCATATATTCAGTCCACTTTTCATTCAACAAAAAGTTTGGCTATGATGAGATTGCTAGGCACCAGTATGTTTGCCAAGTGTCCTGTTGTGTGTATGAAATAGAATTACTCTTCAAATGAAACAAACAGGTGAAGCACTTTGCAGTCCTTCTTTTGGAAATAAGTAACTTTTTTTCTAAGAGGCTTATGCCAGCAGAAGAGGAAAACAATACATGAGAGGTATAAAGCTGCTTACCTGTCCATCAGCAGCATAAACTGTTCTGAGTTCAGAGAAGTAAAGATGCATGGGTCAGTGGAGCTGGCAGCATTTGCATTGCTTTCACATTAGGCTACATAGCCTTCCCAGACTCCCAAATGGAATATAGGTGTTTTTAAAATTCAGAACATTTAATATTGGTTTGTGCCATGCCTAACCTAATAGTAACATTTTGGACCTTGAAGTCTTTGTTTTCTTGGCTTCTATTTTTTTTAATCTCTCCATTTCTCTATATCTCAGTGCTTGTTTTACTGAATGTTGATATCATGCCAGCAGCTGGGGCCCCAAACTTACACCCTTCTCCAGGCTTACCTTGTACTGTACAAGAGTGTAAGTTCTGTGTCCTGTGATTTACTGTGTTTCCTTACAGTAATAAAGATCAGTGTGAAAGTTCCCCTCCATTCCATACCACTCCGTGACCTCAGCACTGTATTTTAATAGTACAGGCAGGTAAATCCAGATGTTGGAAGCTCTTTTGACTTGATGGGTTTAAGGCTGAGTCTACTGCCAGCCACTTCAAAGGTCTTTTCCTTTTATTCTGTAAGTATCAAACATAGAAGGTCTGTCAGGACAGACAAAAAAAAAATGAAAGGAGAATGAAAAGGAAGTTGAGGAGTCAACAGACTTAGAAAGAATCTTAGAAAGATTTATGTACTTTAAAGACCTCAGTGTCATATTTGATAAAGAGTGCAGATGGCTTTGGACAGAATCTACATGTTGAATATAGCCAAGAAAAGGACATCACTTGACCAGGAGCTGAAGACCCTCATTGCAGCACATGAAAGGTAAATACTGAATAATAGTCCCTTAAAAGCATGCAACTTATTTTGTAAAACAGCGAATACTGAGTGCTAGAGGAAATAATTCACTCAGCAAAGTCAACAGGAGATTAATGGCAGACCTAGATATGTAACCTTGATCTTCTAACATGCAACTGTGTTCTACACACAGAGTCCTGTGGTTTTATGAAATTTAAGTTTTACCTCAAGAACAGAGTTTGCTGAACTGTGTCTTCACACCAAAATAGTTTGTCCTCAGTCAAAACAGAAATCCTCTTTACATCAAGTCTACGTTTTTAACATATTTCTTAGCATTTGTAAGACTTAAAATTCAATACTCTCGTAAGTAAGGCCTTGGTGTCTTGAATATTTTCATTACCAATGGAATAAGTAGATGTGATAAAAATACAGTATAAGCCTATTTGGGGTTTATTAACTTTTGAGTAAATATTATCACAGTTGATTGCATGATTTTGAGAATGGCTCTTTTCCATTTGCCAAGGGCAGAAGAATCCCTGTAGTCAAACTTGCATAATGTAGCTTTTATCCTAAATTTTAAAAGCTTCATTTTGAAGAAGGTGCACAGTGAGCAAATGGAGCTTTGCAATATGATCTTTGGAACAGTGAGCCAACAAGTGCCATGTGACTTAAGCTTATAATTTACAGACTAAGTTGCCCAATTTAGGTATATTCTCTATACATTTGTCATTCAAAACACAGAGCAACCAAACTTGAAATCACTTAGGCTACAATAGAAATAAATGTAAGCAGGTTTTCTAATATAAGCTTTAAAACTTTGAATACATACAACTTCAGTTCCTATCTTGGCACCAAGAGAAAAAATATATATATAATTCAGCTTTTTCAGCTGAATGCCTTAAGACATACAACCATTGTCAGCACTTTTAATCTCAGATGCTTAATAGAAAATCTTGTTCCTTCCAGTATAAGCCTGAATACAATACAGAATGTTCACAGAAACATATACTTAAGTAGAACATGGAAAGGCCAGTAAGGTGGTTATAGTAATGGAAAGATGTGTGTACATGGACAGATGAAGAGTGTCAAACACCAGCTCCAAGGCTGGCAACTGCACTGTCACATCATGTGAGGGCACTTTAAAAATGTGCTACAGTCCTGCCTTTGTATGACCTGTGTTCTGTGATCACAGCTCAGGATGTCATGGATGTCAAAGGGGCCATTGCATTTTCTAAATTCAGAGTCCTATACTATGCTAGGCTGTAATTTTGCCATCATTTTGGAGTTGCATACAGGATGAATTTCTACTAAATGCAGAGAGTGCACAGGTATTTTTGTGTATACACAAATACACAATATGTGTATTTTCCCTTTGATGAAAAGAGAACACTAGAGCGTGTGTGAGTACTAAATATGAGATGCACCTTATTTTTGCAGAAGGCAAGTATGAAATGGGAAGAGTGTGTAGCATGCAAGCTGGGAAAAATGAAAATAAGGACTGTGTTGGTTATATTTGGAGCCATAAAGTTGTCTTTCTTGATTGTTATCAATCACATATTTTAATATAAAAACTAGCTGTTTAAATCTCCAGATATGTTAGCATTTAATAAATTTATTCACATATTCAAATATTTGTTTGGAATCATTGTAGTTAATTATTTGTCAATGAAAACCGAGGTTGGCACTGAAAGACTGGGGATATGTGCATATCCAACGTGGCGTGTGTGCAACTTGCCCCAGGTGTGTTCAGATCCCAGGAATGGCAGCTGAAGTGAGCATCCAGTAGAGTACCGGTGAGCGCACCGAGCGCTGTGTTGTCTTTGAGTCTCAGCTGTCAACTAGACCTCAAACAGCTGCTCACTGTTTGCTAGTAGAAGATACCTACATCCCCTCACTCTTCTGTCCCGGCCTTTATTACTTTTTTGTATCAGTCTGTACACAGAAAAGGTTACTTTTGCCATTTTCCCCGCTGCCAGGCTGCCCCAGGCAGCGCTTTCCTGTTTGGAGTTTGTCGTGGTGGCATCTCATGGAGGGTTTTTTTAACGATTACTTGTTACGGACCCACCGGCCTCTTCCCTTCCACCTGCCCAGCATGTAGACGGGGTGGGGGAATGGCCGCGTTCACAGGCAGCAGCCCGCGAAGTGCCATTTCTGGCCGGGTGGAGGAGAGCTGAGGCAGCGGCAGGCGGCAGAAGGGCCGGGCCGGGCCGGGCCTCGGCACCGTGCCGCTCCCATGGCAACGGCCGGGCCGCGCTGCCGCCGCGGCGGAGCCGCCATGGCCTCGCTGGCCGCGGCCGAGCCCCCCGGCCCACGGGCGGCCTCCCGCTCCCCGGCCCTCGGCCCCTCTCGCAGCGGCGGGGAGAGGCGCTCGAACGCCGCGGACGCCGCTCAGGTGAGCTCTCCCGCGGGCAGGGGCACCTCCAGCCCCGGTGCTGGCCCGACCACTGTGCCCAGCCCGGCCCTGCCCTGTGCCCTGCCCTGTGCCCTATGCTCTGCCCTGTGCCTGACCTGCCCTGCCCGGCCGCGCCCTGCCCTGCGCCCTGCCCTGCCCTGCGCCCTGCCCTGCCCTGTGCCCTGCCCTGCCCGGCCCGGCCCGGCCCTGCCCTGTGCCCTGCCCTGTGCCCTGCCCTGTGCTCTACCCTGTGCCTGCCCTGCCGTGCTCTGTGCCCTGCCCTGCCCGGCCGCGCCCTGCCCTGCGCCCTGCGCCCTGCCCTGCCCTGTGCCCTGCCCGGCCCTGCCTTGGGCCTGCCCTGTGCCCTGCCCTGCCCGGCCCGGCCCGGCCCTGCCCTGTGCCCTGCCCTGCCCTGTGCGCTTGCCCGGCCCGGCCCGGCCCTGCCCTGTGCCGCACCCTGCCCTGTGCCCTGCCCTGTACCTGCCCTGCCGTGTGCCGTGCCCTGCCCTCTGCCCTGCCCTCTGCCCTGCCCTGCCCTTCCCTGCCGCCTTTCTCACGCTGAGAACAAACCCCGATGTGTGCTTGAATTTACCCATCCCTGAGTAAATTCATGTTGGTTTAACACGGCTATTTCACATTTTAAACGCCTTAAAAACAAAATTTAAAAATCAGTTTAAAAGAAAAAAGGTTCAAAGTGTTGCTTTTTCAGGATACACAGTCGAGGTCAGTGGATTTGGATCACCTCATCGCACTACTCGGAGATTCGGGCTCAGTAAGTAACCCTGGTACCTCGCTGTCTCTGTTACACAGGTGGTTATAGGGTTTTGACAAATTTTTTATATAGTTACTTTAGCACCCAACCTGAATAAACTCAGATGGGTTTATTATACCCAACATAGGTGGCTGGAGATACAGAGCAGAAAGATGGGTATATCTTCTGGTATTTGAATGCTTCTAAAGATGATAATTGTTGTTTTTAAAAATTTTGTCAGTTATGGATTTATATTTAAAAAATACATAGGGAAAGAGAAGATCACACAGGAACTTAAAAAAAGACAAAGGCATGAGCATTCAAAAACCAGACATGCAGAATTTCTAGCATATTTGAGAATTTTAGAGTACTGAAACCTACAGCTGGGAAACAGGTGTACATAGAACCTTACTGAAAGTATGCCATGAATTAATGTAATTTTCCAAGTTAACTGCTAACAGTTCTCCAGGGAGATGATTTTAAATGCAGGTGAAATATACAAAGGTCAATGTTGAAGAATAAATACAACTACCTGCACACACAGGAGAAACATGGGCTTTCACAGATGATTTTTAGTCTCCACAAGATGATTTGGCAGATTAAATTCACTAAGCCATCAAATAATTTTGATCAAAATATGGATAATTTATGCTTTTAAAAAAGGACCTGATTAAACTAGCACATTTTAGATTAATGCCCCTCAGAGAAGTAGTTATATCTTCCCCTCTTCCCCTTTTTTAATACAGAGCTGAAATAATAAACTTACTGACTGAAGGAAAACTGCCAGATGTTATTGTTTACTGCTTCTGTAGATATGATATGTAGATATAATAAAATGCCTGTAGGATTCTGGCCTGCCTCAAGTTGCAGGTGCTCAGGAGAGCTGAAATAAAAGCTGCACATCACTGACACAGTCTGACATATCCTCACTTCAGCTGTTTTCAGCTTTGAATTTGAAGGCTGTTCCTAGAGGTGCAGAGCACTCTAAGCCACCTAGATCTACATGCTTACACATTTGTGTTGTGTATAACATAGGTTTGGTTTTCTTAGCTGCTTTACAAAGAATCACAAAGAATTTAAGAGAAAGAGTCAACACGTTTGAACAGGAGTTTTTGAAAGCCTCTTCAGTTACAAGAGAACAGACTTCATACTTAGAAATGAGGATTCATCGTGGAGTTAATCCTGTTTCAAAGCACTTTGAGAATTTTGTTGCGTCTTGTAAACTTTCAAATCTGGTTTCCACTTTCATTTAAACTTAAAAGGGCATAAACATAATCATTTAAGGCTCTTGGGCAAACTGCAATTAAAACCTGTTTTTCATTCTTTTATTTAAGAAAGATTTGGAAAAGGAGCAGCTGAAAGCTCTGAAGAAGGTAGTCAAGCATTTTGAAAATGGATTTGTATCCTTTTTGCCACTTTAGAATTCTAAAGTCATGGTGTTTTATGTATGGTAATAGTCTGACTTTTCAGTAAAGTATTTGATGCTGTACTGTGCTTCCCTGTGGAGAATAGGGATATACATTCTCATCACTGGCCCCCTTGTGTGCACACAGCCAAGGTTGGCAGGTTGACAAGACTCTTGGATATGAGATTCATTTGTCACAAAATTCAGTAGAAGGTTCTCACCTGTACAGTGGCTGAAAGTGTCCAAAATGTAACTGGTGTACTTTAAACTCAGAATAGAAAAACATAAAAATTGCCACTACTTGAAAAACAGCAGATAAAATAGCAAAATAAAATAGACTTCCAGAAAGGAGACATTTTAAAGAAAGATGAAATCAGACTAATTTATCTGAAACCTTTTTTCATATTTACAGTACAAACTGAAAGGTTCCAATAATGAGAAGTACTAAGGAGGGTGTTGGTATGTGGAAAAATGTTATTAATTTCATACAGTTCAGATAACTGCACAGTGATTTAAGGCATCACATTACAACTGAGTTCTGTACTTCAAGGCAGTTTCTGTGAGTCAGTAGATTGGTATTAACTTTTTAGTATCAATTCAGCTTTGATTTTGTGCCTCTACCCTTAAATAATCTCCATATGTATTTGGGTCCAGATTTTCAAATTTCAGTTAGTCACTTGGGACTAGAGGAGAAAACAATTTAAATATCACAAGGCCGTCTCAAAATTTAGATAGGTAAATCTGACATTGTGATGTAAAAGCTTTTCATCCTTCATTTTTTGGAATTTAGTGCTGAGCTTCCAGTAAGTTCATCTGAAACGACACCTAAATCAGATTTGCAAAAGTTGTACTTATGTAAAAGTAAGGCTGCTTTGAAAAGCCTAAGTATTGACTCACATACTTCTTTTAAAACTCCTAACTTTGTAAATATTGGCCTTCTTTTTTCTTGGCTATGTCTTTGAAGAGTGATGAGCACAGTTTTCAGCTTTTTCTGCTGATTCATAGTGGTACAGATTATCTGATTTCCTTAATTTCACATTAAAAGCCCCTTAAGGATGTTGCACAAATTACTGAAATTCTTAACCTGTGTGCAGAAAAATTGCATGAACAAGAGGCTTTCACTGAACCTTTATGTGAACTTATTAAATTGTTTGGGTAAGTACCTAAGCCCCTCTTTTAGAGATTTAAATACTGCTTATTAACAGGTTTATACATTTTCTAAGGAAACTGGCATATCCATACAGCATTTATCTACAAAGCACCTGTAACTGCAAGGTATCCATCCTTGCTTTTCATCAGTTGTCTTTTACTTATGTGCAGTTTCTGGTGACATGGATGAGGAATCTATTTTAACAGTTCGGCATCTGTGCAGTTAGATGCTACATAATTCAGAACTGTGTTGCACTGGGCCCCAGCTTGCTTGGAAGTGAGGTTCCCCAAGGTCTCTTATTGCCCCAGTCAATCTGGGACTGATGGCCTCAAAGGATTCAGCAGCTGAGTGATACTGCAGTGTGTTTTGCTGTTTCAGACAAGCTCTTAAGTGAGTTTAAAAACTTAGGGGGACACAAAGACACTCTAATACCTGAAGGTAAGCATTGTAAAATGACAAGCCATATTACAGGAGAGAATGAACGTCAACAGGGTTTAGGATTTATATTTACTTTTAAAATGTATTGCATGAATTTCTGGACATCTTTGTTGTCATACTGAAATGAACAGGGCAGGAGACTTTTTCTCCTTTTAATGCCTTTATTAAAGGTGATCAGCTCAAGGTTGGGAAGCTCGACGGGTCTACAGTTTCCGTCGTGTCTCCCAGGGTGACTCGCAGGAGGAAAATATATTTGCAGCTTTGTCCACTGGGGGCAGAGCTGGAGGTCCAGTCCTCGGTGGGGCTTTTTGGGCATGACTTTGATGTTGATCTTTATAGCTTCAGTCTCTCCCTGTGCCGGTCCGAGAGGATTTTCGCGGTCAGGGTGAGGGGTAACGAAGGCCCCCAGCATCTCTGCAGGCTCAGCACTCCGCTCCTCACGTCCAGACATCACTCCAATTTCTCAACTCTATATTGGCTCGTTGGTTTGGGGGTCTTTTCAGTAAGTTTGGAGTAGCAGCTTCTCATGGCATGCAGGTCCTGAGGTTATTTTGCATACCCCCCCATCTCCCAAGTCTTGTCTTTTCACTGACTCGGAGAAGAGCCATTAACTTAGCCCTAGCCAGGGCCTTTACTGATACAAAAAAACCATTAACGACAGTGACTTGTAATTGTCATAACAAACAGGTAGTGCTTTAGCAGCAACAGTGGTCTGACTAGTTTTTGTAACCTTTTTCTCACAAAAAAATTGGCAGATTTTTTGTTTATAACAGTCCCCCTTCTTTTTCTTTGATCGAGCTTAAATTTAAGCTGGCATCAACTTGTAATTTTTGACTCATGAGCTTCATATTTAATTTTTTTGTATTGATTATAAATTTCTTGAGCACTCTGGTAATCATGGTTACTTAACTTTGTTACCTTTCTTGGTTTCTTCAGGTAGAATTTTTTGAGATCTTTAGGTTGGTCTGCATGGCCAATCCTACTATTTTAATAAAACAGGAAAATAAGCATAGTAAAAAGAGCAATCTTCCAAGTATACACACAGTGAGCAAACCTACTTTTTCTCATACATCTTTTTTTGAAAATCTGTAGGTTATTTCACCAACTGGAATCAAGTGTAGGAGTTTGTTCTTGGTTATTTACACATGCTAATTTTTTAATTTCATTTGAAATGTTTTTAATAATTGCACTCTTTATCTCTAATACTGCTTGGAGCCTGATGATTCTGTTTAACATAGATATTGGAGTCTGAACTTGGCTTTTACAACTTTGGATTTTCTCAATTTCTATTGCACTTTGCCTCTTCTGTTTGGTTTCTCTTAAATCTTTGTATATAGGAACTCCTAAACTTGATCTAGTTTCTTTGGGTAATAAGAGGAAAGCTGGTTTTATCATTCTAGCGGTGCAGCTGCCAGACCAGTCCCCTGACAATTTAGTGTATGCCGTAGTACCAGAGACCAAAACTAGGTTTTTAGGGCTCTCTTGAAATGTGTTTTTTTCAGTTGGGCATTCTCAATATTTACACAGTTCTTTCATTTTCTAAAAGGGGTTTATCTCTTTTGCAGTATACTCATAACATTCGTATACTTCACGGTGGGTACACTTGTCTCTTTCTTTTTTCTCAACAGACTAATTTATTTGAATCTCTTGGGATCTACTGGGGAGCTGAATTCTTTACTGCTAAATACTTCTTACAAACCATCTTTCTTACTGTTTTTACCATTTCTTTTCTTTTGACTAGATCTACTGAGCTTGCTTTAGCAGCATTACATTCAAAGCACAACCAGGCTTCTCCTATAGGGCACTCTCCCAGGAGTGGCTGCCTAAAAGTGGCAGTATTCTGGGCTATCTAATACACTCTCTTATTTTTCTGATAAAGGACCAATTGGGAGAGGTTAACACGATTAGGGTTAGAATTGATGTGGACTCTAGACAAGGAGCTCACTTCTTCCTCCTCCTAGAGGGGTTGGTAGCACTCACTGCACTGCTCTCCTGGGCTCCCAGAGCACCACCAGCAATGAAAGCCATCATTGCTACCCTTCCCAAGAGTCCGGTATGGGCCATCTTGCACAGCCTGCCCACCCGGCCTTGCCTCTTGGGGATTTTTACTGAGAAGCTTCCAAGCTCTCTAGAGTCTCTTCTACCTGCTCCTCTGGTTAAACCTCTCTTGGTCTGTTCCCTACCAATTTTAGTCTCTCTTAGGGGAGTGCTCCGTAGAGGATTAACCTGGAGTCTTTAGAACCAATTTGGGGGAACTTAACTAGAATTACTTATTTACAGTCTTAAACTTTTTACAAACTCATTTTACACAGAACTGTCCTGAAACATTTTAAGCTATGTTAGGGCTCTGATACCAATTATTTTCCTATACAGTTCAGTCTTTTTGACTCTTCTTTCTGAGAGTCAGCTTTAAATCTTTTGATCCTTTTATCACAGTATACTTGGGTGAATTAACTTGTGATGTGGTTGAATCCTGTCCAGTGCCCGGAGGTGAGAGTGATGTGGAATCCGGTCCAATGCCAGAGGGAGAAGCTGATGTCTGATCTGGTCCTGTACCTGGGGGTGAGAGTGGTGTAGACTCTGGCCCAATGCCAGAGGGAAAAACTGATGGAGTCTGGTCTAATGCCAGAGAGAGAGTGGGGTGGAGTCTGGTCCAATGCCAGAGGCCCAATGCCAGAGGGAGAGTGGGGTGGAGTCTGGTCCAATGCCAGAATGCCAGAGGGACTAACTGATGTGTAGTCCGGTCCAATGCCAGAGGGAAAAACTGATGTTGAATCCTGGTCCAATGCCAGGGGGTGAGAGTGATGTGGGTCCAACCCTTTTCTTTTGGTCTTCACAGTCGAATTAGTGATGAGGAGTACCTGAAACGGGCTTTCAAATATAGGCATTAATGGTCTGCTATTTTATGATTCTATCAAAACTCAGTTTCTTTGGTTAATGTATAATTGGTTAATTTCTCTTTTTCCATAGCTGCATGTTTCTCTCATCAACTCCTACATACTCTGTATCTTGCAGGGAGTTGTATTTCTGTTCGCTAACTTAACTCTTAAAGTGCTTTTTTCTCCTATTTTTCTGTGTATTAAACTTACTGGTTTTCTGTTCTATTTTCAAGATCTTATCTATTCATCTCTTGCCTCTGTTTCTTACTTTCACTAACAACTTAAATACTACTTTCCTTTCAACCCCTTACACTTAAAACAAATTTTTTTCTCACACTATTTTTCAACACAATACACTTCCTTCCAACGAGATGTGGTAAAACTCATAATGCACAATCTACATTACTTATACTTTAATTCGTCTACATTCACCCACTTTTATTTCTCCTTCACTTTCACACATTCCTCCACACTCTCACGTCACAAAGTGGATCTTTATTGCTAGAAAATCACGGGTGCCTGTAGGCCCCCCTCACCTTGGGGCTGGCCTCTAGGGCTCAGTATCTCTGGGCCTCTTGGAAGGGCCAACTCTGGTTGCCTCCGATGCTCATTCACCTGTGAGGCTGCCTGTGTGTCACTCACTCTCTTACAGCTATGGCCGCCTCACATGTCTGGGGAACATTAGTCTGGTTTGCAGGTCACACACACTTCTTTGGCCACCTGCCCAGGGAAGAGTAGCCTGGTTTTGTTTGTGACTCACTCTCACACATGCAACAAGACAACAATAAGGTACTATAGTAGAAGAAATGTATTTGAATATGTGTATAGAGGCTTTGCCCCAGAAGTCCCAGTTGCCCTTGATGGGCTGCAGCTGCAATGTCCTTAATTGAGCTGCAGCTGTAACCAATGAAGATGACCAAGATAAAAGGGGGCAGGTAAGCTAGTCAGGGAGAGCCTTCGAGGAGCCCTAAACTGAGAGAGAACAGCATGCAGCAAGGAGAGTCAGTGAAGATCTGCAGCCATGAGTATTCAGCAAAGAAGTATAGACTTTAAAAATCTAATAGAAGAACAACAAGTGGTGACCCTGACGTGATAGTTAGCAGAAGACAAGACAGCCAAGAGCTGCAACAACATGAAACAGCCGAGAGCTGTGGCAGCCAAGATCTGCAACAGAACAGCCAAGAGCTGTGGTAGTAGCTAGCAAAAGATGAGACAGCTGAAAGCTGTGGCAGCCAAGAGCTGTGACAGAACATAGCCTTTAAGTCAGAGAGCTGTAAAAGAGTATGGCCTTTGAGCAAGGAGCTATGTGTGTTGAACATGGCCTGTGAGTCATAGAGAAATGTGAGTGTTGAACATAACCTGTGAGTCATAGAGAAATGTATGTATTGTACTTGAAAATCTGTACAACTGTTAACTTGTGTAAAAGAAAAGGGGGAAATATAGTAGAAGAAATGTATTTGAATATGTGTATAGAGGCTTTGCCCCGGAAGTCTGTTACCCTTGATGAGCTGCAGCTGCGATGTCCTTAATTGAGCTGCAGCTGTGACCAATGAAGATGACTGAGATAAAAAGGGGCAGGTTAGCCAGTCAGGGAGAGCCTTCGAGGAGCCCTAAACTGAGAGAGAACAGCATGCAGCAAGAAGAGTTAGTGAAGATCTGCAGCTATGAGAATACAGCAAAGAAGTATAGACTTTAAAAATCTAATAGTAGAACAACAAGGTACCTTTTACTTTCACATCACTCATTACAAGTTTAGGTGTTACTAGCCAGTCCTAGTGCTATTGGATATCCTTCTAGTTTTTGTAGCCTTTTTCTCACAAAAAAAAAATTGGCAGATTTTTTTGTTTATAACAATACTATATTTTAAGTAATCTGTAGAATAGAATTTAGGTGTTATCTGCACTCATCGGTAGTTTTCTCCTCCTCAATAATTCAGTAAGTTATTTATGGTATGCTAGTAGCTACAGTTACTCCTGTATTTAATTTCATATCAGGAGAATAAGGGAAAAAAAAACCCCACCAGATAGAAAACTAGTAAAAGAGATATTCAGATAAATTTTTACATAGCTTCCTCTCAGCTGTTAGGTTTATTAAACACAGAATTTCTCAGCTGAATCTTTTAGTTCCCTAAGCACCCTGAGATGTACTGTTTTTCTTTGCTGCTACACAGTGGGGAGTGAGGAGGTACATCATGGAGTTTAATTTTCTTTGGTGTTTGCTAGAAGCATGACAAAACTGAGAATGAGTGTATAAAGTCGGTAAAATGTATCTGTGAGACTTTTCCTCTTTTAGAGCAGTTCAGCACTAATTATGGTTTCTGCAATGAATATATTTTAGAAAATTGCACCCTTGGGTTTTGCTTTAATTTCTGTAATATGGAAATTCCACCACAATTCACTACTACTTCGTATGACAGAGAAGTCTTTAACCAGAGTTAGGGGATTTTTTTTTTTTTAGGATTCAGTTTCAGATGCATTAATTTCTCCAGTAAAATAGTAAAATATTCCACTCTTTTGTAACTGCTTCTGTTTACCTGTCTTCTTCCCACTTTCTTTTTTTCAATGTCTTGTTTCTCCCTCCCCTGCCTCTCCCAGCAGTTATTCCATTGTTTGTTCTTTACTTTCTTTTCCTCTGGCAGTGTTTACAGAGGTAAACTTACTGGAAAGCTGCTTCCACAGTATGTACTGCAGAGACCTTAGCATAATATTGTAATGTTTACTGTTAGACAGTTTTTAGCACTTAAATGTTTATGTCTATCTGAGTATTTTGAATATGTTATTGAGTATTTATTAATATCCTGTTTTTAAAAATAAATTTGTTATTGTGCTATTTGGAGTCAGTTTATTTGGTTTACTTTTATCCATTTCAAGAGGTCTTGCCCATAGATAAGGTCCCTTTTTTCCACCTCTGCACATAGCCTAGTTCTGTAATAGCCTGATAGTGCCTAGGTTGTAGGATTTAGTCTTCCACATTTAAATGACATTTGTTTGTTCAGCATGTCTTGTTGCATCATATTTGAATTATTAAAATATTATCTATGAACATTTACCACTGATTGCCAACATGTAATTGCAGATTATTGATTATTAAGCTTTCAGAGTAGAATCAGCATTGCAAAGAGTGCATTCATCCTAGAAAATGTGTCTTTATCTGAAAAAATTGTCAAGGAAGAAGAGAAGAGCTACTGAACTTTTCTGGTGGCTTCATTAACTATTACATTGTTGTAATATTTTTAAATTTCATTTTGCAGGTTACCATTTCTAAAAAGGAAATCATCTGATGAAGCAAACTATTCCGTTGAAGTTTCACAATCCATTACACAACTGGGTGAGTGTAACCTGATATGCCACAATAAAATTATTATTATGCCACAATAAAATCAACTGTATTATTAGAATGATTTTAATTTATTGTTACTCCTTAGTAAATGTAGGTAATTTCTTTAAATTATTCATTCAATCCTCTGTATTTTTTCATATTCGAAGCAGTTTTTACTTTGCTCTGCAGCTAACCTGAAGATTGGCTTGCAGAATCAAAAGCTACATGAGAAAATGTTATCAGTGCACATGAAGAAGTAGACGTGTATCTAGCCTGTTCCATTTCATTTTGATCTGAGAAATGGGGGTGTCACTGTAAACACTGAAACCTGGGATGCCAGGAATATGTATCCTTCCGGCTTCTATGCTCCCTTTATTTCATATCATATCTGCTTAGAAGAGTTTCTAATGGCATGGTAGTGATGACAACAGCTTAGTGTAGTAGCTTAGTAGCTTTCCTCAGAATTCCCCAACTTCTGGAATACTATCCAGTGCCTTCTAAGTGTTTGTAGCCATAAAGCAGAGAAGGTAACTTTTGATTAAACTTAGGCTACTCCTCTAAGATGCCTTTGTCCTCTCCAGTGTGGGAGTCTCTGCCTCTTGAATATTTTATAATGAAACTTTGCATGAAATTACAAATTTGTAGGTAATACTAAGTTCTGTAAAAAGAAGAATACTGTGTTAAGAGTACTTTCTAAAAAATTATAAAGTCTGTTAATTACATTTATTTCTCTTTCTGACAGGTTACTTGATGAGCGTGCAAAGCTCTCAGGTTAGAATACAAATCTGTAAGAGTGTTGTTAATTTTTTTAATATGGAGCTACCAGGAAAACTACTTTCAGGTAAAGCAGGGTATTTTTATTTTTTAATGATCCCAACTACTTTGAAATGCCTCTTTAAATTAGCTATTGATTAATTTTTCTTTATAACTATGGTTACTGTATCTCATATATTAAATATATAACATTGGCAAATATATAATTAACATGTTTTTATAGAGGTGCGTATTCTAAATCTGAAATAAGTTCATCAATGTACAAGGAATTAATTATTACACTTACAAAATTATCATTAAATAGCATCCAGAAAATGTGAAGTGATACAAGATCTCTGAAATGTGGGTAATGGAGGGGGAAAAAAAAAGCAGTTAGGATCAGAATAGATAAGGAGGGAAATGTGGTTTTCAGGATTTCATATGTAGCCTGGAGAGAAGCAGCTCTGCTCTCACTTGTGTTGTGAGGGATAGATCTGAATCCGTTTAAATTTGATTGAGTTCATATTATATGGACACCTTTGAGCATAGGTTTGAATAAATGGTGTGACTTATCTCTGCAGAAAGAGGCTATGCATGAACTCAGGCATGATCAGAATCCACTATTATATAATTCCTTTGACTCTTAGGATAGTGCCAGAGGCTGTGGTCAGGTGAAGTCAGTCATGGATCCCTCCCAGAGGGGCACAGCATCCCATGCTCTGAGACTGCACTGTCTTTATTGGCAGCCAACCTCAAGTGAATATTGGCGCAGTGTGGCTCAGGAGGGCAGGTCAAGGAGCATGCTTGATATCACTGTGCTCCCCTGCTGTGTTCCTGCAGTGGGGTACTAACCCTGTGCCCTTTTATAAGTTTTCATCTATTTTAGGAGGCCTAAAGAAGCTGCTGCTACTACAACCCTTTCAAAATTCTAAAAATAGGAAAGCATCCAAATCTGTTTTTACCTTACAAACAAGACTCAAACCCTGCACATAGCTATGTGTGCATTTAGTTCTGTATCTGTAAATAATTCCATCAGGATAAATGAATGTTATTGAGCAATTTTGTTTTTCTTCATCCAATTTAGAAAATAGGATATGTTATCTTGAAATGAAGAATGTGTTTCAGTCTGATTTTTTAAGTCAAATATTTCATCTCTAAGCATATATGTACATCTTGCCAAAGTCTGACCCTGCAGAGTTCTCTTATCTGTAAAGTAATATCAACTTTAAGCCTATCAGAGTGTGTGCTCAGTTAAACCTCATTTCACCATGTGCAATATCTGTATTTATCAATCTGGTACTTTATGAAATTTGATATATATATATATATAGTGTGTATATATACACATATATATATTTAAGCTGTTTAAAATAAACTTTGCTCTCATGAGATATCATAATATAAGCATAAATATGAATTTATTTTCTCAGTGCTTCACCTTCCCCATAATTTAGTAATGAAATACAGATTTCATATGCATGGACAAAAGTAAAAGCACAGACACATTAGAAAGTCAAGCTTGTAAATCAACGTTTGGATTCACCTATTTTAAGTAATATGATGATAGAATGCAATAATTCTCTAGTCAACAGGCTACTGAAGAGAACTAGGTTACTGATGACTGAAGAAAGTTTTCCACTTCTATAGTCTTGCTTTTGCTTTCATTGTCTAAATTCTAAGCAAGTAATTTGTTTCTATAGCATTGAAGTCTGCTTGAGGGTGAGTCAGTTGGATGTTTTATAGGCACTATTCAGATAAAAGAAAAGCAGCTCTTGTGTATTGGATTGGTTTTCTTAACTGCTTGAAATATGATACTTGATTTACAATCCTTTCTTAAAAACTATGAACAGTTTATGAAGTAATCAAAATTCTGGGGTTTTACTGCATTTAATTTTACTGCAATTTACTGCATTTTAATTAAAGCTACTGTATGTACAGGTTACCAGCCAACAAGTCCAAACTATAAAATCCGGATGGCTGAAACAGGAGGATTAGCAGAAATTCTTGTTTTGTCACTAACATTAGTTGAAAATCAACTTACTGAGAAGTTGTGGGTACTTAAAGCTCTCCAGCATCTTTCCACCTCTGGTTAGTACAAACTGTTCTTTCAATAATCTTATTACCATTGATCTTAAGTCATTTGTTCTCTGACCATGCCTGAAACAATTACTGACCTATAGAGAATTAATTAGTCTGATTTACATAATTTCAGGAGAAAGTTGTGAACAAATGGTGAACGTCCAAGCAGCCAGAAGGCTTTGTTTGTGTCTAAATGGTGCTGATCCCTCGGGACAGCTGCTGTTCCGATCCTCAGATATCCTATGGAACCTGCTAGAAAAAGCCTCAAAAGAAGCAGCTGTTATTCAGCTCAGAAGCTTGGAATGTGTACAGTAAGTACAGGGAGCATTTAATGAATTAATTTTGTCATTGTGGAGACATCTGGATCATTCTGTTGTGTAGCATTTTGTTTGAAGTTAACTGAGAGAAATGCAAATGGATCTCTGATGACATCCTCATTAAGATTTCAGTATTAAGATAGTAGTTGCTGTTACAGGGCAAGAACAAGGTGCTCTTCTGCATAGTGCAGGAGGAATAGCTCTATCTATTGCTTTGTACAATAGAAGGTTAAGTGCATCATTTTGAAGCTCCCACATTAGGCATAACAGGCCAGTATTCCTTCACTGTTGAAGTGCTGATGTTACAAAATTACAAGGAATTTCTATGCCATGATATACAAGGTTTATTTCTAGATCCTCTGCTGGAGTAAATAACAGGTTCTTCCTTAGTGAGTTAGACTGTTTTAACTATTTAAGATTAGACTATTCCTTCTCAATAGTCATTCAGCAATGTCCAGTTCCACATTTAGTAAATACTGTGTCTTTATATTAATTGGTTATAACACAAACAGTGGAAGATGCAATTTTTACTATATGCATCTTGCATCTACGAATAAATGGGATGTCTAGTGGTACCCAAAGGAATCCACTCATAATAAAGTTTTAAGCGATTTCTCTTGTAGTTAAACCCTAAGGCTTTGAAAAGTATGATGCTGAATGAGGATTCATATATGTAGAGCTATCCAGCATTAGAATATCAAAGGAAAAGGTAAAATGCATTTCTTTTTCTTTGAAGTGCTTTGAAAGAAGCATTTGTAGAGCTCGCCTGTGGCTTCCGGCACTGCGATCATCAGCTACGGAATGACCTCTTGGTGATTGCCACCTTACTATCTGAAAGCTCTGCAGTACCTATGGTTGTAAGTATTTAGAGTTGTATTCCAGACACTAGTGGCTTCTTCTTTGCTTTTATAAGCTTGGTATTCTTCCCCATTTGGGTTCTAACATTTATTTCTCCTGTGCTTTTTTTTCTTACTTGGATTTGCTGAGCAAGAAAACATTTTTTCTTTCTGTGGTTGTCTTTACCTCAAAGAGACTTAAAATCTGTAGGTAATTAGTCCAGAATACTATCAACTTTATTTAATTCTTAGGAAATCACATTAACAGTATCTATGTGCAGAATTTAATGTTAATTCTTGTATTCTTGTATGGATTCTTGAATATGCCATTCTCCTAAAAAGAGTTTTGCACTAAATCTCATTTTTTGTTTGAAGATGTAGGCTATATTCAGATGACCCAAATCCAATGTGTGCCTCATAACTGGGAACAAGAAGGGTGTGCAGAAATCAGCTCAGGAGCTCTAAGATTCTGAGAAAATAATTAGGTCCAGTTAATAAGAGGCACATAAATTCTTTCAAAGACTACGTCACACAATGCACTACCATGACTTGCCTGAAATGTAGATGACTCATTCTTTTGTAATAGTCCAGAATTTTTATGAGAAACTTGCAGAGAAATTATCTTTATATAGATGTTAATATTGCTTTAGTCTCTTGTTTTACATTTGAGATTTACAGCTTCAAATGAAGTTGGGACATACATACTGAATAATTAAGCAATCAGGTCCCTGTGGATTAATTGGCTGTTCAGGAATATATTACTTTCCTGTTGAAGAGAAGTTTACCAGTTGGCTGTATTACTAAATGAAGATTACAGACTTTTAATTCAAGCTTTTAATTTAACACCAACTAATATGAAATATCTGTTATACAATTGCAGCAACATATTGAATATCTAAAACATTCAATTTGTTTATCTGGCTGTAGAAACAGGGCATTTTATTCCTACAAAGTAAATAAACCAGCTATGTATTTTTAATTCCTTATACTAAAAGGAAGAAAAATTGTTTCTATGCAAAGAAAATATTAAAACAACTTAATTTATGTTTTTTACTCTCAGCCTGCCTAGAGATTTTACAAGGTATAAATATAAGGTGGAAAAAACATTAACATTACTATTTAATTCTGCCTTATAGATAATACTATAGCAATGTCCTTCAGAATGTTCCCTTTTCTTCTTAATATACTATCCAAGCAACTTCAGAAAAGTTAGTCTTATATTTTATATAGCTCACAAATCAGCACAGGAGTCTGAACCTTTGAAAAGGAAAAGTTTTCTCATCACAAGCAAACTGTGAAATTTATGTAAAGTTCATAATGATATTATTATCTTTGTGCTAGAAAAAAACCTGTTTCCTAATTGCTTACCTCAGAAACAACTCTCCTTTGCCTCTAATGTGCTGCATAGACACCTCCTGGCTTTGGTCCTATCCGTAGTTACATTAGACATTATTGTCCTTCTGTTAGCTCTCTAGGAGCTGTGATTTACAAGATTTTATTTCTGAGCTTTTCATATGTGGTATTGGTAAATTCTTCTTGCCCATACATGCGGTTTTCATATGTACTGATGATCCTGATGTAAAATATGACCAAATGCATTTTAAAAAATGGCTCTAAAAGCACTGAGAATTTTTTTTGTTAGGTTATAGTAGTGATGTTTGGGACTTCCCCACAGAAGTTCAGACTTGTTCAGACTGAATGAAACATGGGTTTAACTAATTGTACCCTTAGGACTGCAGTTAGTTATTGTTGTATAATGTCCAAATGGTTGTTCAATTCGTTGATAAAATTCTGTTTATTCTGCCATAGGATACATTAAATTCTGTGTTCTGAAGAAAAAAGTCAAGCCAAAAGTAAATCATAAGTCTTAATTTCACTGCAATTTAATTAATGTGTGTTTTTTGAATGCCTATTAGGAAAGTGGATTCGCAAAAATCTTAATAGTACTTGCAACATGTACTGAAGGTAAGAGATTCCATAGTGCATAATTACACAATATTTACTTTTAATTATGAGTTTTTTGTAACTTATCTACCATTTCCATCATAGTTAAACTTCCCAATCCTTTGGTAAAAGGTTTTAAACTTACCTACTCCTACGAAGATTTTGAGATGAAGAAGTTACTATTTAATATAATAGGAATCTTATCGAAAGACCTATCTGCTGCACAGGTAAGTTGTAACAGAACAGAAATAATATTTTTTTTTTAAAAAAGGGAAAAGAATCACAAGAATATTACTTATCTCTCCATCTACCATAGTACAGTACACTGAAATTCTCTGTTCTCCAAATCAAGAATTAATACATAGCTTCAGACCAAGCCCTGCTGTTGATAAGTAGGATGCAATTTCTATTTTAGAAAGTTACGAACTTAGACCATGCTAGGGAAATTGCTGACAAGTGACTGCAGAGCATTGTTGAAATACACCTGAAGAATATAATAAAATTTAGCAAACCACAATCTCTGGGAAAGCTACAGAATATAAAAAGAGTTTGCCTGTACTTGTACTGTTCATGACATATTTTCTCAATTAAAAATTAATTTTGTTATTGTAGGACAGATTAAGTTGACTCACCCTTTAGATTTTTCTTATTTGCATGTGAAACCTGTAAACTGTCTCTCTTTTTCTTTGTCTGGACTCTGCAGCTCCTCAGTGAAAATCATGTGATCCCAGCTTTGCTTTATTATGTAAAACAAAATCAAAGGTCTGGATTTCCTGACTGGTCTGCTGCCCAATATGAAGAATTACAGCTTCATGCACTTGCTGTTTTAGCTTCGGTGGCTCCTTTGTTAGTAGACAAATATTTGTCCTGCCAAGCGAATACTCTTCTCCTCATGTTTCTAGAATGGTGTATAGGCCAAGGTCAGTGGGTACTCATGGCTTTCACACACAGGTAACCTCAAAACAGTTCAGCTGAACCTACTTTCTTTGACAGGAAAGGAAAATGTAAAACTCATGATGTCAGAATGATTCTTTTTCATAGGCCACCTAGGAAGCATATGTTTCCAAAAAACAACCAACCTCTTTTTCCTACTAAAGGATGAGCTGGTGCCCCTCTCCTGGTGTACCATTATATTGATATTCCCTCAGACAAACACCTCTACTGTCTGTGTTTTAAGTGAGCCAGGTCCTTCCCTTGTGGCAAGAAGTCCAAGCAGGAATTCCTGCCATGAGACAGGACATGTAAACTCAGTGTTGTACATGGTGAGACAGGTTCCAGACTACACCTGGCTTCTGGGCATCAGATAAGAGTGTGGGCTAAGCAGAAATAGAACTAAGTGCACTCAGTTTTACTGCCCAGATTTCTAAGGATAGGTATTTTTCATCATAAAATTGGTACGTCTTCCTAGCTTTCCTAAGAAATTTTTAATTGGGTTGAATGGAGATCAAAAGGTGGATATTAAATGTCATACCAAACATAACATATTTTGAGTTTGTAAAACTGCTCATGAACCTAGTAAGGGTAAAAAATGTGTAATAATTTTAAATGTTCACCAAAATGTTACCTTTATTATGCATGTAAAAAGTATAGTTCTAAACAAAAAGGTTTATTTACTACATGGTTTTAAACAAGAATAATTTCTAACTTCAGTAGGGTTTGGGGGTTGTTGTTGTGTTTTGGGTTTTTTGGGGTTTGGTTTGTTTTGTTTTTATTTTTCCTGAGCACATTATTCTGAACATAGATTGTGTGCCAAAACCAGTATTGGTTGTGATTGCTCCACAGATCCTTTCTTTGGTCGAGGTAACAGTTTCCATGGAGCAGGTGGTCGTGGCACCAAACTCGCGCAAATGCACTACAGCCTCCGAGCTCTGAGATCTGTTGTGGCCCTTTATGATAATGCTGTGAACACTAATTTGTGTGACCAGGGAGCAATTAGCCAGCTACTGGGTAAAGCACAATTTGTATTGCTGTTCTTTAATTAGTACATTTCTGTTGACACTGAGAATGTTCATGTGTTTTTGTGTGCTGTGTTTTTAGTGTGTCCTTCAACAGCTGAAAAACTAAAAAAACCTCAACAAATTCATCCAAGATGTAACTGATTTGATGTTAATTTTTTTTTCATTTCACTACACATTGAATGAGTTAAGCAAAACAGCCAGTTTTAAAAGTCTAGATGTTTAATTTCAGAGCAAAAGCTGCCCCTTCTCACTTTGTTACTGCATTTGGTAGATCTTGTTTTCGTTGTGGCAGTCCCCAGAAATTCCAGCCCATGAGTATTTTTCCACCTCGGTCTATCAGGGTGTTGCTTTCCACAACTCCTCTTTAGCGTAGAATAAAAATAATAACAAGGTACCTTTATTTGAACAGCATGAAGAAAAAAAGCAGAATAAAACTGCTTAATCACTGCTCCTGCAATTTTAGAGCACTTCTTGTTCAGTAACACATACCTACTGTTAAATTTGGTTTTAAGTTCCAAAACAAGCTGGTTTAAGTTCTTTTCTTACAATATCAGAAAGTTTTCAGTACTCTGAAGGAAACAAAACAAGAAAGATCCTTTGGAATTCAAAGACTGTGTTCTAATAAAAAGCCTAGAAATTAATTATTTTATAACCTCAGTTCAACTTCAGTGAAAACTCTGTGGAAACCTACAGCTTTTAGTGAAATAAAAATTATTACTATACCTTACATATCAGAATCAAGTAACTTTTACTCTAGGGGAATTTTGTGTATGAATGCCCTCTTCCACATAGTGGTTCCAAGGCTGACTTTCTCAGCAATGGTGGTATTTCATTTCTTTCCCACATTTCCACTGTCAGTTCAAACATTTGTGAAACTGTGGGTGAAGCAGCCAGTTTGTTGTCTTTTTCTAAGAGTTCTTTAATTCATATCAGTTCCCTGAGTTCCTTACACTGGCACAATCTAAGGGGCAGCACAGAGTCTGAACAAGGGAGAAGTCAGTGCAAGCTGCTGTCATTAACTCTGTCACCAAGAGTAGAGGCCATGAAGCTGCAGCATCAGAGTGCACCACTTGTGGAAGCTGTTACTGAAACGCAGGAGATAAAAATGAACTTACTTTAAAAATCCTTTCATATAAATTTGAGTTTTGTAAAAAGCAGCAGCTGTAATAGAATTTTGACATGTGTATAGGAACATTCATATATATAAAATATATCCATTTACAGACATCCTAAAGTATGCAGCAGGCATATCTAAAGAAAAAGACAGTATTGCTCTACTGGAAATCCAAGTTGACGTATTCTTTATTTTGTCTGTTCTCTGTGAAGATGATAACAACAAAAAGGTATGTATCTTTCTACCTTTTACTGTGCAGAAAGTGTCAAAAAACAGATTATATTTTCTTATAAAGGAGAGTACTTTTTTGTGTTTTAATTGAATAGCAGGTGTCAATTTTAGTTCATTGTTAATGAGTCATGTTTCTTGACCCAGCTAAAATATAAAAACAGTCAGAAATCCACTAGCAAGTGTTGAACCTATTTGATTATTAATTTATATCATTTTTAAATTGATATATGAAAGTGTGTTAAGAAATGAATTTGAACTTTGGAAAAACTGAAAATTTTTTTTCTTATGTCTACCTCCTGCTCTAACAAGCGGACCAAATTTATTGCAATATAAATATTTACATTTCCCATTTTCCATTGTATTTTCTTACATGTTTAAATCTAGTAAATATGGCTTAAGAAACATTGTTTTAATTAACATTTCAACAGGAACTATTCAGCTGTGAAGGAATTGGTATTCTCATCTCATACTTAAAGTTGGATCCAACGAGGTTATGTAGTGGAAAAGGCCACAATTGTCTCCTCCTCAGTGCACTGGACTGCTTGTGGTTAGTGAAGTATTTTAGCAGCAGTAACTTGGAAAAATGTCAAGTGTTGTATTTTTTCTGCAATGCTATGACCTTTCTCTGCATATGTAGGCCTTTCTTCTGTTTATAATGTATAAAAATTCTTCATAAAATTTAATTAAAAATGATGCAAAAGAAATGGAATACACTGCCTGTAAGATTTTCTAAATATGGATTCAGTGTGACAACCTTACTCCCCACACAGAGTGACCTCCTGACATGCAGAGTTACTCAAGACTTTCTAAGAGAGGCATATGGTTAGAGTCTGTAAATAACTTCAGAGAGGTAAACAGCAGGCAAGAATAGACCAATATTAGCAAAAACTATGTAAACACAAGAATTGTCTGTAAACTGGCTATATTGGGCTAGAAATATTTTAAAGATTGCCAGTACATAGGAGGAAAATAAAAACTTTACTTGTTTTAAGGCAGAGGTTGATAAATACATTAAAAATCAAATATATTTACTGGGAAAAAACACTGATACAGGAGATCTCTAGTTTCTCTGTTAATGACCATAGCAGAGGAAATAAAGAAGCAACGGCAACATTGAATGCTGGCTTTATGATCATTTTAATCTGGGACAAGCAAACAGTTGCCAAAAAAAGTATTGCTTGACTCACCCCCTTGTTTTTGCTGGCAGAAATATTCATGCAGCCCTACAATAAACCAGATTAGGGACATAACCTGGTTAAATTTTAAACTCGTTTACTGAGTTAGTTTCAGTTCAAATACATATTCCAATTCATTCAGAGCCTGCCAAATTTGTCAGGCTGCTTCGAGGAAGGTGTGCCACCTGCAGGAGAAGAAAGAGCAGTCAAGCAGGGTATATTTAGTTATAGGTGTAAATGAAAGGCACATGAAACATGATTTTTCTGCTCCCTGAATATTGCATACCAAATGGTATGAAATTCAGTAAAATAAATCTGATGATTGTAGAATGTTCAGAATCATAAAAGTTTTTCTACATAAGGGATATTATTTCTGTTTAAGGTCTTGTGTCATTGGATGTTGCATTGCAGAGGACTCCTTTATTGAGAAGCAGGGCGTTTTTCTCCTTCTGGATTTGTTGGCAGTAGGTATTTTTATTACTGGTTTTGTAGAATGAATGAGTAGGAAAACAACATGGCAAATTTTGTTATTTTTGTTGCAGTATCTCCTAAGACTGGTATGATACAAAAAACCCAACCAAACAAAACCAAAAAAAAAAAAACCAAACAAAAACCAACACAAAAAAAAAAAACCCAAGTATATTTAACTGCCTGAGAGATACCCAGATATCTGCTCAGAAATCATTGTATAGGTTTTCCCTGTATCTTTTTTTTTTTTAATACATATTTGACAGAGGGAGTTTTTAATTTAACAAAATTATACTGTTTTTGAAAAGAAAACCCAAACTTTGCTCTCAGTTTGGATGACATCTCTCTTCAAAAAAGCATTTCAGTTCTTCATATTGAAGTTAGTAAGAGCACTTGATGGCTTTAACAGATTTTATGTTTGAAATTACCTTGTACATATATCTTGTGTGTATAGCTACTTCTGTGGATCTTAGACATGGAGCTGGCACAGACATCTCCACTCTTAGGAAATAAAAATGCACCTTCCTTGGGTCATTCACTCCTCATTCACACTGGTTGTACTGTCAGCCCCTGATCTTGCAGTGCAAGGCTGCAGACCCTCACAATAACAGAACCATAGAATGGCCTGGGTTGGAAGGGACCTTAAACATCACCCAGCTCCAACTCCCCTGGCCATGGGCAGGGCCACCTTCCACTAGATCACGTTGCTCAAAGCCACCTCCAGCCTGTCCTATCCAGCCTTCAGGGTTGGGGCATACACAGCTTCTCTGGGCAAGCTGTTCCAGTCCCTCATCAGCCTCAATATTTAATCTAAACTGACCCTTTCTCAGTTTGAAGCCCTTGCCTCCTCTCAGCTGCTGCCAGAAGATCTGGCCACAAAACAGAAGGTGTCATGTGAGGTACTGCTCACCCTCTGCCTTCAGAGTTCTGTTTCTTACAACAATAAACCTTGGTAGCAGTGTATTCTCCAGCATATGATCCTGGAGCCATGTACACAAAAACTACTGTGTGATTGTGCACACAGGAATGCATCTTATATGATCCTGTCCTCGTGTTCCTTGATTTATGGAACTTTGCATAGTAGAATGACAGAAACTTTAAGGATGTACAAGCTTATACACTAATTTTGTGCAAATACTAGTGATTAAAGGCTTGCAGTTACTTGGTTACATAGTACACAATTTCTCAGAAAGAAGGCATCAATGTGTTTTGAACAGTTTAAAACTTTCTTTACTTTATCCTTGATAAAGGTAAAGGACAACAACCTGTCCAATATAATTCTTGGAGCCTTGGTTGAATTTTCTGACAACCCTAAAACCGTTCTGCACATGAGTATCTGGCGAGGGAAGAGAGATCAGACAGCAGCTAATGTTCTAGTACAGTTATGGAGACAGGAGGAGATGGATTTGGGAGTCCAACGTGATCAATATGGAAAGATTGTTGGTAAGTTTTGTGATGCATGTGGAACTGTGAGCAGTCCAGTAAAATAATGACATTCTTTGCTCTTGTAGTCTGAATTCTGATGACAGTAAATAACAGCATTTATAACTTTACACTATAATTTTTACCAAACATAAAATATCTTCAGTTTCATTTATTTTTTATTTCATTTTAGTTATTCATTTATTTTCATTTTATTCTGGCCTCTATATGGCATTTTCTAGATCAGCTGGGAATAGACCAAGTATTGAACAGAACAATGACCAGCTTTTCTAATGCTAGACAGTTAAAACTGCTTAATTTCTTCTACAAAAGGCATTTTATTTTGTTCTATGTTGTAAAAAGAAGTGAGTGCTGTTCTCACAAATTTTTAGTCATGCTGATTAAAATTTCCTGACCCAGATTATGCTCAACTCTTGGCCAAACAATCAAAATTATTTACATGCTGTCCACAAAGATGGATTTCCTCTAAGTTTGGCAACATACTTAGAGGATACTTCATTCTTCTTCTTTGGTTTTGTGTTTTTATATTAGACACCAAGAGACCTCTTATTACCAGGTTCCAGAAACAGCAAAAGGTCATTCCAGTGCCTGCCTGCTGTCCCAGTTTTTCCATCATGGAAGTTTCAGAGAGTGCACGGGCAAAAATTTATTCATTATTTTGCAAGCTAGGTAAGACAAATGAGTTGCCTTGTTAGTGTCATATTTGTTATTAAACTGAACTTATAAATAAAGTTACTATTAAAAAAAAACAAAGTCAAAGAAAACATTGTGATTCAGCATCAGTACTCTCTAATTGATAGATGCTTGGTCATTATGTTATTAGTTAAGTCCCTCTTTTTAGAATTTCAAGACTTCCCCACTACTTTGCTACCCCTACCACCAGGAAGAATTTTCTTAGGACTAAACCTAAAATTTGCTTGAAATTCTTTGCAATTTATTTTCCTACACACAATATCTCTTTCATATCTTTTTGCACTTTTACATTTATTTCTCTAGACTGAGAAAGATATTACTCATTGATTGCATTTTCTAACACAATCTCTAGTTATTCTTGTTTTTTTCTGTAGTCTTTCAATTGAATCAAATTCTTCTTGGTCTGTAGTGTACCAAAGCTGAACACAGTACTGCAGCAGAAGCCTCACAGCCAGATAGAGTTATGTTACTCTACACATCTTGTAAATAAACATTCAGACATAAATGTAACAGTAGCTGTATTCCTGGTGGCATGATATTGTTTGCTCATTCAACTTAGAATGTTGTACAGGTGGCTATTCCTACAGTTAGAATTTTCTATTTGTCCTCACTGAATTAAATTCTGTGTTTTTAGATAGTTTTTCAGAGTAGCAAGATTAAAAAAATTTGCATTTTAATATTTTCTTTCAAAGTGTGGTAGTCCCTCTTAATTTTTCATTGTTTGTGCACTGAATACTCATTATACCCTTGTCTTAAAACCTTGACTGACTGAACTAAAGATAAGTGATAAATTCTTCCACATCCATGAGATTTTTTTTTTGTCTGTAGAGAAAAGTTGGGTCTTAGTTTTCAGTAATTCATGTTGGATATTAATTTTTTTTCTGTTAACATTTAGCTGCATAAACATTATCTAATTATTTGTTTCAGGGGATTTTTTAGGCTTATTTTTGTTTTCATGTCCATCCTCTGCAGGTTCAAAGGTAATCAGTAATTGTTCTGAGATTGCTTGCCATTCTCTGCTTTACCTAGAGAATGAGCTGGTTTGAAAACATCCTTAGTTTCTCTAATAATCTATAGCTACTTGCTCCTCTGTTGTAGGAGCTCCAGGCTCTTACTAATTTTAGTAGTGTTAATTATATTGAATGTTGGATCACAGCTGGTTTCTTTACTAAAATAAAAAGGCGTAAGATTTTCTTTCAGCTGTCTTCTATATTCACAGATATCCTCCATGTTAGTTATATACATTGCACTGTCTCCTGGGAAGTACTGAAATTATAGGAAATTTGACAATAACATATGGACAGATTTTATAGTCTTTTATCAGCAACTTCCTGGGTTGCTCCATAACAGCCTGTAATCTAGAAAAGCAGTGGTGCTAAATGGTCTTTATTTACAGTATTTCTTAACTTCAAAACATGATGTAATTATACTCTAGGCAGATGCTACTTTCCCAGTTACCACACAGATGCTATGATGAAGTCTAGAAAGACTTGATATTTGATAGACTATATTTACATTTTTTTAATTAAGTGCTATAATCATTCAGTGTGCAAAAAAATTGAAACATAGTCTCAGCAACCATACTTCCCTACCTTATTCTTTTACACATACTGGGAACATTTTGTAAAAATGGAGTCATGATGCTCAAGGCATTATGCTGAAGACAATAATCTACAAGATGGAGGGACACTCTCATTTCACAGCTTTGGAACAAAGCACTAGTATAATTTTCCTGTTGGCTACTTCACAGTTAGAGCAAACTCTTTATGTGCTGAACTGCTGCTCTAGAACTTGTGATCAGTAGACTCACCTGTTTGTCTGCTTTAATAGAAATCAAACCCTTACCACAAAAGTGTAACATCCAAATGATTGGAAGGCTGACAGAGCCATTCATAAGTAAAGATTTTAGTACAGAGAGAGTGTATTATAGAGAAACGGGGTTTTTATCAGCAAAAAATGCTCAGGATCAAAAGTGACTGACTGGTGTATGTATGGTGAAGATTTTGCATGTGTTTATATGACAAATAAGATTTTTAGAATATTATATTTTAAGATCAATTCATCATACTGTTGTGATTAATATTCTTTTAGGTTTTGAAAATTTACCTGGCTTGTCTGCTAAGGACGTTGTTACGCTTGCTATTATACAACATTATATTGACTTTAAAGTGAGTATAGTTCAAGCAAATAATACTATTGTACCTGCATTCCGAAAAATAGCAAGTATATCTCAGGACACAACAAACAAATAACCCTTCAAAAGCTGTCCCCTATGTCACAAGTCACCTCTAATTTCACATATTGAAAGCCAGTATTCAACAGCAAAAGAAACAATCCCACCTGCAGCATTGCATCAATCCCCATCTTCTTGCTTCATATTGCTACAAATGTTTGTGACCATGCAGAAAATAAGACTAGAAACTAATGCTACTTTAAAATAACTTGGAAAAAAAATAGTTTTAACTGTTTGCCAGATCAAGACAGGAATGTGCTAGGAGTAAGAAACTGGGGAAGGACTGGACAGTAGGACTGTGTCCTTGTGTCCTTGCACAGTAAGGTCAGTTTAAGGGGACACTATTAAAAATGGCATTAAAACCACATTTTTGTAAAGTTTTCTCTGTACTTTGCTTTGTCCCCATGTGCAGTGCCCATCCATCCATCCATCCATCCAGTGTAAAGTTAAGAATGGTGTGCCTATAGGGCACAGGGTAACAAGCTTTGTGAGAACTGGAGAGCTGTCTTGCTCAAACAATGCTTTAGTTTATGATAAATTTATACTTAGGAACAAAGTCTGTGAGAGCTTGCAGTGCTCAGGAAATAGCAAGACAGTCTTTGGTTGATAATTCCAGCTTCTGTTGATAGTTTGTGTTGCAGTTTGCTCTAATAATGTCTGCAATTTAGGATTTTAAGAAGCAGGAAGTAGGACTCTATAGTAGAGGAAATGTATTGTACTTGAATATCTGTATAGACTTTGCCCCAGGAGGTCCCAGTTGTCCTTGATGGGCTGCAGCTGTGACCAATGAAGATAACTGGGATAAAAGGGGGCAGGTTAGCCAGTCAGGGAGAGCCTTGGAGGAGCCCTGAACTGAGGGAGAACAGCATGCAGAAGAAGGAGTCTGTGCTGTGAAGATCTGCAGCCATGAGAATACACTGAGGAGGTATGGACTTTAGAAATCTGATAACAACAGCAGTATGGGACTCTAGAAAAATAGAACAACAACAGGACTCAACACTTTGCTCTTGTAAATTGGTATCTTGAAGCTATTCCTTCAGAATTTCTGTAGTTATCAGCATTCTTGTTGCCCCTCTTTGAATCAAGTTTGGTCTTGGGAAGGCTTAAGGAGGCTTATACTATGCCACTACTACTGGCATAGTAGTAGCATAGTCTAACCTTGCATAAAAATTTTAAGAAGTCAAACAAAAATAAGGAGAGATGTGGTTGCTCTGTTTTATTTTGAATAATTGGAACTGAAGAATGTGATAAAAACTGAATATGGTGTATGTTTCACACACAGGTTGGAGAGGTTTGGAGTGAAATATCTGCAGAAATAAAAGAAGAATTCAGGCCTGTTACATCAGATGAGAGCACCTTGAAGCTTATTTTAGAGGTGACAGAAAATACTGGAAGAATGGTTCTTGGTCTGCAGACTGAAGCGCTTGGAAGACAACACGACCAGGAAATCAAGGAAGAGAAAAAAATTTACAAGGAAGTAAGACAAAGGAGTATTTAAATAAGGAAAGCCCACCTAAGCTTTTTTTTCCCATTCTTATGCAGATTTTCTTATTATATAATGTTGAGAATCCTGTTCCTGAGCACTGCTTGAAAAGTTTAAATCTGTTGCAGCAGCCAAATTTTACCTTTAAATTAAATTAGGTTAACCTCAGTCCTCCCAGCTTCTATAAATTCCACAGTATTTAGAGAGTAACATGAAAAAATGAAGTAGTATCATCAGTGATGCATCAGCAATGGAGTAATGAGAAATGATCATTATTTTACCATAGAGTTGCACTCGTGTTCATCTGTAGCAGATGACAGTACAAAGTGCTTATTACAACTGCACCTGCTTCTTAAAATGAAATACAAGTCCCTGTTATAAGCTCCCTTGCTGAATATTCACAGGCCTTTATTACTTCAGAAAGTAGGGCTTTGTGCTTCCCAGCATGCTGAGAATGAGAAGGTATAGATATTTTCCAGCTTTGGTTATAAGGCAGACATTTTGTGGTTTTGCTCATCCATCGTCTCACCCTCTCCTGCTTTCTGAGAAATAAGATCATTTGGCCCAGTTGTCTGAAATCTCATGCTAGTGTTTTTGAGGGATTGTCCTGCATTATGATGACAGCACTTTTGTCACCTGAACTGATTCTATCACTTTTACTCAGCATTTGAGAGTAAGAATACAGAAAGCACTCCTCAAAGAGCTGGGCCTCATCCAACATACATGTTGGAAAAGAGGAAAATTAGTTTGCACAAAAACCTCTTTGTTTATAAGGGCAGTGCATAAATGCAGTTTTTAAAGGGCAGGTACTTTACTACATTATTGTCCAGTCTCAGGTGAGAGGGATGAGCTAAGGTAGCCAAAGGGGCGGAGCTGAATGTTCTTTTCAGATGGCACAAGCAATGAAATTAGAAGAGATTTGATACCAGCATCGTGTTGCATGCTGTAAATCTCATTTCTATTACAGATCCAAGCTAGTCAAACACAGAGAGAAATGATAAATAAATCTTGGGAAAATTTCTTGGCTCGGACATCGAACTATGAGGCATTGAAGGTAAGAAACCTAAGCCTGATGGAGCAAAAAATTTACAATCATGATGTTGTTATAATAATTGTGAAGTTCCAAACACATTTCTTAATGAATTGTAAGGATGTTCAAGTAGAAGTGATAGTAAATTTTATATTCACACAGACATAGAAGAAGTAACCATAAGATGTATTGGAAAAGTTATACAATCTTTGATTCTTCTGACTACAACCACAAATTGGGGATCAGCATTGTCACTTGCAGTTGGGGAGTGGGTGTATATATGTGTATTTCTTCTAAAACTGCTGAGACTATGAGTCTGTTCTTACTTTTCTTTATTTTTTCTAATTCTTCATTCTCTTTTTTTAGTACAGCACACATCTTTCAAGATGGGAAATATTTTATGATGAAAGGAGTTTCTTCTAGCAATATTGTCACTTTCCCAAAACAACATAAAAATATTAGGGGACTGGTTTGGCAACCAGACTAAGTTGAAAAATGAATGAAATCGGACTTGAAAGAAAAGCTTTGGCAGAAAAATTTAATTTTTCTTCATTTCCCAAAGGACTTGAAAAGGAGAACAATTTTCTTTCTATGCAAGCATCTTCTTGGCCTGTGGAAAGATGTATGCTAGAATTAGAAATTAAAAAGGGACAGAAGAACTACAGACTCATTAGTTTTATCTGAGTTAAACTGAGAAGCAGTTTTAGGCACATGGGGAGGAAGGAGATTGTTATAGACTGTCATGAATTTACTAAGGGCAAATCATGCCTTGCCAACACAGTTGCCTTCTGTGATAAAATTATTTGTTCTGGAAAAAGAGGAAGGGGATGCTTATTCCCTTGGCTTTAGCAAGGTTTTCAGCATGGTCCTGTGTAGCATTTGTAGTCAAAATGGGAATACATGGAGTAGATTACATACAGGTCAACTGCAAGCTGTGGGAAAAACTGGCTGGATGGGCTCTAAAGGACCATGATCAGATTGAAGTTTAACTAGTGGTCAGTTTTGAGTGATAGTCCTCTGAGTTAATTATAGTGTTGATAATATAGTGTTGATTTAACATTTTCATTAGTGACTTGGATATTGAATCACTATCCATCCTCATCAAGCTTAATGTGTGAATGCCTCATCCCAGGAACTGTTTAAGGCCAGGTTGGATGGGGCTCTGAGCAACCTGGTCTGGTGTCCCTGCCCATGGCAGGGGAGTTGGAACTAGATAAACTTTAAGGTCCTTTCCAACCAAAATCATTCTGTGATTCTGCAGATCTGTGACACTGAACTGGAGGAAGCAATCCATATGCTGGGAGATAGGGTTGCTATTCAGAAGCTGGATGGATGGGCTGACCAAAAGCTCATGAATTTCAGGAAATGAAAATGTGAAGTCATTCACCTGGGATGTATTGAGATTGTGTTGAGATGCCTCAGTAGAGCTGGGTCTGCCTGGAGAGGCGGCTGTGTGGCCTGTGTGGGGTGACAGCTGAGGCAGCAGTGTGCTCTTGTGGCCATGAAGGCTCACAGCACCAAGGGCTGCATTGCACAGAGCACAGCCCCAACAGCAAGCAGGGATTCCCTTCCTACCCTTGCAGTGCCACAGCCATTTATTCTGGCTTTGGGTGTTCAGTACAAAAAAGAGTCAAAAAACAGGGGGAGGGTACTTACAATTAAAGGAAAATAGAATTATAACCGGATTTATTTTTTCACATTGTTTGTATATTTTCACATGAGTGCAAATGACACAATTAATGTAGATTAAAACAATTTTGCCTTTTTTCTGACTATCTTTAGAAAGCAAAAATGCGTCAGAAAACATTAATAGAGGCTTCCAGATCTAAGACAAAGCTTCACAATGGACCAGAACATTCTACTGATATTCCAAAACTCCATACAACAGTAAGTAATCCTTAATAACACTGTTTTATTTTCACAAATAGCTAAGTGGCTGTATACATGCTGCTGTTTACACTTTCTTTAATAACGTTTATGTTGACAAGCTCCAAGTACATAAGAAAGAACCTATATCTTCTGCAAATCACCACTTCCCATTCTGACATAGCCTTAGACAAGCACTTGGCCAGATGAGATTCAGATCTGCAGATTACTCTGAAAAAGTGTGGGCAAGATGGGCCCTCTGCTATGTGACATGTACCTGTCGTGACACAGCCATTCATGATAACCTTGCTGAGGTCAAGACCTCCACCTTTCATTGTTGAGTACATCTGTGCAACCTTTGATACATCCATTGAGGTGTCCTTTATCAGTGCCATGTCCCTGACTGCCTGCAGATACACTACTTGTTGCATCTGCAGAAACCATTTTGTTCTCATTTCTATCAGTTAATTGAAGTGTGAGAAAACAAAAAGCCTTTGTTAAGATCTAATTCACACCTAACAGCATATTTAGATGTTGAGTTTTGACAAAACGTGGGGGAATCCTCAGTCTAGCCAATAAACTGTTTTTGAGCTAACTGTATTATTTCCATGTAAGCATCACAGCTAAGGAGGATTTAAAGGGAATAGTTTCTTTGTTGCTTATAAGTTACTCTTACATGTGAGGAAAAATGAAAAAAAATAAACTTGAGGTGCTGTTTTCAAACTTGTATGAAGGTAAGAGACTTTTAGGAGACTTGAGCCTATTTTGGGCTCTCTGGCATGAATAATAATGTGGCTGCAAATTGAAAAAGAAAAGAGGACGTTCATGTTTGATGTGATGGAAAAGCAAGGAACCTAATAGGAAGCAAGGGGATTGTCTGAGTGCTGGACTAGGATTTTTCCCACATTATCTTAAACTTCAGAAAGATATGGAAGGACACATCTGGGAATGCAAGATGAAGTGGACTGGAACAATTATTTAGGTACTTGCATAAACAATAGTGAGACTGTTAAACAGCAATATTTTGCAGAAAGTATCTGAAAAATTTTGATATAAGCATGAGTAATCTGGAATTTGTTAGTGGAGAGAAATATATTGTCATATTTTATTTTAAAGGCTTGAACCTCAAGCTCTGAATGTTCATATCTTAGAGGGAGAGCAATTAACAAGAAAATACCTTCATGGTTCTACAATCAATATTTCAATAACTGTAGATAAAAACAAGGAGAAGATTAGTCCATTTTGCAGAATAGGTGTATTGAGAAAACAAATGTATCGGCAACATCATATAACATGCCTCAGGTATTTTGCTTAGGGGAATTACAAATGACAGACATGGGTGGAAAATTTTTTAATGCAACAATCTGCCAAACACCCTCAGCAGGGAGAGATGAAGATTAAGCTAAGATGACTATTGCAAACCAGTCAAGGTCAACTAATCAAACGTGAGCTACAGGCATGCAAGGAGTTGTATTTTTGTTTTTTTTTCAGTAGGTCATGATTAGAAGACAGAGCTGTCTTCTAATATACTCAAGGATATTTATTACAAGACCCCCAACCTTTTCAATATAAAGAGTAGTAATGAATCTGGAAAGGGTATGTGTCTTTCAATCTTGGAGATTTCCTGGAGAAGTAGTTCTATGCAATTGCATTTTGAGAGAAAGAGGGCCTGTTCTTTTTTTTTTCTTTCCTTATTTGGAGAAATAAGTAATAATTTATAGTGGAATTCTGAGGTCACAGACTGTGGCTGACATCCTATATGAATCCAAATAACATTGTACAGCAAACTTCTATTGGATAAAAGCTTGATTTTCTTTTTTGCAATTCCTAAATCAGACTCGAAGGCAGAAAGGCAGAGCATGTAAAAGCACCCACTGAAGAAACACTCTCTCCTTTCTTTTGTATTGATGGAAACAAACTGTGAATTTAGTATAAAGGATAGTTTTAGTGGCCCTCAGAAACCTGAGGGCATCTCCACCAACTGAACAATATTTTCAAAAGGCAGTTCATGATTTAACTCTCCTCTCATTTCAAATGCTAGCATGAGAGTTAAGCAATGTATTTATTTTGTATTTCAGGTTGCACCTGGTCGCTGTGTAACTGTGGAAGGGCAACTGTCTAATACAGACCATGCTCATAGAAAGTCCTCTGTTTGTAGAGCCTTCAGAAACAATCAAAAGAGATAAAACATTGGACTCAGCCAAGAAAAAATCGGTACCTGTAGAATAGATGCTGTTCCAAAGAGTGGTATATTAATATGTAGCTACCTGTGTGTAGATACAAGATAAAATCTGTTTTTAATGACTTGAAAAATTGCTTAGAACATCAAAAGAGTAAAATTATATCTTCCCTTAATTATATAATATAGGGATGCTTTATTAATAAAGCCCCCTATACAGTATGGTACAAAGGTATGTTATTTTAGTGACTTTGTGTGCTAATATCCACTGTCAACAGGTCCACTGTTTTAATTTCCATCTCTTCCTGGCACATTCCATACATTGCAGTTTAAACATCTCATTGAGCAGGGTGATAAATCTTCACATAAACACATTTGATTCTTCATTTCCCTGAATACCATACCCACATAGTTTTTGTCCAAGCCCATTTTGTTTCTTGAATTGCCACTTTTAGCATCAGGACTTCTGACATCCAAGTTTTCATCTAAATACTCACTAAGGAGCTTGTTTGTGCCAGCATTTTCTCCCAGCCTGTTGGAGAGGCCTTCTGGAATGTCCTTTTCCATTTGGGTTGCTCACAGCTCTTTAACTGATCTTACTAATCTAATAATTGTTGGGCTCTGATCCCCATTGTCTCCAGAAAGAATTCATCTTCTTCCACCTTTGCACCTCTAGAATGCCTGCACAAACTGGTGAGAGCAGACCTTTGTGTAGATGACTCAATTTCTGAGCTATTTTCTTTTTTAATTTGGTCAATGCCACAATTCACTGTTATACAATAGCACAAGACTCCCTGAGGCTCTTAATTTTAAAACCAGTTGCTGTCTAGTGCTGTGGCATAAATTTCTGTGACATTGCAAGCTTTTATGCTGTGACATACAAACTGGCACTTAGTTTGTCTTTTTTGCCTGTCACCAATATCTTGAGAAAAGCACAAACTTTTGTTTTTTTAACTGCCAGCTTGAAAAAAAGGAAATAAATTTGAGCTAAACATACTCCAACTCACTTTTTTTTACTTCGTGAAAGAGGGATGGGATAGGGTGTGTGTATCTTCAAAATGTTTCTCACACAACAAGACAAACATAGAAATAGTGGCATTAAAATAAAGGCAAAGAGTTTTGTTTCAAAATTGACTACCTAAATTTTATAAAAAGAAGAACCGTAAGAAAGTAATAACATAAAATAAAACATACATATGAAAAGTGATATTTGAAGTTTAGAAAAATCTCTATATATGCATTTTCCAAAAATCAGAAGGATTTTTTTATGGGCAGGTCTGTTACACCCTTGTTGAGTAAGAAAGTCATCACATTGTACAGTAGAAAAGTTATCTAATACTTAGAGAAATTGAATTGAGTTGTGCTAATTTAATTAAACTTTTTATGGTGACCCTTTGCTGACTTATAATTTTTAACTATAGTCTAATTAGTTATTACATTTTCCCAAGACTATCTGTATAAAGTTAGCTTTATTAAACTAGCCTATTTGTATTTCTTGCCTGCCTACAAGAAAGGTTAGCCAAGGTATATAAAGATTCTCTAACTCAAGTCCTGTGTCAAATAGTCTTGCTCAGTTTATGTTTATATTTCTCTGACAGCTCTGCAGCAGCCTTGCTGCTTTATTACTGGTTTAGAGAATGTGTGGTCTATTGTCTTTTTACAATTAAAACCAAATGATACATATTTTACTAGGAGACCAAAGACTGTGATGTTTGGAGGGGTTTTTACTTGCCTTTTTACATACACATATGTGAATGTGTAGGTGACTCATTACAATGGGCAGCAAGGCAAAGGCCCATTAAAAAAAACGTAGAGGACATGTAAGTCCTTCCAATTTCTGAGCAAAAACTACAACAATACACTGTAGCCAAGGTATGGATAAAGAACCAGTAATCAGCTTTGTTTTTGCAAAAACTTTATATCAGTCACAAAGTGAGCCCCATGGCATTCTCCCACAACTGTATTGTTTCTGCTACAGACACCCTGACTGTAAATGAGCAGCTGCAAATGCTCTTGGTAATTAAGCATTAATGTTAATTAATAATGACTGGAGAATGAAGGGGACAGAATTTCCCCAAATAGTTACATTTATCCTTCATAAATCAGTACTAACACAAGCAGCACACAGCACAAACAGCATTTGATTTTGTCAGACAGCCATGAACCATAGTTTGGCTGTTGCAGGGGGGAACATTCAACACCCAAGAAGCTGGGCTTGCCGTCCCTGCTTGTAACCCAGGGGTGCAAAAAGAGGGGGTAGTGGGGGAGGAAAAGATAATCCCATTCACTGTTAATCCCTCATGCTGACATGCCAGGAGCAGTCAGCTGTGGCTTCCCACAGCTCTCATGGATGTACACATAGCATTTCCACCTGGAATTTGTTTCACTGCTGCTGTGACCTGGGGCTCATAATCACCTGCCCCTTTGGCAGACAGCACAGGGTGACCATAGCAATTGATTGTTCAAACATTCTGGAAACAATTATGGTGGATGCTAAGCACTTTTGTGTCTTACAGAAAACTAACTAAAACAGACTTAGTGCCTGAAGAAAGGTAAAGCTTTTAAAACTGCATAGGATACCTTGCTCTGGCATTCAATTAAAAGACCACTAATAGAGGAAACAATCCCTTAAAAATGTTATTATACTTTAACACTTCTGTAGGTGATCAATGTAGGTGAACAAGGGGCATTTTTTAATATTGTTTATGCCAGTTAAAGCTTCTGTTGTAAATGCAATGCAGTACACAGCTTTATCAACTGGATACTGCTGGGGCAGGTTAGATAATTGCTCTCAACCTGCTGCTCATCATAATGTATCAATTCCTGAAGTTGCTGTGTTTGGCTGTGTAATAACTCCATCTGCTCAAAAATGTTATTTCTGCCATAAAGTGATGTTCATGGGTCAAAAAAATCTCTTACTACTTTTGTACCTTCTCCAGAATACTGTAGGAGATATATTTTAGAAGATGCAGTTCAATATTGTATTTACCTAAATGAACATTTACAAATCTGTGAGACTTGTTGGATATTTTACAAACTGTATATGAGCTAGGCATTATGTGAGATGGATTTCTTGTTCCTTATGAAGGTTTATATGCTTTTACAGCATGAGTACTATTTCCTAAAATAATTAAAACCACCTGTAATCTCATAAAAGTCTAAAACACAACAGGGACTGAACAAGCTGCATTGCACAAGGCGTAAAGCAGAGAACAGTCAGCATTTCTCAGGGTTTTTTATGCTCAGAAGAATTGGATTTAGGAGGCAGTTAACCTCCTTGAATTATTTTATCCATGCTCAATGGTTTACACTGGGAGCAGCAGTTGAATCAGCCTGTCCCTCTTTTGAACCAGTTGGTGCACAGGTCCCATCTCAGCTGCAGTGATAGGGATGGGCTGCATCACCTTATTTGCAGTCTTGTGTAAAGCATGTCACATACTAGTGGCATCAAAGAACATATTAATAGGCAAGAAAGCTACTGCTATTCAGACCTTGCTGCTTAGAAAAATACTTTAATTAATCCATAGCTTAGACTAAGCAATGATAAAATACAAAGTCTAGACTGCACAGGACATTATTACAATGAGCATAATCCTTCCCTTTAGCTTAATGTCTCACTTCCTTCTTTTTTCTTTTTTTTTTCAGTTCTTAAGGTTAATTGTATGTGCAAGACAATTTATAAAATAAATTTGTTCACATTTTCTCAGTTCTGTATAATGTATAAAAATATTTTGGGTTTCCATCAAAATTAACTTTTAAAAAGAGAATTACTGGAAAATACATGACTCTACAAAAATATGACACATCCAGACTTTAAAGTTTATGTGGGAAAACAAATGTGTTGACTCAGAACACATTCACACATGGAGGGAGGAAAAGGCAAGCTTAGTAGACTGCAAGACAGGAAAGCAAAAGGGACAGTGTGGGGGTTCATGTACTTATCAGTTTAGGAGTGATTAAGTACTTGATACAAAAATAAAAGAGAAAAAAAAAGGGTTGAACCATGCCGAAGGATTTGTCCAAACATCTACAATACACATTGTCATTTTATGCTCCTTCATTTTGATGTTGCCTTGTTTAAGTGTCTTCATTTTCTCCCCTTTTGGCCTAAAGTGGATTGGTGAAAGCAGACCCTGCAAGATTATGAAAGACAGGTAGTTATTGTCCAAGCAATATATTAGAAATGCTATGATTAAATGTTCTTCATGTTCATTCCAAGAACCTGAATCATCTGACAGGGTACATCAGAAAAAAGCCTGTTACTGAGGAGGAATGAGGTCAACAGATCTAGGAGTGATTAATAAGATGTAAAGTCACCTACATGATCTCAGTTCAGACTCAAACCCGATCATGATGACCAGAACCTGTCACTGTTTGGTGATCACAGTGACCATGACATCACATTATATGTCAGTAGTTTTACTGGGAAAAATAGGGCTCAAACTGTCAGGGATTTGAGCTTCCCTTCTGCAGAACAATGATTTCCCAAAGCTGAGACTGAGCTCCTAATACCAGGAAACTTTCAGTATTGTAATTACTTATCCATGTATTCTCATTTATATGCACACAGTGATAATCAGAGAATGCAGCATCCATTTCCACACACTTCCACATGCATACCCAGTGTTTTTTACACTTTGTTAAAGATAGAGATGTGATACTCTTAACTACCAGTATCTCGTGTATTTTGAAAGTAGCTACCATTGAAAGATGCAAACACTTTTGACAAGTAAAGACAGAAAATTAGAAATTAGTATATTGAGTTGTCTAAGCAATGAAGGGTGAGGATGGAGCATTGGTTCAGTTTAATATTAGTACCATATCCTATAGCTATAGTTACCTCCTAAGGTTCTGTGTGAGTACGTGGAAGAATATTTGGGAGATGTTAATTGTCTTCTGCCCATTCCATGGGATCTTGAGAGCACACAGTCTACATACATATCCCAGAAGTTCTGGGCTAAATCATTGAAGAGATCATTGTGCTTGGGCTTAGGGGATTCCTTTAGGAACATCATGAAGTCCCAGAGAGCAATGACTGTATCTGCTACCTTGAGTTTCTTCATTTCCACCAGCCCATGGGACGATACCTCCCAGCACTGATGGTCAATCTCACGCAGGCTTGGAGGGGTTTCTTTTTGATACTCTAGATTGGCATAAACCAAATTCACTAATAACATACAGCCCAGCTGAAGATACCACCATCGTTTCCATACAAATTCCATACTTGAAGAAGATACCTGAAAATAAGGGAATAAAATCACAGTGATTCTGACATTATATAGTTCATTGTCACATAACTCTCATGGGTACCCCAAGAGATCATTTATAAGAGATCATTTTATTCAGAAAAATACTTTTTTTCCAAACCGTGGAATAAATACCAGTCTAACCCTAATGCTGGAAGCTAGGTTTGCACCTAGAAATTGGTAATGCTATTTAGAATATGAAAACCCAAAGCAAAAAGTTTGAAGTGACCATAGCCAATGTCAGAACTGCTCCTTGAGACCAGCACTTCTTCCCTTAGCTTCCTGTGCTTGGATTGTCAGTAAAATCAGTTAATATCAGATGCTTAAAGAGTCCTAGTGGTATGCTATTTTAAGTTACTGCAAACAAATAACAATTGAAAACAGCTAGTCTTTCATGAAAAGTCTGACTCAGAAAGATGGTAAGGAATGGTAAGTCAGACTGTACAGTGTACTGGGTGAGTGTAGGCATGCTATGAACTCATTCAGCAGCTGTTGCTTCCAAGAATGGAAGAGGGAAAATTCCTTTTTGGCTTATATTAGAAAATTAAGTAAGATTTTGGCATTATTTGGCATTATTATTTCTAGTATATATGGAAAACAGAGAAAGTATCTGGAGAATTGGAGATGGAAAGAGCAATAAAACAGGAGGCATAATAAGAACTTCAAATGCTACAGAGTATGTATTCTTTACTATACAGAGATTCCCCCTGGGAAAAATGCAGTCTCTTCCTATGATGTGTATTACAAATCCTTGAATCAAGTTTAGACAGAACAGCACTGAAACACCTGATTTTTTTTTTTTAATCAGTCCTTTCTATCAAGATAAAGTGCAGAGGAACAGGAGGATAAACATAAAGAGAAAACAAATCAAACAAAAATGACAAGCATAGGAAGAAGTCTAAAGAGAAAGAAGTCAGTCAAAACTTTCAGACAGTGCCCCTTATTTTGGTATCCTGAATCAATTCCCTTTTAAGTAGTTGGTGCCATGCTTATTCTCACAGTTTCCAATTTGGAGTGTAAAATACAATTATGAAAATGATGTGAGGTTTTGTACAGAAAAAAGGCAACATTTTGGGCAGCTGTGCAAATTTTACTAGGAATTTGGCCAGAATTGCAAGTGTGCTCTTCCACTCAAAATATCTGTGGGCACCATCAATATTAAAAGTTAGTCTGTGATCTCTTCAAAGTGCTAACACACTGACATCCTTTCTGCAATTCCTAGTGATGCAATTAAAGAGAGAATAATCCATAGATCATACAACATTTATGTGGAATGTCTGTAAGAATACAGAGTTGGGGTGACACCATGGAGTTCACAGTCACACCAAACTGGGTCAGGAACCAGGACAGCTTGAAATAGGCCTTTTTGCTGTGGCCTCAGAGTTCTGGGATGATTTATAGTTTGAATGTGCAATCACACTGCTGCAGCCACCTGAGGTCCCTAATCATGTATTTCTTTACTTCAGCTTCAGAACCCAAGGAACTGAGGCAGACAGATACCCTCCAACCTAGCTCCTTCCTAAAAGCCCGGGTCAGCTCCATTTCAGCAGGCAGCAGGATTACCTGCCTCAGCATCCTGAGAGCTTATCAGCATGCATTAGTTTTCTTCTTTGGGTTCTTAGAAAACTGGTTCCAGCAAACAAATAGGGATGGAAATGCTTCTTTTCTCATTTCCACTTCACTAGGCACCAGTGTTCAGAGGAAGGACACATTGGCAATTTCCTACAAAGTAGGAAAACGGCAGCCAGGAAACAACCAACATTTTGAGTTGTTCTGATTTCATGTTTTAATCCAGCTAAAAACTGAAATGCTAAAGGCCCATTTGAACAGCACAAACAGGAGCAGAGACCACAACAAACCTCAGAGACTCTAAACTAGTAACTCCCACGATTCAGTACAAGAGAGAGGAATTTCACAAAGGCAGTAACTAAAGAGCCACAGCAGAAGTTGTACTTACAGTATTTGAGGGAGGAGATGGAAAACAGTAGCCTTGAAAAAGAGAAGTCAGCCACTTGGAGATAAAGAAAGGCACTCATGAGAGGGCTGCAAGTCCCTGGCAGCTGCTGGATGCTCCGAGGATGCCGAGGTTACAGTGCACAGGGACGACTGTGCCACTGGCAAAGCAGCAGCAGCAGCAGCAGCAGCTGAACTCGGGTCGGGGGAAGGGTGGAGGGAGCTGTGGCAGCCCCACCTCTCTCTGCAGCAGCGCCCAGTGTCAGCCCAGCCTGGGCTGGGGCATCACCTGGAGACACTGCCTTCGGGGTGGGGGTGAGCCAGGGGGAGGGACACAGGGCTCTCAGAGGGAGGAAAACATAGTGGATAGCAAATCCTAATCAGGAACATGAACACTCTCATGTCATAAACTGCCATTCATAAACGTAGGTTTCCATGCATGTTCCTGTTTGCCCACCAGAACATGCAGGGACAATGTTAAAAGTAATGAAAAAGAACAAATACATGGTAAAATTTGGTCTGTTAATGTTTCACAACATGATTTGGTGGAGTTCAGCATGACAGGAACAGTCAGATAGTTTTTTACAAGTAAAAATTTCGTAAGTTCTGTCAAAAATCAAAATATACAATGCTTAAGCACAAATACAAATCTACTCTGAAATGACAGTGTTCACAATAATTTTGTATCCTCTGGAAGCTTTACCAACTAAGCCATGTCAACACAGTTTCAAAATCTTGCTTCAAAAAGTATGGCATGTTTGAAACTACACAATTAAATAGAAGGAAATATCTGCAAGACAGGAATATAGTTAGCTTACTTCTGAACTCGTATCACTGAAAGGAGCTAAAACTCTATTTAGATGTAATTATTCCTTGAAATTCTAAGGCAGTGTTCATAAAAAAGAAATTAAAGCATTCGAAAGACTTCACAAGGAACCTCTCTTTAAGCAAGCTCTCTTGTATCACTAATAAAAAACAGCATTCAGTAACTTTTCAAGTTAAGAAAATTTTCCCTTTTTGTTTGCTTTATGCACTATCAAATTTATTAGTGTTGTCAATGTCACAGTGAAACAGCCAAAATTTCAAAGGCATTTAAAGGCATCTAAAGAGGTGAGCAGTTCCACAGCTGCTTGGCTGCTTCAATCCCTTCTCATTTCATTTCTGCTTAAAACATCTAGATGTAGCAGCACAGGCTACTGGTGCAAACACAGTGATTTTCCTTCTACTCCAACAGCCACTGAAGGCAGCTTTTCATCATATTTCTTCATCCTACAAATTCATTTTTATCACTCTTCTCTTGCTTTTCCTTTTTCTAGTTAAATCCACCATTTCTAGTCTTAAAACTTGCAGAACACACCTATAGAAATCAAAATGCTGAGGAATAGATTTTTGTTGGGAAAATCTTTTCAAATAAAAATGCTTCTTTTAAAAATGTCACCTCGTCAACAATGTTCTCTTAGGAATCTACATGAAGATTCTCTGATAATATCTAAAAAAATCACATCTCTATGTGAAAAAGGTTCTGAAGGCTGACTTCTGTATTTTATTTTCCTTTCTGATGTTATCCACTTTGTCAGTCATGCACTGAGGGATCATCACCTGTGGGGGAATGCCACATGGAACAAGGATGAACCCATGAATTCAAGTCAGTGGAGATCAAAATTATTGGAAACTAATAATCCTGTGAAATGTTACATGAAATGTGTAGAATGGAAGCATCATGAAGACAGTCACTGATCATGTTTGTTAAGTTAGTCACTTAAATTTCTATTTCAGAACAAGAAAAGTCAAGGAAAGCCAAGAAAAACCAGGCTGTGACCACCTTTGAAATATCTAACATATCTGAAAGCTACAAAAAAGCTTGGGCTGAAGGGGAAATCTTTAAAGCAGAGAACCTATCCATGTACATTAGGAAGGTTTTTTTGAGATAATGACTAAATGTAAATGTGATTTAGAGAAAAATTGTGTTGTGTTCTTAATTCTGCAGGGCTTCCAAAAGAATTCCAAAGCTGCAGCATACAGCATACAGTATACATATAAACACAAGGACTCCAGCACAGCTGCTTGACACTGAGTTTTATTAGATGGCTCATAGTAAAAGTATCTACTTCTGTGATATTTAATTTTTTAGTTGATAGGTTTAATCTGGGCAAAATAAAATGTTTCCCTCAAAATTCTTCCAGCAGTGATACCTTTCCATGGCAGGTGTGTTAAACTTTTGTACTTCTATTTATTCCTTCTATTATGACAGCTGAGGTGCTTCCATCTAGTGGGATTTTATGGTACTGAAGAGTGTACCCTTGCTGTTGGGTAAATCTCTTTATCTTTTCCCATAAAACTGTAAAATTAATACATCAATATTTTACAATATTTGGACCTTGGGTATGTTGGTGAAGTTATTTCTCTCGATTAGAAAGACCATTATGCAAACTTACCAGCTGTGTGCACGTTCAGAAAGGCAAGGAAAGAAAAACTGACTTTCATTTTTTGATTATTTCAATTCTATGTTAAATAAAGCTGTATTGCAAAAATATTTATGCTTATTTTCTACATATTTCCATCCAAGTTAGTTGTTTTCTAGACTGAGAAAAAGTCTGAGACTGACTGACTTGCATCACATAAAGCAAATTTCAAAAATCTGCTGGTGGAAGTTTTAAAATTGTTGGGGGAAGAGATTTTATGGCTTCTTCTTGTTAGGTCTGATGACAGTACACTACTTAGTAATTTATACCAAGAGAGAAAAGAAACAGAGGGATAAAACTGTGATTTGAGGTGGCTGTACCCTTGTGATTTTCAAGCAATCATATACAAATACGTGAAGTACACAGTTCTGAAGCATTGCTTATCATGTAACTCAGAATATGCATTGACTATATAAGTCAGTTTGGAAAGCTTTAAAATGCTGCCAGCCTTTTGTGACTGAATTATATATATATATATCTGTGACATAGGCACACTTGTTCGTAAACAGGATTGATTCACTGAGGATAAAGAATTGAGTCACCCTCTGCATCACTGATTAGCAGCTTCTAAAGTAAAAAATGACAGAGTGATGTTCTGCCATCAGGCTTGACAATGAAGTGCTCACAGCCCTGTTACTGAGAATCAAGTATGACATACCCAGTGCAAGCAGGAGAGAAAGGTGATAGAATCAGTCCTGCCCTGGCAAAGAGAGTCTCTTCAGGAGACCAGATACATTTTTGAAGTCAGGTATTTGGACAATGAAACATCTAAATATCCTCAAACTTCAGAGTGTTAAATGATTCTGTTTCAGTAATTCTTAGCATCATGTATGTGTGATGAGCCACTTAATGTTTTTAAAGGATCCAGAAAATGCACAATGCCACATTTCAAATGAAATGTTGCTTAATTCCCTGCTGGCATGAGCTTGTTGGCATAAACTTGCACTCTGTTGAAACAAATCTAGTGTTATGTCAATAAGTTCAACACCTTTAACTCATAACATATAGGAGACCAGCTTTTCTCTATTTCTGTTTTTTGAGGTCAAGTTGTGGACTGATTAAATGACATCAATTAACACTGGTTCGTAGCTCTGCTGGCACCTCTGGGCCAGTCCCCACATTAACACATTAACACATTAACCTTCTGCTGGACGTTAAGCAAGTGCAGCACACTGAATTTAAGGCTCTGCTAAGTGGACCAATTTCAGACCAGGCTGCTCTTAACAGTTGTAAGGACTAAATTCAAACACTGTGTACCACAAAAGCATAACACAGCACAAAACCATGGTGTAATTTGATACATACTTGTACTGGTATCCAAGGAGGGCTCTGGGCCTGTGACTTGATCCTTGAAGAACTATCTACAACTTACTTGTGCTTTTTTCATCTCACTTAAAAGTTCTTTTGCTTACTTCCTTCTTTCTGTTCTTTTCTATAGTATGCTGACATTCATATGCTTTACTGAAGGCACAGTAACACAATCTAACTGTTGCATTCATAAGGACTTCTGAACCTTGCCTACTATTCAAAAAAAACTGACAAGTCCTTCCCATATTATTAATCACAAATCTGGACAAAATGTTCTGCTGTTTGTACTATGAATTGGCATGGTAACACAGAACAGGAAGATCCTCCTGAATGACAGGGACTTGTTCCCTGCCACTACAAAAAACCCTCTGTTGTACAATCACCTCATACATTTATCAAGTGCCATATTAAAAATAGAAATATTTTTGTTCCCACTAATTCCATGAAAAAGCAGTTTCATTAGTCAATTGTAGTAATGACTAGAAACATGATTCTGGTTTCCTGATATATTTATTACTGAATAGTACATACCTGTTTGTTCTTGTGTCTTTCCCCTTCATTTAAATGGTTTTCATCCTTCATGTTTATTTTCCTGATATATTAATACACAGCACTTATGTCTCCTTTCTGGTTTTGTTTTATTGCAGTAAACAAGCTGAGCCATTCTAAGATCTGTTCTTTTGAAAGGCTCTCAAGGTCTCTGATGATGAACCCAGCTTCCCTCTAGTCCTCTCTTAGTTCAACATTAGCTCAGCTACCGAACAACTGATTAGGTTTTCACAGTAACCCAAAAGAGATTTTACCAGGGCCTTACACAATGACCTTAATACCTCCCTACATTAAATGAAATCCATCTCCTGAGATTCTTGTGGTGCTTTAATCCCAGCTAGCAACTAAGCACCATGCAGCTGCTCCCTCACTCCCTCATGAGCAGGATGGGGGAAAGAATTGGAAGTGTAAAAGTGGGTTGAGATGCAGAAACTTTAATAGGGAAAACAAAAGCCATGCAGCAAACAAAGCAAAACAAGGAATCATTCACAAATTCCCATGGGCAGGCTGGTGTTCAGCCATCTGCAGAAAAGCAGGGCCCTGTGACACCTAACGGTGATGTGGGAAGACAAAAACCATGACTTTGAGCTGTTCTCCTCCCTTCCTTCTTCTTTCCCTGGCCTTTTTTACTGATCATGCTGCCACATGGTATGGGATATGCTTTGGTCAGCTGGGGCCAGCTGTCCTGGCTGTGTCCCTTCCCAGTTTCCCAGGAACTCACAGCCCACTCACTGGTAGAGTGGGGTGAGGAGCAGAAAAGGCCTTGGCTCCATGCAAGCCCTGCTAGCAATAAAATTCCCTGCATTATCAACACTCTTCTTAGCACAAATCCAAACCACAGCCCAATTCAAGTCACTGTGAAAAAAATCAACTCTATCCCAACCAAAAGTAGCACGTTTCTGAACTTACAGTGATTCCTAAGTATATCTCATTTCCAAGTTTCATGAGCATGCTCTTACTGATTTTTTCAGGATTACTACAAAAAATATCAAATAAGACCATCCTAAAACAAATCCTTTAAGCCTGACACCTTTCTTTTCAACCTTCTTTGTGGCTATCTCATTTTTTCAGTTTCTCTCCTAACCCAAATATGCTCATTCCTTCCCAGATGATACCATGTCAAATGTTTTGGGGAATTAATACAGCAAATTTGAATTTTTTCAAAGCTTTGTAGTGAGACTGAGACCAGATTTTAGGGTCTGTGGTTGGCCAGGTCACTTTTCTTCTTTTCAAAGATAAGCAATTACAGCCCAGGTTCAGCTGACCTAACTTCAAAGACTTGGAGAGGGAGAGATGAAGATCACAGGGAGCTGTTCATGACGTGGTTTGACCTCTGGCGACATCTGAGTATGGAAGAGGAGTCTCAGCCTGCAAGCCCTCAGTTAAATGCCTCAAGACCAGGCCCACATTTGCTACTTTCCAGTCATAACATTCTTAACTGATCAGTTCAAAACACTTCCCAGTAGATTTCACATATTACCTGCTTCAAAACATAGTCATATTGTCTAAGAAATATTTACCTACAAAATAAAAGCTTATGAAAGAACTCAGGGGTGATTTTTCTCCTCTGCTCTGCTCTCATGAGATTCCACCTGGAACACTGTGTGCAGTTCTGGTACCCCCAACACAACAAAGACATTGAAGTGTTGAAGCAAGCCCAGAGGAGGCCATGAAGTTGCTAAGGGGACTGGATGATCTCTCCTCTGAAGACAGGCCAGGAAAATTTGAGCTGTTTGGCCTGGCAAAGATTGTGTTGAGACTTCAGAGTAACCTTCAAGTATGTGGAGTGGCCATACAGGGAAGCTGCAGAGGGACTTATCCGTAGTGATAGTACAGAGGGACTTACAAGGGGCAATAGGTGGTAACGAAAAGAGGGAATATTTAGGTTAGATACACAGAAAATGTCCTTTACTGTGAGGGTGGTGAGGCACTGCACAGGTTGCCCAGAGAAGCTGTGGATGCCCCATCCCTGGAAGAATTCAAGGCAAGGTTGACAAGAGCTTTGGAGCAACCTGGTCTAGGGGAAGGTGTCCCTGCTCATGACAGGGGGATTGGAACTGGATGATCTTTAAGGTCCCTTCCAATACAAACCACTCTATGATTTTGTCACCACTTTTACTCTTCACACCTTACTGATGCCACAATTTATGAAATAATTTCTTATTCATGACCATTTAAAAACCACAAAGTACTTTAAACCTTATTAAAGCCATGTATTTTTAACTGTCATACTTATCCTGAAAATTAGCATAATTTAAAGATCAGGACTCCGTTTCTTAAGGGAGGGCACACCAGCAATATGACCAACAGCTTTTAAAGGGTCCAGCTGCATGGGGACAGCCAGCAGCAGATGCTCTCTCGAGCCAGCACACAGGTTCCAAGGAGAACACGCTGCTGGAGAGCGAGCACTGCTGTTAACCACAACCTGGCAGCTCCTGCAGCTGGAGCTCTCCTCTCAGGCATTCCTGTTGCTGCCAATTTAGGGACTCTCTAAACACAGACAAAGCCAGGTTTCTAAACCTCTCCTTTCCAACCTCTCCTTTCCCCTGTGCAGGGTGCGAGGTGGAAGTTTCCCACAAATCAAGAGTACCAATTCTCAAAACTTTACACTATATATATATACATTTTACCAAGCAAAGTCACAGTTCATTGGCTACAAGTTATCTAGTAATTTATTAGTATCCTATCTTCTTTTGCTTAAATTGTTATTTCCTTTCCTATACTATTTAGTCCACATGCTCAGTCTTCTTTTCATTTGGTGTACTGGTGGTCGCCACCTCCCACTGCGGGATTCTAAAGCCCATGAGCTGGCACCAATCCCTTGCATTAAAAAGGGTACGGTGACCTGTGGCGCCAGCCAAGGGACAAAAGACACAGCAGATGACAAGAGATGGCCAGTGACATAGCCGGAGCCAACTCAACAGGAACGTGCAATAAACGCCCAGGTGTTCCTTTGCCCAGGGTCCCTCCTTTGAGGTTATGAGGCCTGTTTCACTGGTGAGGCAGGACCCGTTCTCATCCTCGGTAACTCTCCGGACGATTTGTTAACTCCCTCTGGCGCTGCGGGTCTCGGCGTCGCTGCCGCCCTTCGGCCCGAGGCGCGGGCCCAGCCGTGCCAGGCAGCGGGGCCAGCCCCGCCGCGCCGGGGCTGGGAGGAGCCGCCGGCCCCGCAGCTGCAGCTGCAGCGGCGCGGGGAGCCCAGGGCTGGGCCTGGCCGCGCCTGCGCGCCTGCAGGGCCGGAGCGGGGCCGGATCTGCGCTGCCACCGTGCGGCACCCGGAGCCCGCCCGCCCTCCTGCCCCGTGCCCTCTGCACAGCCACGGGCCCGGGCGGCCGCTGCTCCCGCCATGGTGCGGTGCGGCGCGGCGGTGCTGCGGAAGGTCAGTGCGGCCGGCCCGGGGAGCGGTGGGGACGGTGCCGCAGGCGGCGCTCGGGTGGCGGGGAGGACTGGCGGGGAGCCGCGGTCCCGCTTGCGGGGCCTCTCCGGGAGTTCCCGTGTGCCGGTGGCGCGGACCGGTCCCGTCCCGCCCCGCCCGTGCTGCCCGCAGCGCCCGGCGCCCTCAGGGCCCGTGGCGATGTCCCGCCCTGGCGGCACACGCGGGACTCCGCCGGCCCGGCCCGGGGCCCTGCGCGCCGTGAGGTGTCGCTGCCGGAGAAGCTATGCCAAACCTTGATTAAAAACTATACGCTCTGCTTTCTGAAGTTTCATCTATTGCCATGAAAGATCAGTCCAAGCGGTTTTACGCACGATTCTGTGAAATATAAAGAGAAGGTAATTAACTGGTGTTGAAACTGTTGTTTTATTAGTACAGCAACTTCATAGACGATTTGCGGGTCTATGTGAGAGGAGGAACCGGTGGAATGGGTTATCCTAACCTGGGAGGGGAAGGAGGAAGAGGTGGTGATGTCTGGTTCGTCGCCCGAGAAAGGACTACCTTAAAGAGCATTAGGGAGAAATATCCCCAGAAGCGATTTGTAGCTGGAACAGGAGCCAACAGCAGGTAAGAATCTATTTAATGAAAGTTGTTATTTACGTCTTTTCCAGAAAGCAAAATGTCAGCCTAAAGTACTAAGCCTGATTTCATTTCTCCAAGCGTTAAAGCTCTAAAAGGTGAAAAAGGAAAAGATTGTGAAGTTCATGTGCCTTTGGGAATTTCAGTTCTTGATGATGATGGCAAGCAGATTGGTAAGAACCTTTGCTTTGTTTTAAGGTACCTAATGTTTGTCACATTTGTTGATAACATCTAGTGAATTTCTAATACTAGGATGTTTTAAGGTTACACGTTTTCCAAAATATGTCTGTGTTTTTTCTGTTTGGCCAAAGAATTGACAAATACATTGTAAAAATTGTTGGAAAAGCAGGGACCCCTTCCAGAAATTAGCAGTAGTTGATTTGTATCACTACATACAAGTCCTTTGCTGTTGGAAACAAGTATTAAAGGCTGGAAGCCATACTGATCCTCCACAGAACCATTCGTGACCTCACATAACTTATGTCTCCATAAACCCAAGTAAGTGTCCCTATATCTTTACTGAATTATGAAAATGCTCAAAAGACAAAGATCCTTGCTGAATTTTAGATTACTTAAAATGCATATCTGTTTTTTACACACCAGGAAGATCTCTTTCAATAATCTTGGAATAGCTCTCAATGGTGCCTTTGCAGTTTCTCAGAGTTTTTTCTTTTCAGACTGTTTAGAATTAAAACTAAACTCCCAAATTGCCCTGGTTTGGATGTTTTACTACATTGGATGTATTGCAAGATTTGTTTATGATGCAGGCATATCATGGGGCTAAAGATATTCAAGTGTTGTTCTTTTTATTTTTTTTAAATTATTTTAACCCTAAGGGAGATATCATAGTCTGCATCTTAATGGAAAAATATAAACCATCTGAAGGGAGCCACATCTCTATCAATGCATATTTTTCCTTGCATTCTTGAATTCAAATATTGGAAGGTTCAGAAAACCCTCCAAGTATCTTGGCCATACTTGGCCTGCCTGCAGTTTTCTTGAGGTGACTGATTGTATAACAGAGAAGAATACTGGGGTGTGATGACTTTAATTTGTTGCCAAACAAGGAAAAAGTCACTATCACCTTGAGGGCACAGTTCTTGCAAGGAAGCGTACACAAAATTGTCTTATAACTGGAGACATTTAAATGGAAAATCACAAGTGAGCTACTGCAAGGGATTGTGTTTTTTCACTAATAAATTTATTTTCAGGAGAGCTTAATGCAGCAGGAGAGAGATTCTTAGCAGCTCGTGGAGGTCTTGGAGGCTCTTTGGCTACAAACTTTCTGCCTTGCAAAGGTCAGAGGAGAACGGTTCACCTTGATTTGAAACTTATAGCAGATGTTGGCTTAGTTGGGTAAGTACAGTAGTTTGAAAACTAATATTAGAAAACAAAGTAGTACATTTCAAATTTGATTTCAAAGAAATTTGGGTGTTTGGATGATGAGTGTTAATTGTGCATTTGCATTGTCACCTAAGTTATTTGCAGTTTGAAAAATCAGATTGAGTTTAAAGCTATTAAAATTAATTTTAACTCTTGAAAGTGTTCATTATGTTTTGATGAGTGAAGGGCTTCATGAATCAGGATAATACATAATTAGTAATATAATTGTATTTAGCAGTTGCAGTGATGGCCACAATATTATTAGCACAATATTTATTAAGTAGGTAGGAGGTGCAAAACAGAGCCAAGAACACTGCATATTGCATGTTTAACTTCATGGCACTGGCCCAAGTAGATCCTTTCAGTAGCAATTCTGAAGACAATGCCAAAGGCTATGTTTCCTACTCTCCCAAAAAACCAGCTTGTAATGTTGGAAGGAAGGAATTACAAACTAGAACAGTAGGACTTACATATCGATGTTGCTCTTTTATAACAATACAGATAAATATATTTTTATTTGGAGAAAGCTTTCAACAGCCTACACTTGTAGTGTAGTACAACTATTGTTCTATTCAGCATCTGCTAACATAAATCAGCCCTGTGGTCCTTATTAATAAAAAAAACATAGGAAACATGAAATGATGAGTTTGAGGTGAAAATAGTCTAGTTGGTATATACCAATAAAATATGGAAACTTGAAGACAGCATGGATAAAAAATGGAAATTTGAAGACAGGTTGATACACTATATTTTTCTTTATTTGTTGTTAGGAATAATTTTGACAGTGTAAAATTTCTCTAAAGTTATACAATTTTCAGTTGGTCTTCAGTAATTACATGACAGAATTTTTTTCTTGTTTTGATCACTGTGAAAGTACAGGAGTTTTATGATACTGATGCTTCTTTAATCTTGTATTTCAGCTGACAGTTTTCCTTCAAAATGGACACAAAAATCATTATCAGTCAATTAGAGAAGCATATAATTTTCTTATTGAGAGTATGAATCAGCCTCCAATGGTTGTGGTTGTACTTTGATCTCTTTTTGTTTGCTATTTTTGCCTTTTTTGTGAGTGGTTTGCTATTAGATCAAGTAAAAAAAAAAACCTATGTATACTTGAGAAAGGCCCATCAAATTTGGGTACAGGTTGTGATGTGTTAGTCTAGGTTGCAATTTAAACTTCAAAGAACATAATCTACTTCAGTGGAAACAAAGTGCTTTCATGAGTACATGACCAGAGTAACCTTGTGGAATGTCTTTAAGGCACCTTTCAACATCAGAGTGTATGAAAACTACACTCCATAGTTTCCCTATTTATAACAAGAGCCATTAGGTTGCTTTCATTTTTTTAAGAAAGATTTATGTACAGTCCCTTTATATAGGCCTACAATATAATACCAGCCTTGTTAACAGGCCATGGTTCTCCATGCATTCAAGTAGAGACAGTTTGGTTTTCTGTGGGACACCTGCCTTTGTATCTTGTGACTGTGTTGAGTTCCCTGTAGACAGAGTTGTCTTGGATCATTCTGACATGAATATTTGTGAATTTGGAATAAAGTCTTGTGTGGAGTTTCTGAATGGAGTATGTGCTAAGAATAAGAACTGTAGTCTATCCTTGGGTGTCAGGATTAACTTCAAGTGTCACGTGCATCAAAGCTATTGTGCCTTTTCCAGCTCAGGTTAATCTTTAAAACAAGTGGGTGTTACAATTTCAGTCTTAACTTAGGTTTTCATTTCAGTGGGTGTATTCTGTGAAGAAGCTTTTGTAAAAGCTGGTGTATCCCTTAAGGAACACTTGTTGTAGGATGCAGGTATAGCTATCCCTTGTAAAGTGAAGATGTTATAACAGACAGGTGTGCACAGACCAGCTCCTAGGTGTTCTCTTAGGTTTACTTGGTAGCAGAATAGGTAGGTTGGGACTAATTTCAGGATCCCTCATACAACTGCCTTAAAACCACTCTCTCTGAGTTCACATTTGTTTTGCTCTGTTAGCTAAACTCTAGCATAGGTATCATTGGTACTAAAAGTGTAGACTTCATAAACTCTGATGTGTATGCTGAGAGACTGTAAATTCAACTGGTAAGATATATTTGCATGACAGCTTTTTAGAATGGAAGCATAATTTACAAAATTAGCTGTAGCATGTTAAGAGTGAATCCAAGTGTACCTGGATGGTAATGCTGTATTTCTGTCTGACTTTGAAAGATTTCCCTTAAATATATTACACATGTATTTACATAACTCTCCTGCCTGCATCCTTGGAAGCATCGTTAGATATAGAAAAATTATTCAGATTTGATGTCAAAAAGTAAATCATAGTGATCTGGGGCTTGTTTGTTTTATATTAAAAAAAATAGTCTGAGTAAATGGGTGCAAGAATGAGTTGATAGCATCAAAGAGCATGTTTGGAAATAAATACACAGGAATCATATAGTGTTGCAGACAACTTTGATGAAAAATCCTTTCCTTAGGATTTTTCCTCCTGAGAAGCTGAGAGGCCTCAGGAACAAAATGTAAACAATGATTGTCTGCTGCTGTGGGATGCAACAGGTGGATCTGTAATTGGTCTCATAGAGCTGTTTCTAGTTAATGGCCAATCACAGTCAGCTGGCTTGGACTCTGTCCAAGACAGAAGCTTTTGTTATCTCTGATGAAACCTTTTCTTCTATTCTTTTAGTATAGTTTTAATGTAATATATATCATAAAATAATAAATCATGGATTCTGAAACATGCAGTCAACATTCTCGTCTCTTCCCTCATCCAAGAACCCCTGTGAACACCATCACAATACAGGTGTTTGTTCAGTGTATTAATCCTGACTTTCCTTCTAGGTTTCCAAATGCAGGAAAGTCATCCTTGTTAAGCAAGATTTCTCATGCCAAACCTGAGATTGCAAATTATGCATGTAAGTTCATACTCTTATTTTTAGAGCAGTAATATTTCCTGAGAAAGAAAATAAGTCTTTTTGCTAACTTGCTTATAGTAAAGGTTTATAATAAAGAATAGGGTAGCAATGTTGCCTGGCTTTTTAATTATAAGAAATACTTTAAGGAGATACTTGCTGCCTCAGTGTCCAGTTCCTTTACCCACCTCAGTTTTTCATGTATACACCCCCATAACGCTTCAACCTGTTAATGCAGGGTCTATTTAACATTTATTTTTGTCTCAGCCCCTTGTATTGCAACTGAGATTCTCTGTGGTGTGCAATATCCTCAGTCTACAGAATACATACTGTCAAGTTCCTTTGCCTAAACATCTTATATGCTTTAGAACTTACTGTCACTTGCAACAGAGAAGATTTTGGGGTTTTAATCTGTCCACTGAAAAATAGAAAATTTTTGTTTTTCTATCAGTAAGTTCAAATTAGTTATCTGAACTTCTTTAATTAAAAAGTAAGAGTGCAAGTACCAGTAATTACTACTGACCTTTTTGCACCATTCCCAATCCTCTACAGCCTTTTCTCAGTTTGAAGAGTCATATCTCACTTTATCTTTCATTGTTTTATCCCTGTTTGGAAGCTAATCCATAGTCTAGGTAATAGTTTTTGTGTCTGAGACTTCTCTACCTTCCTGTTCCCATTTTGGAATGACTGGGGCAGAACTGCAGAAAGAGATAAGACTTGGTGAAGCACTGGATTTTTTTGGCCTAATTTTCATCTATTTTATTTTGCTTTTTCTTTATTCCTTTTCCCTTCTTTATTTTTTTTTTGCTACTGCACATTTGTTTAAATACACTGAGAAAGTTCTACAGTATTTAAATGTTTTGTAAGTTTAACTTTTTTTAAATGTTGAAACCAATTTTGTTTTCTTCCTGTCCCCTTGCTGCAGTCACGACAATACAGCCTGAACTAGGAAAGATCATGTATGCAGATTATAAGCAGGTCAGTATGAAACCTCACTCTGATTGTTTGTTAAAGTTATATGGAGTGACTACTTATGTTGCTTAACAGAATTTCAGAAGGAGAATGAAAACTTGTAGGTATTTTCATATGCATATGCATGTCAAATGAAATTGCATGGGCTTAACAGGAGTTGTGAGAAAAGTTCTGTTTTATGAAGTAATAATAAGAGAGTTTCATAGCCAAATACAGTATTATAATGTAGAGCTTATTTCAAGTCACTTTAATAAATGGCTTCTCATTTTCCCTTCCCTTCCTTCTGTGGTTCTAATCCTGGTTTACAATCTTAGAGACATGAAATTGTTTATGGAATTGAGATTGCAGTGTCCTAGTGTACTCTTAAAAGTTTAGGACTTGGAAAAAAATCGTTTCAGAAATCAGCCTATTATTTTTATTTAGAAGAAGCAAATTTTTTGCAAGTTGCCTGTACAGAGAGCTCTGGACTGAGTAATTTTCAGGATGCAAATAATGGCAGATTTGTCCAATAGCTGAAGATCTACATTAGTGAATGGCAGGGAGTTTTGTGATTATAACCCTGCCACCATAACTTCTTGTTATGACTTTCAAGATTGGCTGTTCTAACTTTTTTTTTAGGTTTTTTTTTGTCTTTGTGGCATTTTTGTTGATTTGGTTTGTTTTTGGGGGCATAGGTTTTTTTTTTTGTTTAGTGGGTTGGGTTTTTGAATTAAAAACTGAAATAGTGTGATGTGATAGTGATTACCTGAACAGCCCGGATAGTGCACTACCTGAGAGGTGAGGCACCTGGGTCCAGTTCCTTTTGAAATAGGCTGTGGTTGTGAAAGACTGCTGGAGTTATGGCCCTACCACTTAAATTTTTGTGAGCTCTGTTCCACCCAGCTTCTTCAGATAAAAGTTGTCAGATTAATTCTGTGGTTCCTGGAATCCTTTGTACAGTATCCACTGATGGGGAAACCAGTGTTAAATGAGACTAGAGAGACTAATAGATTTTGGACCCCAGCTTCACTTAAAAATTGCAGCAAACATTTTCATTCCTCAAGCTTGAATCTTCTTTGATGTGCTTTTACTTTGTTTTTGAAGTGTATGATACATGCAGCACTGGACTCATCATTTTCAAGATAAAAGGCGAGTGCATGAAAGGGTTTCAGATGAGTTAACCAGAAAACATAACCCCCAGATATGAAAAGACAAAAAACTATTGTTTCTGCTTTCAGAACCACTAATGCTAGGGAGATTCAGTAGCTGATGCTTGAAACCTTAATTTAACAAACTTCAAGTAAACTGTGTATTAAAGAAAGTAAGTCTAGTTTGTCTGCTTCCCTGCAGAGATGCAATATGTCTAAGGGAATTTTGGTTTTACGTTCATTTTATCTGCTAGTTTAGGGTAGCTTATCCTGGAAAGCTATGCTGCAAATAAACAGGATTTTTCATAGCCCTTTCAAAAAACTGTCTACCATAAATGAGGATCTCTTGCTCATACTGGTGTATCTTTCTCCAGCAAGAGATCTACTTGAACTCCTGGCTTTCTTTTCTGAAGTCTTTTTCTTGTCATAGCCGGTGATCCTTATTGTTGGCCATTTCTACAGTTCATGGTTTTTATACCACACTGTTGGGGGCTATATAGGAACCATATGGACAAAATACTTGTTTCCTAAAGTCAAGGGAACTAAGGGTTGTGATCACGGGGAATTTCTAGGGGTAAGAGGAAGTACTCTCCATATTGCAACTGCTGAAGCCAAAATATAAACCATGTAATTAACAGCAATAATTGAGGTGTCTTTTCTGTATCACTCAAAGGACAATGATTCATTTTTTCCTAAAGAACATTGATATTTTTAAAGAGATATGTAACTATTTGCTCATTTTATCATAGTACAATATAAAAAAGAAAATATGTGCAAGTTTCCTAGTGCTGTCTGTAGTTACTGCTTGGGAAAAAAAAAAAAAAGACACAGAAGTAGAAGACCTGAGTAGAGTTGGGTTTCAGGTCTCAGTGCTAGATCATGAAAACTAACATAATCACTTACATTTTCTACCAGAGTATCTGAGCCCCCTTCTGCACTAAGTAGCACACTGGAAATTTTATGATATGCTCGCTTCAGGGATTGTTCAGTTTAATCCAGTTCTAAATGGGCATTGGATAGATTTGAAGACCCTACCTTTGCTCTTCTTTACCTCACTCTCTGTCTTAGCTTTCTGTGACTTACTGAGTAGCCATTTTGGGGGTTTCATTATCATTCTGCTTTTCTTTGGTCTGCCTCAGCTGTCCAACAGGTCTCTCAACCAGCAGAGAAAGTGACGAGGTCCCTGTTCATTGTGGCAGTCTTTGCTGGGCTCTGTCTGGAAGCTGATTGAGTAATCAAAGTCTCATTTGAGCTGAAGAGCAGAAATCAAATTCTTGTAGTTTCTCATGCTCAGGGGAGTAGTGTTAAGTGGGTTTGTATTTGGAGTAATGATACTCTGTAGCCACAAGGAACAGACTTTATTTGCTGTCTCAGTGACAGTACGAATTCTCTACAAATGTGATAGCCTAAGCTGCTCACCTTTCAGAGTCTGTTTTATTCTCAGGTAATAGCTAAATCTTGTAAGATCTCTGCTGAGGTATTATTACCCTCTATTTTGTACTTTGCAGATGGCTATAAAAAATAGACAGGGGAACATGAGGAGCAGCGGGTCTGTGTAATAGCAGCATTTTGTTTAATCTACTTCTAATGTTAGATTGTAAATGTATTGAAACAGCCAATGCATATTATTTTGTCTGGGTTCTTTTGTTCATGTATAGTGATAATCACTGTTGATAGTTGAAAGCCCTTGGGTTTGCTCACTGGAAGTATTTTGTTTGAAACTTTTGTTTTCCTAGATTTCAGTAGCTGATCTCCCAGGACTGATTGAAGGTGCACATGCAAACAAAGGAATGGGCCATAAATTTCTCAAACATGTAGAGAGAACCAAACAACTTCTCTTAGTTGTAAGTTAAATAAAATTTACATTTTATTGAAATCAAAGTGCAATAAATAAAATATATCTTAATTGCAATGTAGTTGGAATTTAGAAAGTCATTTGTAATTTGTGTGATTGTGATAACTATAGCTGTAATTGTGTTTACAGAATGGACCATTCAAATGACTAATGATAAATTAAGTTCTTAAATGGAATTTATCATTTAAAATTTCCAATTAATTTAGAACAGTGAAGTGTTCCAAGCATAACAAAAGCATGATTTTTTTTTCTATAAGAGTCCCATAAGAAGTTTAAAAACCAGACCTTTGAGAAACACTGAATGAGAATTAATGAGTTTGTGCCTACAGTGTCTGATGTTCCATTGCTGTTTAGTTGCTTTCTGTTATTTGCCCAGGAGTGAACACATTGCCATGGACATTCCAGGGCAAAGTGATGAAGAGTACCTTGATACTGTAACAAAATTTTACACCACAAAACTTGTTTTTGTGTAACTTTTTCAGGTTGATATTTCTGGGTTTCAGCTGTCTATGAAGACTCAGTTCAGAACAGCCTTTGAAACGATATTGCTTCTAACAAAGGTAAGTTCTCATCTTCCTATGTGACAGCTGTAGTTATGTTGAGTCAAGAGAATGGCTTAGTTTTGATTGAGAAACATTCAAATGTTGGGGTGTCTTCTGGATTTATAATATAAGGACAGTGACCAAAGAGATTCTCCAAAATTTTTACTTGTCCAGGTTAAACCGCTCTAGTTTATGTTGAGTACCACACAATTGTTAATAGAATTGATTAACCTGTGCAGCATGTGGGATATTTCTTACAGTCAAGTAAAGGTAAAAAGAGACATAATATTCAGTTCCCCAATCCAGTAGCATTTTAAGAAGTAGAAATGTGTGGTTACAGTTAAAGCCTGCCTTGATGCCCTTACTGCATAGACCGACATCAGGCCCCAGCTTTGCAGACATTCACTGTTTCCATCTCTTAACTATGCTTCTGATTCAAATAATAAATATTATGTAATTTTAAAAAATTGATTAATCTTATACATTTCAGGTATTGCTGTTTATTTTTCGTTTATTCAGGTTGGGATTTTCTAATATTAAAATGTTTAAGAATTATAACACTCTACAAAGGATTTTCTTATATGTTTTATAGGTCTGAAGTTTTTCTGAAATTGAGTTTGTGTTCATAGATGTCAGTATAAACAAAAACCAAAACTGTCATTCTTTCTGTAACTGGCATTTCAGAATGAGCTAGCCTGTTTACCTGAAATCTGTCTTTGAGCAAAAAAATGAATCACTGAACATTATTTTCTTCTGTGCTGTAATAGATCAGCCTTGAGCACCTGAGTCAAACTCACAGCTGCTTGGGCAAGAAGGGCTATTTAGGCAATTAAAAATGCAAGAGGAGATGTAAAATTGAAGTAGCACTTGTTAAACTACAAATACTTACTAAGGGAAATTTACTTTTCTTTTAAGGAACTGGAGCTCTACAAAGAGGAACTTGTAACAAAGCCTGCACTTCTTGCCATCAATAAAATGGATTTGCCTTGTGCAAAGGATAACTTGGATGAACTTTTGACACAACTAGAGAATCCTCAGGGTAAAGGAAATTCCAGTAATAACTTTCATCAAAATTAGTAGTAAGATTTCATATGGATAACGCTGCATTGGCAGAGAGTTGTTTGAAACTGAAGTCAGCTATTAAATGTATTATTTGAACATATGTTTAAAATCAGTTCCTGCATTAAGAGCTCTGTTTATATGCATTTGTAATGGCTTCACTGTTTTGAAAAGATTGTAGTAAAATAGAGATATCCCAGATGATCTTTCCCAACCATGATATGGGAGAGTAAGTTTCTGGTCTAGGTGTCTGGAATAAGAGTAACCTGCATCGAAGGTCCCCTCACAGGCACTGACATATGTACCATTTGTCATGTGATTTTGGCCTAAACACATGAAAATTCTGGAAAGGTCTATGTAGGTTTATTTTAGTCTTGCAATTACATTGGGGTGAATTGCTTTCTCTTTCCTGGAGTGTGTAGAAACCAGAAAAGCTTAAGACCCTATTCTCCCATAATCTGCAACTTGGGATATCTTTGTGCTCATTGGAAGTGTATAGAATCTTCTCATGGCAGCATTATGCATTAAGAATAGTATAACTGCTATATCAGTGCTTGTCTTCTGAGATTTGAGAAGACTAATTATGCAGATAGTATGTATATTAATTGCAGCTATGTTTATTACTGTAATTTATTAAAGTTTATTTTCTACATTTAATGGGATTTTATGGGCTTTGTAGTGATACAGTATTTGGGGATTGTACTAACTCTTGCAATACAATTTTTCAGACTTCTTTCACTTACTAGAGGAAGAAATGATTCCAGAAAATACTCTTGAATTCAGAGAGGTGATTCCTATATCTACGTATACCGGAGAAGGAATTGAGGAACTCAAAACATGTCTAAGAAAATCCATAGATGAGCAAGCAGAGCAGGTGAATGAGGAATATCGGAAAAAGAAGCTCCTGCTTTTACAAACTCCCAAAGAAGAACAAATGAATAGAAGCTGACATTCCTGAATGGGTCCAGCACATTTTCGTATTTTAACTATGCACATGAAGCCTTTGTTGTGCAGACTTTCCATTTAATTGTTCCCTCTTCCCTCACTGCCTGCTTCCCTCTATTTGTTTAGGCATGTAGGTAGGGCACAGTGGGGAAAGAGACAAGGGGTTTTTATTTATGTTGGCTACAAAGCTCAACAATGTAAAGACCAAAGTACGTGTAACTCAAAGCACTGCTTAACAACTGATGATCCCTGGAATATTTTTGCCAAGTGAGAGGAATGGAGGGAATAGAACTTGCACGAAGGAGCAAGTTCAACAACTCTTCATATCCTGTGGGCATCAGAAGAACCAAAGGAAGTTTCTGGTGGAGGAATTTTCCAGAGTCTGGGCCTTCTAAGGTGAACATAAGTTCTGCTATTGTGACAGGCTTTGTTGGTTTTAAGGATTTAAAGGAAAACACATATAAATGGCTACTAGGAAGTGACTTGTAGGAGCACAAAAAGCAAGACTGATTTGTAATGTTGGAGGTTTTTTTTGCACCTGCTGGTGCCTACTGTAATCTTAGTTGTATAAATCCTGATTTCAAATTCCCATGCTTAATTTGTGATCCCCTCCTTTTATGGAGTTATTTGGTTTATGTTACATTTCAGTGAAGAAAGTGGTTTCTTCTCAACAGAGTTGTACATTTTTGGAAATATTTAGTGTTCTAGATTATATATTACAAGAAGTCACAATCACATTTTAATTTTTAAAAAAATTCAAAGTCCTCTATTGTCAGGGTGTTTTCTACTTCAAAGCTATTAAATTGCTTGCAAAGCAAAATAAGATTGAATACATCAAAGCCTTCTAGTTTGGTTTGGTTTTGTAATGTATGTATCATACCCTGCTTCTTTAGATTTTGTTAAATCAGTCACTGGGAGGAAAGGTATGGTTTCTCATAATGCATTGTTATCTTATTGCAAAAGTCCCACACCTTGTCAGCAATTTCTCACGCACAGCTCCCCACAGCATTGACTCCTTCTCAGTACAGACAACAAACTCCAACTCTCCGCACAGCACAGCCAACAAACACTAACTCTCTCCTCACCCACCTAACCCACTCTTTTGTAGTGCTTGTCTTATTGGACACAGCTGTGGCCTATTAAGGGCAGGGTTGCTCCTAATCTTTGGTGATTAGTGGAGCTGCAACTCCTCAGGTGTGACTACCTTCTGCACTATTTTCTTACATTCTATCCCTCCACAATAATGCATTTATTTTATCATTGGTATTGGTTCTTACTGTGATTTTCCTCTCATTTTACTGTGTTTGTTCGGGGCTAATATGCTTTCAGTGATGCTAAGAATAGGCTGTCTGTTTTACAGAGTTGCAGAATGAATTAGGTTGGGAAAGACCTGTGAGATTGAGTCTAACCAATGATCAAACACTACCTTGTCAACTAGACCATGGCATTCAGTGTTTCCTTAAACACCTCTTCCCTCCACCTTCCTGGGTAGCCCATTACCCTTTCTGTGAAGAAATTCCTCGTGATGTCCAATCTGAATCCGCCTTAGTACAGATTGAGGCCATCGCTTCTCATCCTGTCACTGGTTGCCTGGGAGAGAAGACCGACCCCCACCTGGCTACAACCTCCTTTCAGGGGGTTGTACAGTGATCTCATCACCCCTGAGGCTCCTTTTCTGCAGGCTATTTCATAGCTGAAAACAGCATTTTGTTTTTTCCAGACTTTGTGAACGCCGGTCTTAATGAGTGAGGTTAAGGGAGGAGAGGGGGTGTGTTTGTACTGAGAGGCAGCGTGGTTTACTGGAGCTGTCCGCCGCGGGCCGCAGCTGCCTGCCGCAGTCAGGTTCCTCGGACCTGCGCTCAGCTGCCTTACCGTAGGGACGTGTGGTAGAGCACCGGCGTTTGCAGCCCGGGCTGGCGGAGAGCGCCGAGCGGGCGGGCCCGGCAGGGCGGCCGAGAGCCGGGGTGCGCCGGGCCGGCCCGGGCCCGCACTGCGCCGGCGCCGCCGCCCCGCCCCACAAGGCCCCGCGCGGCCGCGGCCTCCCCTCAGCGCGGCGGCTCCGCGGCCGGGGCGGCGGCCATGGCGCCTCATGAGCGCGGCGGAAAGGTGAGCGGGCTCGGTGAGCGGGCTCGGTGAGCGGGCGCGGCCCCGGCACGGCCAGCCCGGGCCCTGCGGCGCTTCCCGGCTCCCCCGCGAGTCCGGGCTCGCTGTCGCGGGCGGGGATCGGCGGTGCTCCCCGGGGGGACGCTGTGTGTTCCCTCCGTGCGTCAGCTACTCTTGACGATTCAGTCGGTAAAATAATTACCCCTGCTCCAAGGTTTTCTTGGAAGTCCTAATTTTTTAACTAGGATCGTTAATTCTAACCTGGTACATGTGTATTTAATTTTAATAGGAGTTTTGTAGAACGTAGAACTGCATGATTGATTCCCAGAATCAAAAAAAAAAAAGACTGGTGGCAGTGGTTCTGAGTCAGTCCCTTGAAACTGGCGAGCTTTAGGCCTCCAGTTTCTGGTGGCCAGTTAGCCAAAACTCGTGAAAAATTTTGAACTGCTCATGCTGTTGTGGATAGTCAGGCAGTCGTTTGTGTTGATGGATTATACTGTGACTTCTCTCCTACAGGGCTTTACAAAACAGTGATGCTTCCCAGACCGTGGGCTTTTCAAGGCCATGCAAGGGAACAGAGCTGGTTTTATTCATTTCTGAATTATGTCTACAGTAAATGTCCCTTTTGTTGTCTTTTTTTCATTATTTTATCTTGTAATAAAATAATGCCTTTAATGACTTACCAGTTTTTAACCAGCTTCATCCAACATCTCTCATTACAGCAACATGGATCTTTAGAATTGGGGGTAAAATCTGTCCCTACTAAAGGGTGCTATTAGGACTGGTAGCTTCTGTGGATCACATAGAAGAGCCTTTCACAGTACAGCTTTAAAATCCTTGGGATGGAAGAAGCTGAAGTCAAGAATCTAAGGCAAGGCAGGGTTTTATCTGGCCAAAGTGTGTTTTCTTCCCTTGGACAACTAGCTGACAAGTGATTGAGGTCCCTAGTTGTTAAACACCACCAGGATTAGACAGTAAAATCAGATGGACTAAAGGGAGGAAGAAAAAACCAAAAGAAACTCAATTTCTGCAAAAATGAGTTGGGTATTGGGGAATATTCCATAGCTGCTCTGAATCTGTTTATTATAGCACAGGTTTCATCATTTAATGGGAGGGACTCCAGGGCTGGGCACAGCTCCCTCTGACAGCTTTGTTTGCCTGCACTAATTTTCTACTTAATTATGTTGTTGTGGTTGTTCATGGGTGTGAACCTGCAGAGGGAGGTCTGTGTGTTTATCTTGGCTTCAGCTGCAAAGTGCACAGAAAGCTTGAAAATTCATCAGTAATGTTAGTGAACAAAAGCTGCTGCTCCAGGCTGTGTGTCTGCAGTTGTGTCTTATGTGCAATAGCATTCTTATTAATGAGTTTCCAAATCTGAAACCCTCTTTCTCATTCAGTGAAAAAATCAGGGTTCATGACTGTGTTGTAAAGTCTCTTACTTGCCTAGATAGTTTGATAGAAGGATTTCTTTGATGTTTTTGTAGGTGACGGAGCCTATTCATATATTTTATGAATTTTATAATATTTCAGGGTTTGATATGGGTAGTTTAGAATAAACTCTTTCTTTGCCCAACAAATTCGGCTGTAGGTTGTAACTTTTAACAGTTGCATACTGACATACTTGGAGGTCTGATGCTGTCCAGTAGTAAAATGATGTACCTATTATGACCTGCAGATTTGATCTTGGGACTTAGATGTGGGGGTAGAAAATCCACAAGAGGATCTGTTCCTCTGGAAAAGCTGGACAGCCATTGAAAAGGCATTACCAGTGTTTCCTGGTTTTCTCCAATTTCCTTGAAACCTTTGTGTAGAAGGCAGGAAGGAATAGAGACCCACGAGATATATAAACAGTTTAGAGTTTGTCCTTTGTTTTCTGACATTAAATAATCATTGCACCCTTTCCTCACTGCTGTTTAAGTGCAGCCTGGAACCTTAACATCTGCAGTAATCATTCTGTATGACTTCTTACAGATTTTTTGCTAAAAACATAAAATTCAGGATGCAAACTCTGTGTCTTGGAACACCCATGAGAGAAGCAGGTTTTTTGCACCTTTGGCTTTTGAGATGAATAGATAGAGAACAAGCTCTGGAGAAAAAAATTGAAGAAAGAAAAAATAGTAGTTTGAGTTGTGTTTTTTAAATAAGAGCAAATTGTAGAAGGTGATGGAGTTGGCCTAATGCAAACATAACTGATATTCCTAATTCCTGAATTGCAATGTAAATGCTGTTGCTGAAATTGCATGAAACAAATGTGATGTTGACTCTTTCTTTGTTCTGTTTCTTAGATGCAGTAACACCTTTTTCCTGCTTAGAGAAGTTGCTAAAGTTTCTGTTGGTTTGAGGACACTGCTGGTAAGTGCACTGAAGCCATCTAATTAAGACAACACTTGTTTTGTTGCTGTCTTCATCAGGGCTCTAAAGCTATAATTACAATCATCAAGCCAGCAATATTTGCAAGATGGGATAGGTCTCCCCTGATGGAAGGGATGGGGGGTAACATGCCTATTTGCTGTAATCTACTACTGCAAATGAATTTTCAGAAACAGCAGCTTTCTGAAAATGGTCAGTCATGTGTTTATTTCAGCTGGTTCACGTATAGCTCTATCTTGGAGTATGCCCCGTCTGCATGGAAGTTTTATCCAGGGTAAGGCAAGCTCTTTATGGAAGATCAAAAGCATCAAGCTTGAAGAAAGCAAAATCTGATGTAAGATTAGATTTACCCCTGAAGATCATTTGTTATGGTTCCATTTTCTTGCAAGTTGATTGTTTTTACCTTACTGAAGCTAAAGTTAGGCATCATATTAAAATAATCATAATGGAAATACTTCTCTGGTCCCCCCCCACCCAGGGGCTATCCTGTTAATGACCTGCCATCTGAAAAGTTTACTGCCATGGGAAGAGAAGCTTGCCCACGCTCAGCTATCCTTAGCAACAATGTAATGCTGTCTTTTTGACAAATAAGGTAGTTGTTAGCATAAATGTGGTTGTCATTATTTCTTTCCAGAGTGCTTCTTTGGAATCTAGGCTGTGATCAGCACTTAAATGAAAGTGTCCACATTACAGTGCAATTCTTCAGGGTTAGATGGCATAAAATAATTGCCTAATGGTTTCTTAGGAAACAAATTGAACTTCATTTATTTGTCTATAAATCAATAGAATGCTGGCTAGCTGTATGGCTTGATAATGCTTTTAGTGTGTTTCCAATATACATGGGAATTCCTTACCTGAAAACTGGACCTCCCTGGTAATTGGATGTTTGCAGGTATAAAAGGAGAGTGAGGGATCGGATTTGATTGCCTTTTTGTTTGCAGCCATGTCTGTAACCTTTCTGTGATACAGATATTCAGTTACCTGTATATGCATTAAGCAGAACTTCTGGTACTTATGACTTTGGACATTTGATAGATATGTACAGTGCTGTATAATAATTTGGAAGAAGTTTCAGGAGGAGTTTATAACTGAATGGTGCTCAGTAAGAATTTGCAAAGCATCTGTTCATTTTTAGGTACTATAATTCTTAGTGTCCAGCTTCAAGTACACTCTGGGGTAAATGCTCAGTGCCTGTTATGTATTAGGCTTCTTTGAAATATCTTGGTCATGCAGAGACGGGATAACTGATAACTTGAATTGAGTCTTTTTTTTTTTTAAGTTTTTGTTTGTTTTGTAAAGGGCCATCATTGAGACTGTTTCTCAGCATCTCTATAGACAAGAGGCTATAGTAGCTATGCAGACAGTGGTAATATTGAAAAGGAATCAGTATTAACACTTGCTCTGGAGTGAAAAATGTGAAAGCTGAAAAGTCATCTGCTTTCTGTAATTGTGTGCTTGGCCAGTTGATTCTGAAAGGCAGGAGTAGTGTGGCAGAACTGTTAGTTGCTGTTGAAAAATTCATAGTAAGTTACTCAACAGATCCTCCACCACCATCTCACAGCTCTTGTCAACAGTTTGGCCTATATAAAATGTGTATAACTGCCTACATGCCTATATGCATTCCCTGCCAGTCTAATGATGAAAATTTTAAGCAACTCCCTTTTACTCATGCAGGATTAACAATTCCCTTTTACTCACGCAGCAGCATGGTAGGACTGAGCATGCACTCTGATATTGTATCTGGGCTAAAGACAAGGAGCTGCCAGCTGAGGACAGGTGAACTTAAATCATGGCTGTGTATGTAGACTCACACATTCAAATGTGCTTGTTTTTTTACCTTGAACACAGTGACTTCAGCAGTCTGTCAGTTGAGAAATCGTAAGTCTGTGAAATAAGCTGACATTTCATTAAAGCATGAATTTAGTGGTTTTTAAGACAGTGTTACCACTGTCTTAAGCGTGTCAGACAAAGAAGGTGCCACAAAGTTAGTGCCTACTAGCTGTCATCTAAGTTTATTAAAATCAACAATCAACTGTAGTTAGTCCTGTGTCCATGGTTTTCGTTTATATTTTTCTTTCTAATCGCAGGAAGCAACCTCTGTGGGCAAATATGGGCTGCCGGGATGTTCATGCGGCGACCGTGCTGGCCTTCCTCAGTGGAACAGCCTCAGTAGCTGGGCTCCTTGCAGCAGTTCTGCTTCCCAACTGGAGGCAGATGAGACTGTACACGTACAACAAGAATGAGAGGAATGTGACGGTTTACACTGGACTCTGGATTAAGTGTGCGCGCTTTGATGGGAGCAGAGACTGTGTGATCTATGACCCACAGTGGTACACGGCTGTGGATCAGCTGGATTTGCGCGTTCTTCAGTTTGCCCTTCCTCTGAGTATGTTCACTGCTGTCTCAGCTCTGTTCCTGTGCATGATTGGCATGTGTAACACAGCCTTTGTATCGACCGTGCCAAACGTCAAGCTGGCCAAGTGCCTGGTAAACAGCGCAGGCTGCCATCTCGTGGCCGGCCTCTTGTTCCTGCTTGCCTGTGCCATTTGTCTCACTCCGTCCATCTGGGTCATCTTTTATAACAATTATCTGAACAGGAAATACGAGCCCGTCTTCAGCTTTGACATCTCTGTATTTATTGCCATTGCCAGTGCTGGCGGTCTGTTTTTCACTTCCATCATGCTGTTCCTGTGGTACTGTGCATGCAAAAGCCTCCCTTCTCCTTTCTGGCAGCCCCTGTATTCCCACGCCCCCAGCATGCACAGCTATGCCTCTCAGCCCTACTCCGCACGTTCTCGCCTCTCTGCCGTAGAAATCGACATTCCTGTTGTGACACATTCATCTTAAGGAGACAAAGCCTTGGAAGCCAAGTTCTTGTGTTCATTCAAGCCATGAAAATTGTAGGCTTGATTCTCTGTGCTGCCCTGCACTGAGCATAATTCTTTGTAAGGTCAAGTTTCCCAAGGCACAAAGCCATGGAGGCCTGAGTTCAGCAAGTCTGTTGCTGTTCTGGTCTGTTTGTTACTTCTTGACCACCTTTCCTTTTTTTTCTTCTTATTTTTTTGACTCTGAGCTCACTACAGTCACAATTGCTGCTAATGCTGGATCAGTACACTAACAATTGTATGTATCCATCCTTTTGCTTGCTGATGTCAAAGGAGGTTTGAACGTCTTTGAGATTTAATAAGCTATTCCTAAATTCTGATCTCATTGTATGACCCTTGCACCCGTGTATTGTCCAGATGCAGGCAGTGGAACTGGGTGTAGGGGTTTCACTGAGTTTCTTGTTCATCCAGATCCACATATTGTAATATGTGATGTCTGAAAAGGGTGTTTGGCAGACTACTTCAGTTCTGTGCACTGTTCTTTGTTTTTTGCTGTACACACAAACAGATACCTGCTTTGGAACTTCTGTAACAGAATTAGTGCCAAAATACCCTTTATTTTCGAAGTAACTGTCAGAAGGAATACAACTGATTTAACTATGAAGGTTGTTCTGTGCTCTAATAGCATTTTGTGAATTACTGCGGGCTAGAAATCTTTTGTGAATTTTATTTCTAGTCTGTTTTTTACTAAGTTAGCAAATTCACAAGATCTATTTTGTGATTAAAAGTAAAAACACTAGTATTTAAAAATTGTGATTAGAACCTTTGATGTCTTTTTATTTGAAGGCCTTCTTAAAAGTGGATTTTGAAGTATGATACCAAGTGTTCAGTTCTGGAGAGAAATGTGACTCCCTACAAAAAGGGTTAGGAAAACCACAGAGCATTATGAAGACTATCAAAGATCCTTTTGAAACACTGTATACAAGCTATAACAACATTTCTCTGAAAGGGGAATTATAACCCTGGGGAGAGATTTTTTTTTAATCTAGATGTTTTTTAAAAGTGTATATACAAGGACCAATAAGCTTGTGTTTTTTTCAGAGTTGATCTTTATGGTTGATGGACTTTTCATGCTCTAGCTTATTTCATTACTGATTAAGACTTAACCTTTTCAGCTTGGTTCTTTAACACTTTCAAATTCAGCTGTTTTAAAATCCAGTTATTTCCCCTGCTGCCGCCTCATAAATGCAGAAAGTTCCCTATTCCTATTTTCCGTAAGATGCTATTTTGAATAACTTTTGAGCTTCACTGTGTAGCTCTACAAGGATGAAGAGGGATTGTAAATTCCCAACCTGGGATGTCTTTAAATCACTTTTTGCCTTCTAAAATACAGAGCAGCAGATGAGCCCTAAGGATCCAAGCTCTTTAATATGGGCTTTGACATTACTTGAAAATTCCATGACAGTGAGTTGAAGAGTGCTATAATTAAAGCAAGCATTTGATTCTCTCAGGTTTTGGTAAATTAAGATCTTATGTTTAAGATGTCATCCCAGTAAGGAAAGCTGTTTTGATTGGTGGCATTCTGGAGCTTAGTGGATATTTGCATTTCATTAACCCCAGAATAAATTTGGTTTTCTAAAAAAAAAGTCAGTTTCTTTAATTCCAGTTCTGAAGATTCATGCAAGGTCCTGAAAACCATTTAGTTTCCTCCTCTAGGTGTTAGGAATAGAAACAAGTACTGTACTGGGCAAATCTTGGTCTGTTAAAATTTGTGAAATAACAGTATGCAAAGAAAGATTGTGTTTTAGCTGGCAGATCTCAGACTTCAGTGGACTGAGGGAGGAAGCTGATCTCTATCATAATTGCGAGCATAGTCAGTAAAGAGCCAGGCCTTTAACACAGTGCTTGATTTAACAGCAGTCTTAAGGAATTAACACTGTAGACAGTAAAAAGTATGTAAGGGGAGATATGCCTCCAAACATGATACTCTCTTAGGTTTACAGGGTGTGAGAGTATGAAGTATCTTTTTTAATCAGATCATGACTTGCATGGGATTAGAACACGTGTAATGACATGCAAGCCAAGTTTTTTTTCTTCAAAACTGAACTTTGCTTTACTGTTCATCTGCTTGTCCAACACTGTTGCTGGTTTAGCTGCCCATCTCCCTTAATGCCTTGTAAGGTCAAAGCAAAGGGGCCACTGGTATGTGATTTAATGTCATCTTGCTTCTGCATCACTTCAGTGTCTTTTCTTCTTTGTGCCTTGCTTCAGTTATGAGTTGGCCAGTAAATGTTACAGTCAGCCTCTGATAAACTCTTTGAGCCTGAATTTGCCAAGCATTTTCGTCATTTTTAAGAGTTGATGAATGTATCTCTTGGTGACTTAAAAAGGAGCTGAATTTTCAGCATCTCCAGAACAAGAATGACAGCCTGGCAAACTGTTGCTTTCTACAAGAATATAAGTTTAGCCAGTGTTGTTCTCTGTGCACTTTAATAGCAGATGCCTCTGACAGCTCTTTTGTATTCTGACTTTGATTTTTATGCACAGAACTTTTAATTAGTATTTGCTGCTGCCTAAGCTGATAACTTGTTGGTGTGAAAATTGTGTCTTTCTAAAAGCCAGAGATGAATGAGTTATGAAAAGTAGGGCTCCAGAAGATAATGGATTCCAGCATAGGTTTCAGTTAGCAAGAAGACTGTTGCATCATGTTCTATCACCGAAGCATAGCTGGTTTTCTTTCATCAATGCTGTTATTATGTTTCTGCTGAATCCTAAGTGAAATTACCTGGAAGTGCTGTGCTGTATTTCCTTTGTTACAGAAAGACATGGCCAACCTGTGACACTTGAGCTGAGTGCCACTCCAGCTTTTTTTATTTTTTGCTAAGGTTGCCATCGTGCCCAGCACCAGGGCTGGGGAGTGACAGGCCTCCCTGGACTGGAAGAGAGCACATGTGTCCTGCAGGTATGTCTGCCAGGGAACAGCCTTTGGGGAGCAGTTAGCACCCCTGCCTCTGACCAGCTGCACCTTCCTGGGCACTGCTGTGAAAGACTTTAACAGAAAAAACCAGAAAGATTTTAATTTGTAGCTTGTGCAGTAAAGGTTGGGTGCTCTGAGATTACAGGAACCTGTCTTTTTTCAAGTAGTTCCTGTCCAACTTCTTTTAAATTGTGTTAAGTGTTGGTTCTTTTTATGTGAAACAGAAGATATGTATTTTTAATAAAAGAGTCTCATACAGATGCAGTGTATTTTGATTAATTTTGTTGAAAACAGTAGCTACTAGAATATGAACGACTTTACCTTTCGATATTGATCACCAGACTGTTTCAGGTGACCACTGTTGATCACCCAAGTATTTTAAACCTTAACTGGTTTAAAATGTGTATACTGCATTTTAGCTGCCTAATTTTATAGGACTCCTGCTTTGAGCGAAACAAAACAATTTTTTTTAAGTATCACAAAGCCCCAAACCAGCCCTTCTGAAAAGGGAGGATAAGCCAAACTCCTGCCCTCCCATCTGCTGTACAGGATGTGCTGTCAGCTGGAGATTATGCTGCCTCCTGACCTGTGAAAGTCATTTGGGCATCCCAGGGACTTGTGGCACTCCAGTGGATGGTAGTGGTTCTTGATGCTTCACTTCTTTAGTGTGCTGCTCCTGGCTACTACAGCTCAGCAGGTTACAGTGACTCAGTACAGAGCTGTGGAATCCTCTGAGTCCTTCCCCCTCAGGGAAATCCCCAGGGCATTGCCTTGGAAAGACATACCATAGAGTTTTCCCCACCTAAGTGGACAGAAAGGACTTCCCCATGGAGTCTTGCACAACACCATGATCCATCCCATTCCTTTCCCCATGTGTCCCACATTCTCATAGTTTCTCCTTTCCCTGTTTCCTCACTGGTTTGGTATCCCTGGTGGCAGCTCCATCTTCCCTGTAGGCTGATGCCCTTTTCCCAGCCCCTTGTGCCACCCCAGTGCCCTCAAACCCTTGGCCACTGACGCCATACTTCACCTTGTGCACACCACATGGCCTGGTCTTTTGTCCCCGGTTTCCTTTGGTGTGGTGGATGCAATAAACCTTGCTGGAGCTGGCCATACCTTGCTGGAGCTGGCCCTTCTGCCTCTCTTCACTGAGCTAGCCATGGTGAGTGGGGTGTGTGGACTTGAGTGCCCTGCCCAAACCCTTCCCCAGGCAGCTTTTCCACAGGAGATACTTACTGGGGAATAGCTATAGGTAGCAGTGACCACCATCTAAACCCACATTGCTACACTGAGCCTTTCCCCAATGTTAAGGAGCAAAATACAAAATCCTTTTGAGTGTTAAAAATGCTGATACCATAGTTCAAATTCACAAAATCTGAATTCTTTTGCAGAATAGAGTGACACTTGCTGGTAATTCCTCAGGATTTCTAGTCTTCCCAGCTGGCATTCTAGGAGATTTAGGTTTTATCTGTTTTGGGAAATAGATTGTATGAGAACTGTTCTTGTGCAGTAGGCACAGTAAAAAGCAGTTGTCTCAGTACCACAGCTCATTTGAGGGGGTGGAAAAATGATTTTATAATCTCTGCTTCAGCGGGTTGATTTCCTCCTTTGCTGTCACTTTCAGACAGTCCTCCTCTCTTTTTGATCTGGTATAAACCTAGGGGTTGGTTGGATGTTGGCGTAAATACTGGAATGCAGAGAACTCAGTTTCTCCCAAAATGTGGGAGTGACTCATTTTTTTAATATTAAAATTCCTGTAAAACTACCCCACCTATTTGTGCTCATTGGAAACAAATGTCTTGGCAGTTTTTCCCTTGTTTTATTTCACAGGACTTGAGTTCACATGTGTGGTTCATTAGGTGTGTAATGTTACTTATCCCTTCATGTACCTACTGAGCAGCAGTGCACCTCAGAAGCAGCATAAGCTTTCCTGTAAGATTTTTGTTCCATTGCTGCATCATTATTCATCAAGAGGGACATAACAGAGGCCTCATTGGAGGGTAAGAAGTATTTACTGTTTTCAAAACTGCTTTTTGTCTCTGTACCAAAGAGTCAATTTGGTTACTCAGGCTGGGCAGTACTCAGGCCCTTGTCTTTTGGGTGTGGCAGCTGCAAGGAGATGTAGAGGCTGAGAAAGGGCAATAGAAATTATGGTGAGCTGTAGTGTATGAGTTTTGAGGAGAGAGACCAGACAACTGGACTTCCAAGAGATGCTGTTGTCCTAGTTTCTGTTCTAACAAAGAGAAAAATATGTAATGAAAGCCCTAAGTATTTGAATAAGCTTTATGTGACATCCAAGACTCCTAGAGGAATCCAAGCAAACTTGTAAAACACAGCATGCAAGTACTGCCCAGACAGGATGTGTCCTTGGGGATCACAGTCATTGACCCAAGTGTTCAATACCACATCTTAGCTTTATGCTGTGCCTGCTGTGTAGCCATCACTGACATTATAGCACCAAAGCCTGGTGCTCTCCAGTCTCTCTGTGATCTTATCACCCCATATTACAGCCCTTCCACCAGTCAGAGTGGTAACCATTGATACTGCTCTAGTTTTGTTGCAAAAGCCACAAAATATTTATAAGCAAACGTGTAAGATCAATTACAAATTCACGTTGGAGTTTAAATAAATACTAGCAGTTATGTAAAAAATAAGTTGTTTCCTAAAACAGGTCCTGGGTCTATCTCCTATTACTGCAGACCCTTTGTGACTTACTATTCAAGAGGCTTCAGCGTGTGATTTTTTTTGATGGGCTTAAGCAGATGTAAATATAGTCTGCTACCAGGAGATGAAATCATGTCTTATTGTTCCTTTTGCTTTTTTTCTTTTCTGCTTATTTAGTTTCCAACCCCCCAGGTGGCTAATCTGGTCTGCCTCTTGGTCACAAGCTCTACTGCCAACACAAAGGAGGCAGTGGGAGTATGTGAGTGGAAGAAGGGCAAGATGGCAGTCTTAGGTTGATTCTTCATGAAGCCTTACTTTGATACCTTTGTTTTCTCACTTAGTGAGCAATTTGCATAAGAAAGATTCTGTTAATTTGAAAATTTTCCAAGGTGGTTTGATTTTATCAATCATAGAAGTTGTTGAAAAATGCTGCATTTGGAGAAAAACACAGAACATTTATTAGCCAGACCAAAAAAAAAATCATGTTTCAAAACACTTCAAAGTTTGTTCCTTTGTTTCTTTCATTTCATCCTAATTCACTCAGAAAAACAGAATGGCAAAAAAAAAGGTAATGAAGCACAAAAAGGAGTTGACTTCTATTGAATTTGAAGATCACACTGCTTTAGACTATGTATGTATGCAGAAACTGATGATGATATTAGTAAGAAAAGAGCTAATTTTTTAGTAGATTAATAGTGCCAGATAGTAAGGTATTTATATTAATTTATAGGCTAGATGTGAATAGCTTAGTGTTATCTCTAGGACTCAGCACCATGGATTACTATCATTTCACTGTTTGACTCTTCATTCAAGTCAGCAACAATAAAATGCTCAGGTTCTTTCTACTGTTTTGCCATGGTATTCTGTAGACAGGTTGAATTTCCTGGCAAAACTGTTATCTCAGGAAGCAGCTGGAAGGAATTGCAGTCTCACAAAATGGGCTTAGTGGAGGGCATGTTTTCTACAATACAGCTTCAGGTAAGTGAGATTGCACGAATTTAGCTGCCTATTCTGTCTGATTCAATTATACATCTCCCAGGGAATACAAGCCCAGTTAACAAAAAAAACATACTCACCTTTCTGCTCTTTGTTAGGCTTGTGGTGGGGGCACCTTCAGATCTAACTTACCTGCAACTCTGACCAAATTCTGTTGACCTCCACAGCTGCAGAGGTGAGGACATTTCCCTTGCAAATACTTGGGACAGTCAGCTGAACAGCCGGGAAAGAGCTGGCTCTGCAAGCTTCATGGTACACTGGGACACTGGCAGCCACAACATGGGGTTTCTGGTGCTGTGGCTAAGCTGAGATGCTGGTGGGGCTTTCAGCAGTTCCTGTGTCAGCTGCTATGGAGCTCATCAGTCATTAAGCTGCAGCAGTCCCAGTTAGTTTGCATGTACACTTTCAGATGCTGTGTGGCTGCACCTTAATTAGCCAGGAGTTATGAGAGCCCTGAGATCCGCTAATCTTGGTGGCTGATGCCTGCATGCCTCGCTTGAGAGGTCCTCTGGGAGCTGTCATTCTCTCAGGCTCTCAGCACTAATCTACTTAGAGCTGCTACAGAAGATCTTGAACACTTGGCAGAACAGAATTTGCTCAGAGTGAATTTCACTGCTCATGGTAAGATTCAAACACATCACAATCACTTTTTGGTTTGAAACTCACTAAAAGAACTCAAAAAGGTCTTATTAGACAAATAAAATGAAAACAACATGATTTGATTAAATATGCCTCTGAGCTTCTTGTGTGTGCATACAAAAGTACTAAAACCCTGCAGTTTTTGACTCTCTGGTCAGCCAACTAGATTACCATTTCTAGAGAAAAAAGGTTGCCTTGGACAGTTTGGACAATTTTCTGTCCCTAGAAAATTGTCCTTCTAATAGCTTTTCTGTACATCATCACTGTCTTTTTTTCATGGATGGCTTCATTCCCTAAAGAATTTCAGGGTCCTTCTCCTGCTTTCCTAGCATGGGCAAGTCAGTTCTCTGGGTCCAGAAGTCCACAGCAGCCCTCCAGGAACCATTTTTTACAAGACAATATCTCAGGTGACATCTCATTATTTTTGTAGGGCCCCAAAGATGGCATAAGGGGCTGCAGAAGCTCCTGTGTAGTCTGTCAAAGATAATATAAGCCTAGATTTGCTTGAATATTATTGTAAGTTAGCAAACTAAAATTGGTCATGTTTCCTGTATTGGTTCTGGAAAATATTTTTCTTACAGCTATTTTTACAATGTTTTGCATTTCATCTTGATATTAGCCTTTACTGAAATACTTCAGCACATTTTCTTGAGTTTATTTCTGGCTCTGGTGTCACATCTTTCTAACAGGATTAAACACAAGTTCCTAATGGTAGGGAGGTAACAATTTGTTTTATCAATTTGTTTTCTTGAGCTCTTAAAGTTTGCTCTATGACTTTAAATTATTATTACATTTCCTGAAAATATTGTCTGTGTCCAGCTACTGTGTCTGTTGTGTCTGTTGTGCAAAGTGCACAACTCTGGCTGCACATAAGAAGGGAGAATGTCGGAGAAGGCAGGATTTTCCTTTTCCCTTGGCACAGGCATGGAGGGAAAATATCAGAAATTTGGACATAGAGTTCAAACTGGAAATCCCCAGTCAGTATATAACCCCTCTATAAACAAGTCTGTCACCCACTGCCTAGAAAGATCTGTAAATCAAAATAAGGATTTGATCACAGTTGTGTTGAAAATGTCTGAGATGTAAAGGCAGACATTTGTAAACTCCCAGATTCCCAACATTACAGGTCAGTGGCACAAGCAAGGAGATTTGGACAGGATGCTGTGTTCATGGTAACATTTGTAAAGCTGCAACTTTCTAAAATAGTAGTTATCTGCTTTGGTCAATACAGGTGAGTGTATATTGTGAGACTAAGCAGGGTAATCAGCAGTATCTTCTCTGCTTCTTAACTTCTGTATCTTAACTTCTTCATAGCAGCAACATATAAGTACTTGCTACAGTCAAAATTCCAGATGAGGTAATTTGGGGATGTGTGCTGGAATGATACATTCCTGTTTTTTAATAAGGCTGGGAATTTTATATTGCATATGACAGAAGGGATTCCTTTTCTGCGATGGTGTAGAACTGGTATTACATGAAATTTCTGGGCAATAATTAGACACAGATACTATTTCTTAATTGGTCTGAATTAAAGTGATGGAGGGAGGAAGATAGCCCAAAGCCACAACAGGGTGTTTTGGTATTAGGAATCTTGAATTACTTAAGTTGATCCAAGAAGCAAATTATATTAACACTTTGTATGGAAAAAAACCAGAACAGAGATATATGAGATCTCAGTACGAGTTTTTGCATAGCTATATGGCATTCTGAACCAAATCCAAGTCTACAGCAGGGGAAAGAAAAGTTGAAGCGCTGACAAGGCAGGAAATACACAGTATTAAGGAAAAGATCCGATGTCCAACTGAAACAGTCTGTTAACTCATATGATATATATTGTGAAATGCCAAGAAAAAATCTGGTCCTCTCACAGTTTATAAAATGGACTAAATAAGAGCATCTGTGTGGGTAAATAATTATCCCATACTTTGGCATTAAAACGTTGGCTGATTTTTGCCAGTTTTTTGACAATGGAAGTCTTTCACATGCAAGATAAGTCCTGGGAAATAACAGCCAAAGGATATTATCTGTCAGTTTGTTAAACCAGTAGTGGAGTTAGTAATTTCTGGAATGCAACAGAACCCTTCTTTTGTTGGGCTCTTGTTTTGTGACTCTCCCGTTTACCTTATCCCAAGTGACTGTTGCACTACAATGTCTCTCTTGCCCAGCTATGACTGAGGCAAGACAAAATAAAGAAAAGCCAATGATAAATACAAAACATGCAATTAAGTATCATTACATTAATTTATTCTGGGAAAAAGTGCAGAATTGTGGAAATAGATTTCTCAAGAGAGCAATAGCAATTTGAAAGAGCATGATCTGCATGGCATTATAGCCACGTTCCCAGGAAAAACCTGTGTTCAGTTAAATCTCAAGACAGACCCACAGGAAATCACAAGCTGCCTATCTTATTTCATAGCTGGATGCTGTTCTGCAAGGTTTTAATTACAGAGGTGCTCTGGCAAGAGCTTTGGTATCCAAGTTTAGTGTGAGATAAATGGATGAAAGTCAAGCTGTCCTTTAGTTGTAATTGTGGTGTAGCTGGGTCCTAGGGGTGTCCCTGTATGCACACTCAGTGCCCCAAACTCCTTAACTCCCTGGCTGCTCCAGGAATTCCTCACCTAGTCCCTGCACAGAAGAGACACACAGCTGAGCAAAAGCAAGGTGACAGACTTGGCTCCTCCTCAGCTCCACAATAAAAATATCTGACTAACTATTGCAAAAGATTTTCAGGTGAGGAATTCAGACAGTCCTGAAGGTTCCTCCCAAGCAGCTCCTACTGGTTCCAAGTCAATTTTCTACACCTGAATTTGTCCCATAACATCCTGGGTGAAGAATCTGGCCCTTTCAGACCCTCCTGGTGGTTCCTGCTGCAGAACTGCTGGGATTGCAGGTAGGATGCATGCAAATTTTAGAAACTGTTCTTGTAAATACAGACATGGTCACACAGGGCAGTCTTTTTGCACATAGTTAATACAGCAAGATGCTTTATTTTAAAGTACTCTATGACAATGGATAATGCACATGCTGAAGTAGTCTCACAGGATCAGGAGCCAGCTGGCATGAGAGACAATTGAGAATTGAGCAGAGAAGCAGTTCAGGGAGTCTCCCCTGACCCAGTAACTCCTGTCACTACCCAGACTGCAACGAGCCCGCCTGTTTGGGGGGTCTGAGCAATAGCCTATGCCAAGGCCCCAGACACTGTTGTTCTTGAAAACTCTGTCCATTTTTAACGCAACACTGCTCAGCCAGAAACCAAATCAGCCCTGCCATTGAAGAAATGCTGCTTTTAACAATTAGTCTTTGTCTAAATATGTTCAATGCTTTTCAAAATAAATTAGTTAGCCCTGCTAGGAGGGATCAGTTTGGTACACGATATATTAGAAAATTCATTACTCTATCTTTTCTTGAAATATTAGTGAGGACTAAATGTTAACAGCTGTTTATGCACTGCCAGATTTGACTGGCAGTGCATTTTAGTTTGAAATAAAAGTTTGAAGCACTTGGCTTGTCATTTTGGTGATACTAGTATTACAATAGAGATTATAATTAACTAATAAGAGACTATAATTCAATTTGACTGAAATTCAGGACTATTAACCATTTCGCAGAACAGTGCACATAAAGCTATTCTCAACTATTCCTTAAAAAAAAAACCCTTTATGTCAGAAGAACATGTAGGTCAGAAAGCAAGAATTTTCAGTATATGCCTTTTTTGATGAGACTAGTATTTTTATCTCTCAGTATAATCACAAGATAATTGAGTAATTATGCAGATACTCTTCTAAAAGTATATTTATTCCCCAAACATTGTGTGTGGTCACCTGAGTACTGTGCAATGAAAATAAAGGAACATCATCTGCTACCAGGACCTTTAGCAGAGACACTGAACTGCTCCTCTAGGCTACCTCTTTGCAAGCAAAAACTCACTGTGGGTGCATGTGACCATGTTCACAGGGGTTCTTGGATGAGGGAAGAGACAAGAATGTTGACTCCATGATCAGAAGGCTTGATTTATTATTTTATGATATATATATATATATATTACATTATAACTATAATAAAAAGAAAAGGAAAGGAAAAGGTTTCCTCAGAAGGTAGCTAAGCTAAGAATAGAAAGGAAAAGAATGATAACAAAGGCAGCTCTCGGACTCTGTCTGAGATAGCTCGGTCCTTGATTGGCCATTAATTATAAACATCCAAGATGGGCCAATCACAGGTGGAGCTGTTGCATTCCACAGCAGCAGATAACCATTGTTTACATTCTGTCCCCGAGGCCTCCCAGCCTCCCAGAAGGAAAAATCCTAAAAAAAGGATTTTTAGTGAAAAGATGTCTGCAACAGGTGCAAATCTTACTTCCATGACAGCAAAACCCCACATCAGCTGAGGAGATTGACTTTCTATAACTGTCCCAGCAGTGTTCAGCTGATCATATCTGAATTGAATAATACTATTTAAAAGCCAGTCTCTGGTTTAATCCCAGAGTTTGTCTGAAAGCTGAAATTGGGCTGTTGCATTTATAGCAAACCCACAAAAACCTTGAATAAACCACACTGCTCTGATCTCTGCAAATATCTGCTATCTCTGTTTTTGCAGGATCAGAGATTGGTTGTTTATGATACTTCCCACTTTTAATTATTAGCACCTCCAAGAGATCTGTTTCACTGAAGATTATTTATGGAAGACTGGTTATTATATGACAGAAGGTGGATATTGACCTGGAAGATCTAATTTTCTGTATCTGACCCTGAGAAATAGTCTGAACTCATAGTTGTACATTTTGCTTTGTAAAATAGTATTATTAATATTTTTAAGAAGATATTTGTAAAAACTGTTTTATTAAAATTTGAATAGACTCTTAAGGAAGACTATATCATGGTGCATGTCCTTACTCAGCAGATCTGCTCCCTGTAGGTATTTAATCACTTAGTACTTTAATAAAGTACTAGATCTCACACAAACCCTCTCACATCACTTCAACAATGCCCTGAAGCATTTATATGAAGCCATCAGACATTTAAGCTGGTTCTGGAACTGAGAAAACAAACAAACAAACAAAAGCCCATGGGGTACAATTCCTCCTCTGCTGTGCCAGCACAAGAATTTGGTCCCCTGCTCAGTGAACCCATAGAGTATCCCTGATCTCACTGAAAAACTAACTTCCAGTTGCATCAGTTCTCTGCAGGACTACAGATATGTTTTTGTTGCATGTACCACAGCGTTTTTCAGCTGCAAGAACAATTATTCAGGGAGAGAGAAGTACAGACTGCTTTTTGTGGGAACACTGATCTAATTACAAATCAAATTGCAACCTGAAGATGCATTTGTGGTCCAGCTTTTTTCAAAAAAAGCTTTTTGAAACACGTATTGCTGTAGTAAAAGTCTCTAACCAAGGCCTGTGTTCCTAAGCCCAACACAGAAAAAAACCCAGTGGCATTCTAATCATCATTTGTGACTCATCAGCTGAATTATTTACACATACTGCAATCAGGCAAGATGGGCAAACTCTGCCACAGTGATGAAGTAATACTGCCACTAAGGGAATCAACTGAACACACCCAGTTTCACCTTTGAAACACACCATATATCACCTTTGAGATTGTTGGCACTTGTGATAACAGAAAATAAACAAGCTAAAAAAAGAAGACAAGATTCTGTCAGCCCAATCTGTTCCTTGTTCAGGTACCCAGGGAATGGCTCATTAAGCTGTTCTATCACAAGGGTAGAGCAGAGATGAGGCAAAGGGGCCAGAGGTGATGCTGAAAATGCATGAGTAGAAACAACCCCAGGCAAAATCTATAGAGCTGAAAAAAAATCTTTATCATTTGAAATATGTATGGAATTAGAAAATAATCAAAAACTGTTTTAAGTGCTAAGATTTCTTTTTTTTTTTTTTTTTGAAATCTTTATATATACTGACTTGTTCCAAAGTCAGTTTCTTGGTAGATCACTTTTTCTTGTCATCTACACTCCATTTCCTGGCAATTTATGTCTGCTGAGGGAGTGGCTACCTAACCAAGAAAAAGTATTTCATTACTGTAGGAATAGTTAGTGTGAGAGAATTACCACAGCTGTTCATAAATTATATTAATGGAGTTTTTTTCCCCCAAAGGCATAATAAAACTAAATCTGAGAAGATGGATGTATCCATACTTCTGAAGAGCTCTCAGCAAATTCTGTTTTCCCCTCATCTCCCACTTGGCTGCAGCTAAACACTTCCTCTAACATAACTGTATTAGAAGCAACTCAATGAAAAATCCCAAATTTTGGAAAGCTTGGAATTCGAGCTGTTTTATGACTAGTCACTCTTCACTGAAGACATAAAAACATCCAAAAAAAGATACCATTAAAAAAAAAAAAGCAAAAAGATTTCCCCTTTGCCTTAAACATAATTCAGTGCAATCAGGTGGAATATAACATAAGCTTTGAAGAAAAAGAAAATTAATAAGAACAGCTCTATAAAGTCATTTCAAGGGCACTTTTAACTCAGTATCTCACCTAAAATGGCAGTCAGCAACAAATGCCTAAGGAAGACTGTCAGAACAAAGCAATCATATAATGCATCTTCCTCAGCAATTGCACACAACTACAAGCAGTGTGATTCAAGGACTTTCTGAACCAGAGGTATCTGGATATTTAATAACTGTTAACAGACATATTTATGGAAAAAAATCTAAAGTTTTGGCCTAATCTAAACTTTTCATGTCCTTAATATCCAGAGTTTTGCAATTTAAGGCGCTTTATTTTCTTCTAAGAACTTTTTTTCAGTCTTCTACATGATAACTGTCTTTAATGCCCTCTAGTTCTTCTATTAGAAAAAAGCCCTTTTGTGTTCATTTTTTCTGTGCCATTCATGACTTGATACACCTCTGTCATATGCCTCCCTAGCTACAGTCTATTGAATTATTACTTGTAAACAGTTCCTTATCTTTGGCACTCTTTGTCACCTGTGTCTCTCTGCTATCCCAAGAGCCTGTTCCAAGTGACTTCAAGAAACAAGAAAAAAAGTTTTTCAGAGCATAAAGATTTATAGGCTTTAACATATGGTAAAACCTGGTCTTCAGATGTCCCTGCTCATTGCAGCGTGGTACTAGATGGCCTTTAAAGGCTTCTTCCAACCCCAGCAATTCAAGGATTCTGCCAACTGAAGCACACTGAAGTCATAATAATATTGCCCTATATTTAACCTCAGGTAAAAAAAAAATCTTTGTCTTCATATGACTTGTATCCCACACTATAGCTAATATATCCCTGACGACCAAGAAGCAGGGATTCTAGTGCTGCTGGCAAAAATCTGAAGATAACAGACAAAATCAAATGTAAACAACTTTTTAATGCATAGGTTGAAACTTAATTTAAGGTAAGGGCACTTTATTTAGGTTTGATCTCGTCAGTTTTACACATTGGCCTAAGCCACCAGAGATACTAGCAGTTATCCTAATTCCCTCTGAATTTTTCCTGGAGCTACTCATCTCTTACCATGTAGGACTTCAGGGAGATTAATCTCTAAAGTGCAGTAAGGTGAATAAAGTGTCTAAAACCAGATAGGATGGCAAGGTCAAGCACTGTGAAAAACATTCCCTTTATTTCTTGTTAAGTCTGAAATATGTTTACAAAAACCTCTCTAACAGCCCAGATCTGCTGTCCCTATGTCCACAAACCAATTGCAGTACTTTCTATAGCAACAATGGCCTTATTACACAAGAGTAATAAAAATGGTCCAAATAGAAGAGAAGGAGTGTTTGAGAAGGGAGGTCACAAGCAGCTGGAGTCACTACTAACCGAACAATGCCATACTTGGCAGGAGTTTTTGCTTCCTGCTTGAAGCAGAATCTTTGAGCACTAACAAAACCTACACCGTTACTCCAGCTGTTGATTGATAAATATCAAACTCCCAATTCCTGAACAAGTCAGAGAAGCCAATGAAGTTCAGCAGTAGGATTGTTTAACTAAAGCAAGGTTGGCTGTCACAGCATGGCAAGTCACTTAATTGCCCACTGAGGACTCAATTTGGTGCCTAGCCACAGCTAAGGCCACTTAGATGCCCAAAATATCTTGTGTGTCCTTACCCTGCCATCTCAGAGGATTTAGGGTCTTTCTTTTGTTCCTGTATCTTGCAGATTTATCTGGGTGTTCTGTATATCCCTGGCACTTGAAAGAGTGCTAAATGCTTCCCAAAGGCCCTGAGAAGCGCATCACCATGCAATAACCAACACCTCCTTAGTCTTTTAAAATGGGGAGGTCATAGCAAATTTTCTATTTGCTGCCATCTCTTTATTAATTTCTCTGGCCAGCCCTGGCTTGGGGATGTCTTTGACTCCGTTGGCTCTGGCAGCCTGCTGGGCATCCTCACTAAGGAACGAAACCAGGAGGCAGGGCCAGGATCCTCGCCACCTCCTTGCCCTCACAGGCATAAGGGCGTCACATCAGACGAAGAAGGGAGAGGAGAAGGCCCTGTGTATGTCAGATCTCGCCCTCCAGTGACTGCGGACAAGCAGCAGCCACAGCCCAGCCCCTCACTCCGCGCCCCTAGAACGAGGAAGGCGCGGCCCGGCCCGAGCCCGCTCCGCCCCGAGCCCGCTCCGCCCCCGGCACTGGCGGCGGCTGCGCGGGGCCAGGTCCCGGAGCGAGCGGGTTCTGTCCGGTGCCCTCCCGGCCATGGAGGCGGCGCGGCGGTGGCCGCTGTGGCTGCAGGGCCTGGCGCTGCTGTGGGGCCGCGCCGCGGCGGGGCTGGAGCAGATCCGCACCACGGTTCCGCCGTCGCCGGCGCAGGGTAAGGAGGGGCGGGCGGCGCGGCGTCGCTCCCTTCTCTGCCCAGGTGCGGCCGTGCGGCCTTCCCGGGCGGGCCTGGCCGGGGTCCGCGCTCGGACAGAGCGGCGCGGCGGCGGACACGGGCTCGGGCTCGCCCGAGGCCTGTAGGGGCCCAGCGGCGCCCGGAGCGCCATGAGGAGAGCTCGGGGCTTGCCGTAGTGCTGTCCCCGGAGCGCCATGAGGAGAGCTCGGGGCTTGCCGTGGTGCTGTCCCCGGAGCGCCATGAGGAGAGCTCGGGGCTTGCCGTGGTGCTGTCCCCGGAGCGCCATGAGGAGAGCTCGGGGCTTGCCGTGGTGCTGTGTCCGGAGCGCCATGAGGAGAGCTCGGGGCTTGCCGTGGTGCTGTGTCCGGAGCGCCATGAGGAGAGCTCGGGGCTTGCCGTGGTGCTGTGTCCGGCGGGGTCCCGTGGGCCGGGAAGGAGCAGCCCGCTCCCGGCCGAAGGACGGGCTGATGGCGCTGGGGTTTGCCCGCCTGCGGGGCCCTGGGGATGTCTGACCTTAGCACGGAGACAGCAGTCACAGAATCACAGGAGCAGATTGGAAGGGACCACAGTGGTCTCCTGGTCCAACCTCCCTTGCTTAAGCAGGGTTATCCTAGAGTACACAGTCGCCAGGGTTTGTTCAGCCCTGGGAGATAATAAGGAATGTGGCTCAGGAGAAGCTGACGGAGGTGCCCGTCCCTTTCTGTTCTGTTGGAATCATTTATCTCTTTGCTGCTTTTAGCAGTCGGGTGGTGAAGCTCCTCCGCTGATTTAGTTGCCGCCAACAGATGTGACCACAAAGGTGTGTGTCAGGTTGGCTGGCGTCAAATGTGGGTATCTCAAGTGCACCTTGACAGGTGTGTCTAGATCCCAGCTAGAGGTGTTGAATTTCCTTTAGTGAAGGGTTTATACTTGAATAGGGAGCCTCCAGTTTTTTGAGACAACTAACTTGAAGCAAATTAGCCTTACTAATTGATGCTCAGAAAGCATGTTTGTTTGGGTGTTTGAAATCTCACACTGAAAAAGTAATGAAGTAATTTTTTAAATAAGCATGGTGGTACTCCATGTTGAAAACTGTTGGAAAATTTTTGAGTATATCTGAACCTGCTTCTCTTCAGTTGGTTTTTTTTGGTACATGGGCTTAACAGCACTTAGGCTGTGAATTGGTACCTGTAACAATTTGTTACTAGATTAACTGGTAAGGGGGTTTTCTATATGCATATATAAATTAAAGATGAATATACTGGTACATAAAATGCATTTAATGTTTAGTATCAAAAATATTTAATAGTTAATTATGAGAAGAAAACATTGAAATATATAGTTGTTTCACAAGCAACTCACTGTACCTCAAATTGACAACTTGTTGTGACTAATGCTCCATTTGGTGATCTTTTCCTGTGTCTTAGGTGGAACTTAAATGTGTTTTATCTCTGTTTGCTGCAATTCTCCTGGAATGGAATTACTGAGATTTCATTACTTCAGTCAAAATTATTGCTTGTATCTAGGATTAGGAAAAAAAAAAAGCTTAAATATTGTGATAAATGCTTGACCTTTTGGAATAAAAATAAGTATATAATCTCTGTATTTTGGTTTTGTTCGTTTTTCTAGCATGTTCAGCATTTTCCCAGAAGTCCTGTGAAGAATGTCTAAAAAATGTTTCGGTAAGGTATTTTAACATCTTTTTTGATTGATAAGAATTTCCATTTTATATGAAATCAAACTGTTAGGCTTTCTTAGGCTGCTTGTGTCTTATTTAAGTGATAGAATCAACTGATGTGTTGCTTCCCATCTGTCACACGTGATGCCAGCGTGCTTTCCCTTTGCCAGGGTTGCTCCATGGTTTGCTCACTCAGGGTGTTCTGTGTTTGTCTGGAGAGGACAGACCGAGTCCAGGCTTCCAGTGTCAGTGTGTGCTCAGGGCTTTTACAGCTCACCTGAGCAGGTTGATTTTGCTGCTGCCTCAGACTCATCCTCATTTTGTGGACAGCACTTGCTTAAATGTCCATCTAATAAACTCAGTCCCAGGCATTTAAAACACCTTTTCTTGTGTTGTTCTAATAATGCACAACATTTATTTGCTAATTAATGCAAATTAACTGGAAGTGCCTTTCTCTAAAGAGGCTGCAAGAAGTGCCTGTGACTGAGGCAGAGTGTGCTGGTCCCTCCACTGACTCTGTGCTGAAGACTGCCAGGCTAAGCCACTGTTAGTAGCAAAGTGTATTTCCAATGAGATTGCAATAAGGCAGACATTTAAATGTTAGAATTTGTGTCTGTTCTTTGCTAAAAACTTCTTTAGCTCTATGATAAGGATTGTGATAGGCATGCAGAAGGCATTAGTCCCTGCAGAGCAGAAGTGAGAGATTATTTCAAATTCAAACTTCAGATGTCACTGAAAAGAAACATTTCAGGAGTCGTGAAGTTGCATATAAGTTTCCATTACTGGAAAACTTTTTCACCAGGGAAGACTGAGAAATATCTGAACTTACCTGCTTCTCTTATGCATATTTTGGCTTTAAGGGAAAAATATTAATTGAATTGTATTGGTGATCGTGTTTTGTCAGATTCTTTTATCATTGAGAATGAGTCAACAGAAATATTTTCTTGTACTTCAGCCTCTGCTCCAGCCAGTAGCTGTGTCAGATATTGCCTTTTGGGTTAGACACATTTTCAGTAGTTAGATGCAGGAGTCTCTGTATCAGAGGGATACAGCTGGCCTTTCGGGCTCCCAGTTGTCACCAGCAGTGTACAGTCATTTGGACTAGAAGAGACCTCATGAGCCACCTAATCTAGCTTCCTACTCAAAACAGGGTCTACATTATGTTCAGAGTTTTAACAGTGACTTTTATTATGCCCCCTATTGGTTACTATTTTTGAACTGTTAATTCTTATTAAATATTTGAACCAAAAAAAGCATGTTTTCATCTAGCATTCATAATTAAAAGGACACAGTTTTTGCAAAATGAATTCTCTTTTCTTAGTTTTTTTTCTTGATGTGTCCTTATGGGTATGTTTAAATTGTACAGTACACCAACTACAAAATAGTAATATATTCTTCTTTTGTCCACGCTTTTCAAGAAAGCAGAATCTGCTACAAATGGTTTCCTTTGTATTTAATGTTTTGTAATCTATTAAGAGCAAGATAACAGGCTTTGTGTAATTGAGGATGTATGGCAGAGATGTTCTTGATAGTACTGTTAGATAAAGCATAGTTCCTGGCTGAACTCTTTTTATAATGAATCCTAAAAAAACATGTCCTGTGAGAGATTCCTATTGCTGTTATTCAAAACTATTTCCTTGTTTGAGTTGTGTGGTAAATGATTTCTGAGTAAGTATTTATTTTAACAGCTGAAAACCGGAACCTAAGCTTGATGCTTAGAGATGGCTTCAGAAGCAGAAATATTGTGCTGGAATTTTATCTATAATACACATAAAACTTGAAATTTAAAAATATCCAGATATGTGAACAGATATGTGCAATTAAGGTACACAGAGTACTTTGCAACTCAGACTGGATGAGGCTGTATCATTCATTACCTTGCAGCAAAAGCTCCTGCAGACTTTAAAGAATTCTTTACTATTTTCTTTCTGTTGATAAACAAATGCAAGGCTGAAGTAAGATTATAGGTATATTTTTATTCCTTAAAGATATGAAGTGTTTTAAAATTCAGCAGTCTGAACAGTCAGCAGTCTGATTTTGTGTTTTATATTTGTTAATTCCAGTATTTTTAAACCCAAAGCCGTTTTACCCTCAAGTATGCAGAGTACCTCAATATATTTCCAGATATTTTCAGGCTAATGTTACTTGTAAGTACAAAATGTTCTTATTCACCATTCAGTTTAGGTTTTACTGAGAAATTGCATGAGGACTTCTGTAGACTGTTGAAGACAAAGCACTTCCATTTCTCTAGTATTACATTCACATGAGAAGACTGTCTTTGTAGTGGTGCACTAAATTGTTAACTGTTTTTGAAGATTAATAATTTGGGCTTTTTCTTGTTTCTTTTGCACAGTGCCTTTGGTGTTACACCAACAGCACATGTATTGATTACCCTGTAAGAAGTATTTTTCCACCATCTTCATTGTGTTCTCTCTCAAATGCTCGATGGGGAGTTTGCTGGAGTAGGTACTAATTTTACTTTTTCTGTAGAGAATTATTTATGAGTATGATTAAAGTAAGCTTGCTAGAGCTGTTTCCTTATAATTTATTTGGAGGTGCAGGGCAAGGAGGCAGTGGTTATGATTTGGAGCCATAGCCCCAGTCAGTGTAGGTATGGTGATGCAATGGCTTTAAAGCATTTTTACTTTATTTAAAATTTCTGAAAGTGTTGGATGATTTGTCTAGATCCACAGTTCTATAATATTCCAATGGCAGCAGTGAACCAATACCACAGGAATAGAGTCACACAGAAATTCTTGAATGCTGTTTTTGCTTAAACAACTGAAATAACAGTGAAATTGATGGGTACCAAAGGCAATGTAGATGAGGTTTAAAAGGAACATGCATGGTGCCACTGTGGGTTGTAATCCTGCATGGTGTAGTTGTTCTTCAGTTTCTATTTGCTGTGCATGTTTTACTACAAAATACACGGCTGAGCATGTGCTGCCATCAGGGTGAAATATTTGGAGGTGTTTTTGTACTAATGTGTTTACAGATCTAGATTCAGACTAGACTGGAACAGAGAACACCTAAGGCATGGGAAAGCTTCTTGTGTGAAGCAAGAGTACAGCTTGAGTCCAGCAGAGCAAAGACTTGCTGCTTTCTGTGTGTTTGTGCATGGACACCAGGAGGCTAAAGGACAAAAACAAGTGGGGGTGAACGATCAGTGACACTGTTGACCGAAGAAAGTTACCATGCTTAAGGCAGAGAGATTTTGCAGCAGTCTAAATTTAGGGTAGCAGAAGTAGAAGATTGCTGTTAAAGTGGAACATGCAAGTTTCTGAACACTGCCACTTAATGACTGCTGCAGAGTGACTAGATGAAAAAGTACAGGTGAACTTTATCAATTCTATGTTCTTAGAGAAAGGCTTTGTGCTTTGTTTTCTGAGAACAGGCATTTGTGTTTAAACTTTTGTTAGAGTTTTTTAGGGTATGATACAAATATCATTTCAGTGATAAAACTCACTTTTAAGAAAACTGGGCTTGCAGTGTTGTAGTAAAGGCTTTTATTATGAAATGTTTAGCAGACTTTTCTGGAAGTGTGGAGGGCTGACTCCTGCCAGTATCTGAGTACTCACAGAGCTGCTTGCTTCCTCCCTCTCTCCCATGGCCCCAGTGGGATGGAGGAAGAAAAAGGAACAAGAGCAGAAAACCTCCTTGATTGAGATAAGGACAGTTTAAAAAGGGAAGGAAAAGGAGGGAGAAGAAAAAAACACAATTTTTTTTACCACCCCTCTTAGGCAGACGTGCTCAGCCAGTCCTCAAACAATAAGTGCCCATTGGAATTGGCTCTCCCCTTGGAAGCCAGTTTTGCCCTCCACTTACCTGTCCTTTACCTCAGATTTTTTCACTGATCATGACATTATCTGGTGGCCAGTTTGGCTCAAGCCTTCTGTTTGCATCCCCCCCCGACTTCTCTCACTCTCTTGCCTGTGTCCAGCCCTCCTCACTGGGGGGAATAGAGGGAAGGGGGCAGGGAGGAGGTGGGAAAATATTTGGGAAAACAGGCTCTTCAAGCCTGTTCAGCAGCAGCTGAAACATTGGTGTGTTACCAGCATGTTTGAGCCAGAAATCCAAAACCCAGCATCAAATGAGCTGCTATGAAGTAAGTTAACACTCTCAAACACACCAGGTAGAGAAGCACATTCTTTTCTACTGATACTCAGGGTGGTCTTGACAGTTTACTGCTGCTGTGGAAGTGGCTTCTATGTTCTGTGCCATTTGTGTTTCTAAATTGACTGTAGCTTAAACATAGAATGAACACTTCATAATGGAGCACATTCTCAGTAAAAAAAAAGTAGAAAAAAACCCCCAAACCCAAACAACAAAAACACCCTCAAATATGCATCTCCTTAATAGGTTTTTTACAAATTACAAGCAGCAATATGCAGTGGGGTTATATGGGACTGTCACCTACAAACACAGCACAAAAATTAATTAACTTGTGAAGGTGGTGGTGATGTTGTTTTTTTTTCTTTTAGCAAATAAAATTAAGAGATGAATGTTGTTCACCATTGCCGAAAATGAAGGTGAACAGTGCAGCTTTCAAAGTCAAAAACAAATTACTGGCTTCCAGTTACAATTTTATATGAATTTCATGTGTTGACAGATTATTAATCAGAGTGAAGTGAAGAACTTGTGTGTAATACAAAGTAGCTTAGTTGTGTTGGGTGTTTTCATGAATAGTAAGCAGATGAAATAGGTACTGTTGCCAGGAGTGTAGACTGAAAACTGACAGTCTTTTCCTTCACTTTAATAGGTCCAAAAACCTTTTTTGCTTCAGTTAAGTAGTATACTTTTGAAAAAAATAAATTTTGTTTAAAACAAATCTTTTGAAAAAGTTTTACTTTATGGGATGAAGTATACTTCTTTGTAACTTGCAGGGAAGTAACAGAATGAGATATGTGGTTTTACTTAATGTCTATTCAGTGTAGATTATTCATGATAACAAAGTTTTAATGTGGTATACTGCATTTCATCTGGGGTAGTTCAACAGAATCGTGTTTTGCATATAGGGATGAACAAGCATGTGGGAAGGAAGGGACGAGTTATCAGAAAGATAAATGTTACTGATGGAGTCTAACAAGTTGAATATATTCATGTTTTTCAGTAAACTTTGAGGCTTTAATCATTGCTATGGCTGTGGTAGCTGGACTCATTCTGGTGTCACTCACAGTCTGTTGCTGTTACTGCTCTTACTGCAGAAGGCGATCCAGGAGGAGGAGGTAAACGTGTATTTGTTTTCTCTACCAACACTGGGTCCTGGTCTTCCCTATCTACCCACAATTTTTAGTCTCCAGTATACTAAGAATATTTTCATTTGGAAGCAGTTTTGATCACTTTGCTTTATTTGTTTGAGAAAGACAACAAGATAAGAGATATTTAGTGACAAGTAGTATGACACTGGAAATGATGCTGGAATGACACTGAAGTGATTTTTCTAGTGGTAACAGCACTGATGTGTCTGACTTCAGGTAAGCTGTTGCTTTACATTTCTACATTTTACACTGTCTTATTAACATTGGACATGAAATCTTTCAGTGACCAAGTAAATCCTTGCTTCTTCTGATAATGGTGTAAATAATTTCTTTCAAGGCAAGCTCATGGTACAGCAAAAATGGACCAGGTGAGTAGAAAGTAACTGAGCAACAATGTCCTATATGGCACTTGGTATCCATCTTTCAAAGTTGCTCTAGGATCTGTCAGCAGTCAGTATATAAGGGATTAGCTGTCTTTGCCAATTCAAAAAGATATTCTACATGTAAAATAATACTTCTTTGGTCTAAGATACTAAGAATAATTTACCTATTTTCAAGGAAAGTAGTACTGCAAAAATTAAATGTTCTTGAGATCTTGGAGAACTTGTAGAATTTTTTTTAAACTGACTTCTCTGAGTAGCTAATATTCTTAAAAGGAGGGAAGCAGTTGATGAGTAGCTAAAATAGGTATGTCAGTACTGTGGTGTGAAGTGGGACACACAACATGCTTCCCTTTATCACTCCAGTTTTAAAGCTTTCTGGACAGTGTAGTTTCAGCTAGCTCTGTTCTTTTTGTCTTTCAGTACTTCTTGTATGAGTAAAATGGCAACCTTATTTCTTGGTTTGAAATGATTCCTATATTTTTTAAAATACCTTTGAGTCGCTCCTGTTTGAGATTTGGTTTTGTTTTTTTCAAAAGAACTTATGTAACTGTACATTGCTTAGTGCTGACCTTAAAGCCAGAGAAATACAGTACATCTGTGGCTTTAAAGAAATGTGAAAATAATTGTAAATAACACCTCATTCTTTTCTTTCTTTCCTGAGAAAGAAGTGTGTACCTGTTCTGTTGGTAGGCTGGTATACCAAATCTGCCCTAGTGCAAAAATGAATACTCTTTAGACCTGTGCTGATAAGCCCTGGAGATGTAAAGAACAGGTTTAGATCTTACATAAGATCTGCCAGCATCCTCTGCAGAACAACTGAGTAGGCCCCTGTAGCTGACATGTCAGCAAATAAAGCTTGAATCCTGTGAAAAGAGATATTTGTGCTGGACTTCAGTTTTAGTAGCTAAGTTGTCAATCCATACTGTAACATCTAATTCTAAAACTAGAGGGTTAGTTGAGAGTCATCTTATGCCAAGACTCCAAAGGTGTCAAGCTTAATCTTGTGACCCTTAGAGGATTTAAAGGTCTTGTCAATCTGGGGTCCAGCTTATTTCAGGAGGAGTCAGAATGTGTTATTACACTGAAGCGTGGTACCTTATTTGCTTTAAGCCCAGTGGTTCTCAGCAGGAATTCTTCTGCTGTCTTCTTCCTTATTTTTGGGGACTCATTTTCCACAAAAGAAACTTCTTTTTTTTTTGTGAATAGGAGGAAGGAAGGGTTGTGGAAATGTAGTACTGGATCTGTTTAGCTGATTCTTTTTTAGATGTATCCTCTGAGCTCTAAGGTGTAACCTTGTTTTGCAGGAGTATCAGTGTTTCTTTAGGGAGTTCTTCAACTGTGGTGTTTTAAGTGTTTGAGAAGCCTGAACTTAGGTTTTCCTTGAACACAGAGAATACTTATATGCATCATCCCCCACATCAGTAATGCAGTTGGCTCATCTGTGTCTGTCCTACCCCAGGAATTCTAGCAATATTGGTGCATAGTTTTTATTTTTATCCTGTGATTTTGGACTTCTTAAGGTCTGCTTCCTTGTACTTGGCAGTTCCATGAACAGCTATTATTTGTGAAACTACTAAACTCTCATGAACTTCAGTTATCAACCATGCTTTTATTTGTATAATCTCAAACTTTCTGAATTTGGAAGAACAATTCATTCCAAGTGTCCAGAAATCAGAAGATACTTAATACTGTTTAATTACAGGGAAGAAATGTATTTTCTGAATCATACATCAACATTTGATTTATTTTATGCTTTCATATTTTGCAACACCAATTGTGAAGATTATTGCATAATTATAAGACATGGAGTCTCCAGTAAAGCAGTTTTACAGAAGGGTGCCCAAGAATGGGAGCTTTTAGTCATGCTGGACATGCTGATGTGGAGAATTGATTCGTTTTCCAAAAGAGTCTAACATTGTTTTCAAATAAAAGTGACCTGTTGCATGTGTTTCCTGCTCCCCCAAGATTTTTTTAATTCTTTAGGTGGAAAAAGCTGGAACTAAGAAATTTGTTTCTGAAACATTGCATGGACTTTTAAGTACTGGCTTGCATTGAAATAACTAAAATGTTGAGAGAGATATATGGACTGTTTGAGCACATGGAGGAATTGAGTTCATATTTCCAGAGCTGAATATGTCTGAATTTTGTATATTAAAGCGTTTGACATGCTGTAATTAACCACTGGATGTCACTCTTGCTTAACTTGGATCTTGGTGGCTGCAGATGAGTGGTAATGCTGCTTAGGTGTATTAATATTGTAATTATTCAACTCAGACATCTTCAGAACTTTATTCCCTTTTGGAAGGTGATTAGCACCTAGCAGTTGTCCATTTACTAATTACTAATTAGCAAGCATGGCAGTTGTCCATTTACCAATCCTGAAGAATCATCATAAATTCTGTCAGGGAAGAACTAACAGAAAAATGGTTTGACAATTTGCTTTAGAGTCCTACAAGTCTTACACAGTCTGTCTAATGGTTAAGTGAAACTGAGCTTTCTGCAAGGCAGGACACAAAGCTAAAGTGCAGCAGAGAATTCAGTAGAGCATATCTGCACAAGCACAGCTCAGATGTACTGTGTAGGTTCAGCATTTCCCAGAATCACACAGCTGATGCTCAGGTAAATCCTTGCTCATTCCAGAACAGACTCATTTCCTGGGGGCAGCTTGAGATTGGATAGTAATGGTTATTGGAAAGATAAATTGTTCTGGCATCAAAGGCTTATGAAGCATCAATCATCTTCCAAAGGACAAAAATGGACTTAACTGTGCACAAGCAGAACAGTGACTCTTAAATGGGGTGTGACACATGGGGAAAAGGGCAGTTAGGAATCCTGCTTCTGGAACAGTCTGCATCCTCTTCCTAAGAAGCTGTAAATAGTTCTGTGGAGGCTGAAGGGCATATTACTGCAATGAATAGAGCATTTGGATATTATAAAATGTGAAAGGATAAATTCACAAACTTGTAAATCAAACTTACTCAGCTGTGAAATTTTACATGGCTATGAAGTAGTAAATAATGATAGATTAGCAATAAAGTTGCTTTTTCCTCCTCTTATGCTTTCCTTCCCTCATTTTTCTAACAGACTAGAGGAAGAAGAGGAGCAGCTAGCTAGGAAGAGAGAGGAGAGAAGGCTACAGTCTCTTCAGAGGTAAGTCTTGACAGCTTGATCTATAGCTATACACTTCCTGATGATGTAGGAGTATTCTGCCTTTCTAAGAAATACATGGAGTACTAAACAAAGAGGCATTGTGATGTTAGGCATGACAGTGTCAGGTTTTTACCAAACAGAGCTTTATTATGAGATTGATGAACCTGATTAGGAGCTATATTGCTGTAAATGAACAGGGAGCAAACAAGTTGATGCTCAGTGAGGCAGGTACCATGACTGCTCTGTGCATCATTGCAAGGTAATGACAAACATTATCCAAGAAGAGAACAGATGTAAATTTGTTTTCATAAACATCTGAATTTGTTAGCTGAAAGTGACAGACTTGAATGTGCATCAAAGGGTAAGAAATAGGTGTCCAGTTCAGGTAGTATGCTCACACACAGTTTCTCAGATAAGTTATGCTGAATATTTGCAATGGATCAGAAGAAAGGGGAATTCTCTTCTTGTTAATCCAGTTATAACTAGTCACAGCACAGTAGGCCGAGTGCTAGTATGAACGAGATGTTTCTCCTATAATGCTTTTGTTTCTTTCTAAAGAGGAGGGAACCAGTTAGGAATATCAACAGTTTTTTGTATGCCAAAACCATGTACCTTGTGATGAAATGTACATCCTTAATCATGCTGCTTTGTTTAGTTAAGAGGGTACTTACCCGTGTTTGTTATAAAGCAAAGACTTCTGACTACGTGCATAATGGGATGATTGTGTTCTGTAACCTTTCCACTGTGATTTGTGTATCAGCTTGGTACAGTTAATCTGTAGGAAGTCTGATGCATCTGGAGTGTAAGGTGTGCTGTGCACACACCAAGCAAGTGGTGCAACCTAGAGCTAATATCAACTCCATTCTTGAATTCAGCCTAGGAACAGAGATCACTGGGAGCAGCTGCTTTGCCAGAATGATTCCTGCAGCCTTATTTAGAGCAGCATTCCTCTTTCCCAGCTTGTCTCAGGAGTTCGTCTGTGAAACAGAAACTGCTTTAATTGCAGGAGCTTAGCAGCAGCCCTGGGGTGTTTCCATGTTCTGAACATGCATACCAATTGTGTGTGTGGCTGGGGGTCATGGGAAAACACGAGGAGTAAGCCACTTCCAGCACCTAGAGCACCTCACCCTACCCACTGCCTGCTTCCTCTAAAACCTTTGGAGAATGAATTGCTACTAGCAGGCTGTAGAACAAATAAATATTCTCAACAACCCATTTTTGACAAGCAACCTGCAGAGGAAAGCACTGCCTTGTACTGTGTAGTCCTTCCTTTCTACTGTGAAGTTTTCACATAGTTTGTGAAAATAGCTGAATAGATGTTCAGATAAATATGAGATAAATGTTCAGATAAATATGGGAGGAAAATAGGCACAGCATTGACCTTGTGTCTATCTGGCTTTGTTTTTTTCTTGTCATCTTACATGTTTGTTTTTTCTGTGGGATACAGCTACTTCAAATACAGCTTAATCGGCTCGTGTATGGTTCATATCAGTTTGCAATGAAAGGTGAAGAGGACTAGCCTGAGCTTCATTTCATGATTCCATTAGTGAATGGTAAAAACAAAGCAAGGAGGCCCAAGTTCCATAGTGTTCCATGGAAATGTTTTTTGTGGAAGGTTTAAGATGATTGCAGCACCTAGTATTTTCTGTCTTTCAGGTACACTGTAAAAGTCTGCTTTTTAAGTTTTATACTTGTTTGCATTGAAATTCAGTTAATTATGGATACTTTAGTGTCTCTTTGGAAGATGCATATTAAAGTGAAAAGTAAGGGTAATTATGTTGGCTTTCTACTTGTCTACACAAGGCTGAAAGTAGCTGTCAGTTTACTGAGAGGGTTGAAAATCATTGGTGATGGTTTGAGTTTGCACTTATAGGGACGGGCATAAAGAGAAGGATGTCTGGAGTTCAATTTTGGACTCAAAACAGGTATCTTATTGCATAGCTTTAGTCCTTTATTTGACTTCATCATCTCTAACATGGAAAATCATTTTTAAGTATAGCATTGAGTAGTGAGTCTTTTTCTATACACTCAATTATTTACTGCTTCAAATACATGGTATTTGTATTTTAGGTTAGATTTATATAATTTATAAATAATTACTTGTTTTAGAAGTTTATAAACAAATGCTAAGCAATAAGATCTAGTGCCAAGTATAAATTGATAGAAGGAAGAACAAGGAGAGAGGCCAGGGAAAGGATGGCAGTTTATTTGTGAAGAACCAAGTATGGAAAATTATTATGTGAATTGTTAGTATTGGGAAAAATACTTCCTCAGCTTATGGCAGTGGGGACAGCTTGCATTGAGAAGCCAAGACTTCAGCATGTATAAGATGGAGTAATAGCAGCAGTGTTAAGAAACAACCAACTCAGAAGACTGAAGTGACTTGAGCTGATCATCATGTGAGATGTGGGTGGTACAGTAACTCTGGGTGGCTGATTCAGAGACTGCCTGTTCAGAGCTGTGTCTGGTTCCTCTGGGTTGATGTGTACCTAGGCCTTATTTACTGAGCAAGGATTTACTCGTGGGTGAAGTGATGCCTGTCAGTTTGAATGCTTCACTGATATTAATGGTTTTACCCTTCAAACTTAATTAGATATTTGGTGGTTTGTTTTGAGTAGCCTAGGGAAGTATCCCTAACCTTTCTGAGGTTTAAAGCCTACAGAGCTTGATTTTGCACCATCCCCTTCTTAAGCAGGTGCTTTCTGAATTCAGAACTGATTCACACTGGCTGCTGAAGTACTGAGGTTTCAGTAGCTGAAACTGCAGCAATGAGTCTTCAGACAGGCATATGCAAAACAAGGAAGAAATGCCATTAGTACCACCTGTAATAAACTTGGTTTGAGCTCACAAACTATACAATAGAAGGATTTAGCTTTATGTTGGAGAAGGCTGCTTTAAGCAGAATTTCTCTATTCTCTTCCTGAGATCCCTTGCCCCATATAATATCTTCCTGTTATGTACCACAGAAAGCAGAAATCCTGTTATCAGGTTACCTTCAGTGGGTACATTTGTCTCCTCTTTTTTCTCTTCTCTTCAATGTCTCAATCCTGACTTTGTTCTTCTACATGAATTTCATTCCCCTGACTCTCCAGCCTCCATTACTGCATTTTGGCCAGGTTGCTTTGTTTACAATGCTGCCTGGGCTTAATAATGCAGGGGGTTGTAAGGGACATGGGTGTCTCTGGGAAACAGTAGTGGAAGCTTTTGAGTCTGTCTTGTTTGGTTTTTCTCATTGTGCTTTATCTGCATGCTTTCCCAGAAGTGCAATTGCTGGAAAAGGCCACTTCAACCCTCAGCTCTGTAGGAAGCAGGATAATTGCTTCTGAGGACACACAGGGTCTGATTAGCAGTAGGAATTGTTTGGAGGTGGAATATGCATAGGGCAGATGGAATCTTTGGTGAATTAAGCTGTCAGTGCTTAACAGCTTTCTGCTGAATACGTGCAAATTGGAATCCGGCAGAAGTCACAACTTGTCTAACTGGGTTGAATTTTGACAGGGGGTAGCAAAGGGTGCATTTTTTTTTTTTTTTTTTAATTTTTGTTAGAGGAACTTTTTTTTCCCAAATTCCATGTCTTTTCCTCAAGATACATAGATCCCGGCTCATACTCATTAAGCAGTTATGTTTTTTGTTTGTTTTTTAAAACAAGCAAAATAGATCCTTCCTTTGTAATATAGGAAGCCTATCTGATAAAAGATGGAATTTTTTCCATTTAAACATATTTCATTTTTCCCCCCTTCACCTTTGCAAAAGGGAAGGAGAAATCGACTCATCAGCAGTTGGTTTATGTGAATAATTTAAGTTTGTCAATATTAGATACAGCCTTAAAAACAGTCTTACGGTCAGACAACATAAAAACCAATTTATATTTAGCACAAGATTTTAATTTATTCTCTGCATGGATGCCATGCAGGATTTTAGAAAGCAGTAGTTTTCACTTACACTTGCTGTACATCTTAAGCAAAATAGTAAAACACCTTTTTATCCTTTTAGTGTGACCATGTTCACAGGGGTTCTTGGATGAGGGAAGAGACGAGAATGTTGACTCCATGATGAGAAGGCTTGATTTATTTTTTTATGATATATATATATTACATTATAACTATACTAAAAAGAAAAAGAAGGACAGGTTTTCCCAGATGCTAACTAAGCTAAGAATAGAAAGGAAAAGAATGACAACAAAGGCAGCTCTCGGACTCTGTCTGAGATAGCTCGGTCCTTGATTGGCCATTAATTATACACATCCAAGATGGGCCAATCACAGGTGCACCTGTTGCATTCCACAGCAGCAGATAACCATTGTTTACATTCTGTCTTTGAGGCCTCTTAGCTTCTCAGAAGGAAAAGTCCTAAAGAAAGGATTTTTAGTGAAAAGATGTCTGCGACACTTTTAGAATTACTAAATTGAATTAGTATTTCAAAGTATGTTCTGTGCAAAGCTAAGTTTTACAATTATGCTCCCTGCTTGAAAGCATTAAGGAGTGTTCCAGTGTAGAGTAGTGCCTTTTTTCTTATGTATAGATGAACACCTCAGTGTGAATGGGTGCATATATGTGGATGCTTTACTTCTACCTAGAAAAGTGTTTCTTTTTATTGTCATACATCTTATGTTCACATTAAATTATGTTGATAAGAATTTGTGGTAAGTCTTATAGACACAGTGTATGTAAATACTTACAGATGAAGTGTAAATAGAAAGATAATATATATATATATAATAAATATATAACTGCTAAGTGTGATTTTTTTTTTTAAATTGTATGTGATTACTAGTACTAATGTAAAAAATGCTGATGTCCTTTTTGGATGTAATTATAGTTTGCTTACAGCTCAAAAGAGTCTGAATGTTCTTCTGATGCCTTTATTTCTTGTAGGAAACATGAAAGAAAAATGAAGCATGATGAAATACGTAAGAAGTATGGTAAGTATCATCTTGTTTTGATACTCTGCCTAAGTTGATTCCTTTTCCCTAATGATTGTTAAAATTCACAGCAGAAATAACCTGTTTTATGAGCAGCAGAAGTAACCAAGCCCAGTCTTCTGCTGATGCCTGTCTTCTGACACCTGATTCTTGCATGTTTATGCTCCTGTTCTCTTCCTGCACTAACTGTCCAACTGGTCAAGAAGACAGTGTGCTTGGGATGGGCATTTAAATATATTGGTTAAAATAAGTGTTTTGTTCTGTCTGTTCCTAAGTAAGAAGACTGAGTTTGGGGGCTTTTTTGTTTGTTATTGAATGTGATAAATCAGCCTACTTGAACTTTGCTGCTGGAGTCATGGCTATTGAAGGAGGACAGACTGACTAGTAGATAGCAAGCTTTTTAAATCAAGCTTGAAAAAGAAGGGTGGAGGATGCAGCCTAATGTAGGGATAAATTATTTTTTTCTTTGTTTTTAAGTGGAGCTGTGGTCCAGTTGTAGAAGAATATCACATCACAAGACTGTAGGACCTGCTGTGTTGTGTAGGGAGCTCTTATTATGTAGGCTTGTCAGTGCTTGCACTTTTCATTTGATTTGTTCATAGGGTTAACAGTACTGTGTATTCAGAGACAGATCTGCTAAAACTGCTGCATTTTTTATTATGCAAATTGCACTAATGTCAGAGAAGGTGTTTCTAGGGGTCTGAACAATCACTCAAAGCTGTTGATTTTCATCCTCTTGTTAAACTGATTGGCAGAGTCTAGGAATGCCTTCATGAATCTGCAGCCTGCCCTTTGCCTGATGCAGAAGTGATACAGACAAACTCTGTAGGGAATTCTCTGCCTGGAGAACATTTGTAAAAGAATGATCCTTTGCTGGAATGGAGGAAAACTACACTGTGAAGCTTGAGCTACTGAGGAAAGAATGTTGTGGAAACTGGAAGTAATTTTTGTTAAACATCAGTCAAGGAAGTTCTTCTGTGGTGTTTTACAGGAAAATTAACCCTGTATCTCAACCACAGTTCAGTATCAAGAGTTGTTTGAGTGGTTGACAACAATAGTCCAGATGTGACAAAAGCAAACAAAATCCAAGCACAACATAAAACAATACAGGCTTTTTGTGATTGTTTCTCCTTAGAAGAGACCTGACAGTAAATCTCAGCAAGTTGGAATCATTGGGAAAGATCTGGTGAAGCACTTAGGGCAATGGCTGTATCCTCACAGTAACTTGCAGCACTCAGTGCAGATGGACCTTTGCATCTCTGGATGCAGCCCAGATGCAGTCCTGGGTGCAGAATTGCAGTTCCCATATCTGGGGTTCAGGGATGTGAAAGTTATGTTCTGCTTTGAAACCAGTTCATTTGTCTCTGCATGGCCGTGCATTTTACTGAAGACAGTTGTCTGTTCAGTGCTCTACTTCCAGAGCTTTGTGGGATGCTTTGCTGGATCTTGTTGGAATACTTGAGTTCCCTGAAATTTAAAACTGTGTAATGCAATGCCTTGAGAATACAGACATCAAATTCAATAAATCAAGTATTGCTTGTAGCTATACTGTCCACAGTCATAGGAGAGCTACGTGTCATTTTGCCTCCACTATCAATGAATAAATGAGAAACAAGTTCATACATTCATTGTGTTAATGGAAAGTGTTCCTTCTTGTAAGAAGTCAGACATACTCACTTCTTTCTTCACTTAGGTTTTGCAATGCAGCTTACCTGCACAAGATTGCAATTGGACTATGAAACTTAAATTTTATTAGCAAATTTCCATATAAAGTTTATTGACAGGTTTGCTGTATTGCTAAAACAAATATTAATTTATATTATCAGATATATCAATTTAAGGCCTGGAATCTCATGGTTAATTTTTGTTTTTAAAAAAAATTTAACTCTCACATAACATACTTAAAGGATGTATGTAACTAAGGAAAAATTAAATACAAAATATGTATAAATTTTGAAATTCGAAAATATAATTGCTTTTGAATATAAGGGTTGCATTCTGATAATAGACAAATGGTGGTCAGAATAATTCCGTGAGACTTGGGTCTTCTGTCACATATTTTACTGTCTAGAAAATACAGATGTTAGTATATTAAACATAATCTAATAAAAATTGCTGCAAATAATTATGGAGGCACTAGATTATTTTGCACTCTTACAGACTGCAGAGAGGATTCTCAGTTAAGTAGGCATGGATGAGTGGCAGAATGACAATGACTTTGTTAACCTGACTGTAGATAAAGATGATGATGCCCGAAATTTCAGTATTTGGTTGGCTTTAAGGGAATGCCTTTTCCCATTTCATCCCCAGCTTTCCATACTCCATTTAAATGGTAATTACACATTTATAATGCACTGCAGGTGTCACTCTAGCCACAATCCTTTGGGAGCATTGGAAGCAATAGAGAGCTTTAGCAACCAGGAGTACACACTTTCAATTGTTTCTTTGTTGCACAATTTGATAGTATTTTTCATTTGCTCACATATATGAATGCAATATGATTACACAAATTATATGTTGACTCTTAGGAAAAATTTAAAGTAGAATTCGGAGTACTTTGCAGCTTGTGTAGTACACAAAGGAACTACAATTTAATTCCTGCTGCATTTGCTTCTATTGTGTGTTCAGTATAGCATTAGTGAGAAGCTGCTTTATTATTTATTTATTTGAGGATTTTGCAAAGTATTAGTGGATTTTTTTCATTTAATTTTTGCAAAATGATTATCATTTCATTGCTTTAGTTCTGCAAAGGTTTTGATTAGCTATTTTAATGATATATAATCCTTTCTTTTTTATTTTATGTAAGGCTTTGGTTTTTATATTCAGTAGTTTATGACGGTAAATGTTTCTTCTGTTCAAAGTAGATACTTTGTCTTCACCTTTAGTGTTCTGAATGCAAGGCAGGAGAACCTTACATTGCCAAACACTGAAAGCTATTTAGTTTATTTGTTAAGAATACAGTTGTTAATATGGGGGTCTAGAAATAAAGAGGAAAAGTTTAATAAGGGGTGGAGACATGCAGCAAACTAGGTTGGTTTTTTTGTTTTCAGCTATACACAGTCTCGTGTAAGTATTTCAGTTGTTAATTCTCTCTTTTGGGCACTGTTGATACATGATGAGAGTCAGATCTCAATGACTGGGAACATGCATAGTTAGTATACAATATAAATGAATATGCTGGAAAGAGGTATTAATTTCTTTTGACCATTGTTTTGTCATTTCATATTTACTAATATGCTTCATTGTTTCCTATAAACTGATGAAAGATACTTTACTATACCTTTCAAATTTTTGAGTGTTTCATAGATACTGCTAAGTAGGTCAAATACTAACCTCAAAATGAAGGCAAATAGAAGTAAGAATTTTAAGTGACCTGTGTGCCAATATTCAAGTTCACCAGTGACATGCAATGGACTTGATTGCAAACAAGGCTCCTGAAGATGCAAACATCTGGTTTCTCTGAACCCCTGAGGGTAAATGACAACTTGGGTAGTGGCTCTCATATCAGACAGGAAACAGTGGAGAGACAACTCCTGTCTGGTTCCAGGCAGCAGCAGAGCTTCAGCTGAACCAGATGTGCTGCCCCATTAGCATGGGCTGCCAGCTCCTCAGAGTGGCACTGGCAGGGCAGCTGTGGCAGCTGACAGAAGGTTTTTGTCATGCTCCTATTTTTGTATGTCTCTCCATATAGTTTTTTCCACTTACTGGAGCCTGATACTTCTTCAGTAAGAGTTGGTGCAAGTGATGAGCTGCTGTCTCACTCCTCTTATGTAATCTTATGATGTACTTAAAATTATGAGGATAAAAGAAATTTAATGCTAGATGCAGGCTTGAGAGCAAGGCTGAAAGCAAAGTGTATCAGATATTGTAACCCCTGGTTATCCTCATTTGGAAGGAGGGCTTGCCATTTCTCTTGGAGTCCCTTTTTCCTGGGAGATCAATTTCTGAAGTCAGAACCAAAAATATTCACACTGGATTGACCCATAGTTCTTAAAGCCTATTTAGTTTCAGTATTTTGTGATGAAACAGGTGAGAGTACTTTAAGTTAGGCATATTAATTCCTGATTGGTGTTGATTAGATCTGTTCATTCCTAAACATAATTCAGTAAAATTAAAGCAAGTACTACTGGGAATTGCATATGGAGTGAGAAGTAAAAATGACACATTCACTTGAAATATGAGGATTAGTTTTCTAAAATGGCTTTTAGCTGAGTATTTTGGGGCAGGGGAAGAGGAGAGTATATTCACTCCTCAGAATGATGTAGGAAAGGTTTATCAGGATTCTTACATGATCCTCTGGTTAATTTGAAATTGGCAGTACTGGATGTAGAAAATCTTTTGAAATCCATTGGGTTTCAGCTGTTCAAGCTGTAAAGAACAGTATCTAGTGGTTTACTGTGCTACTTTCAGACCTGTGAAGTGTTGAGTATGTGTCCTGAATGAAATAGCAAAAAATATAATAAGCACTTGCCAGACTCCACAGAGAAAAGTCTGCAGCCTATGTTCATTTTGTCAGGGAATATGGTACCACATCTTGCTGCTTTGTGGAAAGCTTCTTGAAGTTAGGTGCATTTATTTCTAAATGGAACTTAATGAGTGCAGGGAGTTTATGCAATGGTAATTGTAGTAATAGTGGTAATTTCCAGTATTGATGCTGATTTTTGGTAAATGTGTTTTGTGTTTCAAAGGGGTGAAATACAGGAGTACTGCAATTTTTTTTTTAAATTGGACTACTCAGTTGTGTTTCATGTAACTAAATATATTAGGAGCCATATATCCTAACTGCCAAAGTATTAACAAGTCTGGAGGAAGGGTGGGAGTGGTGACAATCTGGTATTAAATAAATGTTTCTTCTCTCTTTGGGCTGGGGTTAAATTAATGCAGGAATATTACCTGAAGGGGCTGAAGGTTGAATGGCAGGCCAAGGATAAGAGAGGATTTTTTATTGCTTGTTAGTTTACTTGACAGCTAGAATAGACATAGTGGACATCACAACTGCTTGTTAAGTGCATGAAAGGTAATACTAAAATCTGAGAAGTAACCACATTCTAGAAGCTTAAAATATATAAATTTCAAAATCTGAAAATATTGTAGTTTATTTTGGCAATTATATCATCTAAGCACATTCTTTTTAAGCAAATGCTTAATTTTTGTTTATTTATTTATTCTTCCAAAAACAATTATAGAAATGGATAGTACCTCTATAATACCAAGGTATTATACCAGGTAAATAGACTATGTGTCATGTTACCTGGCTGCAGCTTTAAAGATGTTACTGGCTTACTCCTTGGACAAGTAAGGGTCATATATATGAGGGATAGTTTGGATATTAACATTTTGCAAGTTGACTGCGTGTAATCTTGTTTATTTGAGTGATTATAGGACTTGTCATATTTATTCTTTATTCCAAATATTTACTGTTCCCTATCAGGTAGTTAGTGGCAGTAACTGATACAGTAATCAGCCCTGAGCAGTTGTGCTGCTTGACTGGCATCTTAAAATAACCTGGCAGTTCAAATGAAGCTCACCAACTGTACAAGGTAGGCAATAGTGTAGTCTGCCTCCAGCACCATTAGGTTTTGACTTCCAGATAAAACTGTGAATGTTCAATATCTGTGTGCAGGTACATGTGGAAAGAGGTATGCTGTGAAAAGGACTGAGAGGAGTTCTTACAAGGTTTGGCAGTGACTAGAAATATTTTTTTTCATTATTGTGAATCTGAACATTTGTGATTTGGAGTTGCTCAGCTGCACTGTCCTCTGTCTCCACACTTAGACAAATGAGCCATGGAAGAGTCCTTGTTACACATCAGTATAAAAACCTTGGCAGAAAAGATAGCAATAGTGTCCTGTCCTTTCATAGCATAAGGTCAGCCTCTGCACTCTTATAGGACTCCTTTATTTTCAGTCTCCTGCCTACCCCAGCTTTAAAGTGTGGTTTGAAGCCTCTTTGAAATTATTTTCTGTGTGGCACAGTGACTGCTCAGCTAACCTATACAGAGGATGCTCTGCATATCCAGGCACTCAGCATAATTGGATGGCTTTGCAGTGCTTGCTGTGACAGTATTCTAGTATAAAGTCATTAAGAATCTTCATGAGGGAAGCATACTGTAGCTTGGATTAAGTGATGCTCTCGTTCTGGTCCCTGGTGGTTTTAGTGCACATAAGAAGTGATCTTCATTTTTTCTTAGAGATTATTGTCCTGTTGCAGATAAGCTGTAAGTGGCTGAATGTGACAGATGGTTGGGTATAATTGAAGTAGAACTAAGTCAAAGTAGCAACATCTTACATTTTAAAAAGATGATGATCTTATAGTCACTTGCATTTATAAACTGGCCACTCGGAATCTGTTCTTCTTGACGCATCTCTATACTTGGATTCTTTTCAACTTGACTCTCACAAGTGCATTTTTTGGGGTATACATCACAGATGAGTAATGGTTTTTCTGTAATAATTTTTCATAGAAAAATCTTCTCTCCCTGCTAAATCATTAAATACTTATTTGTTATTATTGTCTGAGAAATAAGAGTGCTTAAGAACACTTGCAGTTTATTATAGTACTTGACTGTCTGGGTAATAGAGCAGTTATTACAAGAATTGCCTTTTGGATTTGTTACATGCAGTTACCAATAGCAGTGAAGTCAGTAACTCAGAGTTTTTCTGTAAAAAGAAAATGATAACTGTAGTCCCATTTTGTTTTACAGGTCTTCTCCAGGATTCTGATAACCCTTACAGCAGATTTGAGAATGAATGAAGATGAGCACCTTCCACAAGAGCTGTACTCCAGAATCCAGGAAGACAGTTTGTTTTCATTAGCCCTTTGTGCTCTTTCACTTTTGGTTTTTTCTCTCCAAAGTGTTTTTTCCTCTCCAAAGTGTTTTTTCCTAGTTGTAAAACTAGAAGCAGCTCAAGACTTTCTGAAATAACATCTTTCTATCTCCTACATGTATGGAACTAATTTTCCATAAATGTTTTTTTGTTGTTGAAATGTTCACTGAAGTTTATCCTTCCTCTTCTTAAAATCTATATTTTATTACTTGACTTAGATGGTTAATAGTCACAATAGTGTGATTTTGAATTCAGTCTTAACTGCTACTTAAAGCAGTTGTTCTCATGTTCCTAAATAGAGATTTTATATATATATATAACAAAAAGCAACATGGAAGCACAGCTCCACATAGCAGAAGTAGTTGATGAAAAATACATCATGCATATTCTTGTGGGTGGAGATTCTTTTGCCTGGAAAAGCATCTTCCAAGAGTGTAATGTGTAAGGGCTGACAGAGAGGAGCATATTTGTCTTTGAATAATTAAATTCAGTTGTGGGAATGTTAATATGTACTTCAAATACAGTTAGCAAAATTGGAGGAAAGTTGATCTTGAAACAAACATAGTTAGGTGTTCCTAAATTTAAGAAACATCAGCCTGTGTGAGCACTTTCTTCTGCAAACTTAATGTATATTGAAAAAAACAATAGTATAAAGTTGCCCAGATCCTGCAGTTTACCAGGGCTGACCCTGGCCAGCAGCTGAAGCACTGCCCAGCTGCTTCCTCCCTCCCTTGGGGGGATGCAGGAGAGAATGGGAACAGCAAAGGGTTGAGATAAAGGCACAGTAGGAGCAGGAGGGTACAGGGAACAAGTTCTGCCAAGGCAATTGCCACCTCCCAGAAGCAGACCTCTGCCCAGCCTCCCCTCCAGTTGTCTTGGTGAGCCTGGAATAGGATCAGTTTGGGTCAGTTTTGGCCAGATGTGCCAACTGTGTCCTCTCCCAGCTTCTTGCTCCCCCCTGGCCTAGTTGCTGGAGCAAGCAGAGTGGGGGAGAAATGAAACCTTGATGCTGTGCAAGCAATGCTCAGCAAAAGCCAAAGCACTCGTGTGTTACCAGCACTATTCTTGCCACAAATCCAAAGCAAAGCAGCACCATAAGGGCTGCTATGAAGAAAGTTACCTCAGTCCCTGCCAGAGCCAGTACAATAAGTAGGCAGTATTTTTTTTAACCTTTTATTGTTCTTTTGGTATTTCCATGATGTGATTTATTTCCTGTCTTACTTTTCATAGAGGTGTTTCCTTGAGCACTTTTAGTAGCTTACCAGTACGATGTGACAAGCAAAGAGCTCTTCTGTCCCCCCAGTCTAATGTTCTTGTTTATTCTGCACACTTTAAATCATCTCCCTTGCTGTTTATTATCTGTTAAACAAATGTACAGTATTGAAGATGTTGGTGTTATTTTTGTCCACATTCCTAAAATAAACTCTTTAACATCTTGAATCTTGAATATGAATCTTTAACATCTTGAATATGATTCTGTTTACTTCTGTTGTTCCATACCATTTTAAATTAACTTGGTTTAAAAGAAGTTTCTGAGTATGACTTTGGAGAAGGAAAAAAGTGCATCTTTGCTGGTTGTCTGTGGCAGGAATTAGATCATGCCTGTGGGTGAGGATGTAAATTGCCATTCCTTGCAGTGTCTAAGAATCTGCTTAGGTTTAGTAAATAACACTTATCACTGGTTTTGGTACAGTGTTCTTTCACTGGCTTTACCTCTTCATACTGTTTCTCTGTACAATTTCTCAGGAATGTATATAAAAATAGGTTTCCTACTTTCTGAATCTGTATTGTAATTAGTGTTAATGAAATACTGGTCTGTTTTTTCTTTTTTCTTTAACTCACATTTAGTGCTTTATTAGTAGGCACTGTGTTTAATTTCATGTTTCTTTATCTGTCAGCCATTGTCAAATCTGAAGTATTATTCAAATGCCTGTCTCAGAAGAATGATGGTCTGTGATAAGAGTGAGTTGATAGTGTGGAAATGAAACATGCTGATGGTTTTCCCTGGAGATAACTTTTGCAAAAATGATGAAGGTCTGTCTGCTGTCTCATGACCAAGGAGTGACATTCCTGACTTAATAGAAAAGCATTTTTCTTCAGCACCTGCTACCGTGTATGAAAGGCTGTTGTGTATTCTATCAAAAAGGGCAGGAGGAACAACCTTTCTTACAATTTCAAAGATGGTAAAGTACTCAGAGAACCAAAATAGTTGTGGCAGTTGTGGACATGAAAAGGTAATGACTGTGGTCAAATTTACCTTATGGTAAGCTTTAACTTTGTACAAAATGTTAAGCTGGACATCCAGTATGGTATATTTTTGCTTACACAGTTAAGACTACTAATTTAATGAGACTGTTGTGGACACCAGCTTTAGAGCTTAATAGAAAATGCAAAAATCCTCACAAAATCCCTGGACTTTTCAGATTATTTAACCTTTCTTTTCTGTGTTCATTGGAGCAAATAATTGGATGGAAAATACCCTTATTACATTAATTAGCTTCTCTGCTTTTTTGTATGTCACTATTTCTTTCTGTGGCTTACCACAGGAAGGGTTATTTGCCTTTGTATTCAGTGTAGCCACAATTGGGAAAACAGCTTTAGAAAGGTATCATTGTATCTTTGTTTCTCAGGTGTATGAACAAAGGCATTTATCATCTTGGGTGTGTTTCCCCTCCTCCACACTTTTTCAACAAAAGAAACAGAAGGTATGCAACATAATAACAAAATAAAAGTAGGGAAACAGTATAACCTGGGCCTGAGAGTTGTATCTCTGTTCATTGTGATTTTCTGATTTCCCCTTCATTCAAAATCTATTCCCTTTCCTCTATTTACAGTTTTACCGGTTATTGCTTTTAAATTTTAGTAGTGAAGGTATTGCTGTCTGAAAAGAAGAGCAGTCTGGGAAATGAAAAAATTAAAATTTGTGTTTACCTTTTGAGACTGATATTGCTGGGTGTAATTTATATTAGTGAAGAAAATTTTGGAAAATTGAAGCATGTTGTTTTAACTTGTCATAGTGCAGGAACACTTTTGCCACTTCAGGAATCTTGGATTTGTTGATGACTCCATTTAGTTGTCTGTAACATGCCTTTCTTAATTGTTATTCGATTATTAAGTAGATGTACAAAAGTAATTTTGGAAAATGGTCAAATATTTTTTCTTAGGGTATCTTTGTTTCAGACTCCCATACATAGATTTCTTCATGTATCCTTTCAAAGTTCTTGTTATGCCAAGCAGGTGCACAAGGAGTGGCTCTGGGCTGTGCGCCTGTGGCTTGCAATCCTAGGATGCCCCAGCTGAGCTGCTGGACATACAGTTCTCTAGATTTGAGCCAGTCCAGAGAGAAATGGGGCAGAAACAGCTAGGATGCTTTTCTTGCTGTCTTTGAGTGTCAGGGGCCAAACAGGAACAGAGAGGATGAAAGACACTTTGAGAAAAAGTGATGAGGAGAGGGTAAGTCAATAGTCTGGGGAGACAGTGAAGCTAGCAGGAATTGCATGTGGCTGTTCCCACAGTGCCTGTCTGAATCTGGGCTTCATCATCTTTGGTTTTGGGGTTCTAATCAGCCAGCATCTCAGACTGCCCCTCTGCTTCAAATCATGAGCTGGGGAGGTTACATGGGTGGAAGCTTTTCAAGGCTCACACAGGCTCCCATCTTTCCAAATGCAGCAGGGCCAAGCTTGCTGGTGATTGATTTATCCTTTCTGTGTGGGCTAGAACAACCACTTGAAGGGCAGAGAGAAAGGAACTTCTCAAAATTATGTAGAAAGTGGCATGTCAGGACTGAAGTATAAATATCTCCAGAGTATTCCTAAAGTTGTGTTTCTGCTTGCTGGCACTTGACAGAATCTTCTGAGACCCTTCCTCCAAAGCTCCTTCACCCAAAACTTAAAAGAAGGGGTCGTGATTCTGATGCCTTCAAGCAACATTGGAAACCTTTATTTATTTTAATGGCTTCACATGGTTTATACTCAATATCTGGCTGAGCAAATACATTTAGTCCTTATTGTGGCATCATTAAGGCTTTGGACTTGGCATGAGAGGATTAAATGTTTAAATGTATAGAAGTGTACATTGACTCTGAAACCCAGAGCTCTATTTTGTCAACTCAGTGTTAGCTTCCTGGCTAGGCCTTGCCATGTGTGAATTCAAGTGTTTGTCCTCAACAACACACCTTAGTTATCAAGAAAAATAAACTCTGCTTTCTTTTCTGATGCTGAGTTCCTACAAGAGATGTTGAATGTCAGAGATGAGAACAAAATTCTTTGTTCCACTTTGACTCCTTGTTGTTGTTTTAAGCCATAGTAAAGTGGTGCAGGCTAGGATATGTGCAAGTAGTGAATGAGCCAAACCATCCATAAATGGGAAGAGTTGTGAGTTGTGAAAGGAGGCAGAAGGGAAATAGTGGAAAAACACTAAAGCAATGATCAACAAATGGTGTTCTCTTTTGCACAACTCTGATTAGATTCGCATTTTTGTATTTTGTTATGTCCTGTCATCTTTGATAGAAATGAAAATATGCAACTACATTGTATTGCTGCATCAGAAATTCCCAGGTTGATTCACTTGCTGCATCAATAACCAGGCTTAGTGTTTGTTTATAGAAAGGCTGTCTGAAAAGCACAAACTTTCCTTTTCTCTATCTTACATAGTTTCAGAGAAAATAGTTGGTGGTGTCCTAAGTGAGCTTCCATGAAATGGGAAGGTCAGAAGGTAAGTCTAGACCTAAAGAAACCTGCAGGTGGATTTCAACAGCTTAACAATTTATCAGTTTTCTGACTGAATGTCTCGACCATCAGTATGTATTATTAATCAAATGGAGTGACTTTTCTCTTGCTGATATAGCAATTGCTTTTAAACAAGAAAAAGTAATAGAGGGCAGAATTTCTAAGCTGTCACTTTGAGTCAAGTGCTGGCATGGCAGATAAATGGGTGATAGACTAAGCAAAGTCACTTAGAGAACCCTGTAAGCTTGAATCTGTTTGTGTATTAACATGTTGAAGTAAGATGCAGGAAGAAGATAAAGATATTTACAGTTGGTCCAAAGACTTGGCAGCTGTTTGTTGTTGTTGGTTTTTGTTTTCTTCTTTTCTTTTTAATTTGACCTTCAGTCCAATCTCTGCAAGGAGTTGTCAAGTAGCAGCATGGCAAAAAGGATTAGGAAATGTTTAATTACCTCAAGCTGATGTGGATTTCATACCACTCTTTCTGTCACAGTTGCTAAGCTCAATACTTCTCTGACCTGCATCCCAAGGGCAACCTTTTGTGTACCCCTAATGGTAACCTGGCTTGAAATAGTATCTGGCACTTAGTGTTCTCAGAGCAGCCCTAGTTACTCATTTCCCATGCTTCAGTTCAGGAATCACACACACCTACCACTTTTGCCCTCAAGGAGAGTCCTTTAAGTTCCCATTACTTGGTTTCATTATTTCTTTTTCCTTTTTATGAACATCACAATTCTTGTTACCAGATGACCTAAGTTCTCAGTCCTGGCAAAAGAGGGTTTGCAACATTTCAAGGTGGTAATCTCCATGGTAATGATTTTGCCTCTTATATTGCAATACCATAGTTTTCTTTAATGCTGCTTTCTTCACGTATATTCTTGAAATTCCAATAACCTAGATCACTACAGTGTGAATTCAGATCAGTTACCCTGGACAATTGAGCCTGCTGTGGAAGAGTCAGCATGGCATCTGCAGAGGGAAATCCTGTTTCCCAGACCTCCTGGGTTGTAAGAAGGTGTTAGTGAGCACGCAGGGAAAATCCACTTGACTCCTAATAAATTTTTTTACCACCACTGAGTAACTTATTTTAAACAAGATGGTTTGTGGCAGAGCTGAAATTTTTGCAACAGAGCAGTACAGTGCTTTGATGCTTTATTTGAACAGCACACAGCCTTTGTTTTTATGATGTTTTATGCTTTCTTTGAACAGCAGGACAAAGGCTCAACCTCAGCTCATTCCTGGGACACGGTTGTTGGTATGGCTACGATGCTTTCATTGCAGTTGCAAAGCAAGAGGAGGCACATGGAATTTGCATGGCACCATCTTGTCATGGCTGCATTTCTGGGCAAGCTGGTGAAGAGATGGCTCATTCAGGCCTCCCCTCAGATGCAATACCATGTGCAGAGTGGGCTCCTGACAGAGTTGGTGGTCTAGAAAAGCATTTCCGTTCTTCAGTACTCACCAGCGGAGATCAGATGTGGTGGATTAGGAGAACCAATTTCTTTCTGGGTTTTAGTATAACTTCTTTCTGGGTCTCAGTGATATCCCCAAGTTTTCCCTCAAGGGTTACTGTTGGTCTGATGGAATTTTTGCAAAGATCCAAATGTCAGCACAGCAGTGTCAAGTGTCATCCTCCTGAGTGTCTCTTGCTGCTGCAAGGGAGCTTCACACCTGAATAACAAAGAATAAAGACATTTAGGGAGTGTTTTTTAAATAATTTTAAACAGACTGAACATCTGTCCTGGGTTGCTAAAGTCATGACTAGCTGGTGCTCTGAATAGCTCCTGCTGAAACACAGACTTCATTTAGGTTTTCAGTTCTGTCCTCAAGATGAGGGTGATTCACAGAACTAAAATGTTGTAGGTTGATACATAGTGAATTTGAGTCAGTGGGATCAGACAGACTATGATTTCTAAGGGGGAAATTTTCCAAATTATCCTGAGGTAGTCAGGATCCAAGCCCTTCTCCAATTCCCCTTTTATCAAAATGCCATTCCCATCTGTGAAGAAAATAATATGGAAAAAACCCCCATGTTTCTAATAACAAACAGATCAACATAGGAGTATATTCCTAAGCAGAACCCATCAGCTGTGATGACTCTTGCCTTTATTATGTGTCCATGTTCTAGGAATATCAGAAGCATCAGCTTCATCAGACTGCAATGTGCTTGATATTAGCAAAAGAAGTGAATATTTTCCCCTGGAGCTTACCAAATATTCATATGGGCCCCTGTGTCAGAGAAGAGACTGTTTAGTGCTCTAACATGGGGCTATGAAAGTGAAAAAGGAGAATTCAAGATTATCCCAATGCTCAATGCTGATGAGTTTGTCCCCTCATCAAACATAGAATACAATGGTTGGCCAAAGCTGCCCAGGCTGAATGTATTCCAAAACAGGCAATAAAATGGTTGTTTGCAGGAAATCCTCTAGCACAAGGGGATTTGGGCATCAAAATTGAAATAGTAGTGAGGCATAGTACAAATCCATCTTCACAGAGAAATTTAGAGAATCCTTTTTCCCATGGGTTAATTTTTGACCAGATGCATTTCGTTCAGGGGCTTTGCTCTGGGCTGCAGTGACATGCCTGAGACATGACTCTGGGTTTTGTCACTCTGTAGGTAAAACTGTGACTGTCCTTTTAGCTCATTTCTTTTGACATCACTTGCACTAGTTCAGTCACTCGCCCTGCATTTCGATTAGTGGCATGAAACCCCTAATTGCCCAATTAGAATGTGTAATGATACTGTAAAAATCCCTATTAAACTGAGCAGAGGAATGTTTTAAAAAGCTTGTAATAGTCGTCACTGGATGTGATAGTAGAAGAGGGAGGATAGATACATGAGGTTTATTACATGCAGATAACATGGTACTTTCCAAATTGAACTTCAAAGGACTATGCTGAGTTTATTAATGTAATTACTTATATGAAAAATTATCAGGATATAATGAATAAATTAAAAGTGTTATCTATATAGTATGTTATCTGCATAGATTTTCAGACTGGAATTAAAAAGAACACAAAGAATTACAAGAATTTGGGCTCTTGTTTTTATGTTAACATGGTATTTAAAATGCTTCTAGGTACTTTGTTAAACTGTATTATAAATCAGATTTAAACAGAGGGAAATAGAAATCTCTCTGCTTTCATTTGAAAGAGTACAGGAAGTCAGTGATGTTTTCAGACATGTATTGCTGAATTTGGCATCACAAACACTAGAGCCCTCTCCCTCAGAGGATAAATAGGGAGTTCAGAAACCGCTGGGGGAGTAGGGAAATAAATTAATCCCTTTGACTCCTGTTGCTCACCTACACTCAAAGGTGAATTTTGCCATCTATGAACCTTCAGCCAGTGTTCTGTATTTGCCACTGCTGGGGCAGGCACAGAAGCCTGGGTGCCAGATCACAGCCGTGCAGGGATGCTCCAGCTGCCTGCCCGTGGCCTGGCTGCACTACCAGAGTGCTCAGACAGTGGAAGAAAAGCACAGTGCTGGCTTAATTTTTATTCAGGAGGAAAGATTTTTTTTTTCCAGAAGAACAGATTTTTAAACTTTGGAAAACATGAATAGATAGACTCTGCAAATAGACAAATGTGTCAGTCATGTATTTAATGCCCTCAGGCTAGACACCAGCAAATCTGGTGATCAGACAGTCCCGTGATGGACTTGTATCCTGAATATGATGGAATTGTTCTACAGTGTTGGTTTTGATCATTGCATTGGTTAGCACTTCTCTTAAATGAGAATCACAAGGGAACTGTCATTTGAACGAGTACATAATTAGATCATGTTGTGAAGCAAGAAGAGGAGCCATAAAACTGTCTTTTATTAAAAATTTCCTTCCTGACATTCTTTTCAGTACACCAAATAAACTGAAAATATATTTTCCTTTTATTCCCTAGTTGCATTACCTGATGAACTCTTACTCTAAAATACAGATACATGACTTCAGCCTAATTAAGACAGACAAAAATACACTTAATGAAGGACAATACTGAAGCAGCAAGGAACATAACTTGGGAACTGGGACTTGCAGCAAAAAAAGTATCAGTTATCTTTTAAAATCATTTTGAACACAGTAAGGCAAGTCTTCTCTTCAAGTTATTCTCTGAAGATCTATGATACAAAAGTGCACTCATTTACTCATCATGAAAGCTGCTCAGCTGGGTGGAAGGCTAGAAGCAGCCTGAGCTCTTTGTCGTTACTGGGACCAATGTTCTTGTTGACATCAAACACAGACCATGAATCACAGCAGCTGAGCTGTTTATTTGGAAAGATAGATAATCTTTGGATAACACTGCACCACAGAAGGCCCTGCTAGGTCACTGGCTATCACTTCCCAAGGCCAATCTCTAGTCCTTGGTGTAAAAGTTGAAAAAAAATAGAGTGATGCTGTAGAATCATCCTGTTTTGAGTACACAACAAATAAAAATCAAATTTAGACAGCACCCAACACTGGACTCAGTTAAATGACAGAAAATGTTCATTTCTGTCCAGCACCTGGAGCTGCAGGTACAATGAACCCTCTGAGAGCAACAGGGGATCTGTGGTTGCTGTGCCTTGGAGCACACTGGAGAAGGATCTGGTTTATAGCAATGGTTGGGCACTACAACACTGCTGGTTTGAAAGTTCAAAATGACCCAGATTCAGAGGGAAACAGCACCAAGAGTAATTCTGTTGTGCAGTAAAAGAATGGCAAGAAGTTACCCAAGAGGTCATATCACAGCTAAGTTCCTTCCTTCATTCTGATGCAGCTGTGGATATCTCCCTGTTCATTGAATGACCCTGTCCTACACCTTACCTGTTTTACCCTGAAGAATATTCAGAATATGCTCCCCTCTCTTCCTCTTGATAGTCTCTTTTCTCTGCTGTTGCTCTTTTTACAAGGAGCTTCTTGTGGCATCATCAGTTATTCTGATTTACTGGCTTTCCATCTTTCCCCTTCTTGATCCCAACAACAACTGAGAAATTGACTGAAATATTTTCAATCAGCATAAGGTTCTGCTATGACAAAGTAGCTAGATATGAACTGGGGGCACTAGCTGAAAAGATGGGTCTAAAACAACAGAGATTTTGTTTCATTTAATTGGTGTGGAGGAATGAGGGCTTAGTGTCACCTCCTTTGGGATGCTTGGAGCACCACATGCAATTATGAGAGTCTTGTGTTGTGAACTCAGGAAGCTGGAATTATCAGGGGCTTTCCTTAGGACTCTATCACTCACAAACTTTTTTTTTCTGAAAGATTTGTCTTAGCAGGGACTCTGTCAAGTGAAGCTTTCATTAGAAAAAAATTACTTTGCAGTGAATTTGTCTTCTGAATCACTCCTCAGAGACCTTTCCCCCTGGGTATATGCACTTATTTATATTGTGTATCACTTTTTATAAATCTTAAAGACACATCCATTCTGGATGTCTGTAACTGAAAGAGGAATTTCAGAAATACTGTAAATATTTTAGCAAGTAATGTAGGATTATTTACTTTTTAACCTCTTACTGTAGTAAACTGAACCACACTGAAAGTCCTCTTTATTTTACCACATTGTCAATGCTTCTCCTTATAAAGGAGAAACATAAATACATATTCTGGAAATTTCTGTACAGTAAATGAAGTCCTGCTAGAGTAGCTTTTGAGCAGCAAATTTTTATTTTATAAACTTAAAAATAAGAATGATAATTAACTTCTTATTTTCATAAATTAGGCAAAGGGGTTAGGTACCTAATTTCAAATTTGAGGTTAGTGAACATGAGTGTACCCCAGGCTTGAAATCCATGGGTTTTTAAATGTGTTATTTAAATCCTCAGTAAAATATATAATCAAAGGATGTAAATGCTGAATAAAGTTAGTTGCAATATTGCATGTATTTTGGGATCAATTCATGACTGATGCAAGCAGACTTATCTTGTAATAGTCCATGTTTACATGTAGACCAACAACAATAATTAATTTGAGAGTTCAATGGGGTACCAGGACCTCTAACCATTAAATTCTGAAGCCACTGTGCAGTTCTGGTTACCAGCTGTGCAGGGATGACTCTAAGGTCTTTCTCTCTGTGTCAGACCCACTTCCTTCTGCTCAGATCTGAACCTGCCTCTCTCCTCTTGTGTGTCCAGATGATCATCCCAGTCCACTGCCTTCCTCTTCATATCATCCTCTCACCCATCCCTCTGCTCTGTCTCCTTGCATCCAGCCCTGGAACCTCAAAAATGCAAGTTTCCAAGAGACTGCTGGGCCCTTGGAGAGCACTCCCTCCACCCAGCACATCTCACAGAATCACAGCCACAGGATATTCTGAGCTGGAGGGACCCACAAGGATCAAGTCCAGCTGTTAAGCAAATGGGGACCAAACCCACAGCCTTGGTGTTATTAGCACCATGCTCCAACAATATTTGCTCATCATTCCATTTTCCATGACCCTTGGAGAGCTGTGTGTTTTACACACAATCCTCTCCAGAGGCAGTGGGATCCCAGTGGGGCTCTTGCTGTGCAGCACTGGTCAAACAGTGCTCAGGCAATGCATGGGATGGACTCTGAGTAGCTCAGCCCACAGGAGTGAGCTGAATGAAGATGCCACAACATCTAATGCAGATGCTCTCTCCTCTGACTTGTTTCTTGCTAGTTTGTATGAACAACACTTCCTTAAAATAACTCCTGTTGCCACTGGCTCATAGGTCAACCACCTTGCGTTTTCACAGGACTGTCCCGACAAGACTGTCACAAGTGCCATAATTAGTTGGTGTGCCTGGAGACCATCACAAATTTGTTACAGTAACCTGGGCTTTTCTCCTCCTAAATTTGCAGGAGGTCTCATCTTTTAGCATTTACTTCATACATTATTTTAAAACAAAAGGGAGGATCACATTTAATTTTCACACAGGTCCAGGTACTTTAAATCTGGCAGCTCCTTCTTGTACAGAGTGACTTTTGCTCTTTCTCCATGCAACTAAAATCCTCTTCATTTCACAGGCTGGCTGCCACAAGCTCCTAACCTTCAGTTTTGATAAAGGTTCTTTATCCAGGTTCCAAAATCTCTTTTATAGGTCATCTTTCCAGCTCATCATCCTGAGTATCTCTTTTCCACTTTGTTTCTTTCTGCTGCCTCTCCACCTTCTGCTGCATTGAACACCCCACCTTTTCTTTCCTTTTAAAACTCCTAATTACATAAATCTTTGCATTTCCCAATTTCTGTGGTGACACCAACCCCTGCCTCTAATTAGTGTTTCCAGCTCTTCTTCAGTTGAATTTTCCTTAAAATGTCTTTATACTTTCCCCCCTAACTCCTGGAAGCAGGGCTTTAAACAAACACAGAGCCTCTCTTTCATCTTTCTCAAAATCACATATTGCCTGGGAGTTATACTCCATAGTGGCCAATTTGCTGTTTCTTGTGCTTCTGACTCTTTGCTGAGGATGGGTACTGCCATCCTTCAACTCTCACAATTTCTGTGGCCAGCCTCCATTGGAAATTTTGGCTGCAACACTTTTGTGTAGAGACCATACCTGCATTACCTGCAGAGACATCACTTCTGTGTGGCTCCTTATCACTATATAAACCCCACAAATGGCAACCAGAGCCTTTACTGCTACTGCACTGTAAGAAAGACCTGGACTAAGAGATCAGGAGCACTCATTTGTGGTGATTCTGTGAAGACCAACGATATTGCAAGTTGGTAGTGAAGGACTGTATTCAGTTGTGAATTTGTGGCACTTAATTTGTGCAGTAGTTTGTTACCACAGTGATAGGAACTAAATAAAACTGTAAGGTGCAGGTTCTGAAACCTTCCCTTAGCAGACTGCCATGTGGGCTGGACTGTTTTTAACTGCCTTAGGTGCTGATTTTGGGATAGAACTGAGCAGAAGGAACAAGCAATGTTTTCCTGCATGCCTCAAGTCCATCCAGATTTTCACGTTAAGCGGGCAGATCTCCATTGTGACAAAGAAGCCTTTCATGTATAATACTTGCAAATATTTTGTATTATTTTTGAGGGAGAGTTTCTCTCTCCACAGGGAGATAACATTCCCATTATGCTCTGTCCTACAGATTCAAGCAGTCCAAAAGGGTACAGAGAAATATGTGTAAATGGAGTTCAGCTGCTTCTATAGCATGTTTGCTAATAGTCATTACAAATGATTTTACTAGTTAAGAAATGGGGAAAAAATAGCAGAGCAAGAGAAAGTTGGGATATCTTAGAAATAAAGTAGGGTTAATATTTCAAGCTTGTTTCCAAGAGATATCAGTATATTGGTTTTTAATTTTGCACATAGTGCTTAAATATTCACACCTAGAATCAACATAGGCTTTGTGTGCCTATGAGTTTTCAAAATCATGGGTTACCTACAAGAGGACCCTTGTCCATGAGAAATTTCCCCAGGCTGTGTATGCCAGTTATCATATTTTCCCAGCCCAAATCAGTTGGGCTTTGTATGTGTAGAGGCACAGACCTCTGAGTTGCACAAAAAATGCTACAGTGCTGATGAGATTTTGCTGTGAAGAAAACTTGTGCTGTTACAGTAAACACCCTTTATTCAATGTTTGTGATAAAATGACATAATGCACACTTGCTTTCTTCATGCATCTAAGTGGATCAACCCCAGCCCTCCTGCTGTTTCATTTTGCATCATTTTCATCATGAGTATTTGCTGAATATTTAGGTGACCTCAAAACATTTGTATCTAAAATCACGATGGTTGGGGCCATTGCATATTAAATCCCATTTCCCCTTTTACTAGACTTTTATCAAGATAGCATAAGAAAATGAGCTCACTAAAAGGTGTTTCCACTTATTTCACAGGAGCAACATCCAGTATCAACGCTATGTTGCTAGGTAGCCAGGTGATTTTAAGCTGGAAAGCACCTCAGCCCATTGCTGCAAACCTAGCATACCTGTACTTGCCCAGCAGAATCTCTGAGATGACACCATTTATACAGAAACATATATTGTAAAATATTTCAGCTCATAATAATAATGCTACTTTGTTAGTTTGAAGTATGTAGGTTTCTGATACAGTCAGTCATGTTGGGTTTTTTTTCTGTTTTTCTGCACACTGTATCCTCAGTGGGATTTTCCTACATCTGTGTGTACTAGGTCTGGCTGGGATGGAGTTAATTCTCTTCATGGCAGCTTGTATGATGCTATGTTTTGGATTTGTGACCAAAACAATGCTGCTATATAGACTCTTTTTATTGCTGGGCAGCATTTGTACAGCATCAAGGCAGCCTCTGCTTCTCCTGCTACCCAACCAGTGAATAGATCAGGGGTGCACAAGAGGTGGGGAAGGGATAGAGGCAGATACAACCCAAACTGTCCAAAGCAATGTTCCATGCCATATAACAATCTGTTCAGCAATGCAGTGGAGAGGAGTGCAGTTTAGGTAGCCAGTTGTCTTTTGCCTCAGGAACAGGCTGGGCATCACTCTGCCTGGGGGAGGTGGCAAGGGATTGCCTTTGCTTCACTTTTGTCTTCTTTCTTATTCCACTTCTTTGCTTATAGAATTATCAACCCATGAGTTTTCTTGTGTTTGCTCTTACTTTCCTGTTCTGTGGATGTGCAGTGCTCAGCTGCCTATGGGGGTTAACCCACAACTTTGTGTGATGGCCAAGCCAGAAAGAATCCACACCTTCCTGGGAAATTAACTGCTCACAAACACCACAAGGAAGCTGCCTAACAGAGACAGGAACTACAAGCATCAAGGTTAAAGATGTCGTGTTTCACTTGCAGCCATTTAACCCCTCATGTGATGGTGTTAAGTAAGAATGAAACAGAAAACAAGTGACCCCAAATGTTAATACATGAAATAAAGTGACCACGAGGGGGTACCAGAGGTGTAAAACCATGGATGGCTCAGCAGGTCACCTCTAACCAGCAGCTGGATGTAAGGCAGCAGGAAACATACTATTTTCCTGTTGTGCCTTTGGAACCATGTGTGTGAGCCTTAACTCATCCCTTCTTACCCCACAGAGCAGGCTTTGGCAATAGCAGCCAGGCTGGAGAGGCAATACCTGGGCCTATGTGCCCTCTGTTAATCAGCAGGGATGCATGGAATATCAACAAGGGGAAAATTTCCCTGTGTGCTTAAAAACTGGGATTTAATAGGAATAAGGAATAATTTCACCAATAAGGAAACATAAATATATATTTATTTATATATATCAGCTCTGAGAACTTTTTGTGGGAACAAGTTATGATGTGGATGCAGATTATACACGTACTGTTCTGCTATTGCCAAAGTTTAATTTTTGTCACTAATGCATTTTGCTAGCAGAGCTTAAAGGTCATGTCCCTAAGGATACAACACCATTTGTGTTAGCAGAGCCTGGCTTTCTCTTCAGATAATAGTCATCTTGGGCTGAGTACCATTAGAGGACAAGTGAAAGTGAGACTGGGGGAGGGGGGAAGAGGAGGGGGTGTGTTATGTGACTGTTCATCCATCTTCATCACTGGAGGGTCACGAAAGGATTGCTGTGTGTTAACAAGCAACACAGCTCCAAGCACTCAGGTCCCAGACGCAGCAGCAGAGAGATCTTTTCAAGGTGAGCAGACTGGCCTAATGCAGAATGTCTCCAGCCAGGGAGATTTATGAAAATCTACTTTATACTGGCAGCAGAAGGCTTGACAAGACAGTGCTCTCCCCAGAGAAGTTACACGGACTGTTTCATCTCCCCAGAGAGCTTTACTGCTTTCCTCCAACAGACCACTTCATGCAAGGTCTTACTCTGCCCACATAACTCCAGATCAATGGCATTAACCTCTTCCACAAAAACACACTGCTTGTTTATGTGCTCCTAAGGTTTCTCAAATTCAGATACTTGGCCCAGGAATGTAACTTAAGTACACTGCCTTTCAAGAGCCCCTAAAAAGCCTTACAGGGTTGGGGGTGGAGGGCACACGACAAACACCGGGGTTTAGAGAGAGCTCAGACCACATAAAATTACCCCATAAAATCAACAGCAAGTGCCCTGAGACCTGGAGAGTGCACAGATCTGTGTGACACCCCGAGCCACCATCTGCACCATGCGTCACAGATTTATTTCTCTGTCGTTTCATTTTACCCTGCAAGTAATGAACGGCGCAGCCGTGGCTGCTCCATCTCAGCGAGGAGACTGCTCTGCTGGCACACCCTGTGCTCCAGGCCCATGACCAGGCTGCTAACAGCTCCAAACAATATGTTCCTTTACACAATAATGAGCAAACTGCCAGCCCTGCTCTCTCCCCTTCTTCAGAAATAACCCTCACCTCAGTGAGAAACACTGAAACCGTGAGGCTCCTGGCTTGCATGAGACACTGAGGCAAATGCTTCCCCTTGTCCAGCTTGCAAGTGATATCTTGGCAACTATTTTTCCTGCACTTGATAATACTTACATTTGCAGAGTGATTCAGCATGACTCAGTGTCAGCAGCAGAGGCCAGGATTTGTAGTGAATTCTTACCAAAGCCAGGAAAGGAGATGCTTGGGTCACAAAGTAACTGCAAGCAGCTCTTGTTTAGTGTTTCTTTGGAGAGTTGATGTAAGAAAAGGTGCTGTAAATAATGTGCCTGGCCTTCTATAAAACAGATGCCCCGTTAAAGGCAAACATGCTTTAACTTGGTAGAGGCTTGTGGAAGAAGGCAGCAAACAACAATATCATTTTGCATGTTTTTCATGGTAATTTTTTATGCCTCAAATTGAAAGACTTGAAACAGAGCTGAAATCTTGTCCCTACAAGGAAGCAAAACGTCATCATCAGAGTAGCTGCTATCTCTGTGGTTTCCTAATTGCATATTTCTGCTTTACTGGTTTCCTGAGATGGGTGATGGAAATACAGAGATGAGAAATAAGAACCACCAGCTTATGAGCTTGATCAAAGCTACAAAAGTGATTCCACATTCCTGAATTCAATGAATTTTCAATACTACTGCCCTTGGAAACAGAAGAGGTTTGGGTCGGGGAGAGAACAAAGAAGGACTTTCACAGAAATATTTCTGCCAAATAAAGACCACGGTGGGAAGACTGACTCAAATGGCAGGGTGCAGTTGGAGAATCTGTGCACAGCTGGAAGCTTGTTCTTCCTCTGGAGGAAAAAGTCTGTGTAACATCTCTGCATCCTAAGGTTGTACAATTTTCAGAAGGCAAGACCTGGGTTTCTCTCACTTGGCACCACACTGGTGCCTAATTTAGGCAAAATTTTCATTGATTTAAAAGACCCTGACATATGTTTGTAGATCATTCCCAAGCAGCTGCAAAGCCAGATGCTTCTCAGAAATTTTGGGTTGCTTGTTTTTCTGTGAAAGAAAGACTGCAGTAGCCTGGCAGAGACTTGTCCTTCACAAGTGATAAAGTGATAGTTTATTTAGAAATAGGAAGGAAAAAAGGGAATATTTTCCAAATTCACTAGGTGCTAGGATCTAGGCTAATTCACTAGGTATGACAGCATCTATCAATTAAGCATGGTTAATTACAGGTTCCTAAGAAGCTCTCAGAAATGATATCCCTAATTGCTGAAAGCGAGTCACAGACTGAATTACAGCTCTGTTAGTACAAGTCTCAGCCAAACAGCAGAGCTACCTGGAGTGAATGGTGACACAGAAAATGCAAAGTGCTCAGATGTTAAATTCAGTTTCAGCTCCTGGACCAGAATATTTTATATATGATGATGGATGGCATTTTCCACAAAGAACAGGGGTAGTAATGTCAGATTCAGACAAAGATCAAACCATCGGCCATTATTAAGGACTTAAATGTAATTTTCTTGAAATTATTTAGTTAAACATCATTAAACACTTGTGTTCTCCCTCCTTTTTCCTTCTAGTGCCTTTGTCTGTGTCTTCTTAATTTTTATTTCTCCTCCTTTCCCTGCACTGTTCTATGCAAGGTTCCAGTTTCCACCATTTCTCAGTTTCCTTCCATAACACGACATAGCCAACACTGAAAATGCCATTTTAGCTCATGTTTCAAAGATGCTAGCAGGGTCAAGAGGATTCACACTTCCAAAAACCTTTTTATCAAACTGTCTGTACATTCAGGTGTTATGCATAAGACATTTTACCAGCACGGCTGTACTGCTTTATGGCAGGACAAGTTCCCATTATCTTGTATGCCACAAGAGGCACGTGCATATTCTACATGTAGTAGATTAAAATAGAGAATTACAATGGATTTCCACCTCAAGATGCTGCATACTGTCCATCCCTGTTGCATTGTAACAGCAAGGCTCAATCCCAATCCCAGAGCACAGAATTGCAGATGGCTTGAGCCCAACTCACCTAAACACTTGTCTAGACAAATGTGCTCCTGAAACTGGGCTTAGACACCGTCTAATCGCAGTAAATTGTGTTAGGTGGCCTCATTAAAACCCAAGTTCATTTTAACCAGATAACATGCATTAAAATACAATTTGAGCCACAAAGACCTGGGCTTTAAAATCTTACCTAACATATTGTTCTCCAAAAGTACCTACTTTAAACTAGACATGACCATCCATTGTGATGGGTTAAACTGATTTATTTTTCAGTAACGTTGCTTCAATTGAGTTAACAAGCTCAAAAGCTCCCAACACTCATTAGGTTGCAGGCTAAGGCACATTATCCAGCTGTGCCTGGACACGCACGTGGAGAGGACCCCAAGTTTCAGCCTGACGGGCCGGCTGCTCTCGGTGAACGCGGTGCCTTTTCCCTTGTGTCCATCGCAGCAGCGGGGGCAGCGCTCCCCACCCGCCGGCCCTGGCGGTGCCTCCTTGCCCCGCCGGACCCCGCTCAGCCCCGGCCCCGCCAGCCCGGGGTTTCTGTGGCGCATCCCCGGGGACGGCGCTGCAGCAGCGGGGCGCGGGCAGCCCCGGGGTCTCCGCCGCCCCTCCGAACGCCGCCGCAGCGCCCTCAGCGCCGCCGCCCAAGCGCTCCGGACGGCATCGCCGCCCCGCCGGCAGCGCGCATCCCTCGGCCCGGCCCCGGCGCTCCCCGCCTGCCCCCCTCACGCCCCCGCCGCCGCCGCCCTTCCTCCCTGGGGCTCCCCGGCCCGCCCAGGCTCCTCCTCCTCCTTTCTCTCAGCGCACCCTCCCTCCTTCCCTCACGCCCTCCCTCCCTCCCTCCCGCCCGCCCGCCGCCGGCGCCCGCAGCCCCCGGCCGGACTTTGCTGTCGCTGCTCCATCTGCCCTGGGCGCTGCCGCCCTGCCCGCTCTGCCGCCGTGTCCGGCCGTGCCGGGGCAGCCCGGGGCTCCGGGGCACGGGGCGATGAGCCGGGCGGCGCGGAGCGCAGCGGCAGCGGCAGCCGCGGTGTAGGGCTCCTCTCCCGGGCCGGACCGGGACCGTCCCGCGGCTCCTCGGGGCGGGCGAGAGCCCCGGGCCGGAGGGGCGGCGTCTCCCCCGAGCCAGGGCAGCGGCGGCGGCGGCCGGCGGGACGGGGGGGTCGCCCCCCGATGTGTGACATGATCGACTCGCAGTCCGCCGAGAAGATCAGCAGGATGAAAAAGTTGCGGAGAACTTTATCGGAGAGCTTCGGCCGAATAGGTGAGTCCCGGGCCCGGGCCCGACGGCGCTGCCCGGCACCCGGGGGCCCGGCAGGGAGGGCACGGGGGGCGGTGGGCTCGGCGCTGCCAGGCTGGGAACAGCCGTGACGACGCCGTCCGCGAAAAACATTTCTTGGGAAGAAAGCTCGGGAAAGAAACAATTCCGTTAGCCCCAGCATGAGTCTGTGATGGAGTTAGCCCAAAATCGGCTGGGAGGAACAAACTGTAAATGAGAGTTGGCTCACGTGCCCCCACTGCCGAAGAGAAACCTCAACAGAAAGCAGTCGGTCGGTTATTTTCATTTTGTTGCGGGTCTGCTAGTTTCTTTTTGGCACGGGCTGCAGGTTGTTTTTAGTTGAGGTGTGAGATGCTGAAGCAGCTAATAGCGGCACAGTGATTTAGGGGGCCAGACAAAAGAAGTCTATCTGTCATCTGCTGTGAAGTCTTGTCGCTCTGTCACTGACATAAAGCATCCTGAGGTAGCGTCATCTGAATGCCACTGCCAAGCGTGTTACCTCCCGGTGCCACCACACCGTGTTTGGTTTTGACACCAGTTTATTCTGCAGTTGAATTTGTTATTGAGAACAATGCCAAAGAGTTCTGGTCTGCTTGGACTGATGTTTCTCTTAGTCTTTGGCACACTGTGTTGCTTAATTCACTGCTTAAAGCATCAATTCCCACTGACATCATCAAGACACAGCTGAGCAGGGAGTGAAGGTACCTCAGCGGAGGTGTGGGGATCCCCGAGCTGGTGGCACAGAGCAGCAGGAGGAAGTGCTGTAACACACGAGAGCAGATGCAGCACCCGTGCGTGCTTGCAGGGGCTCTGTGTGGGCCCTTCCACAGCCCTTCCATGCATTGTCCCTTTGGGAGGTCTGGCTGGCAGACGGGCCAGCCTGCAGAGCTGCTGTGTCCCGGTGAGAGGCTGTGAAGTGCCTGTGCCCAGCCAGGAGCTGTGGCCTTTGGTTCTCCCCCAGTGACCCTACCTAGGACCTGTGCTGGCACACTTGGGCATTTTAATTTTTCACGCGCTGTGTATGCATTCAAGCACTGCAAGCTTTTAGGAAGATGATTGTCTTTGAAATCAGGTATTTTTATTGTCCTACTCCAGGATGAAAAAGACTGAGAAAAGCTTATTCTTACTTGTAAACCAGAGAGTTTCAAGCGGAAATGGAAAGTTACAGTTGTAAAGCAAGTATCAAGTCACTGTTACAAATCTTTCTGTCCCCATTTGAAAGCAGCTTTCACCTATCATCAGTCTTAAACTTGTAAAATACATTTAACTTTCTTTGATTAGAAGAAAAAAAATGAAGCAGTCAGGTGTTTGGTCTGTTATATGTCTCTGTGCATGTATAAACACAGAGACACTCTTCCACAGAGCTGTGAAAGGGTATTACTAATGGTGGAAGTCATTAACAAAGAAAATGTTTTGAATGAGGATGCTGCTTTGTTGTAACAGTGACAGTCCTGTTAATGCCTTTTAGGGATCAAGGCCCCTCTGGCTGGTAATTTCTGCATGTTTTATTTGGCTTGGTTGGGTGATCATCTCCTCTTGTCATTTTGCACAAATTAAACTAGCTTTTAGTTTCCTTGAGAGCTCTGGCCTGGTTTTAGATACACGGATATTTATGTCTGGAAGCTCCTCCAGCTCTGTGTGTCTGTGTGCAGGAGTGTGGGCTGGTATGCAGTTGGTTTGTTTGTTTGCTGGTGGTTGTGATTAAAACACAGCTGCTACCAGCAAGTTTATTCCATCTCCAGGTGCTCAAATATATTGATCATCATTCTGGTAACTGCACTTCCAGCAAAAAAACCTTCTAATGTACCTGTGTGAGGTTTGAAGATAGTCCACTCCCTGATACCAGAGCCACAGATAAGCCCAAGCAAAGAAATTCTAAACTTGCATACCAGGAAATCCTTGGTTAAAACATGTGCTGTACTTAACTCTTATATTGAAATGAAGGAGAGAAAACAAAAACTTTAGTGGAAAAAGACTTCCTGGGTATTTGACATTTGGGGTTTAATGCTCTTTTTGTAGGTGCTGGTTGCTTGGTATGGTTAGCAAATTACACATTAATTATATATTTAATTTGTAACTTTTTCAGTCATCTGCTCAGTTGTGATTTGTTATAAATAATAAATTCCTGACAGTGGTAAAGGCCAGGCTGGATGGGGCTTTGATCAGCTTTGTCTGATGGAAGTTGTCCCTGCTTATAACAAGGGAGTTGGGATGATCTTTAAGGTCTCCTCCAACCCAAACAATTCTGTCACTCTGTAAAAGAGTGATGATATATTAACTTTTTCTGTTGTGCTTCAATGTCTGTGTTTTTGCAGGTTTAAGTACACAACATAGTATCATGAGCATAGTCATATAAATGATGTGAGAGTACTGTGGTGTTTGAATCAAATAATTAGTGAGTCAAACCTTCATGGGTTGCAGTAGAAAAGATCTGGTGGTCATTCTTTAAATGATAAAGCACTGTTACACCTTCCCCCAGTGTTGGCAGTATTCCATCTACCAAATGCAATTCTCTCAATACTGCAAGACCCCAAACTTTGGTACCAGATTTAGATACCCAAGTTTATGTTAGCCTCTTGGTTAAGAGTGATGGACATGTATCCCGATTGTCATTGGCAGTGAACTTTGTTTTTCAGAGCTTGCAGGTTAACACTCAATAAACTGCATTTCAGACCCACTTCTCCCCGCCAAGAAGTCCTCTCAATTTGAGAAGCTATAGCTGCAATTAATTTATATATATATATTTTTACAGTGCACTAAAGTATGTTAGGTAACATTTGAAGCTATATTTCCCCACCATCTCTAGACAGTGTAGTTATTCCTGGGGCACAGCAGAAGCCCAAAGGTACCAACAGCAGCCTCAGGAAGACTTGACCCATTTTCTTTACTCTGAATTGATGCTTTGCATCCACTGGCTTTCCTGGAAGAGGGTGATGAAGATCTGGCTCATCAAACAAAACCAGGCTCAGTCCTGTAACTCTTAGAGTACCTAATACTGAAAATGTTTATTTTGCTGAGTTGAGAATTGTGATGTGTGAAATTGTCCACTCAGTCAGCCTTTTCCTGAGCATTCATTTTGTTCCATTATGTGCAAATCTGGCAGAGGATGATACAGTGCTGTGGTGTGCTGGGGGAAATGTGTGTGGTCCATGGTGCTGCAGGGTGGCTCATTGCTGCAGAAATTGTATCCTTCCAGTTCTAGAGAAATGAACTATCTTTGTAGCTTAGGTATCCTTTCTCCAGGCAGAAATTTTCTGGTGTTTCAAGGAGTGTCCCTCTTAAAAGTTATCTTATCATAAAGAACTAATATTGCTAAGAATCTGAAAAAATATGCATAATTCTTTTCATTTGTAAGTTTCTGCCAGCCTATTCATTTTTATATGAACATCCATATTAGTTTAAAAAAGTTGTTTCCTTGCTTACAGACTGTGTTGACCATACAAGTAAACACATCATAACTACAAGTTAAGCAACTTTTAGAAATTCAGTTGACTCACTGTTTAATTTAGGATTTAAACCTTTATTAGGTTTGGTTCTTAATTTTGCCCTTTGATAGTTATGTAATTAAATTATTAGTGAATAATTTAATAAAAGCATTAGTAATCTCTTAATTATGTGAAGAGTTCTTAGCTATGCATTTGTTGAAGCTCATATAGCACCAGAATCACATGTGAGATCACTTCAGCTCAAGCCATTTAACTTCTGTTTTCTTATGAGTTTCTTTAGTCAAAAACTAACACCAGATTACAAAGAAAGGGAGGAGGAAAGGAAGAAAGAAAGAGAAAACATTGCTGAGATTTATCACAGTGTGCTAAAAGCAATCCATGGCCTTTCTGAGCATCCCTGGGCTTTGTTACTAGCTCCTCACTGATACAAAGGTTATCTCCACTAATCTCCTCTGATGTACATCCACATAGCTCACATACCTGAGATAATGAGAACTTCGTTTGTAAACAATTTTTTTTCTAAAGTTCAGCAGATATTTTTTAACAGTTTAAAAAGGAAAATATTGCATCAAGGAGAAAAAGGTATTTTTAATATAGCTTGTTCTATAAAATATGCTGCTTTGGTGTCTTCTTTGGGAGATGCTATGCAGTGTATTGGTTGAGACTGATATCATTATTAAATAGAATCTCATTAAATGGGTGGCCAGAAATCTCATACTCTTTTTGTGATTCTTAAAAGCCCTCTTTTAGTAAAAGGAAGAAGCTAAAGACAAGCCAAATATATGCAATGGACCACATATTGCCATTTCTTCTTGTTCTGTTACACTGTGAATTTCGTTTAGCTATCTGTTTGGCTATTCCTGTAGTGTTCTGGTCATGTGAAAATCTTGGGTTTTGGTAAGGGAGAAAAGCTTGACAGCACAGCTTAAGGAGTGTCATTTACTAATTTATAGCTTGTATGTCATTGTGACCTGAATGATAATTGGGAAGATTAAAAGTGTGTTTTTAAAAAGTGTTACACACGTTGGGGGTTCTGCTTCCCTTCCCTTCCCTTCCCTTCCCTTCCCTTCCCTTCCCTTCCCTTCCCTTCCCTTCCCTTCCCTTCCCTTCCCTTCCCTTCCCTTCCCTTCCCTTCCCTTCCCTTCCCTTCCCTTCCCTTCCCTTCCCTTCCCTTCCCTTCCCTTCCCTTCCCTTCCCTTCCCTTCCCTTCCCTTCCCTTCCCTTCCCTTCCCTTCCCTTCCCTTCCCTTCCCTTCCCTTCCCTTCCCTTCCCTTCCCCTCTTTCTTTCTTTCTCTTTCCTGACTCATAGTTCTGAGTACTTGGGATTGGCAGTCTGAAAATGTTTTGATCACCCTTCAAAACCATAAAAAATATATTGAACTATCAAAATGTACAATGTGTGCCTCAGATCTCCTCAGCAAAATACCAGGGTTTGTTTCATTGTTTTTATCCCTGAGCATGAAGTCTAGATGAGTCACTGTAAAGCAGTGATCTTCAAAGGTTTGAGGGAAGCCATGTTTCATGTCCTAAAGAAATGGGAGTTTAAAAGCAAAGGAAGGCTGGACATTCCCTGCTTTTCTGTACAAAGATAACTGGGATTTGTGCCTTGCTTCCCATGGTGGAGATTCTGGAGGTGCAGCACTGTTTGCACAGGTGGTACTCTGTACCACCTCTGATACAGCTCCTACAGTTTTGGCATTGCTTTTGTTTTGTTTTGTTTTCATTTGTTTCTTGTGGGTTTTTTGTTTGCTTTTATTTTAGTTTTTTGTTTTGTTTGGTTTTTTTTTATTTTTGCTTTTTTTTTTGTTTGTTTGTTTTGGGGATTTTCAGGTTTTTGGGTTGGGTTTTTTTGTGTGTGTGTGTGTTTTGATGGGTTTTCTTTCTGGTTGTTTTTGTTTTTGAGCTGGTAACACAGTTGCTCCTGAAGACAAGATTTGAAAGATGTTTAGAAATTACTAGTGATTTGATGGCAGAAGGAGCGTATGAAAGAGAAAAAGAACAACTGGAATCTAGATCCTCAACCATGCTAGGTGCTTAAATATTTATCTCCTGCAAAAATATGCAGGAGTGTAAGAAACATTATGCTGCTTAAATGGTGAGGAGGGACCCTTCTAGTGCAGAGCTGCACTGCTGTTCAGATGACCTCCCTCAAACTGAAAACCTCCATGGTTTAAACTGAAAAGAAGCCATCACCAATGCAATGGTTTATCTAAATTTAGCTCTTCAGGAGAGGGAAGCAGAGAGCCCTTTCGGGTCACGGCGTGCAGCACACAGAGTGCAGTCCCTCGTGGGTCTGGCTGAGAAAAAGAACCAGTCTCGTACCTTTGGACTGACACAGTTCAGTGCAGATTTGGAAAAATCAATTTTCTTCATATTTCAATAAAGAAATCCAGTATGCTAAAGGAAAACCTTCCATCAGCTCAATCTTTACTACAACTGCAGAATTATTCGTGTGTTCATTTTCTTACTGGTTCACATATTTTCTGCACTGTTCTTCTCTCCTATGTTTGTTGATTCATTGCTTGTTAACAGTGTAAGAAAGAAATCTTTTCTACTTTAGTGAAAGTCATACTAAAAATTACAAAAAAAGAAAAAAGAAAAAGGCATGTTACAATGCATACTATTTGATAAAGAGTTAGTACTTGAAAAACTGAATACACGGGTAGGTGTTTGCTATACTCTTCCATTTTGAAGTTCAGTCAAGCTCTCCATAAAGGGTTTTCACACTCACTAGGAATTAAATAAAAACCCAAACCCACCTTTACAAACTCTTATTTTCTTTAACCTGAGAGGATTTTTTCATAAATATGTAAATTTACTTTCTTAGAAACTCTCTGTGCTGTTCTACATTCCATTTACAGATTCAAATTCTGAGTATAAAATTGTTATTCACGCCAGCCTGTTCTTTCCTATTATAAGAGGAAAATAATGCCCTGATTTTTTTTTCTTTTCTAGTGGTTTGTATTTCTTGAAATACATTACAGATAATAATTTGTGTTTTCTTTTTATTTTAAAGCCTTGAAGAAGGAAGATAGCAGCTTTGATGAGGTAGGTTAAATGTCTTTGTACCTTACATAGTCTAGGTATGCCTTTAATATGTCTCACTGATGCTAGAAGAAGTCCACAGATAGTAGTATTATGATGTACGTGTGAATTAATACATGCATATTGCTCAAACATATTTTAATTTTCTGAATAACTACCAGAACAATGTGTTAGTCAAAAGGTCTGCATGGAACACTTAGGGTTTGTTTTTTTTTTAATGTAATACAGCTAGATGTTTTAAGAAAAGTGACCATTTAAAACTGTTCAGTGCTGAGAAATGTTGCATGCAGAGAAAGTACTTCACAGAACTTTGCCCATGATAATTCCTGTAACTGTAGGCCTGTACTGTAACAGGCAGGGAAAAAACATCCCTCCTGAGAGAATACCTTATGTAAAGTGCTGCTGCACTGCCTTCTTGCTGAATATGTCAACTGAGAGAGATGCTTATTGTTCAATTAAAAAGAAACCCAACCCAACAGCACAAAACCAACATCCAGTCTATTGGTAAAGCTGATACTTGATTATTCAGTCTAATCAGTTTGGGGTCTTGACCTGTCTGTGATATGATTTGCAAGTTAACTTGTAAAATATGCTGCTCATGATTTGTGCTTGAGAGTTTCAGGTCAGTGCAAGTCATCCCACAGAGCAGGTTTATGCAGGAAGAGGTGGAGGCCTTGCTGTGATGACTGGTCATATTGTAGTCAATGCTTGCCTTGTACTGCCACCATAGCTGGAAGCAAATGGAAGTATTTTCATATGTTGATGTTGTGCTTCTGGCATTTCTTCTTCATTGCCTGCAAGCTTAAATTCTTGGCTGAATAGAGTGAGATAGATGTTGTGTAATGCCAGATTCTAGAATAAATAAATGATGATGTAATGTCCTGGATTCTGGATCAAATCAGACTCCATCTCTTTCTAAACAGATCACACTGATGCTCAAATACAGCAGTAACAATATAAATATTTCATGCTTTTCTGACATGTGTTGCAAAAGCTGTAACTCACCTTGACCCCTCTCAGCTCTGCAGTGAAGGTCATGGGGTCAGGCTCTCTTTTCAGGAACTCCTGTTGCAGTGTGCAGTGGTCCTGACTATTTGGTCCTGACTATTTTATTTCTCTGGTAACTCTCATAGTACTTGATTCCACCCTAAAAGTTACACCAGTGCGAATACGTGCAGATAGGTGCTTAGTAATCTCTGAATCCTTGTTTTACAAATCTGGTCTGGTTCTGTTCAGTATTTTCTTCAGAAGGCTGTAGTGGTATATCTTTTCTATAACCTGCTCAGTAAGTAGTAATACCTCATATTAAATGTGACTCAGAATTTAGAAGGATCTATTAAAAAGCACTGTCATAAGAAGATGGCAGTTCTTCTGTCCCCTTCCCTTTCCCAGGATTGTTTATCTGCAGGTCGCGTTTATTTTCTTTGAACCTGGTTTTCTGCTTTAACAGGAGACAACTTGAGCAAATTTTTGTTTAAATTCAAGGGAGTTAGGGGAGAAATAATTTTTCAAATATGTTTTTAATGGAATCTGACAGATTGTTGCAATGAGCTACTGCAGAGGCAGTAAGGGACATCTAGTGGGAAGGGTACACAAAAGAAGTTTCTTCCATTCCCTGTAAATATGGAAGAGCTTGATGTGACATTTGCATCAACTGGTTCCATAGTTTTAGGTGTCATTTCGTAGAAGAAAGAAAAGTGTGTTGAGATTTTATGTTGTCCTTATTATCTCTTCAAATTCTACACAGTTCTTGGCAATTTTCTAGCCTAGAGTGTGAATCAGAGAATGAGCTGTACCAGGTATCACTTAATTCCTTTCTTTTCAAACATCCTTCAAATCAGAAGATGAAACAGACATTGGTAACAATAATGTACCCTATTTAATAACACCTACTTCTGAGGAAGACAGAATCTCTGAGCAGAGGAGTGGGTGCACATATTGGTGTTAGGAGGCCATCTTGGAAAACACTACTAAGACCATTTGATATTCAAAAAAGCAGTCTTGTCTTCTGGCTTGTGTATGTATTACTGCTATAACAGGGAAACAGTTATGAAGAAAGTTAAGATGACAATAAGTGCGAATATCCGATGGGAATATCAAATAAGGATAGAAGAGAGAGGAAGTAGTTTTCCAAGCTGTCCAAAGCTGTCAGCTTCGGGCCTCCTACTACAAAAAATGAAATAGTCCACTATTGAAACAGAAATTTCATTTAACAAGCAGCGCATGCTCCTTGCATGGTTAGTGAAAAGCTGCTCTTTTACGTTGCTGACAGATGCTGTGTATCTCTTCTCAGCCTGTGTTTCCCCTTTCCTGAGGGGAGGTTGACCTGTGAAGCAATGCTTGAGCAAGGAGCAATGAACCTGCAGGGGGACTTTATGCTCTTGACAGGTAGAGGTGGAGGACTTGTGTTTTAGCTTTTCAAGTTGTGACCAGAGCACCAGGAGCAGAAGCTGGCCAGCAGGAACCTGAAATCTCTGATGGAGGAGAGAAAGTGGCATGAAGAGGAATATGACCCTTCTAAAGCTGCAAGGTCTGCATTTGCAGCTGGATAGGGTCTCACTTTATTCTGTGTATTGTAGGTGCTGCATAAGGTGCTTACTTGTTTGTCGCTCAGGAACTGAGGGGAATAAATTGAGCACTTCAGTGGTTCTTAATTCTACCTGCTTTAATTGCTTGCAGTAGCTGAAAAATGTACAACACTGCAGGAAGTTGTCTGTCTTTGAAGATAAACTACTAAAAATGAAGATGTCAGACATGATAGGCAAGTGTACCACATAATTGCTTTCTGTCGGTTATGGAATTAATCTCTCCAGTAAATTAGGACCAAAAGAATCATGAGGAGTGAATCCTGTGATTAAGTTATGTGTTAGGAAATACTTTAATTGGTAGAATTATTTCAGGGATCTTACTGATGCATTTTGTCCTACCCATAAGGTGAGAGCACAACAATAGTGTGGAGTAGTGTAAGATTTCTCACTTTTTAATACCTGCTCTTGTGTTGCTTTGATTAAATTTTCAATGAAAAAAACCAGTTTCTGTAAGTGATGCCAGCCTTTGCTTTGGTCTAGGAGAGAACACTGAATTAATCCATTTAATGGATTTAGTGGTAGCCTGCTCACCTTCCTAAGATGTTGTGACATCTTCCAGAGACTCATATAAATAAAGGGGTGGATACAGACCACTTCTTCTACAGCTCTTCTTCTACACTTCTTTCATTTAAAGCAGTAATCACGTGGTTTTGTTTTTTCCTTTTTTACCTTTAGCTTCTTCCTTTCTGTCATGCTGGTCACATTGTGGGAACTGAAACCTAGGCCTGTGTCAGTACATGCTGAAATCAGTGGGAAGGTTCTCAGTGTCTTCAGTGGTTTGTAGCTTGGTTTCCTCTGTGGCCTTTGTTTCCTCTGAGTATCATGGGAAAGGGGGGCTGTTCTTGCCTGTTTTCAAAGTTTTTTTAGTAAGGCACCTTTTTCCTAGTGTCCTTAAATGTACCTTATGTATTCTCTGAAAATGGCAAACTGTGAGCCACCCTCCCCCTGCAAAGTAGCTGCCTTGTTTTTCAAAGCAACCTAAGTTTCACACTCTGAGTGTAGGCTCTGGCACAGTTAGCATCTGTTTTGTTGTTTTGGGTGCAGCTCTGATTATCTACACTGAATATCATGATAGAAAATGAACACCTCTGAGGAGCAGCACTACATGAAAAGAGCAGTCTAAAAACAAATAAGTGTTCCTTGAGTGAACATTTTGTTTGTGCTTCAGTAGTTTGTCAAAGTTTAGATTAATAATTTCCAACTATGCAGGATTGCTTTGATGTATTTGGACCACTGGTGTAACAAGTCCACTCTGCCTTATAATGATGGAACCAATTTATTTTTCATTACAGTGCGATCAAGGCAAATAACAAGTGGCTGAATTGTAGCATATTTTTTGGAATAACAGCCAGTGTTGATGTTGTGACTAAACTCATCTCAAGGCTGGTGGTAACCTACTCCTTTGGTTAGCTGCTTGCTATTATGATTTATTTCTAAATTATTGTCAGCAGTTGCAAGCTGTTGTTCTTGTCCTTCTGTTGCTAGTTTCTCTGAGCCTTTTAATCATGTTTTAAGACCTTCAGTCATATGTGTGCACACTAAATAAATTAATATCAATGTCACAATTTAATCTTCAGACTCAAACACGATTTTTGCTGATAGATGCTTCTTATAGTGAGTTTTATTGCTATTGTTTAGCTGTATTTTGATGTTAATTTTTACTGATATCAAGAGCACCTTTTTTTAAGGCCATCTTTCTTAGGAGATTGGGGTGCTGTGATTGTGCCTGCTGCATGTGTAATGCAGACTGACTTCACCCAATAACTTTGAAGCTGGCTGACACTAGATGCCTGGATGCTTGCTGGAAAAGCATGTGAGCTGGCTGAGGGGTAGAGATAAGAATCTCCCCTGATGGAAAAGCTGAAATGCAAGTTCTTGTGAGCATATGAGAATGCAGTTGGAGGTATCATGAATACTCTGACTTCAGCAAAACCCTTAGTACTTATATACTCCTTAGTGCATGTAGAGTCTCCAACTCTGAGGAAGCCAAATTTCATTTATTTTACTCATGGAACAACTTCTGTGTGTTTGAAGTGGAAGTGCGTGAAAGGGGAGGGAGTTCTGCCAAGTTACTTCTTGATTCTGTAATGTGCTTGCTCTCACAGTCTCTCTCACCCCAAATAAAAAGGCTACTCCCTCTGTGGGATGTTGGCATGAAAAATGTCTTGGTTTAAAGGACACCCATCTCTGAACCAGAACTTTTGCATAGAGATTATTTTGACTTTGAACAGTTAAAGGAAAGGGTGTAGTTGGAAAAGAGTAAAGCTTTGTAAAGCATGAACAAGAGGCATTTGAATGCCATAATGCAGGTGGCACATAATACACTAAATAACTTCTGCATTTTTTTACTATTTTATATCTAGTTAGTAGCTTGAGAGAGAAGTGCATGTGTGACAAAAAGATAAAAACCCCTTAAAACTGAATTTGGAAAAAAGTGCCAGAAATGGAGGTGTCAAAGCATTTTCTAAATAATACTGGGGAACTGGGTCAGAAAAACTTCATCTGGTAGTTAGGTTACTTTGCCAAATGTGTACAAAGGCGGTTAAGTGTCTGAAAAATGTGTTTGCTCAGATGTATTGTCACAGAACAAATGAGAGGAAACATAATTCCAGGCAGAAGACAGCTCAGTATTGGAAGTTGCTGCTTTTGAAGTGTTACTTGATGCATGACACAGGCAAATATTTTCTTGGTGACAAGAAGGAGGTAAAGGCTTGATAACGTAATCTGATGCTTCCTGCAGGAGGACCACCCTCTTGGGTTGGAAAGGTCTTTGTGTGTCTGATAAAAATCTTTCCAGACTGCCACCTTTGGGAGGGAAGATGGGTGGGGATGATGTTGTCTCCTGAGCCTGTACATGACAGAGATTTCCCAGGAGATGGTTTGTGCTCCTACCACTCCTAATTCTGTGTCTTCCCCAGTACTGTTCTCTCACACTTCTGAGGATCTGGTGTTGGTTCAGTGGTTCCCTCACAGCAGATGGCTTAGACATCAGCTTGCCCGAGACATTTACTGGTCTCTGCATCTCTCTGAGGCCATTCCAACAAAATATGAATCTGAATTGTGTCTTAGCTCTTAGGACTGGTGTGTGATGCTAATGTGTGTGCATCTGTAGCAGAATAGTGCCAGCATTTCAGGCCTTAGAAAGTTGTTCTTTTTTGCTTTAAGGGAAAGATTGTTTTCTATAGACTGATAATATTATTTAGCAATTGTGCCTCAGGTGAGTCTGAGAATGAAGGGCATTAATGGAAGAGAGCAAATATTGCCATTCTGCTAAAGCTGCTTACTGCATCAGCTGTGGGACAGATGTGCTTTCTGTGGGACAGAAGGGACATTGTTCTGTAAAAACCCTGGTTTGTGAAACCTCTGGTGGTTCAAAAAAGCCCAACTTTTGGGAAGTCTTGCACAATTTCTCAGAGAATTTCTAATATTTATATGGTGATCAAGGACTCCTGCCAATTCTCTGTGCTATGTTGCACATGGAAATAAATCAGGTTCTGGAAGGCATGAGACACTTCAGAAACAGATCTAGGTGACCACAATGCAAGCTGGTAAGTAACTGAGAAGTGGAGGGAAAAAAGTGGCAAAAAAAACTGACCATGAAAAATCTACTATGTTTTGCCAATTTCAAGGCTTTGAAGCAAAACCTGAGACCACGTGGAAGGTTTTGAGATTTACTTGGCAGTGACTCTACTCATTCAGTGCAGGAATTTTCCTTAATGTTGGCAGATAGACCTGGCCTTTAGGAGATGAAAGTTTGAGAACCTTCTTTCTTAGCTGAGTAAGAGCTTTAATCTTGGCACATCCCTTAAATCTGTGGAGTGGCAGTGGTTTGAATTTTTTCCTCAGCCATTGATATGTTCTGTTGTGTGTTCTGCTGCCTGGTGTGTTTGATGGGAGTACATCCTGTTATCTTTTAGAAAGTGTGTAGTGTGAACATAAGAAAGTGTTTAAGTCAAGTGTGAACCTGCTTACTCTTCCTTTTCTCTGTGTTTTCTTCTGTAGAAACTGGATAGAAGAAGAATTCTTGTGACTAGTTGATATGCCTGTGTCCTTTGCTTCACTTTTCTTTGAAAATGGATGGAGCAAAGGAGCAGAACTTGGTCTGAATCCATGTCTGCAGCAGTGGCTGGTGAGGATTTGGCCAAAATGCTGACATATATAGCTCTGTTGTGATTTGCAGGCAAGTGTTTTAGCTATCAGAGAAGCACTGCAAGATGAAGATGAATTTCCAGGCTTACTTCTCTCACTTGTGCATGTGTATTTTGGGATGTTTCTGCTCATCAGATCAGAGGGGTGTATGCATTCCAGGAATGTGGAGTCTGAATGTAAGCTATTATTATTTTGATCAAGTATGCTTACATGTAAATCCTGCTGTTTATTTTCTTGGGACATACGGGATATAGTAATTTATTGATAGATTAAACAGAGTAACAAAGCACAATATGCTGTATATGGGATCCATATCTTCCTGCTCTTGGCCTTGTGGGCAATCTCCTGATTGTGAGGCAAGAAATAATCATGTCCCTTCCTTGATAGTCTGTCTCTTCCATCTACTTTGTACTTAGACATTATTGCTTTTGTTATTTTTTTCTTCCAAGCCACACTACGAACAGACATATGACTATATCTAAATCTTTTTCTCATGAAGGGATCTAAATCAAAATTATCAGTCTACATTTTAACTTTCCTGAGAAATTCTGCATGTATGCTGCCTCATCTGCTGTGTGTCACAATATTGCTGACAGCCATATATTTGCAGGATCTCATCCACAGTAATCAAAGTTCTGAGTCAATTGACATCTCTTAATTACTTGGAAGGGATAAGAAAAAAGAGATTACAGGCTTATTCAAACAGAATGGATTTTATGTACACAAAACAATGTCATTTTGATTATATTAAGGCTTAAAGAAATTATTATTGCCTTACACCTATTTTTCTATATATTCTGGAATTTATCTTTTTCCCCTTCCAGCAAACTTTTCTACTTCTAAGCCAGCTGAGTCAGAGTCCTGCTAGTACTTCTTATGTTCATTTCAGGTATGGAAATTCTCCTTATCAGGTTTAAAAATTCAAACTTGAATATTCCAAGTTATTTAAGTATGAAATATTGGCAGTAATTTATTAAGTAAAAATAAGTGTGAATGCTGCTGAAAACAATGATAAATGATGGAAGCAGGACTGCTGAGAGAACACATAATGCATTATAACCAATTCTAAGTAATAGCTGGAACTGATTGTGTTTGGGGCCCTCTGAGATTATTACTCCACTTGAATTAACATTTTCAGTAGAATCCAGGTGTTCACCTTTTTAAGTATTGAGAAATAAAAACATTACTAGCTTTGGAAAATGTTCACTGATGTGCCAACCCAGGAAATCCAGTGGCTTACAATATTTTTCTTATTGCCATGTACTCAGCAGGGCTTTTCTTTGTACATAAACTTCTTTGATAGCTCACGTGTACAAAAAGGTGTTCTTCCATACATCTGTGTTTGAGGCATCTTCCTGTTTCTTTTAGGAGGTTAAACTTCTTGTTGCCAGTGGATTATTATTGTACACAATCACACTCAGCACCAATTTTTTAAATAGATCTTTACCTTCCTTTTTCTCCACTGAGATGTACATTGAGACTCAGGCGTGGTGATCCTGAAACTGCACCTGAGGGTGGCTTTGTGCTGTTCTTGGACTTGTTTTCTGTTGTCTGTCTTGAAAATTCAACACTGAAGGAATTTGTCTGAGGTCACTTGCTGTGATCAGTTAGGTCAGGTATGCCCTTCAGCTTTGAGATCTGGAAGACTTTTCATTTTGCCAAGTATGTTGTAAGTAGTGCAGAGGATGCATATTTTGGTTTATTTTTCTTAAATACTGTTTCTACAGATGAAGAATTTTTCCTTTCTAGATTGCTAGAAGGAGAACATTTTGAAATTTGTAGAGAGCCTAATAATGAATTATTTTTATCTTTATCTCTCCACTAACAGTTACTGTTGCTTTCTGACTGAGAAACAAGATCTGTTTCTGACAGAGGAACAATCTCTGTTTCTGACAGAGAAACAAGATCTTCACTTGTTCCTTTTTTGGAAGTTGTTCTATTACTTTTGGTTGTTTTGTTTTATCTTTTTTTTGAAAACTACCTATGCACACATCTATCCCATCCTCCTGTGGGATCAGTATGTCCATCCTTTTCTTCATCTTTTGTAATTGGTAGTCCCCTTATAACAATTTCTGGTTTCTTTTTAGTTATTTCCTTTTAACCAATATGGTGACAAAAGCTGCCTCACAGTACCAGTGCAGTGCCCATAGCTGTTGGTTAGCTCTTAGGCACAGATATGCTTCTTTGATTTCCTCTTTTTGCTTTCCTGTTTGTGCCTCTTCTCATTTATAGCTTAGTCTTGGTGTAGTTATCTACATTCACTGTGTGCCTTTATGCTGTTTGTCCTGTTCTTAAGCTGGTGTTGTCACCTTGTCCGTGGTGACAGGGATGCTCTGAAGCCCCTGCCAGATGTTGAGTCAGCTGCAGGGAAGCCCAGCCAGGGTGGGAGCCCTGTCCTGAGTGGGGTGGGCAGGGAGGGGAGGGAGCACCTGGGGGCTGCTGGCAGTGGCAGACACTGGCAGGAGCCACGCAAAGTGTGGGTTGGTAACTCATTTATTTATTTATTTATTGGCCTTCTAAACAGACAGACTTATTAAATGATCTCCAACCTGCTCTTCTTTGTCCGTGCCAGTTACTGATGCAGTTTTACAGTTAAAAAATAGCAATCCATGCTTGCTCAGAAAAAGCTTTTTTAGCTTATCCATGCAAAGAATGATACAAGTTCCATTTGTCAAATTCATTATCATTCTTACAGTGTCCTGGCTTCTTCAGATGTGGTAGTCTCTCATGACTGCAAGTTTGCTTGGTTTGGAGGGAAAATAGGTTTTTTGTTTAAAAAAATAAAGAACAAAAGCAGTGATGATTTATTTTAGCTTTTCATGCACAGAGAGGAACCAGATACAAACAGGATGTTTGTTAGAGGCATCTCCTGATGACCTTGGGGATGCACAGAATTCCAGAAACTAGAGGACAGCATCTGGAGAAATACTTGAGTGGTTGTTTTTTTTCCACTAGTTTAGTTATTACTCTGGTATGGCTCATTTAAATGTGATTTGTCTGGCCGTCATCAAATCATGACAGAAGCTCAGAGAAGATGAAGGGAAATGCCTAATTTGTTTGCCCTTGAAAAAGAAATGCTATAGCACTTCAGGACTTTTTCTGTTCAAATCAGTAAGAAAATGGTATTGTTATGTTTGAAAGTAAGTTTGCAGTATCTTAAGTTTGCAGTATCAAGAAGTTATGAGTTAGACTGCATATATTTTTTTTTTTTATATCTTAAGAACAGGTTTTTTTCAGTGGTGTGGAGAGAATGCTTAGTCATGCATTTTATATGGACATAGACAATGGGCTCAAACTATATTTGTGATGATATTCAACAACACAAAACTATGATATTCAATAAAATGTTTCTTCAAAAGTAAAAAAAAGTTATGAAAGAAAATTCTGTCATATTTGAACAAATACTGTCATGGAACACAAGAATCCTTTTCTTAAAATTCTGTCTAACACACTAATTTTGACAGTGTTTTAACTGGGATGCTCTGCTAGGGTAATTCCCAGCACTAATTATTTCATTCACCCACAGGAGGGGCAGAAATGGTGTAGACTTTTACAGTCAAAGTGATGTTTCATTTTGGTATGGTCAGTTAAGCTTCAGAGAGGACACCAGTGTGAACCCAGTCCCCTGGGACTCAGCAGAGCTCATGAGCACATTTGATATTCACTGCTGAGGAGGTGATTTCAAGGGTCCTCTGGGGTTCAGTGGTGATGCAAGACTTTGGAGCAGATATTCTACTGTGAGTGGATCCTTATCTTGGAAGCCTGTGTGAATTGGGTTTACTTCATCGTTAATTTGGGAGAATGCCATGGCTTTCTTCCTTGTTCAGTTTCTGTTGCTTGTGAAAAATGAGAGAGAAGGCCTCTTGGAGGGGAAGGTGAAAAATGGAAAATGTAATTCTTTTTCCTTGTGCCAAAGAACATAGATGGAATATGAGGTATTCAGTTGGAATATATTAGTTACAATCTGAGTTTGCTTCTTAGCCTTCTTCAAGATTTCAAATAGATAATCAATCAGGAAGAAATTGGATTAAACTGCCATCATTCACAACAACCTCACCATTTTGCTTCAGGACCACGTAACTTGCACTTGTGTGTCACTAACATGACATGTATGAGCCATGGTGTGAGAGACAACAACATCCAGAATGAGCCCTGTGTCACTCACCACAGCCTTGAGCTGGGTACAGGATAGAATTTAGCTGGGTACAGGATGGAATTTTGCCTGGAGTTCTAAAAGAGGCTCAGTCTCCAAGTTCAGACCTCACTGTTTATTAAAACCTATTATGTTGGGAACTGACCAGCTTTGCAGAAGAGAACCTGGGGGTCCTGGTGGACATGAAGTTGAATGTGAGCTTGCACCATGCCCTTGCTGTGAAGGTGGGCGCTGGTATCCTGGGGTGCACTGGGAGGAATGTTGCCAGCAGGTGAAGGGGAGGTGCTCCCTCCCTTCCATGCAGCACTGGTGAGGCCACACCTGCTGTACAGGTAGTTCTGGGCTCCTCAGTGCAAGAGAGACATGAAGAAGAGCCACCAAAGTGATTAAGGGACTGGGGCATCTCCTGTGAGAACTGGGACTGTTCAGCCTGGAGAAGAGAAGGAGCAGTGGGGGATCTTACCAATGAAGGGAGGATGTACAGAAGACAAAGTCAGGCTCTTCTCAGTAGTGCCACATGACAGGACTGGGGGCATGAACTGAGACAGGGAACTGAAAACCTCTGAACATCAGGAAACACATTTTTACTGTGAGAGTGACCTAGGAGAAAGAGAAATTTCCCATTAAGGTTGTGGAGTCACCATCTGTGGAGAAGCCATCTGGACAACCTGCCCATCCTGTGCACTGTGATTTAGGTGGCTCTGCTTGAGCAGATGGGTTGGACCAGATGACCTGCAGAGGAGCCTTCCAATCTCTACCATTTGTGACTTGTGAACTTTTTTACAGGCTGCTTTCTTTCTGCATTTTTGGAAGCTTTTTGCATTGCTTGTGTCACATGCAATTGATTTATTGTTAGTTTTTCCATACGTGATCACTTATAACATTCTAATTGTTTTTGTAAGGAGAAGTGATTTGCTTCATCTGTGATTCCATATAGTACATTGCAAATAATCGAGGCCCAGTACTATAAAGACTGTAAGAGATACTGTTTCAAACCACGTGTTTAATAAAGCTTAGAAGAAATATAATTGTGGAGATTGTCTAGAAACAGCTATAATAAAATGTTTGCCTTTGGAAACTCATTCCTATCCACTGCTCATCTGCCAAGGACACCCCTGGAATAGTCCTTCTGTTTCTTTCCCTCTCCAAGTCCCAACACTTGGTACTCCAGAGCAAGCAACACAGAGCTTATTGCTGAGGTTTGATTTTTTTTTCCTCTTATAGGAATCTGTAGTTTTACCTCTTATCCAGTGTTTCCATGAGGAATTACAGAAAAGGGGGCTCTTGTGGTGTTTGTTTTTATTAACATGCATAAGGGGTGTATTTAAGCTTCTCTTCTGCCTGCTCTTCCATGAAGTCAGTTTCAAAAACAAGAGGCTCTGAGGGAATAACCTATCCATGGAAATCACCTGTATTTATGAACCTTTAAAAGCACCACATACTTCCAACAGAAATAAAGTATCTTTTGCCTGGAATTATCCTTCGTAGCAAAGTCAAAGTCAGTCATTTTGAGGCTCCAGATTGATTTATCTGGAAAGAGGAAACATTTGCTGCCAAAAGCATCAGAGCAAAAATAAGCTTTGTCAAATAAAGGGAATTCTGCACCATGTCTTGAGTATTGCCTTTGTAAAGGACACTGGGGAGGCTGAAGTGAAAAGTGAAGAACTTTTTTCTGGTTAGAAGTGGGTCTAGGCAGTAGGGTGGGAAGGGAGATAACTTTTTTTAACATGTGGTTCTTCCTCCATAAACCTAGGGGAAGGGGGAGTATCCCATCACACTTACTGCTGCTGTGTGCACTTCTTAACCTCGGTTTTCAAATTTACTTCTTCCTTAGATATGTTTCTAACTTTATATGGAGTTGTGTGGAGCAAATGCAGGCTATTTGAAGCCTCTCAATTCTTGATCTGAAGTGTGGCCCTTAAGTGCTTCTTATGGTGAATTGCTCTGCTTATAGACTTGTTCCTGAAATGTTTCCAGTTCTGGAATTAGCATTAGCATTAAGAAATATCCTGTGGAAAAAAAAAGCTGGGGAACCCAAGTCTAGCCAGAATTACTCATTGCATTGTACCAGCTGTCAACAGAACTCCCAGTTGTAATTTTGGCTTTAACACTTTGTGGTCTAATGCTTGATTTCTAGGAAAGGATCTGTAAGTTGATGATGGTAGGGCTGTATTCTTAATTTGAATGTTTGTGTTGTACCTGTAAGCTCTTTGCTTATGCATAAAGCTGCTGTCAACATCAACAAAGCACAGCTGAACAACCTCTACTTTTGAAAGAGCAGCATACCTTTATTTTGTTTTTCTGCCTAAGACTAGTGCACAATCACATATTTTACTGTTTTAGAACTTTCTTTTTTTTTTTCAGTTTACCCTTTAAGAGGTGAACTGCCTTATATTGGCTTGCATTTTAGGAATTGCTGCTGTTTTGTAATAGCAGGATGACGTGCATCTTACAAACTGGTTCATGAAGCTCTGTCCTGAGCACCAAACTTCTTCAGCAGAATAGTTCAAAAGATTGTGCTCATTATGCTAGAAAATGGTACCCTTAGGGTCCTGCTTGATCAAGGTGGGGGATGCTTTAAAACTGGGCTATAATTAAGAGTGCAGTAAAACTGATTTATTATTAATTTCAGTTTATAAGAAAAGGGAGTAAATTATGTTCACTCTTGCCGCAGAGTTTTGGAAAAGAAAAATATGCATTAATAAACAATATGTCTGTAATTAATTAATGGTCCCCTGGAGATGATTTTCTCCCAAACTAGTTAATTAGTGTGTAAAATACTAAAAAATTAATCCCAAAACTCATAATAACAAATCAGCTATGGGATGGTGAATTGTGGTCATTAAAGCATTTTGTTTTTCTGTTTGTTTGGTTTTGGGTTTTTTTTGTCTTAATGGCCAAAGTTAACAACCAAGACAAATGGAAAACAAAGCACCAATGCTGAGGTGCATTTTGACATTTCTAATTATTGTCCTGTGCCACTAAAAGCATCATAAAGCTCTCTCTAGAATTAATGTGAGCTATAAACCTATTGTGTACTCTAGATTTCAAAATGAGTATTGATTACTATTTTGTTTTTTATTACTTAGGAAGATATGGGCAGGGCCTAAATATTAGAGCCCTCAAATTCATCATTCCCTATGTTTTCTGTTATCCTTCTTTAATCTTCTGCTGTGTCTGTCATTTTTCTCTCTCTCCAGACAGACTGATAAATCTCTTGAATTTGATCACAAAACCACATTTCAAAAACCTACTGTTCTGGTAACCTAGATGGGGTCAGCATTTTAAGTACCTTTTAATAAGCAGGTTACCATGCATGTCTCAGTTGGATTCATATTATTAGTTACTGATTCCTAAATTTTTAGTAAAGCTTTTGCAAAGCATGAAGTGCTCTGTGCTTTGTGTGCTGAGAGCGTTACTGGCTTGCAGGGAAACCCATAAACTTGTCAAAAATGTGCATACTTGTAGAATCAAAGCCTTAATTTGTAAAATGATACTTAATAAGAAAAATGGGCATGAGGTAGTAATTTTTCTTGTTGAAAACAATGGTTATTGCTCAGGTAAATGTTAGCAGCCTTGACTGATTGCAGAAAAGAAGTGCAGAAGTGATTAACATGACAATCTACAAATCATGCCATAAATTTTTTGTCCCTTGCAGCCACAACAGGTATATAAACTGGTCTTACAGGTTTAGTTTAGTTCTTTTGGAAGAAAAAAGTGTGTTACAAAAAACTTGGGAGAGAAAATCAAAATTCTTCCATACTTAAGTTTTCTTTATCAGCCTGATACCTATTTCTTTTATATTATTAAAGTGAAGCTTTGATGCATGCATTGGTATATCTCCCCCCTATTATTTTTCTCCCCCACTACTAAGTCCTTTTATGTTATGCTAATATGAACAGATGAATTCTTCTTTAGGCTTCTTCTAAGAAAATGAGTTTTCTAACTTAGGCTGCATTTATCTTTGACTGTGCATAACTTTTAAAAATTGGCTGGTTTTAAGGAAGTGTGTGTTCAAGAAGCAGCAAAGGATATTAGAAATACCCATAATGACTTTCAATCTTTTAAGGTAATAAACACAAATCTGCTTGCAAGTATAAGGGGAAATTTGCTATTTATTCTAAGGCTATACAAAGCAGTTGTATCCAAATATGAATGCAATTGTAGAATAAATTAATTTCTGTCTCTAGCACAATATATTCAAACTATGGATATCCATGTCAAGCAGGTTGGGTCTTTACTTGCTCGTTGAATGCTCTCTTTATTTGTTATATCGAGTATAAATGTTACCACCTTTACTTGATATAAATTATTTCCCTCTTGCTAACCAGAGGGATTTGGGAGAGGAAGCTAGAAGGTATGTTGCTAGTGTGTTCTCAGGTTTAGAGATGGTAGACATGCTGCCCTGCTCTCTCTCTGATTTTAAATTGACACTTTGATGGACTTGGGGAGGTGATAGCAGAGGGAGTCAAGGATGTTTCTTCCTTTGCATGCCTTTACATGAGGTGTCACTGTTTTCTTTGCTCTCTCTTCTGCAATCTATCAAGGTGCCCTCTGGAATCCTTCTTGGAAAGGCTTTGCTGGAACTGGACAACCCAAGCAGGGCAGTTATGGGACAGCTGTGTTGTAAGGAGAAAGCAAATAGAGTAGGATTGTTAAGCCTGGAAAAGACCACCAAGGAGAATTATGACAGATACACAAAACTATGTGTGATGTGGACAAGTTGAATAAAAAAGGAATTAAGCAGGCAGAGGGAAGTTTTCTGTGGAGAGCTCCACTGAACTGACCTCATTGCCTCATGTTGCTGTCTCTGCCTTGCTGCAGGAAAGGGGCTTCAGGACTGGTGAAAGCCTTGGCAGGGCTTGGGGTGGGGGTGAGTTTTTCCCCAAGATGTGGAATAGTGAAGCGTGTCTGGGGACAGCAGAGCACATGTTGGAGGAGGGGACAAATGGAAAACATCTGGAGGTGACTCTCACTGGAAGGGTATGTGCTCTCCCTCCACAGAAACCACACAGCTTATCTATTGAGAGACAGAGAGAGCACACTGCCCGAGCGGCTTCATCCAATATTGGCATTTTTGTCTTTGGAGCTAGGGGCACATAAAAATCACAGTGGTAATGTTTCTTAGGGGTAATTTTGTGAAACAATGCTACTTTTGCTGGCAAAACTCCAGTAGTTTTGGCTTTGTATTGGTTCATCTTTTACAGTTTTTGATTTATCTTACTCAAATGCCTAGCATAAATAAAAGAGAAGAAGATTCTTTTTGCAGAAATGAGTTGTCTCTTACAAAAGAGCTGGAGCTGCTGACAAATCCATCATAGAATAGCCTGGAGAGAGGAAAGAGAAGAACAGTGAAGGAAAACTGGAGTATAGTGAAGGATCTGGGTGTTTTCTAGGGAGGGGAGGATGTCTTATTACTTACACAGTATTCAAAATGTGACTTCATATTCAGGCAACACATTCTCTAGAGATTTTACAAACTCCACAAAAATGCTAATGAAAAGCAAGTGTTTTATTGTGAAGTTGTCTCCTTTCTGCCTTCTCGAATTCTTAAATATTTGAAAATAGCTTACAACTAAACTGTTTTCTATTTAGCTTCTATTTGCATTCCTAGTCAGAATAGTTTCACCTTACCACCTGGATTTCCTGTGCAGTGTTTCCAGATGGGACCACAGGGACTTGTTGCTTTAATTTGTTTGTAGTCTGTTTCCTGCAAGTTTGTATATCTCTGTGGGCATTTTTATTGTGCATACGTGCATGTGTTCTTTCATTTAACGTCAGGGAAGAGTTGTGAGTAAAGGCTCCTTTACTGCAGAGGTGTAGTATGCCTTAATTTTGAGCTGGGAAATAAACATCTTATTTATTCTTCAAAGTACTGAGATTTCAGATCCCTTTTTTGTCTGTAACAGGATGAGAGGCCAACTCTCCTCTAAAAGAAGATCCAGCCCACTCTAGACAAGCTAACAGTGTTTCAGCATGTGTATCACACAGCCTAGCTGCATTTTGTGATCACCAGATAATATTCCCTTTTACAGAGATGATTCGACAGCTAGGTCCAGTTTTGGCTCTGAAAAATCTTTTCTTAATGGCATCTTTCCAGAAACCATTCTGCTTCTGCAAAAAAGTGGAAAATTTTTGACCAGCCTAATTTTCTGTATTTTTCTATTTCTTGACTTGATACATGATAATGCTTTATATTTAATAAAGATTATGTATAACTTTTGACATAGTTTTTAAAGTTGTGCTTATCATCATCTGTATTTCAAAATCTTTTGTGTACAAGAGTTCAGTTATCTTGCTTGTAGCTGTCATAGTAATATACCACAGGTTATTGTATATGCCAGCTTCATTTTTCTGCTTTGTATGTCTATTTTTGTGGAATCAGTTTCATTTCCTCTTTTGTTATGTGTTGGTGCTTATGCTTCAGAGTACTGCTTGTGTCAAATTAGCTTTTTTTTTCATTTTATTTTCACTCTGTAGAGTTTTTGTAGTGGTAGTGCAATTTGTGCTTCCATTGTTTGGGGTCTGATGCAGTAGAACACCTCTGTGTGGAAAAGTGGCGTATGAAAAGTTCATCTGAAAGAAAGTACTTCAGTTAGAAGAAACCTCAGTAGGTTGTTTTGTCTGGTCTCCCATTTGAATATTTTAGAAAATAATATTTTAGAAAATACCTAAAAAACAAGGGAGGCTGGAGAGTTGTAGTTTTGCTCTGAATTTATGGAAATACAGAAGTCCAAAATACTAGCCAATAGTGTCTCCTTTACAATGACTTTTTTTCCTTCCAAAAATAAAGGTGAAAAAAAAAGAATAGGATGTACACTTCTGTTGACATGCAGCCTCTTTCCACAGAAAAGTTATAACTTACAGCTGTAGCCCATATTTGCATAACACTGGAGCAGAAGCAGTAGTTACACTATTTTTGGGAAGAGACTTGCTCTGTTTTGTCCCTGGTTGTTTGAAGTACTAAACTGTATTTAAAGCACCTGCAGCACTTCCTAAAGGTGCTCTGCACAACAGCTTCCATTCACAGAGATGTTTCTTGGTAATCCAGGGTTCTGAACCCTGCAAGATGGGGATTCTGAAAGTACTTTACAATACAGAATCTCTTTTTATTCTTAAGTATGCCCATTTAAATATGCCCACTTTATTCTTGAGTATGCCCATTGTGAGCTTGGTGTTGTATTAAATGCTTTGTTTTCATAGAGTTTGAGAATATCATACTTCTGCTATTTCATTTCAGCAAGTGATGAGTGTTTAAGTCTGTAACAGACATATATTTTACGCAGCATGATAACTTCACATTTCACAAATATTCCACATTAGAGCTTTTTAGTCAAGACCTTATGTGGTGGGTTTAACCCAGACAGCAACTAAGCACCTCCCAGCCCCTCCGTCCCACCCTCCTCTTGCTCCTTGCAGTGGGATAAGAATTGGAAGAGTAAAATCAAGAAAACCTTGTGAGTTGAGATAAAGATTTTTAGTAAGTGAACAAAACCCACAAGTGATGTAAAGGCAGCCACTCAGCACCTGCCACATGTAGAGTGATCCCAACCAGTCTCTGAACAGCAGCCACCTTGGAAAGTTCAAACCCCCAGTTTTTATGGCTTTTCATCATGTTATGTGTCACAGAATATCCCTTTGGTCACTTGGGGTCATCTGTCCCAGCTGTGTCCATGCCCACCCTCAGCCTGCATCACAGGGGCAGTGTGAGAGGCAGAGGAGGTCTGGAGTCTGTGCAAGCAGCACCAGCAGGAACCTGCTGTGTTACCTGTTCTGCTTTGCTCATAAATACAAACATCAGCTGGGCTGCTGTGAGGAACACCAGCTCCAGGCAGCAGGGGCAGCACACCTTACCTTGTTGCTCAGGTCAGGTTGCTACAAACAGCAGCACTCAAATGCTTTGGAAGGGCATTAACCTTGACTTTGCAGTGCTCTGGGGGCTGGAGCTCCAGAAAACCTCTGATAATCACTGCTGTTTCTTAACACATTTTATATTAAACTTAAAAGGAAAGGAGTACACTGATGTCATGACAGATGTATGCATGATTTTTTTATATCCTGATCACACCTCTGGATTGTGTTTCATGATGTGACTTGGAAGTTTGCTGGATCTTATCTTTGTTTGTCTGGTTTTGTTAACATGAATGGTATGTGGTATTTTACTCTACATCTTTGTGGGATTTCCTTGCTGGGAGAGGACAGTCTGGAGGAAAGGTCTCAGGACACTGAACCATCAGGAACAGCATCCTTGTTTCCTTTCATTTGTCTAGCAAAGACACATTGTCCAGGACCTCTGTAGCTGTTTACAAATCAAAAAAGAAACAGTTGATCCATTCATGCCTTCTGGGATAAAGGCATCTCATGTCTTACTCTCATATTTGCCTGTTTTCCCAGCAGATTCTGATGTGCTGAATAACTTCCATTCAACAGAGACTGCCTAAAGAACAGGCACACAGCCATTGATGTGGGGAATGCCATAAAGGGGAAATGAGAGTATATTGTTCAGAAACATCTGCTAGAGAGGAAAGGAAAGGAAAGGAAAGGAAAGGAAAGGAAAGGAAAGGAAAGGAAAGGAAAGGAAAGGAAAGGAAAGGAAGAAAAAGACAATTGGAAGTGGGTACACTCCATCTTTTGTCAGTGGCAATGCTGGAGAGAGAATGGGAAAGGCCACAGATGGCTTCAGACACCAGTGAAGGATCAGAATCTACAAGCTGCATTAGAGGGGTCAGCTAGATGATTATAGTGGCAAACAGAAACTTGGAGAGTCATTTGGAAAGATGGACTGCCTCCTCCTCAGACAATTAACTGAAATACAAGAAGATGAAGTAATTCAAATGGAACCTATCTGATGTAGTCTACTGAAATATTACCTGTTTCTTGAAAATAAGGCTTTCAGATGAAGTGAATCAGAATTTTATCATCCTCAAGGTAAAAAGTGGGAAAAGCCTAGGAAGTTAGGAAAGGTTCTGTAAGTAGAAAAATAATAGAAGAAAATATAGAAAGTAATCTTATCCCCTAAAGAGTTGCAGCTGGGTTAATTATTAAAGATTAGGAGCAGGCCTGACTTTAGCAGGCCACAGCTATAGCCAATAAGAAGAGTGTTCTAAAAGAGTGGATTGGGTGGTTGAGGGGAACTGGAGTCAGTTGGCTGCTGTGAGAAGGAAGAGTCAGTGCTTGGAGGAGCTGCCTACGAGAAACATCAAGGAGGTATGAAATTCTTGCACTAAGGACACAACAATATGAAACCTTTGCAATACAATGACAACAATTAAGTATTTCAAAAATGCCATTTGGTCTAGGAATTGGGCTTTTAACATGAAGCTCTGAATGTGGCATAACAATGTCAGCACTCCATCTACTATGGTGATTTACTCCAGTTTTTTTTTTATGTTGTGACTTGTCTCATTTGGAAGCTGCAGTTGACAAGAATAAATTTCTGTTCAGTGTACTAGAAAGAAAAGCAGACATTTCTGTGTCTTCGTAAGGCAACTCATTTCATATGCATTTCAACATTTACTATTCAAATAATAGTGAAGTAAAAAATAGCTCCCATTAATTAATGAGAAATAAATGTTGACTGTATTTGAAGAACCTCTGCCCAGAAGGGAATTTAAACAAATTTCAAAACATGCATGCATAATCAGAAATCTATGTTTTAAAGTTAGCCATTGTAGCAGGGTTGTTTCTGCAGGTTAATTGGCATCTTTGTTCAGTAGTGTATCAATAATACAGGTGTGAGAAGGTATCTGAATGAATTAATGCTGGGGTGAACAAAGATACTGAGGGGAAAAAAGATGTCTTGCCCCTCAGAAATTAAATCTGAACCCATGTGGAATTTTCTAACAGGGCAGGAAAATCTGATCCCTTTCAAGATCAAAACAAAAGTGGAGAGGGGCACAGGTGTTGGTGGCTTCCAGGCAGTTTCTGTGTCCAGTATTAGAGAACAACATCTTCATAGTCAAATACCTGGAAAAGATCATTAGTTCTCAAAATGAATGAGGAAGTAGTTCAATAACTTATTGTGGGTAAATCAGTATATGAACATATACTATAAATTCTATCAGCAGTTTGATCATCAATGCTGTCTGTGTTTTCTTACCAGGTAATTTTGTCAATATAAATTGAAATTGCCTTCGTTATATTTTGGGGCATGAGATTCAAGCAAAAGAGAGTAAGAAAATGCCACTTCACAGTGTAATTTCCTACTAGCTGTGACCCTGAGAGCTTGTTTCTGGTAGGTCTGATGAGGGAAGATAGTTAATTTGGCTTTCTGAAGTCTTTTTAGCTTAAAGTCCTTAATGCAGAGGGATATAATTTTCTGTTTGACTTTCATCAATAGCATTTGTATGTCAAAAGCAAGTAGTGATGAGGAATTAAATAATTATAAAATAGTGATTTTAAAAGTGATACTTAAGATGTTTTTTGAAAAATTTGATCTTGCTCTTGCTCCTTCTTCCCCTTTAAGCACAAATATACTTTTTTTTTTTAAACTGAGAAGGCAGATTGGAGCACTTTTGTATCACTGGAAAGTACACAGAATATAGTGGTTACATATTTTTGAGGGCAGGAGGTTTGGGACAGGGTCCTGCTGAGAGGAAGTGGGAAGTCCCAAGATATTTCTTTTTCTTTCTTCCCTTGCTCTTCTGGGGAATGTCAGCCATCTGAAGTGAAATCAGCATGCTCAGAAAGTAAAACTTTTGCCAAAGTAGTTCTGCAGAATGTACTATTAAACTCTGTGGTAGAAGGATGCCAGAGAAAATCTAAGATATTTACTGTCACTTCCTTCAGTTTTGTAACATTACTGAGACCCCTCTAAAAAGAAGAAATGGTTTTGTTTTTTTTTTTTTTGATGTAAAGACTCTGTTTTGCATTGCTAAGGAATAAAGTGTGGGAAAGAGAAGGAGCAAGACACTGTCATTTATTTCACCCATTAGTGAGCAATACTTTGAGGCAATAAGCAGATTCTCCTATGGCTGTGCTCAGCATGTTGGAAAACAAATAGGACAAAGCCTCTTTTCCAGCACAAAAGACAGAAAGGAGAGTAAGAGGAATAAAAAAAAAAGTGTCTAGCCTGGCAGTGTTACCAGACTAAGAGAATCAGGAGAGGGAAATGATGGGGAACACAAGGAAAGACTTGGAAACTGAGTTATTAGTTGGGAATGTGTGGAGAGGCTTTTAATAGCATGTCTCTTTGGGTTTTTCCTTTCTGAATCATGTCATACCATTCATGGACAAGTCTGTGAGGAAAAATATCCTCCAACCTTTGTGGTTTACATGTGAATGGAGGCAGCTGGTGGGAGTCATGCCAGAGGTTGCTGCTCTGCTGTCCAAAGCAATTGCCTCTGAATTGCTTGCAAGGATTGAGCAAAATGGAGCTGGTATTGCTTTATGAAAAGTTTCTTTGAAAAAGGTGTTTTTGTGATTGTGATGTTGCGTGTCTTTCAAGCACATAATGTATCAAACCAGTGCCTTATTTAAAGACTAAAGAAATATTGATACTATGTTACTGAGGGAAGTAGAATCAGAAAGGCTCTCTTTCAAAAAATCCCAATATTTGATGGCTGTTCAAGACTGTGGTATGGGTTGTAGGTTGTGGGATTGCATACAGTGTTCCCCCACCTAGATCAAGCTAATCAGATGATCTGCTTCTCATTCCTATTTGGAGGGTGATGTATTCAAGTAGCATTGGGATACACACTGTGTTTTGGCAAGGCCATTTATTGTCTCCACCAGTAATTGCTAGGAAAAGTAGTTTATGTTGATGGTAGATTTTCAATCCCATGCCCCCTGAGCTGTCTTCAGTTGATGAGCTAATTAATTGGTGGAGAAAAATGGTGCTGAGACCCTTGCTGCAGAGCACCATGAGCATCCTTAGATGTGGAGGTGAATCGGGTATGGAATCCTGAACACACTGCTCATTGCTGGATCTGTGTCAACCCACAGCAGCTGCTGGTTTTGAACTTGGGAACACTTAGGCTTGATTGATTAACTACTAAAATGATGTTAGCAGTAGGATTTGGATATATATTAAGCACCTGATAGGAGCACATTATAAATGTACACAGCTGCAAACTGGTGCCTGACCTAAGCAGTGCTGAGATGAACGGGATGCACTCCAGATGAGGGGAAGTGAAAAATCCTTTCTCCCATAACTGCACAGATCAGTCACATTCATGGGCATTTGATAAACTTGTGGTTGGAGCTGCAATATATAAAATCCTTTAAGATACCTGGTTGGCAGAGTCTAAATGTCAGGGTGGAAATGTGCAGGGTTGCAGTCTGTGTATGTCCATACCTTTGCATCCTTGGTTTCTGTGCCTGTGTGCAGGGTTGGCTGGGGCCACAGGTTCAGAAGCATTTGATGAACTGTAAGTCCAGATAATTCTTTGTTCTTGTATTTCTTTGCCACTGTATTCCTACAGTGTTAGAAGGTACTTTCTCCCATTGAGAAGCCTGTAATGGCAGCCAGCTGAATAAATTATTTCTTTGGCTGAAGAGGTAGAGGATTTTGAACAGAAGTCCTGCCTTCAAACCTGGGCAGCAAATGTTCCATACATGCCAAGTGCATGTTGTTTGTGCTTTCCCTCTCAGATGTGGTAATTTGAAATGTAATGATGTGAAGGATTGTATTTATTTTACTCATGTGTTACTAATCTGTGTAATTTAACAGCAAGCAGGGACATAAACTTCATTAAGATCCAGATGATATAAAAAAAAGTTGGCTGAGGTCCCTCCTCTCAGTCTAATATTGAAAGCAAAAAATGGCACTGGGATGCACAAAACTGTGATTACAAAAGCTGTTATTTTTTGCTGATTACTGCATTATAACCTGGGGTGATGGTGCAGTGGTGCTAGAAATGATCTTCCACTTCTGCAATCTCTGTGCTTGTCTGCTGTGTGTTTAGTTAGATTTGTTTGGTTTGTTTGCACTGGCACTTAGGATACAAGATGGTCCTTTGGGTGACCAAGTGTCTGTTTCCCGCTGCTGGGAGCGGAGTGGTGAGTGCCTCTTCTGCAGCTGGGGTGGGAACTCAAAGAAGCCAGTTGAGATTTTTAGGTCTTCACAGAAATGAGGAAAAAAATGGCTTTTATATAAAACTTTGAGCTTCTTTTTGGTGCCAGCTCTCATCTATTCAGAGAATTAATTAAAAATATGGTGTTTGATTTGGCAGTATTTATTTGAATTTCTCATTATTTTATACTTATTAAAATACTTTGATGTAGTGTTAGCTTGAAGGAATTGGTAAAATTTCATTACAGGTGTTCTTATGTGATGATTGGGGAAGAGGAGTCAAAGAAACTAACGTTACCTGCCTGTTTCAATACTTAGGTATCTTTAAGCTGACTCTTAAATTCTGTATATTTTTTGACAAAATGATTCAATTACTTTAGACCATCTCTGCACAACAGCGGCTCAGTGTACAATATTTGCTATTGCAGAGTCAATCCTAAAATGGTGGGGAAGTTCAAAGTGCACTTAAAATTGATGTGTAAATCTTTCATATGTATCTTTTGACTATTTAGATGAGAATAAATGAACAAACAGATTTATCTACATATAGCAGAGCTTATTATGGTATAGACATACAATACCTGTAAATACCTAGGCCACCACCACTGACACAGGAAACTTTTCAAAGAACATGCTAGCAGACATTAGTGTAGATATTGGGTTCTCCTGGTTTAAGTCCCAGTTACAGAATTGTATAACTCCCAGTGTTCGGTGCAAATGAATGCTATAATTTTGGGGAGCAGGCTACACCACTTCTAAGGTGCAAATGTGTGAATCTGTTTTGAAAACATTACTCTTTTTATTATATTTAATAAGCAGTGCCTGATACATAAAAAAGCATTGCATTTTGGGTTATCTTAATGAAATTTTTTTTGTTTTTAAATTGGGGTAAGAGGTATGTGAGAATGCAAATAAAAGGTAGTGGAAGTCAGTAGGAAAATGAGGGCGTTTTAATTTGCTTTCTGTTTGTAAGTACAGGAAACTACCTCATCATTAGTAAAAGAATAAAAAAGGGGTGAAGATGCCTAGAAAGTTTTTGACATAAGGGCAATTTTTGGAAATAATAAGCTTAATTTTGTATAATTTTATGCCCTCTAATACTAGTTTTGAAGTCAGACTTGAAAATAGGCGTGCCATCACAGGCCAAGACTGCCCACACTGCAGGGCACAAAGCTCACACCAAAGTGTGAAGCAGGTCAGGCCTGGGGACTGAGAGTTTGGGTCACTGCTCCAGGGTTAGGAACCAATCCCAACAGCAGCACTTGGAGGTTTTTGACACAACTTCTCTTGATGCTGGCAGCTTCTTTGAAGTTGGCCCCTAAGTCTTGTGGGAAGTCTCTTAGACTGAGGACCTTAGGACTGGTTTGGATATCTCAGGTGCCAAACTATTTGAATGAATTTGGTTCCGCATTTGGGTAAGGACCTTACAGAGCTTGAAATGTATTAACTACAAGCATGCATTTAAAGCTGCAAAGAGGTAAACCCAAAACCTCTTCAACTTGCTAACCTCTGTGTTTTTGTTTTTTTTTTTTTTTTTTTTTTAGTCCAGATAGATAAGGCTGAAGCTGAGCAATACCACTATATCTAGTGGTTGTTGAGTGTGGCATATGCTTTGAGGAAATTTTTTAGTCCAGCTAGTTTAAGATTTCCAGCTCTGGAAATAAGGCTTTGAGCTGTTGCTTCTAACTTCCATAACTTTATATTTTTTAACTTGTGTGGGCAAGAATGTTTTATCTTTCTGGTTTACTACAGAGGCTTTTTTACTGTATAAATACCTTTAAAATTTTTCTGGCACTTACTTTTCTGGGAAGAGTGAAAAACTTTTTAAAATGTATCAAGCCCCCAGTTTAATGAATCAGTATATTTAAAGAGCTTTAGTATGAAAACAGATATTAAGTTGTCTCTATTTGTTGTAAATAAAGTCTATTCAAATGAACTGGGATGGTATTTGTTGTATACCAGTTATTGCCAGGAGTCAGTGATTTGTCATTTGATGCATTACTCTAGTGTGGTAAGATTGATTTTGCAGGAGATTAAAATTTTTTATAACATTATTTTTCTTATTGTCAGAGTAGAACCCTGAAAATAGGTATCATGCATGTATTTGATTGGGTGTGAGTTCAAAATGAATTAAACCTTAGCTGGAAAATTCTTGTGTACAACATCCAGTGATTTAATTACTTAAGTACAGCCTTTTGATGTTTGAAGCTCTGACATGCACTGGGGTATTTTATATGGTGGGAACTGCCTTTAACAACAGAGGAATTATCCATAGAAATCTCTTGTTGAAAAGAAATGCTTTTTTTTCTGCCATATCAAATAGTTGTAGTCTCTGGAGTAGTTCTTTCTTGCTTATATCCTCTTTGGATTTAAAGTGTTGTCATGTAATTTGTAGGCAAAAGAGCCGTTTTTCTTCTGTGGAGTATTTTTTTTTTGGTGCATTTGGTTCTTGATTGTGCAAATCTCCCCAGGAAAAAAAAAAAGATGACTTGAAGAATGAGGTGCAGCATGAGTTAAAGCATTTGACAACGTGTTGTATTAAGCTGGTTTTGGCAGGATTAGTCATATGGCATTTGATGGCCAGAATTTTGATTAGTCATGGTGCTTCAGCAAAGTTTCTCTGAGAAGGACATCAACATTGTACAGTGTGGTGAGCTGACATTGGCTGGACTCCAGTTGCCCACCACCCACTCTATCACACCCATCTTCAGCAGGATGGAGGAGAGAGAAAATAAGATGGAAAACATGTCAAGATCAAGACAAAGGCAGTTTAACAGGGTAAAGGTCACATGCATGGAAGCAGAGGACAACAGAAGACTTACTCTCTGCTTCCCATCAGCAGGTGATGTCCAGATACTTCCCAGGAACCAGGGCTTCAGTGCTCCTGGCAGTTGCTCTGGATGACAAACATTCTAATGACAAATGCTGCCCTCACCCCTCTCTTTCTCTACCTTTTTTAGGTTTTATTGCTGAGCAGACGCCACATGGTATGGAATATCCCTTTGGTCAGTTGGGGTCAGCTGTCCTGGTTCTGCCCTGTCCCAAAATCTTGCCCAGCTCCAGCTGACAGGTGGAGGGGCTGAGAAGTTTGAGAGGCAGAGCACTGCTCTGCAGTAGCCAAAGAGTGTTCATCAACACCTCTCTAGCTACTGATACAAAGAGTGTTCATCAACACCTCTCTAGCTACTGATACAAAGCACAAAGAGTGTTCATCAACACCTCTCTAGCTACTGATACAAAGCACAAAGAGTGTTCATCAACACCTCTCTAGCTACTGATACAAAGCACAGCACTGTCAGGGCTGCTCTGGGCTTAATGGGCTCCATCTCAGCCAGACCCAATATATGTGGATTTGGACTGGTCAACTTCCTAGGCATGAGGATCTCTGGAGTTATGACATTGTTTCCCAAAGCATTATCCTAGAGAAACTGATGATTATGTCTTGGACAGCATACTCTTTGGTAGATTAAAAACCTGTCTGTATGTCTGGGCCCAGAGGGTGGTGGTGAATGCTGCTCCCTCCACTTGGGGCCTGGTCACTAGTGGGGTACCCCAAGGCTCAGTACTGGGGCTAGAACTGTTTGATATCTTTAATGATGATCTGGACCAGGGATCAGTAAGTGAGCAGATGACACCAAGCTGTGTGGAAGTTTTGATCTGTTGCAGTATAGGAAGGCTCTGCAGAGGGATCTGGACAGGCTGGATTAATGGACCAAGGCCAGTGTTATGAAGTTATAAATATAAAGGTGAAGTACCACGTGTTTCACGAGTCACAACAACCCCCTGTAGTGCTACAGGCTTGGGAATGAGTGGCTAGAAAGCTACCTGGTAGAAAAGGACCTTGGGGTGCTGGTCAGCAGATGGCTGGGCATGAGCCAGGGTGTGCTCAGGTGGCCAAGAAGGCCAGTGGCATCCTGGCCTGTGTCAGCCATAGTGCAGGCAGCAGGAGCAGGGCAGTGACTGTGCCCCTGTACTTGGCACTGGTGAGGCTGCGTCTCAAATTCTGGGATCAATTGTGGTATGTTGAAATGATGTTTAGAGAAGGGCAACTAAGCTGGGAGAGGGTCTGGAGCGCAAGATGGGTGAGCAGCAGCTGAGGGGGCTGTGAGGGTGTTTAGCCTGGAGAAAAGGAGGCTCAGAGAAGGTGTCATTGCTCTGTACTGCTGCCTGAAAAAGGTTGTGGCCAGGTGTGGGGATTCCTCTTACCCCTGGTAACAAGTGGCCAGGATGAGAGGAAATGACCTCAAGTTGCAGCAAGGGAGGTTTAGACTGCTTATTAGGAAAATTTCTTCAGATAAAAGGGTTGTCAAGCATTGGAACAGGTTGCCCAAGGAAGTGGTTGAATCACCATCCCTGGAGGTACTAAAAGATGCAAAAAGAGTAAATGTAAAAAAAAAAAAGACAATTAAAAGACTTAAAAGTGTAGATGTAATGCTTGGGGACATGGTTTAGTGGTGGCCTTGGCTGTCTTAGGTTAACAGCTGGAATGGATTGTCCTAAAGTTCTTTTCCAACTAAATTATTCTATGATTAGATGATTCTATATCCTAATTTTTGCATTTTTGCAGTTTTAGCCAAGCTCACTTTGTTTTTTTATACTGGAAATTTTAATGTTGAGTATTCCCTTTTTGAAAGGGCTTCTTTGCATTAAATTTGATTCTCACAACCCACATTCATGCTCTGTTACATTAGGTGTTTTAATACATTAAAATTCACAAAGACAGCTAGATAATAAAAATAGAGTAGTCAGAAGAAAATTTAAAAGCCTGTTTCTTAATCTATTCCTAATCTGATTCAAAACAAACTGAAACAGTTCTTTCAATGGATCAACTTTGACTTGTACTAGGCTTCTTTAGTGCAATAGAATGTTAGTGCAGTCTATTGTGGGAGAAGTTAAGTGACTTCAGATTGGAGGATATTACATTAAAATATGGGCAAGCAAATATAGGCAAGCAAATGAGTTCTCTTTGATTTTTTTTTTTTGGTTTTTTTTTTTGGTTTTCTTTTTGTTTTTTTTTTTTGGTGGTAGTGTAACTCTTGCTGGAAATTAAACTCCAAATAACTCAGTCCCTCCAAATAACTCAGGAGCCCCTTCTGATAAGAGAGGGACAAAGGTAGAGAATATGGGTTGAGATAACAATTTTCTGGAAGCACAAAGATATGGAATAAGAAATGCATGGTGGCAGCAGCAATATTAAAACAAAAAATATGCAAAAGAGAAGGTGCTTTCCACACAGAAGGTGTTCACCACCTCACTTTAGTTCCATGTAGCAGCCCGGACAAAGACAGGATTATGGCCACTTCCTGTGGCTGAGTCTCCCTGTCCCTGAGCCCAAGACAATAGAAAGCAATGACAGGCAAATCCCCAAAAATGAGGCTGTCCACATCTCACCATGCCACCACTTTGGATGCTGGGGATGATTCCACACAGCAGCCGTGGGTATGGCTGCCTTTCTGGCTCTGCCTGCACCCAGCTGGGCTCAGGCTCACCTCCAGCTCCTGGTTCCACGTGGGGCTTCCCACAGCAGAGCCTCTTCTCAGCACATCCCAGAGGAATGGGTGGGGCATGGCATCGTTTGCTGAGGATGGAGCCCGCAGGGCAGAGCCTGACCACCTCTCTGCTGGAGAGGAGGAGGCCAAAGGGGGCACTTCTAGGGCTGTCTTCAGCTTTTCTTTCCCCTTTGAAACCAAGCCCTCTGGTGATGATGTGGGTGGTATAAAATAACAATGTAGCCATGCCCACACAGTGTTGAGCTCTGCCACCTCTCTGCAGACAGGACAATTTCCTATATTGAAGGCTCCTACTACGAAATGAGACTGTCATTGCTTAACTTTAAAGTAGATTAAAATTAAAAGCTGCTTAAAAGTCAATGCTTCTGTTAACTCTGTTGTCCAAAAAGAATATTAGCTTCTGTTTTACAAATTGTCTTGAAGTTGTCAGTTTCATTTGTAAAGCTGTTCCTTCTGTGCTTAGCACCAGCAAGAGGCTGAAGGAAAATCCACCTCTGTGTCTGTGTTTAATACAGGAGAATTGTGTTCAGCAAACATTTGAAGACCATTGTATATGGTGTGTGAAACCAGAAGAAGTAGATCAATACTAAGCAAGTTGTTTCCTACAAAATATTTATACGAATAGAATTGAAGTGGATGTGGAATAATTTATTATTCATACGGGATCAGGGAGAATTTTCTGCCTACACAGTAATTCTGAGAACTGAATACTGCAGTTAAATAAAGGATTTCAAAATTGTAAACGAAATGGGAACCTCAAAATTATTTTTTTCTGTGATGTATTGGGAAGGATAAAAATCTCCAACTCCAAACTATTATGTTACCACCTGAGCAAATGACACAGTAACTCATGATCAATAAACCTCCCTTTGCCAACAAGCTCCCTTGGCACTGGTAGGAGGCAACAGCTGGATTCTAAATGGTTTTGTACAAACTGGAAAACTAGAAAAGCCTAATTTCCCCTAATGGTCACTCTGGGCATGGGATTGTGCAGTAAAATTGTGATTAGTGGGGATCTGAAGAGCTCTGCTGGTCTCTTCCTATTCAAGTGGAAAAAGTCTTTCTCCTTCCCTAATTTTTCTTTTAAATTTTGGTACAAAACATTTTTGACATGTCAAAAAATATTATACTTGCAGGGGTTAGTAATTGTTTTTTAAAGATTACTTTAGGACTACAGTGAGCCTGAATACTTTTGAACAAATTAGTTTTCAGTAGTTGTGTCCAACCAAAAACTGATTCCAGAGCTTTGCTCTGGGAGTCCCTACTGCCTCTTGTACCAAAATATACACAGCATTCAAGTTGTGGGGGAAGATAAAACTGCTGTTTCATTAATTAAGTACCTTCTCTTGACTGTGTATGCAAAATAAATTTTAGCACTCACAAAATAAAATTTACACTCGATAAAGAAAGTTTAGATGAAATGGATGTGTGAAAAACTGTCTTATTTTGAATGAAGTAAATATTGGTGCAGCAGGTCTTTGTAATATCTTTTAGTTTAACTTGTTTAACTCTAAAGACTAAAATATGCCTTCTAAACCAAGATTTGCCAATATATTTTTCATTTACCTTGGTTTTTTTCCCAGTTTTGTAAAACAATGCAGCTCTCTTTCTCTGCCAGCAAGAAGTGTGTATCTATTGCTTCATGAAATGGAAGCAGGTTGAGATCTCACAACAAACAGCTCCAACTATTTATTAAATTATTTTAGATAACTGCAGATGAATTATTTAATGCAGCATATACCTTTTTATAAATTAAAGTGAATGAACCAGTAAGCCTTATGTGCATCTTCTTGTTCTATTTCTGTCTTCCCATCCTTTCATCCCCACACAAATCCTAATTCTCTCACTCCCCTTTCAAAATGCCCTTTGTTTTCTTCTCTCTCTCTGCACATCTGGTTGTCCTGCTCTTCCCCCTTCCCCCCTCCAGCTTGATAGTCTCATTTTTAAAGCTTTGTTCTGCAAAGTACATAATTAAGCAGTAAGACATGACAGGGCATGAATATCGTTGTATTAATTGAGGGGAGAGAGAGGGAAACCGAAGGAAAACTACAGAGAAACAATACCAGCTGGCACTCCATGGATGTATAATTTGCCATTCATTTAGGAGAAAGCTCATCCATGGGGTGGAATTTTCACTGGAAAGTGATGGCCAAGCCCATGTACCAAATGGGTGCTTCTCAGACAAGAGCTTTGCTTTGCACTTGGGGCAGCCTCACGACTGCAGCTCCCGCTCCTTAGACTGCTCTGATCTCTGCTGCTGGCCTTTTGTGACTGAGGGGGCTCTGCAGCCAAAAATCTATTAGCTGATCCATGGAGATGGATGGCTCTTTTTGATGGCTGTTGCAGTGCAAGTGGCATTTTTCTGCTGAGAAGTAGGTGTTAATAGTATCATTCTGTACTTAGCTAAAGTGACTGTAGCATCTGTCCAGTGCTAGTAATTGTAACAGCTATTTTCACTTGAAAATGTGTGAAGAAAATACTAATGAGTGGTTGGCAAGGGCCTGCAAGTGTCAAGTCTCTACTGCCTCCCTCTATACCCAAGTGGTGTACAGTAAATTTTGTCTCTGAGGAAGAAGAAAGAGGGCAATTGAAAACTCTTTCCCTTAAGAAAAGAGCAAGCTGGTAGCAGTCACAGTGGGGAGAGCTGGGGGAAGTAACTGGGTGCACAGAGCTACCAGCCCACTGTGCTGAAGCTGGAACTGCTTTTTAATTTCTGTAAATTTGATGATGTTGTAGTAATTTATACCCATCAGAGTGGAAAAGTGAAAGCTGTAATGGTGTGTGCAGTTGGACTGGGTCAGATTGAAAGCTTTAAAAAGAAAAATTCAAAATGAATTCCAATTCAATCTCTTTCCTGGACTAGGCCAGTCTGCATTACAAATGCACTCCTGAGTTGAAGTGAATCTATAGAACATGCTTACAGATATTTGAAACAACAAGGCTTCTGCAGGTAGATGTAATTGAGAATTAAACATGTAGTTTAACTTTTTCATCTGTGTGCCTGTGTGAGCATAATCATACATCACTGTCCTAGCCTGTGATAGTACAAAATGGTAAGGATCAGAGATGCATTTCATGACAAATAATAAAGTACAAAACATTTTGTCTGTTTTCTCAGACTTTCATTCCTCCCAGCTACTGACTGGCTTCCAAAAAAAAGCCATGGCATTGGTCAAGAGTGGTTCAAGAAATACAGAGAAGTTATTAAAAAAAATTGCATGAAAAATTACTTCCTCTTCTGTACATTTTGAAGTCTGATGTAAGACATGAAAATGTTTAGGTGATCTTGGTTGTTTTCTTGGGGGCACCATCTTTCCATTCATAAAAGAAGTGGCAGGCAAATATGCAGCACTAAATGTAGTTTTATTACACAGATCCTGTGCAGCAAGTTTATACAGATGTGACTTTGCATCATATAAGAAACTAATATATTTGTTTACAATTGGCAAAGCTCTGGTCACTAGTTTTAATGAACAGCTTTTTCATTTGAGAAAGTAGTTTTTAACGTGCGGGGTTTTTAAAACAAGTTTTGATACTGAAGCATCAGAACGATAGGAGGACCAAAATTCTTGTGGGCAGTTGTGTTGTTCAGAAGAGATTCCAGATAAAACATTCCAGATTCTTCTTAGTAATTATCCTAGGCCAGAATAGGAACTGGGACCCACTTTGCTTTCATGCCTTTTTTCCTGGCTACTGGAAAAGACAGCCTTGTTCTAATTTTATCTTGAAAACAAACATAATTCTGTTAACTCCATTCATCCTGTAGACCACCTTACCTCATACAGTGATTTTGATCTTCCAGAATTCCCTACGTTACAGTGATTTATTTTTATTTTGCCTCCTCTCTTGGAGGAAGGGCAATACTTTCATCTTCCATGCCAAGGTCTGGTGGCTGCAGCTTGTGTGCTCTGAGGTGTATGTGCTTGCAGCTGATGTACTTGCTTTTGTTCCTCATGAGCTGGGCTTTATTCACTTTTTGGATTTTTAGAGGCCAGCAATTGACATCTGTGAGCCGTGCCTGCTGAAGGTACTGAGAATTGAACACGGATACATGAGAGCAGAACATAGTACTGCTTTGAAAACTGTTGAAGTTTTGTTAATTTTTGCATTCTGTTTTATACTACAGCAGCTTTGAGAGGGTTGTCTTGATATCTTGGGACAAATTCTGTCATGAAGATAAATGAATAAATAGTGAAAACTCACTGAGTGACCCTACAGTGAAAAAAAGAACTGAGGCTATTTCTTATATCTTATTTTCCTGAACATGTTGAAATGTAGTAAACAATGGGGAAGGAAAAAACCATTTTTCACTACATTTTATGGTGTTTCTGCTGCCTAGATTCTGTCCCTGTTGCTTTGTGGAGTACCTTACTTCCACATTTGCATCCAAATTGAGCTAGACCCTTCTGAAACAAGGCAATTAAAAAAAAAAAATACTTTCTTCCCCCTGAGATTTAACTATGGAATGGATATTATGGATTTTGACTGAAATGTCATGGAAGAAGAGTGGGAACAAGATGTGTTCAGCTGGTTTTGTGACTTCTGATGCACGATGAAGTTGCAGAGCTCTGTGTCTCAATCTGTCTTCCAATTAAGTGTATTTAAACCTTGGGAGGCTCTTGCTGCAGCTCTCAATTTTTTTTTGTACCAATACTTCCAGTTCTCCCTTAAGACTTTGTTTTTCACCACCCTTAGGTGAGGATACCTTATTATCCTCACCTGAATAAAGGTGTGTCAGACATCCTTAGCATCTATGTGACTCTAAGTAACCAAAAATCAAATTGTTAGACATTTGTCCTTCAACTTCTTGTTTCTCATGTCCTGCTTTCCTGCATGGTAACAGATGCTGTTTGATTTCTATCACGTTTTCCATGTTTTGTCTCACCTGCTTAGAATTTCTATAAGAATTCAGAAGTTTGTTTTTTTATTTTCCCTTTACATTTTAAGTGCTATATCCCAGGCTTCAGGCTTTGCAGCTTCTTCTTCATATTGGAGTATTAAAATATCTTGTCAGTTTAATGTAGACTTGACTTGCATCAAGGAAGTTCCTGTCCAGATTTCCAAACAGATGGTGATGGGTAGCTTGCCCTTGTCTTTGACTGCATGAAAAAACCCACATTCTTACTCTGCTTTTGTTGTATCTTTGTTGCCATAAGAAAAACTTCTCATTTGTTATATGGCGGTACTTTGGTTTTTCAGATGTTAATGGCAATGGAAGTTCTCTCTGCCCACTTTTTGTCCATGATTAATTCTATTTTTTTACCTCATTATATTAATATATTTAGTGTGTTTCAAATATATATTTTTATTTATTACTTAATAAGAATGTACTTTTTGAGAACTTGATCTTTTATTGAAGTCATAAGGTCAAGAAACCCATACACCAAATGTTTATGTTAGTAGCAAAATTGCTAGAATGGGTCAATGTGTTGCAATATCCTTCAGTTTGTGGAAGATTCTGGTAGGCAAGAAGGATTTCAGAGACCACTAGTAAAGAATGAAATATTACTGGAACTGCAAAATTCTGTGGCAAGCCATGGCAACTTTGATTGCATTGGGATGGATATGGAAGGATAACTGTTCAAAATAGTAATAGATGTGTAAATGTTTGAAGTTGGAAATCAAAAGAACCATAGAGTCAGTGTAAATGCTACAGCTGAGAGAATTCTTACCTGTTTGGACAATCTGGTTGAATGATAGTATTTTCCCAAATTACTGGATTTGGAAGTGCCAGTGCAGCAGTAACCCAAGTTAACAGGCAGTTACTGCACAGTGGATCTATTTCCTGGACTGCCAAGTCTGCCTCTAACTCCAATGTGATGCCTTACAAAAGGAAAACACATTATGGGAATGCCATGTAGAGTTGTGGCAGAAAGCCTAATTCAGATAAGAAATACAGCCCATGAAAGTATGAATTGGAGAAAAAAAATGTGGGTAGAACACAACCTTGTCCTTTATAAATAGAAGTAGGTTTTGAGTGAAACCTAGAAAAGATTTAAAGTTCTTGATTATTTTTTACTGAAAAATCAGCTTCTTGCTCATAAAAGCAGAATAATTTAGAAAAGCTGGTGCAACCAGTTTTCATTAAAAAAGAATTTGGCTGGAATTTTTTTATTTTGTGTTTGTCTGTGTGTGTTTTGGGGTGGAGGGATGGTGACTGAGGTTGTCTGTGGTGTGGCTGCTTTTCCCAATCACCAAGAAAATGTAGTGGAGTTTCAGAGAGAGTTTTCTAATGATATTGTGGAGCATTAGCTATTTTTAAAAGTTTAAACATCTGATGAGATGGACAATTGTCAGAAATTGAGGTAGCTCTTCCCTGAGACAGTTTTACTTTCCAAGATGTTTAGGGATGAATGTAGATGCTTTCCATCCAGTGGAAGAAACCGAAAGTCTTGCAAATCTCTAAAGCTGTGAACTATTCCCAGTGCACATAATTTCACAGTAATATAGTGGGCAGAAATTTATGCTTGATCTCAGCTGGTTGTCTGTGCCCTGGAGCATGAAGACTGAGGTTCTTCCAATTTTTAGTCTAGTTACAGAGGCTATTAATCATTATGTTCAATCCCTTCTCGGATACTGCTAAGCTCTTTGTTCAATATGTTCTGAGCTATTGAACCTCACAGGTCAATTACACAGTGTTTATAAAACTAATTCTAGATTTTGACCAGCAATGAAAACATAACCCTCAGTGGGACCAGCTATTGTTTTTTAGTCAACTGTTGTTTTCTCTGTTACATAGGTGAGTGGGGAAAAACCCATCAAACTGATAAAATATTCAGATTTCATACAGAGGGAAAGGCAGCTAAGTGCAGATGAGCTTTGGAAATTTCTGTAACCCTGTCTTTGTTTCTGTTCAGGTTTCTCAATGGTAATTTTGGGGTTAATCCTTAACAGTCTGTTGACCTCCCGTGTCACAATGGGCAGTTTATTCCAGTGGATGGACGTCTGCCACCATTGCAGTGCTGGGATTTTATTCCCTCCATCTGGAGCAGAGTGATGCTCAGCATGTTTAGGTAGTGTGAAATTTCATTCTTCACTCCCCAACAAGAGAGGCATATGCCCAGATAGAGACCTGGGATGTGATTCCTCCTGGTTTTTTTCTTTCTTTATTTTTCTTCAATCACTGATAATTTCATTAGCCTGATTCTGGTGATATACTTAAAAGAAAAAAAAAAAAGAAAAAAACAAAAAAAACCCCAAACAAAAATTCAAAACAAAACACCCCAAAACCCAAAACTAACCCCAATCTAAAACAAAATGCCAAAATATACAATGAAAATAACTGGACCCCAGTATTTTTTTATATATTCTGTAAATGTTAGGAAACTATAGTTGCTGTTAGGGTAGCTTTCAATATGTAAAAGGTAATCAGCTTCCCAGACAATTTTGTGGACTTGGGAGAAGACCATCTGGAGGAGAAACGGAGCATATCCAATGATTGCAGAGGAGAATCATCACCAGTATCATACTCAATTAATGCAAATGTTCAGCTGCTGAGTTGCTGCATAAAAAGCTGACACAACAACACCTTGATTTTTACCTTGGGGAAAATTTTAATAAAACATCACCCTGTTCTGGGAATGAAAATTACCTGTCATTAGGAGCATAGGCCAAAAGTTACGTGTTTTGTTCTCTTCTAGGAAGTGTAGTAGCTGGCTAACTTGTATGCTATGAAATGAAAACTTTCTCAGTTGTGTAACATGCATTTCATCATGGTGAGTTGAATAGGCTGGGAATTTTCCTTCCAAAATTAAAGGTGCTTCTTTTAGGACCTATATTTCCAGCTTGAACAGGCAAATATTACATTTCTTCTTTTGAAATGCTGAGTGTGGAGCATCTCTGAATCAGTACTTCCACATGTGGGAAGGGACCTTCCCTCTCTCCTGCATTCATTTCCCCTGACTGGCCTCTGCAGTGAGGCTGTTTGAGAGCCGGCCAGTTTCTGTTCATTATGTAGGAAAGATACCAGACTCACAAAGGCTTTCATTTGTAGATTTTGAAGCCTTTTACAAAGCAAAATAAGAAGTTGTGTATCCTATTTTAACTAAACAGGGATTATTAGAGCTGCTTTGTGATTTTCTAAGCAAGACAAATGTATATATTTAAGTAACTAAGAAATAGTGTGGGGATTTTTTTCCTGTTAGATTCCAACTCTCATTTGGAAATCTTTCAAGTGTGAGTAGATGAATTGGACTGAGTAGTCCAATTAGCATCACCATCTTACTCAATACTGTGCCTTTTCAGCTTCCAGTGAATTACCAGAAGCACCCTACTGCAGGGACAGTTTTTGCAGCAGTAGAAAGAATTCTATGGAATTGTATGATAATTCAGGTCAAGAGGGACCTGAGGAAATCTCTTGTACAACCGCCCCCACAAAACACGATCAGCTATGAAATTAGACCAGATTACTCAGAGATTCTTCCAGATCATCTTGAAAGCCTCCAGTGATGGAGACTGCACAACCTCTCTGGATAACCTGTTCCAATCCTTGGCTGTCAACAGAGTCAAAAAGTTTCTCCTTATGTCCTCTCTTTCATAAGCAAGTTTATGCTTGTTGTTCCTTTTCCTCCCACTATACGTTATTGTAAAGGGCTCATATATCTTCTCGTAACCTCCTTGTAGATACTGGCTACTGGGAAGCTGCTGTTCTCCTGAAAATGTCTCTTCTGCAGGCTAAGCAAACCTTGGACTGTGTCATTCACAGGACAAGTTCTGTAGCCCCCAGCCTGGGGTGCTCTCCTTTCAACTGTTGTCAGGTTGTCAGTGCCTGGTACTGAAGGGCCCCAGACTGGTGTCAGTAATGTAGATTACTGACATTCTGGTGGTCTGACATTCTGGTGGTCTGACATTCTGGTGGTCTGCCAGGTGCTCGGCAGAGGTGCTGGGTCACTTGCCCAGCTCCTGTTCCAGCTACTGACCCCTACTGCTGCTGTGGGCATGGGGCTCTGGTGGAGCCTCAGTCTGCCACCTTCCTCGGGGCTGTGTCTGCAGATCTGGCCCATGCACTCATCCACAGCATTGGAAGGAGGGGACAGTGTTTGGGATATCTTTACTCCCAGATGCTGAACTTTTTTATGTCCTTGTTGAACTGCATGAAGTTTCCATCAGGACATTTCTCCAGCCTGTGCAGGTCTTTCTGGATAGCGGGCCTGGATACCAACCTCCCACCCCACCAGCTGCAGAGAGTGCACTCTCTGATCCCCTCCAGGTTGTTGATAGGGGTATTAAACAGGGCATGTCACCAGATGGACCCCCGCAGCATCCTATTTGTTACCAGCTTGCAGGGACAGTACAACCCATTGGCACAGCTTGCTAAACATTTTTAGTCCAGCTAGTTGTCTACCCATCCAGAATGTAACATCTTAACTTGAATGCAGAAATGCTGTGTGAGACTGTCAAAACCTAGTTAAAGTGAGTGATGTTCGTCACTCTGATGTTGTCCAGAAATCCAGTCAAGATTTGTAGCAGAGACGACTATCTTGTTATTCAGGCAAGATTTACTCCTGCTGAATCCATGCCATCTGTTGCCAGTCACTACCCCATTTTTGTGCCTGGAAATGTGCTCCAAGAGGATTTGCTTCGTGATTTTTCCAAGGACCTAAGTGATTAATTTGTAGTTTCTTGATTGTCCTTTTGGTCTTTTCCTGAAGAAGAGTACTATCTTTGGTCATCAGGGACCTTCTGCAGTCTCCATTTCTAAGGGGTTTCATGTCACCCAAAAGGAACAGGTCAGTACTTTGTTGTCTACTTTGCAAGTATGAATTCTTACTTCAGGCTGTCTGGAAGTGCTTGAAAGAGGAAAAAATATCCTTTCACTATTTCCTCTAGAAGTTAAAATATTTTTAGTTTCTTTCAAGTGTGTTTCTTTTCCCCTGATGCTCTGCTCCTGATAGAAAATGAAGTTTACATTTCTTATGGTGGTTTCAAGTACAGTGAAGGCATTTCCACATTTGTAACATGATTGATAATCTGCTTATGCACCTCACCACATTATTACCTAGAAACTCCAGAAACTGTTTTGCAGCATGCCTCAGTCTTTCTCCTATAGCCAGAGTTTGTTAGAGGCACTGTGGTTGCCATGAACTGTTTAGGATGCCAGGTGCTAATGCAGGATCACAGTACTAAGGAAAACTGTAGGGTTCAATGTTTGACAGCATTCCCTGTTCTTGTCCTTGGAGGGGAAGTTGGCTAAGATTCTGGGAAAAATGGTGCTGACTTTATTTTTGGTGCAGAGAAGCTGTTACGTAAATGCCAGATATCAAAGGTGTATGTGCCTTTGAAAATGATTGTGTGTGTCCTGGATTTTTTTTTTTCCTTGCTGTCTGATCTTTCTAGCATCACCTGGATCTTCAGCACTAGTAGCTGGTGTTCTGACAGAGCTTATTGCAGAGTATGAATCAGAGCCCTTAATGTTTTGTTTGTCTAAAAGAGCAACCTAGATAACATCTGTGTCTGCCCAGCTGTTTTCTTGACTCCAAGCATTACTCATTTGGCTGAACACTTGCTTCACTGACCCTGTTACTCTTAGTAGACTCTGGGGCAGGATTCTGGAATGCCTGAGCAAATATTTTTGGAGATCTTAATCTCTGTTTTGATTAATATGAGCAGTGGCTTTCAGGTATTCCACAAAAGGCTCTTGGAGTATTGCACAAAAACTGAAAGGTTGGCATTTTAGGTTGTGTCTGTGCAAGACACATAGATTTATCATTGCACAAACCATCCCCAGCTCTGCTTTGCCTGGAAGGGTTACTCTGTCTCCATTTGCCTGTGAGTCAGCTGCACTATGATGCAGGTGAGCCTGGTGGTGGTGGGGCAGAGGAGCAGCCCTGCTCAAGGGGGTGTGGGCTGCCTCCCTGCAGGCTGCTCCCCCAGCCCACCCTTGGCTGCCTCGTGCTCAGAGCCACCTGTTCGTGCCTCTGATGATATGGAGCACTAATAGTTATGTATGTGTGGAATAAAAATAAGAAACCTAGAATGTATTTACCTTGTAGATAGCTAAATTGTGCTATTTCAGATTTATTAGCACGTGAAGTGGTGTAGGACTTCAACAATAGTGTGGCCTCTATTCTGAGAAGCAGATGTGTAAGCATAAATGATACTTGCAATGCAGGCTCTTAAATATGTAGCCTTATCTTTATGTAGCCCTGTTTTGTGCTGTGTACACAATGCACAATACAGGGATGTGCATAGAGGGCCTTATATATAGAAGTAAGCAAATAATACATTATATTCATAACTTCCTTTCCTGTGCTTACTTAGAGAGTAATTATTGTAGACCATTCAGTGATACTGATTTCCACTGGGATAAATGATGTATTATAGGAGTGCAACTGGAAATTAGGTGATTAAGTAAGCTTTATATTGGGCACTCTTAAAATATTGCCTGCTGTGGGATTGATGCAAAAATGAAAGTTGTTTAATAATAATATATCATACAAAAACTATTTCAAGAAAGGTCAGTGGAGCAAATTGAGGAAATTTAGAAGAAAAGAATCTTTTTTTTCCTATTGCATAAAAATCTTTTAGGTTCTGTATTTAGACAAATGTTTTGCCTTGTGGGTGGTATTTTTTTTGCCAAAACTTATTTTGCAAGTGGCTGACTACACAGCTTTAAAGGCTGTGTATCAGTAAAAAGGATATTTTTCTTCTTCAGGTCTCTGCTACATAGTAGAAACTATACAGGTTTAGAATGCCTTTTGATGAAGTGTTTGCAGTGTGTCATCCTCAGCTTTTAACTACCTGGGAATAAAGTGTTAATTTTGACGTGTGAATGTGAAAACCTCTGGGCCTTTTATATGAGCAGTTTCTTTGCTGGTTGTGTTTTGTGGCCACAGTGACTTTCTGGCTTGTTTTCACACAGGTTAAAACCTCTTTAGCATCCACAGCAAGACTCTTCTGCCTGCTGAGTCTACTTAAAGCAAATCTCTTAAAGCTTCAGAGTATATCAAATTGTTCATTGAAGAATGACTCTTAAATATATTCATGAAGGAAAGAAACTTAATGTTCATTGTTTTCCCTTTCTCTTACTCAGAAAAATAATGGAAAAGCAGGTGTCCACATTTTCTGATCTAAAGGTGAAATTTCCTTATGTGATAGGGCTCTGTGGCAGCCATTGGTTTTTCCCCAGCAGTCTGCAGGCCTTACACTCAGGCTGGCTTTTGTCTAATGTCTGATAATGTCACCTTTATGTGAGTTAGGCTGTTTTGAAGTCTTTTAAGTCTTGCAGATAAAGAGAGTTCATACATATGGTGCTGAGCTTTGATTTCTCTGATACAACACTGCAGCATCTTTCTGCAAGTGAAACAAGGAAATTGGCATTGGGTGTGTTTTAGGATAAAGCCTTTTCATTCCTGCTTTACTTTAATCCTCAAAGTCTTAGCTTCAGAGGTCTTCAGAACCTGAATGCATCCATCTATCAGTCCTCTCCTTGCCAAAATGTTGCCATCCTTTTTAAAATGTATTTATTTTTAAAAATTATTTTTGGCATTTTTACCTTCACTGCTTTTGTCCCTTGAGCTTTCCTTTAATAAACATCTGCTAAAATTGCTTCAACCCTTTTTAATCTATCCTACTTTTTTTTGCTAGTTTTATTGCCATCTGTTTCCCTGTGTTACGGACTAGTGCAGAATGTTCTTGTCACATGTCAATCCATTTCACTAAATAAGGGTTCCCAGTTTGTTATGGTTTTCCTATGGCATGCCCTATCAAGTGATGGGTCTCAATAACATGCTTTTGAGCAGGAGACTACATAAGTGACTTGAATCAGTGACTTGGAAGGTATCAGAGGTCTTTGGAAATTTCCTGTCTGCACAGGGATGCAGTGATCCACTGGGATCAACCTGTTCCCCTGGGATGGCAGCCATTTGAGTGGGTGAAAGGCAAGCAGAGGGTTTGGCTGAGCCAGCTGTGCAGCAGGGAAGCAGCTGGAGCGCTGCCGGGAGCAGCTGGCAGCGCTGTGCAGGGACAGAGGGGTTTCAGAGCCAGACAGGAGGGTAAGCACTTGTCTGGCTGCAGTGGTTAGGGGAAGTGTCTCTGTACCTCCATTATTAACTGATTATGAAAAATTGAGCTAATGTTTTAAGGCTAAGCTCTGATATGACAAAATGATTAATGCAGAATGTAGCTTATTTGGGACTGCAGGGAAATCAGTGGAGCAGTAGAAGATTTTTCTCTGTATTTTTGGTGGCATCAAAACATGCCATGGAAAAGTATTTTATGTATTTATACAACTAAACTGATTTAGCATTATGCAAATAGCATGGTAGAAAAGCGTTTTAAAGACAAATAAGTTAAAACAGGTCTAAATTTTACATTTTTTTAATGTTATGATAACCTTTAAAGCACTATGATTCAGATTAGTTTTGACTGGGAGAAAAAAAAATTTGAAAGTTTAGTTGGGCGGGGTAAGAAATATTCTTATGCTGAAGTTTCAAGCCAGACTGCTAACCTCTTGAATGTTGAATCAATTTTTGACAGTAATAGTTATCTCTGCAGAATTAAAATTTTCAACAAATGGGGTTTTTTAAATTCTGTAACTAGTTCATTCAGAAACTGGAACCTAGCTGTTAGCTGAAAATCAGCATGCTTTGTTCTCATCTTCAGAGTAGCTGTGAATATGAGCCTGGAGCAATGATGTGTACCAGTTCTTCAGTCCCCAAAAAATAACAATAAGGGGCTTTTTGGATTACTAATAACTGCAGACAATAATGTACTTGTTAAAAGATGAAATTTATTTTTGTGAGTTTTCCTGTATACTATTTAAAATGTTTTATTTACTCAAACATCTTAATCCATTTTAGTTCCGGTTCCCTTTTACATGCTGCTTAAGACAAATGATATGGAAATAATTTCTATTAATAATTTGAAATTATGGAAATAATTCTATAAATAATAATTTCTAGACCTCAATTGCTCAGTTTTTAACAGTAAAACATAAATTGAAAATATGAATACATATGTAACTGTTGAAGCTCATCATTGTGAATTTCTTTCTTTAAAGAAATTGCAAACTTAGTACAACACTTCTGGGTAGTCAAAACCAGCTCTTTTATTACCCAATATAACTGATACTATATAGCCATGTAAGGACAATCCTTTCGCACAGACTTAGTATAAGTTCTAAAATAAGTTTTTCTGCTTGATTAAAAGGGATGATTATAGTTAATTTTCTCTATGGAAATAAGGAGGACAAACTGTATAAGTCTGTATCTGCCAGTGACTTGTATTGTTGAAGGTAAAAAAATCCTACATAGAGACTGTGGGCTTAAATCTTAAATCTAACAATATTCTGTAAATAAAGGTCTAGTTGAGGACACACAGCTCATCAAAGAAGCCAGCATCTGATGGGTCTGAGAACGGGTCGCCAAATTTGCATTTGGAGGTAATTTTCTTTTTATAGCACAAAGTAAAGAAAACACTTTTAATGATATTCATTCAATGCTGCCATTTTTCAACAAAATCATGTACTTACTGCAAAATGTTTTCCCATTATGACCTTTTTTGCTTCTTATGTAACTGTGTCTGATTTGTGTTTCTGTTTGTGTAAAAACAAGAAACCCTACGTGAATAAAAGCAATTTAAAAAAAGAAAACACAACCCTCTTCTCCCTAAGAACTGAGTCTACCATGCAGGTTATATAAAATGTACACTGATAAGTAAAGTCATGACTTTTACAGTTGTGAGGGAGGTGAAACAAAGCCTGGGGTCATATGCATTGGCTTTCCTATTTGTCTTCTGAAACCTCATTACACTTTGCAAATTTATTGCCTGTATTAATGCTGATCCACTAATGCTAATTCTTGGGAGCTCAATGAAATGCATTTCTGCTGATTTCTGACTGTCATTAGTAACCATGAAAATGTTACTTCTATCTGGGTTTGTCAGTGCCTTTCTTTGGAGCCTTTTTCCTGCAGCTGCTGCTCATGAAGGTTAAGCTAAATTTTTGGTGACTTTAAGTCAGGCAATGTTCATGTTCTAGTGAAAATTTTGGGAGAAAGGGCAGTGTTAACTGTGAGAGCAGATAAAGGTTTTTTCACGACATGTTTAACATGAAATATGATAGAGGAATTAAGGTTGAAATTACTTAAATTTGACTGTGGGATGTAGGTTTATAATGCTTAAGCTTGGGAGGCCATACTTTAGAACTGCCTGCTCTAAAACTGCTTCAGCATTTTGGTATCACACATGCAAAATGTGCTCAAGCACGTTTGGAGCAATGGTGGTTGGGTCAGTGAGCACAGGTGACACAGGTGGTGTGGAACCAGGGTAGTGTGAGCCTCTGAGCTGGCTGGGTCATGGTGGTCTGCAAATGTCCGTGTGTCTGAGTCTGTAGGTGTGTCCAGTTAGGGATGCACTTGAGTAGGGAGCCAGGAAGCTCATAGACTGAATTAAATTTAAGAAGATTCTTTCTGTATTTTTGTTCTCTATCACAACCCTGAAATTTTTCTGGTACAAATTTTTAAAAATCCACTATATGAAATGTGTTTTAAGAATGCCTACAAGGAGCCAAGACATTATGGAGATGAATGCTGACTGACCTTGCACTACATGCAATGTCCATGCATTTCCATAATGGCATTACTTTTCCCACGAAGCTGAGTGAATTACAGCAGGTTTTGTTTGAAGTGTTTGCTCTAGTTGTGGCATGAGTGAATTCTATGGCTTTTAAAACATTGCTAGTGTTCTATAGTCATGGCTGCTTTGCAATCAGTTGCAGTTCAGCACTTACTAAGAAACATTACTTCTTTTTTAGAGGGAATGTTATGATAGAAGCATATCTTGATGGATTGCAGTGAGTGAAGGCAATGCTTTTGGAAGGGAGATGTGCAAGGAGGTAGCAAAGATGACATGTTTATGGTATAGTGCACAATGCCTCAGATCTAATTTTATTCCATGTCTTTAATACTAATTGCTGATGCTGGTGTTAAGCCAAAGTAATAGTTTAACAGCAAACCTTAAAACCCTAAGGTTGTTCTATTGAGTGGAAGACATTAATGTGACATGGAAGGAAATCTTCTCATTGGAATTTGATAGCAGTATAAAATTTGTATAAAAGGCCAGGACTAAATGAATCCATTAGATTTCACAGTACTTTAAACCTCAACCTGTATTCAAATACTGTTTCTTCTGGCAGAGAAAGTGCTGTGATGCTTTTAGCAAGTTATTAAACATCTGAGCCTTCATTTTCCATCTGATGGATAAAGAAATTAGTATTTTTCTCAGTGGATTTTGAAGATAGATTTCTTAGCACATCTTGAAGATATTCAGATGTTAGGGTATTAGGGAGGATGGCCTTGAAAATACAAAGATGAAGTCAGACAAAAGCTCTTCAGTATTGCTTGCATTCCTTTGCTCCCATAGCACAAAGAGGTTTTATCCTTTCTAATGTGTTTTTTGGATTCGTGTAGTTTTTTTAGCCTTTTGGTCAAAAACAATGAAATGAACCTTTGCCAAGATTAAAGTTTGGCACCTTCTTATGAAAGAGCACTTTATTTCTGATGTTTTAAGTATAAAGGCCTTCATGAGAGAGTCTAAGGAAAAGCCCTTTTTCTACTACTTGGTTCTGCTCTAAAGACACTTTATTATTGTGACACATTGCACTGCGAATTACCAGGTAACTGTGCACCACCCTACCTTTTCCCTTGTTATAATTGTTTACTTTAAGAATAAGGGGAGTAGTCAACATTTTTTATCATATCAATATGTTAGTTGGACTTATGCCAAACTTACATTAACATTTGGGTTAGTTCAGAAAGGATTTACATGAATTTAAGCATGCCAGTTATATATAATGTGATTAAGGGAATGCATGTAGTACTTTAGATATAAATTCTTATGTGTTTGAGTTTTTTTGGTTGTTTTTTGAGGGTTGGCTTTATTTTGTGGTGGTCTTTGTTTTCACACTATGTGTGTATTAATGGTTCTGTTTCATGTATCTTCATGGATTGGCCTCTGCTAAAGGAAGATCTGGGTTTGTGGGTTTTTGACTTTATGTTTATATAAGGAAGTGGGGTTTTTTAATTGTCTGGTTTTAACTTGTGTTTTTAGAAATCTCCTCTTAGATTTTGTTACTTTTGTTCTAGTACTAATATACGGCTTCCTCATACCTTTAATTGGTATTCATTTTTTATTACTTCACTTTTTGGTTCAAGAACATCTGTTTGATAAGGGCAGGCTTAATGTTGTTTATATTACCTGGGTTTGAAATGAAAAGCAGCAATTAAAAAATGTAAATTAATATTTCTTGAAAGTGACCTGAGGGATGTACTTGATCTGCGTGGTTTGCTACTGTTTATGCCATATTATGCAGTTTAATATTCAATGATAGCTTGCCCCCTGCCCTCTCAAAGTTGAGCTTTAGGGGAGTGCAGTTGGCAGAGTCAGAAGAGAGGCTAAAGTATTAATTTAGCACAAGCAAATCCCACATCCAAACCCCTTTAAGTTTGAGATCCTATTAAACAACACACCAACTTGGGAACTTGTATTTCCCAGGCTGGCATGTGCTCTCATGAACTAAACTCCCCCAGTTTTGTGAAAGAGCATTTCTTACTTCTTCATCTCCATTGAAATGGCTTGGGAAGTGGCAGTGCTCTGGCCTGCCATGATCCTGGGAATGATGAGTCTGCAAAGACTGCTCCATTTCTTTAGTGATGAGGCATCTGCTACTGGCAGGGAAGAACAAGGATAAGAAAAGGATAGTCTAACTACTCCAGTAGGATAGTCTAACTATTCCAGTATAGGACAAGAATTTATTTCAGGCCTCTGTAAATACTACTGGCAGCTTTGCTGGGAATCCTATTAATAAGCAGTCCTCAGTGAGCCAACATTATTTAGCAGTACTTTTTAAAGATATATTTGAATTGCTTGACCCATAATTGCCAGTTGTTTTTAAAAAATACATGGTCAATAAGGCCTATCAAAAAATTGAGTCATTTTAGGTTCAGTGCTTGTTTGAAGCAGAAATATCCCTGCCTAAAAATGACTATAAACTTTTGAGGATGAGATGGAGGGCACCCTTTATTTGTTATTCTGAAAAAAATTCCAAATTATTCTGCTTGCATTCTGCTCTGCATGTGCATGAGGGAGTACAGGTACATCCCAGAGTTCATGTTGAGGCAGACAGAACTATTTTCCTGACTTGACAGCATGTGCATTCTGCAAGCCACACTGTTTGCAACGTCACTTTTCACATGCCAATTTTCAGGAAAGTTAAGGTGGTGTAGGAATGATTGGTAATTTTAGAAATTACACATCCTCATTTTCTCAAACACTTAAAGTTTATTCCCAAGATTTTATTCCAAAGATTTTTCTTCTGCTTTTTCATTTTATGCAGCTTTTCCTGAACTTGGCATGCTGAAAATACTCATAATTCATGCATAATGGAGGCCTGTTAAAGCATAACTGAATTTTTCTAGGATTTCCTATTGTAAAAACACACTGCAATTCCTTAATGAACCTATGCCTACCTGTGCATGTGCTAAAGCACAAAAAGGAACTTCCATCTGGAAAGGGACAGAGTCAGACTGCTCCTGGACATTTCCCCTCAGGATTCAGGCCATAACCTGGAGACTGTGATGGCAAGGATACTGTTTTTTTTCCCCGAATATATTCAGTGCTTATAATATATGAAACATAGAATATGAAATATCCTCCAAGAGAAAGGATCCTAATAAGGAATTTGGAGGATTCAGGAAGACATTGGAAAAGCACATTGGGGTCTGTGGGTATGGAGGGCTGGGAGCAAAGGCAGAATCAGAAGCAAGTTTTAGGGAGAGGGACAAGAGTCCAGGACTGTGGCAGGAGGTGATCTCTAATATTTGGAGGTCCTTTAGGGATTTCAGATCTCTCTGTGGAGTCCTCAGTCTCCCTGTTCTGTTTCAGCAAATAGCTATGACACTCACTGATATGCAGAACTTAGACACAGCTGATTTTGGGATGGAAGCTGTTACTGCTGTCACTGTTTAAACTTAATTACAGAAGCCTGTGATCTAGTTAACAATATAGGTGAGAGAGATCTATATCATCACATATTTTAGAGGAAGAAATGTTACATACAATAGATTTGAGCCACAATGCCTGGTTAAAATTTACCTTTAGCTTTGAAGCTGTTTCTTGCATTTCTTGAATGGGGTTTCAGTGCTGCCATTCCTGACAAATTATTTGTGAGTCTTACAAACTGTGTACTGTTCTCAAATGTTTAGAATTTGTCATATGTGACAATCTTCTTAGCATTTCAAAAGTAACTGAGAGATAAAATCAATTTGTGTACTGAAGACCTACATAAAATTTAATCAGGGGTGTTGAGCTTATCATGTAAACTACACTACAAGTTTTTGGTTTTTAGTTGACCAAGTAGGGCAACAACACCCGAGGGGCCTCAACACATGAAGTGGTTCTGTGCTGCTGTACTAACCTTCAGAGAAATGAGGAAAGGTGGTGTCCCCCTTCCCAGACTTGTGAAAACTGTGATAAAACCAATTAGCCATCTGTGCATGTATTGTAACTGGTGGTTCGTGCTGTCATGGGTGGTTAAAGAACAACCAGCCTTTGGTATGTTTATCTCTCAACATACTGGTTGCACACAGGTTAATGAGACTCCCCAGGAATATAAACACCCCTGGTACAAGTGTAGAGCATGAGATGTGTATTTGTATTGCAACTTTCAAACAGAAACTGTTTATTTTGGAAGGGTCAGATCTGTGTTCAGCATATGAAATTCAAAGGCAGCCATAAGACATTTTAAAGTGATCTTTTCTTGGGTTTTTTATACCACTGTGGCTTTGAGTGGAATCTTTGTTTGAATTCTTGTTGTCTGAATCTTTATTGCTGTAGTGATTTTTTCTGCTAGTACTGTCTTTTTAGATTTTAAATATTTTCTGTAACCTTTCCTGAAGATAGACAGATATTCTATTAGACATATAAGCCCTCAATATTATAAATTCTAAAAGCATTTAAGGGTTTATTTTGTTTAAAATTTTGTCAGACAGCAGCCATAATTTTTTGCTGAAGTACCTTATGCATAAAGGCTTTTCCACTTCTGTTGGGAATCATACCTCAAAAGAGGTGTTCTGCAGCATTTACATTTCTGAGGCCTTCAAACCTTTCCTCAGTTAAACTTTAGGTTGCAGTTTGTCCTTGAAACACTCTAGGGGAATCATAATTTATATGTTATCATGCTTCTCCCATTTTAAACTTCTTTTCCCACTTACTATTCATAATTAAATGCACTATTGGTTTTTATGGTAAAACTTTTGTTTTGCTCCTGATGCTGGAAGGGGTTTTGTGAACTAAAAAATTGCTTTTCTTTCTATTAAGAGTCTAGTAGAGTGAAGACCTATTTTAATGACTAAGCTGCTAGGGCAATGCTAATTTTATTTTTAAGTATCAATTAAAAAGACCTCTTACTATTTGAAAGAACAACAGAATAGAACAAAAAAAAAAGAAAAAAAAGAACAGAACAAGCATCAGTGACTCTGCTTCTTACAAGAAGTTGCTAAGAAAGTGTGTTCACTGCTACATGGTTTAGTCCATGAGTTGTATGGCTCATGTTGTCTCGTTTTTTGAGAATTTATTGGTTTTTTTTCTAGGAAAAAAGGTAAGAGTACATTATTCTCATTGTAACTGCATGTAGATAGTTATGGGACATCTTAGATTGTGAGAATTATTGCTTCAAGGGGATTTGACTTTGTTTTATAACAGTAAGAATAATTTTCATAGTAATCTTCTGTTAAATCAGTCACAAATTAAATGTAGTACCAGGTTTGGGGTTTCCCCCCCGCCAGAATATTTTGCAAGTGGGTTTAGTGCATCCATGAAAGGAAGAGAGAGCTGGTGGACACCATGGGGAGGCTGCTCATGATCCTTGGAAGGTCATAATAATCAGTCCAAGAGACTGGAAGAAAGCAAACATCATCCAGACCTTTGGAAGGGGTGGCAAGGAGGATGCAGGGAAATGCCAGCCAGCCTCACCTCAGTCCCTGGAAAGGTGATGAGCCTCTCATTTGGGAGGTCATCTCTACCCAAATTTCTCTCACTGTTTGGAAGCCCCTCTCACATCTCAGTACTACAGAGAGCTCTCATGCAAAACTAAATGAAGTGTTTTGTAGAGTTTTTGGCTTGAAACATTGTGCTGTAAATCCTGTAGCGGTGATTTAAGTGGAAGAATGTGTCCATTCAGAGCCTTCAGCCTGTCAGTTCTATGGAATCATTCCCCTTGTTTGTCGTAGACCTTAATTTTTCCCTTTCCTCATGTAGTAGGATTCTTCTTGATACAAGATCGATAGATAGAAGCTAGATTGTTTAATCCATATATTTTTTCTGTGTCATTTAACCAAAAGAAGTTTCCCTTAAAATTAAATTTGGTAGACTGAAACAGCATGTTTCCTTTAAAATTTCCTTTAAAAAAATTATTGAAAATCTGAAAAAAAGGTAAGGAAAATTCATTCCACCCTCCGAAATCAATATTTTGCTCCTTTTAAAATCATGAAAGCTTTGGAGGCTTCTTGTATTTTTTTATAGGCCACATATTTGCTCTTGAATAAATCTCTTGATGTATAAATCTGTCCCAGCCCTCTGCAGCCACTGTGCTCCATCACATGAAAATCCATTTTCTTCTACTTAATAAGATCATGGGACAATAGGGAGTCTATTTTAGAACATACTGTAACTGGGTTCAGCTCTAGGGGTATAGAAAGAGATGGTCTGGGGAGGGAAAAACCCTCTCAGGTGCAATACTCTGTGGGGATGGGTGCTCTGTGAACATTTAAGCTGCAGCAGCTGTACCACCACTAACTGTATTTTGTAGAAGTATTTTTAATAGTATGTGGAAGAGGCTTTTTTCTCTTGTCCTTTCTGAAGTTTTTTATCTTCAGCAGCTCACTCTTCCTGAGATTCTTTCTATTTCTCACCTAAGAAGTCCTGGGAAAATAGATAAGCTGCTCAACATGCATTAAAGCTTTATCAGTTTCTGGACTCAAGTGCCCTTCAGTGAGAATGCCCAGGTGAATGCAGCCCTCTTGTCTGAATTACTGAGATAAAAGAGGACAAGAGAAGCAGTCTGCAAGGGGGTAGTGACCCAGACTGCAAAGGGTTTTATAGGTCAAAACCAACCCTTTGTATTTAACCAAGGAACAGATGAAAATTAGTGCAATACCTGCACTTCTGGTGCTTGTTTCCTGGGACTGCTTGACTCAGCACTGCAGCACTTTGAGATTTGACATGCCTTTTAGCTGGTCATCATTCTATGCCAATTTGATTAGTAAAGAACAAAAGTGCAGGTGACTGCAGTGAAACCCTTGTCCGTGAGGTAGTGCAGCCTTTTAGACAAATAGAGCTGGAAGGAGGGGAGATGATTGTTACAGCTGCCTCTCATATTTTATCATGAGAACTAAAACTATTCTTAAATCAGGGGTTGCTTGAGTGTTTCTAAATAGAAACTTGTTTAATGTCATGTCATGCCCCCATCTAGCTCAGTGTTTTGCTATCATCAGATTTCCCAGTCATTGTGATTTGTGTCATGGTTCTACAGCTGTCATGTGTGCTGTGTATGCCATGCAGAACTGGTAAAACATCCATTTTTGAGACTTATAGGGGAAGGGTATCTAACTCTCCAAGTAAGAGAGAAAGACATGGAAGAGGGATGAAAAAATGATGTATTAAAAAGGTTATTTAGTTGAACTGCCAAAAGTTTTGCAGCCTGGAGGGATTTTGCAGTATAGATTATTTGGGTGATAAAATGATAATGGTATTTCATGCTGATATGTATAAAATAAACCAATGCACATGAAGAAATTAACTGCAGCTATGCATGTGTAATGGTGAGTCTAAACAAATTACATTATTCTGGATAAGAATTGTAGGATCATGGGACAATAGTGTGAAGATAGTGGTTAGGTGTGAAGCAGTCCTCTGAAAAACAGGTAAACCTTCAGAAACAAGTAGGAAAAGAAAGGAGAACAAAACCATAGCTGTCATGAAGTTATTGAAGGAATACTGTTTCTATAAATACATTAAATATTAAGCCTCATAAAACAGAAATGACACAGTCCCTGTCCTTCCTGTGCTGGACCCCAGAGCTGCGTGCCATGTTCCAGGTGGGGTCTCTGTCCCCAGGGCAGAGCAGAGGGACAAAACCTCCCTGTCCTGCTGCCCAGGCTGCTCTTGGTGCAGCCCAGTGCAGGTTTGGCTCTCTGGGCTGTGAGTGCCCATGGCTGGGTCAGGTTCAGCCTCTCCTCCACCAGCACCCCCAGGTCCCTCTGGGCAGGGCTGCTCTCAATCCCTTCATCCCCAGCCTGGATGGATACTGGGGGCTACCCCAGGCCAGGGGCAGCACCTTGCACTTGGTCTTGTTGAACCCCATGAGATTCCCATGGGCCACTTCTCAAGCTTGTCCAGGTCCCTCTGGATGGCATCCTGTCCTTCTGCCATGTCAGCTGCACCACTCAGCTTGGTGTCATCAGCAAATTTGCAGAGGGTACACTTGATCCCTTCATCTATGTCATTAGTGAAGATATTAAATAACACTGGTCCCAATATGGACCCAAACCCAAAGCCTTTCATGTGAGTATCTCAAAGTGAAAATGAAAGGAGGCTAAACTCCAGTGCTTTCAAAGAAGATGAGAATTTTGGTGCATGACATATTTAAACTTAAGAAAGAGATGAAGGTGAACTCATGGTTTTAAGTTTTAATTCATTTCTAGAAAGCTTTTTTCTCCTAGTTAAAATGCTGTGGATGACTTTGAAATAGGGTATCGCTGAGCTTTGTCCCTCTAGGAGATCCACTGTAGCAATATATGTAATTCAAAAATGAAACATTTTCAGGGATTCATCCCTGGGATTTACACTGGTAGATATTAAAAGTTATTGTTATTTCTTTATAATTGCATCTAAAGAGAAACTTTGTCAAGTCTGTCTCTATTATTCATCATTGAAATTTGTGTCATGGAAATATTACTATCCTTTCCTGGTTAGTATTGTGTTTGGGTTTTTTTGGGGTTGGTTTTTTTTTTTTTTTTTTTTTTTTTCCTCTCTCTATATATATTTTTCTTTTTTTTGGTTGGGTTTTTTTTGGATGGCAGACATGAGTATTGCCAGCTCTGGGTGTTGTGGGTTACATTGTGGGGTGTAACCAAACTATGTATTCTACTCCCATCTACATGATTCCTGTTAGTAGTGGGTTGTTTGCAGCAGCTGCCCAGTGCACACCCAGCCCTAAGGCTGCAAGCTGGGTGTTTGATAAGGGAAAGAGGCAAACCCTTGGGAGCAGGGTAGTGTTTCTGTCTCACAAATTGACTTAGCTCTGGTTACTACATCCAGCCTAAGGGGGTCCTCTCTGCCAATGGGCCATACAGCCCCACTGGGCAGCTATAACCACCCAGGCCATCAAGGACTCCCCAAAATATCCTATGACTTACAGGATTACATCATTCCATTGTGAAATTCCCTGCTCTGGGGAGGTGCTGGGCATTCCTGCCTGAATCTGACCATGTGTAAGCTGGGAGCTTTAGGGACTTGGGACACCACCAAAGAAGCTTATCCTGGGCTACATGCTGGGGTTGGGCTGCAGAGCCACAGGTTTCACCACCCACTCTGACATCAGCCCTGCTTGTGGTGCCAGTGACCCTGTGGATGACCAACATGCCCTGCTGGGGAAGAGAACTGTGGGGAAGCAGAACCTAACAGCTGATGAAGATAAGAACTTGAATGACACCAATTATGATGATTTCAATGGCTACACTGGGAGCCTGTTCTCAAGTGGCCCCCATGACAAAGGTGATGAGGAAACAGACACTATTGATGTGGCTTTGGAGAAGAGGACGGATGAAGGCAGAAAAGAGAGAAGGGAACAACAAGAAAAAGAGGAAATAGGAAAATACCATATGGAACAACCTGAAATTCAGCAGCAGTTCTCAGACTTCAAACAGAAGTTAGCAGAGGTTACTGAGGAGGAGTGGCTGAGTATTCCAGAGTTGGTGATGCCAGAAGCAAGCATCAGAGGAATCCTCGGTATGAGAAGATGACTCCTGTCCCTGACAGCTTATTTGCAAAGCATTTACAGTCAGGAGAGAATCATACTTCCATGGACCCATACTAGACACAATTTGGTGGACTGAATACTCCATATCTAGGGGGAATGAATATGCCATACCCAGGAGGAATGACACCAGGCTTGATGACACCTGGGACAGGTGAACTGGAGATGAAGAAGGTTGGGCAAGCCAGGAGCACCTTGATGGATATGAAGCTAAGCCAGGTGTCAGACTCTGTGAGTGGCCAGACTGTAGTGGACCTGAAAGGATATTTGACAGACTTGAATTCCATGATTCCCACACATGGAGGAGATATTGATGATATGAAAAAAGCCTGTTTATTCCTGAAATCTGTCCAAGAGACCAATCCTCAGCGTTCACCAGCCTGGATAGCATGAGCCCAACTGGAGGAGGTCACTGGTGAACTCCAGGTGGCTTGAAACCACATCTTGAAAGGAACAGAGATGTGCCCTAAGACTGAAGGTATTTGGTTGGAAGCTGCTCAGCTTCAGCCTGGAGATGCAGCCAAGACTGTTGTGGCCCAGGCTGTCCAGCACCTTCCATGGTCTTTCTGGATTTATATCAGCATAACAGAGCTGGAGATTGATATCTGTGCCAAGAAACGTGTCCTTGGGAAAACCCTTGAGCATGTTCCAGAATCAGTGCATTTGTGGAAAACAGCTATGGAGCTGGAGCAACCAGAAGATGCCAGGGTCATGCTGAGCAGGGCTGTGGAGTGCTGTCCAGCCAGTGCTGAACCATGGCTGGCACTGGCAAGGCTGAGACATGAGAATGCTCACAAAGTCCTTAACAAAGCCCAGGGGAACATTCTGATGGATTGTCACTTCTGGATTACTGCTGCCAAACTGGAGGAAGCCAATGGACCACCCAGATGGTGAAGAAAGTCACTGACAGAGCCATCAGATCTCGGGTCTAACAGTGTGGAACTCTACAGGGAGCACTAGATACCAAATGCCAAGCAATGTGATAAAGCTGGAAGTGTGTCCACTTGCCAGGCAAGTGATGCTGAGCTGTGATTGGGATTGGGATCGAAGAAGAAGATGAAAACCAACCTGGATAAAAATGCAAACAGTTGTGTTCACAGTGCTCTGGAGCATACCTGAGCTGTTTATGCTTTTTTCTTGCAAGTTTTCCCAAGCAAGAAGAATGTGTGGCTAAAAACAGCCTACTTTGAAAAGAACCATGGGACCAGAGAATCCTTGGAGGCTCTTTTGCAGAGAGCTGTTGCTCACTGTCCCAAAGCAGAAGTGCTGTGGCTCACAGGAGCTAAATCTAAGTGGCTGGCAGGAGATGTGCCAGCAGCCAGAAGCATCTTGGCCCTGGTTTTCCAGGGCAACCCCAACAGTGAGGACATCTGGCTGGCTGCCATGAAGCTTGAGTCAGAGAACAATGACTATGAAAGAGCAAGGAGGCAAAGGCTCCTTGCAGTGCCCCCACAGCAAGGGTCTCCATGAAATCTGTAAAGTTGGAATGAGTGCTTGGGAACATTGCTGTAGCCCAGGAGCTCTGTCAGGAAGCCTTGAAGCACTATGAGGAATTCCCCAAACTGTGGATTATGAAAGGACAAATTGAGGAACAAAAAGAATTCATAGAGAAACTATGGGAGGCTTTGTAATGCAAACTGTATATGGAATCAGTCCCTAAACCCACAAAATCTCTTTGTCCTAAAAGTTGCAAAACTAATAGGCACTATGTTGCATTGCATATTTAGTTTCAGACAGTGACTTTTTAAGTGAATTTCCACCATACCAGATAATGCACCTGTTATAGTGCAACTGTTGGTATTGCAAAGCAAGTTTAACAGCATGTTGTACTTGGAATAACTTGTCATGCATTCCATTGTGCAATATTACCACTGCTTCACTTCCCATCTTAGGATAAAAATTATTTTCTTTGCATTCAATGAATTTGTATCATTGCTGGATTGTTTTATTAAGGTCAAGTCTTCTTGTACTTTAGGTATTCTAACTCAAACTCAAAAGCCTCAATTTAAGGAAGGGGGTCATATTTTATGGTTACCTGTGATAGCAAGGATATGAACTGGGGTTGGACAGATGTTCCATCCAGCACTCAGTTTCTGGACACAACTTCTTAATCATCTTGTTAAATAATTTCTTAATGAAAAATTATCAGTGGCTTGTGAAGTGGCTGGCTAGATGTCTAAATGACTCTCACAAGTGAGTAAATTTTCAGAAGTGTTAATTTTTTCCTTGTATATTGAGTCTGCAGTTGTCAAAGATTTGTGTTGAGAAGCAGTGGCTCTCCTTGGCCAGGCCTTTTCTTCTATGAAGAGAAAATGGGCTCATATGGATGTATCAAACTTTTACAAATTACTGAATTTAGTTATTACTTCTTGAAGAGGAGGGAAGTATTATCTGCCTTTCTCCCTTGCTTCCTGTCTCCCATCCTCTCAGATGACTCAGTGTAGACTAATGGAAATGGGATATTACTTTCAAGTTCATTTTACTTGTCTGTAGTATGATCACACAGAACAGAAGTAACTACTGGCATTTTTTTACTATGCCATATTACTAAATGATGGTTTGCATTTTTAGTTAATTGACCATCAGAGCTGTGACATTGTGTAATTTCTCTGGTTTAAGTGTAGCAATTTGCTATTATCTTGAAAAGCTCCAAAGATACCTCCTTATAGGTGAAGAACTGCTCCCAAGTGCTACATAGCATTTTGCAGTCTGCCCTGGGATGAAAGTGTTGGCAGGACTTAACGTACTGATAATGTGAGACTTGTACTTGCAGCTGGCTTCCAGGGAGAGTTTTAAAATCTAAATTGAACTCCATAGTTATTTGACTTTTTCAATACAATAACTAAAAAAAAAGCTAACTTTTTTTTAGATTAGTTACTCTCCCACCCCCTTGGAAGAAACCCAGTCCCATGCTGCAGGGGTCTTTGTGTGTTCATCAACTCCATTCTTAATTCTTGATAGCTTTTGCCAGGTTCCCCCAACCTTCTCTGTGGTACCACGGGCAGCAGAGCACATATTTGTGCTTGAGCTAAGTTATGTTCAACCACAATCTGCAAATGGTGTTGGGAGTAGGGCAAGGGATGGGGCTAGCAGAGGAGAAAGAGGGGGATAAGAATAGTAGGGAGTCAAGCAAAAATGCTGGGAAGCCTGCATGGATGGACAAAGACTTCCTAAGGAGATTCAAATGTGAAAAGGAATTATATAGAGAGTGGAATTGAGAACAGGTAATAGGGAAGGAATACAGATGTGTCTTCCAAGCATGCACTTACAAAAGACAAATCCCATCTGGATTTGGATCTTCTGAGGAAGGCCGAAGGCAAAGGCAACAAGACAAAGAAGGGCTTAATGCAATAATTTTTTTTTTCATTTTTTTCAATAAAGTAAAAATAATTAACTTTTAATTATGGGAGGTTTGTGTGAGCTATATCTCACTGCAGAAAGGCCCTGCAGAGAGATTTAGACAAAGTAAGACCCCTTGGCAATAATCAACTGTATGAAGTTTAACAAGGGTGAGTGCCAGGTTTTGCACCTGGAGTGGGCCAATCAAGTATGGACAGACTGGAGAATGACTGGAAAGCAGCCCTGCAGGAAGGGACATGGGGGGGTCCTGGTCAATGGTGAGTTGAATATGAATGAGCCATACCCTGGCTGCCAGGAGGCCTAGCCGTGTCCTGGGGGCATCAGGCCCAGCATTGCCAGCAGGGCAAGAGAGAGGGGATTGTCCTGCTCTGCTCTGCACTGGGGCAGCCTCACCTCCAGTGCTGGGGGCAGTTCTGGGTGCCACAGTATAAGAAGGATATAAAGGTATCAGAGGATTGTCCAAAGGAGGACTGCAGAGATGGTGAATGATCATCTATGGGGAAGCTGTATGTGGAGTGGCTGAGGTCACTTGGTCTGTTGAGCCTGGAGAAGAGACTGAGGGGGAGACCTCACTGCAGTCTAGAACTTCCTCAAAAAAGGAAGCAGAAGGTGCTGATCATTTCTCTGTGGTGACCAGTGACAGGACCCAAAAGAAGGGCATTAAGCTGTGTGGGAGGGGTTTTGGTTCAATATTAGGACAAGGTTCTTCACCCAGAGGGTGGCTGGGCACTGGAACAGCTCCCCAGGGATCTGGCCACAGCGCCAGGCTGACAGAGTTCAAGAAGTGTTTGGACAACACTTCAAACACATAGTGTGATTCTTGGGGATAGTCCTGTGCAGGGCTAGGAGTTGGACTTCATTGATCCTGACGGGTCCTTTCCAACTCAGCATATTCTGTGATTCTATAACTTTGTAGGATGTTTGACTTGCTTTCATTCTCCCTTAGCCCAATACCTTCTTTGCTTCTGGAATGCAGTTCCCTGATTTTCTGGCTTGCCTTTTTTGCCTGTGTTTCCTCTTTCCATGGCTGTCCACCACTTTTCCTTTAACATGGTGCCTGCCTTTTAGCATATATTGGTCTTTGCTGGTTCTTACTCACTACCTTTTTTTTTCTTTTTCCTGAACATCCTTCTGTCCTGTTCTCCCTCAACCTCAGACAAATTTATTGTTGACAGAATAAGGTCAAGAATTGTAAACATTGTGAAAGTATTTTCTCATAATTTCAACTGGAAGCTCTTCGTGTTTTCTTCTGGGCCTCACACTTGAGAGAGAGAGGAGAAGAAAATTTTGTTCAAGAGAGTGGAAGTCCTATTTTTTCAGGAGATCTGAAGCTGCCTATCTGGTTAGAAACCAAACTGACAAGTCTGGAGATGCCCCTGTGACTAAGGTTGGGAAAAGGAGAGGAAAAGATAACAACAACTACATGAGTTTGGAATCATCTTATAGAATTTCCTTATTTGCTTATGGCATTCAGTTTTATATGTTACTGGAGCCACTGATGCTAGGTTCAGGTGTGAGCAAGTAAGTCAACATGTGTAAGGCTTGGTGACTATGGTGCTCAAACTCAAATGAGTTGAGTTTGAGCACACTCTCCTTTCAAAGTGGAGCTCTACAGGGGAGTCCATTTCCAGTGGTTCTGTGGTGAGGGTCCCTGGAGCTGCCCAGGGTGTGAGCCAGAACTGTGTTTTGCCTGTTAGTTCATTGTAGCTCCTGATTACATGAAAATGAAAAATATTTCAGGATGTTGAAGGTGTCATCTCAGCTGAGCTGCATGCTTCTCCTCCTGAAGGTTTCACTGATGTACACATTACTGTTCCCTGTCCTAGTATAGTCTGCCCAGTGCTCCCCCAACCCCAGGAGATTTCTGGGGAGCCAGAAGCCATCTGAAGCACAGGCCAGCAGGGGTTGCTGTAGGAGTAGAAGATGGAGAAGATGCACTGCCTCCTTTTTGGAGAAGCTCTCTCTCAGGGTTTGCCAGGGTTTGCTCCTGCTGCCCTCTTTTCCCTCCTACCACACTCAAGCTTTCTTGGGCTGAGTAGTGGATTCCCAGCACAGAGTAGGTGTCTATTGCTTACTCACAGCTTTATGTATTTTGTACAATCATAAATTAAATAGTAAGTTTCATCCTTAAAATGCTGAAACTAACTTGAGAGTTCATATTTTGACTCAATAAATTTTAAATACTTTTTAATATTTATTGTTTATGTAAAAGTGGATAGTGGTATTCATAGTGCTTGTTTCCAGGAGCCCATAGATTATTTCAGTAATGTCATTTTGTCACTCTAGAATTTGCTGATATCTTTCAGGGCTGGGACAGAATTGAATTGGGAATGATTAGTTTCATCCTTTTATTGAATGTTGAGTTTTTCCCCTTAATTCCTGTGAAATCACCATTAGCTATTTTGGCTGCAATTCTGTGTTGGGTTGAGGCAGTGCTACACTGTAAATCAATATCTTTTCAAAAAGACTGCTGTAAATTGCCTAGATAGCATATGCATGGTTACTTTGGCTGCAATGCTGCTGCAGAGCCTGGATACTCTGCCTTTCTGGGAACTCCACAGGCAAGTCCATCATATATTTAGAAAAAAAAAATCTTTTTAGAAAGAGTATAGTATTGCTGATGAAATTTAGACAGAGAAATATTGTACCCTCGGTGCTTATCTGTACCTTTTATATTCTACTCCACTGGGATTACCCTGTCTTGAGGGATTTCTTTGTTTGCTGCTTTAGATTTCCCCCTTTCTTAGCTGTAGTACAGCCGTACCATTTCAGCTTGCTAGTGCAGAAAGATGTGGTGAATTCAGTTGCTGAATGAGCCGGGCCTGACTGCAAACACTAACATTGCTAGAGAGATGCCAAAGAGTTGCAGGTGAATCTGACCTGATCTGGGCAACAGCAAAACGGTAAGATGGGGCTTGTTTAAATCTCTCGGATTAATTGGGTGCTGGGGTTTCCTGTTTCAACCTGGAGCCTAGTTATCACATGCTTCCAACTTGAGCAGGATTCATTCTGTGCATGTCAGGGTGGGTTTTCTCGGGAATGCTTAACATCCAGGCAGAGGGAGGCAGTGGGAAGCTGGGAACGCCACATGAGACCTCTCGGCAGCCACCCTGGTGAGATTCCCCAGCAGTACTGCCTGCGGTTTGTAAATACCAGGGAAAAGGTAGGGGAAGGCTTAAAAGCCGTGCTTTTCTCGGTACAGCTTTGTATCTCTCTCTCTGGCAGCCTTATTTATAATTGTATTAAGAGGATAGTATGGGCAATTTTTTCCGATACATGCTTGGCTGAACGCCCTCTGGGATGAGTGAGTGAAGGATGTGATCAGCCACTTTTTCATCTCTGCTAACAAGTCTATGCATCTTGCTATATCTGAATAAATGTCTGTAACAGTTACAGATTTGCTGGGTGGCAGAAGATAAAATTAAAATGATCCTTTATAGAAACATACTATTTCACGGATGTCAGAATATTTTTTTGCCTTGTTAACCTCTGTCATGATTTTATTCCTCTTGCACGCTGTCTTTATTTAATATAACAAAAAGTGAGGTAGTCTTTTTAGGTAGTCATTCGTGAATGCTTATGTAGGAGTGTGTTGACAGCGGTTTGGATCTTAGAGGAATATTTCAACATATGAAAGCTTAGAGCAGCAGCATGTTCAGGGAAAGAGGAAGAAAAGAGCATCAGTTACCATTAGTACAAGACAGAAAGATTAAAATGTGGCCATAGTATGGAATTATTAGAATTGTTTCTGATGACTTCACTGACAGCTAGTGTGCTTCAATTGTAGATCAAGCCATAGAAAACTAACTCTCAACAGAAATCCATTGGAGCTAAACAAAAAAATAGTATTTCACCATATGTTCTACTATTTAAAGGAAATGAACTGTGGTAGTAACGGTAGAGTGATGAGAGATGGTTTTTGCTTTTACTAGTTAAGGACAGAAGCAAACGGGCTTTTTTTTCTAGAGGAGAATGCTTATCTTTATGCAGCATGTGAATTATACTCCAAGAAGAGATCAGTTGTATACCACTGTGGGATCAAATAACTAGTTTGACAGGGATTCATGTTTTCTTTTTCTGTACTTGCTAATTAAAGGGTTCTTCTTCTTTGTCACCGAATATGATTAAGGGGCAAAGATTCAGTCCTACATCAATTATTTTATGAAGGTTTCATTATTATTTTGCTCGAGTTCCTTCTTTAAAAATGCTGTATATACTGTGATGTAAGTGATGTGAGGTGGTCAGTTTCACACTTTATACAACCTTAATATACACAGTTCTCTCTCAGAAAGTAGAGATGCCTTTTGTTGTTGTTGAGAATTACCCATAATGTTTCTATTGAAAGAGTTATTTCAGTTGTATTATTCTTTAATGATTTTTGGAAGCTTTCCTTTGCTTGTATTGTCATGTCTATTAATAAATTGCAAACCATTGTTTAATGCACAGGAGTAATCCAACCACTCGTGTTTGCCCACATATTGTACAACAAATGGAAGTCCAGGCATGAGGGATTTTTTTATAGCAAATTTTAAATTGTGTTTTTCTCTTAGTGTTATCTTTTCATCTACTTATATATGTGAAATTTGTTGCTTCCATCATCCTTCTCGAAGTGTTTCTTCTCCCCAAGCCTAAAGTCATAATCTCTGTTTGCTGTGTTACTACTGTCTCTGGGTTCTTGTGTTTTGGTTTTCTGAGCTTAAGAAAAGAATAATGTTTTGGATATATTTTATTGATAAATAATATTCCTGGTGGTAATACTTAGTAAAACACAGATCCCAAATTAACTAGCTGGAAAACTTAAAATGTGCAAAATGTGGCCAAAACTTAAGAACACAGATGGGAAAGGGAAGAAATACATAGTTTAATAGGCAGTTATTGCCAAGTGCTCTGTGAGTAGAAAGAACCTTTTGTGAATCAGTTTTGTAGTGAGGCTGGGGTCTGTTAGAGCAGGAAATAAGGGATTACCTGAGGAGTGGGTGTTTGCCATACTCTCCTTAGTGACCCTGACTCCAGGAAGAAAGAAATTTGAGGAGTTGTAGCTGAGCAGGCAAAATATCATCAAAATCTCATCTAAGTGCAAGGTTGGCCAGCCATTGATGTCCTATAGCAAAAATGGTCACCTATCATTTTTTCCCTTTATTTTTGTTATTTTGCTGTATAAATCTTAAACAAAACCAGTACCTAAAATCTCTAAAACCCACTCTGCTCTAGCAGGTTTTGACATTTTCCCCTGACACTTAGAATTGGTGGGCTGTTTGGAGGGCTGACCTCTGAGCAGGTTCTCTGTCTGTCTCAGGTAGGCATTTCTTTTTTCTCCCAGAGCCCCCACAGATGAGAACATGGGTAGAGCCATGGAGGGGCTGTGATTGTGCTGAAGAGCAAGGCTGCCTGGCTGCCAGCTGTGCTGGGCTCCAGCTGTGGAGGGAACAGGTGAGGGATTATTTTGTTTTGTAAGGGAAATCTTTGAACTTTTTCCACTGGGCGTTTGCCCCTGCAGATTTCAGTAGCTGCCCTGGGTGGGTCTTTGGGGTCATCAGGAGTTTGCTGGGGTGAGAGTGTGTGTGAGTATTCAGCCTGGGGCAGGTGAGAATTTGGGCTGTCTTGTTCAGCAACTTTGCTATAGATGTGAATGCAGATGTGCCCCTTAAAGGTCACAGGAACTGCTGAGCAGATCCAGACAGCTCTGTTGGGGTTATTTCCCTTTGAAGTCCCAGAAAAGCAAAAATACATAGCTGTCAGAGACTGCTGGGCATGGTTTGTAAATTGGGTTTGATAATACTAGCCTTAAAATGTTCCTGAGTGTTTCAGGTATTGCTACAATGATAATTACAGGTTACAATCCCTGTTGAAATGAATAGGAGTATCCTAGCAAATATTACCTGAAGCAACAGAGAGCCTGTGCAATATCAGTTATCCAAAACCTGTTTCTGAACTAAAGAAAATACTAGCTGGTGTTCTTAGTTTGGGAAGAAGAGGTTAATTGCTATTTTTTGAACTTGAGTTCTCTTAGGTCCATGCTGGCTTCCAGAATATTTAGGTTGGTTTTTTTCTGCTACCAGATTAGGAAGGAGTGTACTGATCATGTTAAGAATCTGACCCTTAAGGACTTTCTTTTTCTTAATACTGTTATTAAAATGTTAATGTCAGGACAAGTTCTCCCAATAGCAACTCCATCAGTCCTTAAGTGCTCCTTCCACCCACATGGTGACTTCTGTGTTTTGGTATGGTTCAGTGAATACCTTTCTGTGGCTGCTTTTTGCTTTTGAGATAAGTGTATTGTATATTGTCAGAATCATTGATTATATGCATCTCTTTGATGTTTGGTGTATTTTTTACTGATATATTTAATTCCACTCCCTAATATAAACCTACACATATTTCTGGATTTAGCAGTTTAGCAAAAAGCAAGTAGTGAAAGGGTAATTTAACATAGTACTGAATGTTGAATTCAGGGGGATGATTTTTATTATCAACTCCATAAACACATCATTTTGCCTTTGTAGAGGTAACCTCTGGGCTTTCTTTCCATTGCTGGTGATCTTGCTCTTTTGTTTATCATATCCCTGGATGGATGGGCTTCTCTGAAGTTGCTATATCAGTTCTGGACTGGCCTGCAGAGGTCATGGAAACATGCAGTTTTATCTGCTAGTTGTCTTTGTTTTGGTGTGCTAGTCAGAAATTATGTGAAAAGTGTGAGTGGAGATTTTTATTTTATTTTGCAAATATTAGTAGGATTTATTGTTGGAATTTGTGTACAATAACTCTAGAGCTGAACTTGCTATCTCATTCTGCTTACTAGTTCTGTTGCAGCTTCTGATTGAAAAATAACTTGATAAACTTAAGCTAGATGTTATATAAATGTAAAATAACCTAAGCTAATAACAAATATCATATCAGCAAGCTTTTGATCCAGTCTGTATCATTCTATCCAGGAAATTGAATAGAATTTATGTCTGTTATATTTCAGTTTTGCTGTGTTGCTGTTTGTAATTTAATATTAAATTGTATACAACTTACCTGAAGAGGAAAATACCAAATGTTGCCAAGTGAGCAGTGGGGACATAAAACCACTAGGAAAAGGCATAATGTCTATTTATACATTGTGAAAGCTTAGCTTCACTTAATTTATTTCTGATGCTTTTCAGTCTACAGGCTTAGAGCGTTTGAATATGTCCTTCTCCATTTTATTAAATCTTTGTGTAAGTACACAGAAAATATATTTAAACCATTAGAGAGTATGTGTAAAATAAGTTTGTCCAGACTTCCTGGTAAATAGTGGGGGTTCTAATGAACAAATTGGTTCTGTTGTTAAATATTGGCTATGGAAATTTTATTTTAAAGTAATGCAGCAGAGTTGTCTTGAGAAGTTCTACAGTTTAATGATGGAGTGGTTGGTTTTGCTGCTGCCTAGGAAAGTGGTGGAACCAGTCCCCTAACTTTCAAGTTTTTAAGGAGTTTTCTGTGTTTCACAAAGTAGTCCAGATTCATAAAATTATATAATAATAAAATTATATAATTATAAAATGTGATTGTACTACTGGTAGGCAGCTGTGCAGGGTAAGTTATGCAAGATATCTACAATCTCACTCTCAGTTTTGTGACAATTTTGTCATGAAAAGCTTAATGTACTGTAAGGTTGGAGGACTTCTTACACTGTTCTAATGATAGATGTGATTTTTGACCAATTTGATTCTCAAAATTTGTTGCTTGTTGAAAGTGATTCATGGTGAACTCACAGCTTTGGAGGTGCAAATTGCCACCAACTACAGAAGGCTTGGCTGCTTTGTGCTGTTACAGCTTATTCTTTAAAATTCATTTGAGCACAGGCATAAGTCTACTATAGCACATGTTTTGGCTTGAATACATCAAAGAAGCAGCAGTGATTTTCACTTCTCTGTTGAAATACATAGGATTTTGTTTTTTTTTAATAAGCATTCTCTCTAGACTGTTCATAGAATTCTCATTATAAAATTGTAGCCATCCTTCTTATGATGAGCTCTTCTCAGTATAAGCTTGCAACCTCTCCATTTTAAGTTTTATGTATCTTGGCAAGAAAAGATATACTAGAGTGTTCTTCATATTTTGAGTAACTTAATAGGCTATAATTTTCAATTATGCTCCTGACTAAATTCTGAATTGTAGGATATGGCATATTTTCCAGTCTAGCACATTATGCACTGAGAAGCAAGTTTCATTATGCTCCCCCTTACACCTTTTTGCTTTGAAAGTTATTGTGCTGCTGCAAGTCTGGCAAACCTGTGGTAGCTGCTAGAAAATTCCTTTGAGACTTTTCATTCAAGTTATATAGAATTTTATAACCAGGTCATTTGTCTGAGGGGGAAAAACCAGAAAGAACAAGTTAAAAAAAAAGTCAGGTGTATATGAAATCCAAACACAGATGAGGACTTTTCATTTAATTATTTGTGAAACTGGGTTTCTCATCCTTGTCTGAACTCTCAAACTTCCATGAAAGAAAGCAATGGCAGAAAGGTCATGGATGGCTGTTAGTAAGATTTCAGGGAGACTGAGTTGGAATGTAGGTTATTCAGATCTCTGAAGATTCCTTGCACAAGAGAATAATGACAAACTTGAAGCTCTTTTTCTGCCTCTACCTTTATCCTGTGCTGACTTGGTAGAGGATACTTTGTCAAATGCAGTGGTTTGGAAGATAATATGAGAGGAACAGATCTAGAAATACTCAGAGAGCTTGCCTTTCCTTGTGACTTTCATCTGCCTTGGATGCTGCATTTCTCAACCTGGAAGGTTGTTGACCTCAGGGATGAAGCAAGTAAAAGCAGGAGAGATTTCTTTCTTGGTGCTAAAAATGAAACTTTGAAATGCATTAGCAGAATGAAGCAAGCAACTCCCATTACCTAGTTTATTTGGCTTTTGCTAAAGATAGTTAAAAAGGAAAAGAAAGGAAGTAAAATGAAGAAAACAGGGAAAGAAATGAAGCAAGTAGATGTTTTTTAATGAAGGAAATGTTCTGAAGGAACAAGTGCCAAACTAATTTACCATTCTACTTTTGAATTATTTCTTGCAAAGCACTTTTAAAACATCTGCTGAAGCTAATGTGAGAGTGGCATTGATTTGTTAATGATCATGCTACATGCATGCTGCTTCATTGCAATGAAGGTTGTCATCACACCAGACAAAAGATAACTGCAAAAAAACTTTCCAACTGCAAATGTGTATATTTCACAAGGACGATTACATGACCTATCCCCTTCATTTTTTAATTTAAAAAGTGCTCTTCAGCATTTATGTGAAGAGCATATATGTGCAAGGTGTGAGTAGCTGGGCTTAAGTCATAGACTGTCAGGTACATGACCAGATCTCACCCACAGCAGTGTTTTTGTTGCAGTCCCTGCTTGTAAGAGGACATTTTTTTTAGTTTCAGTCTGACGTACTTGACGATAACTGTGAAAGAATCAAGAGGCTTGCTCGAGATAGGCAAAGCAGCCTAAAGGAACTGGGTAGAACCTATTTTCAAGGCAAATTGGAGTTGTTTACAATTTATTTTCTTAAAAACCTTACTGACAGCCTCAGAATCTAGCAAGAATAGGCATTTTGTTGTCAAGTCTCTCAAGATTTCTCACACTTGAACTTGGCAGTGGGAAGACTTACTGCATTTATGGATATGCCTTTGATAACTTCATGATCAGGGGGAGTTTTGGAGGATAAAATAAAATTATAAACCTGTAAACTCAGAAAGACATAATATACTATTCTCCCAAAGCCACTAATAATGCACTTATGGAAAGAAAACTGTATAAACTAGCACTGGCACATGTAGCCATCTGTTGGAGCAGGAGGCTGATATGGAAAATGGATTGAAAATATTTTTTTTATCTTTATTTTTAAATCCTGTTCATATGGTTACAGAGGAGGATAGACAACAGATACAAGTGGGTAACTAAGTAAAAGAGTATAAAAACCACCTGTCACAATTTCTGGGGAGTGTTTATGTTCAGACACTTTCTCCACCGCCTTTCTCGTTACCAAGGCACCCTTGGCTCGTGCCTGGCACTGGAAGCTGCCTCTCCCACACTGATAGCCCTGCTGATCCTCAACTGTGCCCTCCTGTTTGGTTTTTTGGAGGAGTGACCCTCCTCCTTTTGGATGCAGCAAGTCTGGATCCAGGTTAATGGAAGCAGCAGCCTGTTTGCCATTTCAGGAAAGGCTTGCATGGCACATTGTGTTACATACCAGTGTGACAAATGTGAACACTGTGCAAGTAGAAGAATTTATTTGCCAGGCTTTATTGCTAACACCGTTACTGTATTTTGGGGCATCAGTACAGAAATAGAGCAAAATGCCCATTTAGATCAGCTCTGTTGAGTTTCTGTCTCTTTTCATGAGCGTTAGAGGCTGTCAGGACTTTGGTGTGACCTTTATCTAAGACCCTGTCCTTAGGTGACTCCTCCTGACGTCTCTTGTCACAGAACAGAGTTTTGCTTTGAGGACATATGTAGGCTTTTATAGACCTAAAATCTATTTAGGTCTTATCTAGACTCTCTTGAAAACTGGACCTTTTTTCTCTGCAAGGAGAGGAACATCAACTTTAAGGGATTAGAAACTCACTTTTCTGAAGCTAGGCTGTGCTATGAACAGAAAAAAAAAAATTAGAAATTCTCAGCTTCTCCTTACTATGTTGAGGGCTCCTAAAATAATTTTCAATAATTCCTAATTTCAGGACTGTGCTTGCTTCAGAAATTATGCTGATATTTAGAAGACAAGGTAGCAGAATAAATATGTTCTGTATTGCAGTTCTTGGTGTGTTGGTGGTGAAAGGAAAGAATTGTGTAACCAGTTTTAATTTCTAGTTTAAAATGTTATTTTTCTTGATGCAGGTAAAAATGTTTTCTGATTTTGATGCAACTGGGATTCCTACCCCAGGTCTGATCAGTTGGTTTTTATGTGAGAGTGACTTTTTTCTCACTTGGCAATTCAGCACAGACATTTAATCAGCTCATTGAGTTCAGTCTTTCAGACAAACACAGAGAATTAATGTCAGAGCTTTTAGTTCAAAAATTCTCCCATCTGGCACTTCAGTGACCTTTTTATATTCGCCTTCTTCCATATGACAATGACAGTTGGTTTAACATCAGCTTTGACTTTGGAAATAAAATGGCCATTTTGGGCAAGTGCCTTTGAGATGGGCTGTGGGAGGTGTATGAGTAAGTTTGTGGTAGGTACAGCAAGGAGCATACCATATCCCCAGATACCATTTCCAGTCTCTGAGCTCTGTTTCCAGTTGCATTTGCTAGCTCATAGCTAGAATTGCTAGCAATCTCTGTAGCGAATTAAAGTTAAATAAATATTACCCAAGAATATTAATTATAGTTCTGGGACACAGAGAGAGGTCATCAGGAGAGGAAAAAAAGAGTCTTATTTTACAACCATTTTTTCCTTGCATCTTCCTTCCTTTCTACCACCTCCCTATTTTTTTTTTTTCCTCTCTTACTCAAGTTCTCTTTCAGCTTCTTTTAGCTGTGCCCATCAAGTGTTCAAATGAAGGGGCTGGTGTAGGTGATTACAGGGAGGGGTGAGTGTGTTCAACGACCTCTTTCAAGTATGAGCCTGATTGCACTGGTAGCTCTGGTATGAGCTGGCTGGTGATGTCGTGCAGCATTACATGCTCTACTTCCCCTTTCACAATTTTATCCGCTCCCTTATCTCATCTTTTGCTCTTCATGGATCTTTTCCCGTATTGTAGAGTTCTCACCAACTGAGCTCTCTTCTCAACCTGTGCATGTTTCTGCTTGTGGGTGCAGCAGTCATTTGCTGACCCTCTGCTGGGGAGGATGGAGAGTGCTACCAGATGGACTGAGAAGAAGCAGGCAAGTCTTTTGTTTAAAATGAGAAAGAGCCTCCCTATTGCTTTGTTCTGCAAAGAGAATGAATCTGCAGATAGCTGCATTTTTATTTTGAACAAAGCTGCTTATAATACTCCAGAACATTCCCAAACTGTGTTTTATAAGTAGCAAATGTCAAATTCCAGGGATGCCAAAATCTGCAGATGACTTGTGTTCTCAATTGCCATGGTACCAAAGCATGATAAAAAATAACATGCTTATAAAAGGTAATAAAAACTTGTATCCAGATAGGATTTTTCCAGTGAAAATTAATGGCAGACTTACTTTCTAAGCAATTGAGCTGTTGAACCAGTAGTCACCTAACCATATCTTTTTATACATCTCTCAGCTAAATGCAACTGCTAAGTCTTATTGTCTGTAAAAATGAGATTGTTGCACTACTTCCAGTGGGTTTTGGCTCTACAAATTATAATCTATATCTTCATAACTTTTCACTTTATAAAGCCCAAGTGCTTTGCAGACTTAATTAGCACTCCCAGTTTCTGCTTGTGATAGGGGCAGAATCACTGTTGTGAACAGAAAAATGGAATTGTGGAGAGGTTAAGTGACTTCCTTACCTCACAATACTCAGTAATTTTAATTTTTGTTTTTCTTGCTGCATGCTTGATCTTGGGTTTCCCTCTATCTGGTCCATTCGTACTACATGTCCTGGAATGGTGCAAATGGGTGGAATTCAGATTTTTCAGTAGCAGCTTTGGATGTCCACTCTGGTATTTACCCAGCCAGTCACTTTCCCCCCCAGATTTACACAGTGGCAATAACCAATAGAAAATTGTAGATGGTTAGCAATTTAAAAAATATTTTACATAAGTCTGTATCCACTGGATGACCAAAGTAAGCATTTGTAGTGTTAAATGTAAGAATTAAAACCCAGATCTAATACATCTTCCTGAAAGATGTGATGAGCTCCAGAGCAGGGTGTCTTCACACTATGCAATCATTTTAAGCTTCTTTTCTTTTGTGTGGTAGGATGTCTGACCTGTTCTGCCAGAATTGGTTGGTCTTTGTTACTGAGGGTATCTCTACTCATATGAATAAATTTCACTGCTATGGGACAGTCTATATTTTACTAAGTGCCCCAACAGGTGATTAATTCCTGGTCATTCATGACTGTTTTAAAATTCATGAACTGTAAGACTATAAATTACTTACACGGTTTAACTAATCAGTCTCACTCTTTCAATGCTATATGACTTTAAACAGTAAATGAATTAGTCTAGCAACCTTTAATTTTAAGAATCCTGTTTCTTTGGGACCTCTTAATTTTGGTGACAGTGATGAAGTGAAAAAGATGTTGCATTGAAACTGTATCACAATAACTACATCTGATACACCATTAATTATTTTCACATTAATCTCAAATGCAGATTAAGGAGTACTGCTTGAAATGAGATTTTAAAGTGATTCAAAGAGGCATCTTTATTTAAAAATGATTCCATGAATGATGATAGTGATTTTTATTTATTTAATGGGGCTTATTATGGAACTTTACACATGGAGCAAAATTACTCTTCTTGTGACTTCAGTCTCTTAACTTCAGCAGTATTCTTTATGGGGAAAAAATTTGGCTAAATGCTGACATTATGTTTTGAGATATGGTAAGTACCATGATGTTAGGGTGGAGGCTGTAGCCCCATGGTCCATACTGACATAATGATGGCTAAGGTTCTTTATCCTAGAGTAGCCTTGGGATCTTCTCAAATTGATTGGGAGATTGGGCAGGAGGAGCAGGGAGCACTTCCAGGCTGTGTTGTTGTCTGTCATAGATTGTCTTCAGATTCTGATCTGCAACTAAGAAAGCTACAAAGTATAAACTATGTTGTGCTTTTTTGGGGTTCTAACATGAGGAGCTCTTTCTTGAATATTCTGGCTCTTTTTACCTTAAATAAATTAAAAAACCCACATAGAAACACTGTCCTGGTTCAGAGCAAATTTGGGAGAGAATCCCAAAGGGGCTCCGGTAGGAAAGCAGATTATATCGGCCTCTCCTCCGAACCGGTCCGGGAGAAACTACCTCCTTGGAGAAAGGTGGAAAAAACCTGTTTATTAAACAATAAAACCTAAACAATATTAAACAATAAAACCCCTTGCTGCTCCAAAAGAGATGACAAACTGAGAAGGTTCCCTCCCCGGGTTGCAGCTGAGCTCACTCAGTCTCTGGTCAGTCCCTCCGGTGCTGGAAATGTCGCAGGCCAGGCCTGGCCCGGTGGCCACAGGTGCAGCTGCTGGTGCTCTTCTGGGTGTTCCGTCCAAAGCAGGTTTCAAGAGGTCCAAAGAAAAGGAAAAAAAGGAAAAAAAAAAACAGTCCAGGGAAGTTCTTTGCCTCAGCTAGCTAAACTAACTAAAAGCAAAAGAGAGCTCTGTCCCGCTGTCTGTCCATCTGCAGACAACACAGTCCAGGAGCAGGAATGTGTAGGAGGAGTGCAGTGTCTGAAAACAAACTGCTGCTTCTTCTCTCCCCCCCTTCACTCCCTGGAACAAGGCTTAAAGGTGCAAAACTTATGATTCAGCATAAACAGAACAAGTCGATTGGGGATAAAAGCATCATATAGTCAACACAGGACAAACACTAAAATAACTTTTAATATAAGCTACACTAACTTTTGTGGTGCTGCGTTTTATTTTGCTTTACATTGCCAGAATTGGTGATAGCTCAAGTAATTACTGAAACTGACATGAATGTTCTGATTTTCTAGATAAATCTTCCTTTTGTGTCTCCTTTTAAAAGTAGAGAAGAGCTCTTCATGTAGCTGCAAAGTGGCTGTTGGTGCTGTAGGTTTTAAGTGGCCAAATGTCTCATCATGATGTCTCATTTTGTCTTACGTTTTTCAGTTGAGACTGAGTAAATAATTGTGAGCAAATTTTAGAAGTAGGTTTATTTCAGTAATCAGAGTATGAAGAATGTGTATAGCTTGGCAGCAGAATGTGGGACAATATGGGGAGGTACAATTATATATTGACATTAAGAGTCCATATGTGAAAAATGTAATGGGCAGGATGCTCATGGAGAGGTGCTTATCTTGGAGCACACCTGGGCTGACAGGGACCTTTTTTCCAAGATCTGGAAATCAGATTTGGGATTAGGGACTCTCAGCTATAGTACTGTTGCCTGACTGAGCAGGAATGATTATTGCTGTTTTCTGGATTAAGTCTTTTCCTACAAGATACCAAGTGCCTGGGCAGTTTCTGAGTGCTGCTTTGGAAGTGTTATTCCAAAGAGTAACTTCAAACACAAAAAATTATTTTCTGTAGGACCGCTCTGTTTTTGGTGTAGAAAAGCAAATCTCCTTAAAGGGAGACTGGCATTGGAGTCTAGTGTAGCCTTTTCATGATTTTCATCTTAGAATCAAAGCAGAGACTTTGGGTAAGTTCTTTTCACATTGTTCTACATGTGAAATTTTCTGGTGTGAATACCACACATATAATTCCCATTGTTTTGTCTTTTTTCCCATCTAGATTTTTTTTTTTTTTATCATCTGCTCCTTGTCTCAGCCCCTCTCCTGGCATTTTTGCCAACATCCATTTTTCATCGTGGTCCTCTGAGGTACTGAGATTTCTGTAAGGTGGGAACCTCAGTGACAAAGCAGCTATTTCCTCTCTTATTTTTCATGTCTGGGGCCACCTACCGTGCCCTAGGCTGGAAGTGTTGAATAGTCCAGTGAATTCCTTGAGCCTTTTATATCTGATATGAGGTATGGAAGGATAGTAATATTTTCTTATTTATTGATTATGGAGCAATCCATACATGATGCAGGTATTTTTGTGTATTCCCTGTTATACGTGTAATAATTGATAGCTGTTACATGTATTAAGTTAATTGGCTTATTTTAAAATCCTGTTTCCTGTAAAGAAGAATTAAAGCATAAATGAGGATCCCATACCTCTGCTCCTCATAGTTATGGGATCTGCTGGCAAAAATACCCCATCTAAAAGAGATAAGTGTGGTTCCATTGCCTTACTTTTAAAAGCCAAATAGTTTTGGAAATAGTTTATCCCTCAGAAAGTTTCATGTTGAAATGTAGTTTGTGGTGGGAGAAGCACAAAATCATGGCAGTAACTCCTGAAGGGGTAAGAATCACTTCAAGCATTGATATACCTTAATGTTTACTTATATGATTACTTGTTTGAAAGAAATGTCAATTAAAACTGCTTAATGACTTATGCAGTTGGCTAGACAGAGGTTTCTTTAAATGCACAGTATATTCATACTGAGAGTTTCTTCTTCTTGATTGCGTTTTATAAATCATAATTGTCATTTTGTGTATGACAAAACAAGGTGCCACTTTTATTGTCTCTACATACACTTAAGGTCAGTACTTTTAATAGTTAAGGTGACATTGAATATCACATCTTCACACAGCACCAGTTTTTGACTCTGGTGGCATTTACAGCATCTCAATGAGTGTTAAACTGGGCTACACTGTTATACTTACAGCATTGCATAACTAGGGAGGGATAATGGATCACAGATATTGACTTCCTATATGTAATGGCTTGGATCACTTTGTTTTTTATTCTGATAATGGTACCTAAATAGATATTAAAAAAAAATCCAGTTTTGAGGCTGCATAGGAAAAAGAGATAGCTTCCATAACTTTCTGGATCTTCATTGAGGTGACTAGGGTTGTTCTGTGTGTAAAAGAAGGGTTAGTAAAAGAATAGTGCCCATCTGAAGAACCTATGGCTTATGTAAATAGAACAAATGAAATGGGGTAAAAAGAAAAGTCTGGTCATAGAGGTGGCAGAATGTACTTAGAGGGAAAGTCTTGCTATCCCAGAGGATCACCCAGGAGCATCCAAAAGATTCTGCAAATGAACCAGTGTTCTTTATGATAAATATTGTGCTTTAACTAGAAAATGGTCCTTAATTCTCATATGCAAAAAGAAATATGGAAATGAGAAGGTGATAAGCTTCTCCTGACTACCAACAAGAAGGAGCTACCAGGTGGTAGACACTGGTTTCCTAGTCTAACACCTTCTGATGCTAAATATTTGTACATATCCTTTGAGAAGTTAAAATTTATAAGCAGCAGTTATGCTGTACAAAGGAAAATTATATTTAAAAGGCTGAATTAGAGCAAAAAAATTCAAATCCATAATGTTCACAAAGATGGTGTGGTCAAGCTGGTGAAATCTGTGATCATTTTTTATGCAGAGGAAGATTTCCAAAATAAGTTATGTTTCAATTTTGCTTAGCAAATTGTTGCTTTTTTGCATGATAAGCATGACAGAATAAGTTGTACCCTTAGCTGGAGCACAGGAGCAGCTGGTCAGCACTCCTGCTGACCAGGGGCAAAATCTGCTCTACTGTGGTAGCTTAACCTTGCTGATGGAGGGAAACCTGGCACCCCAATGAGTTTGGCTCTTTAGGTTGGTTGCAGCCAGTGCTCTAAAAACCACCAATGAGTTTATGACCTTTAGTTGGTTACAGCCAGTGCTCAGTGCTGACGTTTTAGACCTGGTCCTTTCAGATTTTACAGAACAGATTCTCAGACTGAACTTGGCCCGTCAATGGACTTGGCCTATCAATGGCAGAATGTAAAACAAATGCTTAAATATTGTTTCTCCTCAGTGTTTTATAGGCAGGTTAGACAGTTTGGAAATGTGTACCCTGCAACAGCAGCATGAGCTTAGCTTTGCTGGCTTCAGCAGTGCACTGCAGCCATTTGGAGAGAATGCTTTGTTTCTGCCAAGGAAATATTGATATCGGTGAGAGAGAAGTGATGAATTAAAGCCCCTGTCAGCCTGGCAGGAGATGTACTGCAGTTGCAGAACAGGCAGATGGGCTGGGTGAGCAGCCTCTGCTTTGGCATTTGTCTGCAGTGCTGAGGCTTTTCCACAGGTGACATCCTGTGCATCCCCCAAGGTGTTTGCCTTCTGAGTGGGGAGCTGGTCAGTGCTCGTCTTGGTTTTAGTCATTTGCAAGTTGGAAGGTGGCTATTATAAGGTGATGATGGGGATTTTTATCCTACTCCAGATTCAGTCAGGTGGCCTGAAGGCTAAAGTGCCTCCCTTCAAAATCTAATTCCAAGCTGTTACTGCTTCCAGCCAAGACAAAAGTAAGACAGACATACACATGGAGATTTTCCAGTGCAAAATGAAAACAGAAGCAGCATTCATGGCATTATTATCTATAGTATGTTTAAGCTGTTTATTCCAAATATTTTAATCTGCTACAGGTGCCTTGTTAACCTGAAAGGAAGACAAGTACTTCTTTGGAACTTTTTGTCCATATCTCCTGCCCCTGTTTTCTAGATCACAGGGTTTCAAATGCTGAGAAATAATTATTACTGATTGCTGATTTATTTGCATCCATGTTGATTAAGCTGCTGTATTAACAGTGATTCCAATTTGCATTATTTTAAAAGGTCTTTGTTGGTAGCAAGCATTGCAAGAACATGGAGATGATAGTGGGAAGTATGTGGATACATGTCAGTGCATGAGAGTTTTTTTAAGGAAAAGAAACCAATTAGTTTTACAAGAAGACTGATTAAAAACTCTTTGTGCTGCAGCTGTTTATCTTTTCTCTCTGAAGTAACAGACCAAAATTACATAATTGTCTTAATTTAAGCCCAAAAAAGAATTATCATTTGAAAAGAAGGGGAATTTTTCCTTTTCTCAAGGAAGTTATAACTTGGTGAAGTTCTGGTCTTGGAGAAATCACTTTAGTGAGAAGAAATGCAAACCCTTGTAATGCCTGGTTTGTGACAGTAGCGATGTCCTTCATTAGAGTTGACCTGGTATATGATCATTTGGCCAGATGGCACAGTGCAGGAAACATACTTTAAATTTTTAATGTAGAAAAGAAATCTTTCATCTACTCTTACAGTGGATCATAAAAAAAAAAACCACAAACCAAACTCCACAAGGTATAGTCACCCAGTATTTCTCTAAACAATTGGAGTAAGTTGGATTTCAAGGCACAAAATTCCTCTAGAAAAATGACAAAGAATAATTTATTTGAAGTTTTTGAAGATACTTTGCTTTAGGAATGAGGACTCCTGATTTATTGGTAATTTATGATTTCTTTTTTTTAATATTAACTGTTTTAGGATAACAAGTTTCCAAAAATTAGTATAGATTATTAAATATTAAATTGTTAATATATGGAATATTAGATTTTATATGAACAGGTTAATTCACAGCAAATTAACACTGTCTATCCTTAAACACATGCAAATGTCATGGAAAAAGTATGTTGCAGATTACTTTGATTGTCTTACAATTTAGGGAGTCTCTTGGGTCTGCTTGTATCACACTTCATAACTTTTCTGTGTAGCCTGAAAGCTGAAACTATTTTTTTTCTTTCCTAGTAAAATGTCAAGTCTCTTATGGGTCAAAACAGAAACTGAGGCCTCAAACACAACCCCTCACCAACAGTGTAATTTAAAAAAATGTCATATGTATTGAAATGAAAACCAGAAATGTACATGACTGGAGTATCTAAAGGTGCTGTTCTGCTCATTTAGCTCTTTTGAACAAACCACAGCACGTTTTGATAGCTCAAGCAGCAAGTGGCAGTCTTTGGAGCTTGGCAGAGTCATACTTCACAGTAACAAAGAATTGAACTTCTGTGCTTTAGTGTGCCATTAGGCTGCAGTCTCACGTTTCAGAGCCTGGGAATTGATTTACTGATTTGATTTTCTGAGACATATGGTGATAATAATAATAACACTGTATAAGCATTATTTAAAAATACCATAATATACCGGTATTGAATCTTTGGAAAGCCAGCACCAGCCAGTGCACATACAAACTACCATCATTTATTTTAGTTTAGTCTCATCCAATTTTGAACAAATGGAAATCAATACTGCTTGTGGATATCTGTGGCAAGATTGGAGAGAGAAGTGGCATTGTTGCCAAGAACACATTGTACAAGAAAACACAAATGTATGAATTTATGTATGTCCCTCTTTGGCCTTCCTTTTCCAGGATCTTTCAGTACATTGTACAAAGATAGGCTTTTTATAGTTACTATTGTGATGTGGGTGTCCTCTATGTAAAATGCATGTGTTGTTTTTTTATTTTAACATAGAAATAGAAAGTGAATGCTTATAAAGTTCAGTGCCTTTTTTGATGCTGGCTGGTGCATGGAATGATATCGACAGTTGAGTCAACAAATGATGGTTTTTTAATACCTGTTAGAGTCAACAAATGATGTTTTTTCTTTTCAGATATGTGTCACAAAGATGTCTACACGGAACTGCCAGGGAATGGATTCAGTGATCAAACCTCTGGATACAATTCCTGAGGATAAAAAAGTTCGTGTTCAGAGGACACAGAGTAGTTTTGATCCATTTGAGAAGCCAGCTAATCAAGTGAAGAGGGTTCACTCAGAGAACAACGCTTGCATTAACTTCAAAACTTCATCTGCAGGGAAGGAATCACCTAAAATCAGGAGGCACTCCAGCCCCAGCTCTGTAAGTGCACAGTCCTGATACCCCTGCATGTGCCAAATGGTGGTGGAATTAGAGGCACCAGATAAATGTTTTCTTGCTTAAGAAGGGGTTTTTTACATACAAGCAACAAAGAAAAATGTCAAAGCTGCTATTAAATGTGTTTTTCCATATATATTTGTAGTGTTATTAATGAAATAGGATCAGAAAATAGAACTTGAAAAAGAATATGATTATGAAATTCCTTTCAGATAGTTTTTAGGGTGCCTTATAGGATTTCTAAGCATTTTCCTCTCCTTATCCTGGTATGTCATTACAGCTGCTATAATGTTTATGCAGCAAATTTGGCAGAGGATTGCTTATTTGTTAAGAGGAATTCTTTCCCATGAAGTTTAAAAAACCACATGAATTGTCTTTTTGATTTTTAGATTTCAGTTTTAGAGAAACAGATCAGATTTGATGGATTTTGTTTACATTTTATAATTCTCTTTGTAAAATCAAGTAGTAAAAATAACATTCATTTCTCTGTCAGAAACTCTGTGAGAGAGAGGGAAGAGAGAAAAATAACTGAGAAGGGCTTGGCAACACATCATAATAGTTTTATTCTCAAGTATTTTGAAAGAAACTAGATAAATAAAATGTCATGTCTTTAATGACTAATGCCCAGAACAGATTTCCCCCAAAAGACCTTCAAAATTATTGAAAAACTATTTCTGTTACGCTTTGGGAAGAAAAATCCATAATAATGTGACCTTTGAGATGAAAACTACCGATCTAAGTAGAATAGATGTAACACTTCAAATCTTATTTGGTGGGAAAAAATTTAAAAGGTTGATTGCCTCTTCCTTTTTCTTTTCTTTCTTTTCTTTGTTTTGCTCTATCTTCTGGAGATCATGTCCTCCCTACAGAAGTTTGACTGAAGCTTGTCAGACTTCTGACAGAAATGGCAGGAGATTAATTTTCTGTAGATGAGCTGTGCTTAACCCGTGTGAATTTAGTGGGTAAGATATCACCTCTCCAGGGGACTGTCCTTTTTAGAAAAGGTTACATTTTAAAATGTAACCATCTGTAGCAAAAACAAATTTGCTTTTTTACCATCACTTGGCATTATATAGCTGCTGCCAAAGATGTCTCCAGTGTATTCCATCTGGGTCCATGACAAGGAATTCTTACTTTAAAGCTTTTACAATCATTAGGAATGGAAAAATCTATTTGCATTGTGTTCGCTTCTTTGTGATGCCTGATTATTTTTTGGCATGACAACTATTAATTTAATTGATTTTTTGGGACAATCTTAAGTATTTAGTGGTATTAACTCACTCCTCATCTCTGCTGTTCCTCTTAGAAACTACTACTAATTTCTGTTAAAGTTTTTGACATTCTCCTGTTAACATTGAAGGGTTAACATTGAAGCTGCTTTGTTTCCAGAATTTTGAAGCAGATGTTTTTGAAACTGTGTTTTTCTTTTCCAGAGGGCTGGCACTCTACTGCATCCATACAATCTCCTATGATCCCAGTATTTTGTTATGTAAATGACATTAATGCTTCCTCTACTAGCATTTTGCTGCTTAGAGCCCTATCTAAACATATGTTTTTGGTAATCTTCATCCACAGTGACTCACACAGACTTGCTGGATACAGGAGTTGCAAAGGAATTTCAAATACAATTCTTATTTCTCAACTTCCTGCAATTCTCTCTGATTTTTATAGCTCTGTTTGGTGGACTCAGTTCTTTCTTTTGCTTGGAGGCATTGTTAGTAATTTTTGACTTTTCCTCACAAGGAAGAGCATGTGGAATAATGAAAGTGTTCATGCCAATGAAGAAGAAAGAGCAGTTCACAGCCAAAGGTGGTGTTAGCCCTCTGCTGATCAGGTCACACCTGTCCTGCCTGGCAGACCTGAGTTCAGCCATCCAAGGCAGAGACAAGAGCAAGATGCTTTATTCCTATTCCCAGGACCTGAATACATGGCTTCAGGCAGTAGATGCCCTGATGCACATTTTATTGAGTGATACCCATGTGGTTAGTTGCAGAAACGTATCATTCTGTGGTTTTGAATTATACTTGAATTAACAAAGGGTTTAGGGTTGCCTAGCAGATGCCCCTGCTACTTGCTCTTCTGATCATTACATCTTTTTCTTCCAAGTCAGCTGCATCTTCTCCCTTACTGAGTTCATACTTGGTTCTCTGGAAATTCTCTCTTGTATAGGTTATACCAGTCTGGGCAAGCATTTCAGTTTCTGTAAATATTCTTGAACATGCTATGCCCTCTGGGTCATATGGGCTATAGCTGTGGAGTTATTTTTCAGTTTTGGCTCTGCTTTCTGTAAGCTTTATTTTAAGATATTCTGATAGAGATATGCTACCTTCAATTTTCTCTTTCTCTATTTGATTAGTAGAGGAACAGAATTAGAGTTAGACTTCCATTAGTCTTTTCTTTTCATCATTTGAAGTCCTCTGTAGCCATCAGGTGTGGAAATGATGTCTTACAGAAGGTACATGGCCAAGGCTTGCAGTTTCCATATCACTCACTGCTTCTGCTCAGGTAAAAGTCTTTTATTTGTCTCAGAAAAATAACATTTTTCAAGATGTGACCTGAAAGACCTTGTTTATAATGCCCTGGGGTGTCAGTTTCAGTTTTGATTAATCTCAGCAGCTTTATCACCTCTCTGACAGGTATCAGTTTCAGTGTTTGGTAAAGATTACAAAATACTCTGCAGGTGGTGTGTTGCCCATTTTGTGTAGTCCATACTTTTGAAATGCACTGCACTTTGTGATGAGAAAGATGAAACACACAGAGGTTTGGGGAAGCTGGAGCTCCGTGATCCTCACACAGATTGTCACCTGGAATATAAATCTCTTTCTTTTGAACTTGAAATATATTTCTGCAGTTAATGTCACACCTTGTTGCAACCTGGTAGAATTCCTGTTCTGTTAATTAGTGCAGTAGTGTACAGACAGAATTTAGAACTTTTTGTTTGTTTCTTCTTGTTTGACAAAATTTTAAAAAAAATTTTACACTTGGAATCTTCCCACCTTCTCTACTTACTTTGAACATAAGAAAACATCTATGGGAGTGATTTCCAAACTGCTTATGCTGATTGAAATTGTATGTTGCTATGAGATGAATTTTCCAGCAAAACAGAATTATTTCTTTATCACAACAGAGTAGTGGATAACCTGGAGGTAGTGAAGTAGGCATTTTCCTACCTGTGCATTGGCTGTCAGCCACTGTTAAAGGGAATTTGGCTTGACAAACCTTTTATCTGGTCCATCCTAACACAATATATGTGTTGTGTATGTATATATATAAAATATACATATAACTATAGCTGTGCATACTTATCCATCTCTCTGTCTATATTTTTCTAAAATTCTCATGCTGAGTTCTTTGTCTACTAAGGCAAGAAAATGCTTTTCTTTTCTCCTTAAATGAAAAAAAGTTAATGCTACATAATAAACTAGACAAAACAAAAAAAATCACAACTGAAAACAAATATGTGCCACTCTGCCTGAAACAGCTGGTTTTAAAAGATGGCTTGATTCTAATTATCTCAAAATTTTGAGATCCTTGCTCTTCAGACACATGATCAAACTCTCCAGTGCAAGGTAAAGTTTTGGTGTATTCAGAGTACACATTTTAGACACTAAAATATTACTTTTGCGCCATATATAAATAGAATATTGCAAGCTGTATAAAGTAGCCATCTGCTCAAGATTTAGTTATGTAGTGATACACATCAGTTTGTTCTCCTTGAATTAGCTTAAGCTTCCTGGTGGTGAATTTAAGTGTCATGCAGAGGTATATGTTCCTACCTGTCAGTTACTTTTTAAAACAAAATCAAGCAAAACACTAATGTTGTATAACTCAGATGAATGTAAACCCCCCAAATATTCAAATAAAAATAATTGCAATAAGCAGTGCTTTACTGCACTGACTCTGTACTTTTTTTGGGAGAGCAGCCTTTCTTCTGTTTCTGTAACCTTTATTAATTTTCACTTCTGATACAACTTTCCTTCAAAAAGCACAAGCAAAAAAGCATGAATCCTATAATGATCCTACTGATCCTGTTAGCACATCTAAAATAAGTTGTGTAAGAAATCTAATTTTAAAATAGACTCTAATGTCAGGATTTTCCCTGAAAGCTAGGCATCATTTCTGTCTACCAAAATAATTACTTACTGTGCCAATCTTGCCTCTCTTCCTGTTCAGATGTAGGCAACCTTCTCCAGTTAGGAACCTGTAAATTACTAGGGGAGCTGCATCCTTCCTGGTTGATGTGTTTTATGGAGGTAGGATAATTTCAGAGCTTGGTGTAGAGAGTGGAGTGTTCTTTACTGGCACAAAGGAAGCATTAATAAATCCTTAACCTAAAGGATACTCTCTGGATGAAAAGGCAGATAAAATGTGGCAGTTGAGCCAGCTCCTGTGCTCTAATAGCCTGGAGAACAAGTCAAGAGCTTTAAAAACTGCACCCTTCACAGGGAGCTCTATGGTTGCTTCAGCCCAGGTTGCTCTTAATTTATGGCTGTGTGTTAAAGGGTTAGGAAGATGCAAGCAGCAGAATGGGATCAGAGAGTGGGAGAACTGAGGCTGAGGCTTGGTTTGAATGCTTGAACATCTTTGTATCCCTTGAACATTGCCCTAGAAAACAGTCCCACTTTCAAGATATGGTCAAATTGGCCTATTATAGGTAGGATGCAACCTGCAATTAGTGTGGAAACTGCATCTGGTTTTGTGAAAGAAGGTTTACTCTCGTGACAAAGAAGACAAAATGCTTAAAAAGTAATTATCTGTCATTCTTGTGATTTAATCTCAGTTGAGCTTCTTGGCCTGTATTTTTCTTTCAAGTTTTTCTAGCAATCAATTTATTTCTTTTCAGGTGTATAACAAAGCAGATATTCACTTTTGATTTTTCTTTAGTTTACAGAGGTACTGTGAAAATAATATTTTTCTCCTGATGGTAGCTTTATATTGAAGTTTAATATCCCCCAGTTAAAAAAAAAAAAGGATCTATTTAAAACTTAGACTCAGGAGTGTGGCAGTTAAGTGTGACATTCACAAGCTGTTCTGCAGTTATGAAAAATGCATGAGAACATAACCCACACAGCTTCTATAGGAATAGTCAGGTGATTTTCTGTGTAATTTTCCATTAAAGCCTTCTTTATTACATAGATTTTGAAAAATTCTGAGAAAGTATTCACGTGGCAATGTAGTGCAAGAATTCACACTGCCAGACCTTGTTTTAAACCTATTATTTCTCCTACAGGCTGTATCATTGAAACAGCCATTTGAAACTATGTGGTCAGAAAACACAGTTTCTTCTCATTTCTTTTTTCTTTTGTTATTTTTAATACTCTCACGTCAGTTTGAACTACTAGCTTCTTCTATTTCTGTACTCAACATTTTGGCATACTCTCTCTATCCTTGTTACTATGATCTGTATTTCCTTAACCAGAGGGGAAAAAATTATCTAATCTTGGTTACTGCAAGCCATGCTGCTAAAAAGGCTCACTTCTGTGCTCAGTGGTGCTCTTGAACTGATCTAGCACTGGGAAAAATGTAGGCTTATAATAAGAAAGTTATCTAATGAAAACTATTTTCAAGGCAAGTGAAACGTGAAGGCAAACAAGTAAAATTCCCAGTGAGTTTCCTGAGGGGAAAGATCTGCATTGTTCTGTGCTCCAGTTGCCCATGTCCTCTTGGGGATAACATGATCTACCACAACCTGTGCTGACTTTCAGAGTGACTTGGGACTGTTCTTCAGAGGCACGAGGACCTTTACTCTCTTTTGTCTCCGTAATTAATTAAACTTTCCCATTTAAGTTCTTTGAAAGATTTCTCCAGAGCGTGCAAGTTCACTTTGCAGTGAGTTTTACAGTTGTATCAGTTTCTTGCAGCCTGGTTCTTTACTGCCTATTTAACTTTTAGCTTTTAGGTAGTTCAGTCTTGGTCACATATGCACCTAGGTGTTGGGGGTTTTTTCTCAGCTTTCTAAGTCGTTTTTTTGGGTTTTTTTGGTTTTTTGTTGGGTTTTTTGGGTTTTTTGTTTGTTTTTTTTTGGTTTTTTTTGTTTGTTTGTTTGTTTGTTTTTTTTTTGTAGCAAATGAGGAGCTCTAACATGGAGCAACAGGCTTTCTTAAGCATAAGTAGTCCCAATGGTATTTAGTACGTAGAAGGGTTGCCAAGCATTGGAAAAGGCTGCTCAGGGAAGTGACTGAGTCACAATCGCTGGAGATATTTAAAAGATGTGTGTAGATGTAGTGCTTGGGGACAAATGTGGTGGGCTTGGCAGTGTTGGGATTAGAGTTGGACTTGGTGATGTTTAAAATCTTTTCAAACCTAAATAATTCTGTGATTCTCTGTTGGTGTTTTAGAGGGTTAAAAAGCAGTAAGAAGGAGCAAGAGAAATGGAAAAATAATAGCTATAGAAGTATTGTAAGGTTAGATCCTCAAAGAGAAGCTTTGAAAAAACTTAGCAAAATACATGTGTTCAGCTAAAACCAGTACTCTTTTCCATTGAGAAATATTGTCTGGGTCAAACTGGGGGATGGCACCAGTTATGTAAAATACAGGGAATTTCTTGTGAGTCTGCTGCTTGTGATGTCTGTCAGTGGCTGATGCAAGCACATCTGATGTGCTCTGGATATGTCTCACTCACTATGTGTATTTCAGTCAGGCAGAGTAAGGGACTCCTGTGATTTAACAAACACAAATCTCTGAGTATACACATTCCCATGTATTTCACCAGAAGTAATAAAATGCTTTGGAAGAAAAAATTGTACTTAAAATTGGATTTTCTAGATTTGATTTAAATATTAGCATTTAATAAAAAAGCCACCAACCTTTCTGTAACAAATAATATTTTTTAAACAGAAATGGGTGAAAAGGACAGGTTAATGTTGAGGAATCTGAATAATGAAATTCATATCTATGAAGCTGAAAAAATACCCATATGTATGAGGGACTGTAATAATAAAGGAAAGTAAGCTGAAATGGTTATAGTTTTCAGCAGTCATGTAGAATTTCAAATTATTCCGATTCCTTTATTTAGATTCATTTAAGCTTAAAACTTAGGTTTTGAAAAGTTATGCATTTTTGCATTATTTCTGTCTTCACCTCCTTTATAATCCAGAAATAAAAGGAAATATAAGTAGTATTGGAACTTCCTAATTTGTAATTAAAATTTGAAATAGTGTATGAGATTTTATTTTTAAAAAATGGGGAAAGTTTTGGGGAAATGGTGAAGCTGTCGCTTCATTGTCTAAAATAATTGCAATATGATGAGTGTTTTGGCATTTCATTAAGAAGTATCAAAAAATTATTTATATTGTTATTGTATATTGTTTTGCCTCATTTTTTTAAATAAAATCTCATGAAGTGCTTTTCTCCACCACATTCCTTCAAGAATTGTAAGCCTTTAAAGATTACAAATGGAAGGTAAAATGATGTCCATTCTCACAAAGGGAAATCTCGCAGTGGAGAACTGGGCAATCCAGTGTGATGGTGCTGTCGGAGCAGAGCTGAGCTGCACTGCAGAGGTGCTGTGGGCTGGGCAGGGGAAGGTGCCAGCTGGGGCTTTGGGCAGGGGATGGTGCATGCAGCACTTCCAGGAGGAAAATGAGTCAAAAGTCATGGCTTCCAGTCTGTGCTTCTGGCAGCTGGACTACGGAGAAATGAGCTCGAGGTTATAGGAATAATTATTGTTGATGATTTACTGTGTGGCAATTGATTAAAGGCATCCTGTTTCCTATCAAGATCTTAGGGCTTTACAAGTTGTTGTGACCTTTAGATTATGGTTTCCAGAGGTAGAGAATAAAAGCGAATCTCAGTGTGAAAATAGGAATGGATGTGAAACACATGTATGCACCCTGTCCTTTCTCTCTCTCGTTATGAGGAAGCCAACAGTGAACTATTCACTGTTAACTAGGGCAGCATTTCCACTCCAAACAAAGCTACTCACTGTGTGTTCATTGCAGCCTGCAATTTGGGAAATACTTTGCACTCCCTCTTCATTATATGCAAGACATTTAAACATCTAACCACTTCTTTTCTGAAGTTTTTTAATGTTGTATTAGTCCATAATTGGATAGTTCAATGAGAAGTCTACTTGAATAAATATTTTAGTCACCTCTATTAGTGACATCTATAATAAAGCTGTGATTAAAAAAATCCTAATTTTTTTTAACCAGGCAGAATGCCTTTTTAAGCACAGAGTGGAAACCAAGACTATTACTGCCTTATCTATAATGAAGTGCTCCAAATAATGTAGGAGGAAAAAGATCTGAGAGTTTCCTTATGACAAATTTGTGTAAATCTACTAATACTTAGGAATTGGATAGCAAAATAATAGTAGGTTTTTCTTTGTATTGGAGGGAGGTGAAAGGGCTCAATTTTGCAAACATGTATATGTATGCCCTTATGCCATTGAATAGAAAGCTGGAATATTGATATCAAAAAAAGGTGTATAGTTGCCAAAGTGCCAGAATTTTTACATAAGACAAATGAAGAATAGTTGAATAAAGAGAATGTTTGCATTTTCTTGCTAATGGTTAATGGGGTGTGGTGGCCAATTATGAGGCAGCATGTCAGCTAACCTGAGATGCCTCTGCCTATTTAAATAGAAGCAATTTTTAGGGTCAGTTGACTTAAAACTTTCAACCCTGGCTTAGCAAGAATTTATACACAGATGTGCCCTGTACTGTAATGTTTCCTTCCTTTCAAAAGACTGATACATGGATACTTTTTGTAAATCAGACATAGGATCCCAAATGTGAGTGTACCATGTGTACAGGTGCACATGGCTCATCCCAGCTGAATTCAACATTAACCATGCTGGGTTTGCTTGTCTGCTTTTCTCTGTAGCGTTAGCAAGAGTATTATCAAATCATTCACTGTGTGTGATTTGAGTATAGTGCTGACTCTCCCAGCTTTCTCTATGATCTTTTGGTTGGTTTAGGACAGGAAGGATATCTGAGCACTGCAGTCTAAAACATATGGAGGTGTGGCTAAGGGCAGCTGCAGGTCAGTTTCTTGCAGTGTTCATCTGATCTTGGAGAAGAAATAAAATTCTGTTTCCTTCCAGACAACTAGAAAATGGGGAAATGTGGTAAAAGAGGATGCACTTCAAAAAAGACAAACATTTTCTCCGAATTTCAGAATGGAGACTTTTAATGTCAGGTGAATTTCTGTTTTTGCAGAGTTGATTTATTCTCTGTTAGGACTGTGTAAAGGGGGGGCAAGTATCAGCCTATCACAAAGGCCAGCTGAGCTGTCTGGCCCTTTGAGCAAGAATCATTCCTTAGCTTGGTTCAATTTTTGACTCCTCACTTAGGCTGCAAATATTAAGGATACAGGACTTTTATCAACTATATAAAATGTACATTAAAGTATGATATGTTTATATTCACATCTGAAGACTCCAACCAAAATTCAGAAGATGACATCATTAAAGATGCTTTCCTATAACATTTTGACCACTCTCTGAACAATGAGTGATTTAATGGGACACTGACTACTTAGAGCAATGGTTTTGGATGGGCTTTAGTCTAAAAAAGTAAGTAAGAAAAAAATTATTAAACAGCTTTACTAGTCTGATTTTGTAGGGCAGATTAAGGATGCTCTTTAGATCTCTAAACATAGACAAGAACGCTTTAGTTGTTAATGGTCTTTTTTCCTCTCTGAAGTGATATATGTGAAAAATAAAACCATCTCTTTGGTTAAGAACAAAATCTTTTTGATAGATCCAGTGATGTAACTGTATGGTTGATATTAGCAACTGCCATCCGGGTTGTTGAACAAATATTAATGGTTTTTTCCTTATTAATTTTTTTCTGTTGGTTACTGAAAACCAGCATGTCTTTGAGCCTTGATAATGATATTTGGTCTCTAAAGGTTGAGTTAATGTTACGGGTGCAATGCTGAAAGGTCTTCTTTTTTGTTTTGTTTAGCCTACAAGCCCTAAGTTTGGAAAAGCAGACTCATATGAAAAACTGGAAAAACTAGGGGAAGGGTCCTATGCTACAGTATACAAAGGAAAAAGCAAGTAAGTGGTGTTTTGTTTTCTTTTAATTCTGTGTGTAAATAAAGATAAGCAGAAAGTATCAACTGATGTTGCTGAACATGTACATAGGTCTCTGAATCCAAGTGCTACGGACTGCCATGTGCTCTAGTGAAAGGGGCTGAGACCATAGTGCACAGGTAGCACATTGCATACACCAGAGCAAGATGAGGTTCTTGTTAATCTGATGTTTTGTTTGCACTTCAATGTTGTGCTACTTCTTTGGTATCCATACCAAATTCATTCCTAGGGGTAAAAGCAAAATATGCTGTCAGGTAGAGTTTTATGATGGTCTGAGAACAATGCTGAATATATGTGATAAGTTGTTCATTTTTGTTTATCATTATTAAAGAACTTTAATAAAACAGTATGAAGGGAGTGAATGGTATTTTGGACTACTCTAGGTTTAGTTTGTTTACAATAGTTTATTTACAATTGTTGGAACTACTCTACCTCAAAATAATCTACTTCATACATGTCACATATTTTTCCAGCCACTTTGATGTTATTCGTTGTAGCTTTTTTATCCCCAAATGCCCTAAGCGCTTTTATATTGCATAAAATAACTCGGTAAACACCCTTATAATATACTTCTTCAGCCAGTGCTTCCATTTAGAGTTATCCATTGTGAAGCAGAGTGCCTTGTGTCATTTGACATATTTAATGAAGTTTTCATAATCGAATTTCCAATAATAACAAAGAAGTTGTAAAAGAGGGATTTGGTACATGTGATATCTTTATTTAAAAACTTTGGTTAGTCAATAATACATGAGACAACACTGCTGTTCCAGTAGAGAATACCATGATGGTCATGGGACAGAATAACTATGTAAAAAAAGAAAATAATGTCTGAACATTTTCCAGGTTCATTAACTTGGTTAGGTATTGAAAATTATCTTTTTTCACTGAATATTTGTAATAAATTAAAATGAGGGTTCCCTCATCTCTCAATAGCTTGCTTAGGTATTGACAAGCATAATAACAGCTGATAGGAATAAAAACATGTTCTAAATGTAGAAGAAATATTCACACTTGTGCCATGCCACTGCAGGTATTGTCTTTCACTGGCAGCCTTCTTCAAGGAAAGGCTATTGCTTTGTGCTGCTAATGGCTCAGTTATGCATTACCATAAGTTCCAGACATTATACATGTGTAAGCTTTTTATTGGAGTCTATGTAATATGAGAAAACAGTATAGATTTCAGCTTGTGCCTAATTACTAAAATCCTTTAGTAAAATCACAGTGAGTATCTGATGACAGTCAGTCCATATGTCTCAGCTTTCAGTAAGACTGGACTAAGGCAGAGTCACTGGATGTCCCATCAGTCAGTGGAACAAACAGAAATTTAAAAACAAAGCAAAACCCTTCCCTGAAGCTATTGCATTAATAGTGAATGTGTTATGAAATGTAGATTGGTTAGAAATATTCATTTTAGTAGAGTTGCCTGCAAATCTGAAATATATACTTCAATGATTTTAATAGTACTTGAATAATAAATTGGAATTACTGGGCACACTGCATTCTCTATTACAAACAGCTTGTTCTGAATACGTAGTGAGAGTTATAACAATTATGTATGGCTTTGTCCTGTTGCCTTGTAACATCTTCTGCAAGGTCTTTGAAATGTGTTCTGACAAAAAGTATGTGCAGCTAGAGTGTGGATGAGAATTCATATACAGAGAGTATTTCTACTATTATAGTAGTACTCTGTCACCTGTTTGAATTTGACTTTTTTTTTCCCTGCTGAGAGTGGAATAATTTCTATATTATCTAGCACTATTGAGATTTGACACCTCCAGTCCAGGCTTCTGTTTCTTGAACTATAGAGACAGTTGAATTACTTCATGGCAGGAAGAGGTTGTACTTTAAGAACTTGGGAAACACTACAGGTGTTATCTGCTATTTCAAAAGGACTTGTTTGTTGAGGTAATGTAGCCCTGTTACCTCTTCTGTCCCCTGAGAAGGTGAGCAATCTCTGACCTATGTGGTGTCCCCACAGAAGGAAGAGCATCACTGCTGTGATGGACTCTTGGGGAATGTGGGTGAGCAGGTGTGGGGTGAATGCATTGGCTCTGGCCCATCCCTGCAGTGATTAAAAGATGTGGCACTTAGGGACATGTTTTAGTGGTGGGCTTGGCAGTGCTGGGTTAATGGTTGGACTTGGAGGTCTTTTCCACCTTAAACAATTCCATGGTTCTATGGCTGAGACCTGGACCTGGCTGCTGCTTTTCAGGCAGCTTTACTCTGATTTTTTATAGCTTTATCTTAAAATGATACAGGGATAGAGATTTTTTTTTCTCCTAGGCTCTGATATGGGTATGTAGGGTGAGACTGTGATATGCATCACTGTGTTCCCCTGCCTGCAGACTCAGTAGGAATATAAATGAGCAAAAGAGGTCTGTTTATTTTGGTATGTGCCCAGTTTGACTGCTGAAGGATTAAGCTCTCATGACACAATGCAGAATGTAGACACATGATGGAAAAGCTGGAGCTGGTAACACACAACAAGTGGGTTTTGCTCAAAATGTTTGAGAATCCCTAATAACCAACCTTAATGTTTGGTTTCTTTGTTTTGCCAAAATGTTTCTGAGATATTTCTTTAACTGTAGTTAAAGTTGGAACATTTAAGATTGTATTGAGCTATTTTAAATTATGATTTATACTCAGAATTATTTTGCTCAGTATTTGTCACCAGCTGCATGTGGCAAGTAGTTGAGTTTGGAGTTTTTTATGCATTTCCTGAGATACATTTCAGCTTTTAAAATTATTTCCCCTGCTGATCATAATGATGGAATAAAACATTCTTAATCTTAGCATACTATTCAGAGAGTCTAAAAGATGCATACCTGCCTGAAAAGACACAAAATCAGCCATTCCCTTCCTAAGATTTAAAGTAATATGTACAGTAACTTGCTTTCAGAACAACCCTGACTTTTTGCACCTTGGAGCAGGATAAATGGTACCCAGCCCTTGTCTTCCTATAAAACCCATTGCTTTTCTATCTTTTTGAGCATCTGTGGTTGTATTCCAGGAAAGTGAAATGAAATGGGCTAATTCCTTTTACTGGATGATGGATTTCTCTTTCTGTAGTCAGATAAAAATGAATCCCTGGGGTGAAGAAGCAGCAGAGTGAAGAGGACTGTGTTATTGAGGGAAGTGAAGCAGTATTCTCTTAGGCTGGGCTTTTTTGTTTATAGGAGAAACAGCCAAGCAGTCATTTTTTTCTGGCTGACAGTTGCATCAATAGGTAAATCTATTTGATTTCATGTGTTGCACATCAGATGTGTGTAATGAAACTCGTCTTGGCACGTTCATTTTCTACTTCCATTCAGGCTAGGTTCTCATATTTTACTTAGTTGTATAAAGCCACAAGAGGCTGCTTACTGCACGAAATTCAGATGACTTTGAAGGGATTTATTTTAATGTTAAATTTTTTGGAGGGGTGGGCAGAGTAATTTACTGATAACACTGTAAAATATGATGCAAGTTCCATTGACTCTGTATTTGATTAGCACCTTGGACGTTTGCCATGCAGTAGGTGCAAAGCACTGGGTGTCCTTTGAATTCCTGTATCATTTCACTGTGTAGTTGAGCTGAGGAAGTGCTGCCTGTCTGTGTATTGACATGTGTGTCTTCCTGCTGCCTCTTGAGCTTGTTTATAAATTTACCTGAACATACAGCAGTGAGATCTGGCTCGATCTGTGGCACATAAGTGTTGATGTGAGTTGAGAGTCTGGAGATGAAGCTGGTGACAGCACAAGGGAGCTGCTGCCAACCAGAGCCCCTTGCAAAGCAGTGTGGAGGCCTTGCATTCCCCCACTGGGAACTCTGCATATTGCACTTAAGGGAAAAACCTGTGCTTTTGGCAATTTTCTGTGTTGGCGTGCTTTCCAGCCTCTCCCACTGTGTTCAGTTGCCCTTCAAGGCAAAGAATTAAAAAAGACTCCCTCAGTTAAAGAGATGTGATCTGTGACTGCTGCTAGCACAGCACGTGTCTGTGTTTTGAGAGGCATGCCAGTGGTATCTCAGCTGGGATCTTGATCTGCCTCTTGACTATCCATGTGATTTTTCACTGTACCTTTACCTTTTTGAGCACCTTTACTGAATTGCATGTGCTCATAGTATTTTAAAAAAATGTGTAGAATTTGCAGCAGTTCCATCAAGATATTTTTGCCTATTTTCCCTATCGCAAAATTACATAATTTCAATTTACCCTTAATGAAGCACTTGTTTTAATGAATTCTGATCCCTATCCTTTTAAACTATTAATATGAGAGATCAGTAGAGCACAGAGCAGAGCACAGTAGAAGCTGGTGCTGTCAACAGGAGCTCAAAGGCTGCTGATATAGGGCAGTCCTTCCATCCAGGCACCTCTCCCATTTCAGTTCAAAAATCTGATTTTTTGTTTTCAAGGTGACTCCAACTTGTATCCAAAGATGAAATGTATTTTTTCAGGGAGCCCAGGCATTTGATATTTATCTGCATCAAAGGCAGTACCTTTTACTATTCACCTTAAAAGTCAATAGGGAGTTCATGGTGCAAAGTGAAGAGTAATCATGCTCAGCCAGGCATCATGCTCTGTACTGGCCTTGTTTCCATGCTGTGTTATTCTGGAGGCAGCAGGGAATCTTTGAATAATCAGAGGGAACTACCACTGTTTGTTACTGGCATGATGTATTGCAGTGTGTGCTATGAATATAGCTGACCATGAATTTCATAAATGTGACTGTGGATGGCTGCTCACTAGAAAAGGGATGGCATGTGTATTTTGATTTTTATATTTATGATGCTGAAACCTTCACTGAGGATGGCTGACAGGACTAATTGCTGTTCTGACTTTTGCATTTCAAGTTGCAGAATTTCTTTTACTGGTCATGAGATCTCTTTGACTCTGTCTTTTATGTTCAATCTGCTGTAAGTGCCATAAGCTTGCAATGGTCAAGCTGCCATTTTTTAGTCATTCCCCAAGCTTTACTCTATGCCCATGGGAGGTGTTGTGTTCTCAGCTCCCTGATAAGTTTCATGTACAACAGTCCAGTTCATAGGTAAGTTTTTCTTCATGTTATGGCCTATTTATTTAGACTACTATTTCAAAATTACTCTGATTCATATTGCCTTAATGACCTAAACTTTCCTAACCTTTTCTTTATTTCTTGAAAATTGTGGGAAATTAGTGTCCTACAAATGAAATCCTCTTTTCATCTGAGGATAACAGATGGCTGGAAAAGGAATACATATTCATGGGTTACAAAAAGACACTTTATGGTTACCAGCTAGGCTTTCTTTTTTCCCCCCCTCATTTTTTAACTTATTTCCTTAACGGATTTTTGTAGGCAAGTTATGACATGGGATTATAAAATGTTTTAAAGAAATCTCTAGCACTGTAAATCTTTAATAAAAATAGGAACTTAAAGTTGAATTAGATAGAAAACTAATGACAACTAGATGTTCAACTAAAATGCCAAATGGTGGAAAAATTATTGAAGTAGAGTAAGTACTAAAATAAATTACTAGGATTCTAACTAGAAGATGAATCATTGACTGTATTGATCACTTACTAAGTGAATTTTTCAACATTTAAAATAAAGATTGGGAAAGTTTTTTCCCATAGATGAATATACAAAAAGAACATCACACTATATGTGCTGTGCTTCAACCTGCAATGCAGTTTAAGGAAGGTGACTTAGTATTATTACCTCTCATAGCAGAGGACAAAACTGAAGAAAGTAAGTCTATTATATTACTTACCCAGGACTGCTCTGGAAAACTTAGTAGAAAAACTAGTATAGAATACAGTTACAGTACATACATGTGTAGAGTTACAGAACAGTTCCTTATTGGCCACGTATGCATGATTGGAAGGGTAGGGAGAATACTGAATTAATTTGCCAGCTGCCATTGTGCAGCATTGCTTTTTCCAGTTTGCTGATCAGTGGCATCTCTCAGCAGATCCCCTGTGACTGTCACTGTCCACAGTTGTAAGAGGCCCTTATTTATAAGGGATATCTCTATGTTTGTCTTACACTTCTCTTTCTATGAGCACCAGTGGGGTGTGGAGAGATGTGAGGGGTGTGCAGGAGGATGTGCTCAGCACTGCTTGCTTTGCCTGCTGCCCTTCCCAGGTGACTCCTTCCAGCAGGCACAGGTCAAGTACAGCCCCTGTGCTTGGATGAGCTGCTGGCTATTTTGAACTGATGAGAACTGGGGCTAAACTCTTACCTTACCTGCTCCTGTTCAAGTGAGGGCTGCCACACTCTTTGTACGAGACTGCCTTGACTCCTAAGTTCCAGTGACAGCACTAATTAATAATTTAAATCCTTCATCTCTCATGAAACCCTTTGATCTTCTGTTTTTTCAGCCCTAATAAATATCAGCATTATGAAGTATCTTTAATCCACTGGCTTCTACTAAAACAACGTAACTTTTGTCTAGTATGAGGTTAAAAGATGGTGGGATTCAAAGAGAGAAATTCAGGGCCTGTGTTAGTGCCTTGAGAATTTATGTGTTTGGGCTTTAGCAGGACAGGGAGTGGCTTTTGTCAACTAGAAATGTAAGTCCTTTTTAGTAAGAAAAATATAATATAAACCATGTTTACACTGAACTGTCATTTATGTTAGTGATTAAAAGAAGTGTTTCTCTCAATGTGGGATTAGTTATTCGTTGGTAGAATAATCAGAGGTGACTAAACCTACAGTGAATGTGCCTCTGTCAGGTTTCTTCAAAGGAAATTTCTGGCAGAGCCTGATTTCATTAGGCCCCCATGGTCTGTTTGGAGTTTTAGGTATCTGTTTATGACATCAATATCACTACAGAGTAGATCTAATTAGATATTCTCATGGTTTGATCATCAAACTTTGAGATTTTCCTGTAAATGAATATTTAACAATTGGAAGTTATTTTTCTTCATAAGAATTAGTTTCTTGAAATTTGTATCACAAATTAGAGCATCATCCCAATATCTTCTACTGATTTTTATTTGCAGATGTGTTCCCAAGCTTAGTATTTGCACAAGCTCAACCTCAACTCCAGCCAGTGGTAAAACTCAGTATTAAATAAACAGATTGAAATCAGAATTGGCAGATTTTATGTTGATTGACTCTTTTAAATGTGTATATTTAGAACATTTATGTCATCTAAATATATCTGAAGAACTTGAGAAAATAGTGTTATTGTACTCTTTTGTTCCTTGTGTGGCATCATCAGCATTATCCCAGTGAAGCCAATTAAATCATCAGTTACTTTATATTCATCAGTATTATATGTTCTTAATGATGCATTAAACCATTAAATAATTTCTAATTTTCTCTACTTTCTCATAAATGGTCATTTTTAATAAATGTATTTATTTTGGTAGTGCTGATATATGCTGGTTTAAAAATGCAGACTGACACATTATATTAGCATTTTTTGTAATATCTGGCTCATTTGTATTTTTTATAATATGCAGACTTTTACTTTATGCTGCATAAAGCAATTTGGACTAATTTTTCTTTTGCCTACATTGCATATATAATCAGAAAGTTATTAGAAAAATTATATAATGTTAAAGTGAGGAATTTCCGTAAATTGTGAAGCTGTCCATCAGCTGCAGGTGTTTTGCCTAGACTAAAGTAGTTTTGTGTGATAATTAGAGAGACTTTAGACTTCTGTACTTTCTCTGAAGGTGTTTCAATGACAAAGAGAAAGCAAGTTAGCTTAGGAGGAGGATGGCTTAGAAAATAGGAATTCTTTAGTCAATATTGTCCCTAATAGAAGCTAATGAGGCAGTTGACAGGCTGGGCATCAGATGATAAGTGTAATCTTTGACACAGTGAAGTGTATTGTTTTGAGAAGGTGTGAAATTGTTTGCTTTGGACAGTGAGTAATAGAGGTGGTTTAATGAATCCTAGATGTTAAAAGAGTCAGTGGTGTTGCCTTTTCACTGTCTAAAAGGCAGTCTGATTGTCAGTTTCTTACTTGGATTTGAAATAATGAAAATACTGAGCATGCTTTGAAAGTTATGGAAGACAAATGTGAAGCAATATCTGGAAGGAGTTCTCCTAAGCTTATCTGATCACTTCTGAAGTCTGCAAAGACAGGTATTGATAGGTTGCAGAGGTAATTTTACCCAGGTTTCCTTTATTCAGTCTTGTTTCTAAGGAAATTACCATATTATTTTGACATGGCATTACAAGTTTCAGGGTGCAATTTCATGACATAGCTGGCTTGATCCCATGACACATTGCTTCTTAAAAGGTGGACCTAGTTCTTATGTATTTGTTAGTGTTTTTTTTCCTTTTTTTAATGCCTTTATAATTTTAAAAAAATATTATTTAACTCTTTTTGGAAGGGCCAGTCTTCTCCTATTTAAGTTCTCTAAGCAGTCTCATTGTCAAGTCCAGCAGAAATGAGAGCAAATACAAGGCAGTTCAGGAGTGTGTGGCAAGGATTAAGCAGGAGAAACCTCTACTGTGAGCCAGCCCTTAGCTCATCTTTTCAGCATCATCTAAGTGCACCCTGAGATTGCATCAGTGGGAGGATAATTAAAGGATGTGAATAAACACCCTATCTCTTTAATTGATACTTCATAATTTCTCATATCTCCAGTTTTATATGCTCCTGTTTATAGAAAATTAAATGGAAAAAAAAAGATTTTAATGACTGGGTAGTAAATGAGAATAAGGAGGATGTTATATTATGGAAATTATAAATTGATATGTTGGAGATAAATTGCATTAAAGAGGAGAATGAAATCCCAGAGGAACACTACTTGAGATTAGTTTGATTATTTTGATAGCACTAAGAGTTGCCATGATATCTATCAAGATGATGACAGGTACCAATGACAAAGGGGCAATGATAACTAAAAAGAACAGCTCACCTACTGTGTTTAACTGTGAATTCTTTGAAATGGGTTCCATACTATTGCTATTTCTGTTATATATTTCTCTTCATGAACCAGTGGCATGTAGAACTTCAGATTAAAAAGAACATAAGCTACACAATGCTGTATGTTTTTTTGTCCTTCTCTTCATATCCCTGTTTCCTTAATACCTCTTTGACCTGTTTTTTGCATTGTATTTTACATTGCTTTCTCTGAACACAGCATCTGTCCTGTTCTTTATCTGCAAAATGATCTTGCTTTTCTTACTTAAATTCCTCCTGCAATTACTTCATCTGTTGCAAAATATTCAAGTTTTTCAGATATCTAAGTAATATGTATATGATAGGTAGGGTGGTGGATTGACAGAGGTATTGAAAACTACACATGTTTATGAACTGCATGTCTGTCATCAGTCCTGCTTTTAACATGGTTCATTCTCCTGTTGGAGCATGACACATGAAGTTATTGAGGCAAGGCTTATCTATTTCTGATGCCATAAATCCTGTTTGAATCCAAATTTAAAAATATATAAGGCAATTATAAGGAGAAATCCAGGAGTTAAGCTGATAATTTCCTTTCAACAGTGACTAGTGGCCTGAGACTTGGACTGGTGCCAGTCTGAATATTATGACTAATTGGAAGGTGATGAGTACACCATCTTTTGATAACCAAGGTTTCTTAACTTGCTCAGAGTCATTGTGTAATGTTCTATATAGGGCTAATGAGTTTTGGTAATTATGAAAGAGGAATAATCAGAAGAAACAAGACAGTAGCCATCCGTCACTGAACTCCTATAACTGCAAAAATTAAAAGCCTGAGGGAGAAGATGAATTCAGAGTTGGTGGTAGTTGGTGGTTGTTCATATCATCTTGCTTTGAAAATTTAAAACATGTTCTGGGGCCATCCCTCTTGTACAGTAGAGAATTACCTCCATGACTACAGGAGTGTAAAGGCTCCAATGTGTCCTTGAGCTTTGTGGCTGTAAAGGTGAATTTTGCTCTTACAGAAATAAATCTTAATGATAATAATAACAATCATTTTTTAAAACTGTGTTATGCCTTTTTGGTAGTTTATCCTCACCATTGCTTGTCATACATGGGGTGTCTGTTAAAGTTTCATGGTATGAGTTTCATCTTGAAGAGGGTAATGGATGATATCAGCTTTGTTCCATTTTTGTGAAATTTTATTTGGATAAACTGAACCAACTGGATTTTTTGCAAGACCTGGAATGCAATTATTGTGTGGTGAAATTTTGAATGCTAAAAATGAAACAAGACAAATAGATTTTATGCTAAAATGACCTGTTGAGAACTTTTGTCTCTGGGAGCACAAAATATTTTTAAATTTATGAATGAAAGCTATTATAATCTAAAAGTAGCCTGGGCCATGTAGTCAAGAATATGCCTCAGGAGCAATCCTGCCCTAGGGGGAAATGACGAGAATGACCTAAGAATTATTTCATTACACAAACTTTGCAGCTTTTTGAAGGCTATACTAATGTGTATCATGTTGTGGGAAGGAGGTAATCAGTGTAAATCCGGATATACTGCATGTGAAGTGATTTATGAAAATCATATGCCTTTTTCTTTGAACAGTTTGATCAAATAATGAACAGATATTTTATAACAGAAATTTTAAATAGTGTTACTTCTTAACAAAGCTTCAGTAACAAAGCTGTGGTAGAAAGGAAACAGACTGACTCACAGAAAACTGAGATAATTTCTTGGATTGCATCTGAGTGTGAAAATATAAAGTTGACATTATGGAAGCTATGAAGTGCTTCTTACAGTGCTGTAGATGAATCACAGGCATTGACAGGAAGAAATTGAATAAGTGCATGATAGGAAATAAGTTCTATTATAAGAAATACTGTTTCTTCTGTAATTTTGGTTTTTCAAAAATTCTTTGTCCCCTCCCCTCTTTCCCTTTCAGGGTAAATGGAAAGCTGGTGGCGTTGAAGGTGATTAGATTACAAGAAGAGGAAGGAACCCCATTTACTGCTATCAGGGAAGGTATGCACTCATAATTAGTGATTATATATGTGGGGGATTTTTTTGTAATTGCATTGTGCTTCTAAATTCTGTGCCATGCTATTGTGATTAGCTGGAGAATTCAAATTACATGGTTACATTCTCAGTAGGATGAAACTTTGGTGCTTCAGAAACAAAGCCTCTGGTGTGGGAGTTCTTGTTAAAGAATGCAACTCTGCCTATACTTTGGCTCCTGTTAGATTTACTACACAAACGAGTACTGGGGAGCATGTGTGAGGTGGGTGTGAGAAGTCACTCTGGAAGAGGAGGGAGCTGTGTAAGACGCGCTTCTGGCCCGCAGGCAGCTCCTAGCATGAAGGTAGATGTGATTTTTCATATATATGCAGCATGAAGCAATGACAAGCATTTCTTGATAAAGGCAATCAAAAGATCATGGAGCAGAACTGCAGGCACTTTTGAAGCTGTGTGTGGTTTGCAACTAGCTTGTGTTTGTTTTTTCTTCCCCATGGACTCTAAGTTGTGTGGCCTGGGAATGGTTCTTATCTGTGGTGCTTGGAGATGCCTGTTAAGCTTTCTGCTCCATCCTTTATCCTTCCTTGTCAGTCTCTCCTGGTCCCTAGTGATGGCTGCTTTATCTGAGCCTGTCTGTATCGAGCTCTTGTGAAGAAATTGCTGGAAATGCCTTCTTTGTGTGGTCCTGCTTTCTTAGAAGGTACAAAAAATGAGCCTTGGTAGAGAAATAATAAACAATTTACCATCACAGCACTGATTCAGACTCAGCTCAGATTGGTAACAAACTAAAGAGATGAAACTGCTATGACTTTGAGGAACCTCTTAAAACTGTACTATCAGCCTAATTCCCAGGGTGAGATGAGCCAGGGAGGTACTGGAACATCAGCCCTCACAGGGTCCACAGTTGGCCCTCCATGTGAGATGTCTGGCTTTGTGACCATGAGAGCCCCAGACACAGCAGCTGTAGCTCCCTTGTGCCTTGCTCCTACAGCCATCTGTCTGCTGTATATCTGTCTGTACAATGAGCTCATTCTGGAGTAGGCTGGGCAAAAACCCCCATGTTTCATGTGATTGACACCCTGAAGTCACTAAACTACTGTGGATTTCCATCCCAAGACTGTGCATTTTAAAGGTGGCTCTTTCACAAAGGAGGGAAAACCGTGGGTGGTGAATTTATGAAGGAATTTCCACAGTTGTTCTCTACTGCTTCATCTGAGTAACAATTATTGAATGATCTGACACATTTATTCATAACAATATCTATTTTATGTGTGAGCTGTCTGTCCCTGCAGCTGTGCTGTGATAACAAGGTGTGCAGAGGGTTACGGGTGCAGCTTTCAATATCTGTAATGCTGAGTTCAAGTTATAACAGCCTATGTTTCAAATATGTTTATTGTTCTTCAGGTTTGTAGTTGATATGGTACTGACTTAATGAGAGAATAGTAAATATGGCTTTCTTGTGCCTTTTTAGTGACACTTAAAAGGATTTTTAATGTGAGCTTGGTCTAGATGAAAGTTTATAGCACTGTAACTGTCAAATACAGTATAATCCCTTTTCCTTCATAAATAGTGTGTTGTGTGAGCTCAGTCTACAGAAGTATTCATTAGGAACAAGAACAGGGATTTTTCCCACTTGATATGTTAAAAAAATTATAAAGGCCCACTTGCATGAAAATACTTCTCACACTGTCATTGGAAACTTTTCTTTTTAGCTGTGACTACAATACTGTGGTTGAAGCCAGTTTAATAGTAGTAGAATAACTTTAATAGTAGTAGAATAAAGGTCTTGTCTAGAAAAACTCTTGAAGTTAATAATTAATACCAAATCAACAGTGTGGTGTCTCATTGATTATGATAGGACTGTGTGCATCCATTACATTTTTAAGTCTTCATCTAAGTTGAGACTAGATCCAAAGAGTATTAGGATATTGAAAAAGTTTCTTCTTGACTCTTGTAGACTCTTGGTTAGGTGGGGTCACACTTGAGTTATAGGCTGTTTATGAGGGGTTTTTTTGGTAAATGAAATCTCATCTCCTTGACAGTGGAATTTCATTCAGGAGCTATCAGTGTTAAGTACTATGTTGTATGTTTTATGTCGTGTAGATGTCACACATACCTGACATGTAAGATGGGAAGGTGAAAAAAATCTATATTTATTTAGGCTTTGACTTTTCTGTTGTTGGTTTTGATTTTGTCAGAAACAAATATTCGGACCAGAAAAGTAAGGAAAGCTGTATTACAAATGTAAATTTCAGAAGGTGACCTCACTGATGTTGTGCCAGGCCTGTAGTATTTGACAGTAACACTATGGCCACTGCAGCCATGGGCTTCACTAGCAGGAGCTTAGGAAGCTGCTCCTTTCCTCTTGGCAGCATCTCATCCATCTTGGACATGCTGAGTTCTTTAATGCATCCATGGCTGCTGTCAGCTTCAAGGATGGGGAGAAAAAAAGGGAAAAAAGAAATGCTTCTATGAGCTCTTAAAATGATCTGATAAGTTTGATATGGAAAACCAGCAAGAATGGGACACTGTGTTAAGCTGTTTTTTCTTGATCTTTGATGACTAAGTAAGGGCTCCAGTGCCATCATTTAGGCTGGGACAACTAGAACAAGGACAAATACCACTGAAGATGAGATCAACTTCTAATTTCAGTTATCTGAGGAATAGTGTTCCCCTAATGGAAAAATGCATATATGATGGTATGAGCCAGAGGTCTGTTGAAGGGCATTTCTTTCCAAACTCTTTCATAATGGATAAACCAGGCAGGTTTCATCTTGGCTTGCTCCTTATTTTCTAATTTCCCAACAATGCAAGGCAAATTCAGGCAGAAGTCTAGTTAGTTGTAAATTAAAACTACTGTTAGAAAATTGTTTAACATTTCTCATGGCTCTTTGAGTAAAGCAGTGAGAGAAAATAGCATTTCTGCTTGGTGCTCCCGAGGGGGATGCTGTGTGATGGTAATTTGGGGGAAGCTACAGGCTGAAATCCTAGGCAGTGGTCATGCTCAGGGAATGTTGTAGCTGCCTATGTACAGGGAAGCATATTGTTACTGTTGTGACAGCAGCAGAATGAAGCTCAAAGTAAAACAAAGCTACAAAGGAAAAAGACTAGGAGAAGTGGGAAAATGAAGGAGATAAATATGGAATGTGTGACTGTAGAGACAAGCGCTAACTTGGTTGAAGCAGTAAGTGGAAGAAAAAGTGAAAAAAAACTCCAACTGAACAAAAAAAAGCCAGTAAAGCTGCATAAGGAAAATCATAGTTAATTTTAAGGCCTGGGGGAGGTTTAGCTGAAGCTTCAATTAAAGCTTGTGAAGTAAGTCTGCTTTTACAGCAGATAAGGGTTTGTGTCTTCTACCATCAAAGTTCCATAGATTTAAGTGAAAAGAGGTGTATGTGGCATATTTAGTGGTGCAGTTCAGCTGACTATTGAATTTCTACAACAAAATTTAGAAGTGGCCTATGCTAAATGTTCTTTCAACTTGGGCTGAGTTACATGTACCAGCTGACTCTATGCAGTTTATGGGATGTTTCTGAATTTAATTCACTTAGTCTGAGATAATCTAATTTACTTTTGAGAAGGAAAAAAGGAGAAAAAAAGCACAACTGATTTGATGTATGTACTTGAGTGGGATAAATCAATGAGATTTTCTGATAACATTTATATGAGTGATTCAGCCCACCATTTCACTTTGTGGGCTAAGTGTGCCTGCAACAGTGATATCTGAGACACTGTGGAGTCTGAAAGACATTTACATCCCATTTTTTCATTTAAAATAAATTTGGTATTATACAGATTAGCAAATTATTTGTTTTCTGTGTTAGTGAAGCTGTGGTTTGTCCTTTTACTGTAATGCTCTTTATCAACTGTTCAGAGATTGTTCAGCATCTGACTAGAAGTATTATTAAACCCACAGCAGCCAGGAGAAAAAGTCACTGACCTTAACTTTTATCTCAGGTATTTCATTCCCTTAATTTCCTGTAGAATCATATGTTCATCTAGGCTAAATACTGAACTGTGTGGTAGATTCTAATTCTGGGAACAGCTTGATTTACAGTGCTGTAGTTATCTTTTTTTCATTTTGGGTAATAATATTGCTTATATCCAGCCTGACAACAATTTTGCTTTTTGGATACATATATAGACAAACATCCCTTGGCTTTATCAGCACCTTGCTTCTGAGGTTAACTTGCTTACTGTGTTCCTTTCTTGGGTAACAAAATTCTTTCTTCCCCATCCCAGTCATGAAAACTTTTTTTGCATTTGTTTTTAATTTTCCACTCTTGAAAATATTGCTATTTACTATAGCAATAAAACCCTATTCCAGGGTTTTGGTATATTGAAATGTTACATTTCCCATAGGTCTGGATGGTGTTTCAAAGCATCATCAAGTTTTGTAGCTATTTTTGTAGTTTGTCATTGAAATGCCATGATTGGGCAACTTTCAGTTTGTTTTTCTTTTTATTAATTACTGTATTCACATGTTGTAATTTATATGTACTTGTACCAATTTGTGTCACTTTTAAAGGTGCTCATGTGACAGTTTCTACATCTTTGATTTGACAGTTTCTCAGATGATACTTTTCCATCTACTTCAGTGTCAAAGGCTGTGGTTTTAATGCCATGTATGGATAGCAGCATGCAGAAATACAACATAAGTGCTCTGGAAGCATCTGCTGTATTGCATTATAAAATTACGAAGAATATAGGAATGGTTTAATGGTTATTTTTTAATTTTTAAACAACAGCTTATCATGCATATTGAATAAGTTTATTTTGTGAGTTGGGGGAGAACACTTAGTGCATCTGAGTGCCAATATAGAGCATGGAAGAGAGATGCTTAACTCTTGGCCACAGAACATCTTCAGAAATCTTCAAGTTATCTCACTGTGTGGTAGCAGTGAGTCAAGAGGAGGCTGCCAAGATGATTAGAGGGATAGAGCAGCTTTCCTATGAGGAAGGCTGAGAGAATTGGGTTTATTCAGTCTGGAAAAGAGAAGGCTTAGGAGTTACCAATTGCAGCTCTCCAGTACCTGAAGGTGCCTACAAGAAAGACAGAGGGGGACTTTTAACAAGAGCATGTGGTGACAGGACACAGGGAAATGGCTTTAAACTGACAAAGAGTAGATATTAAGAAGAATTTCTTTACTGTGAGGGTTGTGAGGTACTGGAACAGGTTGCCCAGAGAAATTGTGGCTGTCCCATCCCTGGAAATGTTCAAGGCCAGTTTGATTGAGGCTCTGAGCAACGTGGTCTAGTGAAAAGTGTCCCTGCCTATGCCAGGGGGTTGGAACTTGATGATCTTTAAGGTCTCTTCTGACCAGGCAATTTTATGATTATAATGGAAACAAAAAATGAAAACCTGAAACAGTCTCTAAGAAAGAAATGAGAGTTCACATTTATTCCCCAGGATTTCTATATTCTGTATGTGTTTTATATATGATATTTTCTATATTGTAATATATAATAATCAGGATATGTATTTATACCAGACAGCGTCTTTGAAGATGGGAGGTTTTTGGAGACTTCCCTTTCTGAAATTTGTCAGGCTGCAGGGGATAAATCTATACAAAACTTTTATCAGTGGAAAATCAAGGTGGAATAACTGCTATGAAAAGAATACAGGGAAGATCAGGAGTTTGCCAAGACAAAGCTCTTACCTGAATGAATGTGTAATTTATTGCCTACTGTTCCTAACTGGTGCACAATGGAAAACAGTGATTGGTGTTAACAATGCTGCAAGTGATGTAAAGTAGCTGAGCTTTTCTATTATCCTGGAGAAACACCAGATTCTGCACCCATACCATTTAAGGAAGAGCTCCAGAAAATTGTATTTTGACTCAGTGGGTATAATTCTTGCAACCTCATCCTGAATTATGACCTGAGTTATTGCAGGCACTCCCCAGCTCAGTGATATGTAGCCTAATGGTCTTTACAACACTGAAGTCAACAAATGACCTCATGGCACTGGCGGGATGACTCATGGTCATAAGCCTCCTACTTGTTGTATTAGAGTAGGTCTGGAAGATTGTGTGCCATAAGTCAAGGTCACAGTGAAACAATATCTGCCTGTATTTTTTGAAGAGTCATTGGTTGATCTCCTAGTAGAAGGTAAGCATGAAAATTGCAGTGAAAATCCTGTCTTCATATTCCAGTAAAGAATTATTATTTTTTTAAATTGGAAGTTAAATCATCCACTTACATAAAGTAAATCTATTCATTTTATTCAGGACTGGTTTGGGTGATTTTTGTTGTGAGTTTTTTTTTCCTTAATAAGGAAGCTTAACAACTGCTTTCTTTTTAGTGATAGGAGTTTGGAGGACTTGCAGATTTCCTTTACAAAGCCCAGTCAAGAAATTTGAATTTCCATAATTGAAAAGCTTAAAAGCTTCACATGTATCTGGCTCAACAAGCCTCAGGGAACTTCAAGAGATTATGTTTAAGATTATGGAGATGTAGCTATTCTGAGCGTGTGTGTCACAAGAGTTACTACAGGGGGTTTGTGTCTATGGTTTGGAGCCTGAGGATAAGCTCACTCTCCCCAAAAGCCACATTGCTTTGGAGCAGTGAAGTAAAAAAAGGAAAGGACAGTAGCTTGGCTGTAGCTTGGGGAACTTTTTCCTGGCCTACAGAGCTGGCAGAGCTGATGCCTACTGTGGGCTAAATAGCGATGGCTCAATTAGCTGTAAAGTCCCTGCAAAGCCAGTTGGGCTTGAAGTCGTAACAGCTTTGTTTTTCAGTGTTGTTAAAAATAAAACATGCAAGCCAAGAACCTCTGGGACACTGTGTCATTGGATATTTAAGGTCAAGAATATTCAAAAGTAAAGAAACTCCAGCAATTTTTATTTCTCTGTCTGGTCTCTTTCTCTTATGGTCACTGTGCAGCCTTACCCAAACTGTGGTTTCCTTGAGTTAAAAGAGTTCTCAAATTAAGACAGGCTGGGCTTCAAAAACTACAGTGCATTTGGAAAAGGATGTTCTTGGCACCTTTTTTATGAAATGAAGTCAACTTTTAAAATTTCTGAGACTTTTGGAGGTGACTTATTAAATACCCTTTCATGTTGCAGAGAAGTGGATATTATTTCTTCTTGAAGATTTATAATAGACAAATTGCTTTTAATTTCTGGAGATTTTTTCTGAATATTTTTGATAGGTCAGATTTTCAGCTGTGTTTCATTTATGCTTTCTCCTGCATGAGCAGTTGTGTATGTCTACAAGAAGTGTGTTAGATCTTTGGCAATGTGATATGGAGCTTGGAAGCAGCAGGAGTTTCATCTTTACTCTGTTTTGGCTCCTGCTGCTCTCTCCAACCCTGACTGGCTGCTAATTTTTTTTACTGACAGTACTCATTTGCTTTTCCCTGACAGCAGTTGGACTGGCTGGTTGAAGCAGGTGAACTGAATTCCTTGTCATCTAAGATGAATGTGGGAGATCTGATAGTTTTCTAGTCCTGTATACAGTGCAAGTTATGATGTTATTTTATTCTGCTTTTTAGTGTGCCCAAATTACACTGTGCTACTTATTTCTTTTTGGTGGGCCAAATGAAATCTTCTGTCCACATAGGATGGTCAGAAATGGTAGATTGAAAAAGTCTGTCCTGTTTGTTTCTTTGTACTTGACTATTCACAGACTGAACATAGTATTTCCTTTTTTCCCCCTTTTTTTATTTTTTAACCATCTAACAAATCAACAGTTTTCTCAATTAGAAAACCTTCAGGAGAGCTGGGATTCCATAAATATAGCATAAATTATAGTGTTTCTCTTTGAGAACCATGTTATAAATTTTAAAATCTATAATGAGCTTCCATCATCTAGGAAAAGTGTAGCACTCTTCTGAGAAGTGCAAATGCAAATTCCAAATTATCCAGTTTCATAGAATTAGATTTGTTCCACAGAATATTCCATCCCCTCTGTCCTCCTCCCATTCCCCCTTCAATTTTATCTGTGGCCTGCTGAGGTGGAACATGACTGTATCAATTGAATCTTTATTCAGTACTTTTGATGTTCAGGCTGTGACCTTCTTCTGGCTTTTGTTCTTGAGCACAGTTCAAGCAAGAAAAGAATGGGGTGACACTTTAAAGATTTTTTTTTTAATATGATCATTTTGCCATCAAGAATTCTTTCCTCATCCTTGTTATGTTAGCTTAATGGCAGACCTTTCAGACTCTGCCCTACTTCCACTGAAGCAGTTTTCTGTGAATCCTCATTTCTCACGTGGAAAGTGTTGGATAAGGGATCTTGTGCCAGTTTCAGTGCTGGAAGGTTGCAAATCCATTAGTTCACAAGTGCTATTGAACCCTTCTCAGTATGGCTTTTGCTTACAGTTTCCTCTGACTCGAGTTTCAGGGCTCTCTGACTTGCTTTGTGCCCCTGGGGCTTTCTGCTTAGACCAGACTTCTGCTCAAAAGCTATTTCTTTTCTTCCCTATTTAATGCAGAAGTTGGAACTGTTGCCTTGTAGATTCTGGTCTGCTGCTCTTGTTGTCCCTGATAGTATGACAAGAAGAGTAGAAAGCACATGAATCACAGAATTTGGAGGATACAAAAGGCTGGCTAATCCTTCATATATAATGATAATATGCATCTATAAGTCATACAGAACCTTATATAGCCCTCATCGCTTTCTTGTTTGAATTGAAGTTGTTGAGAATCTGCCTTTTTATGCTGTATGCAAATTTAATGTCCTCTTAGAGCACATTCTGCCAGCAAAAAAGTAGAGCTAAATTAATCCTTCTCCAAGTAACATTAGTTTTTACCTTGTGACCATATCCCAGTTGGAGCAGATGGAATTGGTAGTACAGAAATCAGCTTCTTAATATGAGTGGAGGTGCTAGCAAGTGATGGCATGTCTCAACTGAAACTGCTTTGGAGATCCTCAGGCACCTACGCAAGTGCCAGTACCTTCCATGGCCACCTGATGAAATAAAAATTTGATATCTCTGATGTTGAGGCAAAGAAATGTCTCCTGAACCTAGCTAGTTCTTCTAATTGTTTTTCTTTGTTGTATCTCCCATTTGCAAAAAGGATAATCTAGACAACAATATCATTTAGCCTTATGATTAAAGTGGTGAGTTCAAATATGCACAAAGACATTTGTCTTTGTCAAGATCTCTATGGGTGTTTTTCCACTGCTGTGTCCTGGATTTCAAATATACCAAAGCAAGGTGACAACTCAGTGTTCAAACCAGTTTAGTCAGCTTCAGTTTTATCCATGGTCTTTGTAACATGTAAAGCTAGTAGATGACTGTGGTATCTCAGCAGAATTAGTTTCAACTTTGGGTGAAGTACAAAATAAGGACTTTAGAAGGTTCTCTGGTTTCCATGTGTTACAGCTCTCCCCCTTGAAGGAGATACACCACAACATTTATAGAAAGACGTGTATGGGTGCATATGTGTGTTCCCGTATGTTTTTAAGACTTAGAAAAACAATTAACCCTGTCCCCCAAAGAGCAAAATCCCCTGTGAAGGGTCACATACTGTCTTTGATCAACCCAAAGAATGTGTAATGTGAATTGGTCATGCACCCAGCTCTGGATAAAGTAAAATGTTTCCTGTCAAAGTCATCCATCTTCATCAGAAGTCATGTCTGAGACATGCCATCATCTTGCTACTGAGTTCAGTCATCTTTCATAAACATCATCAGAACAGTTTTGTGTATTTCTAACACAGAAAGTTCATGAATGAATGATCCTAATTCTCTTCATGTGTATGAATAATTTAAACATTGTCTTGGTTCTTCAGACATGAATGTAGCAATGCAGATGAGCATGTGCTTCTGCTGGATCCACAACAATGTGTTTTTCAATGCTTTTGTCCACAGCACAATAAGTACTTTTACTTCCTTCGAGAAAAATCCACTAGTATATTTCAAATTTTTAACTTATTTATAAAATTAAGCACCTTTAGTCTGTACAGATACAAACCACTCTTCTGTTTTAATATCTAACAAATCACTCCTATATCAAAGGGAAAATGACACTTATTTTCAAATGATGGGGCCATGACATAAGTAGAGACTTGGTAGTTGAGAAGATTGGCAGCCTGAGAGGGTGAGGCTACTGCAGCATCTTGTTTTGCTGCTTTTTATTCCCATCTTTTGTGGTAATGATTCAATTCTTCCTTAAACATGTCATGTATACAGGGAAGTAAAAAATCCCAGTGTGGTAAAATGCTATGTATAATTCACAGTAATTTGCTGAAAATTTTAAGCATGAATTGTTTCTAAACTTTGAAATAGATGAGAAATATTTTCAGCAGCTTACATCTTTGTACTGGCATGAAATATGGCAGCAACCACTGTAGTCATTAAGAAGCGCTAATATCTTTCTCATAGGAAGGAGAAGGTCAGTTATAATCAGAACAGTGAAAAAATTGGTAGCAAATACATCTTATTTTAAAGTTATATATGTGAGACAAAATATATTCCTTCTTTTCTGTTTCTACACAGGCTCCTTTTTATCTTTGGTCTACCTGCTGTCAGATGCTGTAGGCACAGTTGTCTTGGTGAGACCATTCCTTTGGGAGACAGCGCTGTTTTTTCTCTCTTTTGTATTTTTCCATAGCCTGGAGATTGTGTTGCAAATATTTCAGTTCAGTTTTTCAGTTTTTGCTGGAAAAGGTGGGAGATTCTTTCAGGAATTATACAGAACTGGAATACAGGCTTCATAATGGGGTCTCTTCTTCCAGCATGGGTGGAGTTACTGCTTCCAGGCTTTATAATCAATATGAAAAGAGCAGCATTTCAATATTAGAACTTGACTTCTACTGTCCTCTTCAAAGCAATGAAAATGCATATCCACATTATTTTACTTCAGAATGTTCCCCCCGAGTAAGCAATATTAAAAAGAAGCTGATAATGTGTCGCATTTTTCTGCTGAGATGGAGGGGAACTGCATGGTTCAGAGACTGGTAATAGGATGTGTGACCTTCCACCTCTGACCCATTTACTAAAATATAAACCATGACAGTGGAGTCTAAAAGTCATCACTATGGGATATTCAGCTGTAGAGTCTGGAGATGTGTATTTCTGAGTTTTTGAGGTCTGAGCCACTTCTCACAAACTTCCACAGCTTCTCTGCTGGCAGCAGATTTACCTGGAGCCAACTGGAAAAAAAAAGTGAACTTAAAACAAAATGAATGGAGGAAGCCTTGTAAATAAGGATATTTTATGTGTGCTAAACCCAGTGATTTATACCTGTTCTGATCTATCTTGTTTGTAGTGTGTGTTTTGTGGTGCATGTTTCAGAGTTCCCTTAATCAGTGCTGAAGTGGTATAGACCAGTTTTCTTTGACGGTAACTTTGGGGTGTTAGGAGAGGCTTAATGCAAATAAGGATTCTGTCCTCTGGGTTTTTCCTTGAGAAGATGCTCTAAACTGGCACCATCAATGACAGATATTTTATATTATTTAACTTTTTGCCTTGGACTTCATGTGGAAGTTTCTTAGCACCCCTTTTTTTTTTTTCTCTATAGGCAACTTAAACTGCAGGTTAGTTTTTTTGAAGCCTGTCTTAGTTGTACAGCTAAGGCCTTAGTTGTACAGCTAATTACCTTAATGTACAGGTAATTAGATCCACAGGTTTTACTTAGCCTTATTTATCAGCTGGTTTTCCTGAGCAGAGCAATGAAGGAGGTCAAGAGGGTGGTAGGAATGTCCCATCAAGGTAGCTTTGCACACAGGCTGATGGCAGTGCCAGTGTGGCTGGTTTCCATCTGAAAACATTCTCCCTTCCCTCATATCTCCTAGAATTGAGAGGACAAAGTACTGTAGTACATTAAATGCAACTAATCGGGGGAAGAAAAGCAAATCAAAACTTCTTGCAAACTAAAAGGAAAAGCTTTTTACACATTTCATGTACACATTCTCACTCACTTCCCTTTCCCCCTATTTCTCTGAAATCAAGGATGCATGCTTGCTCTTTTGTGTGCTCTGAGGTCTCAAAAATATGTTTAATAATGGCAAGAACATTTTCATGCAGGCATTCACTGGATTGTGTGAAAGTTTTATTAAGAAAACAAGAAGATGTAAACTCCAACTATATAACACGCTATTCTCTGGACAAGATAAAAATTTGCTTTTGTTGTTTTGTATCTGGTTTTCTCAGTGTAGCAGTGCCTACACTGCCTCTGCTAGGGAACTGCCAGTTCCTGAAGGGGCATCTAACTCAAAGCAAAATCCAGCAGGTTTCAGGGCCATTGACAGAGAGCTGTAAAAACTTTCCAACTTCTCAAGGTTACTTTATGTATTTCTGATTCTAAAAGGTATTTTTCAATTTGCAATTACGTGTTTCTCAGAAAGTCTTGGTTATAAAGCTGACATGGTTGAAATACTGGCTTTGCATCAAGGTTTCTAACAGAATTAGCATTTGAATCACTTGAGGCCCTATTCACAAAACAGAGAACTATTTGCATAATCAAAAATGCTTTATTTTGCATGCCAGTGGAGAAGCTAAGGGTTGTAGCTGTGGCTCACAAACAAAATTCAAGTGATTGCATTGATGTGTGTCTGAATGCTGCTGTCTCTCAGTCTTGCTTGCACAAATTAGTACAAATCTATATAAAAGCCAAAGAATAAGTTTTGGAGCAATGTATAGTCTCCATTAAAAGTCTGATGAAGCAGGCTTTGCTTAAGTTATCAGTGTAAGGATTAGATGGACTTCCTCCTCTTCCAAATGGGAATGAAGTTTGGGGCACTTATGCTGCTGGGTTGTTACAAGACAATGGATGTCTTTCTAAAGATATGCTCAGTAAAAATTGTACGAGCTTGGAAATGGCTTCTTGTGCTAAGGAGATCAAACTAAATAACCTATAAAAGAATATATCTGTGGAAACTGTGTTCAAGACTTTACCACCTTTCTGTCAGGTTTCTGCCAGCAGTCCAAGATGCTTATGAATTGCTTTAATAATAGTCCCATCTTGCCATCAGCCCTTGCATTCATGTTTTTCATCCATTTTTATGGCTGTGGACAAGAATGTCACATTCAATTACACATGAATAACTCCTGATCACAGTTCAAGAGCACAAAGCAACTTCTAACCTCTCTGAGGCAATAGGAAACCTTTGAACCTTAAAAAAACCCCTTAAATATCAGGAGATTTTATCCCTTTAATTTTTTCTAGACTGAATTTCTGATGTGTTGTTACTGTTGAATCAAGCTCTTAAGTGGAATTTGGATGGCAGAAGTTTTAGTTCCACAAAGAAATTTGGTTATAGTTATTACAGCTTCAGATTATTTAACCTTAAAAAAGAGTATGATGTGATCTAGGCTTCTTCTTGCTAATGTATGTCAATTAATTCAATATAAAATTTTTGGAGGCATTATATGGATTCAATTCATTTACTAAAAAATTTACTAATTAAAAGCTAGAGGTCCAAATAAAAAAATAAAAGAAAGTAGTGAGGTTTAAAGTAAATTTAAACTATCTTCCATGATAGGTATGCTCCTGAAAAGAGAATCTGCATTTTTGAGCCTTCAGTATCATACAGTACAAAGTTTTATTCTGCTTTCTTTGTTTGCTGTTTGTTAACCTCTGGAGTAAAAGTATGTCTCAGATGCATCTAGATCTGGAAACTAGACTAGAAATTCCATTAATCACGGTTCCTAGAATTGTAGGTTTCAAAATACTCCAGAGTCTAAGTGCATCATTAATAGAAATATCTCCTTTTCTGTACATTGCTTTGGAGCAGTCAGCAAAAGGTGAGTTTAGGCTGGTTCATACACCCATTTTCTTTGCAGAGTTTGCTGTTTTTCTGGTTGACTGAACGCATAAATTTAAAGTTGAGTTTCTCATTCATTTGTTTTAATTATAGAGGCCATTAACCTTGTAAAATCATTGACAGTTATGAATCTACATCTGTGAGAATTATGTAAACAAGTTTATAAAATCTTCTCAAGTGAAATGAAAGCCGAACTATATACAAGGACAAGGTTTTTTTAGCAGCACTTGTTAAAGCCCAACAAAATGTCAGGAAAATACCTGCAGATAATCACACACCCCTTAATGACAAAGATACTGCTGTTCCTATCATGTGCAGCACTCATTGTATAATTAACATCAAAGATACCTTCATGATATGGATATGCAACTGTGGTTTCTTCTCAGGTAAATGGTTCTTAATATTTTAGGTATAGTTTATTGTGGTCAGAGAACTCTGGGAGAGGAATGTGTTTTCCTGCCTCAGACCAGGTTTGTTTTTGTGTGGAGATCTTGTCAGTTTGTTTCAAATATTATCAGGCTGCCATATAGAAGTTTCCAAGCCAGCGGGGGGAGAGGCATTTTGATGGACCTCACAGAGTCTGTGATCTGTCATCACTGGGGTGCTGATCCCTAATTAGAAATAAATGAGTAAAGTTCCTGTGCCTGCTTCATTGACTGATATTTCCTTTTTTTTTTTTTTTTTGGGGAATATTTCTGTTCTGCTTTCATAAGGCTGGTGCTATTTGAAATATTGAACCATGTTGTGAATTTAGAGAGAATGTTTAGCCTTGTGAATGTTAGCACTTTGTCTGCCACTCTTTTAATATCAGTGTCTGAACTGGAGTGTGCTCTTAGAGTTTTCAATGCAACCAATTCTTGATTTTTAGCCAAAGCTTTCTGGCATGTGTTGGAACAAGGATTTAGTATTCCTTATTTAACAGTTTCCCTTAGAGGTAAAGTTTACTGTTGCAGAATGTCTCATATAACATGTACACTAACTAGCCATGCTGAAGGAGGAAAAAGATTCACTGGTGCCTATGGGTAATAGGCTTGCTTCTGTAATTCCTGTGACCTTTTTTAGGTCAGAGTGTGTTTGTTTGGGAGAAAACTTGGCCGATAAACATCTGGTGGCTTTAAGTCATTCTTTGATTTACTTGGCATGAGGTGATGAGGCAGCAACTTGCTAGTAAAGAGCTTCAAGCACTCTACAGTGCTTGGGCTGTGTTTTCCAGAATACTAAGATGTTCTCACTTCAGTTGAAGAAACTAAGAATGTGTTCGCCCTTTTGCAGTATCTCAAAATACTGTTGCAGATCAGCTATCTTCAAGAGTTGCTTGGAAAAGGATCCTTTAGAGGAAAAAAAAAGTTCCTAAGGCTTTCAGAAGTTCAGAAACTACTTCAAAGCAATTATGGCTTTGCCATATTCCTGGTTTTATGTGTGTGAAATTGTTGCCTACGCTGAACTTAAAACTTCAGTGCGCTTGCCTTGCACTGAAGCGTGTTTTGTTTGTGTTGGGCAAGTTTGTTTGGGATCAGTTGGTGAGATGATAGCGTTTCATCTTTGACCATGTGATAGTGCTACATTGATAAGGAGGTTATATCCAGTAGTTTTGTGGTGTTCAGGTCCCATACTGGCAACATAATCATTCACTGAGTGGTCTAGCCCAGTTTGTGCTTGGTCAAATCAAATTAACAGCTGAAGTTTGTTTCTTCTTGCTTCATTTCTGCAAGTAAAAAGGAGCTTATCAGGAAGAGTTTCTGCTGTACTTATTGATTCAGCCACTCAATCTGTTAGTATTTTATTAGCTTTGTCTTTCCAATTGAAAATGGAAGTTATAGAGAAATACAATTTAGGCATGTTGTCTTGCTTCTTCTAAGTCCTGCTGCTTAAGGTGCCCTAGTTGTTTTCTGTTCCATTTCTCTTCAGGAACAAGAACCTTCTTGCCTCTTGTGTTTGCTTAGCAAGTCACTTTTTTGTTTAGCTATAACAATAAGCAAGAAAGATTTAAAGAGACAACTAAAGAATTGTCTGTATCTCTAGGCTTATGTACTATGCTGGATGATGAACCAGGATTTAAGCTCTTGGATTTTGGCTTGTTAGCTTGTCCTGAGCCTATGAAAGTCCCTTTGTGGAACTGGCTTTTTATGTAGCAATTTTCATTGCACAGGTGTAAACCTTCTGTTTTGCATTTAGCTTTGGTTTTGGATTTCTTTTTCTCATATTGACAGAGTTACAAACTCTACATGCATTATCCATGCATTTTTGTCCCCTTTTCCCTTCTGTATTCCCTCTAGCCTTCTTGTTTCCCTTTCTGACATGCTCTGATATCCTGGAGAAGACTGCCCCACTGAATGCTTGGCACTGTCCATACCTGGGCAGCGTTATGGAGGAGAACTAGGAGAAATGGAGGTTAGGAATAAATGTTGGTGTGAGGATTACACCAACTATGCCAGTGAGCTTGGAAGAATGCAGATTTAGGGTCATTCAAAGCAGCACCAGGGTAGAAAACAACAGTAGCAAGAAGGGAAAGGTTGATGACTTTGACTGGCCTCAGTCAGGAGCCTGTGGCATGGAGAATGGGAAATCTAACTAGACAGGGTTAGCATTTCCCACCGTTTGTTCATTAGCAGGGTTGACGAGGGGGGAGCAGAAGTGGAGCACAGGACTTGGGGATGCATTCAGCCAAAATCAGGTTTGTGATTGAGATTTTGGGGAAACTGTTAGAATTGTTCTCCTGATGACACTCTCTTATCTATGACTGGTGTTGTACTCCAGAGTTCTTGGCTCAGAAATGGAGGATGGATTCTCTGGGATATTTTAGCTGCTAAGTGCAGCTTTAAAGTACAATTTTCCATTGACTAGATGTAAACTTTGAGAAATTGGACAAATTTTCATGGAAACTAGAAAAAGCATTTCCTTCATCTGAAGTCTTACTTTTGAAGGCCCCCTTTCAGTGAATGAGTTCAGAGAACTGTTTGAAAAAAAGGACAGCAACATTAAAAAGCATATTTGTTCTCTAGTTCTCTCTTGGAAAAGAGCTGACCTGTTTTGACTGGAACAAACACTGTTAGACATAAATTGGAAAAAGATGAGAACATTTGTTTAAAGTCTGTTAAGGCAGTAGTGTCATTTTAGAGGAATGGGTACTTTAAGAAGCAGGGCTATCAATTTTGCTACTGTCATTGTTAATTACTATGATTCTATAAAAAGAATTTTATCTGGAAAAGCAAACGGTAAATTGCTGTAATTATAATTGATGAATGACACAACAGGATGGAAGAACTGAGTATATTTTCAAGAGGGCTGGATGTTTTAAATCTGTATGTAGTAGACAGACAAGCTGTTGAGTTGTCCGTTAAAAAAAAAATTCTTACCACCTGTGGTGTTAATGGGTTATGTTCAAAGATCCTTTTAATATGTTTTCTCACATTTCTTAGGTGTGCTTTAATTATGTCATTGCTCAGAATGGCTTCCCGTATGATTTAGATCCATAGTTTGATCTATGTCATGCATCTGCACAGGTAATTTTGAATCTGTACTTGAAAATTATGGGTATGTTTTTAGCAAAAGTAGGAGGATAGAAATCACTACCTTACCTCAACTAGGTCTCCTCTGAGCATCACTTAACTTTTGCACCCTGTCACTGTCAGCTATGGCTGTCAACTCCATGAAGCTGAGACATTCCTTCAGCTCATCTTTTCTGTTCTGGCACCTCTCTGGCTCTCTATGAGGGCCAGCTGCTTTTTAAAGAAACATACAGGACTTGCTATCTTTTGCTTGAATGAAAATTTTTGTTCTGTATAGCACATATTTCCAAGTTGAACAATGTCCCCAACCTTTCAATAAGCACATGCTGCTCTAGAGAGTGCCGTGATAATAACAGGTCTCACTGTCATTTAAATGTAAATTTGCAAAGTTTGAAGTCATACTGATTTGGATATAGTTACATTCTGAGGTGAATAAAGCAAAAATCCTAGGACTCCAAATTTTTCTGTTTCCTTTCCATTGCTTGCACTTTGAATTCAACTGACACTGTTGATGGGTACTATGAACTGCAAGAGTAAATGACAATTCAGTGATGGGGTGAGAACCAAGGCAATACCTAGAGACCACAGGGCAAACGCAGAAGGAGGAACGTATATCTGCCCCTTGTGAATTGATAGGGCCTTCACATATGGAAAAAACCACTTAGAATGTATTTTCAGATTATGTGCTTGCACAGTAGATATCCAGCAGTGTTGGCACCAAAGGGCTTTTTTGGCCATGGTAGAGCATGGCTGTCCATTGCCAATATAAGCTTTCAACTAATTTAGTCTGGAAAAGAATTTAACCTTCACTAGGTTTTGCTGCTATAGTGTCTGCAAACTTGCTTCATCACTATTGCTTCTTTCATGGTAGAAATTAGTTTACAAGTTACTTGTGGGAATATTGCCATTTTGTAGTCTGCATGCTTAGCATATCTTTAGATGGGAAAGAAAAATAAATTACAAATCTTATAAAAGACATCAAAGAGATCTAGTCTGCATTAAGGTTATTTCCTGTCCTTAAACATGTTTTTAAAATGTTCTAGATATTATTCATATATCATTCATTCTAATGATGCTTCAGAGCTAATAGTTCATTGTTTTGAATTGCTTTTTAGGGCAAGTTACACAGTAACTGCATTTAATTTGCTTCATTATGACATTTTTGTTCTTTTCTTAGATATATACTCCATATTTTTTCTCTTTTCAGTTACAGAGCAGTATGCCTTAGTTTCACTGTGATTGATTTCGTTTACTAAAATAGTTGTAAAAAGAGTTGTTTGCTAGCTTTCTACAGAGTCTGCCTTTTTCTAACATCTAAACCATTCCACAAGAGACACAGCAATGCTATGAGCATTCCAGCTTTATTTTCCACTTATGGGCAAAGAGGCATGTTGAGCCTCACCCACCCAGAAGAAGAAAATTGACATGATCTTTTAAAGACTCCTGTCTCGCTCCCTTTTTGAAAAATAGCAAGACATATGCCACAAGCCTTTTTTTCCTGCCGCCTGAAGTGTGTGCTGACAAATGAGTCTGCTTTTTGTGCAGTTTTTTTTTTTTTCTGAAGGAAATGGCCCACTGAGAAATAGAGCAAAAGTAATTTTTTTCTAAAATAGCTTTTCTGTAGAATTCCTCATTTGTAAGTAGTGGCTCAAGCATGCTGGTAGGCAACTGAGTTTTGTGTCAATGCAATTTAATTATTTCCTGTGATGCTTTTCTGTCTTCTGTGTACAAAAAAAAAATATTCATTGCAGGTACATAAGGTTAAGTGATTTCTTGTCATATTGATGCATTGGTAAAAGTGAGTAACAAAATGCTCATTGACTTCAGCAGAGCGTGAGGTTCAGTGCTGGTACTTGGTTATTTACTCCCTCATTTGGACAATGTAATACTAATATTGCAGATATACCATTTACAGCAGAGGATCTTTATTATGATTGCAAAGTCAATCATTTAGAAGTTGTCAGAATTAAGTTTATCTGAGAAAACTTAATTTGGTCTCTCTTCTTCTACTGCTCTTTCCTTAATTACACAACAGCACCATGTTTGCTCCTGCTGTGTGATCTCTGCCTGTGTCAGATGATGATCGATTAATTTAATTTAATGTTCTTGATGGGTGGCTCTAGCTATAGGCACCTACTGTGCATTACTAAAACACAGATGGTTTTAAAAATTTCCAGAACACTTGTCACTCTACTCTGACTACTTAAATATTTGTTCATCTTGACAGCACCCCACTTGCAAAGAGCCCTTTTAAATGATGATTTTGAGATGACTTTCAAAGTACTTGCATAATGCTGGGTAATATCAGTGTACAGTGTTGCTTGGGGTTCTGTAATAATTGTATGCACTCTGCTGTTCTGGGAAGTGTGAATGAAGACCAAAAGTGGAAATGTTCAGAAAATGAGGAACATGGTAATATTATCAGCTTGAGCGACTTAAAGTTATGCTTAGTCAGTGGTAAGGTAAGGGTAAAGATCAGGCTGATTTTCTTCTGACTTAGACCTCATAGAGTTTTCACCTTCTCTCATGAATGGGCAAGGTCCTTCCACTGTATTTATTCCACCTGTAACACAAAATTAAAGACCTGGGAACAGTTAATGGGTACAAGTACACAAGTTGGCCACTGCAGGAGAAGTTGGGCTGTGAATTTGCAGGTTGTCGAAGTGTGAGATAGATAGATTTGAAGCAGCTGTGAACTGAAACTCTGGCTTGTCTCATGGTAGTGGCATCAGGAATAGAGTTTGCATTGTCACAGCCCCTGTAATTGTAGTCCATCTCTGTTTTGAGCACTTGGCCTAGCATTGTTTATTTTAATTTGGATTTTTGTGTAAGTAATGTTCCAAGTGTTTGAAAAACAAGTGGAAATATCTCTTATATTTCTGGTGTTGCATCTCACTCCAATGTTTCAATATATTTTCTAGCTCTCATATGAACACATCCTGCTTGAACTGAAATGTTAACTGCTACTTTGAAGGGTGCTTCTCTCTGTAGGCTGAAATTGCAGGAGAATGAGGAAAACTGCCAGATGCTTTCAGTGATTCCTGCTGAAAGCAGTGGGAATCTTGGGTTCTTGTATGGACCTCAGTGGAGGGTCTGTCCTAGTGTCTGCAGGCCCTTGTGTACTTCCCCCAAAACATGTTTGCTCACTTTGTGCTCTGCATCCTGTCCCTTTTCTGTCTTGTCTATGTGCTCTTTCCACTTCCTGCATTTTTCCACCTGTGAAGGATGTTCATTTGTGCTGTGGCTTTTTTTTCTCCTTACCCAGCTGTCCTAGCTTCCACTGTGGATCACAGCCCCTCCTGCCATCTCCCCTTTCAGATATTCCTCCTTCCTTTCGCACTGCTGACAGTCAGGCTGACCCAAAGAGACAAAAGCTTTCCAAAGTTTTAACTTAACCAAATTTAGAGTAGTTTCACAGAGATGGCAAAGTGTGTATTTCTATTTTAAATGCCTCTTCCCAAATTTTTAATCTCTAGTCCAAAACACTGGGTTGAGGACCTTGGGTTTTTTCCCAAAGGGAAAGTTATTCTGTGGGTTACAGAAGTTGTTACTAAAGCCTGTTCTTGAGAGATGGGAGGAACTATTTATGTTGGAAACTTCCTAAGTAATCCTAAGGTAGATAGCTATTTATGTGAAGACAGTGTCTGAAATTCATCACAATAACAGGGCTAAAACCAGTCAGGGATGATTTTCTAAACAGATTGTGTTATTATTCCTGGTCATGCTATGTGTGCATCAAAAAGTAATAGAAATGTTCCTGCTTTCACAGGCTACCTGCATTATAGAGTTGTTTTCTGTAAGCACTGCATATTTTTGGGTTACACAGTTTCTTCCTCTTGAATACTGAAATGGATAGGGAAGGCAAAATATGACTGGCTGCTACAAGATAGGAGTAGCATATTGTAATTGCTTTCCAAAAGAGTCTGGCTTTAATAGGATGATGTCTCATTATTTTTAACCTCCATCTGCACTTGTGTTGGAAGAGCACTGGGAACAATACACAATGCATGTATTTATATCTAGAATGTAATGAAAGAGACATTCATTTCATATGGCAGCAGTCTTCTCTATAACTGTTAGAATAATATATTGTAGTACTTTTCAGAGCTTATTTGATCAGTCCTTCCAGTGTTTTATTCCAGTTCAATAGGCAAAGAGATTTTAGCAGGTTTGTGACTTGCCTTTTGCTTAGGGGATTACAGCTGTAACAAAAAGAACCTTTGATGGTACCTATGCATTGCTACACACCCCCTTTTTCTGTATTTCTCCTCTAATAGCATACTACACTTTCAAGCAGGAGCAGCAAGAATAAATTTCACAAACAAAAAAATATTTGTTAAAATTTCAAATCTCTCATGAAAGCCTGAATTGAAGCTGAGGAGGTACATGAAGCTAATTTGATCCATGTAGTCCCTCCAGCAAAGCAACCTACAGTTGAAGGACTACCAAGTACTTGCAAGCATGTGAAGACTGTCATTTTTTTGACTTAATAAAAAACTAGAATGAGGACTATTCATTAGATCTAGAGGAGACTTTTATGAGAGTGGAATTAGCTGTAAAGAAGGCAATTGAGCTAAGCTCATGTAACAACCCATCTAAAGTTTTCTGTTCTGCTTTTTTTTTCTTTCTGTAGCTCACAAATTCTTTTGCAATTTGTTATGAAACTTCCTCCTAAAAAGTTTTCCAAGCTGAAGAGTGACCTACCTATCTTTATTGCATTGTGTCCACTAAGATCAGAATGGAAGCTGATCAATTCTGTATGTTTATAGATATGCAGCTCTAAAATCAATTACTTGGGATTACATATGTGCTATAAATAATAATAATTCTGCAGAATATGTCCTGTGGTGAGAAGATGGGAAGTTTCTGGTCAGTGTGGTCTTACCCAGGATGTACAGTTTTCACTGAGTTTAATTTTGCTTTTGCTAGGGAAGCAAAGCTATTTGCTCATAGTAAATCATTTCAGATGGGTGAACTGGAAAACAGCAAAGTGTAGATTTGGGGACTGCATTTCTGAGGAGGAAATTACTGCATATTTATTGCTGCAAAACCAACAGAGTGCTGAATTCCTGTCTCTGTGGTAGAATTCTAAGTAACATTTTGCACACAGAAAACCCTGCTGTGTGGGAAGTGGATGAGAAGTATATGGGACTTTGTGCTCTCAGGCCAAATTTTAAAAATTGCTATCAAAGATGTATAGATTGAAAATAAGTTGCTGGGAAAGAAGCAGAACTGTAGTTTGTGCAGGCAGTGAGACACATTTGAGTGTGTTTGTTCAGAAAACATGATTATTAAAAAAAACCCCATGAATGTTCTCTCACTAAGGATGCCTTTCCAGGAGAGCTCAGAGGCTGATCCCAACTGTGTATGCAAGGAAGTTGGCACTCTGACAGAGAGCACCGTTGTGTCTGCAGAGTGTGACAAGCTGCAGAATTTTAAAGATAAGTTGTTTGGCTCTGAAGCACAGCAGCTTACTTGCTTTCACAGATTTGTGTTACTGACTAGAATATGTGTTCTTTGGCGTGTCAGAAATCCAACAGGGCAGCAAAGATGCACGGTTGCTTTAACAGCATTAGAGAAGCGCAAGCTTCCATGGTGTGCAGTCTTCAAAAGTCTCCTGATGAGAGAAATCTTTCTGGAGTGGCAGTGAGAAAGGGTGAGCACTGCATGTGAGTAGCATCATGAGCAATAGTTAGCATTGGTGCATGGTAATCCCAGAGGACACCCCAGCTACTGAGGAAAGCAGGTATTTTTATAGCTATGTTTTTTAGAAAAATGTTGAAAATGTGGAAATATGAGAGAGTATCATCAGCACTTGTACGTTATGGTGCATATGAGCAGCATGAGGCTGAGTTCTGCTGCTGCTAAGAAAAGCTTCCAGGTCACTGAAATATCAGCCAGTTTGAAAATCATGGGTGACTCTTCTGTCTAAAGCCACAGTGGAGATTTGTGATTTTTCACAAAGATAGAATAAAATGATACTCAGGAATTGAAAGACTGAATGGATGATCAAAGGAGCATTATTAATGTTTGAGCTTAATGTACTTACCAGGTCCACAGCTACTATCTTTGCTAGTGAAAAGTTCTTCCATGTGACCTGGGAGTCAATAGTAATAGTGACTTTTGTTGAATTTATCAAACAGCTGTGAAATATTACTTTATGAGATATGGGAATAGCCTTTTTCAAAACACTCCCAAGCCGAGGCTGATCTAAAAGTCACAAGGCTTTGTTAAATGGAGTGTCAGGCTTGAGCTGATGCTGTAAACCCCGCAGGGAGCGAAGCACTGATTTACTGATGCTGCTCAGGTTTTGGGTAAGACTTGGCTGCAGTCCATCTGGCTTGCCTTGCTCGTGGAGTGAGTGTACTTTAGAATCCAGCTCATCTGGGAACAGCAAAAACCTCCTTGACCAGCACAAGCGATATGGCAGCTTGCCAGGAGCTCATAATAGATGAGAGCATTCCCTTGTTGGAAGCGAAGCCTGTGATGGTTATTCAAGCAAATGCAATGTGTTTCCTTTAAGTATGCAAATATGGTTATTAGCCCTTGATGGAAAGTGTGGAGTGTTGGTACATTTAGCAACTCATATCATGAGCTTGTGTAAAAGTCACAGAAATCATCATCTGGGATGTTGTTAATTGTTGAAGTATGTCAACAATTCGCCTTCCCTGGGTTTTACTATTAGAATTGCCTGTGTGGGACTGTGCAAACACAGGTGACAGAAAAAGCACCTGGCCATTCAAACCCATATAATACTTTGTCCAAAGTGTTTTAAAAATGAATTTTAACATTCCTTGCTGCTGTTCCTCCTCAGAACTCTTTGGAGAAGTTAATTAAAAGTGCTGCCATCTGTTTATCTTACATTTCATACCAAGGGTAAAAAAAGAATGCCAGTACTTTTGAAGCACTATTGTATAATTTTGTTATTAAAAATTCATGTTAAGAGTACAGTGAGTACTAGTACATTGGTTCCACTTTTGTGAGGTGTTGCAATGTTTTTTCAACAACACTTTAGTCCTTTTATCTTAGAAGAAAACAACTCTGTGTGAAGACCATGGGTAATAATCACTGGGTGGAGATGGCCTTCTCTGACAGAATTATTTTGTTCTAGAAGTAACACCAGGCACAGCAGTACCTGACTTCTTACTGAGCTCCAGTAGCAGCTGCATTGGCAGCTTCAAAGGTAAAGTCAGCCTTGTCTCAAGTGATGCTGACAGATTCTCTGGACTCTTTTTTATTCTTTTGGATGTGGATTTCTGGGTTTTGTCTTTGAATTAGTGAAGTTCATCCAAAGTTCTATCCCCTTCCTGTAAAAACTTGCCCAAAAGAGGAGGTGTAGAGGTCAAAACAGCTGAAAAGCTGTTTTTCTGGAAAAAACCTCCATATTATGGTTCATATTTCATTTTGTTTTTAAAGTAGTCTGTGGAAGAAGAAACAGCTTACCTGTTTCATACAACTTTTTTTTCCTCTCTTTAATTTCCTCTCTGTTCCCTTTTTTTTTTTCTCTTTTTAATTTCCCTCCCACCCTCTTTTTTTTTTTAAAGAAAAAAAGCAGTGTTTTCACAAGACAGGCAATCTTCTTAATGGTAAGTCCTGATAGAAGAACATGTAGGGTAATTCTCTTACTTTCACCAGTTATATTTGTTTTCTCACAATATCAATTCATAGTGTAATTGGTTATTTCTGCAGTGTAAAATTCATGCAATTAAGATGATTTTGCTCTCTGTGCTATATTACCTACTGTATTTCACTTGGACTAATAGAGAAGACACAAATTTCACCCTGCAGGTGAAATTTGTAATATATGGCAGATGCTGATTACTGAGGCTGTAAAAGGGGAGAACTGGATATTTGAGAAGATAAATAAGAGTGGGGGAGGGGACTGAAGGGAAAAGACAGTATTTGCAAAGACCTTGAGGTAAGCTGCTTTCAATGTGCTGTTTAAGCTTTAATGACACTTATAGAGATTCTAGCAACAAAGTAATGGCCAACCAGAGGAATTAAAGGCCTCAGGTGATGATCTGAACAGCAAAAGCTGACAGAGGCCATAAATACTATTAGAGTTTGACACAGGCTCTGCTAGGAGGAAGTTTTTTTTCACAGTGTCTGTGAATGTGTGGTTGTTCAATAAAGTTTGAGGAAAGAGCTGGTGAAAACCTCAGTTACTTTGGGTGAAATCTTCTTATGGTTTCCCCAGGTTACAAGTTCTTGTTTCTCTTAGAAGAAAGAGAAAGTTGTTCTTTCTTTTTTGTGTATCCATACTTTTTTCAGTAGCAATTTCTCATCATTGTCTTTAAAAAAAACCCAACATATCCAACTCTCTCTGAGCTTTAGTTCCAAGTTGTCCAAGTTCTAAGATGGGCATCCCTTGGAAATTGCTCACAGCTCTTCTTTTCTGAAAAAGGCCTCTATTTAATTTGTAGGATATTAACAGTTTCTAGACATGCACTGATCAAATGTCTAAAATTCTTATTTATAATTACAGTAGCTGTTTTACAGCTCAGTGGCAACAAAATCAGAGCACAGGAAAGACTCCTCTGTGCTGGCTCTCTAAATAGCATGAGCTTTGGAGTGCAGGCTAAAGCAAACTCTTTTGAAATTTTTCTTTTCACCTCTTCATTCAGGTTGTAGGGTTGCCTCATTCTTGGTCATAGAGCTTCCTTGCAGGTTTACAGTCCTGTCTTCATCATGTCTGTGATGATACTCACTTTGAAGCAGCTTTGTGGTATTTTCCCCTTTGCTGTCTGCCTTCTGCGTAGGATGAATCCCAGAGTTTGATGCTAAGGATGCTTGTGGAGGAACACTGATGCAGCCAGATGCCATGTTGCTTTTGTGTTGCTTCCTAGAGTGATTAACTTGTCAGATTGATCTCCTAAAGACCAGAATGAGAGATGATATGTACTTATCTTAATTCAAAGCCAGATGCCCCCTGGAGTTACCTCAGCCTGATAGAAAACCCTGAATAGGACAGCAAGGGGTAACAGTGCTGTGGAAGCACTGGAGTTTCCTTTCAGCAGAGTAAAGGATTGAGACACACATTTGGCCTTTCATTTTTTTTCTTTGACAAAAGTAGAAGGGTGAGAGAAGAAAGTTCCACATTATTCAGTTTAGAAATGTGCCACTCATTTGCATGTCTTTGTATCTATTATTTACTTGCTAGGGTGACTGATAGTCCTGCTCAGATGTATGCATGAGATGACAAGGCACCGACAACAGAACGACGTTGGTAACAACACATGGCTTGTCAGCATATATTGCTAAAATATGCCACATCTAGTGGAACATTAAATATGTAATATGGAATGAACATTAAATATGTATTAGGTTGTAAAAAAAATTAGTGAAGGAGATTACCTGAAAGTTCACTAGATAAATCTTTGTCTTTTCTGAAAACATGAGCTAGTACCTTTAAAAAATATAGTGAGAAAGTACAATGTCTTTATTCTCAGGGGCTAATACAAATGATTCATTATATCTGTTATATTTGAGAGAAAGGAATATTAAAAACTCTTTTCTTAGGATAGACACTGCACTTAATTTAGACAGCAACTCTGTTGTGTTGGATAGGAAAGATTATGCTTTGAAAAGACATGCTGGAATTTGTCTGAGAGGAAAAAAAACCTTTGAGTGTAGGAGTGCTCTTGGTGTCTGGTTGCTCTGACATGAGTGATTCACTTAGAGGAGGTTGCATAAAGGAAGAATCTCTTGCTCCATCTCATTTTGGCCTCAGAGTGAGGCTGAGTTTGACCAGCAAGGTGGAGAAAAATAGCATTGAATGGGAAGGTGTGATCTTCAAAAACTGGATGTGTGAAACTCATGAACATAGAAGATACTAAAGTACAACTACTGGTTGTCAGGTTATGAAGCTCATTTAAGTCACTAAAAAAGGAGGGCAAATCAATATAAAATACCTGGATACTCTTTAAGATAACATTTATGTTTTGCTTTTCAGCTTCTCTTTTGAAAGGATTGAAACATGCAAACATTGTGCTGCTTCATGACATCATTCACACCAAGGAGACCTTGACACTTGTGTTTGAATATGTGGTGAGTAAAGTGACTGTATGTTCTAGATATGGTCCAGAGTGTATTGAATTTTATGGAAGTGCTCTCTTTACCATCAGTGATCTATGAATTAGGCCAAAATAGCCCTTTATTCAGGAGAGTGATGGCTGTAAGAGATTTTGCTTTGTAGTGGAGTAGGCTAAAAGCTGGGTTTCAGATTCAGAGATGGAGTGGCTGCTAGGCTATGAAGGACCTTAGAATGTTGAGTTGACTTTTCAAACATACTCTGCTTCCTAGTTATAATTTGTTTATTGGAGCTTTTTCTTTACTGATGTGATCAGGTAACTTTAAATAGGTGAGAATAATGTAGGGAAAAAACAGGACTGAAATGCTTAACAGGTAGCTCCTTGATGAAAAGCTTATATCAAGTTTAAATTGCCTTTTTTTTTGTGATTGGCTTGTGCAGAGTGTCTTTTTATAAGTGACATCTGTAAAAAAATGTCTGATGCATGCAATTTGGAATTTGGGATTTTTTTAGTTTTTCCATGACTAATGGACTAACCTATTAATTAAAACATCAATTTACATAGTAGACAGTGTAAGGATCTAATTGTGTCGAAAGTATTACTTTCCAAAGTACTGGCCTTGGCCTCCTAATTAATCTTTTTAGTTTTTCTAAGACAAACATATGGCATTTATGTAGAACTACTTCAGCATTTAGCTGTGGAATTATGCAATGTACTATCATAATTAACCTCCCAGTTTTCACAGATGGGTCCAAGAACATGTAATGTAAAAGGAACAAATGACTTTAGACACCGTTAGATTTTCAGTATCATATCAGTTATTGTATTATAGTCTGTAAGACACTGTTTATAAAGTACAGTGATTGCTAGCATTACTCTAAATACAACTCTGCTTAAGACAGATGAAATTATTTTGTGTGTTTCTTGGGGGCAGGCCTTAATTTTTACATGACCATGCACACAGCATCACAGAACCCTGTCTGGAGAAGCCATTCACCTTGTGTATTTACATAAATGTGCTGCACTCTGAGGGTGAGGGCATTCAGCTGCAGCAGCCTGCTGAGCATTTGATACAGTATGTATTTTTTTACCTCAGATATTGGAACAGTAATAAAAATTTAATTCCTTTTTTTAAAATTCAGTAATTTTCCTGCTCCTGACTTACACACTGAATTAACATAGGAAAAGCCTTGATACTTAATTTCATGTAATGGTCAGTGTACACTTATTTGCATATCTTTACATGAATACATTTTGCAATCCCATTTATCAGCAGCTGTATTTAGCTGTGTTCTTCAGAACTGGTTGAGAAATTAGATGTATAGAATATCTTTCTCCCTAAAATAGGTTTCTCCCTAAAGTAGATTTGCCTATTACACTAATTTCAAATTGATGGATTTTACATTTTGCTTATTACACTGATGCAAGTTTCTGGATTTTATATCCAGTAAGGTTGTTTGGACAGGTTGTTTAAGAAAGGTTGTTTAAGACTCTGGCTCCCAGCCATGTACAGACACAGATTAAGCTTCGTGCAGTGGCACATTCTTCTGGATTCACTAAGCTGTTTTTCAGCAAGGAACCAGTGCTGCTGGAGGTTGCACCTTTTGGTTCCAATGGTGTTTGGTAGCTATTGAGACTGTGTGAGAATCTCATTTAGTAATGGTTTCTAGCAACTGATCCAAGTATATTTTAATGTTTAGGCTGGTAGGCAGTCTCTCAAGATGCTGCTGGGGAAGAAAGAAAGGATACTTTAGTCTCTCCAAACAGCATAAAGACTGCATAATAATGACATTGTAACATGCTCCTGTGCCTTGAGAACAGAATTTCTTTTAAAAAGTCTGTTTTCATTGTTCGGTAATGTAAAGTTATAGTCTGATCAAGCAGTGAATGCTATCTGATAATGCTTGAGAATGGCCACATAACCTGAAATGAATTCTTCTGAGTGTGCATGATACAGGTTTTAATTGCATGATTGCAAGGATCTCATTTGTTCCTTTGGTTATAAATCTTCCATTCAGTGCATGGTGTGAATGTGCAGAGGCAAAAATTACAGTTGCCCATTTAAAAGTACAAATTTTGGCTGATTGAGTATGCAATCTAGCTGTGTAATTGGTGTTACTGAGCTCTGTATCTATAATGTCTGGTTTGTTGTTATTTCAACACCTGTACATGGTTTAGCTCAATCATATGAGTAATTTGCACTGAAAGAAGTCAAAATATTCATGTGATTAAAATTACATGGTGGTGTAGGTTTTTGAATGACTGAATCCTAACCTAAAAGGAATTGAATTTGATTTATTTCATAAAGGGATATCATGGAACTGATACTATTGCCATTGATTACTACTGACCTTTTCAAACATAATAAAAGACATCTGAGTGAGTTGTCTTGACTAAATTAGGAATGAACAGTTAGTGATCCGAGAGTTCTCAGAAAATGGAAACTTTGGGTTGCTAGGCTGGAGATGATTCCTTAGGGAAAATAATACTGGTGAAATGTCTGAGGTTAACAGAGGTGTTTGGTTTCAGCATTGACCCCAAAAGAGTAGAATGAAATTTAATTTCATATAGCAGCACTTTAAATTGCAAAATGCATTATGGTAGTAAGTTAAATGCTGAAAGCAGAATAGCCTCTGAAAGGGAACATGGCAGTCATTAAAATCTCTGGGTCCCTGAAATTAGTTTTCTTTTAAATATGTATGTCTGTCAGGTGAAGACATGACAGAGTTTTTTTAACTTTAACCTTGGTGGTCTGCAAAGCCAAGAAAAGTCAGTCTTTAAAAATTCTGAATTTCTCCCGATCCTCAACTATCAGACATTCTCCATATCAACAGTTTGGTGGTGGATGTGGAGCTGTACATTTATGTGGGAGAAAGGGAGCTTTCTCCTTTTAAATGGAAGAACTTAGTAGAAAATAGTCTAGACTACAGTACCTTGTTACTAAGGCATGTGTTAACTCTTACATCAGCATAATGCAAAGTGTGCTTAGAGCTCAGTTTTATCACTGGATGGCTGAGAGGCATTACTTCCTGGGGAGTTTTGAGAATTAACTGCTTGGAATTTCCTCTACAAAACCTGAATGGCTGATAGTCTTTCATACATAAATGGTAAAGAAAATTATTTCTGTATAGTTAACTGGGATGTGCTAAGCAAGACCTGAAAAAGAGATGTTGACATGCTTTGCATCTGCTGTCTGAGACTGAAGTGACTTCCCAAAGTAAAAGGTCAGTTCAGCTTCACAGTTCAGTGGAGGTGTGTGACTGCTCACAAAGGTTTTGTTCCCTTCCTCACCAGGCTCTGGGTAGGTGTTAGTTCAGGTGATCTTATGGGGATGGTGGCTTTAGTGCCAGTGTCACTGGTATGGCCAGCTTTGCCCAAGGAGGTGGTGGATTTTATAGGTGAGATCTCTGAAGGTGGCTTCACATCTGTTTGCTCTAAAATGATCCTTAGCTGTTGCCGTTTGCTGCTTCACTTGTTTATTTAGAAGGAAGATGACTGAATTTAGAAACCTATAATTGCTAAAAGGTAATCCTAAGCAAAACGTATTTGCTACAGGCTTGGTAGAATGATAATGAGGTTTTTAGTATTATGCATAATTATGTAAGTATATTATTATCAATAAATGAACCAGCAGCTCGTCCTATTCCTAGCATATACAAGTGAGCTTGTATAGCAATACTTTACATCATGCTTTCAATATTTATGAACTAAGTTTGCAACAAGAACACATACTTATAATTGGGAGGATGAGTAATGAGCAATATTATGTCTGCCTCAATAGTGAAAAAGCTCCAGAGTAATCTAATAATGTAATTTAAACCCAAGCATTTTCAATTGCCTTGCCTATTTTAATATTTGTGTATGTTTTTGCTTCTAAAAATTCCTTTCCATTAAAGAAGAACATTTAATTTTCATTGCTTCATTACAGCAGCTAAAATAGGTTGTTACACAAAGAGTTTACTTAATAAAGTTAATTAGTTACATTTCCCTCCCATTTCCTGTAACAAAAGAATAGGTGTGAGTTTCTCATTTTAAAGCTTATTGGAAATTGCCATGTATACTCTTTATCAGAATTAAGAATTACACGGCTAAGATTTTGAATTTGTCTTGGGACAAATTTTTCTTACACAATACTTAGAAAGTGTAATGTAAGAAAATGGGCAAAGTTAATCACCTGCAAGGACCAAAAATTTTTCCATTGAAAAATTTCAATTTCTTATAGCTTTTGATAATTTGGAATGAAGACTACTATTGTTTTTCCATTTTTATTTATTTTATTAGGGAGCAAGTGTTGAAACCAAAGGTATGTGGCATTGATTGTTTGTGAAAGCAAACCAAAAAAGCCACTTTTTTTTTTTTTTTAGTGGATGAGAGAGCAGGGAAAATCAGTAACGTCCCAGAGCTGCTTTGAGCTGTTCTCGCTAGGATCCTTCAGTGATGTGTAATACCTAGGGAGAAACTGGGCACAAGAAGGAAGGAGGAGTCTTCTAACCCTTGACTTAAAGTGAATCTCATTTGGAGCCTGAGTTACATTATTTTGGTGTGAGAATGAAATGATGGGTGATTTTCTTCCCCTTTGAAATCAAGGTGCCTGTCCAGCCATGGTAAGCAAGAACTGAAAGCCAGGGAAGCTCTGCACAAAGCCAGGTGCCTGCAGTCACCCTTGCTTGCTGTGAATGTGCTTGTCCTCCCTGGCAAGGAGCAGCCACTCAGGGCTCCAGCATGGGAGCAGATGAACTTAGTAATTTCTGCTTACCTTGACCAGAGAAGGAGCTGCTCCCCTGTAGTTTAACCCTGCCTCGTGCCCCAGGCTTGCCATAAGTTGCATTGCTTAAATTGCAGTGAAAAAGATGACAGATCAAGGCTGAGGGTAAACAGAGAGAAAGGAAATCCTGTACTATTGAGAAGAGGCAGTAAGGGAATAGTGCTCTTGGGAAAAGCCTTGTTTTTCAAGTTTTAATGAGCAGATCAGAGACAGGTGCTGCTGATGTCCAAGTATAGGCTGGAAATGCAAACAAAACAGGCTTTAGGAGGGAGGGATTGAGGTGGGATTTCAGAAGGAAAGTGTTTAGTGCTTTGCTGAGAGGTAAAGATTCTGCCAGACATGGGAATTGGTAGGAAAGAAGGAATGAAAAATTTATTTAAATTTAAATAAAAATACTCCTGCTAGCTAAGAAGTTTACACATGTCTAGCAAGGACAGATGTTACTCATGCAATATTCTTGAGCACATGGTGTAACTTTTGGGGGTAGTGCTGTGCAGGGCCAGGAGTTGGACTTGATGGTCCTTGTGGGTTTCTTCCAGCTCAGCCTGTTCTGTGATTCTGTGATCCTGTCTTTGCTGGATTTCAACATGTTATGTAGATTTCATACGGAGGGCACATGCTGATGAATAGGTGTATTAATAAAGTTAATCAAGATTTACAATCCAACAGGCTGGAAGGCTGTATGTATCTGAATGATCATTTTTTGTACAATTTATTAACAGTTAGTAAATATTGGTTAGATTTGTGGTGTGCTGTGCACCATTTAATAATTAGCATCTAATATTTATTCTTCTTTTTATTAAGTATTAACACTTGCATTCAATGTAAGTATTAAAAAAACCAACCCAAACACAACAAAATCAGAGCATAAGAAACATCAAGAGTTGAGCTGACAGATGAAATACTGGAAATCCCATGAGATATTCTACTTTCTGACAGGTCCCAATTAGTTTTTTCCTAAATTACAGATAAAAGTGCAAGTGTCATTGCAGTCCCTCAAAAACATATACATGTAGTAAGTTACACATGCATAGGAGACATACCAGTGATGGCACTCTACTTGGTACAGGTAAGGCCACCATCCTAAAGAGTAAATTTGTAAACACAAGAAAGACATGAATCAGCTGGATACCTGAGGGGGAAAAAGACAAGCGTGAGTAAACATCGAAAATAAAGCCTTCTAAGGAAAAGTCAAAGTAAGTAGGGCTCTTAAGAGTTGGGGACAAAAAAAGGATGAGACATTTACAATCTTTAAATATATCATAGAGAAAGTCAGTGACCTATTTCTATGTGAATGGTTAAGAGGATGAAAAAGAAAATCTGAAATTACAGTAAGGAAGAGAAAGATTAAACTCAAGGAATGCCCCTTTCATGCTAACAATAATAAAGCACTTCAGAAGCTACTATAGGGTGAAGGTTTGTCTAATACTTTCAGTTTTCAAAGAACAATTTCAGGCAAATAATCAACAGAATTTTATCATTGATAACAGATAGAGATAAGATTTTTAAAAGTCCTTTCTATATGTATCTTTCTGCATCATAACTTTCATCAGCAAAATAATAATACCTTTAGTCTTTCAATGAAGTTAATATGCTGTGCTTTCCTGTGTCAGGAGCCGAAGAAAAGATATACCAGTTTATTTTACTACTTTAAACAAAGTTTTAAAAATAAAGTCTTCTGGTTTTGTGCTTTTTGTTTGTTAGTGCATGTTGGTATTTTGGTTGGGTTTTTTAGTAATTAATTATCGCTATGTTATAGATTTATAAACAGCTCTATCATCAGTAGTTCTGGTGGCATCCCACATATTCCTTATATGTTTATTTCTGTCATGAACTGGCATTTTCTAGTTCCCTCTGAGGTGAGACCTGACAACATCTCAGCTTGCACTAGAGACTGTCCTTTCTAATTAAACTTTTTTCCTCAGGCTCTCTTTAATAATATGGGTTGCAACTCTTAATTCCTCTTAAAATGTGAAGCTCTTATTTATTCAGTGCAGATTGAAAAAACAAACAAACCACCAGTCCAGAACTTAGTGTTTGGAGAGTGATGATTACCATAATTCTAAATCTTAAAAATAGATTTTTTCCTTCCTGAATGAAGTATGAAGCTTTGTACTAATTTAGTCAGATTGATAAAAAATGTATCTATGCAATCTTTAAAAACAGAAACTTGGGCAAGCAGTTCAGGCAAAATACAAGTAGTAAAATCCTGAAGTCAGAATGAATAAATCAATAATTGCAGATATTTTTTATGTTTATAGTTTTATGATGTAAAAGATAATTAAGAAATATTAAATAGGAAGAACCAAGAACCAAGCTTGAGTAATAAACAGAGCCAGCTCTTGAAAGTTAAAAAGCCCTATTGATTGTTTCTGTTTTACTAGTTTGAATAAGGAGGATCTAATCTGTGGAAGCATAATTTTTCTTTTGTGTGCCTTGCAGTCTGAACTGAGTTTTTCCCTATAAAATTTTTATTAATCTTACAATCATGCATGGACAGTTAGGATTAGGATACATGACAGGAAAAAAAATCACTCAGTCAGGGTGAAGAGAGGTCTATGTAGGGTGTGGAAGTTTCTAAAGGAAGGCTTTACACCGGTCATTTCCTGCCCTGAAGATGGTGTTTGTTTTGTTGTCCAGCACACACCACCATAGAAGGGCTCTTGTGCCAGATGAGATTTTGTGGATACAAGTGAATTATCCATGGCCAGTGCCATGCCAATGTTAATGTGGATACTTGACTAGTGTGGCTGTACATGGATTGTCAGCCTCCCTCCCATGTATGAGTTCTGCTTGCATGGTCCTGCAGAAAGTACTCTCACCAGGAGCCTATGGGTATCTTCCATGCTCTAACCAGAAACTTTCTTGTATCTTCAAATTTTTATCATATTTATTTTTGATTGTTTGTTTGTTATATGTGCATATCGTGGTCAGTGTTGTGGAAGCTCAGTGCCATAACAAATTAGAGAAAATGCACATGCCCATCCTTGTGGGCACATGTGTTAACAGCTTGCAAAAATTGTCCCAACTCTGTTCATTTTGAGGTCTCTAAGTCCATCACAGTTTGCACAAGCTGATGATTTGGTGCTAGATTTTGATCACATTAAACAGGAATTCCTACTTATTTTTGCAATGTCATTCTTTTGTTCAGATAATCTCACTAAATTAAGTGGGTTTTGTCTCCTTAACCTAATTTACTAGGAACACAAAGCTGATAGAATTATTAAGGTGGACAGAGAATAAGGAGGAGGATAAACTGGCATCTTTAGAAAACTGTGTTTTGTTGAAGAGCTTTTAGTTCAGCAATTCTTTCCTTAGTGGTGTGCATTTCACTTGCCTGTAAGGAACCAGATTATTCTCTGTGGAATGAACAAGGGCTTTGTATCCATAAATAAATTTATCTTTTCTAGCAACAGCCAAAAATCAGACAACTGTGTATCCCTTTTCTCTCTGGGATTTTCAGATATGTTTCTATCTGTATTATGTACTCCCCCACCACCTAGTCTTCTTTTCTATATAGTATTGTTCATGTATTTTGAAGTATGCTTATCTTTGTTGACAGTGTGAGAGAAATCCAAGGCACTAAAAACATCTGTTAGCAGAATTGTTTTCATTACGAGTGTCTTGTGGGGCAGTTTTTTCTTCCTTGATTTGCTAATATAGATCTTTCCCCTGCTGCTCAGCCCAGCTGGTGCTGCTGCCTGCTGCTGTTTTGCTGGAAGTTGCTTAGGTATCACCCAGAGATAGCTTGGACGGTATTTTTTGTTAGCATGGGGTAACACTGTGTCACCTCATAAAGGGAAAAGATTGAATTATAGAAAGCCACAGAAATACATGAAAATAAGTCTTTGACACTTTTGAAGATACCAGTGACATGAAATAAGTTTAAACTGTGGCACAGTAATCTGCAGAGTGCTTAGGCTGGAGGATACACGCCATTTAAAAGGAATTAGCTTTTTTTATTCTCCTGTCACTTTAAATATTCCTGGTGCCCATCCTTTTATTGGTAAATTATATTATCGGTTTAAGAATTTGTTGGTGACAAAAAGGGAAGTATTTTAGTCGGGAAAGCTGCTAGGGCATAAATAATGTGTGCTGTTCTTTGAACAGAGAGGAATGGCTCACAAGAGCCTGGCTGCCTCAGTGGAGCAGCACAATCTGTCTGCTGCACGACGGCATCGCCGGCAGCCAAATCCTCCCGGTTTTGTTTTAATGGGAGGGCTCTTACACATTGCTGGTTCTACATGATGGGAATGAGGTTAGAAGTGCTTCCTGTTCCATTCACAAGCCCCGGGCTCTCCGTGCATTTCAGCTTCAAAAATGACAGCTGAAACCAATTAGGCAGAATTATGGGATGCCTAAGTCACATGGAGATTTATCATGACTGAGGAAGAGGAGGGAAAGAGAATGTATTGCATGGGAAGTAGAAGCGACTAATTTACTTAGAAGAGAATGACAGTCACGTTATTATTATGGAGAAGGGTGGGCAAAGTAGAGATCCTTTCATGTCACCAGCCATACCTTGAAAGGAAACGTCCCAGCCTTTGTCTGAACACGTTTGTGTTTGGTAGCAGAGTCTGATTTCTGAGCAGGAATAGCTGAGCAAAACAGTTGATGTCAAAGTGAAGCACAGAGCATATCTCAGGACATTTCTAGTTTGTGGTTTACTCATCTATTCATAATTAGAATTCCTTCAAGAGGAGAAGGGAAGAATCGTCAACATTTGTCTTTTTTTGCATACGTTCTCTTTTCCAGACCTAGGATGTAATGTATATAAACCTTGCTTCAGCTGTATAAACATCAGCCAGAATTCTTTTCCCTTCAGCAGATGCTTATACCCAGTATGCTCACAAACATAAACTCACGTGTCTGCTTATAAACCAGAGTCTTGCTGAAGAAAATGACCTTCATACAATTATACACTGCCCCAAGTCTAAATCAAAACCCCAATTAATTTCTTCATGTGAGTCTGGAAGACAATATTTCATAAGTAAATCATACTTTTTGTGGAGTTGTCAGGGTATGGGGAGAAAATGAGTGGAAAATATTACAGAGAGAGTCTGAGCCAAGTGTGCATTTTCTTTTTTCTTTTTTTTTAATTCTTGTACGACTTTGTTGATTTTTGTTTAGACTATGAGCAGTTATGTTGGAAAAATAACTTAATCTCCCTGTCATGTTCAGGTACCTGTAGGAGTTGTGATACTTCTCTCTATCACTGGGAGGAAAATATTTGCGATTAATTTAAGTTTGGGTCAAAAATGTGCATTGGCTGATGTGCTTCTATATTTAGTTTGGAAACAAGACTAGGTGAACCAGTATTGCTGAGCATGGGTCTTCTATCCCCTATCCTAGGAAGCACTGTGCAGTCTCTGCTCTATTTAGAAATTGCTCCATCTAGCCCAGGAAGGGTCATGGGTCTCTTAATGGAGGCCTTGTTACTGGAGATGTGCACTGAGGAAAGGGTTTGTGCTTTTCTGTGCTGAGAGAAGATAATAAAAAGGCTGGACAGGGCTTTCTCAAGGAGGTGTACCTGTGTGTGCCAGTCAAGGTGCAGCCCTGGAGCAATGATCTTCTGGCACACAGTAGTGAAATACAATTATTTGAAGGAAAAAATGCCAAAGCCTGTCTCAGATTACCTATTTTTACTTTCCGCAAAAATGGCCAAGATATCTTGCCTCTATCTGGAGTACCCTTTTTAATTTTAAGTATTCAAGCTGAACAGTATGGATTTGGAATTTAGGGGATGGATAGCCTTTGTGGTGTGGGTAGCATTGGACTATTATTTTGAAAGTTGCCCCAAATTTGGTCAAGTGATAAGCTTCAGAAAAATTATAAATTGTACTTAAGAGCTATGTCTTTGAAGATTCTTCCTCTCTTCTCAAATACTTTAGTCTCTCACTTCAGATATTGTAGCTATTCATTTCTGACAAAATGAAATTGTTACTGGGGAAGCCACTAGTGGGAGGAGAGATCGAGTCGTTCACTTAAAGCATAAGAGGTTCTGCAGAAAACCACTTGTTTTGTTAGTGAAGTGGGAAAGTGAAGCTCTTGTAATTGGAGGACACCAAGATAAAGATGGCCTGGGCAATCTCCTTTTTTCATCCTTGTGGAAGTGCCTGTTGTGCAGCTCTGCAAAGGATTATGTGGTGAAGGCATGTGGTTGTTGTTGGATTTCTCTCATTTTTTGTGAATGTGGGAACCAGGAAATCTTCTGAGGTTCCTGCTCATTCAAGGTATCATTTCAAGACAAGTTAGGTAATACTGCTGTAGAGAACTGGGTTCCACCTCTGCTGTATTGGGAATTGTCATCGCCAGCTGAAATTGCTGTCATTACAGATTTCTGCTATTCAGTATGAGATTCTCAGTCTCCTTTGCAAAAGCATTACACATTTACAGCTGTAACTGAAGTCAGCGTTGCAGAATATTGGAGATGAGGCTCTCAGCCAGGCATGAGAAGGACACAATGATTGGGTGGATGACTATGCTGAGATTTATTTTTAATATGTATTTAAATATTACCAATGCATTTCATATTCTTTTTCTGGCCAGTGTGCATCAAAGTCAGTAGCAACATGTCAGCTTCCCCATCTCTGTAATGAGAGCATCCAGACAGTTCCCTCTGCAATGTCCACCAGGTGTTCTCAGCTTAGGACAAACCACATTGACCATCAGAGACAGCAAAAAGTAAGGGGGGGTGTGTGGGGGTGAAAGATGCACCTGAAGACCAGAATATCTTTCATTACCACCACAGTCAGTCGGAACAAAATAGTGCCAAATACTCTGAAAAGTCAAAACCAAAGTTCTTTGGACAGAATATCTCAGATCAGTGATTCTTAGAATTTTTTTTTGTCTTTGCTTGAAGACCCTATCTGATAAAAGGAAATAATGCCCTATATCTCCTGCATTGCTATGAAATTATTCTTTGTAAAACATGTCAGTAGCATAGGTATAAGCAGGGTAGGAAAACCTGTGAGATTATTTCTGTCTTCAAAGTAGTAAAAAAAAACAGACTCTGCAAGCTGTTTGAGAATAGAAGAAAACCCTGTAACTGTAAAACAGCACAGCTATTTTTCAATCAAGTATCTCCTATTCTGTTCAGTGTGTATGTCTAATGCTGGGAAGGAAAAAAGGTATGAGCTTTTAGGAGTTATCATAATAGACATTTAATGGAGAAACAATGAAAAGGTAGGATAAACCCCATTAATTCTGGACTTTCCTAGCTTTTGAGTTCTTCTCTATGGAAACTTGATTATCTATGCTTATTGTTTTTTGTGTAGCTGTTTTGAGCAGAGGAGTGCTAATTACAATATTTATATATTGTACATATAGGTGTGGGTAAGCTGGTGGAGTGTAAAGAGCAGGAACTAATGGGATTTTGAACTTAAACTAAAATATTAAATGTTCTGTCAGCATGGTATTACTTTGGTGATTTGTGTGTGTTGGGGGTTGACAGTATGGCTGATAGAGCTGTTAAAAACTAGCTTGAAGCAGAATTGGTCTAGCCAGGTCCACTTGGGATCAGAATGTGTTCAATTACTTGGAAGTCTCTGCACTCCATTCCCAGTATGCTGCAGTCCTGTGAGGTGGCCTGGCCCTCTGAGACAGTGCAGAATGGACTGTAAAGGGTGTATTGGTTGGTCTGTTTCTTCTCTTTGTTTCAGTATAGTTTTATGTTATTGCCAATATGTAATTGTATCTTGAATTTTCCTTTAGGGTATCTATTTTATTAGATCAGGGTGGTGACTGCAGCACAGACTCCAGTGTCAGAGTATGTCAGGCTGTATTGGCAGCCACTCTTCCACTTGGGAAAACACGTTGTTTTCCACCTTCAAAACAGCATGAAGAAAAAGACTCCATCTATATAGTATAAATTTCATGGAATACATTAAAAAAATGCTTTCATCCAGCTTGCTCTCTTGTTTTTTTTTCCTAATGCTTTCCTAAACTTGTATTCGTGTTGTCTCCTTCAATGTCAGTTGTGCACACGAGCACTGGAGCAGACACTTTGGCTGCCAAAAGGGAAAACAGGTTTAGAAAGAGCTGTCTCTGCAGCACTGTCAGTTTTCCTAGCTGTACTAATGTTTAATTCAATGTGCATTCAGTCCCTACCTTGGGAAAGAGGAGCAGCTGAGGCTGTCTTTGCTTTGCTGCCACCTTCTTTTTTTTAAAGTGGGGAGCAATGTACTCCAACATTATAAGCTGCTTCCACAGTTCTTCCCATAATGTTTTGTTACATGTATGAGAAAGACTCTTAGTTTTATGAAAGCAAATTGTAGAAAGATTTGAACAGAAAATACATTCAATTTCTCTTCCCCATCTGAATGAAGGTTTGCTACAGATTCTTGTAGCGTGTGTGTAGGGAAAAAAAATAAATGCCAAAAGACGGCAGCACAATTGACTCTGTAAGGTTTCCAGGATTCTGAGGAAGTTGCTGCTTACGCTGACTTTCAGGTAGACGTGTTCAATCAGTTTTTGTAGGTTTTGGTGGTTAAACTGATGGCAGAAGGTTATATCAGGATCCCAGTTGTCTTCATCCTTCGGGTAGGAAGAATAAGCTAATGATGGATAACACAAACATGATGATCATTGATGTTTCTGTATGGAGAAAATGCATCCAAATAGTAACTGAAACATAAGCATAAGAAAATGAGGTTATCCTCACCATTTGTTACAAATATATATAGGAAATAAAAAATATGAGTTATTGCTGTTCCTATAGTTGTGGCTCTGAATAAGATGAAAAGCTTTTGGTGAATAAAAATGTGCAGTTAGTGTGGGTGGACAGGTGGGGCTTCAGGAAGGGGACCTTCAGAAGGGACATTGCGTTTGTCTTTCTCTGATCTGGTTTCTGTCAGCTGGCTGGTTGCAAATTGTAGAAATCAACAGAAGGTGGCGGAGGCAATAAACCTCCCACCTACCAGATTATCTGTTGTTCACAAAGGCTGAAAGATTGAACTGAGGGCAAATAATAAGTCCTTGAGCCAGCCCATGTGAGGGAGCGTGCTGTGCTCAGGGACCACGATGGCTGTGAGGATGGGAGAGTGCTTCCCTGGCCACCCTAATGGGCTTTCTAAAGTGATATTTCAGGCTTTTCCTCAAACATCTGTTGAGCACTGCAGGTGCTAGCACTATTCAAACACTGGCATGTCTCATGAATAACAGATAGCCATTAAAATGAGTGGATTCCCACAAATTTCTTATTTGACACCAGTCATCACCTGTAGTAATGGTGTTTCAGCTGATATTAAGGCAGATTCTTGTGCTGGGATTAGTACTCAGAACATGTTAGTTTATTAAAACAAATGACAAGGTTAGCTGATGACTTTAAGTATGTTTTCTTGGTGTTCATACAGTAACCAAAACAAAAATGTGTAATGTGGTGATGTGTACTGAAGGTTGGCTGGTCCATGGTTTATTGATGCAGTCCCAGAAAGCTTCATTACCACCACAGTCAGTCAAAACACAGAAGACAAAATAGTGCCAAATACTATGAATGAAGTAGAGCATGGAAGAGAGAGAGAATGGGAGAATGGAAGAGGAATTTGTACCTTAAGGCTAAAGATTTTACAGAAATGAGGAATAAGTTCCTAAACTTAAGAATCTTTATGCAAAATGTGCTTCTTTGACACTAGCAATTCACTGGTAGAATATTTTTAATTAGTCTGAAAATTTTCTTTGTAAATGCATTCACTAATTTGTAGACTGTAAATTGAATAATTGCTGTCTGTATCTTGCATTTTGAAATAATCTCTGTTCTGTTTTATGTAGTGTGGTTTGCCTGTTTGAGCATGCTGTTCATTTTGGGATTCAAGCAATTTCCTGTAGTCAGGGCTCTTGCTCTCGTGAAGCCATGTAAGAATTCATGAAAATAGTTGTGCTAATGCAGAGCCTAATAATCCTATGCATCTTCATGTCTTTGCAATGTTAATTCCACATGCACAATGTGTTTTTGTAGTTTGTGATTTCAAAAGCAATTGCGTAGGATAGTTGTGGCTAGAACAAATTTTGTGTCTTGGGTGTGAACTCTGCTATGTATCTGCATAACTCTGCAAAAGAAAGCTAAAGAATACCTCCTGGTTTGGCAAATGTTGCACAGAGACACCACTCTGCTGTGTGGAAGGCAACTTTTGTCCAAAACTCTCACTTTGAAAACTGCCTGTATTTATATGGGCTCTTGTGTATGTGAGGCAGGTATTGCCAAGTAGCTTTTCAAGGAATGTTGGATGATTTTTACCAGATGTGTTCAGAAACCAGATGTGGAAGGCAGAGTCCGTCTCTGAGTATTTGCTGGTTAATCAACTGCATATTTTTGCTTTTTTTATTCTGAACATAATTCCAGAAGCTGAGTTGTGCAAGCACATTAGAGAAGCAACATGCCATTTGTCTGAAACTCTGCTGCTGAAGTGTAGAAATGTAAGAGAAGAATTCAGAGAAAAGTGTTTCCATAGTAAAAAGTATAAATATTTATTCATTAAAAATAACATGAATCTATGCATTGCAAACCTTCTTTTTTTTTTTTTTTTTTTCCTGAAGAGGTTTCATGGGGTTTTATGTTTGCAGGAAATATAGGTAACTATGAAGTGAAAACTTAGGTTTGAATTTTCCATGATGTTCTTTTCTAAAGTATCTGTATTTAATGGCTGTACATGTCCATAATATGTGCTTCTTTTTGAGTTGGAAAATACCATTCAGTACTCTGATATGCAATGCCTTTCAGCTTTTTTTTCTAAACCTTTAACCCATCTTAATCTAGAATCACTATAAAATTATATTTAAAGGGCAATGTTATAATGTGAACAAGGGGAATTGAATGTGAGATTCTTCCTTTAGGTTCATCCTCTTCTGTCTAGATATTATCTTTGTGGTGCTGATGCTGTCCTTACAAGTTTTAGAATGGTATTAAAATTCAGGTAATTAATCTACCAAATGCAGGGTGTTAGAAGAAATATTAATTTGCAATTGTTGAATATTCATATCAGTTATCAAGGCTGTTAAATGAAATTAGTGTAAAGGTACAAATGTGTGTTGGCACTTGTGTGGCTGAAAAAAAAATCTTATTTTCCATTTGTTATGTCCACTCCTAAGTAGAGGGGTATTTATTACTGCAGTCATATGGATATTAATATAGTTTTCTCCATCTGACTTTCTTTTAGCACACTGATTTATGTCAGTACATGGACAAACACCCTGGAGGGCTTCATCCAGAGAATGTGAAGGTAAGAGTCAAAAAGAGCACACATTCAAACATCCTGCAAATGCAGTAGCAGTAACTTTGCAAAAAATGTCATGTCAGTTGTTTCACAGAAACTGCTAGCTAAAGGGAAAATGCCTGGCAAATTAACTGTACTTTTAAATATTTGTTTTCTTTGAAAATAATTCCAAATTCAAGTATTTGAGCATTCCTGCAGTAGAATTTCTGAGGTTTGTAAAACTGACTCAGAGCCAAAATATTTGAATGCTGTGAATGCTGTTAACAGTGTTGGTAATCCCTCCCCTCCATTTAAACATTTGCTCTTAAGACAATACTGCCCTAAAACCCCAGGGTAAACATGCTTTAGGCTGTCAGTGCTAGATCTTCAGTTAGGTAAGTTAGTGTGGGTTCATCAGGTTTGAGGGAACTGTAATTAATTGTATTAGCTGAATGTCCTGCTTTTTATACAAGCCTATAAAATCTTCCTTAATCTTTTTGCACATTTTCTTGGATGAGATCAGCATTTTCATAGCTGATTTCACTTTGGAATTTTTTTTCCTTCTAAGGTAGAGACTGAGAATCATCACACAGGAAAGAGAGAGTTTATTAGCAGGATTTAATGGAAAGGTAGATGAGTAGAGACTTGATCCAGTTTCTCTTTGGGAAGTCAGCCAAATGATTTTAGCATGAAATGGAAGCCAACCAGATGTGCAGAATATGTTGTGTGTGTATAGATCACTCAGATGATCTTTGTCTTGCAGTCCCATTGTTCTACTTTGGAAGTGTTTAAGTCTTCACTTGTCATACTGGGAACTTTATAACTTACTGAAATGTAAAAGTTCATGAAAACTCTTTTTTTCTGGAACAGCCAGAAAGCCTGTTTGGTTAAAAAAAAAAAAAAAAGAAATTTAAAAAGAGTAAAAAGAGGAAGTATTTTTTCTTCTGCAATAGCTGATCATTGTTGCACATCATGTAGCTTCATTAATTTTCTGTGTTCTTTGAATGAAAAGTGGCATCTACAACATATGAATTTCAATAAGAATTACTGCTATCTAAAAAAATAAGGAAAATTCCTCCTGGATATATTTGGGAAAAAAAGAACCCCAAAACAAACCAATACACTCACAGAAGATGAGTGTAGCACTAAAGGGGGTGAGGTAGGACCTGTTTTTGACCCCTGAAACTTCTGAGCTTTCTTTCCTGCTCAGTTTCCTAAGCAGAGTTTCAGGTGTTAAATGTGCTTGTTAAACCAGGGGGTTGTGTTTCATTTCCCCATGTGGATACTTTCAACTTCATTTCTCTGAGTTTTGGGATAAATGAAGACTGGCTATTAAGATTCTTTGTGCTGCTTCAGATTTGTAAGTCTTGCTCCAAGGCTGCAGTGCTGTGTACCTCAAGGTCTGATATGCAGTAGTTGTTGTAGCCCTGCTAAAAAAGACATAATAATTCAAATATTTGTACTTTTATATAACCACATTGGGCCCAGTGAGCTTGCCTTTGAGGAGGATGGATATAGACACATTGTTTGGCTTGCTGGTACATCACTCCTCTGAATCCTGAGATACCTGTCATTTAAAACAGGAGCCTCAGAGGGAATGGCAGCAGCAGCATTTCCCTTTCAGATTTTGCTGCATGTATTCCTGTGGCTATCTGTACCATTTGTCAGTGCTCAGAAACACCTTTGAAGCTTATAGACACATTAGAAATATTTATTTGAGTAGCTAAGTGTAGAATCCTGATGTACTGCTGGTTTAAGTTTTTTTTAATTCCCAATGGATTTTTTAGTAAGAGTGGAAGGTGGCGGGTGGGGGAGAAAAGAAAAAAAACTTGGAAGTTGGAGTAGATCAAACTTCAATCAACAGATGAAACATGAGCAGTCCCATTGAATAATTTACTCTTTTTTTCCCTTAAATAATACTGATGAAAATCAGTTACATATATTTAGAAGTCTCTCTTGCCAGGCCAGCAACAAAGGCTAGTCCTAATCATGCAGTAATTACTAAAACCAGGCATGATGATTTGAGGTCCTACCATTTTAATGAATGAATCAGCCTGCTTGGGAATTTCAGTGCAATACCTGCTCTCAAGGCTGAATTAAAAATAGCCCAAGAGAGTGATTTCTTTGGCTGGGAGGACAGAAACCCAGTCACATATGCTAAAAATTCCCAGACTTTCACCAGCATACCAAACTAATATCTTGTGCTGCTCTTTTGTTTCAGAGGAAGTAAGATGGTTATTTCATAACAGTTTCATTTTAATGCTCTGTTGTGCTGTACTCCGTTTGTTGACTCATGCAGCTGGGGATCTGAGACTTTACCACCTTGTTTTGGTTTTAGCTTCTGGACAATATGTCTGGTTCCACAGCTGATTTCTAAGGGTTAAACTGAGCTATATGAATTAGCCTTCTCTCCCTGCCAGCCTCTTCTTTCTAGAGGTCCTTCAGTAATTTCACTTTTTAGACTTTTGGACCCTGCTTGTTCAGAATCAGTGGTTATGTGATCCCTAAATCCATTTTAAAAGCTTCCATTCAAGCAATTATATTCCAGTAGCAATAAATTAGTCTTGGCTCTCTGGGGCAAGCCATTGATGCTCTCCCAGCATGACAAAAGACCCCCTGCCTTTTAATTTTGTTCTTGAGGGAAGTATTGCCTATTGATGGATATTCCTTTCTGGCTTGTTGCCAGTTATTATAAATACAAACCCACATAAGCACACATCTTTCTTTTTCCAAAGAATATGTACAGTAGTTCCTGTTAAACAGTATTTTATAGGAAGGCAGATGCAAATTACATCTTGCCTTCTATAGGATATCTTCAGCTTAATTATATTTCTGAATTTTCTCTGTATTTGCAAGGTAAAAACAATGCTTGTTCCCTTAGGCTTACTTTTAAATGAAGACTCATAAATAGAATAAAAATCTAAATTACTTTGATGGACACACATATTGTTGTCCCCTCAGGTACTGTGCTTGACATTGCCTTTCTTTGTGGCTTTAAATAGGCTATTTGCTGTCACTTAACTATTTTAAATAAAGACTGAGCAGGATATTGTAAGTATGTGTAAGTATAAAGAAGAATGTCTCAGCTGACAGTTATAGAAGTCCAGGGACAGTACACTTAGGCAAATCAAACAAGTATTAGGTTTAGCATTTTTATTGGTATGTCTGTATTGACACATAATAATTCCAGGATTTTATAATTTGTGGGTGAAGGCGCAAGTCTTACAAATAACGTCAGGCTTTAAACCCTTCCAGGAATTTGTGTGTGATGCTGAGATATTGTTTTAAAAATGCCTGGCCCTGGTAATGTTAAACCAGTCATTCTGATAACATAATTGCAGTCAAGTACCTGAAACATTTTCATCAGCTTGAAGGGAAATTGGCATAAAGCAGTTGTTTCAGTCCATATATTCTGCAGACTCCATTAGGTCCAAATATACAATTATTTACCTCTTTGGCAGCCAACAAACTTGCCTGTCTAGCACTTATATATATAACTATGTATTCATATTCTGTGTACAGTGTTAGAGATATTGAGGAAAAGGGTAATCAGTTAATAATTCCCTGTATAGTACACATGGCCTCATCTTCTCCTGTCTGGTTTAAAAGATGTCTTTCTCAGTTTTTCCACAATTGAAGGCAAGCAATAAATCTTAAGTACATGGCCCCACATATAATTATGTTTCTGCTGGAAGCTACTGCTGCAGCCCTGTCCATGACTGGAAATAGGAATTGATTTATATGTGTACTGTGTGGTGCTTGCCAAGCTGCAAAATGTGCTATTGCAAACTGAGGTACAAGATTTGCTCCTGACTCTCCCTGTGCTGTTCATCCTGGCATAGACTACTGAAATCTGTACTCCTGGCTGTCTTTCCTACAGATGTTGCAGCCTTTAGAGATAGTTCATGCTCAATTGGAACATCTGGATTGCTTCCTACAGCAGGAACTCTAACGGGTCAGAGCAACTAGCTGACCCTATCAGTGATATTTTTTTGTGTTATGATCTTCATTCTGATTTATGTCCCTTTCTAGCTGGTACAGGGCTATTTCCACCAGTCTTTTTTCTTACTTTCTTGGTTCTTCTGAGCCTTTGTTTGCAGTTGTCCATAAAAGGCTCTGGTTTTGTAAATTCATAATTTCAGTGTCTTTTTATTTGTGCATTTCAGCATGTCCTGTGAAAATGTAACTGTTCTTAGCTTCTTCTAATATTTGAAATATCACCTTTATTTTAACTTTGTGTTTTACTCCACATTACTACATTCCCAATAATGCACATAAATTTGTCTTTATGCCTTGATGCATTTATTTTATAACTGAGTTTGTTTACTGTAACTCCTATTACTGGTAGAATAAGTGGAGCAAAGGCTTGCATCTGTCATGCCTGCATTGCTTGTGTCCCTGCCTTAAAAATAAATCTATTAATGAAAGCTGATTTGCTTCTTAATCAGTGATGCTGCCTTGAGATAGTTGAAGTCTTTTGAGAAAAGCATCCAGAATTTTTTCCCTCTGCCTTTTTTCTTCTACTTGCAGTGTTAGAGGTAATATCGATTTGCATGAGTATTTGGCAGAAAAAACCCTCATCTCTGGCAATATAAAAAGACACTTGCATCTGACCCACTGTTCCTTAATCCAGGAACACCAGTCTGAATGACAACAGGTTTTCAAGCAGACAAAAACTGTCCCTGTCTCTTAATTGCTTGCAAAATCTTTTACTCCAGGCAACTTGGAAGCCTCCTGTAGTCTGCTGTGACCAGAGGGGGAAGGAACTTGCAGTTTGTTCTTATTCTATCTGATTTTTCTGCACTGATTTGTTCTTCTCCCTGGGCACCTTTTCTCTTCCTAGGGCCAAAATGTGTTAAGAAGAAATAGGCAAGACCCTCTTGTTGAGCTTTGCATGCAGGCAACAAGAATATTCAGCCTTCTCCCAGGAGCCTTCAAGACTTCATCTCTTACCCATCTCAATTCTGAGCCTTCCCTTCTCCTAGGAAGCAGGGTATAGCAGTCTTCTGGGCATAATGAATGGGTATTTTTGAAGCAAAACCTTAACTAACTAAGCCCTACCCCCACCAGAATATTTTAAAATGTGTTTTATCACTTCAATACTGAGTCAGGGCAAAATGAGGATTGGGATTTGGGTACTAAGTTTCCTAGGGCAGCCCAACAATCTCTGTAAAAATATGCTTATGTTTCAGCAAAAAATATAATTAGTTCATCTAAAAACTATAAAAAGATATTTTAAAAGGAATGTATTAGACATTATAGTAATTATTGACACATAATGGGATGCTGCAACATTTTTCTGTGCTAAATGTTCAAGAAGAGGTCAGTAAACTGTATAGCAACTATATAGCTAAAAATCCAGATATGATAAAAATATTGTATTTGTTAAATCAAGGGTTTAATGGTCTCCATAAAATTGGATTGAAAGTGTTGATATACACTGGGTGTTAAATGATATTATCTGAAATCTCTGGAACTTAGTAATTTATGGTATTCATGTATTCCTTGCTGCACTGTAGTACTGTGAGCATTGTCCTTAACTAATGGTTGCAGTTGTTGAAGTCGAATCTGTTTTTGTCAGATGAGTAATTTTGGCATTTAATAACTAATGTGAAAATTAATAATCTGAGTCAAAGCCATAGGGTAGTTGTCATCTGATGTCTTCTGTAAGCATTAATATTTATCACTGAACTGATTACAGCTTTAGGATGGTCTGAAGCACAAAGGGCAGGGAAGCATTCAGAACATGCAAAGATTGGGCAGCTCCCGTGTCGTATCCATATGAGGTTTACTGCACTTAGGTGAAGCTGCCTGAACTTTGGCAGTAGCAGAGTGTTGCACACTGCCTCTTGCTAAGTAGTAGCTACATTTATTAATAGTAAGATACAAACCCATGTGCTTGTTAGAAAAGCATAATACCTGAAAAGTAGGATAAAAAAATGCTTTAGGCTTTACGTTGCAGTTGTGTTGACAATGTAGGCTTCCCTAGCATGTTTCTGTTTTCTTTCTATTGGGTGATTGTATCAACATCTGTGGCATGGACAGGAGGTTTGTGCTCCCCCTTTTCTGTGGGGAGACATTTGTTGGATTGCATGGGCAGTCCTGCATCCCCACGTGGCAGAGACATGTTACATGATGTAGGGGAAGCTGTGGTGTGTGAGCACCTGTGTGTAACTAGAGGTGTCCAACCAGGAGGTTGAGTGCCATAGAAGTAGGTGCACAGGAAGTAGACAATGAAACTGTGGTAGTAGATCCAGCTGTGATAAATTTTCATGTCACTGACTCACTGGGGTTTGAAGAAAACAGTCTTTGACTTTAAGGTGAAAACCTGCTGTGGTAGTCCTTTTAAATTTATCTATTGTTACTGGAAGCAAATCGAAACTAATGGCATGCTTTTGAAATCTCTCTCCTACTCACTAAAATTGGTCATGCTGCTGATGTGAAGTTGAATTAAAAGTGTATTTCAGCAGATATGTTAAGTAAGAAGTGATGCTGTTTAATGTGGTTGAGAAGGTGCTATTTTTCATTCCTCATTCAGTGAATAAGCAGGTGTGCAGCAGACAGAATAATGTTATGCCAAATTAAGGTCGTCTTTTACACATGGCATTGAAAATTGATTATTTAAATTAGACTTTTTTGTTATCAGACATTAAATATAGCATCAGCATTTCACTCTACTTCATGTCAGTCTTGTCACTTAATGGTTTGATAATATGCACAACTGTGAATGGTTAATGCAGAAACTTCATTAGCATGTTAAAATTCATGCTAGAAGAATGTCACTTTCATAAGTGCACTTGTAATTTATTGTCTCTATGGTCTTCATGATTCTCATAGGGCAAGAACACATGTATATTGTAGGGAGAACATGTCAAGATTTTTAAAATCGGTGAGGCAACAATTGCCGCTGTGACCTACTTCAGCATGGAAGTATGCTGATGAAAGGTAAAAAAGGAGATTGAATTGAATTTATTTTTGCTTTTGCCATTCAGAAGTAAAAACCTGAGTCTTCCACTTACTGAACCTTAGCAGATGACTACAGCTGATCATAAGGGAGTGTCTTTATACTCAGTTAATTAAGCACACCTTCTTCATTGCAAATGACTGTAGTAGTACCCAGAGGGGACAAAAAAATGATTAAAACAGCATCAAAGAGAATAGGAGTTAGCAAATTAACACACCCCAATCTCTTTCCTTTGCAGTTCTACTGGAAATAAGTGGGAAAATCTGTATATATACATTTTTAAAGCAATGATGCAATTAACATTTCCAGTGGCTGTATCATATGTATTTCTGTGTGACATTAGACTCTAGACTCTTGTGTAAGGAATGCAGGAGCAAGTTAGAAGCCTTTATAAAAGCACTGGATTGAAGTGGATTGTTTTAAAATTCTTTTGGAGGGAACTCAGTTGATTCCAGGGAAGGCAAACAGGAGGAACCTTTTTGTGAGATAAATCTTATTATGATCCTGAAAATCCTGCAGAATCAATTACCTAATAATTTTTACTCAGATTTTCCTTATTCATACAGATGCAAATTTGTCTCAAGTCAGTACTTTCTTCCTGGAACTTCTTCTGACAATTTGAGCAACAGAGTCTACAAAACTTTGACCTAAAAAGTGCAGTATTTCCCCAGGTATTAGTTAGAAGTGAAAACTGGATTTTATCTTGTGGTTATTATCCTGGTTTAGAAGAGGGAAATGAATAGCAAACCAAGAGTGATAAAAAAGATTGTGCTTGATGAGGTTTTGACATGCCAGCAGAAGTCAGAGGGACATTTCTCATTGCTTCTGTGATAGTTATAGCATATTACCAGGTAGTTTTTTCTAGTATAATGATTTAAAACAAGTAGTTCTAAGATTCCTGAACAGTTTAGTGAACCCAAATGGAACTGAATAATGTGTTTGGTTCTGTTTATTTCCAAGGCTGTGAGATGGCACTGTAGTGATTTGTTATCTCCTTTTGCCATTTTAATTAGCCAATAATGTACAGAAGCCTGTACTGTCCTCTGGATGATAGGGAGAACTTCATTGGTTGCAAGCATGAGATACAATGTCCCAAGTTTAGTTTCTTTTACTGGTATTTTTAGATCTGATGGCCTAATAAGACTACATATGATTTTATTGATGCTGAATACACACTTGGGAATTCAGATGACTGTGTGATACCCAGGCTGTGTGCTTTGATATGTAGGGCAAGCAGGAACATTTGTGTAATGAGTGTTGGGTGATAATAAAGCCTGTGTGGTATTGTGTATTATTTTTCAAAAGTAGCTATACTAATAGAGCAGTACGCGCTTGCTAAAGGAAAGATATTAATTCAGGTTTGATTTCAGCTTTCTCCTGAAATCATGTTAACTCCTGTTCCAGATTATCTCAGCCTTTTTTGCAGAGTTTTGCTGCCAAGAGAGCAGAACCAAGAGTTTTGTGCATCTTCTGTAAGCTAAAAAGTTCTTTGTAGCTTTCTAGTTCTGTGTAGTTTTCTACTTCTGTATCCAGGGCCAGGTCCTCTATTCCCAAAATGCAACATGAATTAAGGGAGCTTAAATGAAGAAAATAGTTTAGAACTCCCTCTTTGCCATTACGGAAAGTCTTAAAAAAGGCCCCCACAGGCATCGTTATTCTGTCCTTTTGGCAAGCATCCTTTCTTCATTGGGGTCCTCAGTGCCTCAGCAGAGTCTGTGTGGAAATGGTACATTTTCCAGAGAATCTCCCTAGGCATGTTGTGGATTTCTGCTTTTCTCTTACCCCAGTATCCTTTGCCAGAAATTCTCTACCATATCTGGTAATGGAGGGCAACTGTGTGGAGTCATCTGAGTACTTTACACAGATCACTTGTACACGAGTGTTCCCCTTCAGCCATAGACTGGAAAGAGCTTTCTGAACCTAAGTCAGTCAGTGTCAGCTACTCTCAATCCCACCCTTTAGATGTGTTTTGCATCGCCTGTGTCAGTGTCTAACTCACAAGCTTGTTCAGAGGCCACCAGGCAGTGAAGCATTCTGCAGCACGTGGGCCACCGGGCAGCCATTGCATGTCTGCATGTAAGGCTCTAGGTTGTGCACTCAGCCAGACTCATTAGAACACCAGGAAAGCTGGGCTCTTCATCCACATAGCTACGAGTCTCAGAAAATGCTGTATTCTAAAACTACTGCGGGCATTTGGTCAAATGTTGCATATAGCTCAAATGGTTATCCAGGCATTACACTTGAAGGACTGTGTAGGTGCTAACTCACCCCTTTGAGGGCTTTCTCTTGTATGTTTTAAGAATTGCTAATGTTCTTTTAATATCACAGTCCATAAACCCTGAATTAGCTTTGACCTGCATGCATTTTTCTTGCTGACAATGAAAAGTCTTCGTTAAAATATGCTGCTCATTAAAGTGAGAGCTGCATAACAGTCTGGGAAAAGAGGTATTTTTTTATGACTGAAAGAAATAAGCAAGACTTGAAGCCACAAGTGTTAAGGTTTTTTTGTCTGAATGTAGTGTTGGGCTTCCTAATACTAAGCTTTGCTGAAAACATGACTTCTAGGGACAAATCCCTGTCCTGTGTTCTGTCTTCTTCAAACACAATGACCTTTGGCATTTTATGAGCCTAATTTTATTATCAAAACCTTTGTTCCTACTAATAAGCTAGAAACTGTACACAAATGATGTCTTAGTGAATGATGTCTTAGTTTATTTATTGCAGGTTATTCAATACCTATACAGCCTTGTGTATGACCATGCAAATACTAAAATTACCAACATAAAAGGTAACGAGCTGTGAATCTGTCTTGATTTTACCATCCCAATCAACCTGTTGAAATACATGGTGAATTTGCCATTGACTGCAGCTGCCATCCTGGGGCCTTGGGAAGTGGCAGCTCCATTGCTTGTTTAAAACCCCTGAAAAAAAACCCAGGCTGAGGTTTCATGGTGATTGGAATAGAGTGAGGTGGTGGAAGGATCAAGTAAGATGAGAGTATGACCATGATAAGACGTATGTAGATTTCTGGGTATATGGGTAAGGATTGATGGTTCCTCATCTAGGATTCATTTTTGTCCTTGTGAAGTTAATGCAGACAATCTGGAAAGAAAATGGGTTTCTTAGAGAAGGCTTTCCTCAAGATCAGGGGTATGAACTTGACTGTGAGAGGGCAGAAGTACTTTGTGAGGAAGCAGAAACATTTTTTTTCAATTCATCTTTTCCTTTTGTGGGCTGGGAAACTATTGGAAATGGAGAGGCCTCCCTTGGTGTTTTCTCATCCCAAACAATCTCAAAGGTTTGCAGAATGCTTTGCTGCCAGATTTTCGGCTTGTGTTCACGTAAATCTTTTCACATTTAAATTATAAAAACAAAGGGGAAGAGAAAAAGAGAAAGCAAAAAAACAATATTTGAGTTTACCCTGTAATGAATTCAGGAAGTTTTTTTTCCCCTTCTCTTCCATGAGCTTCCTCCAAGGAGGTGTGAGTGAATTAATTAACTTTTGGAGAAGGTATTTAATGAGTACAGCATGTCTACAAGTTTGGAATAAAACTACATTCCAAAGCTGTCCTCAAGAGCAGATGTTTATTCCGTTTAGCTGTGAAGTGTTGGGCATTTTTTTTAGCACATTATGTCAAATCACTTGACTCTTTTCACTAAATCCAAGTGAAAGACATTAATAAATATATTTTGAGTTATTATAAAGATTACAGTGCTGTAAGCTACCATGATAATTGAAATTTTTTTGCATATTTAAAAATAATGTTTGAAGTTAAATGCTATTGATTTATCCTGGCAAACTGGTTATTTTGCCCATCTTTTTATTTTAAAAAATGTATTATTTTGAAGTAATTTAATAGAATTAAATTGATATTTTCAGGCTGTAATGAAAACTATTCTGCTTCTTGCTCTTATTAAAATAGTTTTTATGTACTATGAATTCCACTTTAACCACAATTCAAAAAGGAATGTGCATGTTACTTATGACTTTCCTGCTATTCTTTGTTCCTGTACTTTGCTATTAGGTTTCCTCAGCACACTGTTAGACCCTACCCTGGCAAGAAGGTGATTGATATGGCTCTTTGTGCCCTGGCTAAATAGCTAAACATAGAGTGCATTGTGTCTGCACCCAGGGAAAAAAATGAAATGCAATTAAATTCATTTCACCTTCAGTAACATGACATTTCTGTTTCTTTCATGTCAGCCTTTATTCTCTTCTATAATCAGATTTTGTAACCCTTTTTATAATGTCTCTTCACTTCAGTAATCACTGAATAGGATGCTTGTTTTGCAAGTTAATTAGAAATTCTCGTGTGCCTGAGTTGACTTTTTCCCAATCTTTGGGGTGGTTTCCACACCTTCCTAGAGAGCACATTTCACTGTCCTCTGAGCTGTGAGGCACAGAGTCCATACCTGCTCTTGAATTCTCCGTGTTTAGCTTTGTGTTCACATCTAGAAACTGAAGTATTTCTTAAAACATATCAGGGAAAAGGAAGGGTCCCTGCATTGGGATAGGTTCTTCATAACTGCAAAGAAAACTCCTGGGAGTTGATTCACCCTTTGTGTTGACAAAACCCATGACGGGTTACACAGCCCTTCCCAGCAAGTGTCTGAAAGGATGCAAGAGAATGATGCTTGCAGGAGATGGAAAGGGGAGGACAAAAGATCCTCTTCATCCAGCTCTTTGTTCATAATTGTAAATTACAGAATAAACAATAGTAATGCTTAGATTTAGGAGTAAGCATTTATAGAATCCAGGGAAGGACTCTAAGAAACTAGGAGATGGTGAGTTAAGTTTCTATCTAAAATTACCTTTAAGACTATTGCAAGTAGGTTTCAAAAGTCATCTTTAGGTTCAGTGAGAGTTATTATTTCCTAATGAAAAATACATAAGAAACTCCCATTAAAATAGACTTTGAGGGATAAAATCTATTTTACTTGCAGATTTCCTTGGGTACACAGGCATTATTGTTATACTATTAATTTCTTCTTTGTTTTAGCTTCAGTGTTCCATCCCCCAGCCTTATCTCCCCATCCCTATCCACCCTGTACTGTTGTTGCCTATAATTAGTGAAGATACACATCTGTCTTCAGGCTACAACCTAATCTCTAAGGCCATATGGGTAAATGGAATATAATTATAATTTGGTAGAAACCAAGCCTTCTGCACATGGTTGTATTGCTCTCATTCTTTTTAAAGCAGTCAAATTGAATCTATGACATAGTAGGGCTTGGAGGCTGGGTTTAGTCCTTGCAAAGTAAGTATATTTCAGATGGAAATTTCATTGTGTTAAATTTGGGTGGGAATTAGCCAGTTTGGGAGGAATTCTGACACAATGTTACCGCAATGTGCAAGCACCCTGCATATCATGAAGAAATCACCTGTGGTTATATGCAAAATATTAACAGAGGTCATTTTTTGTCCCCCTCTTTTTCAGTTATTTTTATTTCAGTTGCTGCGAGGACTGTCTTACATCCACCAGCGTTACATTTTGCACAGGGACCTGAAACCACAGAACCTTCTGATCAGTGACACGGGGGAGTTAAAGCTGGCAGACTTTGGTAGGCAAGCAGTTAATTACAAGTATCTTATAATGTTGTAGGAATGTCAGACAGATGGTTCCATTGATTTCTCTTTCCCGCCACCCTATTCCTTAGACACACCTTCTTCATTGTAGATAATTGCACATTTTTCTCTTGAGTGAAGAAATTGATTATGGTCAACAAAATGCTTGATTAAAAGGGAGCAAGTGAAAAACAAATACCTACTCCAGTTCTCTCAAGGAAGATAATGCTGAAAGTATTTCCATTTTATTTACCATGAGACCTCTGAATTAGAATTAAAAATCTTCAAAAAAAAAACCAAAAAGGTAGAGAGAGACCTCAGGAAATATAAACTGTATGAAAAGCACAATCACTTTATGGAAGCAGCTCTAGGGTTGTGGAGGTCTGGATTAACTTTCATTAAATGGTCATTGAAATACACTGGAAGGACACAAGTGTTCCTTCTGTAGAATAAAGGACACTAGGATCACCTAGATTGCTTTCAGTATCCATTAGTTCTTTCTGGGGAAGCCTTAGATGGAATATAAAGTCAGGATAAATTATCCTGAAATCTTAGCCTTTGGCCTATTTTTAAATTTTTAAGCCATTTTCTAGTGGCTACACCAAGGCAAGTACTCCTTCCTCTGAAAACCATTGTGAATGCAGATGTGGAAAATGGCAATATTTTTCTTTAGTGATTTTCACAAAAGGTTGTAGGAATTTCTTTCTTTCCTGCAGGTCAGCTTCTCAGTTACTGATTCCAGCAGTACTTTTGAAGTAAGTGAAAATGTGACCTATTGGCTTTTAAAAAATGTCTTTAATTTTGACTGCTATCCACATCATGCTTCACATTTCATGCAGCAGCAGTAATGAGGAAGCCTTGTGTGCTAATTGGCAATTTCACTGTTAATGTAGTCGTGAGGTTTTGTCTTTTAATTAGCGTTACTGCAATTAACAGCTCAGTGTGTATTTGCTATGCTGGAGAAGGGAACAGGACTTAAGGTGGACACAGCCCACAAGGACTTGGTTGGCCTTTGAATTGTCGGGCAATTATAGAAATAGTATTAGAAGCACTTGTCTCCTGGTTTACATATGATTCTTTGCTGTCATTTTTCAAAACTTGCTGTTTTTTGAAATAAATGCTTAAAAACCCCATTCCTGCATGTTGCATTTTATTGTGAGGTTTCATACCTTAAGGATATGAAACAGGTGCATCATTCAGTGTTCTTGCAGTGAAATATGAGTTAACCCTCTGTTGAAGTTGTTGTGCTGTTTAATAGTTGTGTTGTATAATTTATATGCAGAGAACCCTATGAACTAATCTGACTTCCACGTATCCCCATATTATAAATTTTTCGAGAGGTTGTAAAAATGGTTCTCTAGATTTGGTGGATGCTGGAAACCATAAAAGATCTCACAAATTCTTTTGTATGTAAAATGCTTCCTACAGTGTGGGGCTGGGTTGCTGAAGCTCTATGGCTTGTGTGGCTGGGGAGAGGGAGGCTGCAAACTTTTTTGTGTGTTTTTAAGAAAAAAGAAAACAACCTGCCTTTTGCCAGCACTATTAAATGCATTGCTGGAGGTGTGAACCAATTAATGAAAAGTCCAACTCAGACACGAGTTGACTCTGGCTGTGTTGCCTGGTGCTGCCAGAGAGCAGAGGACAAGGTGGCATGATGGTTTGTGCCTTGCTGTAGTAGGAAATATAACTATCTATCACTTCTAATGAAATTGTTGCCTCATTGTAGCACCAGGCTAAATAGCCCAGTGATGACATGAAAGGCAGGATTTTCACAGCTCTGTGTAGGCAGGAGTTTAAGGTTGACCATTGTGCATGGTTTTGCTAGAGGAACTAGAAATGTATAAGTTCAACCAGAAAGAAATACACAGTGGTAGAGACATGAATATATAATATTGTGCAGAAGATATTTTTTCCCTTTTAAGTTTGCCTTGATATAACAGAAACATCTGTGTAATCTACTCTTATACAGGGACAGAAGATTATATATCTCCTTTTTTGTTTAAAGCTAGATTTTCTTTCATGGCTCATGGCCTCATAAAACTGAAAACCAGATGGGTTAAATTTCTCTTCTGAGAACCAAGATGAAAAATTAGAAATGTTGAGGTTCAAGTCTGAAAGGTCATGACCCCTTTCACTGGGATCATGAGAAATGAGAGCACACCTGTGTGCTGTGTGCCCCTGTGCATATTTACTATTTAAATGCTGTATTATTATAGCCTATCTCCCACCTTCCTGGTATGAAGGACTCTTCTTAAACAAGATGTAAAGTACAGTCCTGTTTCTCTCTGTTTTTCTCCCACAAATGACTGATTTGCAATAATGTGCTTGGAAAGGAAGTCAGTTTAGATTGTATACTTGATTAATTGTGTGAGGAGCAGTGTGAAAATTAGAAAGATGGTTGCTTTTCTTTCAAATGCACTCAAGGCAGGAGAGAACCTATCAAGAAATCAGTGTCTGTTAGAGATAGGATTGACTTTGCTAGCATAATAAATACAAAATCCTAGAGCAAAGGCCTTTTAGTCTCTAAGGACAAGACCTTCAGATTTTGGCTTCATAAGTTTACCAAAAATATCAGCGTCATGTCTGAAGTTTTTCATTTGGCGTCAGGCTTATTTAATCCCTTCACTGTAGGATATCAAATACTTAAAAGCAGGCTAGTGGATCATAGTTCTTGAATAAACAAGGTAAAAGAAAGGCTATTCATGTCTGCCAGTGCCTTGCACTGCGGCTGAAAACTGCAGAATCTGTGAAAAACTGTGGGCATGTGTTTTTCTATAGCAGGGCTCCCAGACACACATACTTCACTGTGTGGGAGTGTCTTTGTTCAGATGAACAGCAGTTTGCTTTTCTGTTCATTGTGCTCTAGCTGCTAGGAAATGAATATTTCTGAGAAGACTCAGCGGTCAAATGAAACGGGAGAACAGAAAAGAGAGGCTTTATCAAATTAAAAATGGATGAGCTATAAAAAATGGCTTTATTGAGAAGATATAATAGGGGAGACTACATCATGAGTAATTGTTGCTGTGAAAAATAGTCCTTGAACATCATACCTGCGTTCTTTTTGAAATCTAATTAAGATTCCAGAGGAAAGTCAGGTATATTAGGAATTCTTATGGAATGAAGTGCAAGAATTATTCTTGATCCTATGGTGTGAATTTGGCTGTCTATGAGTTGATTTCCCCTCCTGTCTTAAGTAGAAATACAGTATTTTAAACCTCTAATGAGTAATGCTATAAGAAATTTGTCTCAGCCTTCAACAGAAAGACTCATAATCCTCAGGGGCACCACCCCCTGAGCTGGTAGGCATGGACAGGGAGCAGAACAGAGCCCCTGCAATCCAGGAGGAAGTAGTTAGTGACCTCCTGTGCCATTCAGACCCTCACAAGTCTGTGGCTCCAGATGGGATTCATGTGAGGGCATTGAAGGGGCTGGCAGAAGAGCTCATCAAGCTACTCTCCATAATTTATCTTTGCTCCTGGTTAACTAAGGAGGTCCCAGATGCTTGGAGGTTAGCAAATGTGAAACCCACCTACAGGAAGGGTTGGAAGAAGGATCTGGGGAACTACAGGCCTGTCAGTCTGACCTCAGGAAGGGGGCTGTAAGCATCACAGAGTCCATCTCCTGGCCCTGCCCAGGACAAACCCAAGAATCACACCATGAGTGTACTGGGAAAGCCAACTGATGTCATTGTCAGGCTGCTCTCTGTGATCTTTGACAGACTGTAGATAGAGGGAGGTTCCCAATAAAAGATTGTTTTATCCATTTGCAAGAAGGACAAGAAGGAAGGTCTGAAGTACTGCAGCTTGGTCAACCACTATCCCATAGGAAATAATGGAATGAGGCTTCTTGTAGGTGTGCGTGAAGAAAATGTTTGCCAGTTTTAGTCAAGGTAAATCATGTTAGATCCATGGGATTGCCTTCTGTAATGGAATGAGGAGCTCTGCAGTCTCCCAGTGCCTTAAGAGCTGGTTACCAAGAGCATGGTGGTGGTCTTGAGTGCACAGTGAGAGGATGAGGGATAATGGTCATAAGCTGAAACAAACTGGCTATAAGGAAAGAAATGTTTGGTATGAGAGTACTTCAGCACTGGAGCAGCCCAGAGATGTTATGAAATCTCTGTTTGCTTCCCTTACTGGACTAAGCCTTGAGTAATCTGGCAGATTGAACCAGGCAAATTCTCCTTCTTGTGTGGTTCTGTGACTCACTAAATATCTTGCTTGTTTTGTTTTGTTTCTTAATGATTGGAGATTGGTATTTAGTTATTGTATATGCTGATATAAATCAAGATTGGCTAATCAATTATGTTTGCATGCAGATTATCATACTTGATAAACTCCAGCACCAAGTCCCTAAATAGCTGACAATAATCAGGTGGGAGGTGAGTCCCACCTTCTGTGTGGGACTTTCCAGGAAGGATTTACTCTTTTCCTGCCTTGTGTCATATTCTCTGAAAAGAGCCTCTAGCAATCTAATATTCTGACACCTCCAAGAATAATGTGGACCTTTATTCTGATCATAGCACAGTTACTCTTACATATTCTTTAGTTAAAATAGTCTTTTGCTTTCTGGGTTGAAAAATACATGTTATACTTGTTATTACATATTTTCTGATAAAAGATTTACATAGCTTTGAGGTGACATCACCCACATTTCAATGCACTGAGAATATCATCAGGTCATGTGTGTCAAGAAGAAAACATTTAGACTTGACTAGCATGTGACACAGTAAAAGCACTTCTGAGGCTGTGAGAGAAAGTGGCCAAGTGACTCGTGGGGCCCTTGGCCTGATTCCACTCTGAGATAACCAACCTGCTGCTAGGGTCTGCTTCTCAGAGAATTTCTCATTTGTGAATCTTCCTGCAGCTGCCTTTCCCTGTCATCTCTTCTGTTAGACCTGCAACAGAAGTAAGCTGCTTGAAGTGGGTGAATGTGAAGTTTGAAGACCTGTTTGGTCTCTGTTTGGGATTGTGCAGTTATTTTAAGTGCAAGGCCCTTCTGTGTAATCACATCTTTTAATTAGATGCCATTCTTTTTAGTATGTATGCTGCCTTTTTCTCTGTGCTGTGGCTCTAAGACAGGGTGTATAAACTATGCAGGCACCTGCCTAGCTTAGGTAGATATACATAGCAGGCACACAAGTGCAAAATACAATTTCAAAGTATGGAACAACAGGTTTAGAAGTATTGCTATCTTGAGTATATTTGAAAGGATAGGCAAACTTTATTATTGATAATTTTCTAAATTGAAAAATTTAGAAAATACTTGAATAGATGCTTCCCCTCCCTGCCCCATTTTTTGGTAATTTTAGTAGTTTTAAACAATCTTCAAACTACAGTAACACTACCAACAAATTCCAGTGTTGCATGGTGAGTTGACAAGAAGCATCAGGAACTTAGTGCTTTAATGCTTGTTTCTGTAGTATGAGAGTTGCTCTTTCTCATCTGTGGGAATGGGCTTTGGAGTGGAAAAACAGCATGACATCTTCATGATAATGTCTTTTATTTAGTCTCTCAAATAACACTAACCCTGAAGCTTTTCCCAACTACTTTTTGTTGTCTTTGGGGATCTCTGGATGAGTAAGGATCTGCAGGAGGTCTGTATTATGGTGAAAGTCCTGCCTTAAGCTTTCAGAATTTTGTTAATATAAAGTCCTCTGATGCAGTAAAAGAATCAAGTCAGTGTGATTCAACCATGCATCCTTCTAGATACATAGAATGATAAATAATAGATAGCAGGAGCGAAGAGACTTGAGGATTAAAATAAAGGGAATTATACTCAATGGATTTGCAGTTTAAAACTGCAGCTGAATATTAGAGAGGATGTTTCAATGCATTTCCATATAGATTTTTCTGTGGAGAGCATGACAGTGGTATGTCATGAGGGACAAGGTTATTCCTGTTTAGCTTACTGTTAAAATTGATAAAACTATGTTGACAAGTTGAAAAGAAAAAAGAGGGTTTTTTTTTTTCTTCACAGTAAGAATCCCACAAGGGTTTCTTTATAATGTACTGTATAAAATTCATATGAAAAGTGAATAGCATCAAAGATTGCTTGCATGGATAACTGCAATGTTTTCCCGTGTAAATGTTCCACAGAGTATCAGTTCTTGGAGATGCTGATATAAGGAGTTGTCTCAGTGCCCAAAGAGCTGGTATGATATTGTTGGGGAAGCTTGATGGAATTGTTAGCAAAATTCCTCTGAGAGTGCCTCAAGTTATATAGGCTGGCTCCCTTTGGTTGCCTGGCTTTAAGTGAGACTAATTAGGGCAGCCTATCACAGCCTTTTGGGGTGAGTTGGAGGAGCTGCTGGATCACCCCTGTGGCTGCTGGCCCAACACAGCTCCTGCCCCCACAGCAGCCCTTCTGCAGGCTCTAGAGAAGGGCCAGAAGTTGTCTGGGTGTTGGTTATCAGAGGCTGCTGCTGGTAAAGAAAAAAGAAAACCAGTTTACCCCAAACACAGGTCCACAGACCCCTCTAACACCCTGCCTGTGTTGAATACAGAAAGAAAAGATGTTTCTTTCCCATTTTCTTGTGGGAGGTTGCTGTTACTCCAGGTGCAGCCTGTTCCTTTCTGATAACAGCCTTTGAAATCTGAAGAATTGGTTCTTTTACCCCTCAGGAAGGAGAGTAGTGGGCTTCTTTGAGGAGTCTAGTTGTATTAAATATCAAGAAAGGAAGATGACTTCAGTGACAATGTTGTGAAGAAATTGAAAAAAAAGAAGTGAAAACCTGAAAAGTGAACCCCAAACTGCTCAAACTGGAGTTAGCTTGCAGGTCTTTATGAAGTACTTTACAAAGTAGTTATTTTGGTAATGAGCTGTAAATACCTCATGTTCCATGGAGAGGAGAAGCTGCTGTTGCTGTGTACAGCAGAGCAGACTGTGTGTGTTTGTCCTGGATTAGCCTTGATGGCAGGTCACTGAGTCAGGGTAAAAAGCCCTTGCTGTCCTCACCTTCTAGACCCAGGCAAAGTAAGGCCAGAGCTTAGGAGCAGAGCTGATAGGGTAGCTATGGCACCCTCAAATCTTTTTTCTTGGAGGAAAAATAAATGTTGTAGGCCGCAAAAGCTGTGGGCACTATGGACCCAGAGACGTGTGGCAGGCTGCCATGTTTTTATTTTGCTTTCTGAGGATAATAGGCTTTCCCTGCTCCCCCAGACCTTCCTTCTCAGTTTCTCATGCTTTAACTGGCTGCTGGCAGGGAGTAGCCAAAGCTGCATCCTTCCCTTTCCCTCCCAGGAGCAAGGGCTTCATATGCTGCGCTTGTGACCTGCTGCTGTGATGCCCAGACCTGTGGTGAAATGGGGAGGGAGATGGGTAGTTGGCAAAAAATTTCAAACAGCAGTGCAAAGGGGTATTCTGGCATTTGGTCTAAAGAATTGCTTCAGAGGTGAAGATGCAAGAGAAAGTGTGGCCTGGTGCTGCTGGAAATCTCCTATTTCATTAGTTTTGTTGTTCTCATCATGGATCTCCATCTAATTTGCTTCATATATCTGATGGTTTTATTGAGGTACCAGTTAAATCTATACAAAAAATTACCATGTGAGAATCAACGCAGTAAGAATCTCTTATGGGCAGAAAATGGGTTTCATAATCTATGAAGAGAGATTAGATTTGACATGAGTTTACTATCTGGAGACAGCAATTGCAAAAACTGTAGGGAGGTTCAGCTGTATTCTACTAGGACTTTAACTTCTCTCTGCCAGTTGCTAATACAAAGCAGAGCCACATTTATTTTTTGTCTATGCCAGTCTTCATTGATTGCTTTTTAACAATTGAAATTAAGAATCTTTAAATAGGAGGCTTTTTAGCTTTTGCTAAAGCAGATGCTGTAACTTAAACTCTTCCCACTGAGAAGCCCTATGTAGGATTATTGACTGAAGAGGAAAATGCTTTATTTTTTAAAAAGCATGAAGGACCTGGGGATTGGTGTGACTCACTTAATGGGTCCCCTGTTAAACGAATCTCAGATTACTTAGGGTTCAATGCAATTCTCTATTGTTACAAGTGAGAGTTATATCAAGCCTTTAAATAGGAGGAAAGCATCTTAATTATCCATTAAGGGTAATAAAGGAAGTTGGTTATGACACCATTAAAACAACTGTGATGAAAAATCTGTTTCAGTATTTTGTGCTTAAGAAGAACATGGGATTTGAAAGTCATCTGTACTGCAGCTAGCTCAGTGTTATTATGATAATCATGATTTTTTTTTTATTGTCTTGTATTGCCCACTTAAGTGTGAGCTAGACTGCTACGTGACAGTGGCACAAAAGACTTGGAGAACTGTGATCTGCTCTCTGTGCAAAAGAGATCCATCCATCCATCCATCCATCTGCATCTGTAGATGTATTAAAACAAATATTGTTCCATTTGAAAAAAGCCTTATTCAGTCATGTGATGGTTCTCAGTTTTATATGAGAACATTTTCCCTTCCTACACCTCTCCATATCCTTGTGATTATTGTGGTTACAAGTGCCTGTATTTAAAATATCAAACTTCCATTAAAATTTTATTGTTTTGAAGCTTCTTTGCTTCTTTCTGTTACAGTAGTTACAGGGAAAAAAATACTATAGAAAAAGGTACTGCTCATGGTAAAGCTTTTGAATATAGGCCTCCAGGTAGCTCCCATAGTACTCTCTATCTTTTCTTTCTTGGTCTGACTATGATTTTGTCATATGTTTTTTTATTTACGAGAACATACTGTATTATATAGTGAGAAAATTATGCCAACTTTTAAAATTATTTTAATGTCATTAGTGTGTTAATAGTTATGCAGATTTATTTTACAGAGGAAGCAATCAGCTATGTAGATATTAAAGGTCAACTGGGAAAGGTGTGGATTAAAGAAGAAAAAATTCATCATCAGTCAGAACAAAAAATATTGATGTGCAAATTTTAATGTGAACAGAACTGGCAGTTCATTAATAGAAATGTGCCTTTGACACATGGTTTAACGTGGTCTGAAATAATTCCATAATTGAGATTGCATTTTAAGGAAACGATGGCTCTGTAATTTATAATGTCATTTGTTTTGTCCCAGACAGTTTAAAACCTTACTTTTCTGCAACACAGTCGCTTTTTAGCTAGGTAATTCTTAATGTATGCATGAATTTTTTTATTCTTTCTGAAAGACATAGTGCTGGTTGTATTAATATATTCATAGATGCATAATTTGTCCTGATATAAATTAAAATCATGCTTGCAGGGCTACCTGCATTAAGATGAGAGTTTCCCCTGCATCAGTTAGCCCTGATGATAGCCAGAAGTGATCAGGCAGTGCTTGTCTTAGCAGTGCTTAACACTTCTCCAGTAACTTCCATTTCCAAAAACTATACAAATAAATGATAGCTCCAAGTAATTACTCTTATGCATATTACAAATAATCATACTTTGCTTGACCTTTTGGTCTTATAATTTGAAAGACCAAAGCTAAAAAACTTAAAAGTGGGAGAATCAGGAACGAGCAGCTTTATGCCTTGGTGATGTGGGAAAATTAACAGTGGCTTTGCATGAAGAGAAAATGGTGCTGAGTAATTTTTGAATTACCTGGTAGGGAAAATGGCAGGTTAGAGGTTCACCTGGTTAAAGGTCCTCAAGTTCTTCTCCAAAGTTGGTTGTATCACCTTTGGCTTTTCTGGTTCATAATATGTCAAATTGTACAGCAAATATTTAGTGTAGTCATTGGAAATAAGGTAGCAGGAGATTTTCAGATGTAGTCTCTTTTATTCCCACCCACATCCATGAATATATTCATATTCTTCTTATTGCAGCAATTTTTAAGTCACTTGGGCATCAAATTTACTTGCTTTTGGGACTATATTTGCTTTTAAGCATATGTCATTGCAATGTTTTTAAGTTATTTCTGGACCTTCCAGCCGGCTGGAAATTTGGTTCAGCTCTGATCTGTCTGTAGACCTTACAAGAAAACTAAATAAATGGGAAAAAAAAAAAAAAAAGCAGATGGGGGGATAAGAAAAAAGGCAGCAGATCACTGAAATATACTTTATAAACACACATGCCTTCTCATGTAAGCTTCTTGGAATTTTGGCAGTCCTTTGCCCATTCTGTCCTACAGTGCTCAGGATTATCACCAGTTTAGCTACATAGGCTGTAGGCTGTGATACCAAATGAGACATGCTTATGAGCACTAACAGTTGGTTCACACATGCAAACTTGATAGAGTAAATGGTTTCAATAAAGCATGGAATGCTTCAATAACAGTATGGCAGCAGTAGTTTGTTGGTTGTCAGAGTACTAATAAGGATCCTTTGCTTGCAATCTACAAGTAATTTTTATTGAGCATTGCATCCAGGAGTACATCCATTGTCCCCAAGGTGAATAGATAAAAGAATGGCTTGGTTTCAGTACACACAAGTTTTCACTTGTTTTATTAGTTACAATACAGGGTTTTGCAGTTCGATTGACTGGTAGGTTACATCTGTACAGAAAGGACTAGATTGGGTTGCATAGCTCCAGCTTTGCCATTCTGGCAGTGGCATTTTAGTTTTCATTATCACTTTAGAGAAAAATGCTGCATTAGGAGCAGTTGGGATTTAACTACATATTTCCAGAATTGTACTGTTAAGGAATATCCTTAATGACCTTCTAATGTAACTTTTTTAAAAATGAAATTGTCTGCTTTCATTTCTTCTTTTGCTTTGACAAAATTGTATTAAGAACTGAATTGATGGCTCTCCAGGAATATGGATGCCTTATTACTGATGCAAAGTCAAATAATAATAATTTAGACCTAAGCATATTGGAATGTCTCTCTCATAAAAGTTTTCTTATAAGATTTGTGATTCAGATAATTTAAGATGACATATACATTAAATGAGTTTTGAGGAGCAATTCAATTGAACAGGTGAATCTGACAGTCAAGAGATTTCTGTTGTTAGATGTTGCTTTATAATATTGCTTTACAGAAGCAACAGTGCTTATACAGATTTTCTTAATGGCTTCACTCTTGAAAGCAAAGTGGAAGAAATTTTGAAAATTAGTGAAATCTTCAAGTTATTTTGTAGTTATTTTGTTATTTGTATTTAAAACAGCTTTTATATAATTGAGATTTTTTAGTTTTGCACCAGTGTCTGTTTTCAGATAATTTTTCTCTGACTTAAGCCTGTGCCATCAAATGTGGCTTTAGATGCTGTGGGTGTTATCCAGCACGTGAATGTATGTACCAAAGTGATACCGCATGCAAAATGTGCTTTGGAAGAACTCCAAGACAGTGTTTTACCTACTAAGGGAATACGTAAGTTCTGAGATATCACATTGTAGCAATGACAAAAGTCAGATAAATATTTGTCTTATCTATAAATAGTCTGGCTGGGGTACTGGAAGCAGCCTGGTTTAAGCTCCATGAGCTCTAGAGAAGTTTGTGCCAGGCAGGGCAGCTGTGGTTTGTGAGCTGAGGGTGGATGGGGGACCAGATGCAGCTGCATTCTGCAGACAAGGGATGTGCTCAGGTGACACCTTGGCTGGAAAAGGAGGCCATCAAGCCCACTTGCACTGGCTCTGCAGTACAGGGCCAAGGATCTGGTGGATACTAGCCATGGAATTGTGGCATTTGTACATTAGTCAGACCTTGTGTTGTAAGAGTTGGTGGTTTCAGCACCCATGGGGTGACAGTTTTTCAAATTTACAGATTCTACTCCTGCAGGGTAATGTCAAATGGCAGCGAGGTTTGATTTATAAACAAAATACTTGTTAGATCTGCTTTTCAAAAATATTGTTTGTCTATAGATATTGTTTAAATACTTACTTTTCAATGTAGCCCTGTTCTTGTTAAACTATTTATCCTAGACAAATTCAAGTACATTTTCAGCTACTTGATGAGGCTTTAATAGCTGACCATGACTTGAGATAGGCCCTGCATCAAAGTTGTCCAGATATTTAACAGCTAGATAGGACATGATGGATCAGCAAAACTGATCCCACTGGCATAAATCTCTCCATCAATAACATCACAGTAGCCATGCTGCTGTTGCTGCCTTTTGTCCAGCATTGCAGGGTTCACTTCAGTGAGTTGTGGACCCCTTCAGTAGGTGGAGAGAGCAGTGCCTGGCATCACCTAGCACTGCCAGTGCTGTATGGTCAATTAAGAAACAAAATTACCTGAGGGTAAGCAACTGGGATTAGATGTTCAAACATGAAACTGTCAGTGAAACCTAGCTTTTGTGTTTCTATGTGGATGACTGTGAGTCACTACAGTAGCACCAAATTGTGCTTATTAAACAGTTCTTCAGCTGCCAGGTTTAATACAACAGGAAACTAAAAGAACTTGAATGGTACTGATGCCCTGTATAAAATTGAGTTGCATCTGGTATGTGTTCAGTTCTCTTTGCACCTGGGTAGAGGGGAAGGCAGTTTGTCTATGTGATGATTTTCTAAAAGAGATAAGTCTTGGAGAGCCTGTTTATTTCTTTACTGCTATGTTGTATTTAACCTGTCTCATGCCATACAAATGATAGGATACAAATACCTATCAAATGATAAGTTATCCAGGTACCAGTTGGAAAGGGTTGGTTCATTTTTTCTTGAATGCCAGATGGAGTCATCCAGAAATGACCCTTGCTCTCCTGCTTTTAGTTATAAATGTAGAGATCACAGTAAATTGTTAGCTTCAAACACAATAGCCTGCAGTAGCTTGTTAGCTTCTGTTTGGTGCTTGATGGACTGTTATACTTCACCAAATGGGGCATCCATAGCTCTCAATTTGTCTCCATTCAGCACTGTTCTCCTGAATATCTTTTGGTTTTTTTGGTCTTTTCTGATTCCTTTGATTTGTTAATGGAAAATCCTAATGGTGATGAAACATTTATACCTCAAAACTGTGTGAAAGTGGTCTGTACCTTTCTTGTCTTCAGCAAGTTCATTGGTCATGTCTTAAAATTCAACATGTAAATTATTATTTTTGCACAAATAATTGTCCGGTATGGATTAGGCTCATTCATTCATAGCTGCTTCCTTGTTTTTTCTCTTTTCTCCAGGAATATTAAAATACCCTGAGATGTATTAGCTCTCATTTTCAGTGAGGAATTATTTTCTGCCTGTTTGTCCGTCTAGAACTTCCTCCCTGCACTCTGCAGATCTTTCCAATTTAAAACCATCTGTTCAGCAATTGTTAACTCTTTGCTTCAAACCTAATAACTTCACTGTGAAATGAGTAATTCTGACATTTTCACTTACAGCCTTATTAGCACAGTGGCGTGTTCCTACTGGGACGTTTATAGAAGTAGAGGATATCATCTTCTCGTAGACTTTTTATGAAACAACAAATTTTTAAGTAAAAGTCCGGAATCTGGAAAGCAAGATTTAAATCAACCACCTGTTGGGGCTATTGTGAGCATGTATACCATGTCCATAAGGAATCCAGGTCTCTTCTGTAATGCAGAAATAATCTTTGATATGAAATTGCTTGCTGTCCTTGAGTGCTGCTAGCTTTTACATTTATGTGAAAGTTTATAATGTTGATGCAGTTTGTTTCCTTTTTTTTTGCTACCCACACTGTTACTTTTCTACCTCCAGACTAGTATAGGCACTTTGAACATATTCATGCTGACCTAGAATGCCATTGGGGTAGATATATATTCCTGGTGTTAAAAGTGAAGTGTATATTTCTTTTGTATTTCTGTACTACTTTTTGCACATACCCAATTTTTAGTATGCTTTTTTTCTGCTTATAGACAAGGAATAAATTTTTCAGTCATGGTACATGTTCAAAATAAGTGTGCCTTTTTTCAAAACATATTGGAAATTATTTATAAGTATTTTAAAGCAAAGAAATAAACAGCTTTACAGCTATGATAGCTCTCAAACAAATTAACCAAAAGGATCTTATAATATACAACCAAGATCTGAGCTCTTTCTTGTATCCCTTTTTTTCTATTCCCTATGATCCTTTGGGAGGCACAGGGGGCAGAGGAGAGAGGTTATGAAAAGATGATGCTGGATTTGTTGGAAAGGGGCAAACACTTTTCACGAGTGCTAGGGTCATTCATTCTGGTAGCAGGAAATGTATTTCTGTGTCTCCCCATTCTGTAACTTGTGTTTGTCAACTGACAGTTGAGTCCTATTCACAGACTGGAATAATTATCATCTGTGTTACTGTAAGTGATTGTCTGAAGACTTACATGAGATAAGACTTGCGGGGGAAAATAATCTTTTATTTCAACAGCTGATAACAGCTGGAAAAACCAGGCAGGCTGAGAGGCACACATGCCTTTTGTCTTACTTACTTCTCTCTCTCCCTTGAAAACTGACTCCTGCACTCCAGTTTGGAAGACTAGTCATTGCTCAAGTGCATTTTGGGAATACTAATTTGAGATCCTAATTAGTCTTTCTCTGATTGTGAGTAACTTTTATAAATGAACAGCACTATCATAAGCTAATGGCTATATTAGGACCAGGACATAGGATGTTGTAGGTAATTTATCTTACTTGAGAGGAATTTAACTCAGATGCTCTGGTAAAGCTTCGTGTTGGAGACAGATGCATTCAGATAAACAGCAGAGGGACCTAAAGGCTGCAGGACACTTGATTGCCAAGAACTGGCTTCTGTGTTAGAGTGCTGACCACTTCATTGAAGCAGTGTCAGTGTCTTCACCCATTTTATTTTTTATTTTTTGTTGTCACTCAAATATTCACTGAATAAATGTGCTTCTGTTGGAAAACAAGCAGCTGAGTAAATAGGTTAAGCTGACAGTTCATGATCTACAACAGAATACATTAGCAAAATTTTAATATTATTACTGACTCATAGTTGCAGTTCAATAAGCCATTTACCTCAAAATAAGTAATTGTTAAATAAACAAAACAGGAAGCTATAAAAGGAAGCACATAAAGAAGCTGAATCAAGGAAAAGCAACAAGAAAAACACCTTATTTTTTAGTATGCTTGCTAGAGCCTTTTTAAATATATCTAAATCAAAATAATAAGCTGCTCAACACTTTTAAGGTATAATAGAAAGGGAAGCCATGCACATGGCTGCTAAGCCTTTGTTTTTGCAGACATGACTGGTTTTCTCATTTGCAGAATCATATTTGCTGTGAACAAAGGCTTCTGATTGTCATATGAGGTTGACTAGGAAGCTATGCTGCAGCTAGAGAGGTATCAAATATTAATATTTGTGCTCATGTAGCCAAAGGTAAATGTTTTGGATAGGTCTCAAGTCTGGATGTAGCTGCAGCCTCTTGTAAAAGCCAAATACAATTTTAAAGTTACAGTGATAAATCAGTGCAATATGTTTTGTCAATAGCTGATCCTAGGTCAAATCAGATACATCCTCTAAGATACAGCCAGATGAAGCAGAGACAATTGTGTTTACCAAGCAAGAAAATTTCTTCTTAAAAAAAATAAAAAAGGGGTTTTTTTAAGTTCAGAGTAGGAGGCAGCAGGGGATTTTCTGTGTTAAAGACATAAACATGCATAGGCATAGATCATTCACTCTGTATTTTAAATACCATGCTTCCCAGGATATCCTGAGCTGTTGTTTAGTGAATGAGTTAAAATTAATTGTGGTTTGTGCCACAGAGCAGCTAGATGATGTTGTGCAAGCCTTGCAGTATGTAATGCATAGAACAGTTTCTTCTTTCATTTTGGGTAAATAATGGTCATAAGAAGTCAGTGCCTGGAGAACATTAAACAGTGTCTGTCCTTCCCATAATTACACACTAGTTCCCCAGTGGGTCTGACACGACCTTAATTTTAATAACTGGGCCTTATCCTTGGATTCCTTCTCTCAAAATAGGGCTGCAACAGCAGGGCATGTGTTGACCTTTTATCTTTTGTAAGACACAGGAATCAGAGGGGAGTTCTCTGCTTGTCAGGAACTCTTCCTCCACCTTCCCAGGCTGAAAGAGTGCTCAGGCAGCAATATGTAAATATTGTGTGCTCACTTCATGATCTGCCACTTACCTTTTGGCTTTTATGTACATGGGCCATTAAGGTTTGAAGTTTTGATGATCCCCTATAAGCTCTGGTTTTTTAAAATGAGATTGTCATTCTTCCTGTAGTGTAACCATGGAAACAGACAGGGAACCCTTAAAGAAAGTGATCGAACCTGCTGTGCTAATTAATCCTACCCTTCAGTTTTCTTTCAGTTGAAGGATGTGCTTAAATAAATTTTGCATGAGTAAGCATATTTGGATATGCAAAGGGGTATAAAATATGTAGCAAGTTTTCTTGCAGAAGGATATCTGGAAAAACCCTGGTAACTGTCATCTATTTGTATGTGGACCATCAAAACAATAAATGTAGTATCTTGGTGTTTCACATATATATTTTGAAAGAATTCTCTTTAGATTGTAAATATATCTGAAAGATGAGTATTTTTTCCATATCTCATGTGTGATGAGACACATTTGCATTAATTTTGAGTGAAAGTGTTCATTATTGCTAAATGCATTCTTTATGCAGAGCAGAGAATTATTCAGAAAAAGCAGAGGCTGCTCCCTCCCTGTGAGAAAGCAGCTCCTCTGAGGTATTAGCCTGATTCAGGTCCTGTCAGTCCTGCACAAGGGAGTGAGTGAGTGACTGACTGAAAGGTGTGACTGTGCCAGATTTTCCCTTCCAGATTTTAGCTTTTGTAAATATTTTGCTTGGTTGTTCACTCCTGCTTTCCATTTTCCCATTTACTTTCCAAAGCAGTGTATGTGGCCAACTAGGAAACCAATTGGCCCCAACTTAAAACATGTAGCCTGTACTCATAAGCCTTTTGTTATGGTTTAACTCAAACTGGAACACCTCTTAACCTGGTGGTGCTGTCTGATACCAATGTAGGGCCTCAGCTTGCTTTTACAAATTAAGATTTTGTTTAAATATTTCTCAATTCCATTAATGATTCTCTCATAACTGAGAAACCAGGTGCAGTGGCCAACCTCAAATGAAACTTTCACAGTGTTTGGGGAGTGAAGAATGGATTAAAGAAAAACATTTCGTTGTCCAACAGGCTGGTACTCACCCAGAAGGGCCATTCTTTGAAAATAAGACAGATTTTCATTAACCTGGAATGGATTAGAGGTGGAGAAGATCTAGAAGCAGTATATTGAGGAAATAGCATGGGTAGCATTCCCAGCAGGAGGGGAGGACTGGTTCCAGGCTGAAGAGTTGCAGGAGAGGAGGAAAGGTGTGCTTGGGCTGACTGTAACTCCTGCAGAGCTGCATCCTCGTCAGTAAAGTGGAGGAAGCCAGCTGGGAACTGTGATTATGGTGTTATTATTTGCAACATGATTTCTGGTATGAAAAGTCAGGTACTCATTTCTCTCTACATGGGAGATTTCTGGAATGAGTGGATCAATTTGTGCCATGAAAATTTGAGTTTGTCATCCCACAAGCTCTAAAGTTTTTTGATAGTTTTGCCCAAAATACATGATGTGGCTTCTTCAAGAGGCCTTTCACCCTGCTTGGTTATGCCTCTTTTCCTATGAAAGCTTGGTAGTAGATTAGAATTTGCCAACAAATGAGTATTCCTCAGACAAGATTAATGGGGAGGGCACAGGAAGGCAAAAAGGATGGAATCATTCACCATCCAGACTTCTCAAATCCTTTCATAATTTTTATATTGCTTAGTAGTAGTAGGTCCATATCCATATCCCAAGTGCAGGGAATACTTTAGTCCCATGGGATATAGATGCACAGAAACTCAGGCTTGTTAATGGTTCTGTGTGCCAGGAATAAGAACTGCTCACCAGTTAGAGTTGCTGGTGGTTTCTGGTTTCGTAGAAGCAAAAACCTTACTCTGGAGGCAGAGACACTGTGGAACACATGATGTGACCTCTCCTCTGGCCTCTTTGGGGCTGTAGCTGGCCAACCCTGGATTGTCTTTGTAAGCCAAATTGCTCATCAAGCTGATGGATGGGTGCACCAAACCTTAAAGAAGTGGAGGTCTGCAAATTTAAAAAATAGGTATTCATGTTTCAAATGTAATTTTTAAAAGAATGGATCATAGCATACAATTCATATTATTCCCCTACCCTGGTCTAATTGCTATAATCAGCTGATAATGCAATCTGCTGGCAAGATTGGCCATCATTGCTATGGAGATGTATTCACTGACAGTAAATGTTCATAAATAGCTTTTCTAGTGTATTAAGGAGAAAGGGGCAAAGGACTCTCTTCTGCACACTTTCGGGAATTCTTATGTTGTTTATTCCTTTCTGAGTGTATGACTTTGTTTCTTTGTTTCTGTAAGACATAAACCATGACCTTCTCTTATAGTAATTCCATTTCTTTTCTGAAAGGAAAATCAGTAGTTCAGGAAGACACAAAAAAACACCCAGTACTGCCTTCTCCTGATTTTCATTACTTGTGCATGTCCAGTGTTCCCAGCAAGGAAGTGGACGTTCTCAAGGCAATAGCTAGGATCAGATAATTTGGAAAAAGCATTTGCAGGCCCATGATAGGAAGAGTCACCTTAGCCCTGAAGATCTTTTTCCATTTTCTGGAGGAGAGAGTCCTCTGTAGGAGAAACATACTTGTAAACTTCTTGGTTTAGCATATGATGATCTCTGTTTTACATAGATTGTGTAGTAATGTGAATTATTTTAAATGACTGACAGGCTTAAAATACAATTATTGTAACTATTATATCTTTAGTAGGCCACAGACTTTATTGAAATGGTTTCTAAAATTGGAGCACTGCCAATATGCAATTCTTGAGAGTGAGGAATTTTTCACATACCATTTTCTGCTGTATTGCTGCAATTTTAATATTTATTTAAATGGTAATGTGTAAGTGTGTCTACAGCTTTCAAACGTAAACTTGAATAAGCTGGCTGGGCTTTGCAGTGCAAGCTGTTGAAGGTTTCCTAGGCTTCCCTAAGAGGCCAAATCTCATCTGTGGCATCGTTTGTCTGGGAGTTTCCTTTTCATTTTCTTTTTCTAAATAACACTGAAATGGAAGACTATTCATGCCTCAGGATGAGCAGTTAATGGCAATTAAAATCTTTGTATATTTGTCTTTTATTTAGGTATACTACAGTATATCTTTGCATCTCCCCTGGGCCTATGGTTGTCATTATAAAAAGCATATTTTATTATCCTTTCATAATATTCACAGCTCTGTTTAACCAGGTACTTAATGATAGAAGCTACCATTAAGTAAAGTACTGCAGTCCTAGAAGAAAAACACTCTTGCAACATGCCTGTCATGGTACATGATAGGTGCTCATATATCCTTTTAGATTGTAACTGTACAGCAAACTATTTCTTTGCTTAGTTTTTATTAATTTATTTGTGTTTACCCCACAGGTCTTGCAAGAGCTAAATCAGTTCCTAGTCATACATATTCCAATGAAGTGGTAACCCTATGGTACAGGCCTCCAGACGTCCTTCTGGGATCAACAGAATATTCCACCTGCCTTGACATGTGGTAAGTGTAGATGAGAAGACTCCATGCAGATGCTTTAGCTCTTGGTTTTTTTAGACATGTAAACCAAGTATGTAGTGGGATCATTGGTACAGGTAGAAAAATGTATGTGTAGTGATAAGTGTGGTTCATGCAGTATCTCCTGAAGGAATCCCCCCCTCCTGCCACCCCACTGGCTGGCAGCTGCTACCAGCTGTTGACACAGAATTCTCAGAATCACTCAGCTGTAAGAGACCTTAAAGATCATTGAGTCCAACCCATGCCCTAACACCTCAACTAAACCATGGCACTGGGTGCCACATCCAGTCTTTTTTTAAACACAGCCAGGGATGGTGACTCCACCACCTCCCTGGGCAGACCATTCCAGTACTTTATGACTCTTTCTGTGAAAAACTTTTTCCTAATATCCAACCTATATTTCCCTTGATGCAGCTTAAAACTGTGTCCCCTGGTTCTGTCAGCTGCTACCTGAAAAAGAGACCAACCCCCTCCTGACTACAGCCACCTTTCAGGCAGTTGTAGAGAGTGACAAGGTCACCTCTGAGTCTCCTTTTCTCCAGGCTGAACACCCCCAGCTCCCTCAGTCATTCCTCACAGGGTTTGTGTTCCAAGCCCCTCACCAGCCTCATTGCCTCCTCTGGACGCGCTCAAGCATCTCAACGTCCCTCCTCAACTGAGGGGCCCAGAACTGGACACAGCACTCCAGGTGTGGCCTCACCAGCACCAAGTACAGGGCAAGAATGACCTCCCTGCTCCTGCTGGCCACACTGTCCCTAATACAGGCCAGGATGCCATTGGTGCTTTGCAAGAGACTGAAGTCTGACTTGTGTAGCCTTAATGTGGTACTTTCCTATGATATGACACTTGTTTTGCAAAAGATTGACTTTCATCATGCTCACTTGTAGCAAGGAGAAAACCAGAATTCTCTGGTTGTGAGCATAAAACCTCAGTTCTTAATCTACTGTATTTGGTAGCAGTAAATATTGTTGAATAGTTTTCTTTCAAACCTACAGATTTTATTTAGTCCTGCAGGTTTAGAAGAGTAGTTTGATTTGTACAATATATATATCACCTTGCTCATTTTTGATTACATCATTTAGTTCTGTGTTGAACAAGGAAGGTGGTTTTTTTTTGATTATTAAAAACCAAGTGGGAAGTCCTTCATTTATTCTGTAGGTTTTGAGGTGATAGGATCTCTGTAATCTGTACAAATTCTGAAATATGAAAAGAAATCCTCTTTCTTACAAAGACAAGAAGATGCTCAGGAATATGTTTGGGTTTTGTTTTGTTTGGTTGGTTGTTTGCTTTGAGGGTTTTTTTAGGTTGGTTGGTTAGTTTTGTTTTGGTTTTTTTAATGCATGTTTGACTTTTTAAACCTCATTCGAGAAAAAAAATATACTGAGGAATTTTCAGAAAAATACAGTAATTATTTTGCAGTTCATGGAAATATCTTTCTTTAATATACACAAACCAAAGATACACTAATGATTATATTAAAATCTAGAGGTAACTGTAAGAAGGTTAAAAGCACCTTATGTCTTCATGTGGTGTGTGAATAATATTTTTAAGGTAATCTTGCAGTGTAATATTGAAACAGAAGACCTAGCAGGAAAATTTTTTGGCTGGGAAAGGGAACTAAATATGAGGTTGTATTTAGTCCTGTAGCTGAAATCAGAGATTATGGGATGAAAACAGGTTTTCCTGAAAATCTTGACCCCTGTGGGCATGATTTAGAAATCACAGGATTGTTTCATGTGAAGAGGTTATAGAATATAAATACTAGAGTATCTAACACTGGAGTGAGTGGTTATTATAACTGGGCCCTGGCTGCTGCAGTTCCCTGAGGTCTAAGGGAAGGTGAAGCAAGGGGTAAGAAAGGGACAGTGAGAAAACTCCAAATGTGACCACTGTGATATTACAAGTGTGCCAGAGAGGCAAAGGCAGCATCTTCTGTATCAATTCCCTGGTTTTCCTCAAACCATTCTCCACTTCACAGGTCTGAAATAATTTCCTTCTGCATCTCAGTTTCTCATCTATCCTAAACTGTCCTGATGCCCTAAGCACCAGGTTCAACCTGGTGTCTTCACAGGTTGCATGCAACCTCTGTGGCCCATCTGCTCCTGATGTTCTACAATCACCTCTTTTCCAAGTAATACCTCAGATGCCCTCAGCAAGAAGCTCAGCTTGCTTGGGGTGAGGCAAGACAACTGACTCAGAGGATGGAGATAGCTGGGAGAGATAAACAGTCCTTTCTGCTCACCTTCTCATAGCTGCCTCTACATTTGTTCAGTTCTTGAGTCACGTGTATTTGTGTGTCTGCACACACGAGTCAGCTTGTCAATTACAGAGAATATGCAGAAACTGCTAAAGAAAAATGTTAATGCTTTAATAGGGCAAACTGCTCAAAAAAGTACTTTAAAATGCTTTCTTTTAGTTAAAAGCAATATTTTTTAACTTTAAAATATTTTTTAAACTTTTCCCACTGTGAAACTGAACAAAGGATTTTAAAACATTTTTATTGTTGCTGAAATTTTTTCCACAAACAAAAATGGTTTTCTTCAAAGTTCAATAACTTGTCAAAAATAGATATTTTAACATTCCCCCCAATGATGATTTTAGTAAAATTAGAAGTCCAATCAAAATATGTGCTGTTCCTGTAATAAAGATTAAGTCACGTAGCTAATTAAAAGCATTTAAAAGTTACTACACCTGCAGACTGAGCATGTCCTTCTTAATAATATGGTTATATGCAAATTACATGGGCAGCAGGAATGATCAAGGAAGGACTTTAAATGCTACTTCAGCAATCCAGATCATTATTTTGTTTTCTGACAAAAATGACTCAAGTATTGGGGAAGAACACAATAGTTATATCTTCAATGACATCAAGAAATTATGTTCTCATGCACAGAGCATTTTGTGGAGGCCTAAAAAAAATCCAGGTGCTCAGGGGTCAGAGGTGGTGTGTTCTCTTTCAAATGAAAGACAATGTCAAATTCCTCTTGTACTCAATTTGTAGCCCTTACAATATTTTTCTGCCCTGTACAAAGTGAGGAACTGTGAAGGGCTTAGGAAAAAGGGACCTGGTAATAGAGTTTCTTTCACATGGCAGCAATTCATTCAGGGGCTCAGCCTCTGCCACATCAGAAATCAGATGAGAGCAAATGTGTTCTGTGTGTGACAGAAGAGCTTTAGATTTTTACTTCTATGCTTTTCTGGCTTGTGTGAGACAGCACTTCCAGTTTGATGGTGAGAGGTGTAGCTGCCTGCTAAGGTCACTTGTGCTTACTTGGCACATCTGACAGGGAGCTCTGCTGGGCAGCCTTGGGGCTGTGCTCGCACAATGGTTGTACAGAGCTGAGCCATAATTACATTAAAGCCATTTAGTGGCTTCCCAGAGTGGGAGGAAGGGAGACGTGGAGAAACCTATCTACCATCAGATTCCAAGATAATTTGGTAATTTGTTATCAAAAGTGTGTTTGTAGCATTAGCATTTTTATGCAATTACCGGCATTATGTCCTTATGGCAGATAGTGTGTGCTCTCCTGTGTCGTTGTTGATGATCTACATGATGACAAAACTAGGCAGCCACTTCACTAAATATTTAAATAATGTTAAGGTAGAAAGCACAGCTGTTTCCTCTATTTAGAGGAAAGAAAAAAAATAAGGTCGCAGGGCTTTTTCTATAGCCATGATAAATGACATTTCATGGTGGCTCCCTGGGAACAGAAAAGTGAGGCTCCCACAGAGTGGAAGACCAGCTGCATGAAAAAGGAGTCCAAATATTAACCACTGGACAGTGGCTGGGAAGCAGGTGGCAGAGGCTGCAGGCTATTTTTACACTTCATTTGCTGGTGTAGAGAATTAGAATAGTAACTAAAAGCTAATGATCCACATGCAATGTTACATTCTCCTGCATTATTTTTAAATAGCCACTGGCATTAAAATAATATTAATGAAGATGTACATGCAATAGTGCTGTCAGGCTGGTGATGGAAATCAGTGTGTCAGGCTTTGTGATTTACTGCTGACAGCATTTGATACAGCAGCATTATATGAATGTATTATACTACCCACAACTGCATCAAAGAGTTGTGATAACCTTTGATATAGCTTTTTTTTTTTTTTTCCCCTTGATGAGGACTTACTAGTGGCTAGGAAAATGGTTTTGCATTGCCTCTGGTGTAACTTGTCCTAATCCTTGAATTTTACAGTCCTTTGAAAGTCAATGCAAGGAAAATAGGCTTCAACACATAAATGGTTTATGGATTACTAAAACCCATATATAAGTAACACAGAAACATAGGGGAAAAAATCCCTAAATTAACCTATTCTATTTGTTCCTTACAGGAAGAATATAATATTAGTAAATGAAGCAATTTAAAGAGGCTATTAAATCAATTTGATTCTGGTAATGCATGCACTGCTGCTACATCTGGGTTGCTTACATCAAGAAGTCACTAGGGATATTTTATTTTGAAGTGCAGCTGTCTTTAAACTGTGTTTGCTAACAGCTGGCAATTTTTTTTGCATATTCTGTTGTTTTGTTTATAAAAAAAATACACTCTGAGTCACAGTACCTAAGCAGCAATGGGCTGGGATATATTTTAAATTCACATTTATTAACTAGCATCAGCTCTGTTTAGTATTGCAGAAGAAATAAATAAGAATCTAGGCCAGTAAAATGTTACAAAATTGCTTCTTAAATCACCCTTGTTTAACTTTGTTACATCTAGGTTGTTATACATGATTTCAAATCTGAGCTTAATTTAGGGAACCCTGTTCATATGGAGTTTTTCTATCCTGTTATTAGAAAAATAAATGGTTTGTGGGAACACACCACTTTTCACACATAGCCTGCTAAGAGTGTGGATTTGAGTGCTCACTACAATTCCATGCATGCTTTCATGAATATTTGACCCATGAAGATCTGCAACCGTAATTAAGACATTCATTTCATAAAAATGGATTTTGTCTTAGACACAAATGCACCAAATTATGGTTTTTACACAGGGGACATTACAAAGCCATTTTTATCCTGTTTTTGTTGTAAATGGTTTGCAGTGAGAGAAATGTGAGAGCAGTAGTCCCAGTATGCCCTGAAGAAATACTTTTTGGGGCCTGAGAGAGAAAACAGCATAGGGCAAATTAGTTCTTTTGCCCTTGATGTTCCTCAGGATTATGACTTCCACTCCAAAGAAATGCTAATGTGTAGGATTAGGGTATTAGGATAGTATTGCAGTAACTGTAAAGGTATTGGTAATTAAATTTCTCTCACTGTCAGTGAGTTCTTCTAAAGTTTTATCAGCTGAATTAGCTTTTGATTGGAAAATTCTGTAGGCTCAGATTCATAGATATGCTGTGTGTGAAGAAGTGAGGAAGTGTCTGGGTCTGTAGTTATGGGAAGCACATTTCAGTTCTGAATGCTGAAATCTGAAAACCACTTTTATCCATTTGCAACATCAGATTTGCTGTTACTTTTTCATTTGTAGAAATATCTTTCATGTGTGTAAGGAAAGCACATTATGAAAGTTATCTGGATGCAGAAAAGAAAACCAGGAAGTACATGTTCAACAACAAAGTGTCTCCAGGCAAAATGTTGCTCAAGTTTGAGGAGTATTTTATTTTCTTGAGCTTATTTTGACTCTGCTTTTATAGAACAAGTGAGTCCAATAGAAAGAATCCCACAAGAAGGGATCATGTACATTTTAATCCTTCATGAATATAGTATTTCTTAATATAGAAACTGAGTATTACTACAAAGCAAAAAAAAATTCTGGAGCTTTTATATCTAGGTATTCAGTGACACATGCAAGAACATGACCACTCTATTCTCTTGTAATTACAATTAGTTCAAGTCTGACTGTAAAGAAATACCTTGAGTTATCAAGTAAATTAGTTATTATTCATTGCATATACTGCCTGCATGAATTTTAATGTTTTTTGTTGTCATGAAAGGGAAATTTTGTTTCACTCATTACGTCTGATGTGACAACTGCTGTTTGCCTTATTGCCACTGTATTTTTATCAGACTGTATCATCCATTAGATGTTATTTCTTATAAATCAAAGAAAGACAAATTCCAACCAACATTAACAGACATGTTCATGAAAGACAAATTCAACTAACTTCAGCTTTTGTAGGTATGCCAGCAGTCTGCTGCAGTAGAAATAAATCAGATCTTTGTCAGTTAAGGAGAAAAAGTCCCTTGCTTTACATTCCTTTCCCCCAAAATTTGCATCATTGTGTTCATAAGAAGGATGATAAAGAAACATGACCTTTTTTCCTTGAATAAATCAGACAAGATAAAAATCTCTTTGCCCTTACAACATGTATATTACTAGGATTTTATGGAAGATGCTACAGTATTACGTCTTGGTGACAAATCCATAAAAAGTAAAGCAGCAGGATTTTGAAGGGGAGTGTGTGTAGGTTTTGTGAGGTTTTGTTTGTGTTTTTATTTGTTTGTCTGTTTGCTTTTAAATTCTGATATATTTAACATTACAAACAGTGTGTAGTTTGGGAAGCTTGAATGAAAACTCTGTAGTTCCTTTGAATTTCAGAAATCTCACTAGGTATTACTGAAAGGAATTACTTGGCTTTCATAAAATGCCTTCCCCCTGTGAAGCCAAGCTCTGCTCACAGAAAACAGGTTTAATGACTAGATAAAAATATTATGTGAAGACCCAGCATAGGTTTTCACTGCAAAGATCATGCTAAATATTATCACCTGCACTGAGCCTGCTACAAAGGAGATCTGTTCAAAGCAGAATATTCAACACTTTAAAGCATATGTAGTAAGAATATGGGGTTTCTATATACTTGATTTAAGTATAAACTAAAACTTGGTTTGGAAACCGCTCCTCTTTCTGGAGTGTGTCTGTACTTTCTTTTATGGCTCCATCAAGAAAAGTTATAATATTAACTGAAGGAACCTTCCCTTTATATTGTGCTTTACCAAAGCTGTTATGCTTCTTTTTGTTTGTTTTACAGTATTCAAGTACAGATTTGCTGGAGATTCTTGTAGCAGTAGTAAGAATCTTTGTTACACAGAGACAGGAATGTGAATCCCTAACCAAACACATAAGACCAATCCACCAAGTAAGGAAGTTAATTTTAAGGGAATACCCTTCTGAATTATAAAAGTTGTGCAGAAAAAAAATCAAAACAAAAACAACAACAAAAAAAGAAGGTTTCTGAGGGGTTCGACTTCCTTTTTACAGGCTCATTTACTATGTCAGTTCAAATGCAAGAGAAGACATTCAGCTGTGCTAGTAACTCTTACTCTGTAAGGCTGTACAGTGACAGCCAGAGTCCCAGGAAATTAGGCAGGACAATAGAAGAGCAATATTAGATGGCATGGCCATGTATGGGTCTCATCAATATATCAATAGGTTTAGTCATGCTTTTTGTCATCAGAGAGTAAACCACCCATTTCAGCATTATATGGCTGTCACTTTTACTTTGCAAATTTATCCTATGCCATTGCATTGGAAAGATCTCTGAACAGCATTGCAGCATTTGGCTTATTTATCCAAACTCAGAAGTCCTACAAAGAGAGTAGGAAAACCCCAACTGAATACACCAAAATTTGTTAAAGTAATTTTCTTTTGTCAAAAATTATTTATATGTGCTTCCTGAAAATGTCATTGTAGGCTGAATGTGCACAAATTTACCTAAATAACATACCCTTGGAAATGCGTGCACCTTATAGCCTCTATTTCATATTTTAAGTAATCTTTGGGTCATTGAAACTAGAGCTGGGACTGGTGTATGAGATCATCCTGTCCACTCTGTTGTTACTGTTAATGCAAGTCTGTTTCCTGAAGAATATTCTTAAGTATTTCAGCTTGTCTAGTTTTACATGACTGTAACTGGGCTTCAAGTCCATTGGGAGGCTGGGATATAGCACAATTATTAATTGTATTTCCCTAACACTCACCCTAAAATTTCTATTTCCTAAAGGCATTCTGCTATTTCTAGTTACACTATTTTGGACCTACATAGCATTCTGGGAACCATTAAAATCCTAAGCAGTTCTTCCCCGTCCTTCGTTTTGCATAATTTTAAATACAGAGTCATCACATTCTCCCTTGCCCCTTGAGTTTTCTTGTAGCGAAGGATGACATAATTTTCTTAATTTTTTCTTCAAGACCCAGTTTTTCTGACATTATAATGGTTTTTGCTCTGTTCAAAAGCATCTCTAAACTGTTTAAAGTTTGTGAGGTCTACAAAAACAAGACAAAATTTCAAGGCCTTGCAAAGGTGTTGCTTATTTTCTCATTTGCAGTGTGCGCACTTACAGTTTGCAATGCAGGGATCCTATTACAGACTCAAGTTTCTACTTACTGTGATCCTAAAATTCACCAATACCACTATGACATCTAAAATACCATCCAGCCTTCTTCAAGCCTTTATGTGCTGTTAGGGCTTTCTAGGTCTTACCTATCCATTTCCTAGTTCAATGGCATACTTTTTCTGTATTACTATTTTCCTTTTTTTTTAAGTATTAATTTAAACTTCTCTTTTTATTGACTTACTCGTCAATGTGCTGAACACCATAACCTTTGAAACCAATCATAACCTTAATTTTCAAGTGGGTTGAAGAGAACAGCAGTCTTCCAGCTCAACTCTTGAAGGTTGCTTATAATTTCTCTCCCCAATGATTATAATACCCTTTTGATTTTGTATTAGGTGTTTGTTTAATTCCAGCACTCTTTTATTTCAGCTTATCACTAAATGGAATTTTAGGCTGCACAAAAGTCCAAGACATATGATAGGATATAGGATATATATAATAGGGTTCTTCTTTCCCAGCAGGAAAATTGTCTTCAGTTTTGCTTGCTGTTCTTGGTTTTATGGGTTTTGGTTTTGCTTATACTTGTATCAGAACCAGTAAAAGTGGACAAATTTATAATGTAAAACAAAACAAAATTTGGCAAAATCTTCCTGCTGTCCTTACCACATTTCTGTTCAAACAGCTAGATGAAGATTTGTATATGCTCTCAAGTGATATGCTGGTTTATTCAAATGCTTGTTTTCTGGTTGCAAGAATAGAACTGTGATCCTCTTTTCTTTAGTCTAAGTTAAATTGTTTTATTGCTCATCTTGAATAAATGGCTCCTGGGTAAAATCTCAGATTTTTCCTTGCCTGAGATGCTGGTACTGTTTATAAGCATTTGACAAAGATATATTGTGCCTATCTGTGCCTAATGAAGCACTAACCAGACTAAATGATGAATGGCAGTTTAATCAATTCAGTTCATTTAGTAACCAGCAGAAGCATATGGAACATAAATTTTAACCTCTCTTTTATAAACACCTGATTTATTCTAAAATTTGCCTGCAACTGTGCTTTCTTAAAGTCTTCTTCCACTTTTTAATGCCATGAGAAGCTTTACTTAGTATATCTAAGCTCTGGGTGGTAGAATAAGAGAATGGTGATGTATATTTAATTTTCTTCTTCAAAATTTGACTATCAACCCTCATTGTCCTAGAAAGTAAAATTGTTTCATTATTGGGTATTTGTCAAAGCCTGAGAAATCAGTAAAGCACAGGTCATTTACTGATACTTTTAGTTAAGTGGTATCTGTAAGTACTCAGCTCCAGTCTTAACGAAAATACTCAACCTGTTTTCATTAAGTTGTTTCATTCCAGAACCACTTCCTCACCAATATATGCACACAAATCCTAAAATTAAATGCTGCTTTCTGAATGCATCATCATGATGCATAAGCAATGAAAAAGTATGTAATTACTACATTCCAAATAATTTACTTCCAAAAACAAAGTTAAATTAGAGGTTATTGCTGGGATTTTTCTGATACAGAAACAAAACTCTCAATTTTATGGGGAGGTGGTGCCGTAGTTAGTGTTGCAAATTCTTAGTTCATTTTGATATATGTTTTGGGGATTTAAACATATTATTACTTTGAGTGAAGAGTGTTTTTGTGTGGTTGCTTACACAGACATGGTTGTACAGCATGCGTGGGTGTTTGCATATGAAAGTTGTAGAAAAATATATGCAGAAAAATGCAGTTGAAGAAGTTGAAGTATTAATCAAATTCTGCATCCTATTGATAACCAAAAGGGAAGTTTCCTCTTAAAATTATTTTTACTGAGGGAACAAGCAACTCTTGAGCTGTTTTCATCTGGAAAAGATACAAGTGCAAGTTTGTAATTTGCTTTCCTTTTGAGATGCAGGAAGTTCACAGTTTATCTGGAATTTGAGATGGAGTCACAGAAGGTTTCCTCAACCTTTGAGAATGCATTCTTTGTGCTGTAGTTAGTGTGCCTCAGATATTTTTACTGACTGATTTCCCAGTACTTCTGCCACTGTCTGAACTCAGTGGGATGAGGGGGACTTGTGTGAAGTAACTTGTGTGGGAAACCAAGGACAGGAACTGTGAAGGAGGTGGCTGATGTGAGGAGAGGAAGGAGCCCATGGAGGACCATGCAGGACCCATTGCAGGACCTCTCAGCCAGAGCTTCTAGGGAATGGGGTCAGTAGCTGTGGGCTTTGAGCTTCTTTCAGTTCTGCTGGAAGAGGGGAGAAGAAAATCCAAGCAAATACATCCCCAAAGCATTTGGGTGGTAGTTAAGTTGAGTGGCTGTGAGCAGCCAGATGCCCTTTTTCATTTTACTCACCTTTTCCCAGATTCTCCTCCTTCCATATCCTGGGTCTGTCCCCATTCAGCTTCTCCCAAGGATGCTCTCACTGCCATTCTCACATCCCCAGAGTTTCTTTGGGAGCATGACTGTTATGCTTGGGAAGCACTAATACACAAATCAGCAGCTGTGCCTTTATTGGTCTCAACACTCACCAACCATATTCCTGCTACCTCTACACATTTCTTCAAACACCTGAGAAGTGTTCATTTCTATACACTGGTTCTAGCAAAAGCACATGTCTGTCCTTCCACCTGGCATCAATTAAAAAAAAATATTTAAACACTGGTAAAGGATATAAAAATATTGTTGTTGGCTTTTTGGTCTATAAGAAATCCTTCTAACCTTGCCTTTATTTTTTCCTTCTGTAGGGGAGTGGGTTGTATCTTTGTAGAAATGATTCAAGGGGTCGCTGCTTTTCCGGGAATGAAAGACATTCAAGATCAACTTGAAAGGATATTTCTGGTGAGTTCTTTATTGATGAAGCAAGATTACAAAGGATCAATTAATAAATGTTCACGTATTTCTTTGTGTTAGGAATTAAATTACTGATAGAGTCAAGGATTAGAAGCCCAGTCCACAAGCTGCATACAGTTTACTTGATATATTTTGTGTAAAAAGTTCTGTTTCTAATTTAATAACTTTTTCACCTTTTTTTTTTTTAACAAAGATGTTTATGCAATTGTGGAAAAGCTTTCCAAATGTAAGGTAATGGAAATCCACACAGTTTGTCATCTTCACTTTGCAGAGGACAGCTCTGGATGGGTTTATTGATCTTCTACTAATATTGTAGTGTTAATGCCAACTATTTTTTGTCATTTAGATGTATAAAGGAAAAGCAAGATAGGAAGTAGGTGAGAAACAGAATAGGAATTTTGAAATCATGCTTATACTCAGATTCAGCAGGGGTCCTTGACTACTGCTTCTGCAGCCTGGTTAGGGCCTTCATGTGGGTTGCTCAAAGGCACTGATGACACATCTACATTGGCAGTGAAATAAAAGGTAATTTGTCTCAAGAATAATGATAATTTTTACATTTTTCTACACAGGGTTGTGGTTTTCTTTGTTTGCTTGGGATTTTATTTTCTTTTGCTCTTTCTTCTGTTGTGCTCTGGGTCTGACCAGAGCAAAACAAAAGGGTTTGACCCTAACAAAAGGTTCAGGAACAGCTTTTCTTGACCCCAATAAAGGTTTATATCTACTCTATGCCCCACTGGGAGCTGTGCTGTTGTGGAGTGGGTTTGTTCAGGGAAGGCCCTGCTGACCAGAGTGACTCCTGGAATGCTGGGTGGTCATCAGGGAAAGTATCATAGGAGCAGCATTTACCCCCAATGTGTCAATCTCTGCCTTGCTTCTGACCATAAATTTAGAAGGGAAACATGAACATACCCTTGCTTTCAAAGGTTATTTTGACAGTAGTCATTTATTTCAAATGCAGAGTATTTATTTGGTATTCTTTCTTGGTCCATGGGGAGAGGAAGAAAGTCTTTCATAATATGTTTAAAAAATTTACATTCTTCACTTTATTCAGCCTTGCTTGCACTATATCTCTTTTGTTGGGACATCACAGAATTTAGCAAATGCTTTTAGGAATGACTCATAAAAAGTATCTCTCTAAAACAAGGCCTTACTTGATTGTGATATAAATATAACTCATTTTCTGCAAAATATTTGGTTTTTCCACTCTGTTGGCTAATACCCTGAAAATTCTGTGCTGTGAAAGAATAGCTATGCTGCAACATGGACTGGGAGCAGCAGTTCTGAGCAGTTCCTGTGACGTGTCTCATTGCTTTGTTTGTTTGCCAGCTTGTGTATTTTAAGCTAGCAACTTCTGTCTGAGCCAGTTTCTGGCTTTTGCTTTTTAAACTAATTGTGCTTTTCATTTATTAATTTGAAATTTTCTCCTTATTTATAGAACATGAAATTTTGAAAGTATTAATTCCTCCTTGGGGTTTTATCTCATTTATTGCAGTAAAATCTTATTGACTGCTTTTGCTGTTGAAATTGAGGGCACTTGTAACAGCAGAAATCAGGTTCTTCCTTTAGTGGGGCCTTATTTGCAATTTATTGTATGAGATTGTAAGATACGGTGTAAAAAGTGATAGTGATGGGTGTATCATATAAATCTATTTTTGTATGTCTTCTGTAAACCTTTTCTATAGTTCTATTTTTTCTCTATCCTCACAACTATTTGAATGAAAAAATGCCAAGATTAATGCAATCTAGGATGAATTTTTAGGGCTGCCAAATTTTGTTTTTAAACTGCAATTGCAAATACTGGGAACAGTGTTGAAATAACAAGTGATAATTTATTGATACTCTTTCTTTAATTTGATCTTTTGCTAACCATCAAATAAATAAATAAAATTTTGGTCAGGATGTTTTATGGTCCATGGCAAATCAGAGTTAATTTTAAATCCCAATTAATTAGGCTTTCTAATGGTAGTATCTAGTTATCATTAGCTAAATAGTTTCAATAGTTTCAATAGTTTCAATAGTTTCAGGGTGCCCTTTCTAATGTACTCTAAGCATCACTGAGGCTCAAAGTTATCTATTTAAAAGTTATAAACCAGAGGATTATTCTTGTTTGGTTTTGTATTTGAACAGAGGGATTAAATTCATTAATTCTCCAGTGAATCATAGATAGTAGGGTAGTTAATAGCACTGAAGGACAAAATCAATCTGTTGTTATTTGGTTGTTTTACCAGATAACCAATATGATTGACTCCCACACAGTGAGCACTTACACAGCTGTGAAAGAAACACATCAGCCATAAAAAGACTTTTGCAGAAAGAATTCCCAAAGTTCACGTTTTCAGCACCCACCAGTGACAATTTTCTTTTAACAGAGGCCTCTCTTCCGAAAATGGTGGAAGGCACAGTCCACCTTCACTCTGATCCAGTAATCCCTTTGTTCACACCTTGTACACAACTTGGAACAAAAAGGAACATTAATCTTTGTCATGTCTGCTGTTGCTAGTCATAGCTACATGTCCTTAGTGTGTTAGGAGCCAGGTTGCAGCTCTTAGGGAATTGGTTACATTGTAGTAGGAAAACTGGAAAAATGTAAGAAATAGTGGCCAAGAAAAGTGAATAAAATTTAACATGAATAACAGTTTAAAAATCTTAAATGGCTGTTTGATTTCCTATTGTTTAGTGGCCATTATTATGTAAATGAAATTAAAATACATTTTATGTATGTTGTTTTAGCAATTATGAAGTTGAAGTCAGAGAGATTGTCTAAATGTTTTTGTGTATCTCTATTGCTGGCTTCTTCACATATCTACATAGCAAAAATAGATGCAACACAACACACCACATTTGTTTCTTCCTCATTATGAATGGTGTTTATTTACATTTAATAACAGCTTAATTAAGTGATTGTTTATAGTAGATTGAGAACAGTGGTTGATCTTTCAGTTTTGTTTAAGGACTTTTCTCTTTAAGCTTGTCTCTCCTGACTTCTATTGATTCAATTTGGGGGTTTTTAAATGATAATATACCCTGATTCTCTATTTCTGTTACAGCAGCTGTTTTTAATAAGCGTACTCAGGTTCTATTACAACCACAGGCCTCAGTAAAATAGCAAGGGTTTATGCACAGGATGTATTCTCAGAATCAGACCAGCACTTGGAGATGTTGATGAATAAGCAGCTGCAAGTTGTTATTGTTACACTTTGGATCTGATAATGCAAATTCTTTTTTCTGCCTAAAATTAAAAGTGTTGATAAGCTCTTTTAAAAAAACTGTACTTTCCAAATGGAACTCACATGTATAAGTAGGTTGCTTTTGCAGAGAGGTTTAACAGTGAATAAAGTGCCTTAATGCAGAGGTGTTTTGGTTTAATCAGTATATGATTACATTTTCAATCCTGCTTTTTTCCTGCATGTTGAAACTGGGGTTACTTTCTGGGTTGAAATGTGTCAGAAAATAAGAGAGGAAAGTGTAGTATCATAGAATTAAATCATAAAATCATTAAGGTTGAGTCTAACCTTTGATTGAATACCACCTTGTCAACTAAACAAAATCATTAAATTCCATGTCCAGTCATTTTCTGAACCCTTCCAGGGATGGTAACTCCAGAACCTCCCTGGATAGCCAGTTCCAATGCTTGACAACAATTTCAGTGAAGAAATTCTTGCTGATGTCCAGCCTGAACCTCCTTGGGCACAGCTTGAGGCCATTTCCTTTTGCTCTGTTGCTGGTTTTTGTTATTACAGCCTGTAAGAGCTAACAAGTCTCTTGCCTCAAAGTATTAAACTAATGATGTGTCATCATCATTTCCTGCAAACTTTTTGCATTGCCATTCTCTGACACAATCAGCTTGGGCTTTTGCTGCAAGGTGCTAAGTCTGGTGGACTGAAGACATGAAGTGGTAATCTTAGCACTCCTACATACTCTTGCAATACGTGCACAAGACAGGATGAAACTTCGATCAAGTGCACATTGAGCAGCAAAATCATGAGAATAGGAAAAATGTGAGGCAATGTGTTGATTCAAAATAAAATTACACAAAATTGGGAAATAGTATTTGGCTTCTGATAAGGAATAGCTAAGATCTTTATCAGTAGTTTATTCCTGTTCATCATTTGTTAGCATACATATCTCTATATGCAAACTTTGAGGTTTTCACATCAAGGAGAATGTGCCATTGTAAATATAAAATTTAATTATGTCTAGATGTTCAAGCTGCACCAAATGCCTTCAAGTTAGTGCCGTACCATGGAAAAATTGACAGCTCCTTGGATCTGGTGATGATCAGTATGAATTAGTTGAGTGTTAAAGCTGATTACACTGAGCAGCCTGCAGTATGCTTGTGCATGCCACACTGGAGATGATAGCAACTCGGTTACAGCTCTGATTTTTATATAAGCATGTGCTTTTATACTTGCTGCTCTTAACAGATTCAAAACAGACCAGAGTTGAATCTCTTGTGTTAGCTAAATTTTTCTTTGGCAGAGATTTATTTTTATTAAGTTGGAAGGTATTTCTGTCTTTTCTGTCTTACAGGAGCTTTCTGAGAGCCACAATTGATCAAAGTGAATTTTTCTCCCAGGCTCTGAAGCCTTCCCCATAAGGGAATAATCTGTGCATTGCCTGAACTTTAGCCTTGGTGCCACTACACTGCAAATTAGATTTCACTGCAGGAATAATGTACAAAGAGTTCTCCTGGTACTTTGTAGCTCTCTGCACAGGCAGGACAATGGCTTTTAAAGGCTGGTTTGTCTGAAAATGGGCATTCTCTCTGCAACCATGGTTGTGGGAAGCATGTGCACCACAGCAGCATCACACTGCAGGTAGGGTGTCACAGCAGGAGTGGGAAGTGACAGCCAGAGCTTCTCTATTTCCTGACACACATATTGAACAAGCTGAGGACTCCTCTCTGATATTGGATGCTGTTGCTCTGTTGGGTACCATAACACACAGCACTAAAAAGTAATTAAAAGGGAACAGTATGCATTGAGCCCAGCAGCCTGATCTGCCAAAGGGCAACACGAGAAACGCCAGCTTTCCACTTGGAGCTGTGCAGCAAAACACAAGAGTTTGCCATTTCAGATAGCTATGGAAAATGACATTTTCATTTCAATGGGAATGGAAGTGTTTCTCCCATTATTGAAGATTTTAAAGGCTAGCAATATTATTTTTATACATATTTGCACACATACTTGTGATATATGACTACAAGCCTGAATGCAAGCTAGTAGTGTTTCCTCCACATCTGATGTTAACAGGCATTTGTGAAGCTGCAAAGCTTTATCCCTGTGGTTCTGTATCTGAAGGTTTGCTTCATGTCACTGACATCCTCTGAAGCCTGGGATAATGCTTTTTGAGAGCTTTTAAGCTTATGATGGACCCAAAGAAAATGTGCTTTCTGGTACATTGTATTAGTAGCATCTTTTGGGAAGCTAGCAATGCTAAATCCAAGGGAGGAGTACTTTAAACCATTGGATTTTGAAGTTCATCTGTGTAATCGGGTACTTAGTCAAATTTATTGGTCTTTTTTTCCCATTTCATTATTTAAAATATGTTTTTCTTTCACTCAGTAAATAACTTGGCTCTGAAACACAGGTCATTCATCTCTGATGGAATACATGTAATTGTGAGGCTGAACGTGGGCTGAAATTTTATTTTGTGTAGGCATAGTGTCTATGGTGCCATCTATTCTTCTGGTTGGACGAATCTATTGTAACATAAATGTAATATTGTTCTTGCTTAGAGGGCAAAGTTTGTGTTTTCCTCCCATATCTTTCCATTTGCTTCCCGCCAATGACTTCATGAGGAAAATTAGGGGGATTTTGGAAACTAATTAATTAGAAACATGCTGCTGTGTTCTATCTTCTATAACACAATATGTAAGTAGAGAAGTGCAATCCTGCTAGTAAATATACCTCTCCTTTGCTTTGTAACAATAATATGCAAAATATTTTACTTCTTTTTGGCACCACTGAAAATTAATTACATAAATAGCAGGCTTCTCTACCTGTGGGTCTTCTCTTTGAAGCTGTTAGCACTTACTCAGTATTTTACTGTACTTGCCTGCAGGTTTTGCACTGATACCACTTTTATAAGGTTCCTCTCTGGGCTTTATGTCTTATGCCAAACTTCAAATGAAAGCAATTCTAAACTAGGCAAGTATGAGTGAAATTAACCTTTGAAATTAACTTTAAAAAACAAAGTAAATCTATGTGTTCATGCTTTGTAAAGGATTCTGGTAATATTTCAAATTTCTTTTTATGGAGTTTCAGCTCAATTTTTGGTCTCTGACTGCACTATATTGCTTTGTGTATTACTGTGTGAGTAGACTTTTTCCCATATAACAGGGCACAAGGTAAATTATGCTAATTTGCATTCACTTTTTCTGAAGAGCTCCCATCCTCGCCATGTCTGAGTATCAATAGTCTGGGCTGTTCTTTGCCTTATACCATTAAACCCATATGGTCCTGGGGAAGCAAACTCGGCCTAGGATTTAAAAACAGCAATCTTGTAAAATCGTAGGACAATTTCTACAGGAGTATTGCCTATGTGTGCTAGGAAAGGAGGCTTGAAAAAGTATGTATCTCACACTTTGCTAACGTTTCTTCTAGAAATTGGGGCACTCAATCTCACATTTATCCATGTTTCAAGTCATAAAAACACCCACCAGTGTATTATGGACACTTTCCAGGGGAGCTACCAGCTGGCAGCAGAAGAGAAGGAGAGGAAATAATAAATTAATGTGTAACCCCATCTTTTTGCTTTGAGGGTTGGCTGGATTTCAGGCCAGCCAGTCACACAACCTCATGCACATAGGTGTCATCTGCCTGCAAGATGTTCCTGTCCAGCCTGCTAATTCTGAGCAAAACCCTGAGCGTGGCTGGGCTGGCATTGCAAGAGTGTGCGTTATTATCATCTTGGTAGTGCAAAACATGAGGAGTAATTGGCTATCAGAAAAAGAAAACAAATTAAGACATGGCTCAGTGGAAAACAATGGCTTTGTGGTTTTCTTTGGAATCAGAATGTTTACTTTCTGCCATATTTCAGTTGCTGAATGAGAAATGGGCTATAATTATAAGGAAGCATTGTTTCTTTTCCAGACTTGCCTCTAGCCTTGGAGAGGGTGTTTACAGACAATACATTGAAAAAAAAAATGTGATGAGACTCAGCTGGTGCAAATCAGTACCTGGTGTAAATCAGTGCACAGATTTACATCTTTGCAGGCACCTTCCTTCTTGGCCCCTTACACCACAGAAATATCTTCTTTGCTGTGTAAAATCCCTCTCTGTGCACATTGTGTCCACATGTGTCATGGAGCTGTAATTGCAAACATTTTTGCATGCAGGTGACACTGAACAGAAAAACAGTTGCAAGCAATTTGTGCATTTGTGGGGGCTGAAGCCCATTCTGAGCAGAAGTGTTGATCTGCTATCAAGAAATTTATTCTACAAGATAATATTGTACTATGAGAAACAAAGACACATTAAAAAAACCTTACCCAGGTGTGCTAGCTTTATTTGCTAGGTGAGATAATAAATTGTCAGGCATCAAATTGTCACACTGCTTTTTCTTCCATAAGTAAAGAAACAATGTTCATTGTACTTGAATCTTCCCTTTTCCCTTTCTTCTTTCACTTGTGTCTGAATTGCACATTGCTTGTCAAAAGTGAGGTCTCTGTGTGGCATCTTGATGGCCAAAATTGTTGTTTATGATCTGTGGCAAAAGCTGAAACATCCTTAAGGTTATAAATGTTGAAAAATCAATGTGAGTCTGTTTTAGATGGGTTATGAGAATCAGAGATTGATATGTCTTGCCTGTCTACACACGTTTCTTTAAAGACTTCAGGAACTATAGGCAATTTCTTCTGTCCTCCTTAGAACTACTAAAAGTAAATAGCTGTCTCTGTCATGGTGTCTGGGGGAAACAGCCCATGCACACACTTTGAGCTACCATTTGCAGTAAGCCTAATTTGAATAAAGTTAGACTTTAATACCTATTTCAGTGTTTCCATTATCAGTGCCCAAAACTAGGTATTAATTTAGCAAGATGCTGAGCATTTGCCGTAAGATTGTCTTCAACTCTCATTTTCACAAGCTGCTGATCCATAGTGAGCTAAATGTAAATTTTGAGGTAAGCTTAGTGATTTCAGGAGGCTTCAAGTTTTTAAGGGGCAAACATTAGTACACCTTGATTAGGATAGCTGCTTTTCTAGTTCATTAAATGGCTATGGTTCAATAACTTGGCATAAAATTTTCATATGTTGAAAATATTTTACAGCCTCGTCCAAGTTTTAATTATACATATAATAATGCTGTCACACAATTTCTGTGTGTCCACTATTTGTGTGTTGCCACTTCTTATGAGACTTGCACAGAGAAAAGAAAATCCTACTGACAAAAGCAGTATTAATAAGTAGGAAAAGGGAAAAGAAAGGGAAATGAAATGTATTCTGGTACATAAGAAAATGTTAAAAAAAAAAAGAAAGTCTTCATAAGATGATACTGAAAATAGGAGAATTGCCCAACAAGGATCTTATTGCAATAGGTATTCTCAAATGAGTGTGAAATAAACAGAGCAGGTTATGAGCTGTGCTGTATTATGTTTTATTCTTTTGCTTTGGTTCTCCCTTCCACAGTCTTCTAAGCTCTCAGTTTAAAGTGACTTGGAGGCTAAAGCAGAGCAGGATTCTCCAGCTGTCAGTTGCAGGAAGAAAAATGTTCTGTGTTTGCTGTTTGTCTTTAGAGTGTGCATGTATATCACTGTGTAGCTGTATTTCTGGCAACTGAGGCCTGTTCCCAAGTACATCACAGAAAGCTAACAATATATTTTGTGACACCATGGTGAGAATTCTTCATAGTGTTTTCTCAGGACAGGATAGGATACAAATGGCTGCAGTGCAAACTCTCAAACCTGTTGGTGATGGAGCAGAACAGCATAAAGTAAATACTTAGCCCAGAATGTAGTGTGCTACAGCAGGTATGTTCTCACAAATCAAAGAAGATTTTTAGCATCTGATTTAGAACACTGGAAGATTGCAGTTGGACTTCTGTATCTTTTGATAGGTGAGAAATCAGTTGACTTTGTAAACTTTCAATTTGATTAAACTTTATTACATTATAAAGAGGGATATATTACTTTAGAACAATGCCTACTTCCTTTCACAGATGTTTTAAAATATTCTAAATCTACTTCTTTTTTAAAATGGTGTTATTTGAATTATAACTCATTTTCATCTTAAAACAGACTATATTTGCATTTTTAACCTATGTATCCTGAATGTGATTGTATTACAATACCTGGTAGTTGTGCTGTTCTCATAAGAGAAACAAAAGTACATAAATTTTGTATCTCTGAACTGACCCTTCGTGAAAATCAGTGGGAAAGCAGCCAAGGATTTTAACAATCCTTTAAGTATCCTTCATGTCTCATCTTGGTATGCATCCATAAAACATATTGCCCTAATTACTTAAAAAGAGACCTTAATAATTTGGAGGTTGGAGATGCTGTGCATTTTGGTATAATCTGCTCTGGTCTGATAAGTGAGATTTGTGGTTGATGACACTGCTATGCTGCTGAGCCAGCTCATTACAGTGTGTTAGTATTCCTCCTTCCTCTTGCAAAGGGAGGGGTGGGGATGAGGCCCTGCTGACCTCACTGCATCATATCACTTTATCAGCTGCTCAACAGTTCAAAGCAGTTTAAATTGTACCCAGGGCAAATAATCTTTTGTTTGTTTAATGGGTCTTTTCATGAAAACTTTGCAATACCATATTCCATTAAAAAAATTCAGACCAGTTGAATGTAGCTGAAAGCTAAAGGTAGTGAAACACCTGTTTGCTACTAAAATCATCTCTTCATTTGGCTTCATTTACTTTCAGTAAAATGTACTTTTGGTGCACCTTCCTACTACTTCTGCTTTATAGTATCTTTTTCTTGCTAATGTTCTCATGGTTTTGTTGCTTTTGTGGCCTTTTAAATAGCTTAATGATAACATTGTGCTGCTCATCTACATTCCTCACATAGTCCAAGAGATCAGCTGTGCCTACAGGGTTGAGAGGTTGATTTTTCTCTCTGATAACTTGCATAGTTGATTGTCCATGTTTCATTGGTATAGCATCTCTTTTTCTTCTATTTCAGTGAGATCTTTAAAATTTACCTCCAAAGCACCTTGTAATAGCAGAGTTGCTCATGTTAAAGATCAAAATTGTCATTTCACTGTTGTATTTGATGCCCCTTCATTTTTGAGCTTTCATGTCATCAATATTTCAGGCCATGCATTTCTGTGGACCTTAATGTACTGGGGACAGAGCATAAGAAATTGTTACTCCAGTCTTCCCCCTCCTCTCTGTCATTATTGATGACCAGTGGTACTGAAGCTCATTGTCATATATCTGTGCAAATTTTCTTTTTTTAATTTGTGTACCCTATTTATTTAGTTATCTGTTTCTCCCTCTGGATTGTTTTTTATTCTGTTTTTCTGAACAAAAAAATGTGGAGCATGATATACAGGTGTTAAGTAGCTCCAATCATTTGAGAAATTGCTGTAATTCACTCACACTTCACTAATTATTTCAGTGCAAGCCCCCTCAGTTAGTATTGGAGCTGCAGGCAGTATGTTCTCCAAATACTGAATCCTCTCAGCTCCTTTCTCCAGTGAGTAGAGAGGATCAGTTCCAGCAGCTCCTGGGAAGTAGTTCCATTTTGCCCAAAAGCAGTGCTGCCAAGAGCAGGATCTGCCACTGCAGCTGCCCTGCAGGCAGTGTAAAGTTTAGCTGGAGACAGGAGATGACTACACCCTAGTCCCTCCTGCTTGGTGCTTTTGCTAGCTCAGAAGCCATGGACAAAGTTACCCAGTGCATCAATGTCAGAGCAAACAAGATGGTTCACTGAAGCTGGCAGTGCTGCTGCCTCTCCCAGTTGAGATAGACCAGATTACGTCTTCATTTAAACAAGCAAAATGAAAACTCTTAGGCTATCTGCCATCTGCTTAAGGCCACAACTGCTAAATGAGCGATAAATGGTTAAATCACAGCTTCCAATTTTTGAAAATTTTATCATCTCAACATTCTGTACTCTTTCAAAACCCATTTCTGATCTCAATGTTTGGGCATGTACCGCATGGTGTCAGGGCAGTGAACCCCTTCCTTTCAATGGGTTTGAAAGGAAATAGGTGAAGAAAGTGTCAGGACAATGGGTAGATGTTTCAGCAAAGAATTCACTGGAAATTTCCAAAGTGCTCTGAGTGAGGTGTGCTGGCTCTCTAGGCTGCTCTGGAGGATACAGGTTCTGTTCAGCCAGTCCTCCCACAGACCTTACCATCCTTTGGGTCAGAATTCATAACTCCCTGGGATTCTGCACTGACCCCACTTAAAATGTCTCAGCTGCTTTTATAGCCACTCTCGCTCCATCAGATGTAGGCTGATATTTCCCCCACTTAGAGGAAGAAAATATTTCTGTACTTCCATTTGTCATTTTTCTTGCTTGTTCTGTGCCTGTGATTCAGAAGGATAGTATAAAACTCCTTTCTTTTGTAGCAGCAAAATACTGCTGTTTGGAGTGAATACCTCAAGCATCATGCTGTGTTTTGTTGTAGGAGGCACACTTCCAGCTGTATCACTTGAAATGGATTTTAAGTAATAAGGTTAGAAATTTTTTAAAGGGATTTGATTTGGGATTTCTGATAAGGTTCAGTGTAGGAATCAGCTGGATATTTAGACATCCAAGAAGAGTACTCTCATCTATCTATATAGCCATCACAACTGGAGCTCATTATTAATGCACTCACTGTTTCAGAAACATTGTACCACCTGAACCTGCACTTTCTTCAAATGGCAGTGTGACTGGCAGCCTTCATTTTCTGCAGATTGTCACTTAAAAAACTTGACAAAATACCCACTGCATCACTGAGCTCCATGTGGCTTCACAAATCTATTCAAAATTGAGATTATTACAAGATCAAGACCTTAATTGGCAAAATAAGGAGCTGGCAAAATTCTGGATGATCTGATCAGATTCTGATGTGCTGTTCTGTGATGCTGAGCACCAGGCTTCATGTATAGGTCTCAGTGTATGTTACCTCCCCTGTTCTTTTAGGTGAGAAAAAGAATTTTCATGATACTTTGTTTTTGTTTTTGTTTTTTCCCAGAGAGTGAGCTCAGTCAGCCCAGCTCTAGTATTCTCTCTGCTTAGCACAACAACACAACAGCTTTCCTCTGCAAGTATATTTCTATCCCATAAGCAGCACGTGTCACAAGCTTCTATTGTGCTGTGCTTGTGCTGCTCCTGGGGCGAGGGGAGTGGTGAGTCTGGTGTGGTGTCAGAACCAGGCACAATCCTTCCTCTGATGTGCTGGGACTGGGCACCAGGCCAGAGACAAAGCATTCCAGCATCAGAGAAGTGCATTGTGCATTCACTGCTTGGGAGTGGAGGTTTGTTCTGGGGGAACCTTGATTGGTTCCTGTGAAAACCAGTGGGTCAGAGAAAATCCTTGTGGAGAAAGGATGTGATCCCAAATGGTCTGGTCTGTTTAAGCAGTTGTAGTTAAATGACACCAGAGTGAAGAAATATAATTTTATTTGACATAAAGAGGTTTTTCTTGCTGTTTTTATGATGATTCACAGGAATATGCATACTTTGGTCTGTTAATTATTTAAATAAGCTTTCCAGCTGAATGGCAGCTTTAAGCCCCTAAGTATCCTGATGCAACAGCGTAGCTTGGCCTGTGCCAATGAGATTGGATACTACAACACCAGGTAGGAATTCATATGTGTTAACTGAGCCAGTTTTATGGTCTTCAAAAGACCATAAAGCCAGCTTTATGATCCAAGGGGAGCATTGCTTTTCTGATAAGCCAGCATTTCCAAAAAACCCTGTATAGTGCATACCTGGAATTCAAATGAGCCAGCTGCTGAGCCAGCACAGTAGGGCTTCTGGAAGTACATTTTCAGAAAAGCCTCCCACAAGGTTTTGGCTTTTATTTTTATTCTCCTTTTTCAGTTTAAAGAAAATAAGTCAGTAAAAAAATTAGAAATACATCTTTAAAGAGCATATTTAGGAGAGGACTCTCTGTTTGGGTGGGTTGTTCCAAAGGCTTTGCAGCCTAGACAGGATAGGAAATGTGGAATGCCGAGCATGTCATTATCTGTACAGAGTAAATCAGAGCAGATTTTAAAGAATATGTAAACAAGAATATGGCTTGTGAGCCACGGGGTCCTTCTGGCAGAAAATTGGTGGCTTTGCAGTAAAGAAATCCATTCTGTTTGTTCCCAAGCAGTGAGGAAGAGACCTTCCAGCACAGCTAGCAGCAGCAGCTGCTTCTTCACATCTATTAACACCAATCTCTTCCTCAGTGAAGTCATTCCCTCTCTGTAACCTTACTTGAGAGCTCACAAGCTCTGTCAATGCCAGAAGACCAAACTTCTCTCCTTGTAGAGGAGGAGAGAAATCTTTTGAGGTTAACTTGAGTCTTCTACATGAATTTTCTTCCCAGTGATTCACAGCTTTGAGGTCTACAAAATCTTTTCTCTTCTTAATAAGGATCAGTTTCATCCTGTCGAGGTCTTTTATAGTTTCTGCAGCTCCAAAGCACATACCAGAGACCTTAAGTCTAGTTTAATGTCAGAATTTTAAAATTCTGATTATGAGAATTTTTGCAGGAAAGAGACTCCTGAGCAGAGGTGGCTGGGAAGGATGAAAGGACAGGTTCTCTGTTCTGCTTTTAGCAGTTCAGCATGGAGCATCCCTCACAAAGGAGTTATCTTTCACTTTGGAGCTAAACAATCTCCTTTTACCATGTACATCATCGTTTAACTAGCTTTTGATTTGGCAAAATTGCTGCATGGTTGCACTGGTTTGAGGGAAAGTGCAGTCTCGGTCAGGAGCTTCCTTTTTCCCCTTTTGCTGCTAATTTCAGATTGTGTCTCTACAGCCTAGGCCCCTCTTACTTTCAAAATAAGCTTGCCAAATCCTTTTTTCTAGTTCTTTTTTAGCATTCATCTCATTCACATAAACATTTTAGTAAGGATCACTAAATTTAAAAACCAGTTTTATGAATGTTCTGAGTTACTAAAATAAGGCCTTATGATGAAATGTGCTGACTCCCTGTAGGAAGAGGATGTCACAGTCCTGTACGAGTTGTTTCGCCCTTGCTTTTTCTCATTGTGAAATTTAGATTAAATACTCCAGTTTTGTGCTGATTCCAGTTCAGTTTGGATTATGGACAGAATTTGTTTCTAAAAGTCATCTCATCAAATCACAAAACCAGCCCTGTCAAAGTGTGGTAAGCATTTAGTAGGTATTATTTTGGAGTAACCAAAACCCTTCCCTGAGTGAACATTTAAGGACTCTGGCATGTCAAACCCCCGTGGTGCTCTCTTGTGGGGCTGGGGGTTTCATTTCATCTTGTGCTGATGCTCTGCAGAGCTGTGTGTGCAGCTAGGGCTGCTCAGCTCCTCCTTGTCCTCCTCCTCCTCCTCCTCCCAGCTGTCTGTCCCAGCTGGTGCAGGGTGAGTGGGCAGAGCCTGGCTCTGCAGGGCTGGGGTGGCTTTGGGCACTCTCCAGTCCCCGCTGCCCTCCTCACCTTGGCACAGCTGCGCTGCTGCCCCTGCCAGGGTCCCTCAAAAAGGTGCCTGTGGTCACTCTGGCTATGAGGAGATGATGAATTTACTTGTGCTGCAAATGGTATGGAAACAGTGTTGGAATAAATTTAACTTTGCAACGCAGACAGCTACTAAAATATTGTTTATGTACATAAGTAAGGATGGAAAAAAATCACATATTAAAAAGGTTTCCTGGCAAGACTTCACTGTGTTTTGCCTCATGGGGAAAGGAAGTTAAGAACAGTTGGGCCCTCTACTGTTTCAAGTACCTCATTTTTCATCCTTGACAGAGCCAAAGCAAAAATATTAGTTGAGCTTGATGTTTTGTTTTTTTTTAAAAGAATGTGTGTTATTAGAATTTTGTGGGAATATTTTGCTTCCTTCATGCATACTGGCACATTACCCTAAGGTTTTAGAATACAGCTTCATGTATTGAATCACTTCTTATGCTTAAAGGAAGTGGTTCAATTACCCACATATAATGGAATGATGATATTCCACTTGATGCCTGAGTCAGGCTTTTGTTGAGCCTCATTCTGTTCTTACTGCTTCTTTTTTCACCTTAAAGAATAAGCTTCAATAACTTCAATTTTTTCACAAAACAGCATCACTTTCCTTACAGCAAGAACAGGTTAATGGGGTTGGTGAGGAGGTGCCTTCTCTCTTTTCTGTTGCTCATGTCCCAACCTCATCATCTGTGTAGCAGGTACTTCATAAGGCTAGTGAAAGAATTTAATATTTTCTTTTTTTTTTTTTTTGTTAAGACCATGCTCAGATCATTTACAAAATAACTTGTAAAATAAACACTCCACTCAGTTTGTTTTCTAACCAGCCTTGTTTTCTCTGAAATCCTTAACTCTGATTTAATTTCCTGAATGAATGCAGATCACATTAAAAATATTCTTTTGCACGTTACCATTGTGCATATAAAATGGTGGCTGTTGAATTTATTTTTCCTTTTGCCATGTATTGTGATTGTAAAGATTTTTTCATGATTCTGGTAGCATATGCATATAAGGAAGCAAAACAAATTACCACCTGTTTTACACATAAAACTAAGAATAAGAATTTGAAATTCTGTATTTGTCTGCAAAGTGTTTAATGTTTTTGCTCTGAAGAGTAATCATATAAGTTATGTTTTCTGTATGCTTAATCTGTTGCATTACATTTTCTATATTTTTAATCTATTTCACTGGTATTTAATTTCTTACCCGTGTGGGAATAATGAAGTGATGTTTTGTTGACAGTTGACTGAAAAACCACAGAAAGTTTGCTATGTAAGAAAAATAATTTAAGTAAAATATGGTTTTCAGGTTCTGAACAAGGCCTTTATTACTTTCCACATGGGAAGGGGACTGCCTAGATTACACAATCTTACTTCAGTTGTTTTAACTTTGAATTGGCATTCCTGGTCTAGGAACTATGTGCAATTTTTGCTATTCATTTAATGAAGTAAGACTTCAATATTCTAAATCTCAAGGACAATGAATAGGCATGTGGTCTCTACTTTTCACAAATCCAAATAAATATATTCCTGCCATCTTAGCAAAAATGAAGTGACTTTTTCACTGCAGCTGTGAACCCTGGAACTTCCACAACATTCCCAAGGGTAACATGTTTGGCTCCTAACAAACCTGCAAGTGCCTTACACAAATTCATAGATTTACAGGCCCTTATGGAAACTGAACTGCAAAAACAAACCTCTAAACTCCTGATGTGAAGAAATGAAAGAAATGATTGGTGTTGAGGCAATTCCATTTCTGACTCTATCTTTTGGATATTAAACTTGACACTCAGCTGTCACCGTTGTGCCCAGCAGGGAGCCAAAGGAAGCCTCACTGCAGTTGTCAGTCAGCAGACTCTGAGTCAGCATGCATAATACACAAATAGTTACTGAATATTTTTTCTAACCTATATTGGTTATACTAAAACCAAATGCTAAGTTGAAGGATGAAGTTCATTCTTTGGTTTTCACTGTTACATGTACTTTGTGTTCACTGACATTATTGGGCTGTAACACAGAACTTTTCCAGATTGTGAAAGATGTGGTTCAGATCTACCTGAGTCTGCTCCTCAGGAAGGGAATGTGGCTGTAGGTGGATCATCTGGACAAATGGCTTAGCACCATTGCTCTTCCAGAGCAGAAATTCTGTGTCCAGAGATGGCTCTGAGAATGATGGAGCTGCTGTAGAAAAACCCTGGAGCTCACACTGCTCCTCAAGAGGCAAATTTAAAGCAGTAATGGAGTTTCCCAATGAAATGGAAAACACCTAAGTTTGACTAAGCTGAAAACTTCACTAGTTATATGTTTCCAAAGAATAGAACAGATTTTTGTTGAAAAAGCAAACATCTGAAACCTCCAAATCTCACTCAACAGAAAGGGATTGCTGATTTAGAAATGGTCTGCAATGCTTATTCTCTTCCTCTTTTGACTGAGTTCAGTTCCTCAAAGAGCTGCAGCATCCCAAGGTACATCACAGCCAAGGATTCACTAAATACCAGTGTGTTTTACCCAGCAAACAAGAAGACTGGAAAAGAAATCTTGAACATCCTTAGAAGGTACAATAAAATAAAAAACGTTTTTACATCCAGCTTGTAACTTTTCCCAGTTAAAATTTCAGGGCATTTTTAAACAATCCCCTCAGAAAAAATTGCATTCCCCTGACACTTTTTTTTTTTACGCTAAACTTTGGTTGTTCATCAAGTTGACCTAACCTTAAAAAAATTTAAAATTCTGCATATTATTTAGCCTGATTTCCATAACTCTTGTCTAAGGAAAGGCAGCTCATTGACATTCTGGTCTTGTCTTCCATTCTGCTCTGGATAATACCACAGGCTGCAGGTTCTTTGTCTTGTTGAAGTCCAAACCATAACCCTTCTTGAGGATCATCAGCTCTAACAAGGGTTAAAGTGTCATGTCAGCAATATGCAGCTTTGTCTATTCAAAACTTGTAGTGTAAAAGGAAATGCTTTTCTTTATTAATTATGCCAGCAACTGGGAAAGAGCTGGTAGGAAAGATTTGCACTGCTGCTCATCTAATAGATGGCAGTAATGTGGGATGGTTTTGCATTTGAAGCAGAACACAGGACAACATGACTAATTGTGTTGGTAGAGTGGTGCAAAGCTCACTGTAAATTAATTATTCCCTTGTACACCAGGGAATGGTGAGTCCTTGCAATACCAGATGCTAACCCCCAAATTTTTCTTATATTAAAGAAATAAGGTAATTCAGTAACTCTTGATGCAATCTTGTTGCATTTCCTAGGAAATCTTTGTATATCATGCTTGTGTTTGGAGATTTGAACACCAGGTTCTGTTTTTATGACTTTCTGCCAAACCCTAATGGTATCAACTGGAAGTACAGGTATTTTACACTCTGTACCCTGATGTATTGTAAATCTGTTATTTTTATATAAATAGGCTTCTCATCCTACAAATGGAATTAGAATCTGGTCCTGATTTTTAATAGCAAGTTTCAAATGAGAACATTTTATATGCCTTGTCAGAGAACAAAAAAATCCCAGGTGTGGAACAGCAGAACCCCAGTAGATTTTGGAGTCTTCTTTGCAGAAACCATAATCACCATGGTCCCTGGAAAACATTAAATCCATTCCAAATATGAGAATTTTGGATTAATCTTGTGTTAGTAATTCAATTTAAAGAAAATAGGCTATTGAACCATGCAAGCTGAATGCTTACTTTACTGAGAAGCAAATTATCAGTAGAGAAAGCAAACAAGTTAGTCTTATTTTTCAAGTAGTTCTCAATGCTAATAAAAGTTTATTTCCAGTATTAAGTTGGAGCTTGATTGCTGTGACAGCAGCAGTGATTTTTATGGTTTTGGAAGATGAAATGGAAAGAAAAAGTGTTAAAATATAGAGGAGGCAAGACTCCTGGTGTCATGCTTAGGATGAGAATTGGTGGACCATGAAAGGTGGGGCTAGGAGGTCACCTGTAAAAGAACAGCTCCTGGTGTTCAGCTGTTGTCTGGGTCTGGGTAATCAGTCTTCACTGCTAAGTGACAGAGTATTCCAGTAAAACCAGAAGGCTGTTGGGTTCTCCCTTCCCTTTTCCATGTTGGTGCCTTAATTCTCTCTTGTAAGCTGCAAAACAAGGCAGATTCTTCTCCACTGTGGTGTTAAGGGTGAACCCCACTTTGCTTTGTTTATAGCAGGTGTCAAAACTCGTTGCTTTGGATTGCTTAATCCCACTCATCAAAATGGGATTGATTGCTGCTTAGGAGAATCACTTACAAGGGGATGCTTACAAATCCCTTTATGTTGATTTACCTGTGGGCAGTGACTGTTTCATCTTATCCAAAACCACAGTTCTTTCTTTCACTGCTGCCCTCTCCTCCTTGTTTGTTGGTTGTCACATATTGTGAATTTCTGTATTATTTGTGTTAAAAAATTGTATGGGAGAAGGGTGATCTTTATAGTGTTTGTACCATGCATTAAAATAAGGTGTTTGGATCCTTTCCTGAACTACCAAGTGTCTCTACCTTAAAAATGGTTGGCATTTAGATGCTAGAAAACCCTCAGTTGTTTTTAGCCTGACTGCTGCCCTTGAGAGAAGATATAAATATTGTAGGTGGTTTGAGTATTCCAATGCACAGAACTTGCTTGCAGCTGGCTCCTAGGTACTGTGGTGGCAGATGTGCTAAAATATTATAAAAGAAATGGATTGGAAAACTAGTGAAACAAGAAACACTGAATCAAGTATTATTTCCTTTAAAAAGTGAAAATTACAGATTTTGTTAGCTGGTTTTAATTTTTATCTGTGCAGTTCCATAGCTGCCTCTGTCTCATCTAAAATAAGAGGCAAATAAGAACACACTTTTAGAGGAATGTGGCTAATGTTTTTAATATCCAGAACAAATATATTCATAACAAATACATTTTATTTAATAAGAGAATATTCCTTTGATTCACTAAGAGGGGCTGCAAAGTTGGGAACTTTATTTCTTAATTTAAATTGATGCAAGAATCTCTGTTTTTGATCCACGGGCTCCCTCTCCTGGTCTGGGAGGTGCCTGGCACCAGGAGCTTGATTAATACAGAAGGTAAGTGGAAGTTATTTGCAAATTGATTTTGTGACACAGTGTAGAGGATGTCTCCAAACTTCCTGAATGTTTAATGAGAGCATTGTGCTCTCTCTAATAGCAATAATGAGATGAACACGGGTGTTGTGATGAATCAGGGTTGCAGGGCCAGGTTTATCTTATTCAAGAGGTAATTAAGACATATCACTAGGACTGAAAGAAATGTGCTACAAACAATATTTACTAATAAAATCAGTGAGTTTGCCTGGCTAAATAGCTATGTGAATGTATACTCTATAGTTGCACTGATACTGTCACCTTTGTCACCTTAGTGCTCTGCTTTCACCTTCTACTGATCATACTACCTGCAAGTTGGACTGTTTGCCTATTGTATATGATTGTGGAGAAAAAATATCTTTAGATTAATATTCTTAGATTAGAAACATGACTATTGTAAACTGTTCAATAATTTTGAGGCTTTAGACTCATAAAGCAAACCTCATAAGTAAAAATTATATCTATTTTAGAGTTCACTTACTTTTGTCTCAAGTTTTTAAGCTCATTTCTAAATTTAATTTCATAAATTTCTGGCAGAGTTGAAGAAAATTTTTTTGTGTTTTACCTTGACAATCCTGTGTCTAAGAATTTTTTTCAGCTTGAATTTATCCATGTGGAGAAATGTTTACATAGCTTAAGAAATGAAACAAGTATTCTAGAGTGTGTCCTTCCTTTAATGCTCCTAATTCATGTGTATATTACAGCAAACAAAATTAAAATAAATCTCTTCAGTTCCAAATGATTTGGAGTAGATGTTGTTTTTTCACATTTTTTACATCAAATATTTTCACTCTAACTTTGGGCTTGCTTTATGCTGATGTAAGTGACCACAGAATGTCACAAGGACTCAAGAGATGCATGTCCAAAAGATTTATTCAGATGACTTGCAGAGCTGGGAGGGGCCTTTGTACATGGATAATGCAAAACAAGCACCAGACTAATGTGAATTATTTCACTCAGAATATCAACCTTTTATTCCAGGGCCTGAGCTTATGACAGATATTCAAAAGAATCTAGCATTTTCATTCATGTTAGAAATTGAGTGCAAATTTTTGAAAAGAAAGATCCTACTAGTGAAATATTAAATTCCACAGTTTGTTCAGAAATGTGTTTCTAGAGCTGGTAATTTAAGTGTTCCTCCTGACTTTACTTAAAGCAAGTCTTGACAGTTTTGTGCTATGAAGAAAACCAGGTTTGGGAGAACCACTTAGAGCAGTTCTCTCCCTTTGGTTACTGCTTGTGTCAAGGGCATGGAGAGTGAACTTCTCACGTGAACAGAGAATATAAGATGCATGTGAGAAGTGTAAATACTTTGATGCTGTAAGTTTGTCTGATTTACATTACAAGAAGGAGGAGAGTTGAAGTGAATAGAGACAAAGCATAATGCATGAGTCAATAAAACCTATTTCCTAAGATTTTGCTATTTTTATATGTTCTGCAGCCATGTTAAAATAACACTTTGCAGTGCATTCTTCTTGTTCATGCCACACTCTTGATAATCCTCTTTACCCTCTGTGTAAATCTTCTATCCTAACATCTATTTATATCTGTTTATCTTATTTAAATTTCGAAGGATTTAAGTTATTTTTGAGCTAAATTTTCTAGCCTCTGTAACATCAGTGCTCTCAGATAGCTTCATCCTGTCAATGAAAAGTAGCTTTAACATTCCTTGGTTAAACAGGCAGTGTGACAGGAGCACAGCACTCCCATTCTGCTTTATAGCCTCCTCTGGTACCTTGGAAATGTTGTAATCATTTAACCTTTTGTACTTTCTTCCTCTTCATCCCCCACTGAAGAAGCCTATTTGAAGTTTAGGTTGTGCTTTCTACAGTGCTATGACTTGTTAAGTCTTTTCCATTAAAGCAATGTGGTTCTTAATTTTTTTTTTTTTTTTTTTTTTTGTACAGGTACTTGGAACACCAAATGAAGATACGTGGCCTGGAGTCCACTCTTTACCCCATTTCAAACCAGGTAGGTTGAAGCACCAAGTTCCTCCAAATTTCCTCTCTGGAAGTACACAATAGAGATAATTACATCCCTGGCCACAAGAGATCAAAATGACCTGGTGTGCAGTGTGTGAACCATGATGCACTTCTTCCAGCTGCTTACTTTTTATTGTGCTCAGGGTGGGAGGTTTTCTTTCATTTAATTTCTTCCCTTTCTGTTTTGTTTTCTTCTGTTTGTTACAGCATAAGCCCTGACCTTCTTGCATTACTCAGCCACTGAGAATTGTACCTTTCAGACTGCTAGTGTGCTGATTCTCTATTAGGATTACTTTTCCAGCAGAGCACACCAAACTTTGTCAAATACTAAAGGAAACTAAAGAGTAAAGAAAAGAAATTGAGAAAGCTGAAGTTATTACTGGATCATCTATTAGTATCTTTCTGCAAAGAAAGATACTAATTTCAATCTTTTAATGTGTGTTGTATTTGCACTTGTCATACTCTATAACTATCCTTGAAAAACTGTTTCACCATCTGATACCTTTTTGTGAGAGGGAGCAGTTTTTCTCCTAGAGACCAGGAGGATGTGCTCAGCTTCATTATACTATTCTATGTATGCATGTTTATGTATGTAATATATATATATTATGTATGTAGTATGTAATATATATATCATCCTGTGAACTTCTGAGTGAGGATCTTAGAACTATGGTTCGTTAAACATGGCAAAGCAGGGGAATGAGTAGGCAGGAGATGAGGCAGGGGAGTTGTAAAGGACAAAGAGATCTAGATAGCTCCCAAAATAAGAGAGAGAGAAAAAAAAAATTATTGTAGGGTTTACCCTGATAGAGACACAAAGCCTTGAAAAATAGGAATGCAGACAGCTTTCTTGCACATTGCTTTTTAGTCTCTGTCCTACTGCTGACTTACTGCTGTATAGTGAAATCACACTCTCATGCTCTCTAGTGAATTAGTAGAAACTTCTTTAACAGTCGTTCACTGAAATACTAAAAATACTACAGTGTTCTTCCCTTAAACTCTGTCATTAAGTTTACAAGGTTTTGTGTTTCTCATTCTTGATACTGATTGAAAGGTAAGCAAATACAGCATCCTTACAGAAATGTAGTGGTCTGTAAAAACAGCCCAAAACCATTGTTTTAGCAAGAATAGTAAAGAGAAGGGAAAAGCCTGAAGGTGTCAGTGACTGCTGTTTTTTTTTTTCTTTTTCTGTGAGGTACAGGAAAGTTTTGAACAGTAGATGGCAGCCAAGAAATGTCCTGGTTTCATTATTCGGTTTGGCTTCAAGTGTGTCAAGGGATGTGGGTTTATTACCACAGAAGAACATCAGGAAATAAATCCACTGTAGGCACATCATTAAATCTAATTTTTATACAGACATTGTGTTAGAATTGCTCTTATTTTCTCCACCCCAGACTATGGATTTTTTCAGCTATGAATGCTGAAATACAAATGCAGAGTGGGGACAGGGGGAAAGGTGCCTCCAAGACAGAAAATGGTCACTCGGTATTTTCACCATTTCTGCATGGTGTGGCCTTTGTTTTCTGAGATCCTTTCCACATCTGTGAAGTATTTAGTTTTGTAAGTCAGAGTAATTACTATTCTTGCTGGCAATAATTTAATCTTTTTAGGTCCTGTTAATATAAAGCACTGAGCTCCTTAATTCCCTTACAGTGTGGAGGTCTGGGAGCACTCAAAAACTAAAATCCCTGTTCTGTACACATAAGATGTTGTGCACTCTCCATCCTTGATGACCTTCGTAAAAGGATTTTTTGTTTGCCTTATGGTTCCTTATTTGCTGTTTTTAGAAATTACAGCAATAGAAAGCATCATCTAACTGACAGCCAAAACTGGCCTGCATACCCCAAAATTGAGTAATTGAATTTTAAGCTGATAAATGTGGAATTGTTAGAGCAGCAAAACACATCCCTCTGGGATCATTCTGGGGTACCAGCACCGAAGGTGCTCTGCAAAAAATGCTCTGGCCTATGAGCCAGGCTGGAATACAATTTGCTCAGGCCTTTAGGGTTGTTGGAGATGTTTGGTCAAGGACACAGGTTCTCTGTCCCTTCTTAAAAATGTGCTTTCCTTCATGCTGTTCTGTGCACAAAAGCTTTCTGGCTATGTTAAGGCTGCTGCATCATCTTCTGCAGGTGCTCAACCACCCATGCTCCCCTCCCTGATGGTCTGAAATTGCTCTTACACTCTAGCTTTCCTGACTGACTTCTTAGGAGCAAAAATGAAAGTTGAAGCTTTAATAATACATTTAACAGTTGGACTCAATGATCCTTGTGTGTTCCTTCCAACTCAGAATATTCTGTGATTCTTTGGAGATGACTTTATCTTTCCTTTTCCTACCAAAATAGTGAAGTATCCTGAAATGTCTCGTCAAATCTGAACCAATTCCATTCTCCTTGAAGATTTGTGAAATTACTGTATTTAAACATATGTGATATGGAGTTAAGTAACTCCTGTGCTTTGCATGTTACAGTAAGTTTTAAAACTGATAGCTGCTAACAGTAATTGTGATAAACTGAGAAGTGCAGAGAGCATTGGTGAGGATGGCAACATTCACTCAGGCAAGGCTTTAATTCTATAAACTTGAGCATAAAACAAAAGCATTTGAACAGAAAGTATCAGTGATAAATGATTATTATAGTTTTAAAAATGCTGAGCATATTAAATGCCTGTGGATTTGGGAAGACTATTGAGAGTCGAAACAGAATTTCATTGCATTTCTTGTTTGCATACAGACTTCAATAACTAATTTTCACACTGTGCTTTCATAGGGCACAGACTTGTGTTGCAGAGAGCTAATCACATTTTACTAGGCAAAACATGTCCAAGAAACTTGGTATGGGTCTCTACTACAGTGGCCAAGGGTCTTGAATTTTATGGAAAGCATCCAGTGCTTTAATAACTATGATCTCTGACATCTTAATATGTGGGAACATTTCTAAGCCTGAAAAAGATGTTCATCATATGTTCCTAAGGCTAGTTGTGGGTGGCTCTAGGTCATTTAAACCCTAACCTAGGTGATTTTAACAGCTTATAATAGTGAAAATAAAATGGTCATAGTTTTGTTAGCCATTTAAAAAGTCAGAAAACAACTTGTATTTTATCTGCCTGCTTTGAGATTACTTCCTGTCTTACAAATGCTCCAAGTAATAGATAAGATACTTAAAGCTAAAAGCTGGCCTGGTCTTTGAGCTTTCTCTTTGCTGCAGCCTCTGTCCTCTCAGTTTGTGTTTGCACCTGTGAGCACAGACACACACACACACACACACACACATATGTCCTGCTTAGTAAGTTTCTTAAGGATAATCTAAATAATGCATTTGAAAGGCCTGAAATACTTCATGAGTATTGCAGTAACTTTGGGTTACCTCTGTGATTCCCTTTGAAGCTGTTATGGATGCCATAATCTTGAGAGGGTCTTCCTGTACTCAGGAATCATCATTTCATTGGTCTCATCACCAATTAATCCCAGACTTTCTGGATCACTGTGATAGTAATTATCTGCCCACAAACAGGAAAACAGTTTGAGGGAATTGTGAAAAAGTCCTAGTTGCTGGTTCAATAAAATCTTGATGTTTCAATAAATTCTTGATGTTTCCTCCACACAAGAAGCCCCATGTCACAGGCTGTTGGCCAGAGACAATGATGAACATGTTCCCCTAGATTTGGAGAACATGTTTTCACTATTCACTCTATTGTTGCAATACTTTAGGAAATATGTAGATTTGCTGAGCTAAAACAGATTCAAACACCAATCATATCCTGTATCTCCAGGAATGAATTAAGTAGACATTAACTATGGCTTATCTATATGAGTAGAGGTGAAGCAGTATTCCCAAATAAGCTGCATCCTTGCTAGTCTTGTGTCCAAATCTTCCTGATTTTTTAAGCATTATGTTCTTCATTGTTATTAAATCTCCCTTTTTTTTTTTTGTCTGGAGTCCTATCAACTTTCCCTCTCCAGCCATTTCTCCTGGATTGAGTCCTGTCCAAATAAATGAGCAGGATAAGCCTTTGGATAAATATCTACACTTAAGTCAAGTTTTCACTTTTCTGACATTCTCAGTTAGTGTTTGGGACTGATGCTGTGTAACCTCCATCCTGGGAAGTTAAGTAGAGATTTATCAGGAGGAACTGTCAGTGAGTAAAATGGGAGAAGGTAAGAAATAGTCACAATTGAAGATAAATGAAGTGTCCATTGCAATGAAGAGATGGTAATGGTCAAGGAGAGGAAGGAACTTGTTAAGAAGGGGGAAAAAACATGAGAATGATTTGTAATGTTCACTGTGCATCAGTTTCTTCACAATACTCTTTCTAGGTGAAAGAAAGTTAAATATTTAATCTTGGCCTGATGGTGTAGGAGCCTGAACCTCACAATGTTCCACAAATGATCAGATACAATAGAGGGTAATACACCTGAAAAGGTGCCTTTATGCGACAATGGAAGCATCTGATGAGCACTGATTTTTAAAAGAGAATCCCTAAATCCAGGATGAAAAGAGGTAAGAGAGAGTCTCTCCTTAAAGAGACAGCAGAACACAAAAAGAAAAAGTGAGGAAAAAGCATTCATAGGAAATAGTGCATAACATGGATTTTGCCAGGGACTGATGGGTACTTTGTGGATTTATTAAAAACTCACAAATCTGTGACAGACAAAACCACTCCAGAGCTGGTGTTCTAATTCAGGATTTCTACTTTACTTCCCAGGCGATCAATAAATATAGATTTGGTTTAGAAATATAATCTGCCTACATGCATCTTAACAGCTGATTGACAGCCAGATTTTTTCCAAAAGATTGTCTTCATTTAGAATAGGGCTGGGCTGAGAGACTGAACTCCTTTGGCACAAACACTTGAACATCCTGTACATGAGAACATATGGCTTTTCAAACTTCCATAGCAGTTCTTTCCTATAGAGTTTCTCCAAAGCCTGTCAACATTTTGTTACCTGCTGAGTCAATATCTTCTTGTTTACTTCTGCATTTATACCAAGGAATGTTCCCAGGCAATGTGGGAGCCTCTGCTGTGAGATTGTCAGAGCAGCTCTGGATTGCCTTTACCTCATGACAATTAGCACTTACAAATGATTAATTCCTGGGCATTAAGAAGCTTCCTTATGGTTAAGAAGTTGGTGTGGACCAGGGGCTGTTCCCTGTGAGAAATCCCCATCTCCTGTGTTGGAGGATGGAAGAGAGAGGTGCTGCAGCAGTGCTACAGGACAGGGATGGTGCCTCAGCCCAACAGTCTCAAACTCATTTAAATTCCTGCTATAGATGTAGTCTTCAAGGATTTGAGTACTTGAAGAAAGGAGGACTATTTGTAAAGGAGAATTAATTTTGAATTCCTCCCCCTCTTCTGCCAAAACAAAACTGTATTATTTAGTGGTTTTTTTTTCAATCTGTGGTATCTACAACCCAAGGGAAGCAGAGTTGTCAGTGTTTTCACCATTCTTTAAACAAAATTACATTAGGCTGAAAAGTTAAAGTGACTTATAATGTGTGCAGGGGAGGCAAGGTGAGCTCTGCTAAAAGGTGGAACCATTTAATGTAGGACCCCAATGCTTCAGACAATGATGGGTATTAAAATTACATTTTCTACTCATGTTCAAGAGGGAATCTAGAAAACAGCAGCTATTCTTCCTCTTTACCCAAACTGTGCCTTTCTAAAGCAAATAGAAGGGAGAAGAGGGGACAGGATGGAGGGGAGGGAGCTGTAATTTCTCTCAAGATGTTTGGCATTCAAAACTCCAAAGTCTAGCTCATGTATTTGGTAAAACTCTAGTTGTGACTGAACTTCAGTAAAAACTCTAATTGCTGCAAATATGATAGTGCTTGACAATTTTCTTGTCAGTATGGATGCTTGTCTTTGTATCTTTAGCTAACATAATTTGAATAATTTTAGCATTGAATCTTTACTAAAAATGGTACATGTCATATATCACAATACAGTGTTAGTCGCATTAGAGTTTAAATTAAATATAAAGAAAACTCTTTCAAAGAAAGAATGAATTAGACTTTTCAAAATATTAATTATGGTGATGTTTAAATATTTGCATTTAAGCTAATCACATTTGGTTTTAAATAGAGAAGAATATTAATCAAGGAATGCATATTAGCCATCATGTTTTGATTAGCAACATAAAAAATGCCTTGAAGTCAAACTGCATTTTAAGTTCTTTGGTTTAGACTAGAAGCTGATTATCAATACTGTTAAAAAGAAGCTAAAAATCTAAATGTAGTGTGCCTCTAATTCCTTCTGTAGCTTTTCTTGTCTATCTTGGGTCCTTTCAAAGCAAACGTGGCAAAGGTTTAATAGTTCATGTGTTTTTCTGACTGATAAAAGTGGAAAAAAACCTCATCTTGTTTTATGTTACTTAAAATACAAGTGCTTATTTTTTCAATTCTCACAGCAGACCAGTATTGCTGCAGTGGTCTGCTAATAAGCACACTAGTGAGTTCTGCTGAAACTGGCTTCTGTTTGAACCTGCCCTTGATGCAGGGCTGTCAGATGGAGCATGTTTATCAGGCAGATAATGATGTTTGCACTGCAGAACATGTGGGTTGTGGGCACACAAGTGAGTATGCCCATATAACAGGGTTGCTGTAGGGTGGTTGTCTAAAGGACATAAGAAGAGAAAGAAAGAGAAAGAAAGAAAAGACCACTTAGTACTGCTGAGTGCAATGGATGAGCTTTCTGTCCAGGCCTTTTTTTTTTTTCCCTAGACTTTCAAACTGGCCAGAATTTGTAAGCAGTTGTTTTAAAAACACAATTTTTTTGATGCATCAAGTTTGTCAAATTAGCTAGCCCAAGAAATTCCCTCCCTCTCTCCCTCAGGTTGCTCACTTCTGCTTCCATTTTGCAGCTGTTACTCCAATAGCCTCTTGATGCTACTTTGTGGGGCACAGTCCCAAAAACTTCCTTGGCAAAGGAGGCATTGAGTAAGCTGTACTGCAAGGCCTGAAGCAAAGAGCAGCTCAGATTCCTGTGCTGCCAGAAGAAGGTTTGTGCAGCTGCCCCACTCACCATGTCTGAGCAGGGTGTGTGCAGGGCCCAGCAGAGCAGTGAGTCTTGGTTCTGAGGCTGTGGGAGGGACATGTCAGCCCAGTCCTTTTGGATACTCTTGGGACATCCTGAGAGTAAAAATTATGCTACATCTTTCCAGTAACAAATAGAAATACTCTATGTTAGCTCTTATTCATGTAGTCCTATACAGGCATCTCTTTACACTGCATTTAATTGTGGATGTGCCACTTCTAAGAAGCAAATAGTAACCATTCTAAGGTGCTGTGCAATTTAAACTAAACTAAAAATCTCTTCCTTCTTTTGTTTCACATAAGCAAAAATTCACCTTTTACTAGGTGAAATACAGCACCCATGTGAAAAGCCAGCTCTGCAACAGTGAGACATAGCTGGTAGTGAGGATGATGACTGCATATTTGGGATAAAAATGCTGAGGATCAAATTTTGTTTCCTGAATTTGTTCCCAAAAGATTGGCAAATATTGAAGTGTTTGCATAAAGGAAATTAAAATCAGAATTTTTACTTTAAATTTCAGATGTGCTTACTGTGTTGGCCTTCCAGAGTTTTTATTTAAAAACCCCACATTAAATAATAATACTGTAAAAATGTTTGAACTCCACTATATATACCTACAATTTGAACTATAAAAATTCCAAATACATCTGAGATCAAATCCTGACCTGTAAACATACAGTTTTTCATGTTTCTTTAATCTCAGCCTGATGAGAGTGAGCAGCTGCCTCAGCAAGAGGGTGCACCTTGTGTTCTTGAGAATGGTGTGCATGTGCTGGAGGATGGCTCTGTGGGTGGGTCACCATGTGAGTGTCTGCATGAAATTTTCACATGTGCATGTTTGCTTTTCAGTCCTGAGGGAGAGGTATTTTTTTGCTACACAGGGTTTCCTCCACAAGGTTGGATTGAGATTGTGATTGCCAGTACTATTGCCTCTCAGTATGTCAGGCAAAGATTTCTTTTGTGGGGCAGCATTCATGGTAATTCTGCAGAATTTCCAGTCTCATATACAGACTTATATTACTGTTCTTTATGAACATATCAGTGGTAGCTTCTGAAAATACAAATATCAAAGCTATGTGCTTGAAAATATCATAGAATGTAATTTTGTGCAGTTGGTCACAGTCAGGTATGTATAGCTTTAGATTTGGTTTTATTGCATCCATGGAGCAGTAAAGGCCCGAGGCATTCAAACAGGTGTGTGGGAGTTGTTCACTCTGGAAAGTGACTCAGAAGCAAACTTGGGGGTGTAATTGTGAGACTGAATTCTAGTTCTGTGATAAATTCAGCACAAGCAAGAAATGCTAAGATAAAAATTGTGAAGTTATGTTACCTCTTTTTTTGTTTGGGGTGGCAAGGTATATAATTTTGTGATTTCATAGTTCAGGACATAGTTCAGGTGCAGAAAATCTACACCATGGTGGAGTAGCTCAAGGACAAGATTATTGTAGCTTCTCTGTTCTGGCAACTCTGAAACCAAAATCAGCTGGTTTCACTGCTTTTTTATTCTCTAATGGATGAATTCAGAAAAATACTGTGAGATGGCATGTACATGGAGCTGAGCTTAATTAACACAATAGTCCCATCTAATTATCTTGTCCATGAAAGTAAGTAAGACTCTGGTTGGAGCCATGAACCACAAAATTATGTAGAAAAATGTGATATTTTATCAATGTGTGGTTCCTTTCGTATAAAGCATGTGAAGAAAGCAGCCTCTAATCTGCTTGAGTAGAGAGGAAAGAGTTGATGCCAATAGTCAGGAGAAGCATGGTTTGCAGTCACAGCATATTCAGTGGAGTTTGAAATTAAGGACTATGGACTAAACATTTGCTTCTCTGTAGACAGGGTTTTGCCCTCTCCATGTCTTCCCCAACAGTTTTCCCTCTTCCTGCCTGATAAATATGTAAGGTACTCACTTGAAAAGGTGATTGGACTGGAACTGTAGACCACAAAGGAAGATCCCTTTGAGAAGTTTGTTTTGCTCATGTGTGTCCCTTATAGCATTTACATAACTACTTCCAGTGTATCATTTTCTCAGTGAAAATTCATCTGGCATAGCAATAGTTTTCCAGGTTTTTTTTCAGAACTGGAGCAGATCTTTGGGCATTAAAGCCTTAAGGCAATTTAGCCAAGTGGTTAACTCTGGGGCTTTCCTCCCACAGTAAAAATAGCTTAAATTAATTAAAATGAACACCAGATACTCTGGTCAAGAAAATGTGTTGTGTATGATACTTCTCAAATGTTTTAAGTGGATGCAGCTCTGCTGAAGTCAGTGTTGCTGTGCCAGTTTGAATCAGCTCAGTATCTGACCAAAACATATTGCAGAATGACAGATAAAATCAAAATCTGTTTCTCTCTAGGTCCAGGTTACCTATTCAGCACTGCTTCAAGTCAGTTCAATTCTCTTTCCACACAGGTTTTTCTGCACCAAAACAGATTAATGTGCAAATTTGCAGTTTATTAGCTGAACTCCCATATGTATCTCAGACATGTTATTACACAGCACTGTCCAGCTGCATTTTATTTTTCAATACCTTGTCATAAATTAATTGACAGTGTTATGGTTGGACAATTTGCTTAATACAGAAAGTCTTTATTTTTTTCTAATTTTTATAGGTGTCTCTTTCCATATATGTATTTAATTCCTATTTGCAAACTAAAATGGAAGGGTTATAGTCCTGTAGCTTCCAGTTTCCAGTACACTTGTCACACATATCTAAAAGGGATTGATTTCATTTCTTTAACTGCATCAGTATGGTTAAAGCAACATACCTTGTAAATGTGGTCTGCAGACACAATTTGCAGATCTGCTGATTATCAGTAACTTCCAATAGTGAATTCAATGAGATTTGAAGCTTCTGCATTTGTTTTTTTACTTAAAGGGGCAAAAAACCCTAAAAAAATAGGTATAACAAAGAAAATCAAGGCCATCCACACTGATGCTAGGAATTTGCTTCTGCCTTGGTTTTGGCATCTTTAGAACTGATTGTGTATGAAGTGTACATGACAACTTTAATGATACAAGCAAGTATACAAATACAGGAATTTGAACACAACTCCTTTGAAGTTACATTTACAGCTGTTTTTCACAGTAAGATGCATGCATACCTGTGTGCATATATATATATAAAATACTATTGCAGCTGTACAGTGGGTCTGTTAAGTGTCAGGCACATGGGTGGAGAGGAAGCAAACTTTTTTTATTTTTTAGATTTTATGGAGTATTTTGTGAGTTTAAAACTTCTACACAGCAACTAATGCAATCACATTAGGGTAGTTGGCCAGGGTGAGTACCAGTCTACATGGCAGGATTTCTGTGCAACTGGTCTCCATGGAAAATGTTGCTCTTTTCTCCAGTTGAACTCCAGTTTTGCTGCCTGAGAGGCACTTGGTTCCTGTTGAAGAGGCTAATGAAGGACTGACCCTTCATTTCTGCAGCAGATTACATAGCATCTTCCTTTTTCAGCTAGATCAAGCATCTTCTTGGATATGAGTGGGAAAATACTTCTAGCTGAACTGAAGAACTTAATGTTGGAGTAAATAAGCTGTCATTGTACTTATTACTTCTGCTCATTATTTATATGTATTCTTTAGAACATGGACTCTTATGTATCCAGCACGTTCTGTGTGCCCCTGTGTGTCACAGAGACCCACACTTACTCTTACTCTTCCTGAGAAGCATAAAAATATGACAGTGATGCTGTAGAGAATTGTATTTGTCATGAAGAAGGAAAAACTAGATTTCAGGCTTCTTTTTTCCCATAGCATAATTGTGAAACTTTCCATTTCTGGTGATGCCACAGTAAATGAGCTTTCGGTCATGCTGGTTTGGTTTGATTTGGTTTAACAAGTTGGGGTTTTTTTGGTTTTGCTGGTTTTTTTGGTATTTTTTTTCCTCTGTTTGTATGGCAATTGTTCATAGGTTAGTTTTCTTTCCTTGTCTTAGGACATGAGCTGCAGAAGATACATAAAAACTATGAAATTATGAAAATTGACAGTAAATAAATCTTTTCTAAAAATAAATCCTGGGTTTAGTGAAGTAATTGAATATACCCCTTTTTCTTACAGAACGGTTTACACAGTACGGCCCTAAAAACCTTAGACAAGCATGGAATAAGTAAGTATTTTTTTAATTGCACTTTTAACTCTTCAAGGGTATACTGAAGTTATAATATCTAACTCAGAAGGGCTCTATTCTTTTCAAATAAGCCATATTTGAATTGCCAGTTTCTTGTAAATAGGAAGGAACTGCATAGGATAATATTTTTTTGGGGGGTGTTAGTTGGCAAGTGTATTGAGCTCATGGAGAAATATTGTGTGCTTTGGGCCATCAGTTTTGTATCTTGTTTTCTCTGTTCACCTATAAGAATTTGGAAACTTTTAAATAATATGTTTCTAATCCACTTTGAGTGTTGTTTCCACATGATCATCCCCTGTTGCCAGATCCATCTGGTCATTGCTGTGAGCTGCTGACCATACTGTTGTAATCTTAATTATGAATGAAAAAGTCAGTGTAAATTCACCACACTATTTTTTTCCTTCTAATGTTTCCTGAATTTGGTCACATTTCCTTCATATGGATGTTGGTGTAAAGGTATCATGCTCAAAGTCCAGCAAAGTTACCTGATGAGCATTCAGATTGAATATCACACTACTGGCATTATTCTAAATAATCATCTGTGTAAAGTTTGCTAGAAGATTTCCCAGCACATATAGAATCTTTGTACACAGGATATTTGGACTGCACTCTCTTGAGCAATTAATGGCTTTTATATTTTGAAGAAAGCATACAGAGTTTGAATTGGATGATTTCAGCTATGTCAACAACTTGTCTTGCCAGAAAACCTGTTTGAATTTTTCTTCACTCTCTTTTGACCAAAAGTTTTGCAGCAAGGTTAAGCCTTTGCTGTACCAGCATTTCTGTTTTCTTTCTAGTACTAATTCAAATTTTTATTTTTGCTAGTAGCTACTGGTAATTTACAAGGGAGTTCAAGAGATTAATCAGCAGGAGACTGTAACATCTCCAAGTTCACCACTGTAATTGAAGATACAAAATGTTTTGGTAAAGAAGCTTCCTTATTGTAAAGGAAAAATAAGTTATTAATAGAGTAGAAATCCAAATTATTTTTCAATATTCTTATTTATTAGCAATGAAATGTGTCTACAACTGCAAAATCCACACCATGGTCATTTTTCCAAAATGTGATTAGTTTATATTCACTTTGCCATTCTATTAATTTTTCTCCATCTCCTCCTTCCAAACCCATTTGGTCCAGTGTTTTCATTTTAAAGACAAACAAACAAAACAAAAAACCCCACAAACAAACAACCCAAAAAACCCCCCAAAAAAACCCCACCCCACCTTTTGAAATTGTGGTTGACAATTGAAGGAGGATGAATCTCTTAATATAGCAGGATTACTGTTAAAAATGTATTGGTATTACTTGTTGAATGTAATACCATCAGTGTTTGTCCTTTGAGTCAAAACCTGTGGTTCTGTAGTGCCAGGCATCTTCCATGGCCCTGTGCTCACTTTGCAGTCCTACTGGGTCAGAAGGAACTTTGCAGTACTCCTGGTTAGCAGGAACTTCCCAGTTCCTGAAAGAAGAAATAAAACTGGCACTGAAACCAGTTCAGGCCTCCACAAAGGCATTAAGGGTCACTAGCCTGCATTAATTGACTTTCAGTAGTCTATAGAAAAGTTCCTGGCTTGTCCAGTTCAATCTAGGACCCTAATTTGGTGGCTTTGGTGGATGAGGCCATCTCCTGTTTACTGCAGAGGCAACAGAAAGATTAACTCATATTTAGCTTTTGTAAATTTCTCAGACCATTTTGCCAGTTGTAATCCTTGCAAGCATCTTAAAATGTTTGACTGTACCTCAATCTTACCACTTGGAATACAATTCAATTTCCTGAAAGTCACAGCTTTCCTTTTAAAAATTAAATCACTATAATGGCCTGTATCCTGTCCTTTTACAATCAAAAAAATTGCAAGTTGAATTTTTCTTTAAAAGTAGTTAATGAAATACAAAAGCTTGGAAGAAGCAATTATATTACAACATAGGCAATTAGATCTGGATTGGGAAAGAAGGACAAGGAAACTAATATTGATTTGAATATGTTTGCTTGGAGGCATATATTTGCCTGAGTAATGTGAATAGATGCTGGCATGCCATTCCATCCATCCTGCAGGCCTGGACTGAAGTCTTTTTTCTGTATTTTAACAGCAGTTAGACTATTAAAATACATCAGTTATGTATTAATAAGTACAATAATGAATTTGAGAAGTTGCTGTCTTCTATTTCCTTCAACACTACTGCATGAAATTTCTCTTTTCATAAAAAATCACAAAAAAAACCAAAACCCAGTTTGCTTAAAACATCTTCAGTCTCTGAGATTTCATAATTGACACAAGTTCTGATCACATCACAGGCTGACTCAAATAAGACCAGAGCTTTTTAATTTCTATGAAACCTCTTAAAAAATATTTACACATTTTCAATGCTCTGTACATAAAGGATTTGCAATTTTTCAGCATAAATGAAGGGATTGAAAGCAATGACAATACATACAGTTCAGTGCTTCATATGGGTATTTCTAATATAATAGGAAATATTCAGTGCCTCAAAATTGTGTCATTTACATTTGAAATGTGAAGGGCTTTCTCTCTTTCCAGTGTAAATCTTTATCTGTGTGCTGTATTAGAGGCCTGCATGCTTGCACAGCTGTAGTTAAGGATGTATAAACATTTCCCTTAGAGACATCGTATTCCCAGGGGTTTGTAATCCAGCTGTAAAACTTAACACACAGATGGACTGATTCATTCCAGAAATTTTCTTTCTTTCTTATCACGTTTCAAAAAACAGCAGTCTCCAGTCTTAAATTAAAAAACCTTTTTAACTTCCTGATTTAATTTGTGGAAGATTTTTGGTGGCACAAATTATGTCACGTACATAATTATTTTAAGGGCAATGAACATGAGACCTAGAATGGGCATAAAAAACATACAGCCTTTTGTTTTTAAATATGCATTGGTTTTGGTACAGACTTCCTTCCTCTCAACATTGTAGTAGCTTTGAAAGATACACCTTAAAGAGCAATGTTTGTGGTTTTGTAAGGATTTACATGTATGCTTAAACTTCTATTGATGCAAAGTCTCATTGCTGCATCTTATAGGGGAGGAATTGCAATGCAAAAAAAATTAAAGAATTTTCATATAGAAACTGTACAGCAGTGACATTGAACTTCATGCTCCTGGACTGGAAGAGAACAGCTTTAACTTTCTAAACACAATGAAGTTTCACTATCTCCTGTGCCATCTTTCAGGCACAGGCTGATCCTTGATCTTGTTTATATCTCTGTTTTGAGGTCATGGCATGTAAGGGTGGGAATATGGGTGTAGAAGCCTTCAAAGATGCTTTTACATAAAAATGTACATTTTAATTCAATTTATGTAAGGGGAGATTAGTAGGAGGAAGAATAGCACTCTTCCAGTATCTGCAGAGCCAGCTTCATGTCTGTAAGGCCAAAGGAAGAGAGGCAAAAACCTCCAACCCCAAACCTTCCCAAAAGTCACACACACCAGTTTGAGGGCAAAATAATTGCACCTGACCAACATCAGCTTCCACAAGATGATTTTAAAGGCAGAGCAAAATGATGGAAAGATATTGGACACAAGTCAATTGCTGTTTAATTCCTGGTTTAACTGGAAATTATTCAAAAGCCTGGAATTTAACAGCAATGGCAAAGTGAAACGTAGCAGGATCATTATATAAGTCAGATCTCTTAAATTCTTAAAATAGAATTGGTTAATATTAGAGGCTACTTTTGGGAAGTGTTTGAGGCAAATAATATAACTTTCACTTACAGTTAATTAAGTTCTTTGGAGACTTTAACACTGAATTTCTTTACTGATTGTCAAACTACTTAAAGAATACAGAGCCAGTATTTACTAAATAAGATGGAATCTATACATTTTGTGGTAATGCTTATAAAGTTAAGAAACAAAACTTGCATTGATGTTTACTTCTATCTAGTATGAAGCTTCACCTCCATAGCATGACATAACATACTGTGGAATGTAATTATAAAATACTGGCCTAAAAAGAACTAAGATGTGGTAATCTGATCTTCCTATAGAGTTCACAATTATATTTCCACTTTTTTTCCTGAACTTTTCTGTTCAATTATCTCTACACAATAAAAACCAAGAACAGCTCTGCCTCCAGAATGCAATGCAACCTCTTTCAATTTGCAAAAGCTTCTCTACAATAATAAACCCTTACAGAAGAATAACAAAAGAGAACTAATTATCCTTGTGTATATTTGGTAGGATATGAAAAGCTTTTTCAGATCCTTCTACCATAATGGGTTGTATTGTGAGAAATTAGGTTGGAAAGAAAAGGTGCAGTTGAAAACAAATTCTGCTCTGCATAAATAGGACTAGTACTTTGTAATTCCCCAACATGGCTTATTTATTGTATAAATAACACTTTATTCTCACAACCAGTCCCACTGCTGAGGATTTCTTCCTTTAACAAGATGGCCTCTGTACTTGAGGCCTCCCTTTCTGCGGCCAGGGTGTTCAAAAGTTGCATTCCAGGATGGACTGGCCTATTTTGGGACTGTTATTCAGTGAAAACTTCCTGAAGAAAGCAAAGGGAGTGAATAGAGACAAGCCCATGTAGCTTGAGTCTGTGTTTTGTTTCAAGCATTGCTTCAAGAAATTGGTTAAAGCTGAGACCTGGGGAGCATTTTTGGCTTGGGATTCTGTTTGGGTTTTTAAGAAAATCTTTGCCTTAGCTGGGTTTTGATTAAAGAAAGAGCACTCCTCTAATTGTCACTTTTATCTCTTTGCCTCCTGTCCCTTCACCAGCATTGCTCATTGTAACATAGCCCGTAGTACCACTGAAGGAATACTCAAGCTCTCCAGCACAATAGAAACAAAAAGCTTTAGTGTTGTGGTTGTGGAAACCTTTCTGATGGATAAACCCCAGAAGCAATAAGGATTTCAGGCAGGACCGAGCAGAGGTGGGCTGGCTGTGTGCTGGGCCCAGGAGGAGCCACCGATCACACTGGGGCAGCCGGGGTGGGTCCTGGAAACAAGATGAAAATATTTTTTGGAAGTATTTGTAAATATATATTTTTTATATAAATATAAACCTGCCTCTGCCTCCTGAAGGTCTGCAGCGATACTGCTGCACTGGAAACAAAAAGCATTTTGTATTTTCGGGGTTTTTTCTCTCTTTCCCATGAACAGGCGGTTGCCCGAGGGCGTGTGGGGGGAGTCATGTCGCGACATGCCCCGCGATGGAGGCGCGGTCCCGCGGCCCCCCCGCCCCTCTCTCGCCTCTGCAGTGCCCGCTGTCCGCGCCAGGGGGCGCCCGCAGCCCAGCAGCGCCGCCTGTTGTTTATTGCTCTGCTTTGCGGGGTTTATTGATTAATTCATTACCATTTAAATGGTAAAATTAATTTTTATTAATTATAAATTAATTTCGGAGTGGTGGAGGCTGCTCGTTTTTACATAAGCGCCTTTTCCTGCGCCCATTAGCGCTGTTCTGTGTGCGCGGAGCTCCGCGGGGGCTGAGCGCCCAGCGCCGCGGGGATTGTCAGCTGGCGGTGCGGAATTACGGGATGCTGATTGAAGCCAAGGCTGAGAAACATCTCCGCACTTTCTCCGCTTATCCTTTCGCCAAGCTGAAAAATCCTTCCTGATTTATATTCCAACCTTTCTTTCAAATTGGAGCAACCGCAAAGTGCTGTAGTGCTATACCTTTTCAAACCTAGGGGGAAGACTATTCCTAACAGACTTCATTGATACCATGTTTATCCTGACAGTCAATTTATTCTTGCTTTATTCTAAATTCCCCCTTTTGTGTTGCTAAGCTTTAGGTTTTGTGTTACATCCTCTTGTCCCAGTTAAAAATACTAATAAGCCTCCTAAACTGGACCACAAAAGCTTTTGTCATTTTTGTTTCAGAGCACTAATAACTCTGTGTTGCTTCATTACTAAAATTACATCGTTACTGCCCTGTACCTTTTCCCATCCATGACAGCAGTGAAAATACAGCCCCAATGTACACGGATGTTCCTTGCTGTTTTCTGCAACATTTAATTCAGTATCTGGCATTGGACTAGAGTTTGTTGGCATTGTTAACTCTTGGACCTATCCATATTTGGGGTTATTTTTCTGTGGAAATAATTGTTTGTGGTGTTCTATGCTCTATCTTTTTTTTAGATTTTCTGCCCACGTCTCATTACTGTTAGTTTCTTTGTACTAATGTCTTAGTCTTTTGTGGTTATTTCAGCATTTAGCATCATCTAGGAGTTGATTCAGTATGCAGGGTATCCCTTAGTCCAGGTCATTAATAAAGATGTTAAATAAAACTGTGACTAACGCTAATCCCTCTGGCACACAGCTGGACACTTCCCTTCCAACTCAGCACATTGCCACTCATCATTACCCTTTGCTTATGGTCTGGCAGCCAGTTTTCAGTACTTCAGATGGTGTATCACATCCCAGGTCTTCAGAGTTCGTCCACAGAGCAAGATTTTTTAATAAATATCACATCAAATGTTATCTTTTGTTGTTTGTTCCACCAATTATTAAGTCCACTTTAAAAAAAAATTATATGATGTCTTATTCATTAGTCACCTCTTCTTTTGATTGCCATTTTGTCTTATTTCTTCTGAAGTCTAAATTTGTGTCCATATTGTCTTTTGTTTCTGTTGTCTGTACTTTCCTTCTATATTGCGTGTCAGTGTCCAACAAATATTTGCCAAGCTTCTCTTATTTAAAAACCAGAAAGGAAGTATGGGCATGTATTTGTATTTTTTAAGTCTAGTACCATACTTTAGAATGCAGAACAGAATTAGATAATGTTACAGTAGCATATCTACAACAATAAGCCTATGAAGAGAAATGAGGAGAGAGAACTGGCTATTCTTGTGTAGAATTCCTGGAAAGACTTTTAAAGGCTGCCTTACATTTGTTTGCTATCCTCACTAATTCCTTAAGAATTCCTTTGGATATTGAGACGTATATCAGATAGACATGTTTATTTGGTGTTTCCAGGTATGATCTTTTTTTTCCAATGTATGTTCTTCATTAGTGTTTTTGAATACTTTCTGATAAGCTCTTCAGATGTTTCCAGTTGTTCTTTCTCCTCGCATTTCTACATTCCAATGTTTTATTAATTTCTCAGAATTATGTTTTTGGTAGTCTGTTACTCATATGCTGCCATGGTGTCTGTGTTCATTTCTTGGTTTGAAGTCTAATACTTTCTGATCAGATGCACCAGGCATCATGATATCCTCACATTCTGAATTCTACCCTCCTGCTTGAGTTCTGTGCTGTTGGTTTATCTGCTGCTATCTCTCTTCTCCAGATAATGACATTGCTGACAAAACTGAGTCTCTGAGATATGTTTAAAAAATATTTGTATAAGGAATTAAAGACATACTGTGAAGGTAGTCCTATAAATAAAGTAGACCTTGCTGCTGGCTCTCTCATTATTTGCATGTAGCCATTAAAGGCAAGATTTTTCCAAAAGGAGAGTGAAAATGATAGGCAACTTGAGAAATGGGTTGGCATTCAAAAATGCTTAGTGCTAAGCAACTGCTCTTGGATTATGTGGCTAGTATTATCCTCTGCTGTTTGTTCTGTATTACAGATAATTTTTCTTTAACTGAACAGTTCCTTTGATTCTCATCTTAGGGTCTCAGAAACATAGATAATTTTGAGAGATGATGCAGACAGGCAGTAAGTATAAAAATACGAATAATGTTCCTGGGTTTCATCACCCCTGCAGATGGTTTAAGCCAATCTCAGAACTCATGCTGTTCATCTCTGTTGCCAGCCAGAGACTTATGACAATAGTTAAGATTTCTGCAGTGATGTAAACATCATAATCTATCTTTGCCTTAGGCAAATACTGACTTTTATGAGGATTTCATGTAGGGTTTTTAGTGTAATTTTGACCACCACATTTTCCATGGCAAGATCACTGGTATTCAGGTATTGCCATTCATGAACATCTCCTCCAAATGTCTCTTAAAATTCATTCAAGAAACTCTTAATCACTTCCTTTCCTGCATTTTTGAGTGTGTTGCCTCATGTATCTGCCTAAAGATTTCTGACATCTTGCCTGCCATATAGTACAGAGAAATGAGAATTTTTGCTTTTTCATGCGGGTTTTCCTTTTTTTTGTTTTAATTAGTGACACAGAAACACATATCATTGTAGGAGACTGGTGAAAACAGTGATTTTTTTTCATAACTTTAAGATATTTTCTAGTCAAACAGTTTAATATTTTAGTGATTTCTTTAAATGAAACTAGCTAAAAAAAATTTGAGCTATTGTTTGAGGATTTGTGAAAGATGCTGGCTGCAAGCAGGTCATCATGTATATGTGTTCAGTGCCTGCTTGACCCGTGTCAAAATGGGAAGATGGGAGACTCTCACCCTGCTGCTGCATTAAACCAGAGAGGCTGGATTGTGTATCCTCAGCAGCCCACTGTGAGTAACGAGCCCCAGCACAGGGCTGGTGCACCTGCCATTGCTGCAGGGCAAAGAGGCAAGTGGTTCCGAAGGGAACTGACCTTTTTCTTTCAGGCACTGAGTCAATCCCATATCCTAAGGCACACATTCTGCGTTAAAATTATTATAGCTCTCCTGGCATTAGGCTGAACAACACTGGTGAAAATCTATGGAAAAAAAACCCCAAAATATGGTGTTGATGGTACTTTGTTTATTGTTTTAATTAGGTCTTTATAGGAAATATATTCTGTAATTTTGAAGAGCATCAGTAAAGTTAAACTGTCCTCTGATAAAGATTAATTTAATTAAAGTTTAAAATAAAATTTTGAAATCTTTTGCTTGAATTAGCAGCTCACTAGATAGCAAAATATAAATGCCAATGTTTATCACTAAATGTGACTCACAAAGAGCTGGCATCCTTTTAAATTCTGTAATACAGTGTATATCCACTGGCTGCTACCTCAGCTGAATTTCTATCCCTAAGATCTGATTTACAAATAGACAACTTTCTGTTAAATTATTCACATCTCATAATAATTGATGTAACAGAGTTGATCTTATGCTGGAGAATATTTGATCATAAATTCAATGAAAACAGCCACCATCTTTGTGATGTTTGTCCAGCTAAATCCTTCAGTGAATAAAATAATAAAGATGCCAGCTGTGTTTGTTTTATGATCGCTGCTGCAATAGGAGGCTGAAAATACAAATGAATAAAGGACTTAATTTTTCATGTTGGATTTATAAACTCAGAATCCTACTGCGAAGAGTTTAAATTGAAAAAGTAAAATTTTTCTTCTGTCACATTCTTATAAATGTATTGTTTGCCTTTTGAGTGCCTATTGTTTGGGAATACAGAATAGTTTTAAAAGATTGATATTGTTTGGATATGTGTGGTACAGATATTTGGTTATCCGTGGTCTCTGGTAAGGAAATCTTGTAAAAGTAGGTTAAATTTATGCTTTTCACTCTTGCATCATTGCATGTTAAGAATGGACCATCACTTTTGTGTTGCCTTCTTTGCTTAGATTTTATGGCAGCTTTAAATTTCTATTTATTACTGTATACTGTTAGTGTTTCCCAAACTAATTTCACCACCCTGACATAAAAAAAATCATGCTGTGGATCATTATTGGCCTTCCTTCAGCATTATGACTTTTGCAGAATACTGTTACATTCCTTTTATTTCTTTCATATTTGATCCTTACAGTGCCCTTGAGTCAAGCTTTATTCGGCAACCATGAGGGCATGAATTTTCCTGAGATGCTGACAGATAGTGTTTGGTGAATATCATTTTTCTGTCAGCTACAGCCCACGTCTGTACTGCAAACTAAAGCAGAGCCAGGCAGTATCTGCTGGCCCCGAGGCCATGTGACAGACCTTGGCTACAGCTGTGCTGAGCAGCACTTGGGCATGCATCCCCTGTGGGCTTGATGTGGTCCCCATGCAGCTGCAGGTGCAGTTATTATTTTGAGGTAGTTCAGCCGTAGGTTTTTAAATCAAAATTTCCAGAATAAAGTAACACACATGTTGCAGACCATAGGAATTATGTTCTAGTGTAGTATATGACTTACCTTGCTTGTAGGAGCACAGAGCCTGCAGCATTCTGGGAATGGTCCCTGGCATGGGTTGTTCCCTGGACTGTGTCCAAGAGTGAGTTTGGAGCATGCTGCTGACATGGGCAAAATGATCCAGGGGCAATCTGGACACTCAGTAATTGAGCAGTCAGGCTCTTTGACTGGCCCTGTGAATTCAATTCAGCAATAAGGCTTCAGCAGAGAGATTCCTACTATTCCCTGTGCATATTCCTGAGCATTTTCTTGGTGAAGCTCCCTGCTCACACTGTTCTGCTAGGATTCTTTGTCACTTAGGACTAAAGTCTTAGGAAAAGAAAAATAAGAAATACCCCTATCCTGTGGGTCCAGAATGATATATACATTTTACCTTTTTTTTCATTCCAGCTTTTCCAAGATACTTTCTTGTCTTCCCAACCAACTTTATCATTCTGATCTTGATTATTATAATAGACTTCTTATGTCTTCTCTTCATCAACATCCTTATTCAGATCATATAACAAACAACCAGTAAATTCAATCTTGTTTTTTTGTGTATTGTTTCATTCTCTTCCCGACACTGGCTGTTATACTCCATCATTTTTGAGCCCCTTCTTATCCTTTTCAAAATCCTCCATAATTGTGCCTCTTCCTCTCTTTCTTCACAAAGCTCCTATTCCCTGTTTTTATGTCAGTGATCTCTTTCTCATATTTAAGCCTTCTAATGTCCCCTAGACGGTTCAGGCAGACTCAGAACTGCTGCTTTCCTTTATGGGAATCAGATGGGTCTATGCCCAGATAGTGAATTTATCAGTTGTTTGTGGTACTTGACTCCAGGCCTCTTGTTCTCAGTTTGGAATCTGCTAGGGCTTGTCAGCCTCAAGGATCTGCTTTTACAAAAGCTGAATATTTATTTAACACCCTAAAATGAGACCCAGATGTTTATTTACCTGCCCATCCAGTTCAGTGACAGCACACATGACCAGAGCTTCATGGATTCCACAATTCCATGTGTGCAATACCTTTCGAGAATCCACTTGCTTTTTTTCTTTGTTAGAAGTGGCCTGAGCTCTGCTGGCAGTCAATTTTTAGTGATAGCTGGCTCTTTGGGAAATCTGACCTTTAGTGGTCACTTTTATAGATAAAAATTTTGATTTTAGCTCTTAAATCACCTATGCTGATTTATGCCTAAATAGCAGTAACTCCCTGCTTAGCTGTCTCACTTTCATGATACTTTGACAGGATAGGATTTGCAAAAATAGTTCAGGGTTGAGTTCCTCCCTACTGCAAGCCAATTTCTGAGTGTCAGCACTACATCTTCACACATATATAAGTACAGGCACTTAAGATCCATGCATTTCAGTAATTGGTGGCTAAAACAGATGGAGTTTGTGACTCGATGGTTCACCTCCAAGATGTTTATGGACAAAAAACATAAACACATATGTTAAATTCATGCAACTCTTTAGAAAGGCACTTCAATACAGGTAAGTGTGGATATGTAATGCTCCCCTTAAAAAAAAAATTAAAAAATCTCCAAATTGAATACTAGAGAGATCACTGTTTTCTCCTTTCATGGTGGTGCCTGCATAAGAAACCTAGGGTTTTTTTCCACTTTTTCAAGTTCAAAGTCAAGTTCATACGTTAACACAAGCATATTTGTCTCTTAACAAATTTTACTGCCTTTGGTGTCAGACACTGGATTTTCAGCCTTACTGGTTCTCCCTACTCAAAGAGGACCTAAAGTTCACTTTAGAAAGTTTCTGTCTGCATTAATGGAAAGAGAAAGTGGTGTGCTAGATCAGGAGAGTGGATCTGGAGGAGGAACAGTGCTTTCTACACTGCAGTGCTGGCAGGAAGGTGGTGTCCTACCCTGTGTCACCTGAACCAAATGCCTGAGGGTCAGGGAGCTGCAGCTAGTTCTAGGTTATGTAAGTCTGTCTAAATACACAGACAGAATAATACCTAATTAAGTGTTCTTGACTGCATAGCTTGACTATATTGCCCATATGCTCTCATTACCACCATTTCAGTCTCTTCCTCTCAGTATTTACTAGTTCTGCATCATTTCCCTCTCGTGCCTTAGCTTAGGAGCATGGTTGCAAAAAGACCAGGATCCTGCTTTTACATAATTGCTCAGTCTCGTTGGGTTCAGCCAGGCAACTCATCTGCATAAAGTTAAATACATGCATGTGCCTGGGGTCTGCCTTCCTGAGCTTTCCAGGCTTGGGGCATTCTCTCTACCTCCAAATCTCTCCCCGCCTTTAATGAGCTGTATAAATAAATACAAAGTACTCCTGTTAGTTCCATAGCTACAAAAATATATTTTATTAGCTGAGAGGTATACAGTAATAGAAAAGATCAGACCCATGCAATGTTTTAGGCAGCAGTGGGAGGACAGGGCAAGTAGCTGCTTCCAAGTGGTTGAGGGATCTGAGGCCCCAGCAAGACAGATTTGTAGGTTAACTCTGATAAATGATCTTTGGCTTCACCGACTAAAGCAAGGTCACCCTTCTCAGGGCACTGCCTCCATGCTGCAACCTTGTAGCAAATTCTTGTTGAAGTACTGAGCAAACAAACCAGTTCTTATTTACATTAGAATGAAATTAAAACTTCTTAAACCCAAGACGATATAATATCAGACAAAAGGGTAGAGATTCATAGAGAAGTATTAATGTTCATTTACTAGCACTTAGTTCTGTCTTTGTTTGTTTTCTAAAGGTAATAGGTCCAGGAAGACAGCTGGAAAAGGGAAAATAAGGAAGACTTTATTTACTTCCCTAATGGGTGCACCCAGTTGACAAATTTGAAAATCAGAGCTTGGTTTTTTTCTTTCTCTTCAGAATATCTTTTGCATGGATTTATTTGGAGAGAAGCAATTCAGGTTGTCAAGGGTGGCATGAGGAAAAACACAGAGCTTTGACTGCATTGTGTGCCAAAGGTTTAATTCAGCTATTTCTGTGTTGGGGGGTGGGGGCTTAAAATATGTGAAGAAAGAATACTATGGAATGTTAACTCCACTGCTATATTTTTCTTCCTTTTATCATGCCCCAAGATTCACTGAAGTTGATATAAATTCACCATGCCTTATTTTAAAAAGCATAACAGAAAGGCATTCTTCCTTTAAGAGTCAGACTGTAAAAGGTGATTTTCTTTCACTCAGTTTGGTTTAAGCCTGTAAAAAGCATTTAGTGAAAAATCTGATATATTTGTTAGGGCATTTACTGCATTACTAACTTATATTTTCAGTTCTCACTGAAAGGTTTATAGAGAACATAAACCTTGAAGAGTTTTGTTCAGGATTAAAGTTATATTTTCTCCATTTTCTGGTGAAATAATAGCTCATAAAATGATTGGGGTGTTAGTAATTATTTTTAGCTCTGTTTATTTTCCGAGGTTATTCTGTTCAGCTTTCTGAGGTGCACACAGACAGCCTTTAAAAAACATTCACCTTGATCAGAAGATTCATGCCCTTTAAAGAATCAGAATAATCAAAAGCTTCTGACTAGATGTCACCACTGTGTTGTTTTTCTTCATTAATTGCACTTACAGCAAAGATCTTCCAGTAAACTATGAATCTGGCATATTCAGTAGTGGTCTGTTGTGGTGTAAGTAATGTACTGTCTTCCATAATTAGTATCTTTAATACTGGCCTAATTGGGATGCTGACAGAATTAAAATAGTTGATTGGTGGTGCCATGTAAAATCAAAAAGAAGTAATTGCTAAATTCTTTCTGGGACAAAATAGTAAGGCATGTTCTAATTAAAATTTCTTAGGAAATACTTTTTATGGGAAGTACCTGTATCTAAGAGAAACTGCTGGAAACTGAATGAAATAATGTCAATTACTTAAGGTAGTCGTCTTTTAGTTTCATTACTTAGTTCTGATTTTAAACAGTAGCAAAACACTGTACCCAGCAGTCATGCTGCCTAGGCTATGCAATGTCAGAATTCCTAGGAATTAAGGAAGTTTTGTGATCATATCACACAACACCACATCCTCAATAGCTTAGGGTATGTTATCAATGCACATACATTGTATGTTTGCTGTGTAAATAAACTCTTCTTCTCTTTAGTGTCTCCCATGGAGACTCCATACTTCTTGCTTCATTTGATACTCCAGCATATGTTGTTCTGGCAAAAAGATGATAAGCATCAAATGTTAACCTTACTCTGTGTCAGAATTGGAAGAAACAAGTAGGAAAAATATCTGCAATATTGTCAATGAACAGTATAAGCAATCTTCCCACCCAAAGCTCTCAATAGTTGGTGCTGAGTTTCTTTGGAAGGTTTCATAGCTCAGCATATTTATTCTGAGGCATCAGAGCAAGAGCTAGCCCAGGTAGCTCTCACAGAACTCAGGATACTTTTAAGTCTGTTGTACATTGACTGGTTCTCCTTCAGCATAGCTTTTAAACATCAAATCAACCAAATTCAGTTTTTGAAAGGGGTGTGTTCTGTAATGGTGGTAATGTTCTGCTTTCTCTAGGAAGCAGACCAACCAAGCTGGAAATCACAAGCATCATTGTTTTAAAGAAATACAGAAATACATCTGAAACAGACACTAAAACACATCAAATCTAGTGCAAAAGGGAGTCAGGGAGAAATAGACTCATCTAAGTTTTTGTCTTGAGTTGCATTAGATGATGACACAAATAATCAAGTTCTAATTGAGTATAATGGCTATTGTCAAAAGTGAATTGCCTTGAGAGGTTGAATCACTTCATTGTCTAGCTTAGGTGTGACCAAACTGAGTCTCTGAACCCTAATCTGACTCATGAGCAGTTTAAGCTTCTTAATTCTCTATTCTGAGAAGTTCAGGAGCTGCAACTGTAATTTTGGTTTACCTACTGGGTCAGTAGATTCTTTTAAAAATTACCAAGTACCATATATATATGTCATTATATACCTAGGGCTAAATCTATATTAATCGAAATAGAAAACCTAGTTGTCTATATTGTTAGAACCTTCAATTGTTATGTTCCCCTTTTTTCCTGAAATGCTATTGCAGCATGTTGGCTGCTTTCCAACTCGTGGCATCTGGGCAAGTGTCAAATGAGAATTCGTTCAGACAGGCCAGGGTTCTCATTACCCTCCTGGAATGCACTGAATGAACTTCTCTCCACAGCTTTCCAAATGGGGAAAGCTCTGACCTCTGCTACATCGACATTAACAGCAAAGCCAAGGAATCAACACTGACACTGTTATGTTCTGTTCCATATCAGTGAATACTTATCATTGGTTGTCATGGCTTTTATTGTAATAATAAATATTTTGACCACCTTTTCAGTACTTCAGTGGATAAGACTTCTGATGCCTATAATATGGTAATATAATTAAAGGGGATCAAACTAATTTTTAAATTTCCAAAGAGATCATATCATACACCACCAGGGAAATCATGGTGGCCTGAAGACTGTGGCATGCAGTGTTGTGCAGGAGCACAGAGCAAGGACAGACACTGGGAGCAGTATGGCCATGTTATACATGTTAGAGCCAGCGCAGGCTTTGTCCCAGCCTAGCTCATCCAAGAGCGAGTCATTGTGCTCATGTGGCAATCTTGATTCTATTCAGGTGCTGAGCGGACAATTCAAGTGATGGCCAAGGGAGGCTGGAGACTGGATTTTCCCATCCTGCATGTGTAGAGAGCTCAGTGTTTCTGAGTCTAAATTGTTGCCAACATCTCAATTTGGGAAGAGCAAGAGGGGCATTGGGTCTTTGGAGACATGTCTTTTCTCGGGAGCGTGCACAACCCAGGACTGCAGTTGGCAGCCCCATACAGGTGTGGGGTACAGTCCCAACAGTGACATGTCACACTGGCTCTGTTTGATTGTATTATTTACTCTGTAGTTTGGCTTGAAGTACCTCTATATTGCTGCAGAGCAAATTCTGCATTTTGTGATTGATCAGCAAAAAGTAAAACACTGCTTGAGTGAGCCTTCAAATGATTTTGTCTTTCTTTGTTCATCAGTTTTAGTCCTCAATACCCTTTGTGTAAAACACTGAAAAAATGGTAACATCTTTGCTCTGTTCTATTCTCATCTTGATGTACTCCTTTATGCCTTCATCGTGATGTACGCCTTCATCTGTATCAAAAGCTAAAAGCCTGGCATCAAAACTTGTGTTCAGTTGTTGTGGTGGTTTCTTGATGGCTAAATAAACCCTCCAGAGCTCCGTGGGGGCACGGGGCCCGTTCGGGAAGCGGCTCCTGCACGCTGGAGCTGGCACGGCGGCTCTTTGAAGACAGTGGGTGTTCTCTGCATGGTGGCAACAACAGAAAGGCTGCTGGAGCTCCTAAAGAGGAAATGCTGCTCGGGTAGGCCCTGCTCTGATTCGTGTTTCACGTAGCTGCTGCTAGAATCACATGGAGGTTCAGAGATATAAGCTATCAAGGCACACGTGGGCGTTTCTGTATCAGCTGCTAGAGGACAATTCATTTGCAGAGGGTTAACTGCAACGCATGGTGTTGTACAGCTTTGAACAGAGCTCAGGAGAGGCTAGAGCCTGGCATGAGGGCAAGAGGCTGCTGTCCTCAAGCAGCCTTGGGTGAAAATGTCCCCATACAAGCACTGTGGCAGGGCCTTGGGAGGTGAGCTAGAACAGGGACTGTGCAGGAGCCCTGTTGTTGAGGGACCAGAGCATCCTCTGAGAGATGAGCTGGGAGCGCTGCCACCTGCCCTGCCTGAGTCACACCAATTTGTTACTTCTCTTCATACCATTAAACTTTAAGCTTTGCTAAATGGTGTGATTGTTCAGGTTAACTGTGGTTTTGTCTTTCAGCACTTCAGGTTGCAGGAGTTTGCTTAGAATAAAGAAAGAGCTGAAATTTCCAAAGGGAACTAGGTGCCTCACTCCTCTAGGCCATGCTATAAATGCCAGTTGAAAAATGAATTAATGATACACTGCAAGAATCATATCTTCACGTGGAAAATATGCACAGTAAATGATTTTTGCTTTGGGAAGTATTTACCTCATGCTGCTAGGAGCATATAGACAGCATATTATCTCCATTTGTTTTAATGCCCATTTGTCTTAATTATTAATGTGAATTTGAACTGCCTTCTTCATTGCATTTAAAAGCAAATCACCCCAAGTTCAGAAGTTCACTGCACATGCCCCAAACTTTTTTTTTCTTAAGAGCTTAAACCAAACTTCAGTGATCTTAGTCATGTTCTGCTTGACCAAATACTGACCTTCCTCTGCAGTAGAAAGATATTTAAGCCTGTTTTCTGAAATTAAATCAAATTCTTGTAATCCAATGAGATTTACAACTGCTCAAGTCTAGTCAGATTCATATATATTTCAAGTGAGACAGGTTCATATGGTGTTTGTTTTTCTTGAGCTAAGGCTGTACATAGCATTTGGGATTAAACTGAAAATCAATGTGTTTCACAAATGTCATCCGAGTAGGAGTGTAAAAATATTCCCAGCATTTCTCAAATCTAATATTTTCTAATATCTGCATATTATTTAATGCTCATTGCCAATGGTTTCTCTGTATTCTGCTGTACACCACATTTTCTGAAAGTACCTATGCTGTCATGGCTAGTAACTATTCCTCAGTGATTAGTGTGACAGTAAGTGAAGCGTGAATATTGAGACTTGCCATATCATGCATGCCAAGTTCCTATATGGCCCAACTGCTGTGAGACAAAACATGCTATTATGTTTTCAACACAAAGCCATATTGTATGAAATTCCATCCTGTCTCGTACTGAAAGAGGTGTATTTAAAAATGAAATCTTTTTTTTCTTCAGTTCTTTTTGTTAACTTCTGTATTAGGTATTTAACTACTGAGCCCCATCAGAAAATTTAGCCTTTGTCTCTATTGAGGAATCAGGTTTCAAACTTAAATCAGACAAATTGTTAATGTTTTAAGGAGGATATTTTAAAGATAATATTGGAGAAAAGGAAAAAAAAAAGAGAGAAACAAAGCAATCGTTCCATTGTTCCAACCGCTGAGGTTATGCACTAAATAGGGTTTTCTGAACAATTCTGATGTAGCAGATGTAACTTTAATACATGATCATACAGTACATTTTTCACAAGTAAAGAACAACTTGTCTTCAAACAAAGCAGCAAAATTAGTCATGTATTCCATAAAGGCATTGGTTTTTAATACTGACAACCTTAGGAGCCCACATGCATGTGCTTTTTGCAGTGGCCATTGATTTCCAGAAATGACCTTTGCAGAAGACATGAGTTTTGGAGAAGAATTTTTTCATTGTTGGGCAAAGCTCCATAAACAAAATTAGAATTTTAATGTAGAACTTTAAAGATATAGCTGAGCTAGGGGAAAGTGGTGATTTGATCCATGAGTTACTCAGATGATCTTTGGCCTGTATTACACAAGAGGTGACACTTGATCGTTATGGTCCCTTCAGAGTTTGAAATCTATAAATGCTTGGAAACATAATCCTAATAATGTAGCAACTGGAATCTTCAAAGCACTGACAAACAACTAGCACCAGCCCCACAGCCCCAGCACTACTTGGAAGGTGATCAGGGAATATAGATCTAATAATTATAGCAGATTGAAATATTTTTGCAGACTATGCAATGAATTTGGTCTTCTATTTATTAATTATAAGACTGGTTCGAATTATGACTGATTTATTCATAATTATTTAATTACTTGAGGTGATTATTTTTCAGCCCTAGATATTTTTGTTGGATTTATATTATATTAAATATATAATGTGCTGATTATTTTATGTTTATCTTTGGTTTCTCAACTGATTTCAGTGAATATGTATCTTTTTTTTGTCTAAACTGGGAAGGTGACTGGCTTTCTACACTGTTCCTATTCAAAACTTGTTCAATTTGTATTAGTTTTTATGAATTTCTTGCAAAAAGATCTTAGCAGTATGCCAGATACACTGGTGACCATTATGAAGTCAAAATGTCAGCATCACTCTGTTCAAGGAGCTGCAGATGGCATCCAAAATTTCACCTGCAAGTCAGGATCTGTTGGTGTTTGAATGTTATTTTCTTTGACTTTGCTTTGCCTCACCTAATTAGCATCTCCACTGTATGTATGGATCAGCTAAGGAATGGTGTAATTCCTATATTGGAGGGTAACATTTCACTACCTAAGTGACTGCATTTTTCTGAATTAACATTCAGAAAATTAACATTAGTTCCCATTCAAGACAGAGCAGGTTTACTGTAGTTCCTAAAATCTTGCAGCTACCTCTGTAGGGAAAAATTACATTTTTTTGAAATGGTTTGACACAATCTCTGAATGATTCATTGGTGCAGGGGGGATTAGGACTCAGGCCTCACAGATTCAATATAATCACCATTCCATGGAAATTTTGGATGTGTAGAAGAATTAACACCAATTCTCATTGAATATTTGCCACTCCTTTTCCTTTTCTTTGTTAATAACGACTTTTGTCTTGGTATCTTGCTGTGTTCTGTAATGAAATTCTCTGTAATTGTCACAAAAGTCTACCGAACATTTTCAACAATCTGGTAGTTTAAATAGTCTGGAATTATTCTAATTTATAATGTAATTTATAAGCAATGAATCTTTCATTCAAGGTGTTTTTCTTTTGTCACAAACTGAAAATGAAAACAGAAAAAGATGTGCCCATCAGAAACACCGGAGTTCATCATCTGTTAAACCTGAAATAGCAATTTTGAAATCTAATCCTGGGAATTCAGTAAGATTATGAGTGATGAGAAACAATGCCTTAAAGTGGTCAGCACTCCTGAGCAATTCATCCCTGGGTACTTTCTGGACATATATCCTGCCAGTTCTCAAGAAGAGATCAGATAGGCACAGTATTCAAATTTCCATCTAGCACACAGTTGCTAGGAATTAAAAAGACAGCCAGTGGCATATTTTTTGAATGATTGCAGAGAGCAGCATATCATGCATATGCCCATACATAATTTAGGATAGATGCTTTTGACTTTTTTTTTTTTTAATTTAAAATTAATATCTAGAATTAGAGGTTTTTTCACACTGATGATGGTATGGACATGGACAAAAAGTTGTGTATATGACATTTGTAACTTAAATTTCTCACTGTAGTAATCTTTTATATTTATTTAGTGTTTGCAGTGTTGTCTATTCTTTGTTGAAGAAACAATTTTCACCTGTGCCCATACTGTTTCATATAAATCATGCCATGTCAACCCAATAAAAGAGTAATGCTGCTTAATCCATCTTCTTGATTTTTTTTCTGGAAAGTCAGCTTGAGCTGACAAAAATGAATATTTGCATGAAACATGCTGTAGGATTATTGATTTTAGAGGAAAACATAATCTTTTTCAAAGGCTGAGTTATTTTGGACTGCAGTCTACTATCTACTGGTTTTGGGAAACCAGTGCATTGAAAAAACCTTTTATAAAATTTGGCATTTACCCAGTAAGACATCTTTACTGAGCAAAGGCACGGTTGAATTTATGAAGTTTCCTAGTAATAATAGCAACATGATGTCAACAAGATTCAGCAGGTATTTTTTTTGACTGCATATTACAAAAAGCGTGGTGGCTTTGGACATTTAGGAGGCAGCTGTAGCTTATTAGACCTAGGCCACATCTTGCTGATTACCATTTCACTGTCTCCACTTCAAGTCTATTACTTTTTAGATTATATTTTCTTATAATATTCCCAAGGATTTAGCTCCCAGTGAAACAGTAAGTTTTCTCAGTTTCTGTAGGAAGCTTAGAAAAGATAACTCACTTAAATTTAATGTTTGCATTGCATTAACACTTAATGAGAAGTCAATTCCCTGCCATGTGAATATATGAACAAATAAGAAGTCAGTACTCCCTGAAAGACAAATGTCTTTGTAAAACATGATGAATGTGTTGCATGTTAAGCATCACTGTATTTTAAAATTTTATACTTATTTAAGTTGTGTGAATGTTGCTGTTATTGTAAGCTTGGATTTTATGTGTTCAGATGGTAATAAGCATTTGTTTCCAGCACTGTAAATTTTCAGTTTGTCAGTATGCTCAATAAAATGTAAATGGATGAATCAAAACAGTTGCTTTCAAGATGCTGTTGCTCATGATGCCTTAGCATACTAGGCAGGGCATATGTGATATGGTGTATTTTATGCTCTGTAGTTGTAAAATTTGTATGAATTTTGAGCTGTCAATACAGAAATGATTAATCAAATCCCTAACCTAAGGAACGCTTTTCCTGGTAGCACTCCTGGCTATTAAGACTTGGTGTTTCAACTGTACTGACTGGAGATGGAACTAGTAAACAGAATAATTGCACTGTTTTCCAGAAAAACCTTCTTGTTTGTGTTTCAGGCTGAGCTGTGTGAACCATGCAGAAGATCTAGCTTCCAAACTACTTCAGTGTTTCCCAAAGAACAGATTGTCAGCACAGGCAGCTCTGAGCCACGAGTACTTCAGTGATCTGCCCCCACGGCTATGGGAGTTAACTGATAGTGAGTATAACCACCTCCAAATGGATCAGAAACAAAGATTCTAGCTCAGGCAGATGCATGTGTGTGTGCTAGCCTCCACATACAGACAGCCTCATGGACACACACAGCCACACACAAAATACGTGACTGCAATTGTGGAGATTGGAATTACGTAGTTAGCTTGGACAAAATGGATTCTTTTTTTTTTTTTTTGCTATCTCTGCTCTGCAGTCTGCAGCCTGCTATCTTTGTATTTGATTATGTGTGGAGCCAATAGAATTCTCTGAATTGTCATAAGCAAAAGGAAAAATGCAATTTACATATTTAGTGCTTTTCACTTATAACATACAGTAATTCTTAACTAGCTGCAGCACACAGGATAAAAATCGAGCTGTGTTTGATTCACAGAATCTCTGTGTGTTCTAACAGTAGCCTTCTTTAAGAAAGGACTTGGCATTCAGAAGTCTGGGAAACACAAAGTGAACAATCAGTTAATTTGCTGAATTAACTGTACAAAGAGGATAGCAGATGATATTCTTAGCTAAGAATGCTTTCACTATTTTCATACATCCTTTTGCTTCCTTTATTAAACAGAATGCATTCCAGTTGGCTTGGCAGAAATGTTCCTATCATAATGTATGCTGCCAATTATCTTTTTAGTAATTTAAAATAATTTATATTATATGTCTGCATGTTGTTTTTCATCATTAAAAGCACACAGCTATTTATTCTAGGGAAAAAATAGTACCATGAATGATATTTTTTATTCAGAGAAGATTCTATTATTATAAAAAGGTTTCACAAGGGAATAACAGTCAGCATTTTGCTTGAACTCAATAGGGTGAAGAGACGCTTGCATTACAGCATTGTATGTTCTTTTCTGTTTTCAAACATGCATCCATTAGCAAAATATCTATATCCAGTACCTCAAGGCAGAAAGTTCAGTGTTCAGAGATGCAACAATGGAACATATGTGTGTAACTATGGCTGATTTAAAAGTTTGCTTTTAAAAACCAAGCTCTCTTTTTGAATATTCATCCACAGTAGAATCTATTTACAGTCATGTCGGTACAAAAACTTTTGTCTTCCTAAAGTTTATGTTTTCCATCCTCAACAGCTGTAGTCACATTTTGAGCTGGTTCTGTGGCTTGGCTGTCCAAGTACCTATTCCCAGCTCTGCTCTGAAGAGCACTCTCCCATTTTTAGAATATGAAGATTAAACCAAAATATCACCAATAATTTATGTCCATCACTGTCACAGACTGTGTTCTGCCACTGCAAAAAGATTCCCAGTTTCCTTCTCTGCCATGGTGACCCAGCACTCAGTTTGCTGGCTGTGGTACTTGATAAGCAGAAAATTTAAATGTTCAGTGTAAGTTAAGGCAGCTGCTGTTGAAAGTCTGCCTTTGCAGAAACTGATGCAGAGATTCTTTTCTTCAGAACTAATGAAACATCAAGAATGCCAGTTCATTTATCCAATTTCCACCAAATGGAAAACAAAAATCACTCTGCAGTGGTGACATCTCAATCCTTATGACTGTGTGATTTAGTCTAGCCAGGATTTTGAATTCTGAATTCTGCAGTAGCACTTTTCTGTTAATATGGACTTATTACCCACTTGCCACTTAGTTTATCAGACAGTGGTTAAATCCAGTTCTATCAGTGAAGTAAATGCCTACACATTATCACTCTGCAGCAGGCTGCCAACAGAGACAGTCTTGTCCTAGTCATTAACAAGCACAATGTATGCAGAACACCAGAGGGGAATTAAAACCACAAAAAATACCTCAGGGTGGTATTTTTAATATGAGAATTTAATTTGTAATTTCACAGATTAAGAATTTTGGCTGCATTAATCCTTTTATCAGCTCACAGCAGGTTATTTGCAGAAGCATAACCATAAGGCGATATTCATTGGCAGAAACACGTCTTTGCATAACGTTAAACATCAGGAGCAGTGAAACCTTTTGAAGGGGGGAGAATAAAGATGAAAAATCATTATATTTTAAAGCAAGGTTCTTCTAAATGCCTCCAGTAAAATTTTGAGTTACAGAAAGACTATTTCTGTGTCTAGGAGATAATCATTATGAAGCATAAATCCAGATGCAAGAAAGGACAATCCCAGTATCAAATACTACAATCGTTTCTATTTAGTATGACTTGGATATACTTGTAAACATATTTACAAAACAAAGAACTCAATACTTTGGAGAGTTGAGAAAATGTTTACTGTGTAGTGAAATTACCAGTTTTTGTGATTCTAGTTCTTTTTGCTAATATTTTACATCAAGAAACACTACTGATAGTTTATTAAATATAGTTATAAACATATTGAGTCTTTATGTAGAAAAAAATTAGTGCTTTCTAATTTGGACACCACCAGCGATTTTGCAAATCTCTGTAGTGAGTAGTATTCATAATGGAATATATTTTTGTCTAATGCTGAATTGTAAACTTTGGAATTTAGCACTTAAAACAAGGGAAAGACTCATATGTGGGTAGAAAAGCAAATGGGCTGAATCAGTGAAGTGATTTTCTATCAGAAAATTGTTTCCTCAGAATCACAATATTTCACAACAGTATGGTGATTCTGCCTACACTGAAAAAGTAAAAATGAAGTGTTTGACTTTCTATTCTGGTTTTGACCTTTAGTACTATGTATTTGTATTCTCTGTAATACTTTACAGTATATTTTTTTATTAGGGTTTATTTTAAAAATGTGTGCAAAGTTAGTTTATGTGAGAAGCACAATTTTGCTTGTCTTACTTGGTTTAGATTCAAGTCAAGGCATAATTTCAGTTGGGTTGGAAGTTCAATTTCCAGATAAGCTCTGTCTAAAAGGTAGCCACTTTCAGTTTTTAAAAATAGTACATTAAAAACATAAGAGCAATGCAGTTCTGCTAAAAATACCTTGTCTAGGAATACAATGCAATTTATGATGCAGCATAGCTTTCATTCGTCTGAAAATTGAGCAGTAATCTATAGATGAATCCCTTTTACTAAATATGGGTACTTGTTATTTTCTATTAAAAAAAAATCATTCCTCCTGCTTTTCTACTTTTATATTTGAGAGCTCATATTCATTTATTTGCATAAAATATCTGTCATTAACAATGTGTGTTACCAAGGATAACAGAATAAGAAATGCAAGTTGAGATGTTAAACTGCAGTAGGAAGGTCTGTGCCTAAAGCAATAGCCAGGTCTTTTAAAGACATATAGATGAAAAAAGTAGTTCCAGAAATTTACAGATATGCCAGTTGTTAGTGCAAAAAAGAAAACTCTTATGGCCCTGATTAGTTCTTTTACATTTCCCTGTGGAATCATGCAGTGGCAGCTCTCATGAGGACATTGTTCAATGGAGGTTTGTTTTCAGGATATATTAAAAGTCATTGATTTTTCCTCATCAGACTGAGGCATCCTAAGTAAAAATGAGTTTTCATATTATCATTATGTTAGTTCTTAACCATTTGCATTTGGACTGTGATTATTATCATCATGTCTCCCAATAACTGGTTGCTTGGTGTGACATTGAAGTTGTCAAGGTTTTTCTAGCTCATGAAAAAGGGAATTGCTTCATGTAAAAGATTTTTGAGTTCTTGGGATATTTTTGACAAGCCTAGTTGTCTTTGGTAATTCAAAAAAAGAAAGTCAAACTAGTTCAGTTCTACTGATTCTGAAGATGTAATATGTGATATCAAATTATTGAAAAACCTTGCTGCATGTTTTACCTTCCTATTTCTAAGTTCTCTCAGCAGGAATTTGAAAGTGGAAGTTATTAATTGTATGGTGGTGTAGAGGACAAATAAACACACACAATTTGGAAATAGGTGTTTTTTGAAGTTGTATGCAGCTAAGAATGTTTGCACCATACAATTTCCATCATAATGCATTCAGCTTCTTTCCATTCAGATTTTGTGCAGTGCTTACTGGCAGAAATAGGTGGTATATGTATTTAATGTGTTGTGTTTATAATATATATTAATTATTTTTAAATTACTGCTTTTACTGCAAAAAGAAACCAAAGTTTCTGAACTGACACTCTTTTTTACAGTGTCTTCTATTTTTACTGTCCCGAATGTAAGATTACAGCCAGAGACTGGAGAAAGCATGAGAGCCTTTGGAAAAAACAATAGTTATGGCAAAGGTGTATCAAACAGCAAACATTGAAGAATACCTATGTTCACAACTGATAATGCAGGTAAGAAGTGATCATTGGAAAGGATATCTTTGAAAATGTTCTTTAGTTATCTTTAGAGAAACAAAATACAAAACTCAACTGTACGTCCATGTGCAGGCTGATACTCTGGTTTTGCAGTTTTACAGTCCACATGAAGAGTGTAAGCACTCAGGAATGAGTGACACTGACCATTTGAAAACACTGCAGAAGTTGGTGCTGGTATATTCAATAATAGTTTGCCTTTAATTTGGACTGATACATTTTTCCCCCTGGTAAAATAGGAAGAGAGAAAATACCTCTTGCAAGTTCTGTTGTTAAATTTTGGAGCAAGGAGGAGAAATTCTATGATTTAAGGTCCCTCACAACCCTAGCCATTCTATGATTCTGTTATTTAGTAGGTTGCAAGTCTTGGTAGCAGAAGGATGTTCATGATAAAGAGGTGCTGTCATGTTAGTGATTATGATCTGTGTCACTGGACCAACTAATACTAGTTTTGTTCAACCACTGTTATTCAGCAGTGAAATAGTGTGCAATATGACTTCTGGTATTTTAAGAGCAGAGCAGAACCTGGGAAGGCCAGGTGAACAGAGAGGCCACTCACCAAATTACAGCAAGGGGAAGGTGGAGTTATATCCTGGCATTAATTGTCTTCTGCCCATATGCAGCAGCCCAGTGTTTGTTGAGAGGGATTTAACACTTGGCAGACTCTTCCAGATTAGCAGTATTTCTTTATATAGCTGCTTTGCTTATTATGCTTCTCTAAATCGTTTCATACCACAGTCTTTCACGAAACACCTTAAGAGCAGATTCTTTTCATTCAAAAAATCAAGGCCTGGCTTTTTTTTTTTTCTTGTTTGTTTTTAAAGACAAGGTTGCTTTTGCATGTTGAGGCCATTTCAACAGTTTGTTACAGAAGTTCTGGGAACTGAGATAAATGCACATGCTGCTCATATACCTATTTGAAGATATGGTCTCCTATAAATGTAGTTGATATACACATGATGTCTATATTTAGCTAAGTCTGCTTTATACAATATCAGACATAACTTTCTCTAATGAATTACATTTGGGTTTACTGTTGTATGCTTATGTAAAACTGGGGTTTTTAACCCTGTGATGTTGTAGAGTCTTTGCCTGACAGGCAGTAACTACTGAAAAACTGGAATGAATAGATTTCGGTGCTGACAGCCTGCCCCAGTTTTTGCACAAGCTCTTCACCAACAAACCATTTAAGATTCTCTAATGTCAGAAATGAGGCTGCCTCAGAGCAGTCTGTTTACATCCTTATTGACAAGCTAATCCCTACTTTTTCCTGGGGCTGTGTCCCTGCAGACATCTCTTCAACCTTGTCTGTTCTAACGTGACTTATCATCCATCTAAAGTATATTTAGAATGTGCCCATCTGTGCTAAAGACCTTTTGTGTAGAAGCTTATGTACAGAATCTCAGTTCTCATGTACAGAATCTCCTTTCTGTTGCTTCCAAATAAATGCAATTTTTTTGTTTATAAAATATGCAATGGAATGTTTTTGCAAATGTGCATGTAAAATAGTGCAAAAGAACCATTGGATAATTCTTACTGAATACCTATTTGAGCAGGTACAAATTACTGGTTTAAATTTTTATATGTTTTTATGAACAGAAAGAGAAAACCAAATCTACCCTCTACATACATCACTGTGCTGTTATGGCTGCTCAACCACAGTTTTAATACAGAATAGCATGTTCATTGTGAAAGGTCTGAAACCACTTGGCAAATGTTGTGATGTGTACATATTGATTACATTTTTCCACTGTGGCTTGGGACTTTGTTGTGTTAGGTGCCTACAGTGCAATAACATATCAGCTCCCTGCTGTAGTATTTGACTTGTGCCATGAGATGGGGACTGGCAGGTAATCCTGGAAAAGTATTAGGACCAAACAGAGGTCCTTGTACCATGTGGAGAGCTGGAGATTAATGACATGAAACTAAAATTCATAGGGAAGTAGGAGAGCTGTGGACATGAGATATGGATTTGAGTGAGGAATTATTAGAATGGGTGGAAACCTTTCAAGGGCTGAGACTACCAAGCAAGTAGAGGTGTGAGTCAGTGTGGAAAATGAAAGGATTTGGGAAAAGAGACTGGAGTTTTGGTAATGTGAAAAGAAGATCTGGTGAATGGCAGGCGGCTGTGATTTCAAGCAGTAGAGTAGTGACTGGCAAGCAGGATGTTCAGTCAGTAAAATGGATAAGTTGTGAGTCAGTCACTCTAGCAGAAGATTAGAGCTGCAGTCAGCAGGAGCATAGCATTAGGGAAGGGGTATTTATTACAATATATTCTCTCAGAGTCTCCATTCACAAGGCTCAGTGAAGCAAAAGGATGCATGAATAGCAAAAGGAAAGATAGCAGTAGCTCTCCAGGGCCATGGAGTTGACAGGTGAACAAGGCAAGTAGAGCTAGAGAGATGGAGGCAAACAGTACAAGATGTTAAAATGTCAACAAGCATGATCACATAACATCCCAACTTGTGGGATAAAGAAAAAATAGAAGGGGCAAATATTGCAAGGAAACAGATCTGATTATTTTAAAAAACCCAACAACCACAGCAAACAAATATTTCTGGCTTGTCTCCTGGACAAGGTAGGCACATATGTGTTTCACTCAATTTTGTGGGTTGACTTTACGCATATATAGAGGTGGCAGGGAAGTTAGGAAGGGCTGGAATTTTGAGGTATTCCAGTATCCTTCAGGAAGCTGTGAAAGAGAAAAATCTGTAGATAGGTGCTCACTAAATCCTCTAACATGTGTCTAAACGAAAGGTTTTATTTTTTTATATATTTTTATGCATTTATACATTGTAAAGGAATTTTTTAGAGAAACCCACAAAAAAGCATGAAGAAGGAAACATCTTCAACCACCTCCAGAACCTGGTACTGAAGAAAATTCTAGTCTTATGTCTTTCTTCTCTTCCTCCCTCCCCCCTAATTTCCCTGGCTTGGGGGTAAAATAGGAAATAAAATTGAGAGACCCAATAAAGGTGTTGTGCCAAATCTTTCTGTGATAAGAAGTTATCACCTCCTGCTCTTCTCTCACACACTTGCTAGATGTTACTGCCCTGATAGTGCACCCACTGAATTAAATCCACTTTTCTTTAGGGTTTGGAAGGCAAAAAGATTAGGGGAGGAATGGCTGAGACATCATCTGCTGACTTTGGGAGCAACAGTCTCTAGCAGATTGGTGATGGAGAGGGACTAAAGGCAGTAAATTTTTAATTGGCTCCATCATTGATTAGAGCTGGTCTTAAGCCCTCAGAAATTGGTGCATCTCTGAGAATTTCTGCTGTCTTTAAAATACTGTAGTGCTTCAGCTGCCTGTCTACAACTCATAAATCAACTTACCACTTGAAAAAGCAGTAGCCTAGGACATGTTAGATAACATCTGTCAGAGTTGGACTACTAATGGGGTCTTTGTAGGCCACACTGTGTCATTGTCTTGGGCTCCAAGAAGAGACAACACATTTATTCCAGGGCCCATGGGGAAAAACCTGACATTTGCACTTAGCAAGGTCAATGCTGAGGCTGCTCTCTACTGGAGAAAATTAGCAAATATGTGGTAATGAGCATCACCACACAGAGAAAAATCTGTCAGCACTGAATTAGATGGGGCCTTTTGACCATATCTACAGATCTTTAAAGTTTTGTGATAAAGCAAAATGTTTTTATTTTGTGCCTGATGGTCTCCATTGATTTTTTTTTCTCCATGGGGAAGAAGCATCTCTGTGGAAGCATTCCTCATCTCTACATGTCTTGTTGAGTTATACTGTATATACTAAAGTCATCCATCTTTAGAGATCTGTTTTATTGAGACAAGAAACTCTAGAGCTCTGTTTTCATTTGGCTAGTGGAATACATGGCTAAAGCTTGTTCCTCTCTGGAAAGGATGAGTCAAATAGTAATTGAAAAGACAAGGCATTACCTGATACCAGATAGCACGTGATGTTTTCTTGTGGTGATTTATAATCCCCAGTTCCCATTGGTGGGCCAGAGACACGAGATGTGTTTCTGGCCTATTGTCTGCTTCCTGGAGCCAGCAGGGACAGCTTCATTCAGGATGGTAACACCATATGCTTTTAAAGTATTTAACCTGTATTACCATAATGAGATCCCCTGGCTTTCTAAATCTCTTTGACAATTCACTGAAGCAAAACAAAAAGTGGCCTTTATTTGTATTGCTTCACCACATGCACATGCATCCCAGCAATCCTGAATGTCAGTCACAGGGTGCTGAATTCTTTCTTCTGTGTCCATTTAAGCCAGCAACTGACACCAGCCCAGCCAATCGAGGGGAAGATGGCGTCATTCAGGCCAGCTCAGCTGTGCAAAGCAGAATAAAGCTGCAGAGGTGACAGTTACCACTCTAATGGCAAAAAGTGCTGGTTATTTGGTTGCTTATCACTGGGAGTGTTCAGCAGCACAGAATCATTATGGAAAATTACCTTTTTCTCTTTGCTAGCTAGACAGGTGACTGTTGTTGCATTCCCATCCAAATAGTTTCATTTTTGTTTGTCATCCTCAGTTTTGCATTTATAAATTGTTTAAGAGTGTCTCTTCAGCCCTGCTGTGTGAGAACATAATTTTTGCCTGCCTTGCCCTAGTCAAGCCACAGGGAAGCTGTAGTCCAGCAGTGTGTGTGTCCAACAGTCAGTATTGAAAAGTAATTTTCATTCACTACTCCCCTGAATTTACTCTGTTCTGGGTACCCCAATGTTGCTAAAACACTGTGGAAAACTATATACTGTGCATCTAAGTCTTCATCTGTGCAGTTTCAGGGGATAAAACTGTAGTAATTACAGTGGAGAAAGGTCTGCATAAAAGAGAAATTCTAGACTGAGAGACTGCAGATCAGCCAGATTTTGTCACTGTTGATTTAATCAAAAGCTCAAAGTAGCCAGTAGAGCTTTATATGTGTGAAATCTCAAAATTCAGTGTAAAACCAGATTGGGAGAGAAAAGCAGAGCTATAAAAGCACAGCAGTAGCCAATTTAATTTTTTAATGCATTTTTTTAATAGATGGATTCAGATAGATGTGTATAAACAGTCATTGTGCTGCTGCAGTTGAAAAGATGGAAGCCTAAGCACTGAAGATGGGAGGTTTAAATTTCGCTTGCATCTTTTAGTGCCAGACAGTGTCTATACATGAATGTTGAGGGTCAGTTTAATTATTTAACTAATACTGGATTTGCATAAATTGGCTTTCCTGAAAAGGCTAATAAGATGCAGTTGTGGAGGGCAGCTGAAAGCAATTTGGGTTTGAGTCCCGTAATGACAGTACTAAGCAGAGTTGAAATTGTAACATCAATTTTGTAAAATGTTAAATTAGTATTAAGCTGTGAAAGATAACTGCAGAATCCAAGATATTTTTTGGCTCTCTAGTACTTTTAGTGCCATTATTTTCTTATGTTAACAACATAATGGCTTTATGAGACTGTTCCAGCTGTGCTTTACTTAATACTGAAGAATAAGATCACCACACTGCTGGAATATACCCTAAATATAACACACAAGGGGAAAAACTCCAGGCATTGGTCTACATTTTCCTTGTGATATCTATTATCTTATTTCTATTGATATAAAATGAAAGTTATAGACTGAATTTTGCCCTCTATTCAACCATAAAGAAAATCCCCTCATGTCTCTGGACTCTGCACAGTGGGTGAAATGGACTGGACTGAGCAAATAGCTGTCCAGTGCAAGGCTGTTTTTGTATAAACTGCCCATCTGACCTAAGTGACATGTGGGGACTGAGGATGGAAGAACTGTCCCTCAGGTCCCCAGGTATGCCCCAGTAAAGGAAATCCACCACCCAATCAAGGAACTCATAAGGCTCAGACAATGTTTATTGGTGTTTTTGTGTCAGTACTCTAACAGGTCACCTTGTCTCTTGTCATGTGAAATGCAGTCCCTTAATTGCACTCCTTGTAAGTAGTAGAATGCACAGTCTCTTGATTTTCTTTATAAAAAGAGTCAGTAACATAATGCACAGAGGTATGGAAAGTGAATTGGGAAGGATGGTCTCACTAAGGAAGCTAAACAGCAGTCCTGATGAAAGCCTGTCCAGCCTGGAAACTGAAAGCCCAGGAGAGCATCTATGCCTGGAAATAAGCACACTGAAACAAGTAGGCATGATCAGGGTTTCTAAAATAATGGGAGTCTCTTTAGGAAAGAAGAGGGAAAGAAGGAAGTAGAACAGAGAGGGGAGGTCTTCACATTTTATTGTTACTTACTCCACTTGGTAGGACAAGTATTTAAAACCTCCATTGCTAGGAGATACTGATTTCTTCCCTGCAGTTATATACTCTATGTCATTTGGTGTGAAAGTAGTGCCTACATATTTATTGACATTATTTTTTTAAATTGTAATGTGTCATGGCCAAATCAGCTTCAGAGCTGGCGGAAGGAAAACAAAGTATTACTACTATTATGGATAACTTTTTGGAAGGACAATACTGTATTTCCTTGTACTATGTGTGAAAGTATGGAGCCTATTTTCAGTTCATTTCTAATGCATGATAACTTGCCTTCAGCACTGTGAAGATTCATTTTCAAATAATTTTTAGTGTAGAGGTTTGTAATTTTACAGTCATTTATGCGGTAGGAAAGATATTAGTGATATTTGCATGAACTCATGTGCTCAGTTGCAGCGCTGTTTGTTTGCTCATATATTTAGGAGACAAAAGGCGGAATCCTCTGTGCCATAAGTGTGCTATATTGCATTATTAATATTAGGATAGCAAGCAATTCCCACTAGACAGTCTTTGTGGTCTGTTCATGCTTAAGAAGTGTCTGGGCATGAAAGGCCGTGTGAGTTCCAGTGGGCCGATAGTCTGGGATGACATTTGAATGCGCCGAGGACAATGTCTTGATGACAATGACTGGGAGGGAGGCAAAGGCGGGGCTCCACTCTCCCTGCTCTCCCATGGACAGTCACCTCTCCTTTAGGATTATTTCCTCACGTGACTCCTCAGTTAGGCTTTGTCTAAGAGGAATGTGGAACCACTGGAGGGGAGAAACTGAGGTTTCAAGACAAAGCAGAGGCTTCCAATGCTGACACACAGCCCATAACCCAGAGAGACAGCAAAGCTAATGAGAGGCATTGCCTCTCAGGCACCATTTGCAGCATTCAGAGTTCACAGAGCATTTTACTTTCAGCCAAATTGCAAACAAAAAAATGAAATTTTGTATTTCCATATACCAGGATATTTTCTGTGGAGGACAAGCTTTGTGGTGCCATTTTTCATCTGTAGCTTGTATTGCCTGATTATCCAGGAAATAAACAAAGTAAACTGACCACTGCAATACTGGGTATTAGGGCACCACCCATTAAAGTAAATGTGCACTGAATACCTCTAGTTGTGGGAAGATTCTTGCCTTAAAATGTAACAATAGTTTAAAACTCAGCTAATAAATTATATTTATTTATTCTTCCCCATAAGTGGGATGAGGATGGATGTTTTTCCCACATCCTCCCAGTGTTAACTGTTAAGTCTCAGGAGGAAAACTCAACAAATACTAAATACTCATTTAATAAAGATATCTAATGTAGAAGAATAGTTCTGGAACAGCATCTTTGGATATTTTAAGAAGCAGAAACAAAATTGGGTATTTTCATAATTTTTTGGTCTGTTATAAATTATTAATGTTGTTTTGGGTCATATATGTATTTTGAATGAGTAATTATGGGCGATCATTCTCTGCCATTAGTAACCTAGATTTTAATTCTGTACAGCCACTTCTGCAACCCTCTTTCAATATTAATATAAAGTCTAATCATGCACTATATTTTCTGACTTTTTTATTGTAACAGTAAAATCACAACCTTTTTATTTAAGTTTTCTCCCTGAAATTTTTATTTTACAATTGTTTTTAATACCTTTCTTGTTCGGTCTGTGCATTACACGTGTACCAAAATCTTATAGTTAGCTTATAGTCTGAAGGGAAATAAAATCCACACAATTAAATCTCTCCTTGTGTGCTTGAAAGATTCAGCACTGAGTAATCTGTCACATCATAAAAGGAGGAAAATCAAAACAACTGAGTCATTATCATGACTGTGCTTGGTTTCAGCCCATGAAGTGACATCTAGACTCTGCAGATACTGTATTTGTTGTTTTATGTATCTGTGTGCAAACATTTGTTGATACAGAGGTGTAAATGTTGCCAGCTTTAAATTAGGTTAAAAGTGCTATTTATGGCTTACATCAACAACAAAAAATATTCATAATCATCCCTAGGTGAAGCTTCTCATTTAACGAGCTTACAGCTCCTAATTAATTCTGTAAAGAACGCCATTTGGCAGAGCAGAATTATGAGGTTTGCATATTGATAGTGGCAGGGAAAAATATATCTGTTTTCTATTTATATGGTAAAATTAACTTCTGTTCTTTTGAAAATGGCACATCTCAGAGGTATTGCTTTCAAAATGGTCTCAGGGTGTTAAGAAAGCAGTAATAACAGCACCAGGCATTCCGTTCTGTCCTAATTTTCCCACCAGTTTTTCAGCTGTCTCAGAGACTTAAAGTACTCTCATTAGGTCTCTGCAGAGGCTGCCTGTTCGCCTGCTCCATCACTCTCCTGAGCTGCCTCTCTCGCTCCCCCTCTCCCACTCTCCCCTTTTTTTCCCCTCCTGCCTTGGGAGTGACTGTGAAGATCATTTGCTGGTGTGATTGGCAGGTTAGAGCATTCGATCAGATGAGTTCCTCTTAGTGCAGGTCAAAAAGGCTGGTTAGCAGGAGCTGTCAAAAAATGCCAGCAGCATTCGAAATGGGAAATGTCATGACTTCGAGGCAGGGGGTGCCACCTGGAACAGAAAGCCCCCAGCTCATTAGCAAGTTACAGGATGCAAGCTTAACTGGAGGGAGCAGAGGAGGAAAGATAATACCCAATAGGGAAAATTATTGTGAAGTGGAATTGATTTCATGTATAATTTGTTTATCACTAGAGGGGACAAATGCTGTCCTCCTGACATGTGCGGAGGAGTGTGGACTATGAATGAAGCAATTTAGCATAATCTCCAGGTTGAGCTCTGGATTTAAAGAATGCCAACTTCTTTCTTCCCAGCTGTGGAAGTGATCAGGTCATGTTGTATTAATTTAACCTGACATACTCTCAAATGGTTTATCTGGGCAATTTTAGCAATTTAACAGAACACAGCAGATATGAGCTGCATTCATTATTAACATGGGGCAGTGGTTTGTCTTCTGGATGAAGTGGGGTTGGGGGTTTACTGCAAGCTGCTGTTGTAAAAAAGACATGTTCCTCTTGCAAGTTGAATTATAAAAGGACTCATTTTTAATGCTTAGTTGGACTGCATAAAATCAGAATGCAATTTCAGTTTCATGATATAATTTTATTTCCAAGAAAACCTACATGCCCTTAGAAAGTATGGATTTAAAAATAAATAAAGCATTCAGGCTTACTGTATAAAATTTAATCTGAAATGAAGACTACAGGGTCTGCTGTCTATCAGGGACTTATAGAATGCACATATAAAATATCAGCATTACAAAATGCTTAGTCTTCTCCAAGATATCCTGTAGTGGTAAAATTGCAGGCAAACTCTTCATCCCAGGCAGTTTAATAAGCTCCTGGCTATTAATATTGCTAACCATTCACTTGCTTCACTGGTCTGTATTTTAGTATAAAAGGCATATTGCATATCAGTAGAAATGGCTGCATAGATTTTTCTCTTCTTCCTCCCCCCCCCCCGCCCCCCAAGTTTTTTTCAGAAATGTTAGGAAAATAAGATGAGGTCATGGTACCTGCCAGACTGTTTTATCATGGTATCTTTGTGCAGCTTTTTGTCTAGCTCTGCTCCTCCTGAAGACAATGGGAGTATTCCATGGACTTCAATGGGAGTAGAGCTGGCTCCCTTATCAAAACTAACATAGACACAACAATACCATCTCAGACTGAGAAAATGGGACTTAAAAGCTGAAAGGGCTCCTGAGAACTATTTTTCAAACTGTATCCCTACTTGTTAAGGAATTTTGTCTTTTATATATTAAACTCATACTTTTCTCAGAAGTTTGGAGCTCATGCTTAAGCAGTCTCTTGGTTGGGTCCTGAGGAATGTTTGCTTACTGTTCAGATCCTTGGCTTTTTTCAGCTTTCATTTTCTTCTATCAAAGTTTTTAAGTTGGTAATGGAGTAGCTAGCATTTGCTTTATTGAGTAACCACAGGCTGTTGAATTTCCCTTTCTCCACTGAATGTGAATCAGAATCAGATTTTTAAAAGGAGTTTCTTAATCAAAATATTTGTACAGAGGCTTACAGATGAGTGTTTTCTGTTTGGTATTTCATGTAAAAAGCTCAGATTAACAGCCTGATAGTTTGCAAAAAAGAAGTTACTAAAGCACCATAAAAAGGGCATTCTTTACCTTCCAGATACCTTTTTAGTGTTAAGTTCTTTCAGATAGGCACTGTGAACACTGGCTGCTGTAGTCTGCCCTAATGAACACACAGCCTCAGTCCTTTGCAAAGCTCAATAAAGAGAGTAAAATATCAGAATAAAATATCCTCTGTGCAGATTCTGTGGTAGAATTTTTCCCACCTTGGGCAGCTCTGCAGATGCCCAACTAGTATTTAAGCATTTAAGAAAAAACTGGAAACAAATTTGAAAAGTTCAAAAAGTATTCATTACTTAATGTCTGCTCTGGTACTTTGTTTGTGGGAGTGATACACATTTAAATTATTTGTATGGAGTTTGAAAATAAGGCTTCTGTTGGGAAAAGAGAGTAAACTGGGAAATCTCCAAGTCTGTTAGCTCCATGGACAAAGGGTAAGGATCAGAAAGCACTGGGCAGACCTGCTAGACTTTAACCCTGAGGTAGATTTGAGGGATCTGTGGTGGCTGTAGTGTCTGTCTGCATCTGGCAACAGCTGCTTGGACATGAGAAGGATGTTATGGCTAGGAAATCTGGCCGGTGCAGATAAGCTCTTTTCTAGAACTATGTGTGACACAGGTTAGAGACCTGTGTATGCCCTAGGTTCATGACCAAAGAAGGTATCACTCAGAATTAGAAAAAGCACTTAAACAACTAATATTTCCCACATATTTACATTTTCTGCCAAGAAAGAAGAATTGTAGTCTGAAACAGAAGAAATAATTTAACCATTACTCTTCATTTTTTAACCAGCTTCTTGTTTTTCAAAACTGACAGAAATATTTTCTTAGCTTCCAGGAACTTGATAATTCAAATGAAGAATAGTAGTCAGGAAAGCATTGGTAGTAAATTCTTTACTGACCCTCAAAACCTACTATTCCTGCAGTTGTTTGTCATTCACTCAAATCCTGATTTCTCTATTCTAAATAAATACTGGTTTGTTCCTTGACTCTCTAGGGAAGGTCAGGCAGAAGCAATGAGAGGGGAAATCACATATTCATGATCTGATTTTCATATGTTTTCTCCCCCAAATTTTTGAGGAATTGCTGGAACTTGCTAGTGTGTGTTCTGTAACATTACCAATCTTTGTGAATCACTTTTTGGGTGAGAAGACGCTCTAACACATGGTCCATATTCCATCAGTGACTCCTTTTATCATTACTTGTGTATAAAAGCACTTTCTCTATGAATTGCCTTTGTCTTTTTAGAAGGTGGGTATGTTGAGAGTGTTGGAAAAATTGAGTGAGCCCTGAGGTCATCTAAATAACTCCATGTAATGTGAGCAGGTGTTGATGAAATCTGGTTCAATCAGTAGCATTTCAACTTTTGCTTTATGTATTATATTTCAAATTAAATAGAGCAGTATAAATCAATCCATAAATTGAACCTGAGATTGGGTCATACCACTTTTAAAATGTATGTGTGCAGTTCTTGACTTTGATATCATTCACTTTTTAATCTTCTTTTTCATTTGGGCTGCAGTAAAAGGATATATCTCTAAAAATGATTTTCTAAGATTTTGCCTCACCGCCATGTTGAGTCTTTTTACTAAGTCTTTCTCCCCTATATTAAATATCCCACAAATTATTTACATCTATTACTAAATCTTTAAGGAGGTACATTTAGATAGATTGAGCATATTGATGATTTCTTGACCTGATCCTGTCAAAATCCTTGACCAGGAACTTTGTGTGAATGTTTTGATTTTGATTTTCTTAGTAGCTGGAGCATTGCTTTTGCATCATTAACCCTTGCCATCTTTCCTCAGATGACATAAAAGCTGAGATTTTCTGAATTTTCAAGTCCTGGAGTTGCTTTTCTCTGTGTAGGCTGTCCTCCTCTCCCCAAAATCATCTCCAAATTTTCTGGTAAACAATGTTCTGTACCAGCTTGTGTGGTATGGAAAGTAGAATTGCTAATGAGTCACAGCACTGCTCCTGTCACCAGACAGCAGGACAGGCATCTCTCCATCCAGATGCCTAAATGGAGGGCAGAGAAACTGTAGCACACCTAGGGATTTAGAAAGATGTTTGAAATGTGCCTCAGTGGAGCAGACTGATTGAGAAACTGAATTCTCTTCCCATGAGTTCCTGGGGAAGGAAGGGAGAAAACCAAATGCAGTCTAAACACATGGGCCCTCATAGAATCATCAGAGTTAGAAAAAACATCTTCAGGGTCTGGACTGGAGGAAGCAACACTGGGCAAAAAAGCAGGTGAGAAAAAAGGTGAGATCTGCAAAGCTTCTTATCTATGTGGTGTTTCTCACCCATTTTATTTTCATGGAAACAAGCACAGCTTCTTGCTAACAAACATCAACATTTTCAGCTCATGTCTATTGAGAGATGCTCTGTTTTAAATTTCTGTTGTTAATCCACTGTGTGTTGTGATCACAATAATGCACAGAAGTTAAACAAACATCCCCCACCCCCAAACCTCCTCCCCTAAGAAATCAAAATCCCAGACCACGATGATAAAACAGATCATTAAGAGTTTCAGCAACAGCCTGTCAGCTTGGCTCTTAGTGTGTTTTTCCTGCCATTAAAAACCATATAGATCCACAAATTTGATATAGTCTAGACAAAAAGGGAGAAACATTTTATCCACCTTACTTTTCAACATTAAGATTCTTTTTTCAGAACAGTGTTTGTACTCTGGTGTTTGAATTTAAAAAATGGCAGTTATAAAATTCTTAAATATTTTGCAAGCTTAAAGCAAATGTAGTATATTTGTAGACGGATGCTACAAAAAGTGAAAACAGGATTGTTAATATGTGAACATAAGCAAAATGAGTTGTTACCTGACCTTGTTATCTGAAATTTTGTCTGTTTCTCTTCCTTATCTCTTTCTTTGTTTATTGAGTTTATTTGTTACATTATGCCTGAAACAGTGAATATAAAATTCATAATTCACAGATCCTACTCACCTTGTTCATGGAAGGCCCTACCATGAAAAAAAAGGTCAGACAGGAGCAATGAGTGGGAAAATCACAAATTCGTCATCGGATTTTAATTTGTTTTCTCCCCCAAATTTTCCAGGGGGGAGATTCCAGGAGAATCACTGGAACTTGCTAGTGTGTATTTTGTGGCTCTGGCAAAATGTTGCATAAGAATAAGGAACCTCAGTGCTGTCCGTGTTTGGCCCTTTTGGCACAGTGTTAACACACACTCCCCCAGCACACACATACACACCCCTGGCCCTGCCATGCATTCTTTGCAAAAGCCAGTGATTTCTTTGCTCCTGGTGCACATCCAGATGGAAAGGAGATTGGAATGTGGAGACACTTAGCTTTGTTGTCTCCTGCTCTTGTATATGCACTATGCACATTTATGATGGAAAGGTGTCCAGTAGGTCCCAAACTTTCTGAATGGCAAGAGAATTTCAACAGATGCAAAGCCTAAAGGTAAACAGAGAGTGCTGTCAACCCTGCCTTCATTTAAATGCCAGAAAATGGATAAGGGCAGAATTGAGATCATATTTTGCCTTTTAAGGTAAATAATCCATGTCAGAGTCCCAAAGCTTCCCATCTCAGCAATGATAAACATGAGCTGGATCTGTCACACCTTATCCCTGTGAGACCCCACTGCATGCAGTGGGTCATGGTATATGTTTGTGTTGTGGGGAGGAGGGAGGAATAGTGTGTAAAGTGCTTTACATCTGCGTAACTTGAATATTTTATGTTGTTCAAATACATGTACTCCTGTGCTAATGGAAACAGAGATCACTTATCACCATATCTAAGGAATTAGAAATGTATATTCATGACTCCCTGTTACCCAAATAGGACGTCCATCATTCTGCATTAATGGCATAGCTCTATTCTACTCATTTCATTTTTCTTTATGTTTTACCCAGCTGAATAGCTCAGTGCTGCCATGGGGTCCTGTATCGTATGGCAGACTTTGCCTTTTGAACTGCCCACATCACAGTTTGCTCCAGCTCCCTATCTCCACCGTCATTCTTTTTCTTTACTCTAAATGTTTCCAAGGAGGAAGAAAAGAAAGAAAGAAAAGATTAAATAAAAAAAAAAAAAGGTGGGGGCTGGGGGGGAAGGAGGGGAGAAAGAGACTGCTGTGGAAAAATAAAAGTTTAAAAGAAAACCAGAATGAATGCTTCACTTGTTGGCTTTTAGCACAATTACCATACCTTAGGAAATATGCAGGGAATAGTTAATTATGACTAAATGAGCTCCTTTTAGAGTTCATGGCAGGCCCCAGCATCCAACTGTCAGTGTTGTGAAAGATTGAATTAAAAGGCTGCTCCCCCTGTCAGCCGATAGGATGGTCTGCTGGGGGAAAACAGACAGTGAAAAGATAGCTGGGTTAGAGTAGCCTCAGCAAGAGAAACACGTTTGGCATTTGCATACTGCTCCTGCAAAGGGCTTTAATCCAAAGAAAGGAGGAGATTTCAGTATTGTCAACCAAGGCTTTGTTCGGTGTGAAGAGCAGAAGGAAATCTGATGAAGGGGCCTTTCTGAAGCCCTTGCACACAGACTGGAGGTTGTTCTAGTAAAGTTATGTACTTTGGGATTGTTTACACACTGTTGTCTGTTTGAAGATCTCCTAAACTGAAAGACCCAAAGTATTCCTCTTTGCTAACACAAAAGTGTGGAATTTGTGTGGTAAAAATTACTTACACTGCAGACCTGAACAAGTTCTTTTCATTATTTTCAGAAAATACCCTAAAGTTCCTTTTTTTGGTGTAGACAAGGTCCCCAATACTTCTTGGCTGAACTCATATATCACAAAGTTATTTCAGAACTAAAAGAAAAAAGGGAGAATTATGTTCTCAAAATGCAGAGAGCACAAAAAATAAGATACTCTTCAGGCTTGAGGCAGACAAAATCTTGCTGCCTTCTCCAGCACAGTTCTTTTTTAAACAAGTAGACAGTTTCGTACCAGCTAAAAACAGTGTTTTGAAATTTAGTTGGGGTAAAGTGTTGTGTCTCTGCTAAAATCTCTTCTGTACTTTCTAGTTTTCTTTTTCCTCACCTGAGAGATGAGCCAGAAGCCTCAAACTTCTTTTGTATTTAATCTGCAGCAGACCCAGTCCATGCCTTAGAGCTTTTCCAGCTAAAATAGCTGATTTGTGTTTAAAGAACCCCAAAACTATTTAAAGGTGGTGGCAGGCAAATTGCTCCTCCTTAGAATGACTATCCACTTACAGTGTTTACTGCCAGCTCCCAAGGTTTTCACATGGGACAAAGAGCACATCTCAGAGATAGGATTAATATTTAGGGACCAAATAGGTCATCTAACAGCACAGCACCTGAAATAGATGGCTTTTGCTTTTTGTTTCTGAAAATTTTTTTTCTGTGTGATTGTCATAGTCTTAATGATTTTAGCTAGTACTGAATAATTTATTTGGATGATAATACTCATAGAAATGGTGTGTGTGCATGTGTGTGTATATACACACACACGCATATACATACAAACACACATATGTAATGCTCTCTTGCTCTATATATATATATATATATATGTATGCATGATTTTTTTCTAGAAATGTGTCTGTATATACTTAGCTCATTTTCTCATCAGCTTTGTAACTAATAGTCATTGTAAAGCAACATGTATTTATTGGTAATGCTTTGTAAATATTAGGGTGAGCAATATACTGGCCTGAATAGAGCTTGAATTTTCTCTAGTAAAAGAAGTACTGTCTTTAAGGCTTGGTGAAACTCTGGGAAAGAAGATGAAGCAATTTGTAAGATACCAAAAAATGATGCTGGGTATACCTGTATGGATATATTTGTGCTTCCTCTGCAGTTGCTTAACAGTTATAATTAAAGGAAAAAATTACAATCCTGTTAATATTAATAAATGAGTCCACATATGATGAAATTTGGCTCTTGGTTATACATGCTCTGACTTGTTTGGGCAGGTTATTTTTAACGTGAAATGCTTCTTTATGCTCACTCAGAGACAGACATTGATGTTTCAGCTAAGATTTTTTTTTTCCAGCTAGTGATAAATGTGAATCATTTAATACTTAATCATCTGTTAGCCTTATTTTCTCCCACATGGTTGTCATAAATTCTCACAGAAACACAGGCCAGAAACAAGTCTGCAATCAATAGGCCACAGGGCACCTCCAATCCTCAGATTGTTGGTGCAACTTGCAAATCAGTCGTCAGAAAGGGGAGGTGGTTAATGGAAAATGTGCCATATCCTGTTGCTTGCTGAGCATTATCTGGATTCAAGAAAAGCCTGAATGAATTTCAGCATCTCCCTTTTTCTTCCACCCTACAAAAAGCTTGAAGGGGAGATCAAATTTTGGTAAAAACAGGAGCTGAACTGAGGTGTCAGTTGGCACTCAGTGTGCAGTTCACACCTTCTCTTATTAGTTTAATTTATTCCTTAAAGCATTTACCTTTTTCCACCTGAAATGAGCAGTAGAAAATGAGGTACAATATTTTACAAGGGTTATTTACCAAATGATATTTACTGCTTGGAAGCATAGCAGTGCAATCTGTAAAGCAGTTTTTGACTGCCTAAAGAGACAAGCAGCTTGAATCCAGCCTGGTATAATTTAGTATGCAATTTCAAAACAGTTACTTTTATATCAACTCATAAGTTTTTATTGCTTCATAAGAAAATGATAGCATCATCCTACAGTGCTTAGCTCCTCTAGGAGATAAACTCCTGTGACTTTCTCATGTGCTGGCCATCTTTGTGCAGCTTTCACTGGTTATAAAGAACTCATAGTCCAAAATACTGCTGGGAAAACAAGGATGGACCGTGGTAGTAATAAACATGTCATTTAAACCTTACAGGAAAATGAAGGTGGTTTATTCAAACATCCCTTCTAAAGTATAGCTGATGATAATATTTTAGTAACACAAAGAGGGAAATCTTCTAACGCTCCCATTCCTGGGCTCTGTTCCCACTGAAGGCAGCAGGAGCTGCACATACAGATCCAGAGGGTTTGCAACTTGAATAGCATCTAATATGGAGTTGAACAGTTTTTAAAAAAATAGAAACTGGGTTCACTCCAACGCTTGCAGTCTGCGTGCAGTGAAGTGGTGTTTTCACTTTTCATCTCTTGCTCTTTGTTTCACAGCACCGGTGCAATCTCCAATTAGAGCCCACCCTTTGTTAGCAGCAGCCTCATCCCGCTCTGGGTTTTTCCTGTGAGAAGCGTGTCAGAATTTGGGGGGACTAAATATCCTCCTTTGTTGGAGAGCTTGTCAAGCACCGCGCTCTGCCCGCTTTCCCACCAGGAAGGTCAGGCCGCTGGGGGGCCGCTCTATTTTCTGAAATGATCCCTACTGTCTGTCCATGCTGTCTGACAGATTGAAACAGTTGTCTGTGTCACTGCTTTCAATGCTTTTTAAATGCCTCACTTTCCTTGAAAGATGTAAAATATGTCGGCAGTGGGGGGAAAAATGTAAAAGGAACTATACTTTTTCCTGCTTAAAGAAGCACTGGGTTTTCTTTTCTAAAGTAAACTTAATTTTGTTTAAAATATAAGATGACTTAGGGGGAAAAAAAAACTAAACACCAGCTAATCTGGAAGACTGGGTAAGTCACAGCTTACATACACCATTTCTGAAGCTTCATTTTAAAACGAGGGCAATAAAATTATTAAACACACATTCATTCAGTAGCTGAAGTAAAATAGTAAATTTTCTTTGTTCACTTATAATTCAGTTTAATATATTTTGATCTGAGGTATGTATAAAGCCTGAAGAAATTGGTACTATGCTGAGCCTTCAATACTCTCCAGATAATTGAACTAATTAAATCTTTACCAACATTAACACAACTCCAGCATTCCTTGGACAGTGGTTAATTATTGCATGAACATGGCAAGCTTAAACTAAACAGATGAAAATAGAATCCTGTGGAATGGGTATTGAGTTTATTCTTTATTCATCTTTTGATAAGGTTTAATTAAAACTGCCTCTCTCCATTGTGGTGAGAATGAATGTGCTTGTTTTCTTAGTGAAAGCCAAATTATTCACTTCAGCCATGGTTCAATAATCAAAGGGTTTGCAAAGTTTTGGGTTATATTGTAGCTGTGGAGATATAATTGCTGCAATTCTCTATGAAGGCTTTATCTTTTTATTACATTGTCTTTTATTTTTTACTTTATTTAGTAAATTAGAGCATCCATTTTCTGATTCACTATTTTAATGTGCTTCAGCAGGACATTTTTGTCAACAGGGAGTGAGCTGATGAAAATAAAATTTAAAATAAAATATTGTTTTTAATAATTGGAAGGCAAAAAAAATAGTTTCCAAAGAAATCTATATTCCAGTCTTTTAGACTAAAACACAAAGTAAAATTCAATCATGTAGCACACAGCTGTCTTTATGAAGTGCTAAATTTTAATAAAGGACTGGTTATTTATTTTTATGACAGTAACAGGAGGATGGACATGGTGACTCCCCATGTTTATACAGTGGCTAATTGATCACTGAGCAAAAATTGTTGAAAGAAACAGTGATGGCTCATAATGTTAGAATACACAAGATTGCAAAGTGACTTGAGCTGCTTACCTTGTGTATGACCTGCAATCTTCAGCACCAGTGATACAATGGAAAAACAAATCCTTGAGAGATGTGAAATTCTGAGCAAGAGCACTGGGGTGCAACTGAAGGAGAATGAGAAGCGTTTGTGAGTAGGTATGCATGCATGCAGACTGGCATCCCTTGTGTTGCCATGGACTTGCCTTTCCACTTGGAAAGCTGTAGATCTGAGCTTCAGCTCTCATGTTGCAAATTCACATGAATTCTTTGAGAAATAACACAGCAGGTAGGAAATGGATCAGTGTTCCTTTTAAAGGAAGTGTCCCACTCTCTTTTCATACAGTTCTGCAGGTGACTTCAATGGACCACCAAAAGGGTCATAGGACAAATTGCACAGTTTTATTTGCATTCTGGTATCTCATTCTGATGTGGTTTGGAATGAAATCCTGGCAAAACCTTGGTTTCCTGACAGACTTTTCCATTCCCATTTATAAAATATTAATTTCACTTTCTGTGATTTATCAAGCAACTATGCCATTGTTCTGTCTTGGGCTCATGTTGTCATTAGGGGATTCCAGGCTGGCACAGTGGTTTTGATTTAAGGGAGGAAAATCTGTTTCCTTTTTATTTTGTTATTCCAAGAGTTGTTTCTTTTAGAGTGAATTTCACTGGGTAATAAAAAATTTAAGACTGTGAGTGCACCAAAGGCAAAAAAAAGCTGAGGAGGGAGTGTCTTGAACCATGGAGTTGCACTTAACTGGTAGTGCTTTCTCCTTTTTGAGTGGTAGTGTGCTGGGTGCATGTCATGTGAATCCAGAGCTATTTGGAGTCACTGGACAAAGGGCAGTCTGCTGGGAAGCTGCAGTCAGAAATGTGTTGCTCATGTTCTTTGTCATGGAGGAATAGAATCTGAGTCCCAGCTGATACTGTTAAGATACTGTAGGTGCAGCCATTTACTTAGACTTTATTGAAGTCAAGATTTGGTCTGCTCTATTTCTGGAGGTATGGGAATGTGCCCGATCTGGAAAAGGGCAACCCTGCATGTGAGCTGTGCCTTGAGTGTGTGCATATGGTCAGTCCTGTTCTAATGGTGAAAGTTGTGTTCTACTTCCCTACTAACAGAATTTCCCTCCTAAATACATTAAATTAGGTCATCTCTGAGACCAGACATCCCCTTTAGTTGTTTGGGGTTTTCTCCCAAATAGACCTTACATATTTTGTGAAATTTATTTTTATTTGGCATGAAGAAAATAGATGTGGAAGAACTGTTAATTTATCTGAGCTCCTTTGTGCTACATTTTGTCTTTTAAAGCATTGGAAATGCATTTCTGAATTATTATAAGGGCTTTAATATATTTAATATGAGTAACACTCTGTTAGAGGTGTGTTTACTGCACAGAAAGATTTTCCAGCATTTACTACAATTATGCCATGGTTCCACAGTCATTGAGATGGGGTCTGTGCACTCCTGCTTTCCCAGCAGCACAAATTTGATCTGGATTGAGAAGGGATACCTGATCTCATTTGAGCAGAGTACAGTGGCTCCATGCTGGTTACTGGGAACCACCACAAAGCCTGCTGGTTCAAGGTTAACCAATCAGTTTAGGGGTTTTTATCAGATTTGAAACAACAGAGTAAGATTGCACTGGGTCAGCATGATTTTCACTCAATCATAGGAGCTTTGAAGCTGGATTTGTAGCCCTGTCACACATACTTCTGTCAATCAGATTTTCCTGAACTCCTTACTGAAAAAAATCACCTTATATTAAAATAATTTACATTAAAATAATTTTGCTTGATAATTTATTTTTAAATTGTGATAATAATCTTGAATCGCATAGGAAAAACCTGATGTCCTGGAAATTAGAAAAGGTTTCTAGCTAGGGTTGCTGAAAAAACTGCTTGCTTAAGAGATCATAATCTAATCTGAGTAGATTGAAAGATTTGAAAGTATCTTCTTTAAATGTGAAGAGAGAATATGTTGCATATTAATTATTTATTTTTATATGTGGGTTAATACCCATTAGCATTTTTGAATATGGGCTGTTCCTCAATTTGACAGCTTTGCATATCATCCTTAACTTAAGGAGATTCTTTAAAACTTGGATAATACCAGGCATACCATGTGTTTATTAAAGAACTTCTCAGCCCTGCCCTGCAGTCATTAGGTAAAGCATGCCTTCTGAGGAGCAAGAGGACAAAATGGACTACTGTGACTTTTCACTGCATTGATTCATTTTGACATAATGTGATTATTTTTTTTTATCTAATGATGAGACTCCTTCCTGTTTATCAAAATTGCTACATAAACAAGAATAATTCTGCTACCTTCCTTCATTTTTTTTTTATTTGGCATAAAAGATCCAGGAGTGCAAAAAGGTGATTCCCTAAAAGCAAGCCCAGGTATAATTTACAGGGCTACCACAAAGAAATCCTAATGACTTGCACCTTACCAAGACCATCATTAACTTGCCTCCAGCCACAATATTTATATGGTAATACATTGTCATCTTTGCTATCAAGTACTACTTGATCCAATACAATCTCATGTTTTCTTTTCTTTATAGTTACTATGTCATGGTGATCAGTCTGTGTATTTGCTGTCAACTTTGTTATTCCTTCTTCTTAGCAAGTTCTTCATTATCTGCAGAATGTGGTTGGTCACTAGCCTGAAGCGCACAATAAGGCCTTGACATTGCAGAGTTTAAAAATTTCCTGTATCTTTGACTCTAGAAATTTTGGTCTTTGTTTAGGAATGTGCTCTGTTTATTGTGGAAGAGAAGTGTCATTATTTTACATTTGTCTTAGGATGGGGCTCCCCTGGCTCAGAGCAAGGGTAGGTTCAGTCACCCTAAATACCATGCAATAGTATATTGAATAATACTCCTTCTTGCAGAGATCTCAGGCCACATGTTCAGCTTTGCAGCCTGCCACTGCCCTCTGCACACAATCTGGTTTTATTGAGGTAACTGGCCAGCCTCTCCATCCAGAACTCATTCCTGCCTGTTCAATGATACTTAAATGCTCCAGTCATATTAATTTGTAGATGGGAGTCTTGAGTAATTATTGAATTGCTATATCTTAAGAGAAATTCTAGGGGCCTTATGCAGACAGATAGGAAAATAGCATGTAGATAAAAAGTAAATTGCTTTAGGAGAAATGCTAATGCACAGTTTCAGACAACCCCATGAATGCATATTATTAATGAAATTCATAATATTATTAAGAACTAAAAACTGAGACAGAAGTAAATTGCATCTATTGAACTTTCTTAGCTCTAATTATGTGAGAAGTCTTAAGAAAATATAACCAAATTTTGGGGGCTAGAAAATACTGCTTCCAATCACTTCTATTGAGCAGTGTAGAGACTACTCACTTGCTCCCCTCCTTCAATGAAGGCAATCAAGGTCCAAGCCAATCAGACACTGATGCAAAGAACTGCTTATGATGAACAGGAGAGGTGGCAGATGGGAAGATTTTAGTCCCTTTTTTTTGGGAATGCTGTTAGAAATATCCTTGTATCTATAGAAGACCCGGCTTTAAAGAGGCTGTATTCACTGTTTTAACTATATTGGACTTGATTCTCTGAATGAGTAAACAGCAAGTGATACCAGTTTTGACAGGTTAAAGAACAGTACCAAAGGGAGGAGGTGCACAAAGCTTGAGTAAAAACAAAATCCACAGGCATCCTCCTGATTAAGTCACGAAGGTTCACAGAAAGATATCCACTTCTTTCCTTCTATTTCTCTATGTGGTCTTTATTATTGCAGATAATTCAGTCTCTACCTATGAAGAGATCTGGGCAGCTGACTAGAAGATAATACTAAAAAGATTTCAAAGTCAAGATGCTTCAGGGAACTTTGGGGTTTTTTTCTCCCAGAAAATACCCAGAAGGCTTAGTACTCAGGCTGAGGAGTAGCCTTGCCCATTATGCACAGTGCATTACTGGAAAAGAAAACAAAACAAAAACCCAACAAACTAAACCAACCAAATAAACAAGTTAAAGAAAGGTCCTGTTCAAATGAATAGCATTCATTTCTGGAAAAGCTGGGTAGTTTGAAATGAGCTGGCATGTGGTAACTAGCATGACAGCATGCAGCTATCTCTGATTGCCATCACCCATCTCAAAGGCTCAGAATCCAATTGAGATAAGCAAATATAATGGCAGAAAAAAGCACAGAAAGATGACCTTATGATAAACTTGGATGCAGAGTAGGCCTTTTCAAAGAAGCAGGGTGAAACAGGTTTTCAAATTCAGAAGCAGAGAAGGCATGTTCTGAGTTACTGGGGACGGTGCTTGACAGAGGACTTCTTAAATGACACGGCTGTATATTTTGCTGTCACATGAAACTTTGTACAGGTTTGTCTGAGTGATTTGGCATTAAAGGGCTTCTAAAGATTTTTTCTCAGAGTCTATATAAACTACTTTTTGAACACATCTTGAAACCTGTCACTAATTTTTAACTGTTCCTCAGGCCAAAAAATTACACCCCCTGCCACCTCCCACCAAATCTGCAGATACCATTTTCTTAATGAAAGGAATCCAGAGGTGGGAGTTGAACCTTTCCATGTTCCTTGGGGTTTTATACAATGTTTCATCATCCCAAAGAAATCTGGTACTCTAAGTGAAGAATCAAATCTCAAAGCACTGCACAAGTAAATGAAATCTCTTTTGCACACTAGGGACCTTTTCATCATAGTTTTGTGTTTCAGGGGATTTCACAACCTTTACTTGAGGGAAACAAATATTCAAATCCCAGTTAGACCAGAATAGAGGAAATATGCCAGGTTCAATTACCACTGGAATTAGCAGCCTATGAGAATTTTTCCATTCATATCTTAACCATCTTTTTCATGAAGTTCTGCATAAGCTGTTCCAGAGATATGATAGCACAGAAGAGGAGTGACCACTGTAGAACTAATCAGAAGACAGAATCTCCCAAAGGTCTCAAAAAGTGCAGAAGCCCTGAGCAGCATGTTTCTGATGAAGTCTCTCAGTTTTTAAAATCTTCATTTCTATGAATTTTCTGAAAGCGAAAATCACCTACAAGTATATTTATTTTATATTTATATTCATTTTATATTTATATTCATTTTATATTTATATTCATATTCATTTTGTATTTATATTCATATTCGATTTATATTTATAGTCAATCTTTTTTGAAGTGAATTTGCAATAACCATTTTTCTAATATTTATTATTTGAATTAGATTAAACATATGAAAAGCATAGTTTATTACTTGGTGTTGAATGTCCTTCACACCTACAAAATAAGCAGACAATTTATTATCCATTAAAAGCAAAATCAAATGAGCAGAAAATACTTTTGCAATATTTTGTGTATATATATATATATATATGTATATGAATGCCACAAGAGAGATGGTTATGTCCCTAGATAGGTAACATCTATGGATGATGATAGCCAAAGAACAAATTAGTCAGTATAGACTCTATTTTCTGTAGTTCCTCTGTTTGAAGTTGGTGCAGTGTAGCAGTATTTCACTGACTGTGGCACAGAGTGCAGATTTTCTGTGCATTTGAAGCTCTGTGTAAACCTGCTGACTGCCCGTGGAATGTGAATAACTCTGACATTTTCAAATATGTAGTATTCTAGATGCTGTGTAGCTTCAGGGGCTTCTGACATATTTTATCTGTTTCTTTGTCCTTAGAGATTGATGGATGGGAATGTGATTAACTTCCACACTTATTAGCTCACATGCTAAACCCACCCCCAGTCTGTAACATTTTTAGAATACTCTGTCTACAAGAGGTTGTAGCCAACTGTAGTGTGTTGTGTCCTTGTTTCTGAGGCGCTGCTAAATACTTAGTATCGGCCCTCCTGTTTCTTTTCCTCCTCTTTGCTATCTACTGTGGCTTCCTTTGGTAGCTGAGGTGGACTTTTTCTCAGTCCCAAGCTCCATCTCTACACAAAGAGAAATACGTTGGGAGAAAAAGTTGACATTCACTGAAAATTGTAAAGAATGTTTCTACTTAATTTTTTTTTTCACCTTTGCTTCGTATAATGGGACTCAGATTTTTACTAAAATAATACAAAGGTTGACTTAAATCACTGATATTGCCTGCTTTAAAGAGGTAAGAAATGTTATCTCAGGAAATCAGCAGTGCAGCACAGTGGGAGGGCAGACCCAACCTCCATTTGTGCAAGAAATGTGAGTTCTGATTCTTCTCACACTTACTGCAGGACCAGGAGGAAAAGCTCTACTGAAGTCAGTGAAGTTGCACCAGTTTAAAAATAACATGAGGTGAGAAAAGAATCAAGCCCCAGGGTGTTTCAAAGCTATGTGCTGAATCACTGAATCATAAAAAATAGGGCAGGAAGAGCCTCAAGAGGTCATCCAGTCTATCCTGCCTTCCCCAAGGCAGAATCAGCTCTATCTGTGTCATTCTGACAGATGTTTGACTAACCTGTTTTTAAAAACATCCAATAATAGTGATACCACCACCTCCCCCGGGTAGCCTTGTCCCAGAGCCTTTCTGTCCTTACTGTTAGACACCAAGAAAGAGTTGGCTGTTCCTGCTGTGGTTCAAATCCATAGTTACTTCTATTTGCTGCTGACACAAAGAACAGTTGCGTTTACAAAAGCCATTTTAAATTTATAAACACTCACAGAATATTCTGAGTTGGAAGGGACCCACAAGGACCATCAACTCTTTCAGCAATATCCTGTAGTGGGACTGAACCCACAAGCTTGCTGTTATTAGCATCGTGCTCTAACCAACTAAGTCAAACTTCAGTCCTCTGTAGATTATAAAGTGACCTTGTTTTTTCAGTCTTCATTAAGTATTTTGGCTTTTTGAACTCTGTAAGACAGTGGTGGAGGACAGAGGGTTTGTTTGGGGTTTAGGAAAGATAGATTGAAAGAAACATATGAAGAAGCAAATTCCTACCCGGCACTGAGAGTGTCTTTGGACAAGTGAGTGGATGTTCTTCCAGTAGAAGAAATAGTTTAACAATATAGACCTGTAATAAAGCCAACCTTTCCAAAGGTGTTTCTATCAGAAGAAAAATTGGTCTTGAGGCTTTCAGCAAACAACTTGATTAGGGTAAAATATTCACTAGAATTATAAAAGCCCTCTAAATCCCTCTGTGATGGCTGTCCTTCAGATCAAGGCCATGGTTTCATACCAGTATTATTAAGTGACAGTGATTTTTCACCAAGAGTGTAGATACCTATGAGGTTCAATTCATTGTAATGTAGCTGTTCTGAAATAGATTCACATCTAGCACATAACACATATTTGGCTTATTGTAACTGTATCTCCTGGGAGTAAGAGTATTTGATGGCACAAAGTGATGTTTCTCTTCAAATACTATTTGGAGAAAAATACTATTTCAATAAATATTTGATTATGTAAAAATAAGGTTTTTAAAATGCAGATATGGTCTTTATTTCTGTTACCAAATTATTTTTTTATTCTGTAAATCAGGATAATTTGGTAACAGAATAAAAAATTATTTTCTTATTCTGTTATCAAATTATCCTGATTTATCATGAGGCTTTATGTTAGGGATTGCTGCACTGCTATGAAAGCTGTAGAAGGTAAAGTAAAACCTATTTTTACCCAGTAGCAAACCACTAGTGGTCTACAGTGACCACCTTTGCATCAAAAATTTCAGGTATCTTTGGTTCTATCCTCATGATTTTCAGTGTAGTTCAGGAAAATGAGTGGTCCAGTGTATACTACTGAGCTAAAACTTGTTGGAAATGGGTCAGAGCAGCAACTGCATTGTGGAGCAGATTGCCCCTGATGCTCAAGCGGAAATGTACCAGCTTAGCCCTGGGCCTCTATCTAATCCTCCTTCCTACTAATTAATGCAATGAAAATATCATCCAGAAAATTCAGCAGTTTAAACCTCTCTTATGTTTACACTTGCTTAATATACAATGATGTAATTTTTTTTTTAAAAGGAATAGTAAATCTTTTGAAAGTCATACAGATTGTACTACCAAGATGTGTCAGTACAGGTCATACAGACTACTTGTTGTGTCCAATCTAAGGTAGGTTTCCTTCATTTTTAGTTTAAAAACTACATCAGAGTGTATTTTTAACATCATTATAATGAAAATAATCTTAAAGCTTGGAAGAGATTTTGTAATTCTCTACTGTTTTGTCTGTTTTGCTCCATGAGCATTTCTCTTCTTGTTGACCTAACTGTACAAATCTGTAATGAAAAAATATTGATTGAGTCTTAGAGTAGGGGATTGCAGTGTCACAATTTCACGCTCAGTTGTTGGCTAACAAGGCTCTGTAGTTTTTATTTAGAGAGGCCCAGTTGCAAAAACAAAAATGAGGAATTGTGTTAGCCCCAGCTGCCAAGGTTACAGAGCAAGCGGCTTAGAGGGCTCTGGGGTTCCAGGCGAGAGAGGAATTGTCTCTGCCCAGCATGGAAGAGATAGAGCTAGACAGACACTGTTGTCTGCAAGATACAGACTGACCCCAGCAATTCATAAATCAAAAAAATTACAACATTTTCTGCTTATCAGTAAATGGAGTAGACACTCAGCTGTGTAATTAACCCTTTGAAGGTTCGGCCATGGTGCAGCTCTTTTGAAAGCTCTTTTTTGAATGCCTTCCTCATAACATCCTGTGTATACCTTGGGTGCCCAGGTACGACTGGCAGTCTGTTATTAAATATTTAATATATCCATTCTAAGGAGGGTTTCTCCTTTTTCTTTATTTCATGCTTAGTTGTTAATAATATATCTTTACATGTGCCACCTAAAACATTATGCTAAATTTTCTGAGCTGGTATAGCTGCTTCAGGTAGAGATCATGGAATATATGAAAGGAAAGTAAGCCAGATATCCATGGCTCAATTTCAGGCAAAGCTATGATTTTAATTGATGGAAAGCTGTTCAAAAAAGTCAGCTGTCAAAGTTGCCCAACAATTCCAAGCTTTCATTTTATCTATGTATAGGATTTACATGAGACATCAAGTTACAGGTTACAGATAATTTTAGATACTTTACCTTTATCTTTTATTGTTTTATTAGTATTCTGTTTTAATAATTCCCTTAATGATAGAGCCCTCTGTGACTAATTCTTAAATTGTAAATACAGATTTGGAAGGCCATCAAACTCTGCCTCTGCACACCAACACAAAAATCATTGCAGCTTTAAAAAACAGTAGGAAAACAGCAGACAGCTACTGCAAGGATGCCAAGATAAGATGAAATAGGCAGACCCATGTAACACAGTTCACATTTTTGGTTTTTTCTCTTTTTTTCTGTTTTTTCTTTTTTTTTTTTCCTTTTTAATGGAGCTGTGTCTGACTTTACTCTCTTTGGGTTTTTAACAGCCTTATCAAAGTATGCTACTTCTGTCTTGTCAGGCAAAGTTGTATATGGTGAGTGCATTTTTAACCCTGAACCCAGTTCCTCCCTAAAAAGAATTCCACATATTTCTTCAAAAGACACTTGTAAGATTTCTTGATGCAGAGTCCTTCAGTCTAAACAATAGCTGATTTATTAACTACAGAACCAGTCAAAATATAGGAAAACATGGATTAGTTCCTTCAATCTGTCATTGCTACATGGGAGGAAATTTGCTGGCACCTGAGCTAAAAAATACCTGTGTCCAAAGGTATTTTTGAGTGAAAAAGCTCCTCTTGGTGTTTGCTTTGCCCTGGCTCCCCAGGAGCAGTTACTGTCCTCTGAATCTGCATTCCTTGTCTGTCTCCTAGGTATTGTATTTGTATGTTTCTAATCATAGTAAAACAAGAATATCCATTAAGTTAAGCTAATATTCATCCACTTACATTGTCTTCTTTTGTGGACTTTCTGAGATTTTCTAATCTTGACTAAATTTAGTGGGCAATGTAAGCAGTATTTTCTTTTTGAGACTAAGATTAATACCTTTATTTTTAATGCACCTTAGTAGTGTATTTTCTCACACAACTATTAACACTCATTCTACCTTTACCTTCATTTGGTATTATCCACATGCTATTTTCCTATAATTCCACTCTATCTAAAGATGCTGCTTTCTCTTGCCATTTGGGTCCAACTCTGAATTTGAAAATGTACATTTAGTGCAGCACACTTCCCCCACCTCCCCAGGGTATCTGATCTATCATGTGTATTTGCTTGCTTGTATTTCATTATCACCTACTATTCACATTTGCATTTATAAATCATGCATGACATTCATTTGCAAATCTGCAGATATGGGATATTCTTCTGCAATATCCCATACTGTAGTTAATATCCTTCAATATAAAATAAGCCACTCTTTTATTGCATTGCTTAATATCACAAATGAGATTTTGAAGGTGTGAGGCTTTTTCCTTTTTAGAAGGCTTGCCAAACTGTGTGAATTTTTTAAGACTATTCTTAGGGATTGGGAAAAAATGGCCCTATTTATCACAGTAAATTCTTGGCATATTCTGCTTTTGAAAGTAAAACTACTTTTAAAAGATATACATGCATAGCAGAAGTTCTTATGCCCACAGACATTTCCATTTGTTTCATACTCATGTCACTTAAAATCAGATAAAAGAATTTTAGAAAATACCTCTTTGGAATAATGACCTAAGTCATTACTGATACTTTTTCAGGTCAAGTTCAAACCTTTATGCAAAATTTTTCAAGCTCTGGAATGTATTGCTTGCCCTATCAGATAGGCAGCTATCTAGTTAGCTGAAGAGAAACACCAGGCAGTATGTTATTTCTGATCCTGTGTTGCAGAGCATATTGTTTTCCTTTTAATTAAATTGTTCCTTGGTGTTCTACCCTTACGATTGTGTGCTTGCATTTCATTATCACTTGTTATTCAAACTTGCATCTCATTTGAAATTTGCAAACCTAGCAGGTTTTTTCCTATCTTTGTTATAAATTATTACTTCATTTCCCATCTCATCTGTTAAGAGTGCAGCCTATTTTTAATGGTGTTTTCTCATGTGTAATGTTTCTCCAGCTCTGGATTCAGTCAACTTCGACTTCATTTCCCCCCACAAACCTTGCTAGATCTCCATGATTTTATTACTTTTGATTTACTTTCCTTATGTGGATTCCATCCTGATTTGCTGTTTTCCTCCTGCTGCCATAGAGCACTTCTGTTAAAAACTCCTCCTTCTGGTTCAAAATAAATGAAAAGGAAGGAAGTAATATGAGATTTATGGAGTGAAAAGTACACTGGTTTGTTTAAGAGGGGGCAAAAGTGTAGTTGGTTCCTGTCAGCAAAGAAAGAAGCTTCTAGCACATAGTAATTTTTTATTTTATCCACTCTGAAAAGGCTAAGAAATCTGTACAGCTTGTAGCAATCTGTACAGCATGTAACCAAACTAGGTACAATGTACTCAGCTTCCTATTAAATAATTATTATTAATCTGCTTACAGTATGTTTAAGTAACTATCAGTCTGTGTCAGTCTGCCACTAAGCTTCACAGTAAATTGCTTTGATATTTGGATTATTTTGTTTGTTCCCCATTTGTCTGGAATGAGAATAAAGTTGATCCCATTTTTTCCCCTCAATCCTGCCCTTCATTCCCACCATGTGTGTTTATGGGTTGCTTAAAATTAACCACAGAGAGGCGGAGGGAACAGCTGAAACCAAGACCCTGGATAGAAGCTGCAGGAATTTCAAAAGGAGTCCCTAAGTGCTGTTTCACTCTTCAAATGATGTTTCTTTATCAAGACTGAAACTGAATCATAGAAAACTATTCTTATTTTTTACACTCTGGCTTTGCCAGTTCTGAAAGCCAGCTGAGAACTGTGCATCTTGAATGCACACCCATGTACACATACTTTACATATTCATTCTGAATTTACCATGCTGTTTTTACAGCCCCACTGCAGGCCTCTATGCAAAGACCACCACAGGAGCTGGATGCAATGGAGAGGGCTGAGACATGGGCTGTGTGTGCCCATTTAGCCCTCCTTTGGCATTGCTCTTGGTGGCTGGAGCTGCCCTGAAGCCCCTGATGGAGCCTAAACCTCTCTTCCTGCTCAGACAGAAATGTGAATGAAAGCAGGTATCATTCAGCATTGCCATGAATGGCAGTGCTGCTGAAGCCAGTGTCATGGGTAGAGCACAGGGCAGGCATTCTCACAGAGAAAGCTTTACCAGCCTGATAAGTGTATGGTGGAGAGAGTGATCTTGCTGCTGTTGAACTCGGAGAAGGAGTCAAATCCTCAGGCAGAGGAGTTCGTGCCAAATGTTATCTGCCTGTACACCAAGGATCTGTCCTCCATGGGATCACCTACAGAGCCTTGGAGGCAGATTGGGTGTTAGGTGGGAGGTGAGGAGAAATTATGGGTTTGCAGCTATGTGGACCAACCAGCCATTCTTCATTTCCCACACTGTGGAAAGTAGGAGGAGGCTCTTGTCTCTAGAGCAGTGTGATCCTCAGTTGTGCCAGTTTCTATGTTTGTCACTCAGAGTGAGAGCAGTCTTGTATAACTCTGGTTATACAGGCTCAGTCCTCTTTTATTTGGCTTACTATTCAGTTATTAGAAGTTTTCAGGTTAAAAAATATCTTGGGGAGAGAAGTCTTCATTATGTCTTTAAGTGGCACAGGAATTCAGCATGAAAGATTTCACATATAGGAGGTGATAAAGTTTTAACCTAAAACCAGAAAAAGGCATGTGATAAAAATATTTATTGTAGCAAACACATGCAATTGAAAAATTACAAAATATATGGATAAAACCTGTTTGTGTAGAACCAGATTGTAAAGATGATAAACATTTACACACATACCTCAGGACTGACAAAAATGGCAATTACATTTCTTATCAATGTCCTTATCCATTTAAGGAAAATGCCTGCATATGGTGTTAAAGTCTGTGAACACTTCATTAAATATTCAGCAAACATTATATGTTGGCAATAGAAACCACATATTTAGGCTTGTGGTTTGAATTATGGTTACAGTGCAACACTGATCTTGCAGGTCGTTTGGCTATGGAGATTGTCCTCTCAAATGAAAAACAGCACCATTTTTTGACAAATATTATCTGGCACCTTTACATTGCTGTTAACTGAAAACATAAATGCTTGCTCAGGTGTCAGGTTCACTAAAAGATGTAGACTAACATTATGGATGATATCACAAGAGGAAATAAATAGGAATTTAGGACTCAGTTTTTCAAGAATTTTTTCCCATTGTGAAGCATCTGGAATTAAACGGGGATCTTCCTTCATCATTTAATCTCTGCTACAGTAACTGTGAGGAGCATGGGCATGATGGGAATATAACATGGTCTGTCATCTAGAGCTATCTTTAACTCAGACTCTTCCATATATAGGAACATTTGCCTCAAGCACTCTCATCCTAGTGTCCTCATAAGTGAGAGTATTTCTTGGTGTGGGAGGAGAGGAGGTATAATGGGAGGAAATATGTATAAAAAGCTGCTTTCTCAGCTTTGCCATATAAGTAGAAGAATTGACTTAAGCTTTGTACATTGCTTCCAAGTCTTGACTCTGTCTTCAGTTTTCAATATTTCACATTCCTGAGCATGGGTAAGCATGCAGCCATCTCTGCATGTGGTGCTCTTCCAGCACCCCTGGCTGGGGAGGTGCTGTGGGTGCAGTTTGAGTCACCAACCTACAATGGAAGCCATCAGCCAGCTGGATAAACAATGAAAGCACTTTATAGCATCTGTGATAGTCAAAGGTAATAACCAGGCACCTGAGATTTGTTACACACTACTGAAAAATGTTCAATTACTATTGACAGATATTTTTCTTTCTGATGATGGATTTAGAGGCTGTCACAGATGACCAGAACAGTTTTCCTTGTTTGCATAGTGCTGTAAGATTTTTATCTACTGTGGTAAATGCACATTCTTTTCGTAAAGTATTGTGTTTTACTGCCAAAAAATGCAATTTTTAGGACACGAATGGATGTTGAATCAAATCCCAGGATTAGATATTGATTAGTCGTTATTGTCAACGTGTTCATGAATTCCAGCTCCAAAAGTATCAAAATTAAGGATTCATAGGAAAATGCATACAATTAAACATGAAATTTAATGTAAAAATACATGTAGTTAACTACACTACAACTTTAAAATAATGTTCTAGGCTTAAGAACTACATTTCTCAAAAAACAGCTGAGTGAGTTCACAGGGCAGGTAGATTATTCTGAGTACTCCCAGGTTATCAGGGTTAGGTGTCTCCCAAACTGGACTTTTCAAGGTTCCTACAAACCTGAAAACATCCATACCAAGGCAGACTAAAAGTCCATCAAGACGAATGTTTTGTCCCTGACAGTTGCCATTGGCAAGTGGTAGGGAAAGGAGCTGAGGAGAGCACAAATACATAATACTGTGTTTTCAGTCTGCCTCACAAGAAATCTTTGGTGTAGAAACTACCAAGGATTGAATCTGGAGATTTTTAGATCACATAACCATTCTCACATCCTCTACCAAACCAATCTGTTTCTATTTTTTGTCTTCCTCTGACCCACTTAACACTCTGGGCTAAGCTTCACCCCAGTACTTCCAATTCTGTAGGAAAAAAAACATGTTTTTGAGAATAAAGCCATTTGTGGATAATTTATAAAAATATTTAGGATAGTAGCATTAACCTACAGTACCAAGTTTCACACTTATGATAGGTATAGGGCATGTCCCTGAAAACACCTGAAATTTCATTTGAAACATTGGCATGATTTCACATCTTTTCTGTCTGATCTGAATAATTACTGTTTTCTGATGCTTTTTTGTCTATGTTAAACAAGAGAAAAGAAGTTCCTCTGGGCACCTTTTTTCCTGTGCTAAAAGAAAACAAGCAAAATTTGTAAAACATGCCTAACCCTCTCTCAGTGGGGTCCTGCCTGGTGATCCGTGACTTGGGGAGTGAAAAAGAAAACAAAGGCAAAATGTTCTTCAACCTGCCACTGCTAAATGTACAATGCAGAGAATATTTTTATTTAAAAGACAGCAGCTGAGCAGCAGTTATTTAATCCATGCTGCTTGAGGGATGGTGGGGGAACGGGTATTTTTGTGAACTCTCTTCAATGAGTCCTGTGCAGCTTCATGGCCATGGCTCCAACAGAAACCAGAACTATAATAACAACATTGCAATAGGCCAGAGTTATTTTGCAAGCATTTTCAGAGGTATACTTCACAGTCACATCCAGTTTGATTGCTTCCAGACCTAAGACATTAAGCTTGTTCGAAAAAAATAATTAAAAAGACAATCCCTCAAAAAATCCTTTATCTAGCTGAAAAGAACTTTCATGTTGAATAGCATGATGAATTTGCATTCTATAGACTTTAATTAAACAGTCCCTTTTTTTGGAAGTATTATTCCTGTTGCTGTCATTAGCATTTGTTTTGTAACAGTGCAAAAGGGACAGTGAACTGTGCTAAGAAATCCTCTTCTCCTGGAACTGAGTAAGTTCCTTTGTGTGAAACTCATGTGCAGAGGTGTGTGCACACACCTAGAGGATGTACTTAGCCTTCAGATAATCTATTGCATTTATACAATTTAGTCTCCCTAAAGTGTATGGGGGAAAATAGAAACGTGCTTTTGTTTGTATACTCAGGAAAAAAAAGCTAATTATATGTGTAAGTGAAGTGTAAATATTAAATATTTGGTCACATGGCATTGCACTGCTTTCTTTGCATAACCTACCTTTTTGGTTGCCTTGCCATTTGCAAATTACAGAACCATCCCTGTTTCTGATGGTAACATCTCTAGCCCTGAACTTACCACTGTACTGACCAAGCAACATCAACTTTAATGCAGAAGAAAATTAAATAACTCCCAAATAATCTAAAGTCACAAATGTTGAGAGTGATTTGCTGGGTTTTTAAAGGAAGGCAATTTGAGTCCACCCATACTAATACTTCCTACCCATATAGCTGAAAGCAGACGATGAGCCCGTTTCAAAGTGTGGAAATTCCACTTACTAATTGCTTGTTCTTGACAACGTGAAGTGTTTGACCTCGACTCTGAGGTATTTCTGCATGTACAGAATTGCCATGTCTGGTCCCAGACTGAATTATTTAGAAGCCATGTCTGAAGCTGTCAGCCTGCAGAGCAGCTCTGCCACTGCAAAACTTTCTTTTCCTTCCTAATTCTCCCAGACATGCAGCAGGATTTCTTACCAAATCAGAAGAGCAGGTAGGGAAACCCGTGGGAAGCAGAAGATGAGAATGCAAAGGGTAACAAAAAAAGAAGGGAAACATGAAGACTCTGGTTCTTTGTTTTTGTTTAGGAATGTTCAATAATGTTTCAAAAAGATTTGTACATATGTGAAAATATGATCAACACTTTTAGAAAGAATATAGAATCAAAGGTTTAGCTTTTTCTTTGTGTAATCAATACATGTAGAATTTTTCCAAATCCACAGCTATTCATTTGTTAAAAACACATAAGAAGCACAAAGAACTTTTCCAATGTATTACAAAGATTAAGATTGCTGTGAAAATATTCTGCTACCTGCCTAAATTATTGCAAATACTGTAAAGGGAAGGAAAGACTGTTTTGCAGATGGAAATTATTTTGTTAATGTCTGTACCTCTGTTTTGAAAGCCTGAATATGCTTCTTCTAAAGATCTCAGTAGGCCTGGCCTAGATGTGCATAAGTATATAATTTAGTTTTATTTATTTTGAAATTAAACAAGTGCATAAATTCCCAGCTCAGGTGGAGATTCCTAATCAGCAATTCTCTCTGTAATTTTAGAAAAGAAATTATGGGAGCTTTGTGTAAGAAAACAATGTGCCAAGTAATGAAATCATTATGAGCTAATTGCAAGTTAACTACTCTAAGCTAGCTCCTGGTTGCCCTACTCCTCTAATATGGGTCAGTAATTATATATGAAATCCTGCTACCAGCATAACCTAATAATTATAACCAGGATGTTTTTAACATGGAATTATTGAAGAGTTCTCAATTTTCCAGTTCTGTAGCCTAAAATGGGAGCTTTGTACAGGGCTGTGCTCTGAATCATCACTCTGGTCACTTGAAAGGTGGAGCTTGTAGTGGTGCGTGTTGTTAATTACAGCATTTTGGATGTAATTATCATGCTTACAGAATGACTCTTGAGGCCCACTGGTCTGCATGTATTGATTTTCTAGCTGGTTGACCTATCAAGTGGAAAAGTGGTTATGCCCCACAGAAAATAAGGGAAAGAGTCATCTATCATGTGCCCAGTAATGTTGCAGAAGAAGCTGTGGAAGTTGGGAATTCAGATACGCAGACTTAGGGCTGTCTGTGTGTCACTTCTCCTCAGCTCCTGCTGTGTCTACAAGCTGTAGAAAACTGATCTCTAACCTGTGAATAATGTGAGAAAAAGGAACTGATGGGAGGAAAATACGTACTGTACCATGGTATTGCAGTAGAGTACATGGCAAATAGGATTTCAAAGTGAAATGGGTGACAGAATTTCTCATAATTCTAGTGAAAAACTCTTTTTCAGATATGTTTTTCTTATGACTTTTTGCCCCTTCCATTTTATCAGGAACTTTTATGTCCTTTGAAAGATCAGTCCTTAAGATTAAAATTTTTTTACAAAGATAAATCTGTGGTCCTATTCTTACAAGAAAATAAGATCGCATTTGGAGATTAATTTTTTTTTTCCAAGACTGTGGCTCAGAAGAGCAATCACAAGGCTGAAAGCCATGGGAAACTTTCCACTTTTTCATATGTCTGCCACCAACTGCCCTTAATCTTTTTCATCTATTCAGACATGCACAAAGATAACTCACTTAAGACTGAGAAACCATTTGTAAAGCAGGTGAAGCATTATTTGACGGGTAGACTAAGACAGGCAGCCCTCTTGTGATCCTCTCCGATCATAAGTACATCACTTAAGGCAGTGGGTGCCCTGGTGTTCCCACTTGTGGGAGGGAGGAGATTGGTGCTTGGGCAGCAATATTGATGTAGAAAACTGCAGAGACAGCAGGGCCAGAGCTGGGGACCAGACCTGGGTCAGCAGCAGTGAAGATGAGGAGAGACCTTGGCACTGCCAGGGGTATTCATTGGCATTTATTCTTTAGTCTTGGCAACTCTTGCCTGTCCAGTGTTAGGGAAAGTCTTTCCCAGGAAAGCAGGAAGAAATGGTCCTGCATCAAAGATTTTCTGCTTAAAATAAAACAAAACTGGAGAAATCCAAAGAGACAAAGCCCATTCACGCTGAGCTCTGGTGGCTCAGAAACATCTCAGCGGCTCAGGTGTATTTGGGCCAGTGGTTAAGAAGAGAGGGCTTCAGTGTGGGAAGAGCTGAAGTGGAGGAGGATGCCTTCAAGTGAATGTGTGTGTCCAGGAAGATTGGGTAATGACTGGGTTAGGGCAGGATGGTAATTGGCTGTGAAAAATAACTGCAAATGCATGTGTAAGTGAATGCCAGGCATGAAGGGTTTTGTGAGGAAGAGATTAAAGGGCTTACTGTGCAAGTGGGTGTTGGTATTTATGGTAAGGAGAAAGGGAGGTTTGTAATTTACTTGTGCTTAAGGTGGTAACTTTTTTTTTTGACAGTTTTGCAATCTTTGCCAGGGTCAGCAATTTTTGAAGTGATCCCCATGAACAGAAAGACTTCAGAACATTTCAGAGGAAACTTGAAGGTCACAGAGTCCTGCTGGTTCAGATATTTGGGATGCTTTAGTCTGAATCTCACCGTTCAGTTTCTTTCAGCAGCTCATACTTCATAACTGTACAGTTTGCGAACAGGATGCTTTCTCCTTTGTTATTCTTTGCACCTACATTTCTTATTTTCTACTGCTGAAAGTGATTACCAGTAATTGTAAAATTGTGGAATCAATTTTGAAACAGCATAAAATTGTTATAGTGTCATTGGCCATTTGACTTTGTAGACAGATGTAGTTTGATAAACCCTTGTTGCCTCCTTACCTCTGCTAGCTTTCAGCTTGAACAAGATTGCTAGAAATAGGAGACATTGTTTAGTGTCTTGGTCATCTCATTTTGTTGCATATTTCAGCCAGAATAAATTCTCTGTTGCCCTACCCATTTCCTTGTTCCCTAACACAAGATGTCAGGTCAGTAACTTGTTGTGGTTGTTGTTGCTGTTGTTATTGGGAAGTGTAGTTTTCTCCATTTGGTTGAAGGACCCTAACAATGAGAATTACAAATCTCTGGATTCTGTGGATTCTATGCAACATGATATATATGACATTCAATATCCTGTAACTGTCCTCTGAAACAGGCAGATCTGGGAGAGATTTGTGTCTACCCACAAATCAGAATTATGTGTTTGCGACCTATCTATCCCTATTTTAGGGTTATCTTAAATACAGCAACCAATTTCACCAAAGTGAAATTTCATGAGGAGATATGGAAAAATATTTCATGGGAAACTATTGACATATGTACACAAGGACAGACATTTATGTATCTTAGTGTGTAGGATTCAGGAAATGTCAACATCTGGTTTCTCTTAATAGTCTTTTCTACTATTTAATTAATAAGAATTATTTTGATCTCATTCATGTCTGACTTGAAGAATTAATGAAATCTAGTTCTCTCTCAAGTCAACACATCTCCACTGTGTATACATATTCGACGGGTCTTTGTGAACTTAGTAAATCCATCTATTTAAAAGGACAGTGTGAAATTCTGTATTAAACCGTGGTCTGCTACACACATGTCCATTCTCCTTTTATTTTCTTTGAACACAGAACACAGTAAAATGTATTGTACAGTGTACCAGTTTGATATCACTTTGACAGACGTGATGTGACCTTACAGACACACTCCAATGTACTCTAATCCGTGGTCTCCCAGCTCCCACTCTGCAGGATTTTTGCGATGTTGATGGAACCCTGTGCTTTCACAGAGCAGCTGCAGTGACCCCTCGCCCTGCTCACTGCTGCTGACAGCTGCCTACCATGTGTAGAGGAAACCTCACAGACTAAAATCTCCCTCATAAAGCAAAGATCTTTAGATAAGCATGCAGGCCTGATCATGCTACTACTTTAAAAATAAATAGTTTAAACCCAGAACTTTTGGTGCGGTGCTAAAAGAGTGGTAGCTAAATATTCAAGGCATTCTGCCTGGTAAAAATAATGGATATGTGACACAGTGTCTCCTTTTAAAAACAGAAAGAAGAAAACTTCAGTATAAACAATGAAAGGTATCCTAAGTGTAAATAATCTGCATAAGAAATGAGTTAATCTGTCTGTTAGGACAGGTTTGGCTTGCTAAACAAGGCTCATCAAGTTCTTCTGGTTTATGTTTAAGAACAGTGTCATAACTACCTGAAGTCAGAAAAACATCCATCCAATAATTCATGTATCAAATGAGGAAAGTTTATTTAATCTGAATTGTAGTTTTTACCCACACAGGGTATTTACTTCTATCAGGATTTTTATTTAGGAAAAAATAAAACAGAATGAAAGCAAGAGTTTAAAATAAAAGTGAAGAACAAAATTGGGTGTGATGTTTAATCTTTTTTTAATATTAAAACTTGAAATAATTATGAGGTAAAAACAGATTGACATTGTACTCTTAAGGCATTTCTTCACATACAGTACCAAGAATTATATCACTGCTAATGTTTTCCTGCTGAGCTGCCGTCATCTTTTGTCTTGCTGTCGTGGTGTTACATTGATGTACCTTCCCCATTTGGGTAGAGGTCATTATCCCCGTGCCCACTGCATTGCCTCTGCTGTGCAGGTTAACTGCTTGAGGTCTTTTATCTAGACAAATGTTTTACCAGAGCTTTTGCTCCATGATGACACAAACTGTTCCTCAGAGGTCAAATCCAGATGAATTAGCAATGCTGTGATAGCATGTTCCCTGGATATTCACACGCTCATTCAGAGACCCAGGGGAGTTAAGGTACCAGCTTTGTGAAATGAATAAAAATAATTACTAAAATGTCCTTTATTTTCAAGACATTCTTCTCCCAGGCAAGTACTTGTATGTTGTCTTCATTTAGTATTTGTGTCACTGTAGAACTGGCTTGTCAAAAGAATGCCATTTTACAACCAAGTTTGACCAATGTATGCTAATCATATTAGCCAATTTTTACCAATAAACTGTGTGCATAATAAGCACAAATCACAGTTCAAACATTTTTTATATGCTAGCTAATTCTATCAATATCTTCTTTTTAAATAGTAGCTTTGAGACTATTAGCCATTCCCTGGGCATTTCTAGTAGTTTCTTTCTGTGCATGAATGATAATCAAGAGGCAAAATAACAAGTGAGAAAATGCCCTAAAGCTTGCTCAGCAAGGCTCAGATTTTACAACATCTAGTTTTTGCTATCAATTATAGGTTAAAAGGTCTAACAAGTACTTTTCACCATGCTCAGAATTTCAGCCTTCAGCATACAGATTTTGTCAGCCTTGTCCCAAACAGGAAAAGACGTGTACAAGAGCTAATCCTCTGGATCTCTTCATAGGAATTTGAATGCATTCCTTGAATTGTGAAATAGTATTTGATAAGACCTTACTGAACAAAAGTGATGAGCACTGTAATTTGTCATACATATAAAAGGTTTATTTATTCTGATGTTCATACAAAACTCAATTTAGGAACATAGCTGAAAAAATATTTAGCTTTAGGGATGTGATTAAGACCTACTGAAGTTTCTGGAGTGCTAGTGTGGGGACTAGGAATCCTTCTCTCAATTTGGACTAAATTTCCTTTAAAGTTTTAAAGTTTAGCATGACAGAAGCAGGACCAAGGTCACTTGCCTTCCCAGAGATCTAAAAGGTATCAATGTGTAGTAGGATTTCAGTATTTATTGCTTTAGCTGCAAATATTTAATTTATGTTGAAAATACCAATACACAAATTTAACTCAGTAATTTCCAACTCTTCCTGTCTCCCACTGGGGAAACCACATTGGCTTCAAACAAGCTCTGTGTGGGTACTGGCCTCTTTGCATGGAGCCCCTGAAAGGGTCAGGACTATGGTAGTTAAAAAAAAAAGGTCAGTTTTATCCATGTGTGTGCATAAAAGCAGAAATATATGTATATACATCTCAAGGTATGTCTTGTTGCCTTAGAACTTGAAAGAAAGTGCACCTCTGAGCTTTGGAGCCAACAGTTACTGGTCATGGGTGATAGCTGCAGTCATGTTAGGAATACATCTGCTGCACAGAGAACCTCGGGGAACACTGCTGTTTGAATGAGCAATATATTCATTTTTTGTTCCTTAGGGTGGTTAGGATTTGGGGCTGGGTTTTTTTAAGTAGATCTTATTTAGTAGTACATACATAAAAAGTCTTAAGTGTTGTTTGTATGAAAGCATTGGGAGCCAGAGAAAAATAAAATTGTTCTTCGGTCTGAATTATAATTTAAGTCTGGCAAAGACTTAGGTTTTGGGACCGGTTTCACTCTGGAGCAGAGGGAGATTCTCAGCTGAATAGGAACTGATTCAATTAGTGCTTAAATTAATGAGTGATGTCTTTTCTCTGTCTGCTGTCCCTACTGGGGATTAGGCACAGTCTGCCAGGAAGGATACAGGGCTCATCTGAAGTATTGAGGCAATGAGGATGCAGCAAGGGTATAGAGAACTAGCATTTTTATTTTTCAGTTAGGGCAATTAGTTGCATTAGCTTAATCATGTCCACATAGCTTGGTTCTCTATGAAATTTTCTGCTATGGTGCTACAAAATGATCAAAGACTGACACTAGAATTTGATTTTTGTTTGTTGTATGAGTTCATTTAGAGTATGCCAGAGGCTTCTGCAGCCAGTGAACCTAAATAAATGCCTGTTGGGTATCTATTTAGCAGCAGGCTCCAGTTTTTTCAACACTGTCTCCATGTAACCTTTTAATCTAGTTCTTGTCTTTGACTTTTCATATTTTATATATTTAACCCCTTGATGCAGATATTTTGCATTAAGTGCTTTAGAAATCCTGATTTATTGCCTCAAGGGATTAACCAGAATTCCAGTATTCTTGCTTTATCTACATTCATTTACACAGACCATTTATTTCTAATAAATACATTGGCCAGATCATATTTCCATGCAAACTCTAAGCCCTGAAAATAAATTTATGCAGTGACATAATGAAAATAATAAAAAATGTCTTGCATATTGCTCTTATTCTTGCTTTAAATATCACCTTCCAAAGGCACAGTGGGTTTATATTCTCCAAGTAAACACCACGTTTGAGGTTCACGCTGCAAAGCTCTAATTTTTAGTTGACTTCTAAGGGAATTTAATCAAACTACAGGATATATGATTCAAAGCAAAAAATGTAATTAAGAAAAATCTTTTTCTGTAGGCAAAGAGCAGCTTGTTTTCATTAATTTTATGAAGAATGTTGTTTTTCTTGGCTGAAAACTTAAACTCATGGGACAAAGGAAGATTTATGGGGTGATCCGCAAAATCACACAGGTTTTGTGTTGCAATGCTGTTTATGCAGTGACCACTAGAGTCCCTATAGTTGAAAGTTTATCAGTATTTCTTTTTATAAATCTCTATTTTCAGAAAGGGCTTTTATTCAGAGATTAGCTTTGAGCTAAATACGTGCACACAAAGGCTCAGTGTATATGTACTGTGGTAAGCATGTATATTTTAATGTAAACAATTTATAATATTTTAAGGTCTTATATTACAAGGAAAAATTGAACTGAAGTAAGAACAGCTATTTAGATCTTCTATTCATATACTGCTTGTGCTTCTTTGTCATTATGCTTTATTTAAACAAATGGCAAACTCTCCAGCAGATGCTGAAAGCCACTAGTATAGGAGATCAGAGACATGATGTCTCTTGCCCTACTCCTTCAAGGTGTCAGTGTCCCTTGTGAGGTGCTTGGGCTGAAGATTTATGTGTCATATAAAGTTTTCATCTTTGTGATCATTAGAGTGGAGGTGCAGAACCAGAGACACAGGGTTATTGGGTGGCACTTTGACTTATTTCTCCCTTCTGAGTTTTGACCCCTTCTATTTGAAGTTCAAATTCAGCTTTAACTTTGACATACGTATTTTTAAAACAAATAATGAGTTTATTTAGTTAACTGTATCAAATGAAATACCTTTTGTATCTTTAAAAATGTCACTTTACGAAGATCAGTAGTTCACGAACAGTAATGAAACAACAATCTTTACAGAATGCTCTTTCATTCCCCATAATGTCAGCAAGAGTGTCTGCTTGTTTAATGTTGTAGTAAACAGAAAAGTTCATGGTTCAGTGCTTAAGACTCTGAGCTGTCTCCCCAACTGTTCCTGGCTGCCAGTACTTTACTTACTCAACAGGAAACTAATTTAATTAGTACAAAGAACAGGCCAGTACAGATGCCTGTATGAAATTCTTTCAGTTTTTAGAAGGCATATGCTAAACTCCCTACATTAGGTGGAAAAACAGAGATTGTAACATTTACACAATGAAATACCAGTTAACCTGTATTATCAAAGGTGGCTGTATCAAATTATGTTACTGTGGCCTTGCAACATCAAACCAGACAAAATATTTCAGTTGAAAGGCAAAGAAACTGATAGTAAATTTGAGACAAGCTCATGTTTCTTATCAGGAATCTCTCCATCCTGTATGTGACTAACTGGGAAGATGTACCATTAGTTCTTAGCAATACTGTCTGCTTCTAAAGTCTGCTTCATAAAATTTATTAAAGTGGTAAATTCAAACAGTACTTAGGAAATACCAAAATTAAGGTTTCATATTTAATTTCGTCCACCTGTGGTTTATGCACTCATCTACAGTTTTCATTTGTCAGGATCATATGCTCTTATTTCTTTGGGCCCTCAAATCACTTTTCAGTAGGATAATGGATTGTGAACATAGATGGATAGTTAATGTTTCCCTTCATCTTCATCATTCAGTGTTTCATCCTGTGCATTATGGCTATAGCATCCATAATCTGAACCAGATATGGAATCATTCGTTTCCATGGTGGCTTTTCTCTCTCTTAGTTCTTTGCCAGCATCATGAAGCCACTTTCACAGTACCCCCATGAGCTGACACGGTATGAAGGTGTCCATTTTATGCACTAGGAGCTGAAGTAGAGGTATTAAAATGGCAATTGTTAAAAATGAATCAATTATTCTTGCCTGATTTTTCAGAGCTCCTTGCATCCTTTAGTGCTCAATATGTTCAGATTGGATTTCATTCTGCATTGACCTCAGTTGGAGCAGTGAATGCTCAGCATATCTGCAACCCCAGCCAGGATCCATCTTGGATTACAAAGAAAATCAGAGCTGCCAAGTGAATTTCTGTTAAAAAAAAAAAAGAAAAAAAATTCTCTAGTATTGTAGGAGCTCTGATAGTAGTTTTCTAGCACCATGTAGGGACTATGGCAGAAGCAGGACTCAAATGCAACTTCCCAAGCATTCAGCTATTGAAACTTACCTTCCTTCTTCCACAATAAAGGAATCAAGGGTCTTATTTTCAATAAACCTCTTTGTCTTACAAAAGCAGCATATAGTTTGAGCAGCAAATGTGGCAAAGGTTTCTCTGGGGACAAGAAAATGACCATGTGTTAAAGACTACTACAGGTGTACAAGGGATTAGATATAGTGCACAAGCATTTTAACTCCTTTCAAGAGTTTTAACTTCCTGAATTTTCAGAAACTGATACAGTGGAAGAGGTTTTGGTGTAAGGAATCATACTGATACCTTCTTACTGATACCTTCTTTCACCTTCAGTGAGATGTATTACCAGTGGGATTCCTACCTTTCAACCCTCAGTGTGAGGTCAGTAGGCAGCAGTAGGAGGTGATTATCCTCTGTGTCAGGCTGACACGAGAGAAAACACAGTGCATTGTGCAAACAAGCTTACCTGCTGTTTGTTGGGCAGGAGATAATGTTGTGTGACCCAGGAACAATAGGTCCTCCTGCTGCTGCCGAAGAGACAGGCAGCCTCCTGGCTGTTTGCTCTCTGCTGCCTGCCCACTGCCTCTCCGTGCCTCCCTCTGCCCTTCTTCCTGACAGTCACATCCCTATTCCCTACCCTGGGGCTTCAGCCTGTCTCCTCTCTCCTTATCAAAAAGGAGTCAGCCATGGAATTATGCTCAATAATGCCTGCTCTGATTACTGTGTGTTTAACTTGAAAGGCATTTTTAATATTGCTCTGGTGCTTAGCGACCCCATATTATGCCACTGCCCAAAAAAACCCACCAAAATTATATTTGTAAGGATGGGAAGAAGAGTCCATCCCTAACTTTATCAAAGTTAAATGTTATGGAAGTTGGTTCTTTCTCTTTGAACGTGTTATTCTTCTGATTGTTTTGTTTGCCTGCCTGTCCTGTTCAAAGATTAAATGACTGAGAACATGGCAAATCCTGGCTTTCTCGTTTAACCACTATTAATCACTTGACATTGCATTCAGAGTCAGTTTGCACAAGATATGTGAAAAGCAAAGAGCCTCACTCACATGCTGGCTTAACAGCCAGCAACATTTTCCCCTCCCATCTGCTGTTCATTATTATTTAAAAACAAGTCAGGAGACAGAATTGGATTAGCAGAGTGGGTGGCACCAGTGGAAAACAAGCTCTGTGTTGGCAGTCACCCTGCCAAGTTCATGTGAAATTGCCCATTTTAGTTGGCAGCTTCAGCTTAGCTCGGTGTGATGACATATGGGCCTAGAGGGTAAGAATCTATTTCCATATTATAGCAACTTCTGCTGAGAAACCTCAGAGTTTGTAGCTGTGTGACTGCCTGGCTTTGGCTGCAGGCTCCCCTCCTGGACTGCTCTGCCACATGGGGCTCCTTGGCCATGGTCTCAGCATTTCTCCAAGGTCCCCTTAGCAGCTCTTCCTGTGTGTTGATACTCAGGCTGCCCCCAGCTACTCCGTTAGTCCCAAGACATAAGCATGTTGAATGTCAAGAAGCAAAATAGGGAAGCTCATAACCCTCTCATCTGTGGCACCCACAGAATCAAAGGAGAGGAATCAAGCCCTTGTTTTGACTTTTAAGGGTCAGTAGTTTCTCAAAACAGCAGGGATATGTATTTTATGTTTGAAAAATAAATAACAGTGTGTGTAATTTACACATTGACTCAAAACTCAATCACCTCACAAAGGCATTTACAAATGAAAAATTAACTTCTTTAAATTAATAAAAATTCCCTGTTTCAAGTATTAGTGATCTAGAATTTCCCAGGATATGATTTCAGTGTCTAGTGTTGTCTATTATAATTCTGCATAAAGGAAGTTTTGGTGCCTTGCATTGAAATCCACGTGACAGGGCTACCACCAACTAAGTCAATTCTGTAAAATAAGCTCAAAGATATTTCAGGAACCAGACTGCCCCTAAGTCCCTCAGCTGTGATTAGTGAGTTAACAATAACATTTCTTATTTCAGAAATCTTTTTCATCCTCTACTTACTATAGAAGGAAAATAATTAAAATAACTCTATGCAAAGCCCTTTCAAAGCACAAAGAAAGTATCTTTCTGAGTTTACAGTACCCTTATTGTCAGTTATTACTTGACAGGATAAAAATGTTTGAGAAGGGCAAGTTACAGGCTGTTGACATGCCTTTAAACTATTTATTATAATTCCCAGAATTTCCTATGCATTTTTTGATTTTTTTTTCCTTTGGACGCTCTCTACTGCTACATATTACTTTAGATAGCTTTGTTTTGGGGATAGTGAAGAAATCTTGCAGAGAAATCTTGCTGTTGGGAGTGTATGATCCTCTTCTGTGCAATGTGAGAAACAGAAAACCTTATTCCTGTTAATCCTTGTTATCACAGCCTGTGCATGGTAACACCCCTGGTCTAAAATAGTTTGACAAAGGTGGACAAAACATGATGCATGATGCCATTACAAACCCCCAGCCACTTAAATGAGATGAGTTGCACCTTGGAAGATGAGAGTTGGTGCACAGGTCTGTCTCCCCACTTGTGCCTGTCTCTGCTCATGCTGCAATGGGAGCTTTTTATACATTCTGTGATTGTTGTTGTCATCTTCCTGTTCTTTATTCAGCAAGGATGGGCTGAGAGAAATGTCAGGAAAGGGGCAAATATGTCCCAGTCAATGATCAAAAAGTAGCACCCTTGAAAAGGTGTGTATTTATCACCCAATGGCTGCAAAATTTGAACATAATGTACCAGTGGGGTGGTTAGGTGGTATTGCTATTAATGTATCAAGCTAAAGACCTGTGTTTTGGAAGGATTTATTTCTGTGATGAACTCAATTTTAGAAGTCCCTACTGTGGGTGAGAGATGTGATCAATCCAGTAGCAGTGCCTTTGTTACTGCCTATGCAGAGACCTGAGCACATCACTTAGGCACAAAGAGGCAGCTTAGTTCTTTGTTCATTCTTTATACATGAGCTAGTTACTCATTTCTCCATACATAACTGCTATCATTCTTCATACTTAGACTATATTTTGTTTCTGGATTAACTTAAAAGGCTTTTTGGAAGGGTCTAATAATCAGAAGCCTGTACTTTAAGGTGAAAAGGGCTAATGAGATACAGAAAGCCACTCTATCTGTTTGCAGAGAGCAATTCAGCATTCTCCTGGTGCATCTATTTCACCTCTTTTTGACATTTAAACCCAGAGCATGTCAGTTACCCAGAAGTGCTGGTTATCATTGTATAATTGTTATCTGTCCATCTGTTCTGCTCTTTCTTTCTCTTCTTTCCTGTAACAATTTTCAGCCTCATATCTTTGATATTTTTTGTAGATACAATTTACACTTTACATTACTCAACTGGAATGCAAGCTAATCAGGGGGATTGAGCTTCAGTTGCCACAAACAAACGAGAGCTTACTGTAGTGCTGTGCTGTTCAGTAATGCTAGAGAAGTTTCAGTTTGAAAAAAAACATCATAAATGAATTTATGTGCCCACCCAGATTTATTTTAATTAAAATCATCCATGAGTCTTGGCTGTTGCTTTGACTACTAAGTACTTACAAATAATCTTAATAGACATGTTTGTTTTTTCCGCAGCTGTAAAAATATATATTCTGCTATGATTGGTTTTTTATCTGATTTATTTAAATAGAGCTAGGTAAAGATGCAGTTTATAGGGAAGGTTAAAGGGTCAAAATCCTATTTAATTAACTTATACCCACTTGGGAAGCAGCCAAGGTAAAAGAATGCAGTGAAAGTAAGCTTCAAATAATATGAAATCTTTGAAAAGGACTAACCACCTTTGGTGAAAGGCTTTCCTGTTCTTAACCTTGTGTCATTTAAACTATTTAAATGAGCTATGCAAAACCTTACTTTTATAATGGAGCTTCAAAAAAAAAGATTAAGTATTTCTTGCAGTTACAAGAAAACCAATGCTTATAGCACTTTTGTAAGAAAAGCCTTTAGTGCTCCATCTTACCATGATCCCTGTCTTTGCATACCACAAAATGCACAGTATGTTGCACCTGATTTGACATCTACTGTTTCTGCCACAAGCCTCTCTTGTGTGCGAGACTGGTTTTTAAAAACATGCTTAAGTCTTTTAAAAAACAAAAGGGAAGGGAGAAGCCTCTCCCTGTATTATCTGAAAGTTCAAAGACTGTAGATCCTGCTCGGTTTCTAAAAGTTGGGTCTGAGAGGAACCTCATGCTAGATTTCCCAAACCATGTAAAATATCTGAACATCTTAGTCATACATAGTGGAAAAGGTTCTTACCCCAACCAGAGTGGGAACTCTGAGAAATAAAATCACTGAGCTGCTTTGTGATCTCCTTATGTACTAGATGGAATATCCTCATTGCTGTAGTGATGCTCTGTAGAGGTGCTAATTCTGGAACATTTTTTCCACTTAATGCCACAGAGACTGCACTGGGGAAATATTTCTGTTTCAGTGCTCCATATGGTTTTGTATGTAAAAATGGAACTGGCAGGGAAGAAAGCAGCTGGCCTGAAGCTGCCAGTAACTATTTCTAATGTCACAGATTTTCAGCAGAAATCCCAAGTGGGACCTGTTTAGGTGAAAGGACTGCATAGCACAGTATTCAGCAAGTATCAGCACACCCTCTAGGGAATGGGCATGAAGACAAGCAATATCTCATAAAGACACCATTGCATTTCCTAAACTGGGATTTTTTTCTCTTCTGTTCCATTCTAGTCTCAAGAACTCTTAGGTTGGGTAACAACTGAGGCTTGAAAATGTCCACTGCAGAGACTTCCTGATATCTCTGTCAATAAATACCTTTGTATGGCATTCATGGTATGGGTGGACACACAGATTAAGAGCTTAGGACATAATCATATTTGGAAATGTATTCCAAAATTTAAATACATCTATTACTTAAACTTGCCGTTAATATAATATACTATACTACAATAATGGGAAAGATCCTTCTGCTTCAGCATGTGAAGTCTGCTTTCTGCCTAATTTATATGTGCTCAAGTGTTGCAGTGCTGTCCTAGAAAAATGTATTTTAATTGACATGACCACTTTGCCATGATGCTCATCTCTCAAAAGTCACAGCAGCAAACAGAATGCATAACCAGATGGTGTTTAACTAGAAGGATCTTTACTATCCCCAATGCAGCTGCAATAATATCTGTTCTGTCAAGCTAAAAATAAAGGCATTCATAACTCCACATTCCAGGTTAAAAATCCTTTGCTGGTTTGAAAAGTACTTTCTAGGAAGAACACAAATGGAAATAAAAATGCAGGTGAGAAATGGATCTTTTTGTCCTTTTGTTTACCTATCCCTCTTTTTTTTTCTTCCTTCTGCACCTGAACACTCACCCTGTCTTCTCAAAAAAAAAAAAAAAAAGAAAAGATGTAACTTAATTCCAAGCTGCCTGTAGGTACTTGCAGGCTACTAGAATGATTGTGGTAGTGATAAACATTTGCACATTGTTCTCTTAATGCTTAGCATTTATCTGTGGGGTCTGAGGTAGTTTATAGTGTTGTGATCCCTTGCAGAGGCATTTTTAAATTCCAAGGAATCTTTGTTAGAGCAAAATGGTCCACACCCATCTCTAGATTATCCCACATCTACTCTGCACTGATTAAACCAGCAGCATTAAATTTGCTCCAAGACTACTTAGCTTTCAAGAAGCAACTTGAATAATAATATTAACAATCACATATATACAAAATGCCCTGTTTTGAAGTACCTGCAGATACTTTATTTTTTCAATGAGGCAGGGTTTAATTTTTGGGAGGAGGTAAATGCTAATGAGTCATCTGGCAAGTATTTCATCTTTCACGTGTCATTTTGTCCAGCAGACTTTGCTTTGGGGATAAAAGCATTTTCCATGGCAGGGAAAAGCAAGAATAAATTTCTGATTAAGTTCTCTGAAGAGATGCACATCTTGTTATGTTAGATGAGGAGGAGTGGAAGGAGATGGTCAAACACATCATCTAATTTGGGTTCTGAGTTGGTCAGCTGTTGTGTTGCAGATAATATAAATAAATAAATAAATAAATAAATAGGCTTAAGTTTGAGCTGATAAATGGCACTGTTAAGAGCAGCTACCATCATTCCTGACACTGGCAGTCAATAACTTTCATTTGTGGCATTTGGAGGGCACAGTTGATCTGCTGTCCCTGAACTCTAGGGTTATATTCTTCCTTCAAAGCCAGATAGTGACCTATAAAGAATCAGATGCTTTTCTATCCTGTCTGAATTCTCTGAATTCTGGTTAAATATGACTTGGAGCTTCACAAACTGTTAAACATCTCCTTGATATGTTGGCAGGCCAACATATTTTTGCTGCTAAAAAAAATAAAACCAACCAAAAAAAATCAAAGAACTTCCAGTCAGAGGCATGGGCTCTCAGCCATCTCTTGTTTGCTGCTCCCTTGAAACATGTACCGGAGATTATCCTTATTAGGCCATCTTACGGGTATTCCCAGAGCTTTTGAGTATGGTTTTCTTCCTTTTTAATTAGTAGGTCATTATGTGACAACTTCTGTCTGCTCCTCTAAGTGCCTGGCTAAGGCAGATTTCACAGTGTTTCCAGATACCTGAAAATAATTAGTCATTTGTGAGTTGGGAGGTGGCTTCAGATTTTAGAATGAAGCTTTGTTCTTGTAATGCACTGGGGAATGCTGCTGATTAAAAGTAAGGATGTTATTCCATCATTTTGTCTTTGCAAACCAGAACAGTGTGATAAATTTCTGTCTAGCTCTATCCAGGCAGTTCCTTCTTGCTCCCTCACCAGTTTTCAATCCCATTAGCTGTGATGAAGCTAGTTGGAAGTTTGGCATTAACTGGTTCACTTCATTATGAAGTTCCACATAAAAATGTCACTTTTGATACCTTTAGTGATACAGTGTACAGAGTTCTACGGAAAATTTTACAATATGAGTGACAGGGGCACAAGTGGCAGGGCAGGAACAAGGAAATAGGTTTGCAGCAGTGGGAATTTCCTAAGCTGGTTCTGCCACAAAGGTGAGACATGGTAGAAGGGTACCACAGCTAAGCTTACTCACACCCAGCTGCTTGTAGTTGAATCTCCCATCCCTTGACTGTTTAGCTCTGCAAGAGAGTTTAGCAATGAGCAAATCTCTCAGCAGCCTCTGGAGCTCCTTTTCTCCAGAGATGGCTTCAAACCAGTAATAAACCTGTTAACCAGGGCATTAATGCCTTTATATCATTTTCCAACAGGTATTTCCTCTCTCAGTTCTGTTACATACAACTGTAACAGATAAGCTTTTCTTTCTTTTCTTTTCTTTTTTTTTTTTGGTTTCAGATAGTTTAATTAAGGTGTCTACAAATTTTGTTCAGGCATAGCATTTACTTATCCGTTTCAGAGATGAGAGCTGGTGCTACCACTGAGATAAGGATCTCATTGTGTCAAACACTGGCAAAAATTGTAGGTTTAGGTTCTCTCATTATAGATCCAGCAAGACAGCATTTCTCCAATTCACATTCAGTCAATTCCTCTTTGGAAGATTTTTTTGCAAGTTATCAGGGTGAGAAGCATAGCAACCTAGACACATCACGTTAATCAGATAGAAAAAGGTTGGAGGAAGTTGTAGGGATTTGGATGTTTGTCAGGTTTGAGAAGTATATTCTTGCAAACAACTAGCACTAATATTTTTCTATTCTTGATGTGTACCAAAACCCTCAATTTGTGTTTTTGTTTTTAGTAAGGTTTCTATGGCTTTGCATGCAAACTATATTAAGCTCAATAACACTGCTATTTTTGTAATACCTTCATCTGAAGTACTAGTTTTCCCAGAGCTCACTCACAGAGGGCTGTGCTTTATTCTCAAAAACTAGAAGACATGTAGTAGATTCAGTCCTGGCCACTTTTCATGTGAAGCCTTATTCAAATGGTAATTGTGAAGGGCTTTGTGGACTTTGTTCTCAACTCAAAGAAAAAGCTTCAGCTGTGGGCAGATAGGGTAAGAAAGATTTTTTTTTTCTGAAAGACTTGTAGAAAACTAATTTAGAAGTTACCACAGCCACTCAAAAGTTAAAAGTATACCTACAAATCAGCTGTGAAACCAAGCACATTATCAAATAACTTTGGAAATTAATACTGTGAATAAAATATATTACAGTAAAGATCAGGCTTGTATTCCTTTTTTTGTCCTCACAAGACACACTATGAAGGAATTCATGTTAATATTTTGTAGAGACCTGTGTGCAAAGTATGCATGGTTGGTTTGCAATTATTGATATGCATATATGCTACTTAGCAGCTGGTGTGTAATTTAAGGGTAAGTCTTGGCTCTTCAGAATCAACCTCCCACACTGGACTATTGGGTGCACATTCACCAAGTCAGGTGTTGCAGGACTTTCATTCTGAACTCATACTGTGCATAAAGGTACAATTTGGAAAACTCGCAGTAAAAACTCACATTTTTGATAAATTTAACTATACTTACATAATTTGAAATATTAGTGGCTCCAGCTAAAACAGGGCACTAATTTTGGAGACACTAAACCCAGAGGCTGGGACATAAACCAGGGCCCTTGTTACAAAAAGGGTTGCAGTGGGATGAAATGACTTGCCTACAGTCACATTCAGCAGCAAAGCCAAAATCTTGGTTTCTGTTTTCCAGCCCCATATCCACAGTGCCACAGACATCTCACCTTTCAAAGATTATGTTACTTATTCAAAGTATGCTCATAAAATAATTTAGTTTATAATTGTATTACTATTCTGGTTTTTTATTTTCTTACTAGCCTACAGTCCTTGTCTAGCACTCTCTTCTTTTAGGGTCATCTCTTTGCACCCACCCTGAAATTGCAGTCAACTCCCACACACAAATCTATTTAGAGTTGCAGGGCTCTGCTTAGAGGCAAAGTCAATCTGTGAAAAATTCTTTGTGGAGAGAGGAATTAGTAACACAGCAATATGTCCATAAGGATCTGTGTTATGATTTATATGTTAGAACTGTGAAAAATATACAGCAAATGGCATCACTTTAGATAGAGTCTGGGAAATCCCTTGTGTATTAGCATACCAGTGCAGTAACTAAGACACAAGAGAAGAAAACAGAAGTTAACCAGTTAATCCTGTGGTACTTATTTGTCAAATATGGTTTACTGCTAAGTACTCATGGCACTTATAATGTGTAAGTATCCTGTACAGTGCTGCATCTGTGAAAGAGTAGTAGCCAACAATTGCCGAGATGATCTAGAGGTGTCATTTAAACATTAAATGATATTAAATAGCCAAAGAAATATTAAATTAATTGGAGAAGATGTGGCCTGTGTGAGGGGAGAAAGGTGAGGATATTCTCTGTATTGAGTTATTCCCCATCCTATGAACAAGACTGGAAGTCACATTTATAGTGTCTTTTGCAAAGGAGATTACACCTCGTATTTTGGCCACACACATGACTTGCACATATTTTGCTACAGCTTCTTTCCTTCTTTAGCTACAGGGGTGAAGGATCCTGAGTTGACACTATAAACTGACCTTGTCAACATGGACTTTGACAGAAACTGAAATTAAACTGCAATAATTCAGCCTTATTCGGCTCCTGAAAGTTGCTTTGTAGACAAATAACAGGGAAGAAGATACTTTGCTTCAGTGCTGTTTCAGGAGTGATGCAAATTCACTATGTTCCTGTGTGTTACAAGGCTTCTGAGTTCAGGAATCACTAACCAGCCTATAGTTGAAATTATTTCCTTCAAACCCTTCTCAGTTTGTCAAAAATCCTAGTTTTTCTACTGTGTGTCTTTTTCTTCTTCTTCTACTTTTTTTTTTTTTCCCTGAATAAATTTTTAATAGCAGCCGTAAGTCTTGCCTCTCCTGTGTATTTTGGGGCATGGATAACTAGATAAAACTAAAGCCCAGCAGAAAGCAATTTAAGAAACCTTATATTTAGCCTTAGTGAATAGTATTCCTCAGGAAACCACAAACAAGGTACAGTCCACCAAAGAAAAGCTTCCAACAAAGCTAGGCTGTATACTGAGATAATCTTTGAACTAGCACCTCTGAAGATACACAGAGCAACTTTACAGGCATCAATCTACTGAGCCTTGTCCATAGGGTAATTCTGAGCCTGAGCTAACAACACTGCAGATCATTTATTTTTCATATATAAGAACAAATGCATTTCTTTTAAATTTCACAGAAGTAAAACTTCCCTGTGAAGGAAGGCACACTATATAGTGTGACAATTACATATTTTAAAGCATATATTTATAGAAATGCCTTTATATGCCCATCCTTTCTACACACATTCAGACTCATACATACACAATTTTTGTATGTTTGCATTTGTGCACATATATCATAGACATAGATAAAAAATAAAACATGTATGCATGTATATATGTGCATATATATTTGAAGGGGAAAAAGGATTTATGGCAGCTGGCCAGATTTAATTTGTCTGCTTGTATTTAACACTTAAGGGCTTATATACTCAGTTTGCTCAAAAGTGAAGAAGTACTCCTTGCTTATGCCTCAAATCAGAAATGCATGAAGTGCAGCTGCAGAGATAATACATTCTCCCCAAAGGCTTTGGCTGAGCAAATTAGGTGTCAATGGGGTGCCTGCGCAGGCAGTACTCTCTCTAATTAGTCTCTTGAGCCTAGTTGGTGGCAGGTATAAGATGATCTAATCAATTGGTCTGTGTCTGATGGTACGTGTAAAAATCCTAGCAGGCAGAGCTGTCTCCCACAGGTCACTCACCTGCACAGCAGGAACGCTCATTTTCATTTTTCATCTCTTCCATCACATGATGCTGACAGTTGGTTTTAAGGAAATTGAATCCAAAAAATATCTAGTTCATAGGGCATGTAGGTCAAAATAAAGTTGCATTATGGGTACTGGTGATCCAATTAATTAATATTTATAGCAACAAGTTGCACGTAGATATTATCTGAGTGCAAATAGTATTGCTAATGTTTGGTTGGCTTTTTAAAATGATTTCTCTAACAAAGGCAGGAATAAAAGGTGTGGGGAAAATCACCTGTTAAGACTGTACTTTTTTTTGTCAGAGAGGATGAACAGTATCTGTGGTGTCTGCATGTGTGGTGGAGGGAGAAGCAGAAAGAGTATTATTGTTGATGATCTTAAATACCTCCATGTTTCAGCTCATAAAGAATACAGTATCTCCAGTTGTCAGCTCACATTTTTATTTTAAAACTGGAATACTCTTATAATACTGCTGCATCAGCTGCCACATAAATAGACCTGCACTCTGAGTGTGCTTTGCATGCTAAAGACTCTGCGGGAGCACAGCTCCACCCGATGTGATAATTTATACAGAAATTAAAAGTACCTAGAGGAGGATGCTGATGCTGCCAAAAGGAACATGTATTGAACTGGTATTTTTACAGGACAGGACATTCTTTCACTAATTAAAATAAAGAAAAATATTTGGGATTTAATCACCTTCCTCTGCCTCATGTCTTGAGAGTATGATTAATGTTTAAATTACAGGCTTTGGTATGCTTTTCTAGAACCACTGTAACATCAACAGCTACTGCATTCTGAAGTTGGCATCTGCTGTTTTTAAGGTGGATTAACACTCTATCCTGTTTGGGGTCTGGGACAAACAGAATGTATGCAGCATAAGTTTCCTCTAGGTAACCAACATAGAAATGAGTCACTTCATGTAGATCACTTAATATTTCAAGTACATCATGAACTTACTTGTAGACAGCTATTAGATTTAGTAGAGTTGTCATGAAAACCAGAAGTACCCAGATCTGTGGTGAAAAAAGTTCATTTTTAAGGCAGTCTTCAGGGTTTGTTGTTGCTTGTTTGTTTGGGGTTTGTTGTTTTGGTTTGATTTTTAAGGAGATATGAAAGAACCCTACTTTGCTCTTGGGAAATTACAAGTTGTAAATATTCCATTTAACAATTTACAATTTTATAAGCAAAGCTGTGACCAGAGGCCAAAGCTGCCAAGTCACCAGGCAAAACTTTGATTTGTATGATGAAGGAAATGTATAAATTCTAAGCAAGGATTTTTCTAAAACATATCTTTAAAAATGCAAACATGGAATACAAAGCCATCTGGGAACTGAATGGCTACACTGTGTAGAGGGCCCTGCCTTGGGTCTTTGTTGTGTGAACAACTGATGTTTCATTTCAAGAGCCACTCTGAAGAAACAATGTTTTTTTTAAATAAAAAGTTTGGTTCACAACAGACTAAAATTTTCTGGGTTTTTTATTGTAGATTTTCTGCTGTGGATAAAGACATGCTCTCCTCTTTCTACAGTTTAGGAGAGTTGTCTGTTTGATGTCTCATCTTAAACAAAATTAAATGTGAAGAATAAGTGCACAATGATTAGAGCACTCCTCTGACAAGTGGCATATCTGTGTTCAGCATAAGAGAAAGCTGGCACTCCACCACAGCTCTCTGAGGCAGGGGAAGGGACTTCACCTGTTGACTCCACTTTTGAATTGACAATACACATTCAGAGAATTACGGATTCAGATGCAAACATCATCTGTTCCTAACCACCACACTTGTTGTGTCATGTAAGGATTTCATACTCAGGAGAAACACCTCAGCAGGCAGAGCTGAGGATTCAGAACACCCTGTGCATTCTGGCACAGCTGTGAGCAGGGGGTCTGTCATGCAGGCTGCCTTCCCAAACCAGGCCGGTTGCACATTTCAACACTGCAGACAGACTGAGACCACCATACTGTTCCCTGGTTCCAGTTGTGTTGCACATTTCAACACTGCAGACAGACTGAGACCACCATACTGTTCCCTGGTTCCAGTTGTACTGTGTCTTCTAGCTTTCCCCAGCCAGAACCATTAGTGAAATGTGGCATCAAATCATGTTCTTTTCCAGTGATCTAATCTAAATCTGGAGCCTGTGCAGAAGGTGGAGGGTGGTGTTGCCCACCATACACAGTCTCTAAGCTTCACAAGAAACTAGTTACAGCCCTGCCATGGCAGGATCCAGCAAAGCTGGAGCTGGTAGAGTTGTGATCTTATAACTGTGATCTGACTTATACTGAGCCAGAGCAGGAAAGCAGTAACTCTTGCTACTCTTTCTTAGTTTTCAGTGTTCTGCCTGCAGTGTGCATTGGTGCTGGCAGTAGTCCAGTGTGCAAAGATGGTTTTTTTCCCCATATGTTATATGGTAGCTGCTCTCAGTTTATTCATTTCTAAAGAATCTCTTAATGTTCTAGGGCTTGATTCTGGAAGTGCTAAGCTTCTGATGAAGGTATTCCCCATTCCAAAAGCTCAGGCCCTGCCCTGGAGAATGTGTCATCAGCTTTGCCTACAAAGCCAAACTTGAAACCAGACAATGTAGTGTTGTTACTGGGAAATTGTAGCATAATCCTAGGAGAAGTGTGATACTTACCTCATTTAGATACTGTCCTGAGGTCCAGTGATAGAAAGGAAAAGTTCTCTGTAATTAAACTGCAGTTATTCTCAAATGAGCAATGACCCTCTGAGCAATTAGATAACTACTAGAAAAACATGCATCCAGAGACTTTGCTATCCTCATAATTTTATTACCTGTCTCAGACGTCCCTGCTGCTTATGCCAGTCTCTGGAACTCCACTAATTTGGGCTTAGCTTGAAATTAGGCCAGCTATTCTGGATCTGGGCAGATGCAGATTCCAACTTGCAAGCCTGCTTTCCACAAATGGAGTGTGGGTGGCAGTGGGGGCAAATGCAACCTCAGTATTGGAAGGAGCTTTGGGAGTTTAGTTGCTTCTTTCCAAGAAGGAGGTCCTAAAAAGGATACCCCTGAAAAGTGCTCATGAAGGAAGGGAAATCTGAAATTTGGGGAATATTATCACTGGTGTTTCATCACTGAGCAGTTGTGAATCTCTGCACGTTCCAAATATTGCTTTCCTTTTTAAGCTTTTGAAGGTAAGCTAAATGCATCAGCTCAAATGTATTCTTTGAAACAAGATTTATTGGCATTTCAGCCAAGCTTCTAGACATTGGGGAAAGTGGGACTTTCATGTGGAATAGACAGTCCACACAAGCTCCAGACACATTTAGAAAACAACCCAAGAAGGACTCTAGAGGTGGTAGACCAAGCTGCAAGAGGGCCCAAGATGCTTAAGAAAAGACTTCCATTAATCCAATTCAGGTATCCTGGTTCTTAAAGAATAGAAGAGCTCTCAAGAATCATGACAGGAACCCTGGAAATTACAGAAGTTAAGATATTGCATAGACATTGGGGTGTTTTGTTGAAAGCCACAATTAAAGTGCTATGCTTGAAACTGCAGTTCAAAACCAATGTCTTGTTTTTCTGCTGCTTTTGAAATGAGGACTAGACTAGATTCACTGGCACCTGCATCCAGTTTGATTTAAATAGTTTTAGGACATGCTAATACAAACCAGTTCCATGCTCAATGAATATTTCAGCATTCTTTTTTTTAAGGACTGAAATTCCTTCACATCTGACTGTCTTCCTTCAACAGCATTTAAAAAATGTATCAGCTCTGTAGTTCTAGTCTTGGAGAACTTAACAAATATATTTTCAGAATTTCTCAAAAAGTCTCACTTTATTACTTGACATAAAATTCTACGTGGGGATTTATTAAGAGTTAAATATGTTAATTATAAAATCCTTTCAGTGGCTTCAGTTCATACAGTTCATCTAGCCTTCATTCAGCCTTGTGGCTCTTCTTGCAGTTATTGGATACTTTGTTTTCCTGTCCCACATTCTCAGCCTGCCTCCTGTTCTGTGTAAACCTCAGAAACATCAGGATACCTTTGTGCAAATGCAGCTATTGCTTTGAGCTTCATCAGTAGAGTGAAAGACAACATAAGTGAAGCTATTGATGGCGTTTATTTTTATATTTGAAAGGAGAGTTTGCAATTATCTGCCTGGATAATAGAAATACACTGAAATAAAGGTAAATGCATTTAGACACAGCACATCAAGCTCCATAACCTGGGTATATTTGCAGAAATGTTTCTGATTTGCTTCAGGGTGCCCCAAACAACTCTCAGAAAGGAAAACTGAGGAGACCTTTTCAAAAACTAGTTACAAGCATTGTTATGGAGGAGATCACTAGGGAGAAAGCGGGCAAAAAAAGAAAGGGGCAAAAAAATCTTGTAAGCTCCTGAAGCACTGCCAGCATTTTTAGCAACCTTCCTTTGCATTCAGGGGGTGTGACCACCTTTAGAAGAGATGACTGGTTACAGCTGTCTATAATTTTCCATGGAGAATGTCAGTGCTAATGGTACCAGTGAAGATTAGCTCTTGGGGCACAGACACATGAATATGGATTAATATATCTCACTTAGGTGACCACCCTGAAAACACTGGTATTTTAAGTTCCTTTTCCTGAGGTACCAGTTCTAAACATGCTTTGGAAGTCTGCCCTTCACTCTGAGCTGGCATCTTCATAACTGGCTTTGGCCTAACCTATATTTTACCAAGTGAAAAACAAAATGCAATTCATGAGGCTTATTATAATTTATATTGTTTCCTTACAGGATTAAATTTACCAGGTTGGAGGAGGGAAACAAAAACCTAATGAGGAGGCCGACACCAGGAAGGAACCACGGCCTGTTTCCTTTCTGTCTCTATGGTGGATTTCATTCAAAAGAAAATTGAAGCTGGCAAGACCCTGTTTTTCCCTGCAATTTATTTAAAACCTTGCACGCATTTGGATACCTTGTGATTTCAGAGAACTATGTGAAGATTAAGCTTTTGCTTACTGATACATGGCATGTACTCTTTCAGTCTTTTGTGTTTGATTTTGTTTGATTTTCCACTGCAGCGCTGCATCTTTGTAAGGATTTTTATGCTTTCACCAGCAATGTCTTAAATACTTTCAGACAACACATTTGGTGTTCACACTTCTTCAGTAACAACTGTACAAAAAGAGCCAACAGTGGCATAAAAGACTGTGTGTTTTCTTTGAGGGTTGTGCATAGTTTGCAACCAATGGGAAGACTATTTCTTCCCAGGGCAAGCCCAACTTGTCCGATCAGCTGACAATTACAACACTTGCCACTCTTCCTCAAGTGTTGTTGGGTTATTTCTTTTTTCATTATCCCCTCAGACCATTCATATCCATTTAAAAACATGGCAATAATTGCATGTTTACTTAAGTACTCTAAATTTGGTTACTCTGCTTAGGCTATGTAGCATGCCAGTTTTCAAAATAGGCCTGTGAGAAAGACAAAGCAAAACTTATGAGATGTATGCAGCTGACAGATACACAGTGAGTTCCTTATGATTTTATTCTCTTCAAGAATATATCTTTCTTTTTTTATGGGTCTTGGCTAACATCTCTATGTTTTTCGTCACACTAGTTACTTTTTGGAATAGTTTCTTGAAAACAGAGATGATGAAACTGTTCTGTTTAATTCAAGGCAGATACTGAGGTACAGAAAAACTTCCTTTGAACGAGCCATTAAACCTAGCTGTGTTACTTTGCCATGTACAAAGCAAGGTGGAGAATTCTCCTCATCCCAGACTGTTTGCTGTTCCACACCAAAGCACCTTTTGAGTTATTTTCCATAGGTATTCTGAGGTGATTGGAAGGCACTACATGATCCTTAGTCTTTAGATAGCTTTTCTGAATTAATCATTCAAATGCAAACTTTGCAAGAAACTAAGTTGTGTGTGTGATTTTAGAAAAGGAAGCCCCTGCTACATTTTGGCTGGGGAGAGCATTGTGTTCAGGGGTGTGGGAAAAACTGCCCTGTTTACAACTTTGCATTCAGAGAGGGCAAGGTATGGTGCAAAAATCACTGTTGAGTTATAGTCCTGCTTGGACAGAAGCACTTGCTAGGCAATATTATTCTACACACAATTTTGACATCCTTTGCTTGCTGGATGCATTGAATTACATTTTAAGGAAGTGTGGTAATGCTTTGGGTTAGCTTTCAGTGTTTAAAAAGGAGGGGGAAAGGATTTGTGCTACTGCCATCTTATTAAACTCCAGCAGTGTTTAATAAGAAAAAGACACCAAATAAGGCAAATCCTTGAATGCACAAGCAGCTACAAAAGGTCTCTTAATGAACTAGGACAGGAGTCTACACTTTCAAAGAACTGAACCGTGGAAATATTCTCAATATTTGCACAGCCATTAAAAGACAATTTTCCCCACTGACATCTCTGTTTCAGGATCTGCTAAAAGCCATCTGAAAGCCACTTTCAGTCACAATCATATTTAGAACTTACTACAGTTCTTCCCCTGTGTTTATAGGGGGAAAAGTGACCACTGAACTTTTGAATTTATCACACACTGAAACTGCCTTAGACGTGGTTTGTTTGGGTTTCATGTTTCCTTTTTTTTGTAAGAGAAAAGTCTTTTATACATTATCTTTGCTACTTAAATTGTGTGCAGTTTGATGATTAAAATTAGCTATTTTTAGAAAAAAAAACTTGCTGCAAAATCTGAAGAATTTTTGAAAACATAACAAAGATTTTGATTAGGAATATAAGGGTAGTTTCCATAGATGCTTCTACTTGACAGCTTAAATTTGAAGGCAAGCAATTACACTGCTCGACTAACCATCTGAAGATTTAATATAGAGCAATTCCCCAATTGTTCCCACAAGCCTAGCACATTACTCTCCATAGTGACTCATGTACAGTGTTTGCTTAAGGTATGTGTGTGTGCGTATGTGTGTGAACACATGTGCACGTGAGATTATCCTCTCTGCCCCATTCCCACTTCTAAGCAACCACTGAAATAAAGTTGATCCAAAAGTCTTCAAACTCAATTAACTGCCAGAATGAAAGTTCATAAACACCTAGGTTTCTAAATAGCAACTTAATCTTCAGCAGTAATGAAGTTATCTCTCACTCCTTAATGATCAGTTATCTACTGATCATTAAGGAGTGACCAGGGTCTCTTACTTCTGCACCCACTTTCTGGGTACCCCCACTGCCTGTGGTGGCTTGGTTTTGCTGCTCTCCCATGGAGGCTCTGGGCCCTGGGGATGGTCTACTGGCATGAAGGCAACCTAGGCTCAACAGGATGGCGCTTTTCACATGAGCACTGCAAATTAATCTTCTGTAACATCAAATCTTTTGGGAAATATCAAGGGTTTCTTTGAGATAGTAGAATCTCCTTTGCCCAGGAAACTAACAGTTGACATTACAACCTTATTTCACTCCTCCCTTCCAGCAGAGCCCTTACCTCCACAGTTAGCCTGACACTGATCAGACAGCTGCCCACCCAGACAGCTGCCCACCTGTCCAGCTGTTTTCACCACTGCTCTTCTCATTGTTCAGAATGGACTGTTTAAACCCCATCAATGCTCTTGAGACAGCTTCAGCAAAGATCAATAGTGTTACTCTCTTTTTCACTCATCCTTCTGAAATCAGTTTCCCAAAGAATCTTCAAAGACACAAGAAGAAGCCCAGCCTTCCAGATGTGGGTGCCTGGAACATGATGTTTCACATCGTCAATGATGTCACGTTGTTGAAGTCAAAAGTTGGCTTCAGTGACCAATAGTTTTTGGGGTACAGTCCTAGAGAAACTGTGGGATTTGCTCAGAGTGAGTAGCCAGCAACAGCTTAACTTGCATTTTCCTACCACTTGGCTGAGATCCAGTAGATCTGTCCTGGTGATACTTGAGAGGATGAGGCTTTGCTGCAAGATGGGAGAGCAGCGACAGGGCAGCAGGTATAGCAGGCAGATAAAAGTGGGAGGGCATGTTCTAGCTCTCTATGGAATCTAATATTAAGTGAATGGGGAAGGGAAGATGGTGATAGATATGGTCTGCATGATAAAGACAGTCCTTACAAATTCAAGTTCACAGAACCTAAATTTACAAGTCAACCAGCTGGAGATTGCTCAGTCTTCTCTCATGCTGGGTTCAGTTCAACTCGAATCCACACCTAGCAGGCATCACCCCAGACAGGACTCCAATAGTTCTGACATTACATTACTGTATGGGGTCCTACATCAGTTGGGTCCTTTTAATTCTCGCTCTTACTTTTAATCAGAACCATGGCTTAGGATAAGTCATCAGTACAACAGTGAAAATTCAATCTGCAGTAGACAGAGGCACAGGGGATTTTGCTTTCTCTTTGCTGCATAGGGGTTCTGTACTTCAGACTCCTGGGAAGGGAAGGTAAGATAAATAAATATATGCCCTGTGGGTTGGTGGGTTATGTATACCCCGTGTCAGTGCACACAAGCAAATGTGTAGTCAATGCTCAATATATGAATACACAAAAAGATGAATATACAAAATATTCATCTGTGAACATTACTGGGTTTGTAATCTTTGTTATATAAAAGGTTTAGGCTGTACAGACTAAGGAGCAAAATGCAGATACCCCCTATAAAACAGAAGTAGGTTGCATTACTGAGCATAACAATACTTTCCCCTACCAGCATTTAGGTGGAGTGACTGTACGTTACTGCCTTGCATTTTTCACATAAGCAAAAAATGTAAAAGTAAAGGATGCACTAATAATTCCCATCCCCCAAAATGCATTTCCATGGTGCTGCATACAAAATTCCTGCTTGCCAGCTGCCAGGCGGATTTTTGTATGGTGCACTAAGAGGTATTCTTTTTTTAACAAATAGAAAAGGGGAGGGCTGGTACATGAAAACAATGTTAATGTAATTAAATATATATATACTTCAGAAGAACAGCATCGTAAACAGTACAGTAAAATAAATGTCGCATTATTTGTTACACCTTGTAATTTGTCTGTATTATGAAAGATGTAATGGTTTGTCAGCCTGTAACTGTTGTTTTCTTGTAACATCATATTGAATAAAGTGTAGCAGAATCTCTCTTCTCCCTTGTATATGTGATCTAGACCTAACCCAAGGAATAAAGCCTTTTTTTCGTCTTTGTTCTCCAAAAACCAAACAAGGAAATGGTTGTAAACAAGAGATTTTTAAGGAATGAAAAGTACTTGGGAGCAGGCAGACACTAGACAGTAATATGTACAAAAGATTAGGCACTGATTCAGTCAAACATGAGCTTCATCGAAACTACAAGGCAGTGCTCACTACACAGGGCAAAATTCTTTGCATTTCTGTCTGTAATAGTACGTTAATGGTTTGGTGTCTCTTTCTGTTTTGTTATGTATGTGACAAGAGACTTCTTTACAGCACACTAGAATTTAACCAAAGTAGTAAAAAAGCCAGTATTCTGAAAAAAGAACAAAACGACAGGTCCGATTTAAATACATCATCGTATGGAAGATGAAGTCTGGCTTATTACAACTTCTCTTGAAATAGAAAACTGATAATTCTGGTAGAAAATCAGGCAAAACGTACAATATGCATTTTTCACAACTTTGATGTGAAGTGTGATTTATCCTTGTTCATACTTGATCATGTATTTCAATCAGTGAACGTATGCTGCCTTGGTTCTTTGTCTATTTGTGCATCATAGCATTAGATAAACAAGTCCTTGCTCACACTATATATTATCAATATGTGTGTTCAGTATTTTTTCCTCCTTTCCATTGCTTCTAGCTTTTTTCGTACCAGCATCTTGCTAGGACCTATTTTTAGACAATGAATGCTAAATCAATGTAGTTTCATAGACTTAGAATATTTGCCTGAAATGTTAGAATGTGCTTTTTTAGCAAACACAAGAGTCTATAGGAGTCATTTTGATCTGGGATGGGGAATAGCCGGAGAGCAAGTGATCGTACTGTGTAGGCTGATGGGGCAGCAGCCCTAGCCTAGAATACAAATAATGGAGGACCTAGATTTTAGTCCTGGCTCCAGCTGATTAGAAATATTTGAAGATAAAAGGGTTTTCCTTGGAGCTAGCACAATATAAGCTTGAATGTGGGTCTTCAGTGTCACAGGTTTTATCCAGTAGAAGAATGTTCTGGCCCTGATGTGATCACAGAGCATTTCAGGAGAAGAATCCTCATTTTCAATCTAGAAAGTTGCTGCACAATGACGTCAGCTGCACCCAGAGGGCATTGCACAAAAACAAACAATGCATGTTCATCTATTTATATTTTACCCTCAGTTCTCACTGGCTAGGACAGGTTTAGGAAGGTGTTGCCTCTTCATAGTCTAGATGAATAATTTGTAATCCTGACTCACTACCTGTATGGCAACTTTAACCTACAAATCCCTCCGATACAAATGAGGACCAAGAATTATTACCTAAAAAGGTTTGTATGTTTGAACACAGGGTACCAGGAAGCATGTTCAGAGTCAGCCTTTAATTATGTAGTATAATCCTTAAGCTGTCTCCTGACCCCCTTGGCTGCACTCCTAGCCTGTTTAGCCCCAAGGTTTTCTTCCTAAGCTAGCCTGGCTGCTACGGCAAAGCAAGAGATGCATTTAGCTAGAATAGCAGCCACCCCTCCCCCAAGAAAAGAAAAACCAGAGGGAAGGTGTTGAAGCAACCCTGTGCCACTGGGTTAACACATACAGTTTCTCAATAATGCCTCTTCTTGTAAACCTCTGCAAAGTAAACCCTACAGCAGCGGAAGGGCTTGCTGCTACCAGTGGGGGGTGGTGTTATGGACATTAGATTTGAGAGGCTTATATAGCACATGGGCGAGGATAAAGGGATACAAATCAGAGAGGGGGAAAAAAAAACCCAAACCAACTGAAGAGAGTTAAAAAAAAATAGCCAGGGCCAAGTATTTACTGTTCATTTCCCTTGTGAGTGGTGTTATATATTGTCTGCAGTGAGTCATGCTGAGAGCAAGCCAGGCACAATAATAGCTGAGAGCAGTCCTGCAGCCCCTTCGTTATTGCTTCTGCCCGCTGATACTGAGTTGGGCAAAAGAAAGTGATTCCAGAAATGTTCCTTTCTTTTTTTTTCCCTTTTCTCTTGTTTCCCAGAGGACCCAGTAGTGATTGCTGGGGCTGTACTACCTTGAAAGAACTGCTAAATTAAAATCAAACATTTTAAAATTAATTTTTCACGGACCCATATGGTGATTCACATAAAAGACGTAACAGCTCTAAGTGCTATACCAGATACTGCAGCGCTGTATATCCCAGTAATGTCTTGAAGCCTAAGGAGATTTATGATATCATAGAAACATTTCAACCTCATCTTTCAACTAGAATTAGGACTATAGTGTAGGTGTTATATAGGACTATAGGGTAGGTGTTAATCTTACAATCCAGCTAATTATAAATTTGTTTCCAGCTTTCACCTGGGGAGCTCAGAGATATTCATGCATCAAAGAAATGAACTGTTTACACAGCTCTGGAATATACCATACAGATGTAAAGATCCATATTTTTGTAGAAGAAAAAGAAAAAAAACCCACACCCTAAAACCCAAGGTACAGATTCAGGTTTTTTATTTTCAGAACTTTGCATGGGCAAAACCACCTGAAAGAGTATTTCACTTGGTGTTTGGTGAAGACTGAACACTGAAGATACTTCTTAGAATAGTTTCTTACAATAAAAAAGTGTAATTTCTGTGTTCAAATCAAGTCCTGTTTCACAGTACAGACAGCTCCAAAGACATGCCAAATTGTTGTTCTCTAACAGGACTGTAAAGAGTTGTTCCTTGACCAAATTCCCAGCATCATGTCAGTGTGGAGCAGGAGAAACTGCATGTGTCAGCATTTGCTGGGAAATAATTTAGACATGAACTGCCACTTGTCTGCATCAGGAGACACAACTTTCAGGGACCATCTCAGATGTCCTTCTATAATCTTATTTTTTTTCCATAACACACAATAGTACAGACAGCAAAGGAGAAGTGAGTTTCTGCAGGGAAGGTTGTTCTCTACAGCAACCCTACACAGGTTAATTTGGAACACAACTGCCTTCTTGGTGGGGATGTGAATCATGGAAGAGCTGCACTTCTGGTCTCCCACATCCACTAAGTTCTCTCCAGAAATGCCTGTTTGCATCTGGGCAACGTACACTTTTTCACTGCTGGCTGTTTAGTTTGCACTCATGCGCGCAGAGTGACTAACATGGAATAGCAGGAACCTGTAATTCTGAGAGCAGCTCCTTTAGTGGCCAGAGGTACCCCACTCTTCTGCCAGTCCAGAGACAGCAGTGAGTGAGCAGAATGAGGAGGATTTGCCGCTCCACAGCTTCATGCCACTTCAGCCACTCTTCCAACCTCTTCTGCTCTTCTTGGATACATCTGTTGGTGCATCAGAACTGGAGGTGGAGGAAGCAGAAGAGAGGGCATGAGATAGATATGTGTGCTGTCTGGGGACAAGCTCATGAACCTGGCAGTGGTTAGGATACGGTCACAAGCAAGTTCCGGTGTTTTAGAATATTCCCTTTTTTCAGAAATTTCCAACATGTTCACCCTACTGCTAGCTGGGCCTTTCTTTTATGACCCACACATGAGAAAGAGGCATTTGGATATCCTTTCCCCAAGCACTTGTAGTTTAGATTTAGGACAATCCATTGATCAAAGGAAAGGGGAGAATCTCAGAGGGTTTCAGATGAACCCTTACAAGCCCCTAAATATGAGGAAGTGTGCTATACACTCACCACCTGTAATAACACAGCTTTGAACACCCCATTGTGGTTCTGCAGTGCTAGCCAGCAGGGTTCCCTATAACAGCACTGCCGAAGTAAACAATACCCAGTTTTTGGTAGAGGATGCTCATGACAAACCCCAGTTTGGCAGCAGTGCCAGGTGGGCTGAAGGAATCACCAGTTTCACCAGGGAAAGAAAGGAGCCAGGACCCAGGAATTACATCAGCTCTTACTGAAGGCCTGATGAGGCTGAAGCCAAAGCAACTGTGTCCCCTGCGCCTTGTCAGTGCTGTATCTAAAAAACACAGAACCATCGGTGGCTCACTGGGATCTCCCAGCCCCTTCCCCCCACGGGTCGTGTTAGCTCTACAGGAACTTCATGGTGAGAAACCACAGCACCCTTCCAAACACTGGGCCCGGTGATTCCCACACCTGCAACTCAAGCTACTGAGCTGCTTTGCACCGAAATGTTTTGACTGCAGGAATCTGTCTGGCAGCAGGGAGTGCCAGGAAGGAACAAGGAGCACATTCAGGTGCGCTGGCTGTGCTGACACCACTGAGATGGCCGGTCTGCGCAGACAAGCTTTCGCTCCCCACAGGCGCCGCGGACACGGGGAGGCCCGGTGGGAGGCCATGAGCCCGAAGCACCGTTCGCGGGCAGTCCCACGGAAGTGAAGCTCCGTCCCGCCGCCGCCCCGTTCCGCCCGGCGACCAAGGGAGCTCCGGGGAGCGCCGGGGAGCGCCACGTGCCGGGACCGCCCGCGCAGGGCGGCAAGGGACGGGAACGGGGCCGGGAAGGGCCGGACTATGTCTGCGCCCGCTGGGAAACGGGGAACTCTGGCGCCAACGCGAGGGAAAAACAGCTCCGGAGTGTCCGCTGCGGAGCGGGAGGAGCACGGAATGCCGAGCGGGGCAGGGCGCGGCCGCCGCTGGGTTTGGCGCGGCGGAGCAGCCGTGCTGCCATGAGAGGCGGGATCGGGGCGGGTCAGGCTTCTCACTGAGATTTTCCGGAGGTTGTAGGAAATGCCGCTAGGAATGGGGGGTGGGGGGTCTCCTCCCCGCTCTCAGCCACGGCTCCAGGCTGTCGAGCACAGTGGGTGCGGGGTGTGGGACAAGCCAGGCCCCTCGCTCCCCGAGCAGCGTCCCGAGCGGCCCCAGCCTAGCCCTCAGCACTGCTCCCTCAGCACCGCTCCTGCTCCTCCCTCAGCACTGCTCCCTCAGCACCGCTCCCTCAGCACTGCTCCCTCAGCACTGCTCCTGCTCCTCCCTCAGCACTGTTCCCTCAGCACTGCTCCCTCAGCACCGCTCCTGCTCCTCCCTCAGCACCGCTCCCTCAGCACTGCTCCCTCAGCACCGCTCCTGCTCCTCCCTCAGCACCGCTCCCTCAGCACTGCTCCCTCAGCACCGCTCCTGCTCCTCCCTCAGCGCTGCTCCCTCAGCACTGCTCCCTCAGCACCGCTCCTGCTCCTCCCTCAGCACTGTTCCCTCAGCACTGCTCCCTCAGCACCGCTCCTGCTCCTCCCTCAGCGCTGCTCCCTCAGCACCGCTCCTGCTCCTCCCTCAGCACCGCTCCTGCCTGCCGGCATCTCGCCGTCCTGGGACTACGGGGCACCCCGACCCCGACCTCGCCTCTTTCCCACAGCCATCCAAACGCGGCCACATCCAGGGTTCCATAGAATCCAGGGAATCATAGAATGCCTGGGTTGGAAATGGCCTTGGAGATCATCCTCTGCCCGTGGACAGGGACTTCTTCCACTCGACCAGACCAGGGGGCTCAAAGCTCCATCCACCCTGGTCTTGAACACTTTTAGGGATGGGGCAGCTCCAGTTTATCTCGGCAGCCTGTTCCACCATTTTAGCACATCTGAAAGCACTTTGCTACATCCATCAGTTCACGTGCAACACCTTCAATCTTGTGTACTGTACTGCCTTAAATCCCTAATCTGCCTTCAGGTAGATCCATGCAGCAGCTGGAGCAGCAACTGGGCTTTGGACTGGTATGTGAATACCTGAAGGTGGAATTGGAGTTTGTCATCAATAAAACACAGTATCAAACTCATACTTGCCCCAGATAGTGATCTTTTATTAATTTCTTCAATACAGAAAGAGAAAAAAAATGCAAGCAAGTTCTTTTAAAGATATCTCTGGAGCCTGAGTTAGAGAAAATGGCCTTAGGTGGATTTTTTTCTGTCTTTTTTTTTATTATTTCATAACGTGGACATTTACTACAAAGAGAGAAAGAAAATGTGTTATTTAATCTCTCTTGAATCTCTCCCTGCCTTATTTTCACACATATGATCTCTTTTGTTCTCTGGTAGTAATCACCTAAACAACTGATTAACAGATGATCAGTACTGTTCCAATCTGCAGGATGCAATGCAAGGGGAAAATGGGGAAATCTACACTGATTATTTTTCTTTCATACCTTAGTACCATACTGTCCCAACAAAGAAATCGGGGTTGTAGGAGCATACACTTTTTTTTTTTTGAAGTGTCCCTCAGCACTTACACAAATCCCCCAGAGTTCTCCCTGCACCTTCTTTCAATTAAATTGCTTTTCTTAACTTAATCTGTGACTGTTTGATTGGAGCTGGTTGGAAGTTTTTGTAACAAAGCAAGGTTATTCAGCAGCTTTGAAACCCAGTGATTTATCAGGAGAAAAAGACTTATCTTTCAATTAACTTCTTTCACCTGTGGATTGCCCGGAGCTCAGGTTTCTCAGCCCAGTGACAGGATTCCATTTGAATGCCTGTGGGGCTGGAGACCTCAGGGATTTTTGGATTTTTGCCACAGAGCCAGGAGCCAATGGAATTCCCCAGTGTGTGCAGCTATGGGACGCTGCAGTTGCCAGAAATCATTGACTATTTTGGTTTCAGACTCCATGGGCTTATGTCATGAAACTCTCCAAACTGCCATTTCCAGATATTTCAGTATTTCAGTTTAGACACCATATTTCAATGCTCATGGTTTTGCTTTTAGTTTGGAATGAAGGGTTTCTAGAAAACATTTTTTCATGATAGAATGAATTACTGATCATCATTAGCAATGAAACCTACCAAGAGGGAATAACAAGCTTCACCGGTAGGAGAAGACACTTGGTAAATTCAGACTACCACTAAGAAAATAATGACTTGATAGCTCATCCTACCATTTAGGCAGGGGAGATCTGGTTTTAATCTGGTTTGAGATCTGTTGGAATCCTGGAAACCCTGAAATAATCTCCTTTTTTGTGTGTTTTTGCATTGATTTCAGTAGCATTAGGACTTTGTCCAGGATGGCTTGCTGAGATAGACACAGCAGTTTAAACACAGATTGGAGCTCTGTCTGGATTCCATTTTGTGAATGTTGATGGCTTATGCAAGTAGGAAGTCAACCTTGATAGTCTTATAATTTGTTAATTATATAAGTTGCCACAGCTACATGGTTTACCAATGGAAAAATGTTAATTTTCCCCTGTTTTAACATATTTACAGATTTACTGGTACCATTGTTTCACAGTTCTCTTTTTTTACCTGGAGGTGATGACAGGTTTTTTTTGTCTGCTATGAATACAGATATATGCATTTCTGGGGAAAAGGAATGTGATTGTCTAAGTACTGCAGTTCAAAAAAAAAGGAATCCAAACTCTTCTTTATGCTTGGTGTTACATCATTTGAAACAGCACCCTATCTCAAGATCTTCTGAGGACAGAAACTGCATCACAGCGGAAAGATTCAAGTCTTAACTTCCATTAGCATAAAGGTCCCATTTGTTGTCTTGGCAAAATCAACAGCTACTAGGCTTAAAACCTGTTCTCATTACAGGATTAAATGCTATCATGTGTAACTTCAGTACCAAAGGAGAAAAAATGCCATCTGTAGGAGGTCATTGTTTAACAAAAATATATCTCCACTCTGTTAATTGTTGTGCTAAGAAACCTTTAATGGAAAAGACACTGAAGTAGGACATAGAGGTTAAACTGAAATCATTCACATTTTATTTTGTTTGTACTCAAAATTGGTTGAAGCCTTTGCTTTCTGCTGTGATTTGTCTCTAATCAGCATTCCCACTGTTCTGAAAAATTGATTTGAATTCCACGTTGATACGGGAGATGCATATAAACAGATCTCCGCTCTCCTCCTGTGAGGGCAATTTATGCAAAATAAGTTTAGGGGCTCTGGGATTTAAAGTTTACTGACTTTTGTCTATGGGAACTGGAGTGCCACTTTGCACATCGTGAACATTGTCTGTGAATTACCTGCCTTGAGGGGGATTGTTAGCACATGAATCAAAACTGTCTGACTAATGTAGAACATCTCAAACAAAAGGATTAAACAATAGCTGAGACAAACCAAGATGCATTTTAAATCAGCTCAAGTTAAATTAGGTGCTTTTTAGTCTAATACTGCTCTTAAGTATAAAGTTGAACACTGGCTGTGAGAATAGGCTGATTCTTGTTTTGCTGCAGAGAAGATGCCATCTATTTATCCTTGAAAGCAGTCTTTACCCATGGAAATGGTACTTGCTCAGCTCTATGTGCTTCATTCATAAAGGCAGAGCACTCTATTCCTCTGTGCCATAGTCCATAGTGATTCTCCTTTGATTATGTGCATAACACTCTAAGGAATGAGACAATTGTGCACACATATTTTCTTGCATTTTTATATTGAAAAAGAGTGGGTTTTTTTCAGATGCTCCAGAGTAACGTTCTGCTCCTGCTTAGAAATATTTTCAGTAGCAGCCTCAAAATGAAGTTTGTCCTTGAGAATCCTGCTACAAAGGCACCCATACCTAAACTCAGATCCAATGCTCTGGGATGTGGGATATTGCAAATTCTGTGTTGCATCACTTCCAAACTCAGCAGGAAAGCTTAGAGCATCAGTGGATTAAATGCTGTTCAGCTTGATGACAAATGAAAAAGATTATTTCTGGTGTAAGGAAAAATCCAGGCAAGTCTGCAGGGTGCTTCCTGCTGTGGCCTCACCTGGAACACCAATCTCGGTTTGCTGAATTCTCCCTTTTGGTGTAAAGAGGCCTAGCATGCTGTGGGTATAAGGGCCTGACGTGCTGCCTACCTCCATCTCCAAACCTGGAACTATGGGAATCTGAAGAGAGAAAATCGAGTGGTTTCAACCAGTTCTGATCCTACTGAAATGGGAGCTTAATCAGAATTTGGCCCTTAAGTGTAGTGAAGGCACAGTTTACTGCAAAGAGGGTGCCCCATGTTGGTTGTTAAAAAGGACTGGTGGGATGGCATTCAATAGATGGCAGTTGCCTGCCACACTGTTCTATCACTCTCCTCCTCAGGAGCACTGGTAGAGAGAAAATAAGATGGAAAAATCTCATGAGTCAAGTTAAAGGCAGTTTAATAAAGCAAAAACAAAGGCCATGCAGAGAAACAAAGGAAAGTGAGATTTATTCTCTATTTCTCATCAGTGTTCAGACACTTCCAGGAAGCAGGGCTTCAGTGTGCCTAGCAGCTCTTCTGGAAGACAAACATCACAATGACAAATGCCCAACCTTTCTCTTGGCTTTTATTGCTGAGCAGATGCAATATGGTATGGAATTGGTCAGCTGGGGTCAGCTGTCCTGGGTGTGTCCCTTCCCAACTTCTGCCTCTCCCAGCCCACTCTAGGAGTTAAACTGTAGGAGAGGCAGTGCAGACGCTGTGTGAGCACTGCTCTGCAGTAGCCAAAGACTGTTAATCAACACCTCACTAGCTACTGGTACAAAGCACAGCACTGTCAGGGCTGCTCTGGGGAAAATGGGCTCCATCTCAGCCAGACCCAATACAACTGGGCAACAGTTTTACTCTGGGCAACAGCTTTTGGAACTAGAAATGCTGAGGAACCAGACTAATGTTCTCAGCAAAAAAATAGCAATATTTCTCATTTTAACTAGACCTGCATGAATGACTGGTTCTATTTGGGGGAAAACTGTGCTGGCCATGTTTTAAAGAAAAAGGGAAAAATATTTTTTGATATACATGAAACTGGAGTTTTTCAGATTGTCAGATAAGAAATGCTTTTTTACAGGTTGAGTAAGTATTTCATATTGATCTGGGGCATCTCTAGAGGGCATGAAAGCAATGAAAAATAAACTCATTCAGGATGACTGGAACAATATTCGCAAAATTGAGGAGGCATATTCCCTGCTGCACCCAGTAGTGCAAACTTTGACTTTTTAGGTAAGAGACTCCAACTGTGCCATAATCCCCAGGTTTTCCTCTCAGAAAAAGTGTCCTAACTGCCAGGCTGTCCAAACCATACCACACGGACAGATCAAGTGAAACTTCTGCAATTGATGTTGCCTGAGAAAGTAACTCTGCTGGAATCAAGGCTGCTGAGCAGCCTGTACACCGTGGGGTGGGACAGGTAAAACAGCAGAAGCTGTGGTGGCATGCACTGCCTCGTGTCCCTGCTCCACCACCAACCCGCTCCCTGTGTTCTGAGATGTAGAGCTCTCGGCCACTTGAAGGCCTTGGTGTTTGTGGTGAAGAAAATTCACTGTGGCTGCAGTGATACAAAGGGACCCTCTCTGAATGCTGATGTGTTCAACCTCATGTAACTCATGAACATTCACTGAGTGAGAAAATAGGTGATGATTATGGTCTGGGCTGGTGTCTAGGGTACTCATCTGAATTTTCCATTCTCTGCTTCCAAGTATCTTCAAGGCAAAAAAATCTAACTTCCCACTTAGAATCAGTATCATTATGAAGTAGGTAGGAGGCCCATGATTCTAAGACCCAGTTTTAAATAAGGTCAGAAAAGGAGTGGATATTTACCTTCAGTCTCACAAGATGTAGTTGGTGTGGCATACGGTACTCTTTTCCCATTTTCTGTTGTTTCAGAAATTGTTTTCAAGACAGTTTGTAAGTCTTGCATGAAAAGTTAAAGCAAAGAACTATTGCAAAATCACCAAAATAATAATTTCTATATTTTATTTCAGGTGAAACTGCTGACTAAATTTGACTTGATGTTACAAGTGTTTGCACCTTTCTGTGACTGATTCCTTGCACAGTCTGTGCTCAGCTCTAGCTTGAGCTCTGCTGTTAGTTCACCCTCCTTGTATGGTGCTTTGGGAGCATTTAAGATACCTACTCCCTCATGGAACCACAGCCTGCTCTGCAGGGATGGGTGGATATACTGGCCATGCAGTTGTACTCATTTTTCCAGTGAACTCGTTTCCATGATAAACACCTGAGGCTCTAAAGCAATGTGACTTCAGTCTTCCCTTTCCAAAACCCTCGTCAAACAGTTGTTGTCTATATAGATATTCTGTTCTGGCAAATGTTTCATTTGCTTTATAATCTGCAGAAAATCTAGCAATTGATCTCTGAGCAGTGTTACTAAAAGCTGATGCTAGTTTGTTTTCACTCAGAGTGTGTAAATGGCTTTATGACAGGTTTGACTTCTGGGCAGTTCCTGGCTGAAAGTGCTGTCATCAGCATTGCTTTCCCTCCTGGCCTGTCACAGGCAAGCCATCCTGTGACTGAACAGCAGCCTGCAACTGTCAATATCCATTACTGGACTTCTTAGCTGCTGTGCATTGCTTCTCAGAATACTGGAAGTAGAGCTGGGCCAGAGGCAGATCTTCAGCTTCAAAATGTAGGTCTTATGAATGCACATCTTGGGGACATTTTGAGCCATGAACAATGAAACTGTACTGCTTGCTTGCACCCTGGTGCTCTTCACCCACACTTAGATGTCACATCCTGCTGGAGGATTTTTACATGTAAATTTGGGCTACCCTGTGGTTCCCCGTCCTCTTCTATCCTGCAAACCTGGCTTCTTATTAAAGCTCTCACTGGAAGTGTGAACTCAGCTGGGAGGAGGGTGTCTGTTTTTCCAACTTGCACATCTCCAAGCACAAGAGAGATGGGTGATTTGGCTCTTGCCCTCTCAACAGCTACAGCCTCAGAGAACTACAGGAAGCATTTCCAGCTCTGCTGCCTGCACTGCCTCCACTCCATCCAACAAATGAGCAGGTTTTCTGCCTCTCTCCTGATGCTGCCACTTTTTCTCAACCACCCCATATGAAGGCCCTCCTTTGGTCACTATCTGGTTTTAGTTATTCCTCAGTCACTGTAGATTTCTCTGGAAATGAAGTGGCAGCTTCCTTGTGTGGCTTTGCCACATGGAGACCCACAAGCAGGGCAGCTATACTCCTATGAATGCCCCAAGAACTCAGCTTTTGACTGCATGGGAGTCTCAAGAGACCAAGCCCAGAAGGGTGTGGAGAGGCTCAACATTTTCCAGGGTTTAGTGTGCACCATGGCTGTTTCCTGCCTTATCAAAATGGCCTTAATTTGCAGCACAAAAGTTCTCCAGTCCTCCAACCCCCAAACCTGGCTGCCAGTATCTGAGGAAAGATATGTGACTAAAGAAAGCCAATATAAATATCTCTTCTAAGTAGTCTTCCAGCTCTCAACAGTGTCCAACCATCCTAAGCTGAAGGTGGGGGCCTGTCAGGGGACAGTGAATGCCTTTTTACTGCCCCATGAGATAGCAGCCTAGGTAAAATTGCTAGGAGGAGCCATAGCAAACTAACCAGAGCATACCTGTCCCTCAGTGCCAAACTCCATACCTAGCCCTGCTGAACACATTGCTTTGCTTGGACACTCTCCTTGTCCTTTACATCCAGATGCCTGAGCTATAGAAGCTTCTTCCTGTAGTGTTGTGCTCTTGAAAGAAACCTGGACTTGAAAAAAAAAAATGGAACATCATATATATTAGATCATCTTTAATTTGGGACATCAGTGAGAGTTTTTGTAATGCTCCTACAGCTTTTTTTCTGCAGGAACTCTAGTTCCCTGTATTTCCCAGCTGTAGCTCACATGTGCCTCTTTATTTAGTGCCATCAGTGGATATACTTAATGAGCAGAATCTTTCTGTTGGTTTGTGCTGGATATTTCTAATTGACAAAGCCTCTTCTTAGTGGTCTCTAATTATCTGTTTTATATGGTCACCCTGTGGATAGCACAAGCCCATATCATATGGTAGACTAGGGATCAGGCTGGAGATCACGCAAAGACATAAACATGCTGAGAGGAAAATGAGCTGCCACCCATGTGTATTTGAACTCTAATTCTGTACCTTGATATTCCCATTGTCCCGTGTTGCGGGTCTTAATGGCAAGGATATTTCAAAATCCCACAGTCCTGGTTCTCTGTTTTTCTCTATCTGTTGTAAAGCAGAAGTATTTTTGCTATAGTTAGCCCCAAGATGTATAAATAAAACTGGAAAAAAAAAGGAAGCAAGCCTTGAAACACTTGTGTATCTTTAATAATAGTGATTTTTGTAGAGTCAAAAAGATCTCTTTTTTAATCCATCTACTGTGTTAGCTCTTATCTATGTTTATAGGTTGTTTTGCATAACCCTGCTTGTGAGACTTCTTCAGCAAGGCCCAAATAGTTGTTAATCATTTGTGCTTTATTATCAGATGGTTACTGCCCAATAAAGTATTGTCACTTCATTCTCTGCTGCTTTCCTCACCTCCATTTCTTCAGAAAAACAAGTACCACTATTCTTCCAGCAGTCTTGCCTGTAACTCTGGTCACATTTGTGCATGTATGTTGTCTTCTGAAATGTCTGTTTAGAGAAGTCCTTCTCTAGCAGCAAGTGAACTTTGCAATACTCAATTATGCTGCACACTGTATCTCCCCACTGCAATTCATTCCATCTAAAGCAAGAACTAACCTACTGAGATGCTTGTTTCTGGCTGGGCTTGGCGTTATTGGGATCCTCAGGAACCATAACTTTCTGCAGTGCCTGAACCTTTGGTGAATAAGCAAACCAGCTACATGCCTGGAGTCCATCAGGGAGAGCAGTAATACTGAGCTGGTTTTGCAATGCAGCCAGCACTGGAACAGACAGCCTGAGGCTGGAAGTGCTCTAGGGAAGGTGTGTGTATCCTCTTCAGGCTTTATCACTCAGCTGAGATTTTCAGTGAGACGGATAAGAAGAGGCAAAATCAATTAATCAGCTGTGGAATTCCTACTGAGAATGAATGTTGAATCCCTATCACTGTGGAAATTAAGGAACAGGTGGTGTCTGTGTATAAACCAGGTATAAGACAACCTGCCCAGCCCAAATGATTTCTTGGGAGCCCTTCCAGCCCAAATTTCTGACTGAATCTGGGAAAGTTGCTGCTTGTTTAAACTATGCTAACAGGGAACATTAAGAGGCATGGCAATTGCTCAAGATGTTTCTATTGATTGTTTTGTAAGTCACACACTTCTGTGACTAAACTCAGAAACAAGCTCGATCTTTAAAAAGACAACAAATTGTCCCATAAAGTAGGAGCATGGACAATCTGTTCTTAGAGATGAGTCCCAACACTGCAGTCTGGTTTCCAAAGAAGTACTAGCTCTACTCATCCTTTGCTTGGATATAGATACTGCTCATGAAATTGGAGCTAAGGTCAGCAGCCAAAAAATGTAGCTGCTTGGTATTAGCATTTTAACTCTAGGCTATCAGTACTGATTACTTTTGCAGATATTTTATTAATGTTCAGGAAAAGAGGACTAGAATATAGCATACACTTCCAAGCATACACCCCCTTGTTATAAAAGCATATTATGGGAGATATTTCTGCTTAGACTTCATTTACCAAAACAAGATTTTAATTTTAAGTGTCACAGACAGTTATAGTGTATTCTGTGCTGGTTTGGGTTTATTTTCCTGGTTGCCATTTATTTCATCATATTGCCTGGGAGTCCAAGACAGCCAGACAGATCTGCTGAACACATGAATACTAAGGCAGTGGTTTCCCTAGTAACAATAACCATGTAACAGCTCTCACAACTTCCTGCCGTTCCTTACGGGATTTGTTTGTGTGTTTCTCACTGGTTTAGATAGAGGAGACACCAAAATTGAGGCTGGCTAAAAGGCACTCAGGATGAGCTTACTGGAAGTGGGGAGAGTTGAAAAAATGCTGCATTTGCAAGTGGTGTCATTACAGAGTCTGGCTTTGGTTTGTTTTATGGGAATAATCCCGGGGGCATGCTCTAGCTGTCTCAGAGCATGGGCTGAACAGACTCTACAACAACTTAGATTCTTACTTCAGAATGGTTTTTTACTAATGTAACTATTGTTATAATGGATTAAGCGCAGGTTTGAGTCAGTAATCAATTAATGGAAAGCAGAGAGGGTTAACAAGTACAGACCTTAAGTATGCAGCCTCAGTGCAGGACTTACTGCTAGCACTTTAGAGAAGGTGAATTAAGCAGCATTTGGGAACATGTACTTCTGGGTTCAGACTGCTAGCAGGGGGTTGTCTGACTGGCATGCTCTTGCTGTGGAAGAAAAGGGGAGATTCATTCTCTAATACATTGCAAAGTATTCCTCAAAGAAAGTAACTATTGCGCTGTTCAGGTGGAGGATTCTGGTAGGGTATGTTATGCATGATCATTAAATTGGGTCATCTTTTTAGTCTTCTAATCAACCAGCCTATTTCCAGCTCACTCTAAAGCAGGTGAAGAAATCTGCAGTACTAAACCCAGGTATTAAATCTGCTTCTACAGGCATTGAAATTCTTGTATTTCATTAGCCATTGTTCATATATGTATATTGAATGTTGTGGCCACTTGTGCATCATTTTTTACAACAAAAATTACTTTTGCTGAAAAATAAAGGTTGGTATTATCTGTCAGTTCTCTGTAAAGCTGCATCATAAGATTGATCTGTTCCTGAACAAGCTGAAATGATTTAGTATTTTGCTAGAAGGAAGAACTGATAAGGGCCAAACTGCAATCAGCTGTGAGTTTACTGTTAAGATAATAAACGTGAACAGACACTGTGCAGAGATCAGCCATGCTTTCCTTTTTCCAGATATTTGACCACAATGAAATCATGACATTATCTTAAAGCTGACATATGTAACTCTAGTCATACAGATATTTACAGCTAAAAATGATAAGCTTGATCCTGAGAGATGCTGGATATACCCATCCTTGCTGCTTTTAATGGCAGTTCTGGGTGGTTCAGAGCCTTTGGATCAGATTAAGATCATCTCAACAAATCACAGTGAGGAAGACAGAGAGGAAATGGCTATCAGAAAACCAGACAGGCTAAGATTTTATCCTTATCACACAGAGGTGAGGTGCCTCAGAGCAATATACTGATTCTCTTCTCAGGCTATATCAAATATCAGGACTGGCCAATGTTCTTTAATTCAGGGAGACCATAGAAAGAAGCATGAGCACATTTGCAATTAATTCTACCTGTCCCAGCAGGTAGAATTCCCACTATCACAACACTATCTTCCCAGGTACTATATTTTAGACTGGGCGTTTAGAGCAGTGTAGACCCCAGTTCACTGGGGTCTTTGGTAAACCAGCTGTATTGGAATTCTTATCACCCAAAATCCACTTCAACCAATGTGCAATATGATTTTGGCAGAGAACAATACAGTTTTGTACTCCCAGGATCACTGACAGTAATGAAATAATGTTGTCTTCTAAATTGAACATATGTTAAATTCAGTCATGCAATAGCACATAACATTCTTAGATAGGAAGAAGGAAAGAGTTAGTAAAATCTACCTTTTGATTTTACAATTGCCCTGAAGGTACAGAGTCTTCCAAATTATTGTACACTTTTGAGATTTCTTTCTATGTTTCTGTTTGCAGAATAAACTTTGTAATTAATACTAACTAACTAAAGAAAACCAGCAGGTTTACATGTCTAATGGCACGTACACATCAGCAGCAATCCTATAAACATATATACAGATGTGTGCATTAATTCAGATGAGTACAGGACAGGAGCATGGCTGTATTCAGTGTTGAAAATGATAATCCAGCTCCTAATTATGTACATGGTTGGCTATGCTGATTTAAGACAGGATATTAATGCCATTTTCTAACTGCACATCAATGAACCTAAAGACTGTAAATTGCCAAAGCTAAATCAGATGTGTAATAGGAAATTTAAAACATTTACAATTTTGTCAAATATGAAAACATTCTTGTTTTCACAGGGGTGTAATGTGGATCTTACAGTATAACAAGAGCTATGAGTCATTTAAAAATATGTAATATCCTTTGCATATCACAGATACTTTTCTCATGAATAAGGAACTTTTCACTGTAAGAAGACTTTTATATGACTCTGGCTTGTTTCTCAGTCTATTTCCAGGCTAAATTTACTGTAAAGAGAGCGGTTTTGCATCTGCCTATGACAGTTCTCCAGTGTATTGAGGTCAGCTTCCATTCTCCTTGTCTCTGATGCCTGCCTGTATAAACACAAATTCCATTTCCATCCTATTATTTTTCTAATCAAGGGTTTGTCATGCAAAAGAAGATCTGAGGTGACTGTGTTTTCCATTATGCAAAACATTCCATTATGATAATATCTTCAGGATAGTCTTATAAAGGTGCCCTGCCCAAAGACATCACAAATGAGAGCACTAAAATGGTAGACAAATCCTGCATAATTTGCCCTCTCATTTAACATTCAGGCCACAGAGTTCACCCTAATTTGCCATACACATTTCCTCTGACATCCTCGATCTGTACATATGGTAAAAATAAGAATTGGCAGCTTTCACTGAATAGATTTCTGTTAAGTGCTTATCAAAAGAAGAAGAAGAAAGGGGCTGTAAAATGCAGTCATATTTAGTACATCCTTCGATTTCTTTTGCTTTCTCTGCTAAACTTACACTTAGTAAAATCTACAGTCAATGAAATGTACCTTTTGAGCTCAAGTTGCTTCCATTCAGAACAAAGTAAAAAATACACCAGCAAAGGAAACCTGATATTTCTTAGAAATTCTCTTTTCTTTCTTATGCCAAATCCCAACAGGCAGGGCTCCACAGAAAGGGAGTTTATTTTCTAAATCCTTTGAACACAAAGCTCTTACATTTTCTAGGACAAGATGTTTTCCTAGACAATCTCAATATTGTATCTTTGTATTATTAATACTTTTGTCATAAAGATGAATACACACATTTACTTTATTGTATATATTTGATTTCCATTAGATGTCATTTCAATTATTCAAATATGAATTGGCTTACAAACAGACTCCTGTGAAGACTTGTGTCTGAGTCTTCGCAAGCACATCATATTTCTGCAGTCTCTGTGTATTTGATTTATCTGTTCTCTCTTCTTACTGTGCAGATGTGTGTGTTGTATGTGCACATGTGCTAAATATATAGGTAAGTGAATCTGCATTGACTCCTTTGTTTGAAAAAACTTCTGAATTTGTGGGACATTTTTACAAGTTTTCTATGGTGATGATTGTTTATGCCTATTTCTGTAGCCAGACAGATAAATTTTAGGGCTGTAGAAAACATAGGCATTTTAATTATAATCCAAAATAGATAAATGGTGCTTTTCTTGTCTGGCTTTCTAGCATGTTCTTGTAGATCTGGGGAACACTATGCCATTGCTGATCTTTCCAGTTCAGGGATGATATTAGCTTTTAGGCCTTGAATGCTTTTTTCTTTTTCCCTTATGTATTGGTATGGCCAGGTGTATCATCATCATTATAATCTTTTTAATTAAAGTCAATCCCCTGTCTTGATTTCCTAACTCAGTCTCTGATATTTTGAAGTGTCTTCTATTTCTAACTGCAACATTTGAAAGAGTTGTCTCCAGTCCTTTTCACAATTTTATCTCTTTTACTGGAACTGTTCTTAGTCCATGAAGTTATAATAAATTTGAGAAAAAACCCATATGGATTGTAGATGTATTATCCTTATTGATCCATAATCTCATCACCTACTGTGCAGCATTTCTGACTAAGGTACATGACTGTTTTAATTCATCTTTACTGAACCACTGATGCTGATGTGGATATAACTACATGTAGGAGTAGACTTCTCTGTAACGTCCCTTATGTTACATGTCAGCACAGTATGTACTCTTTCTTCTCCAAGATGCAGCCATCTCATCTTCTTGGAACTAGTTTTAAGTTCAAGCCTACAAAACCGATTTTCCAACATGGCAAAAAATGCTTTCATTAAACCAGACAAACTTGCCAGTAATCACATATCATTTATATTTACTGAAAAGCTTTGCTATGGATCTTTCAAAATTATGCCCTCCAAGGCATCTCACAGCAACATTTCATGATTGAAAATGAGTGTGATTCCAGCTTGTCTGCTCCTGAATCAGACTTGGACTTACCCAATTGCTTGACATTTCTTACTTCACTACAGGAGTCTTAACACACACCTTTTATAATTACAGTTACCTGAAACTCCATATATCCACACTCTTTATATTGTATCCTCTCAAGCCAGTTGTTTTCCTCCAAAAGTTTTAACCCATTTTTATTATTCCCCTCCCATCAGTTGCCAAGAGTGATAATTTGATCAATAAAGCTTGTGTCTGCTGTGAAGTCACGCCGTTGCTGGCCATCTGCTTCCTCTGGGCCTTAATCTGTTGGTAAATGTATTCAGGATTATTTTTTTCCACTAGTGACTAAGATCTCTATAGTTAGCTGGATGAGCAGGATCTTTCCCTGAAGCTGGTAGAGGTATTGCCTTTAGCTGCTTACCTGCAACCTCCTTGTCTTCCTTTATGTATCTGTTTAGGCCTCTTTGCTGGCACTTGCACTGACAGCTTTCAACAGCTTGACCTTTCTGTTCCTGCAGCTAGCCCACATCTGACCACTTTGCTGTTCTCCTCACTTTTCTTTGTTTGCAAATAAGTAGAAACAATAAACAATCAACATAGCGACCAGGACCTTTCAAGTCAGTGATGCAAATATATTTGTACTTATAAAAAATAGAACAAAGTGCAATCAGGATTATTGGACCAAGGCCCAGCTTATCACACCTGTATGCACAGCTAATAGAGCCACATTTATGCTATTTTTTGAAGTCTGATTTCTTCAAAGTGGTCCCTGAAGGCCGAGTTTCCATCTTCATGGGAGAGGACACTGCTTCCGAAAACCATCCCATATGCATTAACATGCAAGGTTATGCAACCAGATTTAAAATTCTTGGTTGCACAGGCAGTTTTATGAAGCCTGAAAGCCAGCATAGGTCATCAAGTCTGCTCTGTGGATCCCCATGGTTTAGCAGCAACTGTTTGGATAGGAGTTTGCTGCATACATTGCCTTTCCTGCCATTGCAACCTCCAATAGCTGCTGCTTCTCTCCTTCTGCTGGTGTTCCAAAAAGCAAGCCAGCATGGCACTGGATGTACAGAGCTAAAATGCTCACAGCACTATCTGCACTCTCTTCTCTCCAGGGGTTCTAACCCTAATTGAAATTGCATGGAGAAACTGCATGCCCAGATCAGCTACCAGAGTATAACAGATTACAAGTTACTGTGCAGCTGCTGATCTGTGGTATCTGCTCATTCTTTGCTTGTAGAAAATGCAAAGGAAACAGGGATATGAAACTGTAAAAGCTTGTATGCCTAGGACTGCAGACAGTTCATTTTTTTGTGTATGTGACCACAACACAGCTACAGAGTTGCAGCCTTTAGAATGCACAACTCCAGGCAGGTGCTCATTCCAAGAGCTTTTCAGATAGCCCCATGTTTTTATTAATTCTCCTTGACTTCTTCTACTTGCTCTCCCTAACTGCCCAGATCCAGTGAAACAACCAGGCTTTCTGAGCCAAACCACAGCACATCACCAGCACACTCAGTCTCACAGTACTGCTGTCCCTGCTTAGAACTGAGCATCTTCTGACCAGGGCAGTTCAAACTCCAATGTTCCCCATGCACGAGCACAGAACAAAGAGGTGAAGCATAAATGAGAGGATATATTCTGCCTTCATGCTGGATGAATGTGGGGTGGCTCTGTAAGAGAGCATATTCTACCTGCTGAGTACCAAGGGAATCAAGTTCCACAGTACATTCCCTGGAGGGAATGGTTGCACTTAGCTGAGTGTGTGAACAGAGCTGTGCTTTCTGGTTCACTATCAAGACTTATCTAGAAGAGTGTACATTCCTTTAATTAAAAAGGAAAAAGTGTTTATTTAATTCTACTTTCTACTGCAGAAACATATGATAGTGGAAATTATGGATTTTGGTGCCTGCCAGGTCCCTGATACCCTTATGTGTTTTAGAATCTAGGCAATTAGAGAATTCATGTGGTAATTCCTCCATTATACTTTTCACATTAATATATTTTCTTCTGAATTGTTTAGTCAAATTAATTGCATTGAGCCTTATTTCGGGTATACTTAGCATACTTCTAAAGAGACTTATTAACCTACCAATATTTATCTCACTTAAGAATTGCCTTAATAACAACATTCAGGAAAGCTGGTTCATGATCTGATATGGTGATAGCTCCAATTTTTATGTGTTGTGTTGTCAGGCTGCTTGTGATATAATAGAAAAGATCTACTCTTGGCTAGGGAGAGATGAGATGTGAAGTTTTCTCTGCTGGAGTGCATATGCCTTCAGACATCAAAGCCTTTAAAATTTCCCATACATCAGACTGGAAACTGGACATTTTATCACCTGGGGTGCTGCCTGCTCCCTACTGCTTTGTCTGCCCAGCAGTTCCCCAGGGCTGGAGCAAAAGCTGTTCACATCAGAGGCCAGAAGTGAAGGCATACTCCTGGCTACAGCTGTGGGTGTCCACTGACAGTAAACAGATGCCAGGACAAAAAAATCTAACAAACCAACCAAAAAAAAAACCCACTCTGTTTTTCTTGGGAATTTTACTGTGACAACAATCCTCATAAAAGCAGCAGCTCTGTCCTGGGCAATTATAAACCAAGCACCTGCAGGAGACATTTCTTCATTCTTTAAAGGCTCTGACCTTCAACCTCAGATCTCTCTCTTCTCCTCCAGCATGGCATGGAAATAAGCTGTAATTGTGGATACTAACAGTCTGTATTCTAATGACTCTTGTTATAAAATAGGATAAATTCTGGTTACAAAATGGGAATGTCCACACACCCAATTTCTTTATCATTAGTCTACAGCAACATGAGAAAGCTATGCACAACCAGCTCAGAGGCTACATGGGCTGCATAGGACTGGTCAGGGAGCAGCAGTGAGAAAGTCATGGCTGTCTCATGTGGATGCAAAAGGGGTCTCTGAACAACGTCAGCTATGAGCAATGTCAGATATTAATTTGGTAGGGTGACATTTTTATTTATTTTTATTGGGTGGTTATCCGCTTGTGAGAAATACAGGACAAGAGTTGGGTCTGGGAAAACAAATTATGTCTGGAATTTATCTTGATAAAATATAAAAGCAGATTATGTTCCTTGGCTAAAAGTTGTTAGCATGAGATTGTGAGTTCCTTAGTTCTTTAATGCTTTAAGAAAAGAGAGAAGGAGACTTTTTAAAGAAAAAACTAATGTAGTGAAATAATGACCATGTACATGCAGAGAGAATTTGTGGATTAGGCTTGTAGGTACTTCTGTAAGATATTCTTGCTGATTTTAGGTGTCACGTGCTTTACCTTAGTCAAAAAGCAGTTATTACAAATGCTGCAGTAAACAACCCTCCCCATGGTTTGTCTTCTTGTTTCTAAAAGATCATCTGAGTTTCTTGCACTGTTGAGGTCTAGAAAAATGGGAAAAAATGTGGGAGATAATCCTTTTAAAAGTAAAGTACATGCTGAAGGAAATCTCATTTCCATGTGCAGTCAGAAGCGGCCCAAGTGCCATTGTCTAGACACAGTCCAAAGGAAGAGCAAGTGAAATACTTGGATACATGCTAAAGGCTGTGTATCTATGAAATTTCCACTTCAAATCCCAGCCAAATCTTCTCTGACCAGCTTGAGATAAATAAGCACCCAACGTTAATCAGCAAAGTTAAAATGCTGGGTTTTTTCAACCTTGTTTTCAACAGAACAATTCCATATCTAAGTTCTTGTCCAACAGTTACTCCAAATATTTTACAACATAGTTAAATTTGAATCCTGAGGATTCAAATTCTCAGCCTACACCTGAGTTTTCATGTTGATGATCATCATTGTCAACCATCTGTCTCTGGTCAAATTTCTTTTATCAAGGCCTTTTTTAATTTATGTATTCATTGAGTATTTGCTGCACAATATGACAAATACCCATTGACAATGGCATGTTCTCAACTTCAATGGTTAGGCTTGTTGAGAAGCAGTTAGGACTCTCTGCCTCCTACCCACAATATAAAAGGGGCAGAGTTTGTGTCTCCTCTTGCACCATTTCATCTTTACCGAGGGCTGTTCCTTCTCCCATGAAGAGCTGCTCTGCTGTGTGAGTAGTGGCACTGGGAGATACCCTTCATAGTAGATGTAGCACAGGTTATCTGGTTAATTAATTTCAGTCCTTATGCCCAGTCCAGAGTTTTTCAGTAGCAGGCAGCTGTCTCCTCACAGCAACAGAGAGGTACAGCCCCTTCAAAAACAGTGCTCTGCAACCCACACTGGTAGAGATGGCAAGACTGTGCAGCACTGTCCTTGGAGTTTCCCTTCATATTAACTGATAACATGTGAGCTGCTTACATGGTCTGATGCCTAATTTAAATTACTATTGACAATGGCATGCTGAGATGTTAGAGCATAAAAGGGAGGCAGGGAGAGGAAAGAAGCAAGTTAAGTAAATATATAAACTTCATTTCTCATCTTTATTGCTTTTCAGGTAAGAGAATAGATATTAAGAAGTTTGCATGCTGCTATGAAAGAGTTTAAGTTGATAGCTTAATGGACTAATACTGTGATGTTAAATAAATCTGTTGTCAACATACATAGCGGGGGGAGGTGTTAAATGATGGCCTCAAGTCCTGCTGCCCCTCTTTTCAGGGAAAGAGTCAACATCAAGGTGACTCAAGGTCTTTTCTACTCCCAAGCCCCTCAATTTCCCTTTGGTCCTGGAAGGACCAAAACAACAGAGATTTCTCCCCATATTTGCCACCTCAGCAGCTGGTTCAGCTATGACTAGATTTTTTATTTCAAGTCAGAATAACTAATGATTAAATTTTCTTTGGAAAGGTGCAGTCTGAGCTGCAGTTTCATGATTGCTTCATGCCCATTAAAGCTGGGCTGTTGCTGACAGGAACCATTCCCTCCTCTCCTGTGTTTCAGCTCACACCTTCCTTCCCTTTCCCCTCTGCTGGCACTAGCACCCCTGCAGCCATGCCAAGGGCTGGAGAAGGGAATTGCTGCAACTGGAACTACAGTGGGCTTTGCTGGTTAGCTTTCAGCTGGGCCAGCACATTGCTCTGCTTCTCTCCACTGCCCTGCAGGTGCCTCTGTGGGAGAAACAACAGGAGTGGGTAAGGTGTGGGACCACCTCCCTCAGGGGGCTTAAAACAACTGTGATTCCCCCAGAGCTTTCCAGGAAAAATAGGCCTTAGGAAAAAAGAATGTGTTTGCCAGCTTTAGGTTAAAGTCCCTTTCCTATCACAGATTTCTCACCTGACTTTGAACAGGTCATTTTAACCTCTCTCTGCCTTAGATTTCTTTCTCCAAAACAAAGACAAAGCAGTACTTTTATCTTTTAGAACAAGCACATTAGAGATTTTGAGGTGCTGAGGTGCCCAGGTACTCTGGGAATAGGAGCACAGAAAGACTTTTGATAGGTCTGCAAATATTTTTAAAGTGCTTCTGCCTCAAGCTTCTATTTTTAATTGCAGAAATTGTAGACAGAATTTGTATTGCACAATTATGGCCTTCGTAGTTTAACATGTTGTAAGTATCCCTGCTTTTGGCAAATCACTGGTATAACTGAATTCCAGATCATAAAATTCAGGGTGTAAACCTGAGATATACGACAAAGGATGGAAATGGTTTTTTCAGGCTTTAAAAAGCATTTTCACTGTGTGTCAAGTTTCAGTAACTTTTAGTAGCATCACTCAAAAACAGAGTGAGCAAGCACTCCATGGTGAAAACGCCAGCTGTGCTCTATTTTACATGCAGTTACCTTTCAATCAGTCATACCATAGCATTTACTTGCTCCATCTGAACCTCTGCCTGATCTGAGATCGATTCAAGCTCATCTGACCTGACATTGTCATTTTTTTCCAGCAGAGCTAATGTGTGGTTTGTTTGTGACCAGACCCATCACTTACAGGGCTTCAAGCTAATATCCTTGTTTTAACACAGAGCAGACAGAGTGGTTGTTTGGTCCACAATCACTTTTCCAGAAATGGGTGATAGTACTGCATCAATACTGTCATTGTGATCCTCTTCCAAGCTTAAAAAGCTCTGCTTGCAGCATAAGATTTGAAATGTTTAATCTTTGAAAAAATACATTTGGTGTAGCCATAACAAGTGGTAGAATATCTGTTTTGCCTCAGAATTTGAGATTAGAATGTCTATGTTTATAGCTAAAGGAGGATACCACTAGAAATAAATACTTAGTAAGGTGGTGATAAAATTACAAGGGAGGATCTTCATTCAAGAAGAAGAGAGTCTTCTATTGACAAAAGTCAAATGAGAGATTACAGACTAGTTATTCTCAGATGCATCATCCAGCCCTGGCAATCTGATTCTAAAGGGCTGATTACCAGAAAGCACAGGTACAAGTACTTCTTACATATAAGGTGTCTGAAAGATGCTGGGACCAGGGATATTCATTGGTCTCATTCTGAAACCACTTTACCACATACTCCTTTTTTGACCTTGGAAATGCATTTAATTTCTCTGCATTTAAGTTCCTGCATTTAGAAAACGGGGATTAAGAACATAGATGCAAAGCTGCTCTAAGTTTATTGATATTTGCAGCTTTCAGAGCTTTAATGGGTAGTACCATACAAAGGCAAAAAGTTCTTTTCATTTTACTGAAGTAATTCATTTTTCAGCTGGCTGCACTGTTGTACTGCAAATCTTCAGTGAGTGAGAACTTGCCAGTTTGAAGAAACAACTGATTTAACTAAATGGTTTTTCAAAGGCACAACATAGAAAAATTGGTGCAACCCCATCATAGAGATAAATTTATATCAGGCTGAGTGCCTCATATTGATTAAGCTTATGTCAGCAAGGAATCAACTTGCTAATGCCATGAAAGGCACTTTTAAACTGAAATAAGAGTGTCTACACAAAGGATTAGTTTAATATTGGCATTCTTTTTCCCCAACTAAGACAAGCCTTTAAGTCTCATATCCCTAGTGCTATGCATTGTGAATTAAAAAAAAAAAAAAAAAAAAAAGGTAATAGAAATGGCATAGCAGACATGGCAAAAACCAATTAGTGTCTGTCCTTGGTACTCGGAGTGCTACATTGGCTCGCAATTAGGCTTGCTATGATTTGAAGCATCTTTAAGCTTGCTACTATTGAACATAATATGTGGGAACATGGTTCTGTCACATTTTTTTAATGTTCAAGCTATGCTGACATATCCCAGAGATGTGAGTTCAAGGCTGTGGTTTCATGGCAGCCGAATTTCTATGGCAGGCCGGCTGCCACTATGAAGTCACAAATACATAACTTGTGAGAAGGAAGGAAAAGTGCCTCCCAAACCAGTTTGGTGGATGCTTTTGCTTGCTATGGCAACAGTGTGGACAAAGTTTAGGATGAGCTGCTCCTAGCCCTTTCTCTAAAAGGAGAACCCAGACTTCCAAGTCGGAATTGTAATCACAAATGTACTTGTAACAATGTAAGTGTAGGCACAGTGAAGACTTTTAAGTAAATATTTAATACAGTCTGCATTTTTAAAAAGTCATGATGTATTCAAAGAAGGAGCTCTACAACTGTAAAAAAGAAAAGAAATAGAAATCACAATGGCTTTGCAGAAATACTAACTAATTAATAGTTATCCTCATAGCTAGACTATATCAGTCTAGCTATAATAAATGGCAGAGGAACAGACAATGTCCAAAAGAATCACCATCAGCAAAGTACTTCCTGAGATTTAAGAATGATTTCAACATTAATTGATATCAACAAGTAAGAACCAGAAGCTAGATATCCTGCCTTTTCCCTTTCCATCCCTTCCTAACGCTTTCTATTCAGGGTTCATATTTTATGCATATCCTTCCTCATGAATTAAAGAGCTCCGAAAATTGAAGAATAACCATGAAGTCTCTCTCACTTTCCAGGTAGAATATGTAAGGATGGGCATGACTGAACCTTGTTTGCAATGGTGCGACTGCCACTGAGAGTTGAAGTGGGAAAAGGAGGTGTTTTCATCTGAAAATACAGAAATACATAAGCATGTCAGAATCTTCTGGATGTCAGAGATTCAGTCAGCCAAATGTTGCAGTAGCTGCGTCTCCTGGATATGGGCTCATTCCTGCTGAGCAGGTTCAAGGCTGAGATTTTACTGCAGTGGGATACAGCTGCAGTGGGCTCTGGCTGCTGAGACCAGCCATCCCTGACATGACTGGGATCAGACCAATTTGACACTTTAAGATAGGGAAGCAAACTTCTATAGACTCTATATTCAGCATGTGGACAGCTGAGGGGAACAGAAGACTGGGACACTGAGGTGACATGGCTTATCCTCATGGTCTTCAGTGCTGGGAACCCTCAGATATTTTTCTTAATGCCAGCAATACCATATGAAAATAAACAGAATTACAGTCATCATCCCTGAGATGGCAAATGTGTGGATTTGCATAGACAAGTCCAAATCCAGTAAAAATGATACAATCTTATTACTCACCCATAAAAACAGAGACGTCACAAGATCCAAAAGCAAAGAGCCCAGATGCACCCACTGTCATGGGATAGGTTCATGTTCTGATAGGGATACTGGGGAAGGAGAGACTTAGACAATTTGCAGTTGGGCTAAATGTTATGCCTGCATATTTGAGCATTACAGAATGACAGCCTGTGACAATAGGAAATTAAATTCCATCATCCTGAAGGTCACACTCCCTACAGTGAACCTTGAGATTTTTATGAAGTGCTCCTTTTTCTCCTCCTTGAAGACTATGGGATTGGGCTAAGGATGGTTTATCTGGGTCCCACATGGGATATTGGAGTGCTGCAGTGTTGAGCAGTTTCTCTGCAGCCAGGGTCAAAGAGTAGAGGAAATCTAACTAGAAAAGCCAGCTGCAGAATTGGAGGAAGGTCTAGAACACTATTCCTGTCCATCCTTAAGAAAATTCCTTTCACACAAACAGCCTAAATTTTCCAAAAACAATTTCTTTCAAAATGCAGCTGACCCCTCCTGTATGATGAAGAATGTATTTAGGGGAGAAGGGTCTACATGCAAATTCTTGGGGCACATTCCTTTCAGTCTTGCTGGGCATTCTGCCTCTGTTTACATTGGTTAAATATTTAAAGCTATCTTTAAAAAGAAAAGCAAAAGCCCAAAAATTTCTTCTAAAGGGAAAGTCAGGATTGTCCTTTAACGTGTACCAAGCTGCATTCCACTGAAAAAGGCAGATGCAGGCTGAGAAATACTCCTGCTCTGATCTCATCCTGCTCACTCTCTAAATAGCATTCATGGAAAATACACACACAGCTAAAAGACATAGAAAAACAACTTTCCTCCACTCTATCTCCCCACCTCACGCACACACACCTTTTCAATTTGTGTATCTTGAAATAGTAATGCAGCAAATATGATCTGAATCTCATTTACATCAGTGGAAATAGGGAGTTATTTCTTTAAAAGGAATGTACTTGAAGCACAGCAAGAGCAGCGTGAGGCCAGAAGTAAGAGCTCATCACATAATTTCTCCTTGCATCACAGCTTTATGAAGCTCTACTCCTTTCCCTTGTATCTGTGAAATCAGCAGGTCTGCTCCTGGGAGTAAGGATTGCCATCTTAGGCCCTTAAATCAGCCTCTCTGTGTTTGAAGAACAAGAGAGAGTCTGTGTTTTCAGGCACTGTATGTAACTGTAGAAGAACTTGCCCAAGAAAGGGAAATAAAAAGAGAGTAAAAATGTTCGCATTCTCTGAACAAAATGAGCTGTGATCTGCAATTGCCCTTTTAAGAGTTGTGACTTTTTCTTGTTCTCCGGAAAACTTCTGGCAGCAGCAGCCGGGCTGCAGCCCCTGTGCCTCTCACCCCAGCACAGAACATGTCAGGGAAGGCAGGCAACATACGGCTTTAATTTGCAAGGGATCATCTACATTTCTTCTGAACAGAAAAGAAAACCAAATCAAATCTCCACATACTCCATCTATCTTGAATAAACAGCATTAAGGAAAAAATGCTGTGGGTACTGGGAGGAAGAGATTCTTTGTAGTCTGCTTTGACTGTGCATACCGCTTCTCATGCCTCTTTAAAACATGAAATCCTTGTAATGGGGGCCTGACTTACACCAATGCTGGCCAAAAATTGCTCTTTATTCCTCGCCCATGCTGCCTGGCAGCACCTTCATGTTACAATAGGTATCACTCAGCAGGAATAAATTCTATTTCTCTTGTTCCCACAACCCCCAAATAGAAATAAAAGTACAATTTTTAACCTAAATTGACAATTACAAACTAATACAGCTAATTAAGAAAAGGCATATAGAGAGGCAAGTGGGATGAATTGGAGGGTAAGCTGACCTGGGCCACCCAATGGTTAGAGAATTTTCAGGTCTCTTTTCAAATGCTTGTTAGTAACAACTGCCTCTGCACTGAGGTGACTTTCTGAGCACTTGGCTACACAGCCTTGAGGTCCTTTGCTGCAGAAAGTGTTCTGGCTGCTGACTGAACCATCCCTAAGGTTTGTGTTCAGCTCCTACTGATTTTCTTTGCCAATCACTGCATGTGTTTGTTATTTTTGTCAGTACAGGCATACTTCCAAGAGTCTTCTAGATGTTCCAAGAAATGTTAAAGGCAGGCTTTTAAATTTTAAGGATTTAAAGACTAGGTCTGTGAGACACTATGCCCATGATCCTGAGGCAGATGGCTATATCATTGGCACATTGCAAACTGAGAAGTATCTTACCATGCAAATGGTAAATCTGCTTGGGAGATTTGTCCAGGTACCTTCTATCCAGAATTTTGGTTTGTAGACCTCCATGTCCACTTCTAGGGTTAAACACCTTACTTTAAGGAGCATGTATTATCCGGATTAAGGATTTTATAATCCAAAATATATAGTAGTTTTATTATGGCAATGTAAGGGTGTACCTTATTTCACCTTATATGTGGAATGTATGACACTGTAATCATCTCTCCTTCATTTCATTGCATTTAGAACCTTTGTACTGATTCTCCTTCATTTCACTGCTTTTACAATCCTTGCAGTGATTTTTCAGCAAGTGTCCCTGCCTGTGCATTGTGAAGACTTGATATGATGTGTACTGCCAGTACTCAGAGCTGAAATGAGACCCACCTGAGATGTGAATCTGTACTGTCTCATTTGGAAACTCCCAAGAAACTTCACTAATTTAGTATACACATTGCTGCCCACCACAGATTACAGATTTTAATCCCTCAATCTATCCAAATCTCAAAAATCCTTTCTTTCCATACAGAACTGATTGCTTTGCACACAAAAAATATTAAGTGTTCTTATCAGCCAAGATTCATGCTCACCATGAGGCAAAAATCAACTTTTAATTTATCCCACTGAATTATAACAATCTTACTTTTAACCCTTTATATGACATCTAAATAATGAAACCTTAACTCAACTGAAAACCTAATTATTTAAGCATAACTTTTGCTTTAATTTGGTGGACAAACATAATTTATGTTATCATCTTGGTTTACATATTATTCATTTGGGTACTCACTAGCCTTCCTACATACACATTTGTGCTTATATTTGGATTCTCTGTAGGTAACATAAGTCTGTGAGATAAAGCTGAATAATTTCCTCTAGGGAAACAAGTTTTCCTTAAGTGCTGTGGAATGGAAGCATTCACTCCATCCTATTTCTGCCAGTCACATAGAGGAAAACAAGAAAATCCTGTGATGACTTTTTGCTTTGTTTCTTTACAAAATTAAAGATTTACATAACAACTTTTGTTTTTCCAGACAATCCCTCATCTCCCATAACATGTAAAGCAAGCACAAGCCAGAACTCTAAGGATAGTATTGGTACATAAAATATGTAAGAGGCCAAATCTCTGCCTACCTACCGGAGCCCTAAGTTCCCCTAATGGCTACTATGCCTAGTAACATCTGCATATTGTTTTGAAGTAAAAGCTGAAATTCCTTTTTATTATTATTTAATGCCCAAATTTTTGTTTCTTTTAGAATGGATGATTGCCTTTCCGTGGCAAGGGGGAAGAGTGCCTGTGCTTTAAGAAATACATGATGTGTCCTCGTGAGAACATGATTACTGTCACATTGACCCAAGCAAAGGTGGCATCCAGTCCAGTCTCCTCTCTCCAACTGTCACCTATGATGGACACCTAAGGAATCATTAAAAGAACAAGGGAGACACACAGGAACAATTTCCTGTGGATATGATATGCAGTACTGGGCTTGCATGAAGAAGTTGCATATTTTGTGTAGGCCAAGACATATAAGTCTTGGAAAAGTAAGACAGACTTTTGGTCACACTTTTCTGTGGGTTAAAATCACCTTTCAGTTAAGAGCAATTGCTTACCATTTCCTAAGATATTTATTAATTAAGCCAGCTCTGAAAGGAAGAAGATGGTAGCTTTAGAATAGAGAGGATATTGATGATGTTAATGATGGGGAAAATAGCATTTATTAGCTTAGCAGAAATAAGAGACAATTACCTTACAGTCTGTTGATTTGGATAGGGGTAAGTGGGAGGGGGCAGTGTTATAATTTGAAGTAGAAGGAAATGATAATGTACTATCAGACCAACATCTCTACTGAGTCCAATGTTTTGGGCAGAGTTAGGAAACCTCGTTCCCATGTGCACTTCTGTGAGCCAAGTTCTGTAGTTTTCCTTAAGGATCAGGCCTGAAAGGAGTGGGAGAATATCTGTTTTGTGAGAAAGACTCCCTCACAAACAGCACAGTGCTTTGTTTGGTGTATGGAGATGGCCTCCAGTAGTTCATGCTGGTCGTTTTCAGCAGCAGAACTACAAGGAATGCAGCTGTGCACTGGATGAAGTACAGCCCTGGAACATCAATGTAAGACAGGGGTATGCTGGTGATTTGATGGCAGGGGGTGTTCACTGCTGTACTAGTGGATGGGAATCAAAACACATCTTGCAATTCTTGCTCAGGCAAGGTTTAAACTGATCTGGCATTTTGGGCCACAAAGGATTATGCTTTAATGATGAGTTTTGTGGTTTGGGGTGCTTGAAATGTAGGACAAGTGCTTCTGGGAAGATTCTTTCCACACAGGATTTTCTTCTGTTATGTGAAAAATCACTACACAGTTAAAATGAGCAAGTCCTAGAAACTTTTCTGACCTTACCAGCTCTCGACCCTTGTTCTTCTTCCCACAGTACCACCTCCACCCCATTTCCACTTTTTCTTTCTGAGCTGGTCTTACTGATACATCTGAACTTAAAGTAGTTTTTCTCAAGCTGTGTTTAGCTTTTAGCTAATTACTGCATATAGATAGTTACTGCTTCAGAACCAAAAAAAAAAAAAAAAAAAAATTAGCTTGTTAATCCAAAAATGTGTCTAGTTTTCCTTCTGTACTAGTTGGTCTGAAAAAATTATTATGCACATGTACAAACCTTATCTGTATACACTGGTCTTTCTCCTAGAACAATCTTCTAAGTTGTTAGAGATGGTGTTTTTTGGTTTGAGAAATGTTTCCTTAATATTTCTAATGCAGACCCCAGTAGGTAGAATTTAAATCAACTGATGATGCACTTGGGCATCCTAATTACCTCTGCTGGACTGTGTGATGTGTCCCCAGGTCTAAAGAGGACAGGCAGAAAGCCAAGGAGGCTTCCCAAGACTAGTCAGAAATTCACACTCATTGTATATGAGAAAGAGCATGGATAATACTTATTCTGATCTCAAGATCCAGTGTTCAGTCTTTTTAGGATGAACAGAGAAACAATACTGCTATTTAGGGCTGAATATAAATAGGTTTTGTGCTAGAAAGAAGTTAATAATTTTAATTACTGATGTAGATCTGAAGAGAAAAATCTGTAGCTTCAAACTATAAATACAATATTTAAGGAATCAAACTGTTCAGCAGAAGATGGAAAAAGGTATTTGTGCATATCATTTTTGAACTATGGTCCTCTGAAAAGAGAGTTCTTGACAGAACTCAATGAACCTCAGTAAACAAGGACATCAGCAATCGACATTTTTAAGGATGTGCAATTTTTAAACATGATCCCACTCCTGCAGTCGTTACATAGCACAGATTTTGCTATTAATTAGTTTGAATGTGGGACAGTTCTGCTGGGAGAAAGAAAGTGGCCTAAATAGCACGGTCCAAATTTTATCTGTAGCTATCCAAGAAATACGGATGTCTTTTATTAACCCTTGCCACCTCTGACAGCTAGAAATAAATGCTGGAGCTGTCTTACTACTAATGGATTTTTGGAGTTCAATTAACATGCAAGGCGGAAAGGGTGGGAGCATGCTGCAGAGAAGGAAGACAGCTGGGAGAGAGAAGTTCCATGCCTGGTTCAGCTCCGAATGGTAGAATGAACCTTCAGACAAACATGAAAACATTTACACACACGACGGAGAGCCTTAATTACTGAACGTCTGGAGAACAGGGCAGGGTTCTTCTCTCCAGGAGCACACTTTATTATTCTTATTCAGTTCCAATGAGTACAGTAAATCCCCTATTCAGCCTTCATCGTTTTTCTGGGCGATGCATTTCAGGAGAGCCAACAGGACCTCCATTCTGTTTGTGCAATGGGGCTTCAGGCATGTGAAAATGGCTACTGGTGGCGGTCACTGTATGCCCATTCACCCCCTCCTCAGAATATAGCAAGAATTTTCCAAAAAACCTGACGGGAAGTATTGCATGTCACACAGCATTCGACTTGGGTCACACTGGAACAGTTGCCCGCTACGCAGAGGGAGGAAGGGAAATGGGAAAGCCCTATTGGGATTATTTTCGTGTGTCGGCCTGCTGCTGCGGACGCGCTGGGAGGAAGGCGCAGATAACACGCCGGCAATAGCTCGGTAGCGAGTTACTTTGTGTCTCTGGGGAGAGGCGAGTTTTAGCCACTCCAGTGTCACCGTGTGTGCGATGTGCGACATCGCGGTCTGTGCCTTCACGGACGGAGCTGCGGCTCCTGCCCGCGCCTCAGGTGACCGCAGCGTGTCTCCCACCTTTCAGAGCTGCAGAGACATCCCCACCGCAATGCACCCCGCAGCAGAGTCCCGGCACTGCCGCGGATCCCTCCTGCAATCCTGCCCTTTGCTGTGTGCCAAACATCGATTCCCCCGGCCGGGATTAGCCCGGCCGCTTGCACGGCGGGGGGCACCGAGGGTGACGGGCTCCGGCCCAGTCCGGGTGCGCCGCTCAACAGCTCCAACAATCGTCATCAGCGGGGAATCCAAAAACAGCCCCGGGACAGCCGGGGCCGGCGCGCTGCCGACCGACGCGGCACAGCCCCGTCCCCCCGATCACCGCCCCGCGGCGGGGCCCCTTCCCCAGCGCCGCCCCCACCGCCTTTGTGCGCGGCGCGGGGCAGCCCCGGGCCCGCCTGCGCCCGCCCCCGGCTGAGGCGTTGGGAGACGGTCCCTTACGCAGGAAAGTTCGGCGTCGGTTTCAAGGCTCCTCCCTCCGGTGAAGCAGACTGCGGGGCGCCTGGAAACCGGTCGGAGGGAGCGCGGCGCGGCGAGGCGAGGGGCGCGGGCTCGAGGGGCCGGCACAAATGGTCAGGCGGCGGCGGCGGAGGCGGCGGCGGCGGCCGTAGTTGGAGGCGCGGAGGACGCTGCCGCCGGTGCGGGCAGAGCTGCGCGCTGCGCTCCGCGGCCGCGTGAGTGGCGGCCGGGGCTGCCCCGTCCCTGCACGCCGCTCCCTTCATGAGTCGCAAGTTCGGGCCGGGAGGAGCAGCGGCGGCGGCGGCGGCGGCGGGGCGGCGGGAGCCCGGCAGGGCAGGCGGCACCGACTGAGCATGGCCGAGCGGCGCGGGCCGGCGGTGAGCGGCGGCGGGGAAGTTGGCAGCGGCCGGTGCCCGCGGCTGCCGCTGCTGCTGGTGCTGCTGTGGGCGGCGGCGCTCCCGGCCGGGGGGCAGCTGCCGGCGTCGCAGTACAACGGCGAGCGGGGCATCTCCATCCCTGACCACGGCTACTGCCAGCCCATCTCCATCCCTCTCTGCACTGACATCGCCTACAACCAGACCATCATGCCCAACCTGCTGGGCCACACCAACCAGGAGGACGCGGGGCTGGAAGTGCACCAGTTCTACCCGCTGGTGAAGGTGCAGTGCTCGGCCGAGCTCAAGTTCTTCCTGTGCTCCATGTACGCGCCGGTGTGCACCGTGCTGGAGCAGGCCCTGCCGCCCTGCCGCTCCCTCTGCGAGCGGGCTCGCCAGGGCTGCGAGGCCCTCATGAACAAGTTCGGCTTCCAGTGGCCCGACACGCTGCGCTGCGAAAAGTTCCCGGTGCACGGGGCTGGCGAGCTCTGCGTGGGGCAGAACGCCTCCGAGCGCGGCACCCCCACGCCCGCCCTGCGGCCCGAGAGCTGGACCAGCAACCCGCACCGCGGGGGCGCCGGCGGCGGCGCCGGGGGCCCGGGGCCCGGCGAGCCCCGCGGGCGCTTCACCTGCCCGCGGGCGCTGAAGGTGCCCTCGTACCTGAACTACCGCTTCCTGGGAGAGAAGGACTGCGGGGCGCCCTGCGAGCCCGGCCGCCTCTACGGGCTCATGTACTTCGGGCCCGAGGAGCTGCGCTTCTCCCGCACCTGGATCGGCATCTGGTCCGTGCTCTGCTGTGCCTCTACCCTCTTCACCGTCCTCACCTACTTGGTGGACATGAAGCGATTCAGCTACCCCGAGCGGCCCATCATCTTCCTCTCAGGCTGCTACACGGCGGTGGCCGTGGCCTACATCGCCGGCTTCCTCCTGGAGGAGAGGGTGGTCTGCAACGAGCGCTTTGCCGAGGACGGCTCCCGCACCGTGGCGCAGGGCACGAAGCGGGAGGGCTGCACCATCCTCTTCATGATGCTCTACTTCTTCGGCATGGCCAGCTCCATCTGGTGGGTCATCCTCTCCCTTACCTGGTTCCTTGCTGCTGGCATGAAGTGGGGCCATGAGGCCATTGAGGCCAACTCCCAGTACTTTCATCTGGCCGCCTGGGCCGTTCCGGCCATCAAGACCATCACCATCCTTGCCCTGGGACAAGTGGATGGCGACGTCCTCAGCGGCGTCTGCTTTGTGGGCATCAACAACGTGGATGCCCTGAGGGGCTTCGTGCTGGCCCCCTTGTTCGTGTACCTGTTCATCGGCACCTCTTTCCTGCTGGCTGGCTTTGTGTCCCTCTTCAGGATCCGGACCATCATGAAGCATGACGGCACCAAGACAGAAAAGCTGGAGAAGCTCATGGTGAGGATAGGCATCTTCAGCGTCCTCTACACGGTGCCGGCCACCATCGTCATTGCCTGCTATTTTTACGAGCAAGCTTTTAGGGAACAGTGGGAGAGGAGCTGGGTCACGCAGAGCTGTAAGAGTTATGCCATTCCCTGCCCCAACAATCACAGCGGCCACCACCCGCCCATGAGCCCCGACTTCACGGTCTTCATGATCAAGTATCTCATGACCTTAATCGTGGGCATCACATCGGGCTTCTGGATCTGGTCTGGGAAAACCCTGAACTCCTGGAGGAAGTTTTACACCAGGCTCACCAACAGCAAGCAGGGCGAGACCACGGTCTGAGACCCCTGCTTGCCAGGCTAGGGAGATGCGGGCAGGCGGAGGACTGAGGCTCTGCCTGGGGAAGCAGCTCCTTATCCAGCCTGGGCAAACTTTTGGGACTGCGAGTGGCTTCCGCAGGCGGCGGGGAGAGGAGGACGAGCTAGGGGGACCCCAGTGCTGGGATCTCCGGGCTCTGCCCGCCCCGTGCTGCTCGGGCTGTCTCCTGTAGGAGCTGAACGCACTGTCAGGTTGGGGGAGAGGGATGTAAATAGCCTCTGTAAGATTTTGTAAGTATATTTGTATTTAAATTACAAAAAAACTCACTTTTTTTTTTATTATTTAGGACACTTCTAACCCGTTTGCGGATTTTACTTCCTCGCTTATCACCTCCCCCACCCCCCTCCCGCTTTTTTTTTTTTTTTTTTTTTTTTAATTTAAAGGAAAAAAAAGGCTTTGGATTTTTATTTCGTAGGGAAGGATGGGTAAAGCTGCCGGTTAAAGAATCGAAAACAAATCCCCTCTTCTCCCCCACACAGGTTTTGTAATGGCTTTGCTTGGAATTTCAGCTGCATAAGCAGGAGGACCCGGAGCGGGGCTGCGGCCGGGGGCGCCTCCTGACCCGGGCTGGGTCCCGGCCCCGGCCCGCCCGCGGTAGCGTGGAGGTGGGGATGGGGAGGGAGGAGCGCCGCTTCCCGCCGCGGTCCCGGCCCCGGCCCCGGCCCCGTCTGGGGAGCACCGACCCCGCCCGGTCCCGTACGGGGAGCACGGAGAAGTGCCCGAGCATGGCGCAGGGACGGCGCTGCGCCGAGCCCCGGCCCCGCTGGCCCCCGCCGGGCCTTTCTGGGGGTACAAAGAGCGGCCGTGCTCGGGGCGGGCCGCTGTGAGCGGGGAGAGCCCCTCGCGGAGCCCGGGGCCGGGGCGGCCGCCGCCCGCCGGGGCTGCCGGGTCCGGCCGTGCCGCGCATGGCTCGGGAGGGTTGGCCCGGTTCGGTGTACGAGCTGGGGTTTATTCACACCGCCTGCACCTGTAGCACCTCCGAGGGCTCAGGAGGTGGATGGTGGCAGAAACACACCGGCATTCCCTCCTGCTGGGGTTTTTTTCTAAGCCCACTTTGCAGTGCGGGGGCGCCCCGCGGGTGCTCCTACCGCCGCCTGCCCCGGTCCCTCCCCGCCGGGCTGCTGCCGGCTGGGGTCAGCAGGATCAGGAAATACGGGCTCCGTGAAAAGAGCCTCATCGGAATAAAACGCAGCATTCAGTTTGGGGCTTTTGTTTGTTTCCTCCCTGCCCCCTAGTTATATTCATACATCGGCTCTTCATATGGGAAACATTGGAGCCATTGCCATTGCTCTGAATTTTAATTCATTGAGATTTAAATCATTACACATTATGAGGGTGTGATGATTTTTGCCAGTAGTAAAAACAATGGAAAGGAAACAGTAAAGCAGAATGCTTAAGCATTCTGGTGAGATGTGAGACCTGAAAGAGCCTCTGCTGTCTTTTTTCCCCTCTTTTTTCGGTACAGAAATAACATTGCATACTGCAAGGATAAAATACCATGTGTGCAGTATATCAGCTACCTTTTATGCTCCTGGGTGTGTGGGATTGTGCTTCTAATACGTTAAAAAAGTTAAAAGACGAAATTGTAACTTTCAACAGATGCATTTGAATATGTAGACCTCTGTATGAAAAACAGCAGAATGCTTCTCTCCTGATTGTATTGTTTTAAACTTTTTTTTTTATATTACAAATGCCTGTATTTAGGTTCATAAACATTATCTATGGCTACCATACCCTGAAATGCAAAATTATTTTAATTTGGTATGCATTTATTTCTGTTCATTATCACAAGATCATCTATATTTATAGAGGAATAGAAATTTATATATATTAAATACCATATTTTTAATTTCTCTGAAATAAATTGAGGTTTTGTACAAAAGTAGCTTGTCCCTTTACGTATTCCTCCAACTCATACTGTGTGAAGGCAGTGTATGTACTACAAGATGTGTGGGATTCCTTTTTTCTTTTCTTATGTTGAGTTCACAGTAACAAGCTGGAATTCAGTGTAGGAATTCATTGTGCATTTTGGTTTTTATCTCTGGGCCAGTCTAGATTAATCCTTCAAAAGAAGTAATGTAAACTGTTCAAGATCTCTGACAGGGTATGGTCAGTGGTGTGAAATCCAAGAAGAGATCTGCTATATGGCAGGAGAAGAAAGAATCTCAACAGTTCTTTTTTGGTGGGTTTGGTGGGGGTTTGTGGTTTTTTTTTGTTTTACTTTTTTGGTTGCAGAAAAGAGTTCTCACAACTTAAACTTTCTTCTCACTTTCCTTTTTATTAAAATTTTAAAAAACCCCTCAGTGCTTAAAATGATACTCTAATTATGTTGCAATATTGTCAGAATGTTTTAGTGAGTAAATTTAAAACTATTTAGAGTAAAATAGTTTTATTTCCTGAATTTTGACTGTTTGGTTAATCCAGAGTTAAATGTTCATGGAAGCATTTCAGCTTTATGGAAAGTACACACATTCTTTAACCTTTCAACGCAATACATTTTTTTCCCCTCTTTTTCTGTAACTCATTGTTTGAAGTGCCATTCGGTAAGTGGGTTTATTAGGAAAGACTGGTTAATTATCAAACTTGATTTTTGATTTTTAGTGTTATAAGCTAGTAAAGCATTTCTTTCTGTAGATCTGGAGGCAGATACTAATTATTTTTGGCTTGTTTACTTTATTCAAATCGTGATGCATAAACAGCTATAAGGAAGTAAGGGAAGCTTAACAGAATTTCTCTAAGGTGAGACAAAGGGGCAGGGTTTTCTCATTATTTTAAAATTTGTTCTACACAAACATAGTTCTTGCTTTCTCGGATATTTGGACATTTTTCTCATTTTTTTTTTCCTCTTCAAGTTTTGGGGGTTTTTTTCCTTCCTTTTTTGGGGGCTATTTTGGCATTTAAAATTGTGCTGATCATCACTCTGCTAATGAACTGAAGTACAAGCCATTCACTTTCGGTTCAATGGAATTCTTTTTGGTCAGTGTATAGTTACATTTCAGCCCTTTTGGCTAATCTTTTTTCTTGCAACAATGTATGTGATCTATTTATGGGTGGGAGAACACATTTATTTGTAACAGAGATGTTGCAATTATGGTAGAGATAGGAAGACCAATTTTTAAAAATACTTCTCAGAAATGAATAATGGATTTTTTTGTACAAGAAGTAGAATGTCAGTATTTACAGTTCATGATTTGCAGCAGATATGGATCCCCTTCAGTTCTCTGGGGTTTTGGGGTTTTTTTCAGAACTAAAGCTCCATGTTCAATCTTGGTTATTTTAATAAATATATTAGAGAGTGCAATATATTCATAAATCTGTTGAAAGAGCACCCCCTGCTTTTTTGTTTGCTATTTGGTTTGCTATAAAAATTTTGTTGCAATTTCTGTGACCCTTCACAGGGCAGTAATTTGCAAAGGTCACAGTCATCACTGAATGCTGTGGCACTGTCTGTGTGGCTCATCCACCTTTTTATATTTGATTTCTCAACACATAATGGTATTTCAGATGCTTTAGTAATAAGATACAAAAATATCTTGCATGGGGCCTCAGTAATGGTTTACTGTTAAAAGGAAATCTATCCATTGCTCCAGGGGTTTTAGATGGGGGTTTTAACAACATAGTCTGGGTGATTGATGTGCCATGGTAACCAGAGAAAGTATCAATATACAGTAAGTAGAAAGTGTCAGTATATGAAGAAGCAGTTTTCCCCAATTCTCTTGTCCCTGACAAAGTTATTATAAGAACAAACTTGATAAAACACATTTTTTTGGACTGAAGTTCTTGTTTAGGCATTCCATACTCAGCAGCTTTCCTTTCTCTCATGGGATATATTTGTACCCTGAAATGAAGGGACACTCAAAATCACCATTCCCCTGAAGAGGGCTGTAGCCTGAAGAGCTGGGGATGTTGATTTACTGTTCATCCTTCAGTAACAGTAATGCTCTTTAATGTAGTGGCAAATCTGTGGTATTGGAATGAAATTATATGCTCTTTCCATAACAAATCCTATTGGGAAGAAGTAGGATTTCTGGTTTGTTCATATAGTAATGCCCAAAAATCTCTGGTATATGCACATATTAGTGAGTGTTTCTGTTGTGTTTGGTTTTGGTTTTTATTCAATAGAGTGGCAAGACAAGGCTGAAAGCTAGTGGGTCTCATATCTGCCCTCTGGATGATGCCCACCCTTCTGCTGCCATCCCTTTGCACTTTTTAAAAAAAATTGTTATTCAAAGGGATGATAACGATGTATGAGAAGAGACTGCTGTTTATTTACATGATGAGTATTTTTCAAAATAGGCTATGGGCTGGTATCTCATCAGTCTTTTGCCAATCCCAGTCACAAGAGACAACCTCCAGACTGACAATGTAGTTCTTTTTAAAAGATGTGCACCCTGAAGCTGAGCAGAGAAAGTAATCCTGAGTTTGTCATGATGAACTATAAAATTATTGAGAGTACCCTTGCAAGAAGTTTGCATTTGTGTGGCATAATCTTCCACTCCAATGCTGCATGGCCTCAGAAGGAGCTTCAGCTAGCAAAACTCAAGACAGATGAAGAGTTGCTAAGTCAAGCATTTTAACACTTACCTATAAATATAAGGAAACTGAGGCACAGCTCTGTTTTTGTCATGAATTTACCCTCTAGTTCTCAGGAACTGGAACTGCATTTTATTTGGTACATGTTTCCAATGACAGCACTACATGACTGGCAATACTGTGCAAAATCTGAATATGAGCCTCACCCTCCCTTTTAATGGTCCTAGATTTTATTGGTTGCTGTTTGCATTGCTGGACCCGGAGCATCATTGCTCTGCATGTTGTGCAAACTTGGGGTCAATGGATCATATGGATCCTGATTTCAAATATTGATTCAAAAATGCAAGTCAGTAATGTGCTTAGACCCATTAGAAGAGAGGGATGCTCTTGTGCCCATAGCTGTGAGAGTTTTTCATATTTGTAAATCTCTTCCCTCTGTGATTCAGTTGAGCTGTAAGGCTTAGGCAATGATTCACAGTCATATGGAGAAAAAGAACTTAGTTTTTCTTGCTTTGGACTGACCCCTTTGCTGTTTCTGTGTTTACAGCACAAAAGAGAAATGCTTTGTTATGAAGCTCCTGATCAATTTTGAAATAGTAGTACTTTAATAATAGTAGTAATTTTAAAATGGGTTTGCAGGTTTAGGAAGCAAGACTTGTCTTACAGCTGAGGCCTTGGTTTCCACAGTTTAGTTTTTAGAAGTCTACAAACATTTTAAGATGTGAAATAGCTTCTTAAGGACAAAATAAGTATGCCAGGATTAGGTCCTGGACACTTTTCAAGCATTATGAGCACCATATTCATTTGTGGATGGTTAAACAGCATCACCGCCCAGTGATGCTGTTAAAGCAGACTAGATAAGCCCTGTAAGAAAAAAGGCATAATTGCATTTACATGCCAACTTAAATTCATTCTGCACCTTTTGTCATTTGGGGTCACTAAATGGAGAAGAAAATGTAATTTCTGTCATATGGGAGAGATTTCATGAATTAGCAAAATAGACCTTAGTAAACAATACGTAAATTGCAAGTGTAACATCTTCCAGAAAAAGGCAATACCACTTTGATAAATTAATTGTAGACAATGGTTTAAAAAAATTAAACACTTTAAAATGTGCCGAATCTGTAGACTATGACAACTGTATTTTAGAATCCAACTTGTGTTTATTCTGAAATGCCAGTGTAACCACATCAGAGAGTCTTCCAGGCATGAGGTCTTGCCCTTGTTTGCATTCAAATCAGCAGCATTAAGTTGCTTATCTTGAGGTTGAGTAAATAAACTCTAGTTATCCACTCAGACAACACTTAATGAAGACCCAGACCCACATTCAGCTACCAGCCTCTCATGAAGTGAGGTCCCCACAAGCCTTGCCTTCTCCCTGTATCCTAAGGCTTTCTTGCAGTGTGTGAAAAGTATTGGCCATGACTGAGCTTCACCAAGGTGAAAATTTCACGATAACCATTAAACTGATGGAAACATGCTGCATTGGGAGACTTCTGTCAGCCACCATGTAAAGTATTTTTGGTGGGTTGTCTTAGAAATAACTTCTTCAGAAGTGCTGAAGTAATAGACTTTTATTTGCAATTAGCTGTCATTTGGATGGTTGCATTATTAGTGGTCTGCAGCATTTAATAAGGTGTTACTCTAGGCTAACACAGAATGCTACCCTATGTCAAAAGTGCAGCATGTTTGGTGGAATTCATCCTCCTTATAGTATCCCCAGCATCCTTTTGGGTGAAAAAGAAGAGGGTTTTTGGTCAAGTTCTAGTATATCTTGGCTAATATTAATTACTTTCTGCAACACAAATTTAGAAATACTTGTAGGATAGTTTAATGACAAAGACCACAAGTAAAATGAAAATGTCCTGTATCCCTCAGGGGGGATGTCATGATGCTGTTTTGTTGCATACTTGTTTGTATAACTGTTTTACATCCTGTGACTCAGTGTTAGTCTCACTGGCTGTGTTTACCTGTGAGACTGAAAGTATGGCTCAGTGATGCTCTGTGGCTACTCATGTTGTCTTGTTCAGGTTAAGTGCTATTGCTTTGTTACTGGTAACTTTGTTTGAGCTCCACTACCACTACAGAACACTACAGGACTGCCAGCCACAGGACTGTGCAGTCCCTTTGAGCAGCACAAGAACATGCCAGCCCCCACCTGGCACCTTGCCCACCTCTGGTTCTGTGCCTGGAGCTCCACTGGGCTCTGGTCTGTCACTCTCACTCAGGGGCAGTGTTGGCCTTTTCCTGCAAACTCCATGAGTATCCTACTGGCAGCAGCACTGCTGAGGCTGTGCTGAATTGGCTCATTTTCCTGGCTGCCCAAGCCATGTGCTGGCGTCATCTTTTGTTTTTCCCCCCACCTACCTAGGGTGGAGACTATCCTGGCTGCTCTTAATCCCTGCATTTGATGGAGGAAGTTACAGGCAGTATGTGCTATTACAACATCCCCATCCTGCTGCTGCTCTCTTGCCTGTTACTCTCAGGTAACTCCCCTGGAAGTTTCCTTACTCCAACCATTGTCAGAATATAACTTGGACAGATCCCCATTTATTGTTGAGAATTGACTGTGCAGTGTGAATCGTGTTCATCACAAAATCATTGCTGTTCAAACAAAGAAGCTACTTAGTCTCAAGGTGTTTGACAGTTTATTCATGACATTTCACTTTTAAATACAAGCACAAATACTATCCCAAAGGAGCTGATCTTGATTTAATACTGAGAATACAGAGTGGGCAGGTAAGAATTTTCCAATTGTTCAAATTAAAATATTACTGCCCATTGTGGTAAATTCACTCCATGTGAAATTGAGAAGGAAAGGCTGCAACACACCTTTATGATTGCCTTCAGGAAAATGAGTGTTTCATTCATGAGCCTACTCATCTACAACTGCATCTAAAGAGGAAATAATAATAAAAAAGCCGACACACCTCAAGGTGGGTTTCTCAAAATATTTCTATGAATGAAAAAATTGCAGGAAAACCAGCTCATCACAAAGTCAGATTTTGCAATGACTCTTGTTAACTTCTCAGTACTTATTTTTTTCTGTAATGGTGAAAGCTTTGCTTTTATTTTCTGTGAATGGGGAGGGTAATTAGTCTCCTCTTAGCATGAAGCTGTCTCTTAAAAGACTGCAAGTAGTTTATTTGTTTACTTCTTAATTAAGAAAATAGCTATTCTAATTCTGAGGGAAGTAAAAGAAAATTTTGCAACCTGCTTAAAGGTTTTGTAGGATTAGGCACTTCACTGTTAACAAAATTAATAGAAGCAAGTGGTGCTCAGTTATAAGAAAATGGATTCCAACCAATTCCAGTAAAGCATTGCAACTGGGATGACTTAACTTTGGTGTCTGAGCACCACCTCCACTTCCTGACACACAGATTTGTAGTTCTGGAGTGGTGAAGCATACCAGCTCTCAGCCCACGTGTGACAGCAAATGGGGAGTGCTGTGCTGAGCACTGCTCAGTCCCTGGTGTTTTGCTGGGGCTGCTCTCCCCAGGTGTGAGGACATGGAGGAGAGAGATGGAAACCAGGGCCTGGGAAGGCAGCTGGCTGTGGTGTGCAGGAAGGAAAGGGCAAGAGAGGCAGGAGGGGGAGGAGGGGCTGCAAAAGGGGAAGGCACTAGGAGATGGTTGTCTGCACAGGCCAGGTTTGAGATGTTGAACTGGGAACTCGTGGCAGTGCAGGATTTGTGCCTCTCTTGCCAACGGTAGCTGAAGAGCACCATAACTCAGATGTGGAAGGGAATGGCTTTCCAGAGCATGCAGAAACCATGGGCAGGTCCTCCAGCACATGCCCCAGAGCCACGGAAGGTGGAGGCAGGGAACAGCTTGTCTGAGTGTTTCAGAATCCCAACAAGACAAACCATTGTTGTTGCATCATGGAAGAGGGACAAGCAGAGTGGGCTGCAAACCTGGGGCTGGGGTGGTGCTGGGATGGGGATCAGGGTGAGGCGAGGAGCCCAGCCAGAGCCAGCTTTCTCTAGATGGCAACCACAAGGCTTCCACAGGTTTCCCTGGATTCTGTTTTCCACTCCAAGATTAAAAATCTCCCTGCAGGGGAAAATGGAAAGGAAATTGTGTGGTAGGCTTTGCTATGTTTCCAGCTGACTATTTCCATAGAAGTGGGCAGCTGGGCCCAGTGTTTTTTAAGATATCTTTACAGTAAGAGTAAAATCCCGGCTCTGCTGAAGGCAACAGGCAATTGTGAGTCTCCCATTGGCCTCCTGAGGGCTGTAATTTCATCTTGGCTTCGAGATGCATTAGGAAGTGCATGGAGAGCCTGGGAACAGAAAAGGAGAAAGTCAAAAATAAAAATTTTTCATCCAGAAGTTTTTTATAGTTAGTTTCATCAGAATTCAAAACGTTTTCAGTCTTTTTCTGACGCTATTTACTAAGGTTATGTAGGTACTATCCAGGGGCAGACATTATCTAAGTATCTGAGTACTTAAGTACCTCAGTCTTCTGTTTTGTAAAAAAAAGAGATTTACTTTCTCAAAAATGATCAATTACCAAATACTTGTTTTGATTTTAGCATCCTTTAAAAAAAAAGGTAAAAATATCTGTTTAAAATTGGGTTACTTTTACTTCTGTGTGTGCTGGCAATCTGAATGTCTAGCAGGATTTTCTACTATGATTTGGTTTTACAATTCTTTGTAAAAGTCACATGTTATATTTTCTCGGAAGTGTTGTTTTCTTGCAGCAGTTCTGGAAATAGCTTTTCTGTCACAGCCAGTCAGTGGATGTGTACCATTTGTGAAGGCAGCCTGGAGAGCAGGCACAGGCAAACTGCAAAACAACTTAATTTGTGGAATTAACACTTCACGTTGACACCCATTAAAAATATTCAGAGATTGACTCAGCCTGCCCATGTTGCACAAATAACATGCTTGGCTCTGAATGATTCAAGATCTTATCTGCTCTCAGCACAAGTTCACTGCGGAGGGCCTGATCCTGTTCTCATTAACCTACAAAGGAGTTTTGCTGCACACTTCAAAGGGAATTACATGAGCAGCATTTGCAATGAAGCACATGGTTCCTGTATCTTTTCCCTTTTTTATTTCTCTTTTTAAAAAATTATTTTCCAAACTACAGCAAAACAAAACAAAACAAAAAAGTAGGCTAGGAAGCAGTCAAAATAAAGTTGTTATCTGTTGAGCCATGTTGGTGCTTGAGAGCTCTGCTTGTTTGGAGTTCTTAAGTGCAAATTTAGAGTAGAAACCAGAAATAGCTGAGTTATATTTGGTTATATTTGTAGCTGAGTACCCTCCATTCCCATCATCTCCATAATGGGAGCCCTGCACAGCCCATTGTATTTCTTTGCACCTTGCACAAGTGTTTGCACAGATGTGGAGCAGGGCCGGTGTGTGCAGCCACTGATCATGTATCCATGCAAACAGCAGTGCCTGGGGGGCACTGCACACAGCTCCCCTAAGCCCTGGGAAGGGAACCACGTTCCTTCTTTGTTTTCCCTGTGCACAGCTTTTGAAAAGGAGGAGACACATATGGAGGAGGGATGGGATAGACCAACCACTGGGCATTTTGTTTGGTTTTCCATTTCTTCCATGCTGTCATGTTAAATAAGAGAATGAGTTCAGCCATATTTTGTCCTTATGGTTTTATTGGTTTATAGAAAAAAGGCCTTGTGACTCTACAAAGATGCTGGATCATTTGGCAGAGGGAGCAGCAAGCATGTTGCTCAGCCATTCAACACACTTCAGGAGTCCTAAAAACCTTCTGTGGTAGAAGGGCATGGTACTCCAAATGCATCACCCACAGTGGTGTACAGCAGTGGTGCAGAAGAACCATCCCTCCTGTGGAGGCCCAGAGAGACTCTGTCTCTACTGTCCTTTTCCTCCATCTCCAGGCCACAACCACAGCATCTGCCTCAGTTCAGATGCTGATCTTTGCTGCCCATGTTTGCCCATGAAAAAGCCAAACGAGATCATCATCTGCTGCTACCTGAAACCCAATGGTAATGAGATGGTAACAAACTCAGGTACTTACTCCCATTGTCTCCTGAATTCAAACCTTTAGACTTCAGTTTTGTAAAAAAAAGAGATTGGTTTCTCAAAAATGATGCATTCCTGTTTCCTATTCTCTGAAGCTTGCTTACCTGGTTTCAAAACTATGAAGTCATGCTCTGTGGGGGATGCTCTGTGCTGTCCTGAGGGAGCAAACATGAATGAGCTTGCTTCTAGTCTTTGAGGGATCTTTCCCCCCTGCCCTACTGTTGCCCTGTTTGATTCTCAGTCAGCCTTGCCAACTCCTCCCCATGCCAGAAGATGGTTTCCTTACCCCCATGCTGCAAACACCCTCTTCCCTCCTGGCTGTGGGCAGGCATCTCTCCAAGCTGTTTCCTTCTCACTTTGGCAAGTCTTCCAACAGAAGAATTGAGGCAAATGACATGTGGGGACATGAATCTCTGTTCTTTTCTCTACCACGGCTACCTCAGTTACTGGGAACTTTGCTGTTCTCCAACAGATCCTGATGAGTGTCACCATCTCAGCCTGTATCACTCTCCACAATTTATTGACATGCAGTGGGAATCTGTCTGCAGTTCAGGCTTAGCATGCCAAGTGGACTGAAGTTTTGGGTCCACATGTCTGCTCTAAGGCCAGCAGAGTAGGAATAGGACTCAAATTTTCTGTATCTCACTTGTATATCCTGATAAATAGGTTATTCTGAGGACGTGTCCACTCTTTTTTCACAAAGAAACTGCTAAGCACCTGAGGTTTCTAATAATGCAAGATGGGAAGAAATGTGAAATTGAAAAGTTTCTGAGGACAGGTAGGTGACCTGTTTTCCAAGCCTTACTAGGTGACCTCTTTAAGGTTCTTGCACTCTCTGTTGTCTTCTTTCTGGTGTCAGGAGAACCCAAAAACCTTTCTGGAAGATTGTTTGGATGATTCTGCTCTAAGTTTCTCTGGTGGGTGTCACCAGGGATGTTCATGGGGAGGCCCAGAGAGCCCCCCAGGTACTGGTGTGAAGGCTGGGGGCAGCCTGGCTGTCAGACACCACAGTGTGCAGTAGTTAGTTGGGGCTGCTGCAGGGGTGAGCAGAAATGAGCCCTGCCCTGGTGCATCTCTGCCCCTCCAAACTGAAAAGGGAGTAAGGAAGGACAGCACACAAACGTGACAGTAGCTAGTTTAAAAAGCCTTGATGTTCTTCTGTGGTGTTCCTAATGGAAAAGAATGATTTTAGATAATCACAAAAACATGTCCTGTGGCAAAAAGCAATCCCTACTACCTCTGAGTCAATTTAGAAGATGACATGCCCTTGGAAAATGCTTCAATAGCCACTGAAATGCCCAATGCATGTTAACGATCTAACCAATAAGTTATAGGTTCCTTTTTTTTTTTTTTTGATCCATAGAAGAACATTGACAAAACTGCAAACATATGTTTCTGCTGCTAAAGCTTAGTCTTATCACAGTTTGAAAATGTGGAAAATCAATTACATGCTTTGAATTGCTCCCTTTATTGCTATAAAAGAATTTCTTCATTCTTTCAGGATAGTGTACACTTGGTAACATCTACTGCTAACAGGCTGTTAGGACTTTCTGCTAAATTAATGCACTACAAGTAAACTAAACAGAAGGCCAGTGGAATGCTAAACATCCACTTTCTCCTCTGTTGTGGCTGTGCTGCAGCTTGGGAACCCTCAGCCTTGTTGCTACAACATCTGGACAACATTTGGGGCTGTCTCTCAAGTGCACGGGTGTGCACCTCCGGTGAATTTTAACTTTCAACATCTCTCTGCCTCTAATCTATATTTAATGTTTCATGACTAGTAGTCAAAGAAACTTCAGCTAAATATCAGCTTGGAATGAAAATGATCCTTGGGAAAACACTAATTTTCAGCATTCGCCAGCAAAGTATCTGTGACAGAGACATTCCCTGGAGATTTGTAGCCCATTCTCTCACAGTAATAATAATTAAGACTCGTGATTACTGTGCCCACATAATCAAAGATCGCTCCATAAAATGTACTCCCTAAAGGGACGAATTCCCTGCTCCTAACTGGATGTCAGTCAGAGGGATCAGCACCCCCAGGGATCTGGAGTCTTTGCTTGCCCTTTTCATTACCGTGTTGTTAGCATTGTGTTACTTCATATTCTTCTCAATGCAAATGAGTAGGTAATCATGTGTAAATCGTGCCCTCCAGAAGGCACATGTAGTGAGGTTTTTTTTCCCCCAAATCTACCACAGGGATTTCTCACATGGAACATAATTACATCTCTGCCATATGGGCTCATTTATATTCTATTACAGGTTAAGCTAATACGACTCAGAAATATTCTAAAAATACCTCAAAGTATTTTGAGCACTGTCAAAACGCTTGTCATTTCTTTCTTGCCTGTTTGATTGTGAATGACTTTATATTTATTTAGAGATCCACAGTGCCAACTAACTTCAGAAAAACAATCTCAGACCAGTCTGGGTTGCCCACTGTCCAAAAAATACTTTAAATTCTCTCTCATTAAATCCTTCTTCAGTAAGGGCAAATAGGTGGGTGAGCAATGAGACAGAAAAGCCTCTAAGACATATTTACCTGCACAGCACCTCAGTGGGTTTTCAATTTTCCAGGAGGAAAGGAACCTCCATTTCAGTTATGTAGTTTTATCATCATTTGGCTGGATCAGTTGTTTGGTGTAATTGCACTGACAAAGCTATATATGCACTTTAGCCATTACAAAACTACAAACCTCTCTGCCCACAGAGGCAGGGCTACTGTGGAAATAACTGTTGCCTAAAAAAAATTATGGTAAAATAAGAATAGGTCAAAAAAACTGGAGCCACTGAAGGTTATATGATAATTTTTTCAGAAATGAGGTACTAGATATGAATATGTTATTTTCCAATTTCAGGGGAAATGTTTCATGTCACTATTCGATTTTATTTGACAAGATTTTTTTAATCATTATTACTTTACTGATTTTTAAAACTAATACCACTAACATCTCCGGATAAAGTCTGAGTCTACTGCAATCAATCTTAATTTTATTCTTTTGATTCATACATTCAGTATTTTGCCCTTTGAAATTTGATCAGGTTTTCTTTATTCCACTAGCTAAGAAGGAAGCATGTACGCAGGTAGGAAGGTTCGGGCAGAGGGTGGGAGGGGACCTCACTGGCTTGCACATGATACTTCAGATGATACTTTGCAAAAGCAGTGACTTGACTTTTGTTCCAAAGAGATGCTTGTAAGAAATTGGACCAGTGTTGAAAACAGCAGCTGTATGTATCCTATAACCAGGAGATAAAATTCAGTCCTGGTTTATAAAGTCCTTTGAGGTTTTCAGTGATGGAAAATTCTATGTAGCTATAAAATCCATTCTATGACAATGAAATAAATAATGAAATAAATTCTGATCCCTTTCTAGAACTGAATAATACATTTCAGAGTGTTGCCAGAAAGTGCTGGCTTTTTTGTTGTTGTTTTTTGCTTTCTGATTTTATTATATGATAGCATAACCTTTTGGATTATTCAACAGTTGAATACTAAACTCAACCTTTCCTGAATGCTCTCTGTGTGTTTTCAGAGAATAATTATTGCTAACATCTTGTTGCTCAGACTTCTGTGCAACAAAGTTTGTAAGCAGCTAACTTTAAGTATATGAAAATCCCCCTTGAAGTCAGACACAGGTATTTTTCTGGATCAAAGCTACAATGTCTGTAATTGTGCAATCATGTCAGACTCAGAGGAGAGTTTTGGTGGAGTTTACCCTTGTTCCTAAAAGACATCTTTCAAAATCAGCAGAAACAACAGGGTTTTGGTCAGAGCTGTTCACTGGTCATTGCTGGATAAGGAGAACAGTCTGACTGTGTTTTTACTGTAGAAGGGGAAAAATTCAGCCCAACTATGAGTTTATTACCCAAGAGTATTTTTCCAGCCTTCAAAATTCCTGCAGCAGCGTAAAGGACACTACAGTGATTTCATACATTGAGGAGGCATTAAAAAAACAGCAGTCTCCTGGGTTGTAGAACAAAGAGAAACAAATTTCAAATCTCAGACCTAGCTCCATTAACTAATGTTTTAATTCATCTGTCATACATGTTTGATTAAAGAACCTGCTATACAATTTCTTTTGCAAGTTCTATAGCCCTGATTGTGTAAAGGCATCCTGTGCCCTTGGAAAAACCATCTCTGATGTGCAAAAGGGTGACAACTTTTGACAACTCCAAAACCTGCTTCCTTTTTCTTCAGGCAAGGTTTTTAATTTTGGTTCCCCAATTTCATTTATTGTAAAATAACAGTGGTCAGTGTGCCTGCTGCACTGAGATTGCTGCATTCTTGTCCTGGCTTTATGCTCATCCCTGGGCATCCACCACTGCCCATTGCTGCAGCTCAGTCAGAGTGGTGGCACAAGGTGACAGGCACAAGGTGACAGGCACTGACATCCCCATGTCCCACCACACCATGGGCTGGGGCAGCAGAGGGGGCCACAAAAGCAGGTAACAACATTCCCAAATATTCTGGACAACAACCTTTCCAAGAGAGGGAATGACTGCTAACGTGCCCTCCTAGAGTTCTCCTTTATTAATTTCATGCTGGAAGGAGAAATTGCATAGCATATATAACTATATATATATATGCATATACATATATGCATTGCACATTTGTCAGCCATATGCCAGTATGTCAATATTTTCCTTCAGACAGTGGGCTGCCATGGATTTTCAGCAGAGATATCTAGCTGGTGCTGCATGTATATGCTCAGTTCTGTGTTCTGGGGGAGGTGTTTATTTGCAGTTTGTTCCTGGATGGAAAGTTCTGGCCTGCACTGGAAATGGATGCATTTCATCATGCATGTGATTTTCAGGAATTGGTAAATCAAGAGCTTTTGTATTAAAATGATTCCTAATATGAAATTTTAAATAAATCATTCCTGGATATTTAAATCATCTCATGATTAAGTTTGGATCTTCCTTGTCATTTGATGAATAAATGTGAAATTCTTTATCTGTCTAATGTGATCTACTGTCTGCTAATACCCAGCTCTCTGAAACCCTTTGTAAATCATTATAGTTTGCATCATCTGTTTGGCTAACACATAGTGTCTGCTAACACACAGTGTCTGCTTTCCAAAACTGTGTACATGATAATCTGTTTTAATACCTGTACAAATCAATTAAATTTATTTTGTGCACTGTTCACTAGCTGCCAAATTGGGTGGAGAATAGAAACACTTAGCAGGGGAATCAGACTCTACATAAACATGCATTAGATGAGCCTTGCAATCTGAGTGGGGGAGGATGCGAAATTTAGCATTTTATTTCCTCATCTACAGACAGACTTTAAAAAATGGCTTCTAGAAACAAAAATATAGGGCAGAATTGTGTAGCCCTTATTCATGTTGCTGAGCAGATTCATTCTGGATTTATCCCACTGGAGTTTAATACTATCACCTCCAGGGTGGCTGAAAGGATGCAGAGTTTCTTGCGAGGCACTTTGATGCTCTGTCTGGTGCAGAACGTGGGCAGAATATCTTCAAACCTCCTCAAGGGCCACTTCTGACTCCTCTTTCTGCTTCTGGGCACTATTGCTCCAGGATTCTGTAAATATCCAAACTGACTGGTGGCAAAACTGATGGGTGTGCTGAAGTACCTGATGGATTCTGCTAGAGGATTTGGGTTCAGTCTTCAAGCCTGTATATCCCAGCTTTCAAGCCTTCATTTTAAACTGAGTGAATTCCATCCAAGCCTTCATTTTAAACTGAGTAAATTACATCATTTGCAAATGAAGCTTTCTTTAAATAAAAATTATCTACCTCCATTTCCCCCTCACACCTAGTCTCTTGTTGAGAAAATGTAGTTGCACTGGGAAAATTTAAAATTGACTTCAACCATAATGCTTTTTACTCACGACAAAAATCCATATTTAAGCACTGTCACAGATGGATTCAAGAATAAATTGCTAAACACATTTCAAAATATAGGGGTAGGACGATGGAAATCAGTGCCAAGAAAACTGTTTTAAGGCAAAGTGTCTATCAAGTGAGTGCTGCTAAAATTTTGCAGCATAAAACACTACAGACAAGGTCATTGTCAGAGGGGAGATGGATAGAGTCCCAGTATTACAGTAGTATTCCTGATTGCAGGTAGTTGAGGACAATTTTAATTTTAGAAAGAACTTTAGAAAGTATAACTTTAGAAAGAATTTTAGAAAGTATAGCCTTTGTTCACTTGGTCTCTCACTCGTGAAAAAAAAAAGAATTTCCCTCCTCACATACATTCATAATCCCTGTTAAAATACTCCATGGTATAAAACTCCTTGGGTAGGAGAGAATACCAAGCATAAATGAGTAAGTATTTTAAGATTGTTCCTCTCAAAAGGGAGCATTATATGCCCATACCCTTCTAGTTCTTTTGAAGAAGAATTTTCTGGATAATGCAGAAAGAGAGCAGACAAGTTTTTTATTTAAAGGTAAATGTACCAAAATTCTTTCAATTGATTCAGAATTTTTATTACAGGCATGGTCTGATTTTCCACTAGTTTGTATCATGCATGACTGTTTGCACCAATGAAAAGAAATTGTTTAGTGATATGCATTTTTACTGTGCCCTTGTTTAGCAGTAATGCTCATAATATGAAAGGTAGTGCAGCATTCAAGATGTACGTGCAGTTACCAGGATAATTATTATCCTCAAATATTAATGTGATTTGAATTTAAATGAGCACTGAAATGAATTTTAAATGACAGAAGAAGCAATGTCATGTCTTCATCTCCCGGTGAGGAACACGAGCTCTAATGTGGCAGCTCATGGCTCAGAAGCCAATGTCATATTGACCATGAAACCCTCCAATGACAATGACCTCCATCACTGCTCGTGTGTGAGCTGGACTCGACCTGGTGACCTAGAGGCTGAAAGGCCATACATTTTCTTTTGTTTTGTGTGCCATTCACTAATAGATACTCTTTTAAATTCTATTCAAGCTCTTATATGCTACACACCACTGTAGCTGAATGCTTTCAATAGAATTTTTCTGAGGCGACAGAAGATAACAAGACTCAGGTGTTATTTTCAGTTTTCCTTTCTCTTCCTGTACATGGACATTTCTGGAAAGTTAGAGACTCTATATTTTATTTTTTTTTCATTTTTTTCATTTTTCTAATGGAAGTGAATTAAGGAGCTTGTCAAATACACAGAGCTGTTCAAATCATGTCTACAGCATTGACTCTGTTTCCTGGAAAGCTCTCTGTCTTGCATAAAAGACATTATTCTTTGTTACAGAGAGATCCTTCATGACAAAGTAATTCAGTAGTCAAGTACATTCCTTGCATCTAAAATTTTTTAAGCCATGTAATGGAAGCATGAATCTGAAGAGAATCTCTACAGGCACTCAATTTAGTGAGTGGTCAGACAATGTTTACAAAACAGTTCATGTCACTGATGGGAAAGAAGGGGGCTGCAAGTTACAGTTTCCATAGGCTGTCATTTTCTTGATGGATAGACTTGCACTACCATAATTTTTCATGTATGTAATTCATACATAATCACATATATTTTTACACATCTTTCCTATTTCTCATGCTTGAGTCAAAGTTAGTGCCCGGCTCTGCACATTCATCTGCACTGAATAGAGGAGGTTGAACTCAGGTTGGAATTTAGCACTGTGAGCTTTGTCCTGTCTCCATCAATATAAGGTTAACAGACAAAAGTGTGAGCTTTGATTATTATTGCATATTTAGAAAAAAAATGCTTGAATTTTAGCTGTGGGATAAATTCACAGAGGAATGAGAATAACCATTAGGATCTTCTACTACAAGTGATATTTAAAGTATTTAATGCTAGTTAAAGGTCTGTGGTATGGTGACCCCATTTGCATGTCATTATTCAAAGTTTGACTTTCAGAAAGACATGGGGCATGTATGTGTACAGTGTGTCAAGGCATATGATGTGCAGGTGGAAATAATATGGGTACAAGGAGGTAAAAGCTGAGACTGTGACCCCACTGATTTATGGCTCTCAATACAAGAGCTGGACAAGAAAATAAGTCACCCTGACTGCACTTGAGGGCATGATGTGCTGAGCTGACCAATAATGTCATGATTTAATTCTGACAATTTTGAGTCTGGGTAGTGATGGAAACAATCCAGTCTGGGACAGGAGAAAGCTGGAGGTGTGTAGTGCACTGCAGCACGGGTGTCCATGTCACTGACACCACATGTCATGGGATCCTGTGTCCCTGTGGGGGGAGAACAACCCTGGTACCATCTGACAACAGGGATGGTTCACTGGTTGGCAGTAGGTGCTCAGCACTGCTATACTATCAGTAATCCCCACAAGAATGAATTTTTCAGTTTACAGTATATATTGCTTTTGTCTTCCAGACCAGATTGCTTTCATTTCTTGTAGAAAGGCAACTTAAAAAAAAAAATCAAAACCAACCAAACAAAAAAACCCCACAGAAAATGAAAATAAAATAATTTAAAAAGAAGTTGCTGGTCAGTGAAGAGGAGGAAACCATCTTGCCCTAGTACTATTTTGCATCTGCACTGAAACACAAGACAGCAGCTGCCTCAGAGCTGCCTCCACAGCAAGGAAAGACATTCATCTACATTTAAAGATTCAGTGCACAGAAAGCAGAATGACGACATCTCCTCTCATTTCCATGCCCAGCAACATGCACTCCAACACACAGCTATGCTTCTTCTACAATATCCCTTTATTTTCCTTTATCTCTGCTTTTCTGCCCCCTTCCTTCCTCAAGCCCTTCTTTGAGCTTCATATTTTCTTGTGTTTAATTTGGATCTTATGTTCTTCAGTGAACAAATCCTTCTCCCTTTGTCTCTCATCAGAGCCTTCATTGCTTTACATCCACTGGGAAGAACTGATCCAGTTATCTCCAAATTATATTTCAAGAGTCTGCAAGCCTGTCTTCACAGATAAACTGAAGAGCACCCCAGCCAGTATAAACACAGGACATAGCCTTTTCTGCTCCTTTCAGCAGTGGATGATAGTTACCCAGTTTTGCTATAACATCAGTTTCTACCAGAGGGTGTGCCCTACCATTCCCGATATTCAGTCATTACATGGTGATTGTTATTGTCTGTTATTTATATTATTATACTTATATAAGTAGCAATTAGCCCACTCAGAACTTGATATCTCCTGTTCAAACAGAGAAGATGGTTTCACTCCCAGACTTCTCATGAACTAAATATAAGACAAGAGAAAATAGATATACCCAACCAGCAGCTCAGATATCATGGGAAATGGTTATTGATGCAATGAGCCACAGCAATGCCTTGTTATAATTTCTGCAGTCTCCTTTCTGGCTGCATAAGGCAGAAACCTCTCTTGTTGGATTTTGTTTTGTTTGAAGAGTAACAAGCTCTCCCTTGGTCAAATCTGTACTTTCCTCATACCTCTGCATCTGATGGATCAGTGAATGTAGCAATGCATCCCTTCCTGGAAGGGAAATGCATTTTCCTTAAGCAGCAAATGCAGTGGCTTCAGCAAAATGTTGACTATCTAATTTCCTCTCAGTAGAAGTATTAGAGTAAATATAAAGCAGCCATGTCCCTGGACAGCAGTGTGCTCCACTCAAGCAACACCTTCAACAGCTTGTGATATCTCCATTTTACTGTCATCATGAGTTCTGTAGACTGGGACAACACTGCTAGCACCCTAGTAGTCCTGCAAATGTACTTAGGAATAAACTGCCAAAGAACATCTTACTGCATTAATGTAATGGTGTGTACATTTGCTTTACTTGGTCTCACATAATCCATCAAAATCTTCATGAATAGAAAAGGTCGAATCAGCCTTACTGATAGAAATTACATTCCCACTGTTATCTCCCTGACAAATCAACCACTTCACTGCTGAGGGGTCCATATTCCTTTGATTTACAAGGTGCTTGGTAAAACTACACTTCCTGGGAAAGTAGAGGTTTAAAACCATTGGGCAGAGAAAGTATCCAGTCAGAGGCTCTGCTTGGTGCTTGCTTTGTTCATATCACAATTCCTGCTCTATTAGAGGAGAGTGACAGAAGGAAAAAGAAAGCAAGGAACAGTTAAAAGGGTGTGAATCTCATCTTCCTTTAAACACTCCTTATTAGGGAGGGGATTGTTTAGTTGTTTATAATTTTCAGTTTTTCAAAAGGAAGATGTTAAACTCTAGAGTACATTCAGTGCCAGGGACTGAAGTGACTGTTTCTCACTGTCAGACAGATAAACTCAGGAGCAAGGCTGCAGAAGCAGACTGCAGGATCTCCCTAACCAAGCCTCCTAAGGACTGCTCAGACAAACATCTGCCACAATGGGGTTAGCATCAGCAGCCTGGCTTTGGATCCAGGGGCTGGACCCCTCCTTGTCCCTTCTGTGGTTACAATTGGGATAGTTCAATTAATATTGCTCCCCTGAATTCCCATGGCTGCTTCTGCGTTCCTCACTTCATCCCTAGCCTTAGAAAGCCTGCTGTAATTAACTGTGGGCCACTGACATACTTTACAACATAGAAGAAGTTTTGGTAGTGAGAAAAGTGGTTCCCGCCAACACTAAATTTTTATCAAAATTAACAAAAGCTATTCTGTAAATAAATCCCTACTTGCAGGTGTTGTGAGTGAGGATTTTTCAGTGTGAGATGAGAAGGCTTCAGGGAGCCTCTTGGACAAGGTGAAGGTCAGTGCTTGGACACTGTCTGGCCCTTAGCATCCTCAGCAGCCCAGGGCTGGCACATTCCAGCTTAATAATGGTTTCCCCAGCTGGGAAGAGCTGTGTGAGAAGAAAATGGTTCTGGAAGTCACATGCTCAGGACTGACATCCACACACACACCCCTAGAAAATATTTGAAAAATATTGTGCTCTCTTAGACTCAGGCCAGAAGTCAGGGTAGGGTGAAGTGGCTTAAATACCCTTTTCTTCTCTTCAGTAAAGAAGCAACAGGAGAGCATATGCTTCATATAAGACATCCACTGTTTCCTGCCTTTCTTACTGCTTCTTTACTGTCCCCATTTCTTGCCCGGGTTTCATGTTTCACCTGGTCTTTGCCAGAAAACAATTGAAGAAAAAGAGCGGGACTTCTGTGCCTTTTGGTGCATTTTAGCTAGATATTCATCACAACTGAACAAAAGCTGTCTTTTTTGGAGTTGAATGATCTTTCATGTCTAACATCCATTTTAATACATTGCAGTTGTGTTTCTCAATTTTAAAACCACTTAGGATGGCTTCACTGGCAGCTTTTCAGAAAAAGAAAGTTATTTGAGTGTTCAGAGGAAGAGTTACATTTCCTGATCTGATATTTTTTCAGTCCTCATCACAAACTGTCATTTTTCGAACTCAAAAGTCTAAAGTAGTTTAACTATTTAAACAGTGTTTCATATATTCCATGGACAGCTGGTATAAGAGCATGAATAGAGAGCAAAATCAACAGAAATTGATCCAGGTCCTAGTTTAGTGACATATCTCTCATCCACACCTGATTGTAAGAAGCCTCAAGTCCTAAATAGATCCTCTGGCACTATTTCAAAATAAATAAATGAAATTAGCTCTGTACCTTCTGTATTATTCTTATTTTACTAGTCTGATTTATTGAGAATAAAGTTTAAATTGCCTGGAGGAAATTACTCAGATTAAATTACTACTCAGGAAAAGTTTGGGATAGCAACAGTCTCTTTGTTTGAAGTTTACACAGAGAAATGAAGTCCTGAGCCATATCTAGGGGACTTTGAAGCCCAGAGCTATCTCTAGCAAATGTTAGTGTTGTGAATCTGCTCTCTGCTCTCTTCTGGGTAAGAAACTCCTTCCCTGGCTTTCTCATCTTGTTTTTCTCCTGGCTTACCACAGATAAGCTGTGAGTACCTGCTGTGTCATGACTTCGATGGTAGAAGATGTTTGCATGGAGAACAGCAACCTCTGGCTGCCTCCTCACTTGTCTGTCTGTCTGCCTTCTCCTCCCTGATTTCCAAAGAAGCCATTGCCTGCTGCCAAGCACCCTCCTTTAGCGTTTTCATCCAGACCACTTAACAAAATGTCTTCCTGTGGGGATTTACATGAGGAATTCTCTGGAGTGGGAATCAGGATAGCCCTTCAACCAGCCCCTCATGCCTGCATTTTGTGTCGCCACACTGGGCTGAAGACTTCAAAGCATGCTCAACCCTTTGCATGTACTCCTTGCCCTGTCTTATTTTTGACCTTTCCCCTGAGAGACAGATCTGCTAGTGATGAGGAGATAATTCAGATCATTTGGTCTCTTGGGACCCCCACTAAGGGGAAGAATAACAATTCATCAGCAGCTTTCCTGATCTACATAGGAAATTCAGGCTCCTTTTTTGCTGACCCTAGTGGCTTGCCACATACGGCTGTAAAACTTAGTGCTCTTAATCCTGAAAGACAGCTGGAATTTTCAGCCATAGGCTGTCAAATGTCATATTCATAACACATTGGATTAGATGATAATAACAGAATAATTCTTTTAATAAGATATTTAAGACATATTGAAACAGAAGCTTTTGCGAAACAAATATGTCTGAATTTTACAGCATCAGAACAAGAGAACACATTGTTATTGGTAATTCAGCAGATCTGTCCTAGTAGTGTTACACACACAGTCATGACCTCAGATTCCAGTGGAAACCACCAGGCCATTCATCTGGAAACTGATGCTGAAAATCTGCCACTTCATGATGCCCTTACAGTGGGACATCACTTACCTTTCTCTCTTTTGCTTAGCAGGCCTAGTAAATGCAAAAAAGTAAAATTACTATGTGAATATGAACTGAAAAGGACTGTTTAGATCACTAAGCCCAGCTACTTGTTACTGCATTTGAACATTTAATAGATGCTCAGCCACAAAGGAGCCACAAAAATCTTGCCAGCTCCCTGTGACAACTTGCAGATCTATAGCAAAAGGTCCGAACGCGTTTTTAAACATCACAGAGACAGCTGAGGGGATCAAGGTTTTTCACTGCTGATTTCAGTTTTCATTAGCAGTTATGATGTTAGTTATTTGTCTGATGATCCTAACCATTCTACCACATTATCCTACAGATAAAGGTAGATAATTCGACCACCCCCACCAATCTGATTTTGGGGAAAATTCCTTTGCCGCTTCAGATCTGTCAAGTGGCAGGTATAATCTTCTGGGTATCCCTCAAAGGCACTTGAGATATTTATATTTCAGTAAAATCACCAATGTATCCTGTCCTGTCTCTGGTTGAGATCTATCTCTTATACTCCAAATGGGAGCCAAAAAAATCACAGCAGTGAAGTTGGTGGGAAGAAAGGAAATAAAATGTCTTTATAAAGGCCAAGAAAAATGTGAGGCATGAGGTTAAGTAGCTGGGCTGCAAATGAACACAATGAACAAATGCCTCCTTCTTTTGAAGACAAAGGACAAAAGGACTCATCACAAGTTTAAACTTCTCAGCCTACCTCTCAGTCCCATTCAAAAAACTGTAAGACTCCATTTTACAACTAATTTTAGGATTTTTGCATCTCTTGGCTTGTCAGGAGTTCAACTTTGTCTCTGCTCATCAGTTTGAAAATATGTTCCCATAACCTATGGGTCTGCTTTGCATTTTATTTGTTATGCTCTTAAACAGAAGAAATTCTTTCTTTTACTCATTATACAGGACAGACACTGTACAACTTTCATGCCTCCAGCAGAATTTTCTTTCCTTCATCCATTTCTTTTCAAAACATGTTATGTTCCCAAGTAGGAGCACATACCTGGCTGGTTTAATTGCATAAAAAAAGACTGTCACCTGTTTTATTTAGTGATCTGCTTCTATAAAGGTGGATATATTCTCACTGGAGGACCTCAGAGGCTGCTTAGCTTCTATGACACAGCCTGTGCCCACAAGGATGGTTGTTAAACAATGTCCAGCTGTTCCCATTCACACACACAATGAACACAGTCGGATGTGATGCGCAGGAGCTTGTCTCTCCCCATCTCTGAATCAGAACAAGATGTTCACTGACCTTTCCACAAGTGACCTTCAGTCCTTAATCAGGAGGATATCTTCCCTGAAAACACACACAAGCTGACAAACAGCCACATTCACTGGCTGTAAGTGTAGTAATGATAATTCAAATGTTTCACTTTGATTGCAAGTAAGAACTATGCATATGTAGGTAGATACAAATATTTCCTGCTTTTGGGCCTCCCTAAAATAGTTCATAGAGTTAAAAAAAATAGGACTTTAAATAAGCTCTAGCCCAGTTTAATTGTAGTTTATGCAATTTTTATTTTGCATTTTTATGATGCCATGTCTTTAGAAATGCTGTAGCAATCTATAGAGGAATATATTTTCATTATTTTTTCATAATGCTGTGCATAAGACAAAACCAAATTTGAGTAATTTTTTCAGTTGCTGTTAATAAAGGATGGAAGAGCCCAGTGTCTATATAATAACTTACAGCTGTTGAGAAGCTATTTCAGTCAGTCAGTGCATACACCACGTTTGCAGTCTCCAAATACCTGTGGTCTGGCCACTAACTTCAGTCTGCTGGTTATTTAGCTAGAATAATCTACCCTTAGCTACTCCTTCCACCCCTCCACCCCAACAAGAATCAAATGGAAAGCCATTTAAAGAAATCCAGACTCAGCTTCTGGGGACCCCTGTGACCCCAAGCCAGAGCCTCCCCATGGCTTTGCTCTGCAGGCTTGGGCAGGTTGTGACAAGGGTGGCTGTCACAGCAGGTTCAAATCCACTGGGGACAATGGCTAGGGGAAGTGTCACCAGGAAAGAGATGGGTTTTGCTGAATGGGGAGAAGTGTGTGTCCCCAGTGCTCAGCTGGGTGATCCCACACAGAGCCCAGCATGTAAAGTCTGGAGCTCACCCACCCAGCACGGGCAGGAGGAGAGGGAGCAATAGAGGGAGGTAGCATATTTTTTATACACAGATTTATTTCTTTGTGGGCAAGAATCCCTGGGTTTTTTCCTGCTAAATTAGGGGAAGTTTCATATCCTGATATGAATGCAGCCTGGCACTGGATGTTTGATTATTTAATTATGATTTTTTTATTTTACAAAAAATTATTTTCATTTAATTTGATCATTACCTCTAAAATTCCTTTATGCCTTTAATATATGTTTGTCTTATTCCTGAAATGCAGCATATCTTTCTAACAAGCCCCACAGATAATTTTATATGCTTACTTCTGTCAATTATTATTTTCTCTGTTTTTTTTTAGGGATGAGGTTCATTGTTTGCTTGGCGCAGGATTTCATTAGGCTTTTATTGAACCAATTCTTTTAATGAGCATTGAAACCAGTCTAGGAAACCATGATAGAAGGTAAATCCCTTTTTTAAACAAAAAATATTACAGCTGAGTTATCTGCTGCCTCTGCTGGGGTTGGTAGGGTTGTTATGCTTTTGTATACGAATTGCTTTGGGATAATAATGTTTTCTACTTGCCTTTACATTTTACATCAGACAAATCAGGAAAAAGGTTGTATCATAAAGATCTGTAACTGAAGCTGCTTTCCTGTCCCGTAGCTGCAAGGTAAAGATGAGATATGTTTTCATACTCGGAGAAAAAGGGTCAGAGTTAGAGGGGAAAAAGAGTATGAAAGTGGAAAGCCTTGGATATAAGTATCTAGCCCCTAAAGCAGGTGCTAACAAGACCTTCTTGACAACCACAGAGTTTTGTGCATAGCAGAGGAAAAGTTACAGCTGAAAGAAAAGGAGCGGGCGAGGAATAGCATTGTACTGTATCTGCCTGGGATTACAGCAGCTGAATGAGTCATTGTTATAAAATATGGGCAGCAGAGCATCCTTTCAAGTCTCTCAACACAGACTGAATGTGGTTTTGCCCAAGATGACAAAATTCATTTTCATTGAATGGTTGTCCATATTTTGAAATGAGATGCGTGTGGGGCCATTAGCTCAGCTCCCTGTCGAAGGCAGCCCTGCCATATGTTTGGCAGTGTTTGAAGCACCTGGCATCCTCCAGAACACACAGTCACATTTGAATGGGGATAAATATTGAACTGTCTCACAGCTTTCTCTTCCAACTCCAGGGTAGGTATTTTTTACATAAACAAAAAAAATACATAGCACAATGCAAAATGATAGGCAAAAATTTATGTACATAAAGTGTTTTATAAAAGCAGAAAGGAAGAGCGGACACAGCTGGCAGGGATCCTGGACTCCTCCTGTGTCTGTGGAGAACAGGATGGGCAGGGACACAGATTTCTTTCTTTGTCTAAAGGCTTCAGGGACTGGAGAGTGCAAAAAATACAAATAATAATTTGTTCTTTTATTATGGATTTATCACAGTATTATTAAAGCTAATGTGCAGTTTCTCAGCCTGGAATAATCACTCCCACAGGTCCCATCCATATCAAATTTTCTTCTCTTTAATACCATTAAGAAACTAATATGTTTAACTGCATGCTGAGATCAGTCATGTCCTTTGGCTGAAAAATGAGCAAGTTACTTTGTCATCAAATAAGGTTTAAATGTTTGGTGACACATGAATCTGAATTTGAAAAAATAGGAATATCACATGTTCTTGTGCTTTTCCTGATGCCTTGCTGATGCTGGGCCATTTTTTGGGTTTATTTTTTTAAGTATGAACACGGATTTATGGTATGTTTTGTGTTTAAAGAGCTATTGATTACATGGGGCACAGTTAGAGCAGTCTCAATTAGCTCTACCACCAAAAGGTGAACTCAGACAGGAATAGGTGAAAGCAAAGACTAGGACAATACCCAGAGAACAGAAACCCCATTACATGACAGAATTAAAAAGGACTTTGCTAGTTCTATGTTACAAAGGAATGTCTTGGAGAAGGCACATGCTTTATTTCTCTAAGCATGTCCCCAGGAGCAAAAGGATGTTTCTTCTGAAGGACACGTGGATATAAACCGTGTGAATACATTCACATTGGACACAAAAAGGTCTGGCAATGAAAGGAGCAAGAGCCTCAGCTGGACTTCTAGGAAGTTACTGGGGCCTAAAACCACAGTTTGAAGCTACTTTTTGAGAATGTATTCATGCAGTGTAATGGTATGGTTGTCTGCAGTAACAGGTAAATTACTTTGATGAGAAAAGAAAGTGCCTTCTTTAATCACTTTTATCAGTGTTCCTAATACCAAAAATGCCTTCCAAAACAGATTTATGAGGAATACTGAGGGTTTTCCAACACATTTTCTTTCTGATCATAGTGCAGCATTTATTCTTTTCTTTTAAATACAGTGCAAAGTGGAAATGAGCTGAGTGTTTATGTTGTTTCACTCCTTCTGAGAATCATTTTCAGATCCCACTTGAATAATTTTTCTGCCTACAGCTCCTTCCACAAACATCTCAGTGGGTGGACTCCATCTAAGAAATCCTTGTGCTTCTGCCAGGATTTCTTTTCTATTCCAGTTCCCCACCTTTTAAAGAAATTATAAGTAGTGCATGGCAATAATGATTCAGAAAGGATGCTGTCCTTGGGATATAGGAGTTTCTGACAGGGTTTTGTCAGCTAATGTGAATGCCAGCTCTGTAAGAGGAACAGAGCTGTTTATCTTTCTAGATAGCTATTATGACTGTTTTGATTTTTTTGTTTATAGTATTAATCTTTGGTCATCCATATTCCATAGAGTGCTGAAATACAAATTAACAAAAAAGACAGCCATTTTTGGTGCTGTATTTTTAATCTGAAAATAGGCAAAATGTTACAATTCAAATTAAAATCTGCTAAAATGAAGGAGTAGCACATAATCCACACAAACCATTTTTGGTCCTGCTGTGCACTGATGAACATTACCATGGGAAGGAGTGTGTTGCCCACCTTGCTCACTGTGCCTCTCATGGGAGATCCTGCAGGAATGCTGAAAAAGCAGGACCAGAAAAGTGTAGGGATAACAGAGAATTGTAGGCACACTCATGTACTAGCACCAAGCACTACTAGAACTCCATAAAAATGAAAATAAAACAAGGGTATGGTGATGTGATAAAAATACCACTCTGCATATCAATGTTTCGTTCATAAGAGGAGATTCAACCTCTGTGGAATTACACTGTTCACTGCAATGAAATAGCTGTTGCACTAACAAAAGCTAAGCAAGGTCATTGTCTGCATTTCCAAGTATTTGAAAAATAAAATGGAATTGCCTTTTCATCTATATATGTTATTTTTGTTCTCTAATAACAGCAGCCTCAGACTGTTATTTTCTTGTCCTTATGGTACCAAAGAAGAAATATACCCTTTGAAAACACACCAAAATAAAAACAGCATGAAGGAGGAATTCCTGAGGCTGGTAGCCTGTAAAAAGAGCTACTATCTATGTTCAGGTGCCAGGAGAAAAAAATACATTCCACACTGTCCTATCATCTCTGCTTGGGCTCCAAGCCTTAGCTGTACCAGCTTTGAATGTTTTGCACAATCCATATTTCACATGGATGGGTCAATAATCACACCATATGGTATCATATGTATATATCAGATCACATTGTCTACTCCATAGCTGCTACATAATGCATAGGGTACTGATTTTGGTACAATAAATTTTTTATACATTTAACTGAACATTTTTTCCATCATTTTTTCAAATCAGTATCTTTAAGGGATTTCAGGGGAAGTATAGAAAAATTTGTACATTTTGCTAATGGTTTATGGGTTTATCTGCTTAGATTCCTTTAAAAGACTAGGTGGGGAAATGCTTCATTGTTTTGACTCAAGGTTTTTTGGTTTACAAAGAAAATCCTGATAAAAGCTGTGAATTTCTTCAGTAACTTTATGTAAGGTCTCAGATACCATCACTGGCTTGAACATTTCTGATTCCCACTTCAAGGGCTAGCTTGCAGGATATGTGCTGCTTCCCCCTGGCCACAGCACTGCTTTAGCTTTGTTCTGCTACAGTTAAATTGCTACCTGGGCATGTTTGTATTGTTGCATGGGCATGGTGACCTTTAGTGGTAAATCATTTTGACTGGGCCAGATTGGGTTGAATGGCAAGAAACAAACACATGAATCTTCGTTTTCAATTTAGATAATTTAAAGTTTGGTTGTAGGAAAGCAAACTGTGTGTTTATATTTCATTACCCCAACTTTGGTGTATCTAGATTGTGGAATTTGTTTATAATATATAAAAAGATACATATTTATTTACATGCATTTGTATGTGTATGTTTATGCATGTGTACAGCAAAACTCATGCACAAATGGATGTGCATTACATACATGGTAATAATATATCTCCATCATCAGGAAGACATGGGGACATCTATTCTGTCAGCCACCTGGGTCCCTCTGAGATCTTTGGAGAGACAGCCAGTTCCAGAGGGTGATCTAGACTCATCAATTCAAAATGAGAGGCTGCCTGCTGAGAAATCCTATGTGACTAATTCTGAGCAAACAAATAGCATTCAGGATGCTAAAGTTAGGGACAGGAAACCCAAACCAACTGTGATCCCAAAACAACACTCTTTTGTGCAGCTGACTGATCATGCACCACTTCTGGTTCCTACTCTTTTTTTTGTGGTAGTGATAATAGCAATGGTGGATACCACCAAGTTAGAAAATATGTTTTCCACTTTAAATTAGAAAGTTCTGTGGGTTTTTTAACAGTTATGGTAGCTATTAAAGAGGAAATTGTTCACGTTGCCAATTCATTTTTTTGTTTGTTTGTTTAATTTTCTTCTTAAAATATCTTTGAAACATATAATTGTATAAATGTGACTTGATCACTGAAATCACTGGGTGGACTTTAAAATCATGAGGGCATAAGGAAAAGGAAGGAGAAGAATTCATGAGATCTACAGTAAAGAGAATTATTAATCTGCTGAAATATGTACCACTGTTACTATTGGCTCTGTGAAAAGCTGATTTCACATGTTATAATGTGCCTCCTAAAACTGAAAACATAGGAATGGGTGTGGAAACCTTAATTTGTACAGCATATGAGCACTTCAATCTCTTAAGAAAACATGTGTAGAATAAAATGTAAATTAGACCTGGAAAAAAAATGCAAACCCATAAGAGAATCAAAATTGAACCCCCAAAATCATGTGTCCTGGTTCAACGGTGAGATTTGACAATAACACCTCTGGGAGCTTCTGAAAGGAAAACTCAGATTCTTGGTTTAATGTGTAGCACAGAGATTGCCTTGAATAAAAATTTTATCTCTGCCTTTCCAGAACATTTTTATAGCCAAATTCCAGCACTGTCTGAGAGAATGTTTGTATTTCTCTACAGTGATGGTTTGAATCAATATTTCATCCCATAAATAAGGAAAATAATTCTGATGAAGGTCTTTGCTTAAGTAAAACAAGTGGAGAACGTGCTGTGTCTAATGCAGGCTTGCTCCTGAGCTACTGTAAAATAGCATGCAGCGCTTTGCAAAATTTGAACAATGTGGTAAGTGCACTAAAAGATATGATAACTGCATTTTTGGAGATAGTAATAATCTGGTAAAAAAAATCGTTAACTAAGTTAGGGCCATTTTGCTGTTATCTTGGATGAGAAGGTTTAGGGCTGTAACAATTTGCAAAGCTAATCTAGTTCAGTGATCCGCAGGCTGTGACCTTTGACAACCCTCCTGGTGATGGGAAGAATAGAGCATCTGGATGCCAGGAAGATAAGAAGGTTGGGAAGGCAGCTGGGTCTGCAAGAAAAAGCAACCAAACTCCATTCTGTGAGGTTAGTAAATATGTCTTTTGTTTCGGTAGATGATGGATAATTTGGATGCATTAGCACCTAATTTTTGAAATTTGCTCTTGAATTAATACGCTTCAGTTTCACAGAGGCCAAACCAAGAAACTGTGGCAATTTTCATAGCTTCAAAGTGATATTGCTTTCTAAATTAGATAAACAGAGCTTCCAAAAATTATGTCAACTGTGTGTCAAGTTGGTATTAAAAAAGAGAAACACCCTATGTCAGTGTCATTGAATAAACAAGTTAACAGCTAGTCATAAAGGCCATGAAGGGAGTAATTTAGGAGAATATGAGTTCCTGACTCCGGAATTCCAGTTCTCTGACCCAAACAACAGCACTCCCACACACTGGGGAATGTGAGTATGAAATAAGCATGGGAGTGCCAAAGCTGGAAAGCTGCATCAAAAAAGGCCAAAGACACAGGAAACTGCAGATTGGATCTGAATTTAAAATTAACCACTCTGGCCTCTGTCTAAAATTAAGTCCCACTCCCCTGAGTTTTGGGTAGAGCTCAGCATCATACGGCAGGGAAGTCATTGAGAAGAGGCAAAAGAAATGGCAATAGATACCCTGGATGGCAAGAGAGGCAGTGCTGGAGTTGAAAGATGCTGCTGAAGACAGGGATTGTTTTCAAGGCAACTGGATGCAGAGAAGGACTTGGAGAATTGAAAGGGGATGAATAAAGTGGAAAGAACTTATGTTTTATGATTCCATCAAAACATTGCTCAGCTTAAGAGATTAAGGCAGGTTTGGCACAGAATTGCTCTAAAATGAAAATATGGAAAATGAATGCTGCTTTTAATTTTGCAGAAATGAATCCCAGAGATTATTCAGATATCGATGTAATTTTTTAACCAGCTGCTCTATTCTGAAAGCACATACACCTCTCAGTCTCCCCAGGGAGACAAGATTATTGTTTAGTCTGGTTCCAATCTCAGGATAAAACAGATAGAGATATGAACTACATACTGCTTGTATGAACAACCTCATGTCCAAACCTCTAGAGCTTTATCCATCACTGGTGATACACAGCCTTAAAACAAAACACTTGATGGAGTGTAGAAACAATTATTAACATTTATCACTGCTTTGGTATACTGACTTCACTGAGCTGATAGTAGTAATAATGATGATGAGAAACTTAAAAAGATTTATGGAGGCCAAATACTTGTTTCTTTTTCCTAAGGTCTTCAGTGTATCTCTGCCATTTTTGGAAGCCATCATTTTTGTGAAAATTCTTTCTTAAAGGCTTTTTTTTTTTACTTTTTTAATGGTCTTGGGATTAATACAGCTAACGAGATAGAAAAAAATCTTTATGTGTTATTACAATTGGGGATTATTTGAGGACTACTTGAAAAAGAAGCCAGCCTTCCCCTTGTTATTAGAAAGTATGTCCATCATGGTTTCATAAAAATGCATCTCACTGTATAAAAACCAGTCAGATTAAGTGCTCTGGTTGCAGCTGTGATTGTAATGCGGAGTGACACACCCTCCAAAGTCAGAAGAAAAATTAAAGAAAAGACTATCCCAAATTCTTTTAAAGGTCAAATGTGGATTCAGGTTTGCAGTTGGAAGCCAAACACAGGAAGACATCACCATGGAGTCTGGGAATTTTCCATTTGGAATCTCTATTTTACAGCAGATTCATCTCTCTGTAATGCAACTACAAGCAAACATTGACAAGAATACCAAAGAGACAGGAAAGATCCAGATCCATGTCTGAAGTTTACATTTGCCTCATTTCTGATCTCCTGACAGAGGGACAACCATAACACATGCAGTTCATAGATGATCTGGAGCCAGCACTATGCCTTCCTCCTCTTTTTTCCCTTTCCCTCTTATTTTCTTTCAATCCAAGCCTGGCTGAAAGATATGACTCCTGCTGTGAAAACAGTGTATGTCATCAGATTTCTTAACAAATTTTCTTCCATGATTTATGGTCATGGAAAGGAGTTTGAAGACTTTCCGAAAGACATCCTCCTTAGTCCTTCCTTCAATCCCTTTGGAAGGCTTGGGATGGAAAAACTAGCCCCTTGAGAAAAAATAAGAAAAATTACAGGAAATTGTTTCCTTTAGAATAAAAATAGAGAAAAGGATGGAATAATGTCTAAAAAGATGTTATTACTGATTTATTTTATTGCTGCATTTACTGTTTCATTTCAGTGGTTTAAACCACATTCAACAACAAACAGTACTCCCAGTGAAATGATTAGATATTTCCAGTGCATTTATTCTCTAACTAAACTTTCCAATGTTATGGCAACTATAATTCCAATATTTTTTGAGCCAAATTTATTGTTAGCATATAATACTTCACTGCATGTATAACATTACTGTGAATGCATGTATGGGGATGTCATGTACGTTTTCAAGCTTTTAATTTAGAAATATGGGGGTTTTGTATTAGAGCTCAAGACACTTACTATTTCAGAGTATATGGTTAACATTTCCTTTAGTTTACAAGACAATATGGCAACACTCTCAGGTTTATCTTTCCCCTGGTCTGTTTCATAGAGGAACTGTCTAAAAATTACTTTTTTAAGGGAAAATTACTTTTTTTTAATGGGTAGAAAACCTCCCTTTAAAGCACTGTCCTCTACCTAATTTCATTTTTTTAAAGTATGTTTTTGTATTTTCTACACACATGTAGGAGCTATTGGTGCGCCCCTCATCATTAAAGCAAAATAAAATTATTACTACATGTATATCAATCATTCCTCAATTTCTTTTTACTTTCAAAAAAATGAAGAAAATTTGTTTGGTGAGTTTTTTTCATGAGAATTTTATATCATTAGCATATATAAGAACTCCAGGTCTCCCTCAGGGCCACAGCAGTTTATTTAGAAAGTTACCTGTTCATCTTTCAGGAGTCATACAGTTATCTTTAAATATTGCATTACAACCAATTTCTTTCACCGCTACCCAAATGCTATAAAATTTGGGAAAAAACTCCACACCAGAACTTCAGTCACGACCAAATGTATGATATGTGATCTAGTAAGAACATTCTAATGATTCAAAGAGGAAGGACTGCATTTTTTAATGTTACAGAATGAGAATCCCAAGTAGAGGATTGGAAGAAACATCACATAGAGGCGTTATCGTATAATACAGCTGTTGACAGAACAGCTGGGCCTTGTGGCCATGGAGTTGCTGTTGAGCAGAAGCAAGACAATGAACAGATTTTCAAACTATTTAAAACTTGCATCAAAGCAGGTAGTCTTGACAAAAGAAGTCTTCCCTGGCAAATGCAGTCTACACAATTGAGGTATGACCACAATTGAGGCTGTTGTTTGGATTTTACAAAAATCCTTTATTGCTTTTCAATTAGTACATTATGGTGGGACAGAAAGAAAAAGGTGCTGCTGCAAAGGGAAAGCACATTCAGGACTGCACTACTTATTTTATGGAACAGTATTTTTCTCATCACAAAAAAAAAAACAAACAAACTAGATCTTCATTCTGCTACATAAAGGTCAAGAGGTTTTGTCAAAGATTCTCAGGTATCAGAATTATCCCAAATGTATGTAGCAGGGCTGCTGCCTGTCAGTAAGGTATTTGATGTGAAAGATTTATCTGTGTTTTTCAGTTTTTTATCCTGAACTAACAGAGATATATTATGGATCAAGCAACTAATACCAGACATTTGTGTTATGTCATCCAACATCCACTTGACAGCCCACAATTTCCCACTTAGTCAAGTTCCTTTGTCATATAAGTGGTGTTTGGGAAGAAAATGCTTTGCCAGTTTCAAAATCCCCAATCTAAACAAGCTTATGCAGTGATAGGGTTTAAAAGCGTGTGTCCTATTTACATGCCATTCATTCTTTTCAGGTTTATTCCTAAGAGGGATCCTGCATTACACATACACACAGCTTGAGCTATATAACCTTTTCCAAGACCAGCTTCTGCAGCCCTGTCTGGTTGCTTTCTATGTAGGCACCAAGTCCTCAGATTCACAAGCCATTGGCAGCTTCTCATGCCAATATTCACAATTCCAATTAAACTCTCAGTTCTTTGTCACAATATACATTTCTCATTTAGATTATTCTCATCAAATTCTGCAGATGGAAGCTGCAGGGTATTTGCATGCATTCTGAGGAATACAAGCCAGGATTTTTATTGTTACTTCTCAAGGTTTCTCCTCATCATTCTTCAGTCCCTCATACACTTTGTGTAGTGGTAAAGTGACAGTTGCTGAGCTGGGTTTTTAAAATGCATGTCTATCTGTCAGTTCCAATGTGTCTCACAGTGGCATGCATTAACTTATCATGCTTGAAAGTACAAAAAGATTATGCTGCAGTGAAATGTTAACAAGGTCATATCATATACACACTAGCTCATTGCACTTTTCTTCCTTTCATTGCTCCTGTTAGGCATTATTCCGTGTCATGCATAAATAATGCTGCTCTAGAGAGAAAGTCAGTGTACTTCATATTACTGGTGCTGCCATACCATTGAGGCAGTCTGAACTTCTGGAGTGAATGTCAGAACATGGCCCTTGTTAAATTATTGGTACCTAGCCATCAAAGACAGGTAGATTGGAGGAATACAGGTGTTCAAGAATACATTACTTTCTGCTTTGCATTGCCACAGCAACAGCCAAATTGAGGTAGTTTTCATAAAAATGAGGGCAAATCATTGTCTGGCACCATGCATCCAATTTTAAGGGATTTTTGTTGAGACTGTACTGGGCAAACCACGTGGAAGGTCAGAAAAGCAGAACAAGTGGGCAATTTGTGCACCAAGGAAATATTTCACAATCAGAAAGTTTCAGCTACTCCAACAGAGAGCCTGGGATAAATATTTTTCCCTCAATAAGGTTCTTCAGTGCTATGGTGAACGTGCCAGTACATCTGCTGCAAGACCTCAGCTCCTCCCTACTCCTCTGCTCCCAAAGATCACCACCAGCAGCCTTGCACCTCTACAGAGCCCCAGCTCCAGGTTTTCCAACTGATACCATTTGGTTTCTCTGAAATCTGTCTGTGTGGGCTATCTAGGCCTGCTGCCTGCTTCCTACCCTTTTTAATTCCCTCCAGATGGAAAACTGTGAATTTTAGGCGAGATATTCCTAGCAGGTGTTTGGTAAGGGATTCGCTTCAGTCTTTGACCCACAAAATAAATTACCACCCACGTGCAAATTTCAGATTTAATTGTAAGTAAATCTAATATGGTCCATGAGCTTTTGCTTTAATGTCTGTCGCAGTCTTTTATTACCTGTGTATTTTTTCACATCTATGTACATTTATCAGGAAATCTTATTTTGTCCAGGCCTAGGTTAAGTCAAAGTAAAGCCATCTATAGCAAATACTTTATTCCCATGGGTAGCAAAGAGCAACAATGGTCAATTACAAATGGAGCCACAGGGTGAAAGGGCATAGGGTGAAAAGGAATAGACAAAATTTTTTTGTTAGTAGAGAACAAAACCACCTGCTGTATTACGACTAATACCAGAAATACTGCTTGGTTTATTTCAGGTTTAATGGATATTTTTGCACAGAGGGACAGTCATTTTAGTTTACTTGATAATTATGAGAAAGGAAATCTAATGCAAAATCAAGTTCAAGCCAATTGCAAGATGAATCAGTTTAAAGTACAGTTGCAGATAACACAGGTTCCCCACCACAAGCACATCTGTGTCCAGTCCTAGACCCCCTGAACTTGCTGTTATCACTATCCAGCAATGTTTGCTATTATAATGGGAAAGAAAAATTTAATGTTGACTGCATGAAATACAGACGAGTCACTTTGGCAATGTAATTCATACAGTGTTCGGTGGTCTTTGTAACAAACTTTGATTCACTGCTTGTAACACTGTGAGGCTTTAATAAATCTACAGGATAATTAACATGGACGTGAATAGATATGTAGAGAGAGATCTATTGCTGTTCTCTGCTAGGCTGCTAGCAATAGCTGATATTTATAGCTCTCAGTTCGAAAGAGAAAAATCTCTGTTTCTGACTCCAGAAAGATGGAAATTCCTGGAATGGAATACTGTGAAATAGGCAGCAACTCCTCTGGGTGTGGCATCCTTCTGTGGGATTTCATTTCTTCCCTGAGACCATGAGGTAAAGCCATTTTAAACTCAGGACTTCTATTTCATTGTAAATCCCAAACACCAAATGATCCCCTCTGGGGTAAGCCAGAGAGTGAGACATGAAGCAGGTGTTTTAGGAATCAAAGACCCCGAGCTCAGGAGAAACTATCACCTCATGAGGGCTCAGAGGAGAAGCAGCCACACTTTTCCTCCTTGCCATAGATACCCTCACTGATACAAAGCAGATTCATGCTGGGCTTGATCAGGAGATGCAGTTTTTGGGACTTAGTGTCTCAAGAGCAGCATTACAGCTGGACTGTGGTAGGAGTAGAACCCTGAAAGCTCAGGAATATTTGGGATGAGGAATTTCTCATGATGAAGCAGCCAAGCCACAGATTAAAGTTTGTCCTTCAGGCAAACCATGAGACAGTTTAGAATGGAGCCTGGCAGTTTTCTGTTGTGCCTTGGACTTTGTTTTACTGCAAATTCTTCTTAGATGACTTCACATAAAACTCTTCAGCTTAGTTGGAGCTATCACTTTCAGATCAAAAACATTTCATCAAATATTTCTAGATCAGCTCTACCACTGAGTCTATTTGTATTGTGTTACTTTGGGGGAGTCTCAATAAAAGCAGACTATCCAATTTCACTTTAGTTTATAGTTCCTAGCATGTATGTTTGAAAAATGAAGCTTCTGTCCCCAGTACAATCCCAGTTTCAACATTTGCTTCATTTTGGAAGTAATATTTAAAACTATGAACAAATTGGTTTAATTTGATTTGCATTTAGGTCATCAAGATATCAGAAATGGACTTCAATTTTCCTGTGAAATTGTTCAGATTTTGAAAAAATCTCCTTTGGAAAAGTACCAAAGACTATTTTTTCTAGTTTCTAATGTAGTCATTTTCAGCTACTCAGAGACTGCTAAAATTAATCCATACTTTCAAATCAGGAAATGTTATTCCTCCAATTAATTATCTATGAATAATTAAAGGCAATTACAAATTTTTGCCCTGTATCTTCTATTCATCCTTTCTACCTGAGCTCTTCAAATTTCCAGCTTAACTTCTCCCATGGAGCAGCCATGGTGGTCCTACTAGATGTTTTGTTTGGATGGGCAAGAACACAGCTGGGTCCTTCAAGAGAGCTTAAACAAGAGGATAAGATGTATGAACCTGAATTTCCCAGGACTCTCTTCATTCTGCATAATGACCTGTTTGAGGGTTTCCTCGAGGAGAACTCCACATGTGGCAACTGGACTAACCAAAAATAATGTTGGTACATGTACCATCACCAAAATAATTTGATTAGGAATTAAAATCTGCTGTGTGCACTGTCACTTTTTACAGTCACTGCTGCTTCACAAAGTTTTGCCTTGTATGTGACTTGCTACTCCATGCCATTTTTAACTGCAGGCCATTACTCCCTTGTTTTGTAAACTGTCATTTTACTTGATATATGTAACTAAAGGCTAATGATGCTTGCCATTTCTGTAGTATGACTAATGCCTTTGGACTTGGACTCCCAGATAACCTCTGGAAATATATTAATTTATGTCGTTCCTACAATGAAGAGGATTATTAGCAAAATGCAAAATTTCATCTCTTTTACAAGGGGGAATTCAGCACATAGTCTGATATACTTATGACTTCAAGAAAGCAACAAAGCTGGGGAAGGTTTATTTTTTTGTGGTGAAGGTGATGTTTGATTGCTGTTGAATACTTTTCATGTATTTTTAATAGTTAGAATTCAATATTCACTGAAGGATCAAAGCACAACAGGCCAAATATTACTCTCAGATGTATATGTTTGGCTCATACTTTTTCTGGAATCATCTGAAATTCGAGGCACAGCCTTTTGCATTGGGCACTTTGTAACCTGGTGGAAATGAGGAGCTGCTGCTCCACTCGGCACCGGTATCCCCCTGGGTGCTCTCTCGGTGCACAACCTTGTTCCAGTGGTACCACTGGGTTCATGTCCAGCTCCCAAAGAGGCAGGAAACAGGCAGAAGAAAGGAATGGACCTTTCTGGTGTATTGAGTTTCTTAGAACTGCCTCAGGTTCACAATCCCTCATGCTAGCTCCTCACAGCTTCTGCCAAAGCAGCTCCCCCTCATTTTTGCAACTTCCACACCCTCTTATTTCCCATCTTTTAATCTGACAGCTTCACCTGTTGTAATCAAGTCCCCCAGTGCAATCCTGGTGGTGCCAGGCACTGGGGTGTTTGTTTAACCCCCCCAGGCTCTGTCCTGGGCACTGGATGAGTCCCCCTTGTCCTGCCAGGCAGTGCAGGGGACCTGTGCCATGACAGCTGCCCACAGGCCCAGTTCCACATCCAACACATCCATCTGACAGGGGCTGCAGGGATTCCTGTTTGGGCTAAACACCACTTCTCCTACCATGCCAGGTAGTGCACAAGGTCCTGCATTTGCTGGGTGGGCTGCTCAGACACAACTGCCCCTTGTAAATCCCTCTGATTGTTGCTGTATTAGCCCAGTGATGCCCAGTGATTAAAGGCAGCAAAGCCTGACTTTGAAGTCTATCAACTGGGACATTCATCTGGGACAAAAAAGACAGGAACTTCAGCTCTCCATCTTCCAGTGCATCTTTAAATGCATTTTAACTCTGTCACAAGTATTATTGGAACACAGCTGACTCCAGATTTTCTTCTCTACTGTAAGCCTGGGAATATAAAGTCATTGTGAGAGTCACTTCCTTTCTAATCAAAAAAAATTTTAATTTATCTATGCATGGTCAAGCAGCAAGAGCAATTTTCCATTCATTTATTCCAGACTGAGATGGTGGCCATGTCTTTGTGCAGATCTTGATTCACACATCCCCTGGAGCAGAAAAGGACATTGAACATGATCTCTCACATTCTGGGTCAGTGTACTAAATCCGTGGCTGTGAACTGAAAGCAGGTATCCTCATCACATTTAAGGAAATAATAAATTATATGCCTAGAAATTGGCAAGAGCAATGCAGAAAGGTTTTGCCTCTCTGGTTTTTGGGCCATGGGTTTCTCCTTGTTGCATTGTCTGGCATTAATTGCACTGTGAGCTGCCTGTCATTGAGACAGCAAACGCACTCCGTTCAGGGCTGCAAGTCCCAGTGCCAGGGAGGTGTTAACATTACACTTAAAGTCTTGTAGCATCCAGGTCCTCTCTGGGGTGCTCTCATGAGTTGGGTTGGGTGAGCAAGTAAAGAATCTCTTTTTCACTTGTGAATTTTGAGGTCACCTAAAACTGTGGGCTAATTTAGCCAAAGCTCCAGCTTGAAATGGGCCACCAGGGGAGGATGGGTGCCTCTCTGCTACTGCTGCTGCTGGAGCAGGAGATGAGCAGCAGGGAAGAGTATGTCCTGCAACAGTAGCCCTAAGGCCAGCCTTGCAGTCAACATTTGGGAGTGATATGAGAATAATGGACTGTGGAAACAAAACTAGGCCAAATATTGAGTGAACATCTGGCATGGGTGCTTTCAAACCATCATCTGTGCTTCATTCTGCTTGCCAGCACACATCATTAACTTTTAATGTAAAGAACAAACAAATGTGTTTGTGAGCAGGATGATTATCCTCCATACATTTTTTTCCATCTCTAAACATGTTAATTATGGTTTACTCTAAAATACTCATTAATGTTAACATTCTAAGCAAATATTTCTGTAACTTGGAGAATCTCATGAGAACAGTTTGATTCTTTTCCAAGCATTTGAAGGGCTTGTGTTTATTACACCTACATTTTTACATGCACCCTGCTGTGCTGTCACCATTCCCAAATGTTCCCAAGGTGTTACTCTATACCACTCTCTTCCTCAGTTTCACAATAAGCCTACCATTCAGGATCTCTGTGCAAAGCAGATGGCTATTTTCACCTCCCAGATGAGGATACTATTCACTTTATTTGGAATAAAAACCATTGAGAGGCCAGGAGAACATGCAGAAAATTGCTATAATTCAGGAACTGACTCAAATCAATTTGTTTCATCACTGATACCAGGAATGATTTTTTTCAACCTCTGTTTTATTCTGATCTCACCATCAGAACCATCAGTGTACAAACACGCAGTTCCAGGATATAACACATTTCAGCTATTATCAGTTGAAATCAGAAGAATTTGCACATTTGTTGTTCTGAAGTTAATTTTGCCTAGGGAATCACATACACAGTCCTGTTCTAAAAAGTGAACAAAATGTGTACTCAAGCATCAAAGAAATGAATGGAAATTAAAAATTCAATTAAATTGAAGCTTTTGTTTTTGATAGTGACTAGTTTTGGAAGTCTGCAATGAGAAAATGATTTATAAGGAAACATATTTTTAGAAGCCAAATGATGAAATATTGAACTAGAACTCCAATATTAAATGAAAGGTTTTCTCCAACATAGAAAAGCATATTGAGAAAATTAACGTAGGTTCATACAAAAGTGAAAAGACAAAGATGTTGCTTTCCAGGTCTTCATAATCCCAGAATGAATCAAATTATGCTTACTAAATTTCTGCAATACATAGAAATTTTTACAAATTCAAGGGTTAACAAAAAACTTTTAAGTCAGGATAGGCCTCTAACATACTAAAGAAATTCTTCTTCTACTTGGACTCCAACACGCCATGAAATATTTAAACACAAAAAGCTATTTCCCCAGTTACATGGCAACGTTGCAGCTTTAAATATTAAAAACAATAGCAGTGTAGCATTCTAAGCAAGTACAAGAGTTCATTGGCACCAGATATCTCTCATTTTCTCTTGCTGGAGTGGTAGAAAAGATACTTTATTATAAAAACAAAGAGAGACTACTGAGGAATGCACACTCCCCAGATTCCTTCCTATCGGAGTATGGAGAAAAGAAATATCTTTCTGATTTATCTATCTAGGTATTTATATAACACCATTCTCAAGAGTATCTGGATTTGTGGAGTGAGTGAGGCAAGAGGGACCATTTGCTTGTAATGGGAATAAGGTATGCAATCCCCTGTGAGTGTGTATAACCATCGCTCAAGTAAATAGCAGCACTGATAATTTTCCAAAACGTAGTGAAAAGGCAGAAAAATATATATACTGAAAGCTCTTTGTTCTCAGGTCAAAAAGTGACACAAAATTATGCAAAGAGCAGGGAGTAATAGCTGGAGAGAAATTCATCCATGCAACTGTGATGGTATGTCTTGTTTGTTAAGATAATCTCCTTATCCCCAGTCAGGTGGGGAAGATATTGTGGTAAATCAATCTGGAGGCCAAAAGCCAGAATTAAATATCTCAGGATATGCCTGTTACTGAGTTCAAGTAGAGAACCTTCAGAGACAAGCACAGCAGCACAGCTGTTAATACAAGACTCCTAGCTTTCTATTTCATCTTAAAGTCTAACTCAAATACAGTTTTATATTGCCTACTTGGGTTTTGTGGTCTGTGCAGCAGCTTTCCCACTAATGTATTTTTTGCATCTGTTTCAACCTTCTACCCACCACAGTTCTCATCTTTTCCTCTTCCATCTCTCTCCTTCCCTTACACTAACTTCTTCTAATTGTTTTCTCACACATTCTAATCTCTTCTAATTGTTTTCTTCTGTCTCCCCTCACAGCCAGCAGCATAAGAGATCCCTTAACTAAACAGATGACAAAAATGAGGCAAAATGCCATGAAGCACATGCCTGGCTGCAAAAGGGCTGTAGGATCCTGCAGTTTTGCTCATCGTGGTCACTCCCTTGGTGCACTTGTTGCCATATTGATGACTGAGCAACAGAAAGGCACTGGGTCCCCCTGCCCTTTGCTCTGTTGGCCCAGAAGGGCAGCATGGCCAGGGGAGGTGGTTTAACTCCTTTTGTGTGCTGTCAGCACTCTCTTTTTGTACTACAGTTGTGTCCCAGCTGCTGGGACTGGGTGTGGGCTGGGCAGTGAGGAGCCATGCACACTGATGTCCTGCTTGCTGGGACTATCCCATGGCTTGATCAGCCATGGATGGTGGTTAACAAGAGAAGGAAATAACATCATTTTAAAGGAAAAATCCAGGAACTGTGGTAGTGACATCTGGCATTCCCTCTGTTTACACCTTATTACTATGACTGATCTGAAAGAGAACAAGGTTGACCCTTTTATTAGGCACACTTGATCTGTCTCTGTGGGCAGGTATGGGCAGGGGCACTCTGCCTGTGGCCCAGAAAAAACACTGGCTCTAGATTCATAAAGTTAAAGAAATCCAACACTGAGCCTTCATTAAACAAATGTATATTTGTGCAGTTTCTGCTCCAGATCAAGTTCAGCATTGCCCAGCTCTGCAGACAGAAGGTTATGCACATCTGCCTGCCCCTCTGCATCCCTAAAGAAGTTTGAATGCCTGACATGGGGAGACGTAGTAAGGGCATGGGAAGACCCTGCCATTCTTCCTTCACCCATGTGAAACCACAGGCACCCCCAGCACTGGTGCAGAGCCCTTTCTCCTGCTGCTGATCCCCACGTGTCAAGGTACAACAGCTCCCAATACTGCTCTCCTGTAACAGGGACCAGGAGTACCTACCAGTGCTCAAGGATGTTTGAGGCTTTTCATGCCTCAATGCTTAAGATAAAGGGTGCTATCTACTGTAAATGCAAAGTCTAAGCTGTGAAATCAGCAAAATTTCCAGTGCTTAAGAAAAAATGAATCAGAAACCAAACTTGACTTCTTCCTTCCAGCTTTGCCTGGAACAGGTCTCATTTGTCAAGGAAGGCAACATATTCACCTCATTGCAACTTCCAGATTTTCCTGGTACAAAAAGAAAAGTATGGAATGCACCTATCTGTAATACTGCAATATATGAGAGCACAGCCAGTTTGGGAATATTGTTAGCTAGGCCTCATTAATAAAATAAGGCTAATGATTTGTTCATATCCAGGACAATAAGAGGACAATGTAGAGCAGTTACATTAATGCTAAGTAGATGCTTTGGGGCAAAAATGTGAGTGCTAATGGAAATTAGTTCTGTCTGCTTTAGTGTTTTGTATAAGACAGTGTGGGTGATTTTTCTGACCAAATCAGTACATTAGGGACAGAGAATTCCCTCTTCTACACATTAAGATAGGAACTAGGAAATTATTCAGCTTAATGTAAGAATATATTATTACTTCAGTGCTTGAATAACTCTCCCAATCTCATTTCCCCACATGCAATCTTTTATTCTATCTTTTCACCCTCATTTTCCAGAAGTCTTGAACTTGCTACTGAAATTATGAATGCAGACATTATTGCCGTGAAAATAACACTGTGAAAATGGTCTGTGAAGACACTGTTTGAAATGGTTACTATTTAAAGCTGACTTAGCTCTACTTCTGCAGTGCAAAGTTATATAACACGTGCCCTTCCAGAACAGTCCTGGAACATTTTAAACTAGTGGTAGAAATTTTTTTGCAGTAGTGTGGATTTTCTGGTCAGAAAGCAGACTATGTGAGCTGTGCTCTTCTCCCCCCACGAATCCATGTGCCAATCACCAAGTAAAGTCATGGAGTTCCTTTAGTCACCTTCATGGCTATTTGGTCATCCAGTAGTGGCTATATTGTATTTGGATTTGTTAATTAGTTTATTTGCAATTCGGCAGTATTCAGAGTTCAGAGCAAGTGTCCTGCTCCCTGTGTCCCTCTGTCCCAGTACTATCTGAGAGTCTGGGAGTCACAAGCCCCAGGTCTTCCAGCCATTTTGCTATGCCAGATGTACTGCACATGCTGACAACTGACCTACAAACTCCCTCTAGGGTAAAATTTGGAAAAGGAGAGAGAGCTGAAAGCTGTCCAGATCCCCTGGGATCCCATGAGCAAATGCTGGTGACCTGAAGGGTGGCAGGTGAGCAAGCCATGTGCCCTTGGCAGCTTGAACCACTTTGTTAGGGGGCTGCAGCATGAGCACAAACATGGCTAAATCCAGGATATTATCTGCTGAGCAGTATCTAATCACTTAATTTTAAACTTTCATCATGTTAAAGAAAACCAAAACAACAAAACTAAGGACAGATAAATGATGCACTATCAATGACAGTATTAGATTACATGACCTAGAACTCTCCTCTTTTATATAACAAAAAAGATGGCTATTTTTTCCTCCATATGATAGCCTCCATATGATAGCATAGAGGGTCAAGCAGCTGAGTCCAAGACCTGGTGACTTAGTGCTGCTTGGTCCACATCCTCAAATTCTGCTTTCATTAATTTCAATGAAAATGAGGTGAGAAACTCCAAGGAAAGGGCAGGGTAAGCTACACAGGAGTAGTAAACAAATATACAAATGTGTATTATGAAGCCTAGCATCATACAGCCTGCCTTCTCCAGGTAATCCTGATTTCTTTTCCTCTTCATGCTTTTGGCCCAGATAATTTTTATTTCCAATTCCATTTCATTCAGAGCTGGCTGATGCATAGGTTTAATATTATTTTTTAGAAACTACAAGTTTTGCAAAACAGTTACAGTTCTTAGTTTTTCTCTTTGTCACATACCTGAATCCATGTTGAAAAGACTCTGAGTTGTAGTTAGTCTCGGGAAAAAATGGGAGAAAATGGAAATGCACACTAGCATGTCAGTATCAGAAAAATCAGATGATGTGGTGGAGTAGCAAGAAAAGATTTCATTCTTTTTCTTTAAAAAAAATTTTAGAGATGAAAGCAGATGGTCAAATTCAATTATTTTGACCAATCCCAGTGCTTTGTACTGGGGTAGAGAAACTGTCAAAGCAGCTTAAACAACAATTGTCCTTTTTTTAAAGACTATTATTTCTCTGATAAGTTTGATTATATCATCCACAAAATTTAGATCCACAGTCTGTATTTCACAATATTATTGTGCTCTGTACATCAGGGTTTGGGTTAAGCCTATTAATGATTACTGTTATTGCTCAAGCTCTAAAAACAGACTTTTCTTTTACACAAAGGGTCTGTCTCTGATCCTATTCTTGATTTATACACACATAAATCAGTGCTGGTTTGAGCCTCAGTTGAACTGGCAAAGTGGGGGAGCTGTGTGCAATGCCAGTCAGGCAGTAGAAGAAAAAGAAAAGATGTTAAATTGCTCTTGTGGCTGCCCTGTAAATCTGTCCTGTAAATTATTGCATCAAAGTCCCAGGGAGCTTCAGTGGTCAAAGTCTAGTCTCAAGTCTGTGGCAAGGTCTAACAAATCACCCTATAATGCCCAGGATGAATGAATGCTTTATGGGCTTTTGAAGTGTTCATATTTCACCTCCTGGACACATTAATACATTTCTTTTTAGGCCCAGAGAGGGCCAGAGGCTCACAGACCTCTCCTCTACCCTGTGTTGTCTTCTCTGCATTGCAAGGCACAGGAAGAGCCTGCTCTGCTCTCCCTTCTGTTCCTCTTCCCAAGTGGTTTTGGGCCCCACTTTCTCACTCATGCTCTTGCTATCAAAACTACCTAATTTTTCTTGAATGTTTTGGCAGATCTACTGCTCCAAAGCTTCCCCCACCCAACCTGACCAGACTGGATCAAGAACCCTCTCTTAATACGGGTGCTGTGCACCCTTCCTTCCTTCCTTCCTTGTGTGTCCTACACTGGGCACATTCATTACCAGTGATCCCTTTTGATGCTGCCTTACTCAGGTTTCTGCTTGCTGTTATGCCCAGAGTTATAAACAGACCTTGTTTCTTGACATTTGTACAGTGTGTGTTGATGGTTTTTGTTTCAGAATATTTCTGTGCCACAAATGCTGCAAGTCCTGCTCACCAAATGCTTCCTTTTCTGCTTTGTCCACCCCTCTCTGTAGATATCTGGAAAACATCAGGGAGTAACTTAATGTCACTGGAGAAGTCCAGGTCTTCCTAGCACTTAACCTTCCAACCATTAGGGTTTATGCTGCTTGTGCAGTTCTCCCTTATATGTTTACTCCAGAACTTATTTTCTACAGACAGAAATGGGTACAGAAACCAGAAATGTTTCTATTTCTATCTACCCTTAGCAGATAACCACCAATATCCCCTTATAAATGAAATGTCACAAATTGTATATTAGAAAAATGAGGCCAAGAATTTTACTTTAATGTTTATAATGGTACAGAATTTTTCACCAGCAGCCATCTCAGGATGGCTACACTTTGTAAGTGGTGTGAATTTTAGGCTTTTTTCTTACACTTATCTTCAGTTTTTCAAGATGGGTACTGCCAGTTTTGGACATGCAGAAGTTTATACTACATAATAGCTCTTGAAATAAGAGTCAGTGCCTTTAGTGCAGCGATTAAATATTCATATTGTATAAACCACACCCATATCCATAATTGTTTCCAACCACAAAAATGTTTCTGCAGTTTCCTTGAAAAAAACCAACAAAACCTAGATATTTCATTTCAGTCTGTTAATGTTTCTTTTTGAGATGTTAATGAGCTAAGTTAGTGGCCTTTTTCAATAGTTCTCTTCTTCATGGTTTAAAAAACAAATGTATGTGCATGGTGCATTATATAAGGCAAATTCAGTAAAGACACATTGACTTTTGAGTGCACTTGCAAAGCAAATTATGCAAGATTAATGCAGAGGAAGGCAGAAGGCAGAAAGCAGAAAGGTAGCAGCATAAGAAATCTGAATATGAAAGCATTAAATTAAAATTCAGATAAATTGAGCCATTTCAGTATGGTCAAGACAAATGTACAAGAGGAATGTCTTTCTCTCCTCTCCACCCCACTCTGACTTCAAGGCAGTGGTGCTCAGGAAACTCAGGACTGAAGGTGCTCTTTAGAGCTCAGTGGCTGTGCAGAGCTTTGCTCTAAGTGGTCAGTCCTCCTTGTCTGCAATTCCAAATCAACAAGACTTATTCTATAGCACAACCAAGGAAAAGACCAAATTTTTCTTTATGCCTTGAGCACATCATGGCACTGTTGGGACCTCTTGCAACCTATGGAGGAGCATGGGGGAGGGATTTGGTGTCTGCCTGCCTCTCTGTGCATTAGTTACCCTCTCATTTTTCTGTGCTAGAGGCTGTGAGAATTTTGACCCAACACCACAGCCTTTTTGTCAGCACCACAATCCTCACGTGGTATCTGGATAAACTGATCTGAATATAAAAGCCTGTCCCTTGGTATAAATAGAACTGTCACAGCAGATCAGTTTTATTTACGTCAAATTAAACAAAATTCTGCTTTTTGGCTGAGAGTTAATAGCTTTCAGCCAAAAGCAAATTCTTACCTCTGAGTTATATAAACCCCTAAGTAGGCTGTTTATAATACAAATACTGGAAGGCATGCAGCTTCTCTGCAGTGGTGCTTCCAGGTAATGCTAGCAGAAATATCAGTGAAGTGTCACAGGAATGGTAAAATGATGCTTGATGGTGAATATGAGCACCTTACACAGCCCTGCAAGGAGCTACCAGGCCGAAGGCTGGAGCTAGGAGACATTTATTTTTAGGCTCTTGGTTTTTAAGGAGAGCAAAGGAATGGAGAGGGGAAAACAGTGTCAACAGTTCACACAGATTGGCTTTTCATGTTTGGGAGAAGCTGAGATAGACTGAAACTATAACTATGATGGGATTTAAGAGCAGGCACAATAAAGGCATCCACAATCTATACCTGTAACAAGGAAGGTCACTTCTAGGAGTTTTTGATGTAGTGAAACTTGAAAAATATATTCATTTTTGCCCAAAGGCAGAGGCTGGCATGGCAGCTTGGGGACCACAATGGTAATTGTTCCTAAGAGGAAAAAGAAAATGTTCCATAAAGTTCCAATTGCCTTTAAAAGGGAGAAACATTTGAAGGACTCTTCAGTGCTGTTCCAGGTTCAGCAGAAGGAAACCTCTCACACAGGGCTGCTTTCATCTGCAGGTGTTGCTGCAGTCAACACAAATTGCTGGAGAGAGGAATAGGTCAGGGGTGGAGGGAGGTGTTACTGTGACAGCAAACCAAAGCTGGAAAAAATAGAGCGTAAAAACAGAAAGTACAATTTTTCTGTAGAGCCCTAAGCAGTTTAGAATCCAAAAAGGGCAAAGAAAGGGGACAAGGGGCAAAGAGGCATCGGGAAGATTTTTTTTTTTTGGGAGGTTGGTCTTTATCAGTTATTTTGTTGCATTGTTGATTAATGTAATTGAAGTATATATAGCTGAAACAGAAAGGGAAATAAGACTTCTTCAGGGACCCATTAATTTCTTAAGGATAAAGTGTTTGAAGGTTCAAAGGCTTTGTAAAGCTTATTTTAAATTTAAAATTTCCATTGCCAAGGGATTGATTATCATTCTTGCTTTAGCTTTGTCAAAAAATAAGTTGATCCCAATCCTTTCAAAGTTTTATGGTGATGTAGACACAATATTCAGCTAATTGTAAGAGAGGACTATCTTCTATACTCTAGGACAGCTATTTCAAAAAAGGTCTGAAAATGTTCTTTCAAATGTTTGAAATCTTGGAATCTGTAGCACTTGGATCCACTGTTGGAAGTCACAGTATTTTCAGGTATCATAATGACTTCTGAGTGTTTCTACTCGTTGGGAAAATTATGTATCATCATACATGTCAATATTTTGGGGTATGTGAAATACTGGATAATAATGTAATTTCAGTCCACTTAATAAAAATTACATCATCCTTAAAAATGCTTTTATGGTAGGCTGAGAGTCCTGTTTTTCTGTTAAACTTTGTTTTCTTAATGTGAACTCATCTCCCTGACTCATTTCTCTTTCCTCTAACTTGTATCTATGTTTGTATGTGTCCTGGAGCAGGGACAGACTTTTCCTGTGACAAGCACTACAGCATGACAATCATTTTCAATTGCAATAATTTTCAATTGCAGTATTCCTGTCATAGCAATAAGTAAAGGGTGACTTTATTTTACTTATTTTATGAATGAACTCACAAACAGTACAAATTCATGTACATGTATGCACACACAAAGAAATGCTTAAAAGTCTTCTTCACATTAAAAATGTAGTTATTTCTATTATAGCAGTAGTTAAAGACCTGGACCACTTTTCTTAGTCAAATCAAAATGATTTATTCAATATCTTACACTTCACTCAGTAGGACTACAGTTCACTCTGCCATGTAATAATTTCTAAAGCTTCACTGTACATTAAAGAAGACTCTTTCAAAATAAAAGCCCATTTGGAGCATTTTTAATCAGGAAAAAAACATTACTGTTTATTCTTAGTTTTCTACTCTCCAAATGTTCTAAAATGGAGCTGTTATTAAAGATGGCAAGATGAAATTGGCTTGAGCTGCAAAATGTTTTTGGACTCCAGTTTTGGATGGGTATCATGGATCCTCTTGTCTGACATAGAGGAATTGATTTCTCAAGGCAGGAAGATATGAGAACAGCAAAGGAGATAGTGTCATAAAATGTTGATAATTCTCAAGATTTTATTACTAGTCTTAAAATATTTGATTTTTCCTAAAGCCTCATCTGTGTCAAGAAGCTGTTAAAGACAGCCTTAAGTCCCATTTTTGGAAAAAATATGTAGGCTTCATGATTGCAATTGCTGGCATGACTGAAAACTCAAACCCAAAGGCAAATAAAAAGCATTAAAATAAGCCATTTTGAAACAGCAAGATTTTAAGTCTCTCTCCTGAATTTAGACAATCAGTTCACAGTATCTCTGGTGCTAGTGATTGGTAGCATCTGTCAAAGCTGCACCATGGGCATGGATTAGAGATGGAGAGAGCAGTGAGGCCAGCAGTGCCTGCTGGGGAGCCAGCAAAGGAGCCCTGAGACACCTCACACTGCCTCCACACACCAGAAAGGCTTTTATGCTTTTATGCCTTGGTTATTTTTTCAGCCAGACTGGCTAGAAACTGGTTATTTAAGCCACTGCAAGCTGAGAGCCTGAGGAAGGCAATGCTCCTGCATGTATTCCCTGGGAAGCCACCCCATCATCTGGAGGTGGAGTGAGGCAGTGGAAGTCTTTAAAGCTATATTAAATAGGCAAAGTCACTGTTTACAGTCAAAAGCTGCTTTTTAAGATTTCATGAGTTCTTTATTTACAGACAAGCAAACAAATTCAGGTCACCTCTTTATCCTGCTTAATTTAGGAAGGCAACTCTTCAAGCAGATTTTCTTCCTCTGTTTTTCCAGCTGGAGTTATCATCATCTTGGGCATTGAATCAGGAAAAATGAGAAAGAGGGAAAGGCTGAACTTAATTAATCTGATATTTTGTATGAATCTGTCATAACAAGGTATCCCACAGTGCATTCCAGTCCCCCAGCACTGCTGCAAGACAGACATCTCACCTGATGACTCTCACAGAGAGCCCCACAGCAGGTTAAAGGGGGAAATTATTCTTTTCATCTATAGGAAAAAATTTAAAACCCCATCACAGGCTGTGTGTTGTGCTCAGGCTTTCTCAGTTTTTCCTCAAAAATAGCCACATATCATCAAGTTTGCTGGGATAAATTATAGCTGGTCTTGAAAGCATAGCCCCCACCTCACTGGGGAGTCAATGATCATCTTGAAGAATGGCTGATCTACCCTGTCAGTGCTCTGTGATGAAGATCATTTTTGTAGGCTGCTGTGTCCACAGTGAGACAAAACTACATTGTAGAGGAGCACAAATAAAATCTTCCTGCCACAGGCAGCTCGTGGTGCAGCCAAGTGAATACACACAGCACCAGCATAGCAACAGGCTGGGGGGAAATTGGAGAGGAGGGAGCAGAAGGAAATGCTGTTCTTGGAAAGCATGTTCCACAAATAGAGCAAACAATGCATTTTTCTAATGCCTCATGAATCCTCCAGGTTAACTCTGACGCTAGTGAGGTTTCAGCTGAGACAAGTTATAAGGACACAGGAAAAATGTGTTGTGTGGTTGGAATTTTAAAGAAATAAAAGCAGTGCATTTTTGGCCAGGTGCAGCTTGCTGTTTAAACTCTTTGGCATACTGTCACAGCAAAATTAAACTGGTATGGGCTGGCATACTGATAATGGCTTGGTGAATCAGTAGGATTTTGGGATCATGAGCTGATTTCTGTCTTTCATCAAACCTCCAAAACAACGTTTATAAATTTATTACTTGCAATCTGAGCTCAGATGGCTCTTTTCTGATGGGAGGAAGTGAGTGGGGGTCTGCAAGAGCAGGGCAGAAGGCAAAGGAAAGGCATGCTGAGATGGCAGGGAGAAGCAGGCAGGGTGCAGCTGTAATTTATACACATTTACATCCACAACACTGCAGCTGCAGCTACACGTGAGCTTGTGCTGGTGCTTTTTGTTCTGCACTAAGCAGCCAGTGAGCCTTGTGTCTGTCACTAACAGCTAGAGCTGAATGATGTCTGGGTATCAGCACCAGCAGGGCTGTGTTTGTGCTGGGTCTGGCAGTGGATACAGGGCAGCCCTTTGGTCACATGAGCATCTTCTCATGCATGCCATGGAGCTCTGTGTGTCTGGAAACAGGGGATGCATCTGCAGGTCTTGGGGAAAGTGATTGTGAAAGTGGGCTGGTGGGAAGAAGTCAGGGATGAGAGCAGACAGAGGCTGGAATGGTTGATGGAGAACCAGCTCCCTTCTTACAGCAAAATACAGGGACAAAGCCATGGGGAACAAGCCAGGATGCACTGATGCAGTCTCGTCCTAGGCAGAGCAACTTCTCCCTGTCACAATAGAAAGGACCAAACTGTGCCTTCTTATACTGTACCTGTTCTCATGAAAATAATGAAGTACAGTAATAGCAGAACTGAAATATTCATTGTCCCTCTGAGCAAAAAAAGAAAAAACTTTCAGAGAACTCTTAGACTCCAAAATGTGTACCCATGCTGACTTCAGTCAGAACCTGCCTTCAGAGCAGCCCATGTACTTTTTAGGCAGCTACCTACTGGTGGATGCTGCTTGCTACAGCATCTGGTGAATGAAATACACAAAAGCCTTCATTTATTTTAGTACTAAGTCTGATTTTCTCTATTCATTTGATGCTAAACACAAAAATAAACAAGCCACGATTATATTCCACTTGCTCAATGAAGCAATCTTTGGGTGATGACAGAGGTAAGCTGTTTTCAGCCACCCCAGTCACACATGGAAGAGGCTGTCTGCTCTTTGCCACAGCTCAGGTGTCAGTACACTTACCCAAACTGCAGGAAAACAAGATGCTGTTTCCTTCCTGAGCAGATTTTAACATTAGAAAAGATTTCCCACCCAAGATTTGGTGGGGGTGATCCTTCCTTCTAAAATTTGCACCTTCACTAGGTAAAAGAGTGAGAAGAATTCTGTGTTGTAATGATCCCTGTGCCAGTGTGGCACTTGTGACTGTGCTATCTACATTAAATATCCATGAAAGTGGAGCTGGAATTAAGGTCTCAAACAGCCCAGATCTACCTGTGAAGCTCTAGAGATATTCTCAAATTCTGCCTGTAGCAGTGATGTCCCTTTTCATGGATTATCAAAAGGACTAAAGGACAAGGCAACTTCAGTGGCATCAGTGTTAGGGCTGAAATCACCCTCAAACAGGAGCAGAAGCCAGAACCTGGCTGTTTGAGTCCCCATGAACCACCAAGGGGGTGGATTAGATGTCCATCCTGCTCCCTACTCACATCCCATAGACAACCCTCTGTGGATATAGTCCTTTGCTTTCAGGTATCTCTTATATTTTGGCATTTTATAAATTTGCTATAACAGTGCCACCTGTGATCTATACCAGCCTAAGCATTTTAATGACTTTTGGCTAAACCTTCATAGCTAATAGTTAAATTGCCAAATGCTCCATAAAACAAATATGCAAACAATTTGCTAGTTAATCATCTATCATAAAGGGACGTACACAGCTGCTGAGATATATAATTGCTGTTTCATCAGGGTTGGTCCTTTATTTACATAATTCCCTTACTGATTTTAACATAGATGTTTTTTTCCAGGGAAATACAGAGAGTGGGAAATGCTAACATAATGTCTCATTAAATGCAGCATGTTAAAGAGACAGTTCTGGTCACAGCTGGTGGATAACAATAGTGACTTTCTTTGATGTATTTTTAAAAATAATTGAAGTTTGTATATCTGTATACTTACATATCTACATATATATTTATGCATTGTTATTTACTTATACAAGGTATTTGTATCTAAAATAGACGTACAAATGTTTGTGTTAACATATTTAAATTAAGATCTGTTAACAGTGCAGAAAATAGGTCTTTTATGTAAGTGAGAAAGATAAAACATGAGCAATAAAATATAAATCAGCATTTTTTCTTTGATTCTGTTCAGTATTTTTGATTAAAGAGAATATCAGCTGCAGATAGAATCCAAGACATACAAATTAATATGTTTGCTGGCAAAGCATATTAAGTGGTTTAGTGGGGGTGTGGTTTTGTTCTTTCTGATTTTGTTTTCTTCCAAAAAAACTCTAGTTAAAAATGTAATGCATACTTTACTACTGTTTTCTAGTGAAAATGTTAGAAAAGAGTTATTGATAGCTTTCTGATTTTATGTCTCCTTTTCTTTGCAAGCTCTAGAGAGCTGATGAAATTATTCTAAGCCCAGAAAACTTTAACATTAAAATTATATCTTCTTCAGTTGTAAAAATAACAGCAGCAAGGAGAATATGTGCAATAGCCAGGGCTGTCTTCCTTCAAATGTTCTTTTATTTGAATGGAAGTCCTGTGCATACTGACTGGATATTGACAGTATTTGCATCAGATAGACAAGGATATTGAGAATAAGAAAATACAGCATGTGGTTTTTAAGTGGTGAGGGTTTGTGGGGGGTTTTGTGGGTTTTTTGTTTGTATTTTTGTTTGTGGGGATTTTTTCATTCCCTTCTTCCCCATCATTCTATATCCTGTTTTTCTAGATCTAGGTGTGAAAGACAGGAATAGGTTCTAGAAGTCTCCTCATTACCTTGGTGTTACATTCATGCCTTTAGGAAGAGTTTAAGCTCTTTGATAACTGTGCAATAAGGAAGCTGCAAAATGTCAGGACTCTCCAAATTTAGCAAAATGGTTTACTGACTTGGTAAGCTCCAGCTTTTGTGTAGGTCTAGATTTTGGAGACATTTATAAGAAAGATATTTCCATTCCTCTATTTTGGCTCTTCACTAGTATTTTTGTTTTGATTCTTGAACTCCTATTAAATTATCTTCAGAACAATGCTGGAAGAAAAATATTGGAAAACATGCTTTATTTTACCAAACAGTAGAGCCAATAGCTATGCTTTTTTTTTTTCCTTCCCTTAACAAAGCTTTTTGATTTTCAACAGAAAGAGCTCTCTTTCAAGTGCCAGGTAAAAGCAGTCTTCAGTGCCTGACTGCTTTTTTCCTTTTAGCTATAAAATATAATTTCAGCTGAAGCTGATTTCTCTACCTCTACCAACACTGGACAGAGATCATCATTTCACTGGCTTACAGTCATTGTAATCTGATATGAATTAAAAAAAGCAATTGAATGGAGGATACAGGGGACTGTATTTGTATCTGGTTTTTCCACATACCTAAATTGATCATGCAGGTCTCTAAGTTACATGGCTGTAAGTTCAAACATTTGATGCTAGAGAACAATGCCAGAGCTGGCTTGGTTTGACTTTAATCTGGACTCTTTGAAAATATTCCTCATGACAGTCTTTAACAGTATGATGTTTATGCTTGCTGTAGATTCTATGTTCCCCATAGGATCTACTTCTGTACTTGCTGCTGCTGCTGTTCCATCTCCCATGTGAATCATCCCATGTGATTTGCATTCCTGAAAATTTGGGATTTTTTTGCCTCTTTTCCTCTTTGACCTCGTGAAAACATCACCTCTCCCCTAAGAACTTGGGGATTGTTTTATATGATCAATAACTTTACAACAGGAAAAAAAAAAAAAAAAGTAGCTCTTTGTGATTTTCTTTGCCGAGGCTTTGCCGAGGAAAACATTTGTGATTCATGATCACAAAATGAGAACCATAGACTGAAACTGTTCTGTAGTGCCTTGTGTGACCCAGGACACCATCCCCATGTCTGGATGAAGCAATCCTTCACAATCCCTCATCCACACACCAGCTTTCCTGCTCTGAGCAGTGGCCATCCCCTGCCCTGAAAGAGTCAGGGTGCCCACAGAAAAATGAGCATGCAGTCACTTCTTGTGCAGTGCTGTCCTCTCACATGAGTAGCAGGAGAGTAGAGGGACTCAGGCATTTCCCATCTCTTCAGCACTTGACTTCACAATCTTGGTGCTCTTTCAAGAGTAATAATTTAGAAAATTTTAGAAAAATGTAAAGCTGAAAATGTCCAAGTCATGGTCCAGATCATCTCAGGACGGGTGAATCTCCAGGTTTCTGGTAGAGGACGACTTGAAGCAACCAATAGCAATAGCATAGCAATGTTTGAGCCATCTCCTGAAAGGACTGCCATGCTGTTTCCATCAGTGGTTTCCCAGGTATCTGCTGATAGCAGACTGTTGAGGATCAGGTCTTGGGTCCTGTGCTGGTGGAAGTGTCTTACAGACTAGTGCTCCCCTTTCATCCTTCCTCCTCATTTATCTGTGGCACCTCTGCTGCCTTCTCCTGCCACTTGCCTTCTTCCTCTTCTGCTTCTGCCTCTCATTAGTCAGAAGCAATACAGCCAGCAGCTGGAGTCATGGGGAGGACTTTATCCAGTGTGCTCACACATGCTGGGGCTTTAAAGTTATAGAGCTGGCAGTTGGAGCAGTTTGCATTGCTGAGCCTCTCAGTCCCCATCTGAACTAGTCCCTCCTGGGCCCACATGGACAAAACAATGCTTTTTCCTCCCTTAGCCTCATTCTCAGAGCCAGGAGAATTACTTCTGCTGAAAGTTTCTCTTAGAAAGTCATCCAGAGCCATACACCCAGCATGATTTTCTTCAGTGCTTAAAGAGGGTTAAAAAATAAAAGTTCTAAGCGGGTCCAGATAAGTTCTTCTGCCTTCTCTAACAAAAAGTTAAAGTAAGGGCTCATCTCTCCTGACCTGTCCAAGTTACCAGGTACTGGTACAGGTTTTGATTGACTACCAGACTATTACAAAGTCCTCAATATGAAGTGTGGATGTGTGGATGTGGATTTATAGGTCCTGCAGCCAAAAATGTTATCATTTTTATTTTTCTTCATAAGGCAATGCTTTCACTCCTTTCAGTTTGTCAAGCAGTAATATGGACTTGAACCTTAGAGTCCTATCTCTTTTATTTTTTTCTTAAGCCACTGGGTCAAACTCTGTCCTTTAATGTACTCACCAAGTCCCACTAATGTCAGCTTTCCTTCAGAGGATGAAATAATATGATTTAGTCCCAGAAAGCAGACCTCAAAGCCAGAGGCTTTTCTAAGCATGCTTCTTAGACCAAAGGCTTTAGCAGGTGGATTCCAAGGATTTTATTATGAAGAGCTTGACATGGAGTGCAAATTCTGAGCCATGAGGACGTGCCCTTTCTCTCTGCCAGGCTGTCATTAGATGTGCCAGATGCTGAGATGCAGGTCCTCTGCCTTTGTTCCAGCTGATACTGATGGTGGTTTATGTGCTGACAAGCAGGCTTTCAAACAAACAACATTCAGCAAATACCTTTTACAATAAATATTTTTTTTCTAGAATTAAACTGTGGGTGAGGTTTGTAATACTAAGTAAAGTATATTCAGAGTAAACAAGTCCAAATACCTAAAGGTCATTTAAGTGTTTTTATATGTTAATGAGGGAAATTACTACTTTATATTCAAAACCATACACTACTATGTTCTTGCACACTAGCTTATCTGTAGACTACAAATTTCAAGGTATGGTCTCACTAGTTTATGAAGGCCAATTTTACATTAAATACTTAATAGAAGACATTTATTACTGCATACACCTCTGCTAATAAAAACAACTCTCTTCAAAAAGTGAAAAATAGGTCCTAGCTTTTACCAATACCATTGCTACAAGTAATATTCAATGGGAAACTTCTGAGTCTTAGACTGAATTAATAGCAAAATATTTTCCTTTCTTTTCTCCCAAATATTTTCTGTTTACAATGATGTCAGATTTCTACAGGCCAACTGCAAAGAACACATCCCATGTTCTTGTAGAGCTTAGTGGAGATTGAAGTGGCACCAAAAATTCTGACTGACCATATTCTGTCAAAAGTGCTTTTCCCACCTACTGATGAATATGGTTTTGTAAGTTTTTGTGGTGTTTCTTGTGGGAAATTACTATTCTGTCTCTACGTGGACAAAGTGTGAGCTGGACCCTTGGCCATTGCAAAGAGGTGAAGCTTCATGAGCTCTTTGGATCAAGGCTGGTTCCCCTTAGCAGTGCCCTTTGATGAAAGGTACCTGGGTCAGATCATTGTAAATCCTGAAAACCAGATGATTTTGTTTCTTCTTCACTTTGTAGGGAACTGAGCTCTAGGTGCAGCAGGCAGAAGAAGAATATTTGCTGTCTTCTAAAGAATAGTGTTGTTTTTATTAAATCATTTTTGCAAGTAGGGGGTTGGGTCCTCTGTCTGTGAGAAAACAAGAGGCTTCAAGGAGTCTCATGAAGGAATGAGTGTAGGCAAAGCTGTTGCTGCAGTAACTGCTGAGCAAGGTGATGTATTGTATGAGGAGCATGAACCTGAACACAGGTTTGTGGCCAACAACACACATTTGTCAGGAGGGGTCCTGAACGAAGACTAATTCCATTATTGACTCCTCCCTCATAGGCTTAATTGTTGAAAAATCAATAGCAATAAAAGTAGTTATAAAGCCTGGTGAAAAATGAGTGCAATCCTTTTTAATTTGCCTCTGTGTGCAATCAATGCCCTACTTGAATTGATGGGTTTCAGAAGAGATAAGGAGATATGTTGCTCTACAGTTGTCCAGGAGGGCTGGGAAGATATTTTTTCATGCTGTTTCATCATAGTGTTCTTCTGTGGCAGACATTTCATGTGACCATGGTCATAGGGGTTTTCAGGTAAGGGAAGAGACGAAAATATTGACTCCATGTTCAGAAGGCTTGATTTGTTATTTTATGATATACATTACACTAAAACTATACTAAAAAGAATAGAAGGAAAAGCTTCATCTCAGAAGGCTAGCTAAGCTAAGAATAGAATGGAAAAGAATGAATACAAAGGTCTGTGGCTCGGACAGAGACAGAGAGCCAGCTCTGCCCTGACTGGTCACTAAATCCAAACATCCACACAAGACCAATTACAGACCCACCTGTTGCATTCCACAGCAGCAGATAATCATTGTTCACATTTTGTTCCTGGAGCCTCTCAGCTGCTCAGGAAGAAAAAAATCCTAAGAAAGGATTTTCATTAAAAGATGTCTGTGACAATTTCACACCTCAGTGTTTTATTAGGCACAACACAGATGCTCAGCAGTGAACTCTCTCTGGGCAGCATCTCCTAGTGACACTTGTGAAAAAGCTATGCATAGGGAATTGCCAACAAGGCAAGAGGGATGGGCCACTATCAACACTCACAGTTCCCAACAATAATGGAAAAACACAATTAATTTTGTTGAAAGTGTTACGTAGATACAGCTAGAAAATGCAGTTTAAGGCATGGGATACTTTGTATATATATTTCTATCATTAGAAGATATAACTGGCTTGGTCTTTGCTCTGCATGGAAAGTTATACTTTTCATGTCTGATGTGATCTTACTATAGGCTGTAAGCTGCGGGACTGTGTGCACGCGCATGTCTTCAGAAAGCAGACACTCCTCAAAGAGCTGACCTGTGTCCAGATTCCAATTTTTTACTGTTGTTTACATTCTTGTGCAGATAATATTTATGTGAATGTAGAAAAAAAAATGGGTTTTGTTGAAATTGTAGACATACAGGGTGAGAAGTGGATTCAAGAAACACTCCAGCCACCTTTCTGTCCTTTCCATCCTCACCATCCCCCAAAACATGCTAAATGCGTGTGTCAATGTCATACCTACTGGTGGAGATTTGGTGCAATTTTAGTGCTTCATTGTCAGTATTATCAAATCTTTTCCATTACTAGCGGTGATTTTTTTGCTGATTGTCAGAAATAGGCTTTTACTCTGCAGCCTCATTGACTTGTGTTTAGCACCACAATCCTTAGACTCCATCTGGCAGTTCCTCTGTGATTCCCAAAATGATGATGCCCCAAGCAAAGTGACCCACAAGAAATCCTTCATAAGCAGCTTGTTGGTGTCCTCCCCCTGCTCTCCCTGGTGTCTGCAGTGGCTGCAGCTTTCCATCCATGACACAATTCTGGTCACAGCTGTGGTGCTGGCCCAGCAGGGCAATCCTGAGCTCTCACAATTCAGTGCGGTCTGCACCAGCTTGAGTTGCCATCTCACGGATCATGGAATGTTAGAAGGATTTCTGACTTTGAACCCCCACAGGCCAAGGGGAAGAAAAAGCATGGGGAGAAAATTCTGGTGCTCTTGAATCAGCTTGCTTATCCTTTGTCACAGTGTAAAACACTCCAGCACTTACAAGTGGGACAGCAATGCAGACCCTTGCCCTGCACCCCGCTGTCCCTCTTGCCTCTCTCACATGTTCCTGTGTGCCAGGCCAGCCAAGCCTGCTTGCTCCCTCCAGAGACACCCTCAGTTCATTTCTGAATGAATGAACTCCATCAGGGCTGGGGTTGCCAATGCTTTAATGGGTTTATAAACAATTTTCCCCCAATTCCTCCCATACTTCCTGGTTAGGGATTGAATTAGAACTACTGAAATACTTCCCAAGAGTTTTCCAATGGCACATTGACACATTTCCAAGATTTCACTGCCAGGAATGAAAGGAGTCAGATGAAGTTTGGGCCAATATCAATGTTTACAGATTCTTGAGTGAGCTGAACTGAATTTGTCAACCTGAGCTGTCTGATATTCACTGCAACACCTGTCTATACAAAGACAGTTTTAGCTCTCTTGCACTCATGACTTCTTATATCTTGTCAGCCATTATGGCACACCTCTCACTTTGGAAGGTCTCACAGACAACTTGTCTTTGATCATGTGGAATATCACTTTTTAAATGGGAAATTAAGGCAAGAAAAGTACCAAGTGGGACTCACTTGCTTAGTTACAAACATCTAAACTAGGTCAGAGCTAAATCTCTGCTAATCACCCTGGCTTCCCTTGCTAGTTTAGGGAGCAATCCACTGCACCTCAAAGCAGGTGCCAGACACCATCCAGGTCACCAGGTCCCAGGAGTGACCCCTTCTCTCTGCTGGCTACCAGGACAGGCCAGGGTGCTCTGCTGAGGGGTGTAAATTCACACAGTGAGATGAGAAAAATACTAAAAAAATAAAATTGTTGAAAGCTGTCTTCTGGGGAAGAATATAGTGTGTCAGTACACTGGGAAGCAATTAATAGCGATTCATTGGGGATTTATTTTCTCTCCCGCCTCCTTCCTTTTTTTCTGTCCTCAGCTATATAGCTATAAATAGAGATGAGCCCTTGAGTGCCTGAAGCAGTGTCATCTCACTGAAATGTACCATTCATTTCTTTATTGAAAATGCCAATTGATTGTAATTTTCTCATTGTGACTGAACAACTGCAAAGCATTTATTAATTTTTGGACTGGCATACTCAGGCAGTTAGCAGCCATGCACACTCACCACATTAATCTTCTAGATGGTGGCAGAGAGACAGAAATCTTCATGCAAGGGTTGATCTAAAGGATTTCAGATCCCACATCATGGATATCTCTTTTCCCTTTTGTGAACTTCATTCATGGGAAACACAAGTTAGGAACCTGATGGGGCTGCAGGGCTGGGTCATGGCAGCCTTTGTCTCCTGTTCACACCAGTGATGTAGGACGGACCCAGGGATGCTGAAAGGATGCTACATAGGCAAAGTGAGCCCTCCTAAACATGGTCCCGTGGAAGTTTCTTGTGCAGTCTTCACTTAGGAAGAAGGGTCTGGTTGTGTGTGAGACTGAGGAGGGTGGAAATTACCTTAGGAGTCCAACAAGCATTGTAAAAGTACTCTGAGAGTTAAATCAATGCTGCTTGTCTGTTACAGCTTTTCCTTCTTCCCATAACTCATTGTGACAATGCAAATGTAAACCCTGGTGGAACGCGGAACACACTCAAAGTGCAACTTGAGTGAGATAAGAATAGTGTAATAAAAATAAAAATAAATTAAAATATAATAATAATGTTAATAGAAAGGGGGAAACCAAGTGATGCATAATGCAATTTTTCACCACCTGCTGACTAGTGTCAGATCCCTCTTCCCAAATCCAGATCAACCATCCTTCTGGGCAACTCTTCCCAGTTTCTATACTCGTCATGACTTTCTATCACATGGGATCTCTGGTCAATCTGGGTCACCTGTCCCAGCTATTCTCCCTCCCAGTTTCTTTTGCATTCTTCTTTTTCAGAAGAACATGAGACAAGGAAGTTCTTGACTTAGATAAGCAGGACTTAGGAAAAAAACCCCAAAAAATCAGTGTAATATTGTCATTCTGAATCCAAATCACTGCACTGTAACAGCTACTGAGAAGAAACTCTATCTTAGCTGAAACCAGGAAAGGACCATGCACAGAAATTGCCAATAACTGTGGTCATCCTAAGAAAAATTGAAATATGTATTGGCAGAGAGGGCTGATAAAATGATCAGGGAAATCAGGACCTTGTAGCAGAAAAAAAAAAGGTGAAAAATCTGGACTTACTGAGCTTATCTCTGCCTGTGCCAGAAAGGCTGGGTCACATCTTTTAGAGTTACTGATTGCATTTCAGTATCCCTTTTGGATTGTGGCATTTAGACACTTCTTTCCCCTTCTGCTGGATAGGTGTCCAGTTGATCAGCTGCAGTAGGTATCAACTGGATATCATGGGACGATGGGTAGTGAGGCCTGGGAGCATGTGTAGCAAAAGGAGGAAAATGATCACATTGAACTAAGACAGAGTGAAATCACTTCCAAAAGACTATACAGGGGCCTCCAATACCCTATTTCATGAATTATTTCATGACACATACCAGTTGGTGGCCTGGTTCTTTATCTGGTGAAGCGGCAACTTTCCAAGTTAATTTTGACATTTGCTGTCACTTTAGATGCACTTCAGAGGATGCCTTTAGTCCTCATGCTGAAGCTTATCATTGAGGGCCTTTTGCTTTTTTTTTAAAGAAAATCATCCAAATTAGGAAAGCAGCAATACCACAAGGCTGTAACAAGCAATCACACAGCAAGTTTCTACTAGTATGCAATTAATTAAATAAAAATTAATTTTAATAGAAAATTCAGGCAGATAGAAAAATAAGTAAACATTATGCAGCACTGCAGAGGAGTAAAAGATGTTAGAATGTGTTTAATAAATAAACTCTTTGACAAAAGGTAATCCTAAAACAGTACCAGAAAAAAAATCAAGAACAGAACTATTACAGAGGCTCTCTAGACCTGGCACTATTTTACTCAACTGGTAGCAAGTTGTGATTTTAAAGAAAATGGAAGACTAATGAGAAGTATTTTTTTAATCACTCTTTGTCTTTTCATATCCTTTTACAGCTTCATATCCTTTTACAGTTATCTTTAGTTTTATAATCCAAACATTCTGAGTTATTTGTACAAATTCAAAATATAGACTTTCTCTAATTTAAACAAACTGGACAGCAATCATAGCCCTGTATATACATTTCACATTCTTCTGTCTATTTTAATGTGGTATCTAAAATAAAAAGATAATAACTACATTTTCAAAAAAAAACCAACTTTCAGAGGGCTATGAGCTAGTAAAAAGTTGAGTTCCTGTGTTCTTAGTGAACATGAAATAGAACTTTAGGATTACAGATATTCTATAAGAAAATACTGGTTTTAGTCACTAAAGGCAGGAAAATAGCCAGACCCTGAGCAGTGCTTGCACTCTGTCAGTTGCTCTGGTCTTTTCCAGCAGTGAGTTAATGAATGAGTCATTGCCATAATGGCCGTAAGCACCAGTTGGGTCCAGACAATGGGGAAATGCCTTTGGAAAAGCTCTTCCAAGTGAAGTGCTCAGCTCTCCAAAGGTAATTGCTCCTAGCCATGGATGGAGAGACCTGTGCATGTGTTCAGCTGGAAGACCCTGATATGAAGTGTTTTGCCTGAGTCTCCAAACTGAGGTTAAATGCTGTCCACAGACCATTATTCACACAAACATTTCAAAACACTTTCCAAAAGGAATTCTCTACAGTGAGGCACTGGGACAGGTTGCTCAGGGGACTTATGGGTTCCCCATCCCTGGAAGTGTTCAAGGCCAGGCTGGATGGGGTCCTGGGCAACCTGGTCTAGTGGAAGGTGTGCCTGCCATGGTAGGGGCATTGGAACTAGATGATCTTGAAGGACCCTTCCAGCCCAAAGCATTCTTCGATTCGATGATTTTAAATAACTCCAGGGTTGGTGAATGAATCACTTCCATGGGCATCCTGTTCCAACACTTGGCAACCCTTTTGGTAAAGGAATTTCTCCTAGTACTCATTCCAAATCCTCCCTGGCACAAATTAAAGACATTTCTTTTTGTCCTGGGAGAAGAGGCTGATCCCCACCTCTCTACAAGCTCCTTTCAGGAAACTTTAGAGAGCTGTAAGATCCCCTCTGAACCTCCTTTTTTCCTGCCCAAACAACCTCATGTCCTGGAGCAGCTCATAAGACTTGTACCGAATATAAATGACTCAAACACATTGTTTTAATCCACTAAATATTCTACCCTTTCCCCAAAAAGCCCTAGGTGTGGTGCACAAAAGCAATTAATAAATTATTCAACTCAGTTCCATGACTTTGTGCATTAATACATGAAGCCTCTGACCCCCTACAACAGGAATGTTTTAACAATTAAAAAGGAGTTCTGGCATAAATAGGTCAATACAGAGCTCTGCAGCTTCTTTCACCATCTGATTCTGAGTTGGTAGTCTTTCTCTCTCTAATTATAAAATCCCAGAAACTGAGGGAAACACAGAGAAGCCTGAAATCCTATAAATAACACATAGCAATGCTTGGCTTCTTTGGGGTTTCTCAGGTGTTGTCATGTTCTGAACTGTACAGCCAGCATTCTTCATACATTAATAATCAAGAGAAGAGACATTAAAGAAGAGGAAATATGTGAATAATACAAGAGACAAGGGAAAAATAATGAAAGCAAATGTCCTTCACCTGACATTGGGCATGATCATTCTGTCCCTGTGCAAATACATTTCTGGCTTCAGGTTTGGTAATGAGGCAGTGAGCTGCTGATGAGTGCTACTGAAGGCAGATAATGACAGCTGCACTTCCTGATAGCTGGAGTTTGGTTTTACATACACTGCAGAATTAGGCCCTTTAAGATAACAGGCAAAAATTACAAAGGCCTCTTAGCTTCACTTTGTTATGTGGGATTGGTGGCATTCACTGGCATTTGGAATCTGCAGTAAAAGCAGCTTGAGAAAACCAAATCTGCAACCTCCCTGTGCAAGTCTCCCAGTCCCATCTGTCTTGGGAAGGCAGAGTCCCTGCTGTAACAACAGATCCCAGCCATCAGCAGCCACAGCGAAAAGGTGATTTAATCATTGTTTTACCCAGACCATTTTGTATCTTTCTCTAACCCAGAACCCCAGATCCAACATGCTTTTTAATTTGTTCTTACTCCTCTGCCATCTTTCTTCTCTGCAGTAAGAATTCCCCAAGTTCTTGCTGCAGACATTGGCTGCTGCCCAGGGCTAGACAGGCAGGATAATAAATTCATCAGCACTGGTGTGCCTGCAGCTCAGTTGTGTGTTTTGCCCCTGAATGAGGCAAGTGGGGACCCTAAGATCTCTTTCACTAACCTGCCTTGCTCCCACTCCATCACATGCCTACCTACCTCTCAGCAGCAGAGGTATCAAAGCTAATGGTTATGTCAAGGTGTAGGATCAGCATCTCCAGGTAATTTTTGTACTTCAGTAGCTTTATTTACAGATAAATATTACCTAATTAGTCAGAGAACATGATTAAGGAAGAAGTCAGGTGAAGAATATAGCTTCCCTGTGCCAAATGTGGTATTTTGAAAATGGTAGTTCAAAATCATAGCTACTTATTGTGTGGTGCACTTAGAATTCTTCAGATGCAAAGCCCTAACCCTGAACTGTCCAACTTTGTTTTGAGTTTTGGTTTTGTCTGAGGATAAGCCAAACCTAATCTGACTTCATATCTCTAATATTATCCTCATTAAAAAAACCCAACACTATAACTAAACTAGCATAATGTACACCCCTACAAGATCATTAATCCCAGCTATGTGAGTGTTTATTGGAAAAGGGGGCAATTGCTCTTTTTTGTGACTTCTTCACTGACTTTAGACATAAGCTGTTAGACCTCCAGAGTCTGAGTTAATCTCATTCCACAGTGACTAGCTGGATACTTGGAAACTTCAAGGGATCAGATCTCACAGACCTGTGTGCTATTCAAGTCCCTGAAACTTGCTTGTGTCCAATGTCTCAACCTAACATCTGCTATAGGCCACACATTTAAATAACATTTAAAAGCAATAGGCAATGCTGACAAAGAAAGTACAGTATGAACACCAGAATAACTGTTAACAGATACATTTCTCAGAGTGGAAACCACAGGTTTCTCTTGTCTTTTCCCTAACTGAAATTTAAAGAAGAATATATTGGATACTAAATCCATATACAGAAATGAATAAAAGCTGGAGGATGAAGGGATTGAGAGCAGCCCTGCCCAGAGGGACCTGGGGGTGCTGGTGGAGGAGAGGCTGAACCTGACCCAGCCATGGGCACTCACAGCCCAGAGAGCCAAACGTGTCCTGGGCTGCACCAAGAGCAGCCTGGGCAGCAGGGCAGGGAGGTTTTGTCCCTCTGCTCTGCTCTGGGGACAGAGACCCCACCTGGAACACGGCACCCAGCTCTGGGGTGCCCAGAGGAAGGACATGAAGGACATGGAGTGAGTGCATAGCAGGGTTATCAAGTTGATCAGAGGGATGGAAACACCTCTCCTATGAGGAAATGCTGAGAGAATTAGGATTGCTCAGCCTGGAAGAGAGATGGATTAGGGGTGACCTAACTGCAGCCATCCAGTACCTGAAGGAAACTTACAGGAAAGATGAGGCAAAACTATTTACAAGGACATGTAGTGACAGGACAAGGGGGAATGTGTTCAAATTGAAAGAGAATAAGTTTAGGTTCAATATTAGGAAAAAAAAAAAGCCTCATCATGAGGGTGGTAAGGCACTGGAACAGTTTGCTCAGGGAGGTTGTGAATGCTCCATCCCTAGAATTGTTCAAGGCCAGGCTGGATGGAGCTCTAGTCTAGTTGAAGGTGTCCCTGCCCATGGCAGGGACTCTGGAACTAGATGATCTTGAATATCCCTTCCAACCCAAACCATTTTATGATTCTATGATTCTATCAAATTCTCCTGGTTGGTTGAACTTTGCACATCCTATTGAATCATGCTTAATCCTACTAATGTTCAGTTAGAAGTAGTGATTAAATCTTCTTAGAAATAGAATAAATATTTTTAATTATCAGAAATAGGTCTGTGAGAAGAATATGTGTGCTCACAGAGAGAGAAAAATAAATGTGGGTATTACTCTGGATCCCAGCACAACCATGATCATTACTTGGAGTCACATTCTTGGGAAACTGCCATTTTTATTTAGAAATAGGTTTGAACTTTAGAAATGGAATGCAGATTTGGGGGCATTTTTTTGGCACAATGCGTATTAGGGTTTGGGTTTGACCAACTACAGAAACAGAGTCCAGCACCAAGTATCTATTTGCATGCTAAATATGGATTTGTACAAATAAATGACAGATTACATCTACGCACTCATCCATCCTAATCTGTCAAAAACCAGTTCTGCCTTATTTGGCAAGTGTGCTTTTGAAGTCCAGCTGTAAATATTATCCTTTTCTCATCTAGCCTTAAATAACATGCAAACAAAATAAACTTCCATCTTTCTATTTGAGTGAAGAAATATATCTTTGTCATATTGAAACACTTGGACTGTGACTGTGTTTTTTGTGTGACACGCAGGGACTCCATTCTGGCAGAGGATGGGAAGGTGTCAGGAATGCCAAGTAGAGACCACAGAAGTCTCAAGATAATATTTTTGGCTGACCCATCTGAAATCTCATGTGGATCCTTAAGTACTGAGCTGCTTGGATTTGGAATTTGTTCCTTCCTAGTCAGCTCAAGCAGAAACTCCAGCAGTCTCCTAAGTTAAATTTGTATTAACAGGAAAATAGTTTCTGTCTTCATATGCACAGACTTTTTGGGGTTTTATGGACAATTATAGTCTGTGGATAAGCTACCTTTTTTTGCATGTACAAAAGGGTACACATAATACCTATTCTGTATACTGTTAAGAGACTTATTATTCCAGTATTTTGCTTTCTTCTCTAACTTCATGTCATGCCTCAAAAATATTTATATCCTCCTTTTGTGAGTCATATGCTTCAAAGTTAGAAAAAACCATGACAGTTGGTAAGCTCTCCTAGCAGCAATCCATTAATAAAATGGCTACAGATTTCTCTCCAATATGCAGCCCATTAGATGGAACTGCTCTGGTATGCAAAGCTATGGATGTTTCCTACATGATGAGAGAAGATCCCTGCATTTTGTTCATGCTGAATAGACAAAGGAAAGAACTGCTCAATTTTGTGCTACAAGAAAAGCCCAGTGTATCATCATCCTGTACTTGGGAGAATTTGATCTTTAGGCACCACTGAAAATAGATCCCATGCAAAGCATGAACTTGGTGACACGAGCATGTCTGATTGTCCAACTACAACTCTGCGTTCGTGCTCGGCGCAGTTCATCAGCTCTCGTTTGTGAGTGCACCAGCTTCCCAGACCTTGTGCTGCATCTAACCAGAATGGCATTATTTCTTCCCTTCTTTCCCTCATGAATGTAGTTTGAAGAGTAGTCATTATGGGTATTATCCTTCTTTGTAGCAGCATTCTGCTGACAGTAGTTATTGAATTAATGAGAACAGGTGTCTTTTTATATGTTCTCCCTCCTGTTCACCCTGTTCTCCCACCCCCCCCCCCCCAATCCCTTTCTTTGATTGGAGATCTGCTATTCCTTTTTTCATGAAGAATGTGCTGGTTTTCAACTCAATTAGTATGTAGCATTAAAAGAGATTTGTCAAGTGTTGTTACCTGAAGCTCCCCTACTCACTGAAAACACTGTTATGTATACATCATGTAACCTAGTCAACAGCTAAAACATAGCATCCCAAACTGGAGTGCATCATATTTTATCAATGACACATGAAGGTGAATTCAAGTTATGGAATATAGATTTGCAAAGGCACCTCTCCACCAATATCCCAGCAAGGCACACAAGAGGATGTGGTCATGGAAGTATGATAGCTTAGTTTTCATTCTCTTTCACTAAAACAGAGGAATATCAAAGAAGTGGATGGATGTCAGTATTACAAATCACAAAAGAGAAAAGAAAGATATTTTGATTGTATATTTGATTGCTTTTTTAAAAGCTTAAGGAACATTTAGAAAGAAAGGCAGCATTAGAATGGGCTGGAGAAATCTGCAAGATGAGATTGTGTTTGGTACAGGTGATGCTAAAGAGCATGAAAATGAACACCTGTTTTTTTCAGTGAAGGTTTGTGTTACGACAGTAGGTTGCAAATAATACACCCACAATCCACAAATATTTTCTAGGAGTCTAAATAGTCCAACAGGAGAAAGAAATTTCTAGGAAGCAGGGAGGCAGAAGAACAGTACTTCTAGACAGGTAATTGCTTGGGTCATAAGAATCAATATTATCTGCAAGTTACTGAGCTTATATTTTGGGAAAATGTTTGCTAGTTTTCACTTGATAATACTTAGTATGCCGTGGTTTCAGTAGGACAAGAATATTTTCTTGTACCTTGAGTAAGAGCCAAAAATAATTTAGAAATCCATGGTATTTATAAAGAATATGATCTTTCCTAAGTGATCTCTGCTATCTTGATAATCAAATACCAAAAGGAAATTTTCTGCTTTATTTTTCAACTTCGATTTTGATTTTTGCATTTTTTAATTCCTGCAGCTGTGAATTACTCTCAAACTAATATAAATAATACCAGTTCTCCTTCAATTTAATTAATTTTATTAGTGACTAGAAAAATGAAACTGTCCAATTCCAAAACAATAGAGTTTTAAATGGAGGCAATGAAAAACAGTGAACTAAACTTCATGTTCAAAGTAGAAATTAACAATAGGTGACAATTTCCAAGGTCGATTTGATGAAGTTATAAGCTAGTCCCCTTTTTCATATTCTGTTTTTTCATATCCTGAGTTTGAGTTCTCCTTGAGCTGTCTGGACTGAATTGAGCTCACCAACATGCTTTAATGGGCTAGTATACAAAATAAAGGTAATATGCAGGAATGTACATGGCCAGAGAAGGCAGTGGTAAAAGGCTTCAACATTACAGCTTTCAGCTGCTCTTTTGAAAGTCCAGCAAAGCAGAACATACACACTGTGAATTTCCATTGTAAATCTTCTGTGAATTTAACCTGGTTTAGAGCCATGGGGCAAATCCAGATTTTCTCTGCACCAGTGTTGGGCGTGACCCTGTGTGGTTATAGTGGTGCTGGTCGCTGCCTGGGAGCAGGGACTGTGCTTGTGCCACAGGAGGTGGCACCAGGCCCTGTTCTTCAGGACTCTGACAAATGGAGGAAGCTCTCTGCTTCTTCTGTCCTTCCCTGGTGCACAGCACAAGGAGTGGGAGCTGAAGGCCTTGTGTATTTATGGCAATGACAGACAAGCACAGCCCTTGGCTCACGAGTGTCACAAGCAAGTGTTAAATTCACTCTTCCCAAGGAACATTCACTGTCACTTTCCAGTGGCATCCTTCTTCCAATGGGAAGTCTACTTCCTACAGGGGTCTTTCCTGGATAGAACTAGCTCTATATAGAGAAAGATAAAATATGCACTGAGAAGCCTCAGAATTTGTCCTATTGACAATATTTTCCCCCCAAATCTTCAGCTATCAGGGTATACATATATATTTTCCCTCACTATAAAAGGTTAGATTTTGAATTCACATGAAATTTTCAGATCCTGCTTGGATAAAGTGAACATTAAAAATTAGAAATAAGCATTGTGTGCTTCAGATAAAATCCTTTTAGGTCATTTACATGGTAAATATTAATATCTGGGATATAAATTACATTTGCTGTCTGACTGCACTGTAATCACTGCCTGGTCTGTACCAGACAATTAAATGCATCATGCAAAGACTTAATTGGCACTATTAAACTTTTTATAAATCTTTGACATTAGTCATGTTTTTCTGAACTTTTGCTCATTTTATGAGCTATATAAACACAGGCAGATCCAGACCTTTGCTTTAGCTCATTCCTGACTTTTTCCCAAAATTTTGAGCTTTGATTTTGTAATTACTTTTAAAATCTTCATTTTGGAAAGTTTCACATATATTTTTAAGAAAAAAAATTATTTTCAAACATTGTAAAAACATTTTAGCTGAAATCTTAAAATAATCTGTTAATTTGGGGTAATTGATTATTGATTCTAGGCAGATGCATCAGAGTAGTTTATTACATTACATTGTACATTACATTGCACATTAAAACCAAGACCTTTGAGGACAAAATCCTTTAAGACTGATAGCAACTTAGTTAACATTTTCTAATGCCACTTTAAGAAACTGCTCTTTAGAATTATTTCTAAAATATGTAAACAAAAGATGTTCCTTTCAGTTGTGCTGAAATATGTATGACAAGAAGGAGTGAAATGGAATGGCAGAAGATCTAATTTACTTCATTTTTTATAGCTGTGGATAGTATGACCAAGTTATACAAATAAATGACTCACTGCAGAAAGGTCTGAATTTTATAAGCCAGTCCAAAAAATTCCAACAGTTTTAGTTAAAATTGATGGCTTTTTCAAAGGCAGATCTATCATGTCTGGAAGTATTGCAGGAAGGTCTTTTTTTTTGATGTTTTTAAACTTAGATATGTGCATTTTTTTCTTAGTGTCTAATGCCCATAGATGTGTGCATTTAAAAATTATAATCTTAATATAACATATAATGGGTCATGCATAGTGTTTTCCAGATCATTAAAACCACACAGATCACAATTAAAGGTTATTTCAGTTATTAAATGAGGTAGGTCACATTGCTGCAGAGTAAGCTCATCCTTAATCTAAATGATCTGAAAGCTACATCATCTGTTCTAAATAATATGTGCACATCTTGGCACACAGTAGAGCAGTGTCCAGAGTGCATGAGCACACAGCAACACAAAACAAGCCTATGGTGGGCTCAAGAAGAGACTATGTGGCCCTAAAGGATTATACTTCACATATTTTCATCTATATTTTATGTATTTTATTTTTATTCTCCAGTGTCTCCCTTTAGTACAACTATTTTCAAAGAATGTTATCAATTTACAGTAAATGAATCAAAAATTAAACTGTATTTTTTCCTGGGAATTAATTACAGCCTGTTGAGCAGAAATATATAATTAACTTAAAAATATAATTAATTAATAATTCAACTATTATTTTAAAAATGAGACAAGTAGTATGCAAGAATTGGAACTTTTTTATGTCCTCTTTTGCCCTCAAGAATTGACCTCATTCTTTATGGTTGGATATATAAGGAGACATAACTACTTACAGCAACCTGAGATGTAGCAAAACCCAAGAAATAACTTGAATGGACATCAGGGCTAAGATCCCATGAGATAAAGCTATTTTTGTAAAGCTGTTAATTGTGGTGTTTAAAGGATGCATAAGGATCAAAATTACTGCCAATAATGACACCTCAGAGCATCCTCACTTCTCTAAAATCTTCTGGTCTGTTGTTCTTGTAACTCAATTGCTCCAAGTTAATTAGAAGTTCAAGGACAAATGTTTTCAAAAACAAAATAAAATCTATAGTAACAGATTACAGGCAGTTGCACTGTGTATGGTAGTAATTGCAGGACCACTCATTCCTTTGACCCCTATAAATCAACAAATAAAAAATTATTCTGTTCCACAACTCAGTGCCTAACTACTTGGTGCTTTGGATATTAGGGCTTTGCATCAATGCCCAGATGGAGTTACTCTGAGTACTAAAAAATTTGTGTTCTAGAAAACAGACTGTGCTCATTGCACATGTAATTAAAGGTTTTTCAAAGCCATCGATTTAAAAGATGCATGGGGCTGTAATCTGTCCTGAATTGCACCAGTTCATGCACAGTGACACAGACATACAGGCCTCTCATCCAGCAGAACTAAAAAGTGCCAAGGAATGAATACCCTGGTTTGGCTGGGAGGATCTCTGCTTGTTTTACAGCCACTAGGAGGAAAATCATTCCTCTTCTGATCTACTGAGAAATGGTTTCCTTCTGATAGAAATTGCTAACTGAACTATTTTTATGTGGACTCTGAGTTAGTGAAATGTGAAATATTTGCTGAAGATGAAGCTGAGTCAACAAAACTCATTGCATTCAAAATATACTGCCGTGTGGGTGTTTTTCTCCTGAAATGTTAAGAACTGAGAAGCTAGTGCTTTTATCCAACATGCCATCCAGTCATCTGAACAATTACTTGCTTAAAGCAAATGACATCTAGATACTGGAGAGAGATAAAGTTAAAAGTCAATTCATTAAAAATACTTTTCTCCTCAATAAATGATTCGGTTTTTGAAGTAAATTGAACATAAATGGTAGGAAGGAAGAAGAAAAATGTGAAATTTTATCATACCATTTTAAGTTTGATTATGTCACAGAGAAAGCAAACGGCAACAGAGTATAAAGGAATCTAATCCATAAAGGAAGAGAAAAAGGTTAAAGAAGTCAACAGTAATTAAATGGTGATTGAAGCTGAAAGAAAATTGATCTGTGTTAGCTGAAGGCCATTCTTGCCTTTTGGGATGTTATGCATCAGTGAAGAGGGGAAAGAAAGGTTTTTCTTGTTTTGATATGGAAATATATGTCACATCTTTTTAGCCTATGGCGCTGTGACTCAAAACTGCACTGAGTTTCTGGTACACTGATTCCAGTGTCCTACCCATGCTTGTGGGTATTGTGCAAAGATAAGATGCTCTAACAAAGCTTGACAAGGTCAAAAGGCATGGGAGCTTCAGCAGTTTGCATGTGGTTTTGTCCTGGGGCAAAAAATAAAAGCAGCCTGAAGCAAATGAATCTAAATAGGGGTAGCACTGACACATCCATGGAAAAGCCGTGCAATATCCATGACTTGGGATGCAGTGATCCACCTTCCATTCAGTCAGTGTCTGGCAGTTTGGCCAACTCTTCTGGAGGGATACTTGGAGGTGCTGACATGAAATGATATGATAGGAATATATATTGACACTGAATCATATAGAGAAGTTTTTTAAAAGTCAACAGTGCTGCTAAGTACTTTAAGTTTTGGTTAAATTCTTCAGAGGTCAGATTTAATAAATTTCTGCCAGGACATGAAGAAATGAAGCTAAATCTGTGACTAACATAAATGCTGTTATTACAAAAGCATAACTAATGCCACTGTGGTTTCCAGATCAGGTGAGAATGCACTTTATAGAAACCTTTCATTCTTTCAAAGATCAGTGCCACTTCCAGGTACCAGGGCCTTGTAAGATGGGCCACAGACCCTGTTGTGAGATGTGGAATGCAGGCTACAACCAAGGCTCTGCACCACATGGAGAAGAGCTTGTGGCAGAAGAAAGAAATTAACTGTGATGAATAGTTAAAAACACAGCAATATTTCTTGGTTAGAGACCAAATCTTATTGTGACTGTTTTGTCACAATCTCTGTTGACATCACTGGGAGTACTGAGTGTGTAATGAGTCTGTAGAGCATGTTCGGCCATAGCTACCAAGATTTTGAAGTAAGTGGATTAAAACAAGAAGATCAAATAATTTGCATTACTTAAAGAGTAACAGACAGCCACTAAACATTCTGAGCTACAAGTTTTTATGAGTTATTTGTCACTAGAGAGAGCTGTCAATATATACAATTAATAACATTTATGTTAGAAATACATAAATTCCTCCCTCAATGAAGAACTAGTATAAATAACAAATAAAGCATAACAGCCTTTTCTCTTATAAACCACTATTGGGAATCTTTCCCTTCTGTAGTGAATGTGGCATGAACAGACTGCCATCACCTTGTTTGAGTTTGTCAAGTATAACAAGGATAAGAATAACTTCAGATGTCCACTTCAAGCTTCCATGTGTAGGAGATATAGGATAAAAACATTTTTCATGTACTTTGAGACCAGGTTGAATGTCAGTGTTCATGTTTTCTCCACTTAAGATGGCAAGTTTACAACTGTTGCAAACTTGAATTGTTGCAAAATTGAAGCCATTCACTTGGGCACAAAAAAAACCTGATAAATGATGGTTCAAAAAGTGACTTTGACCTTATTTCAGTTAAAAGTAGTTTAAATTTCCAATGTTTTCTGGTGGTCAAAGAAACATTCCTTCCTTATCAGTCTTTAATGATGAGTTGTAAGTAGGCTACTGCGTCCTATCTAGCCAGACACTCCAGGTGCAGGCTTAATTGTGCTGCTGTGTTTTAATTCTGCAGATCACTTTGACCACTCCAGTTATTTCTTTAGCTGCAGCAAAATCTCCTTTGCATACCTTAATGTTGTAAGTCCAACTTCTAACTGGTTTTTAGGACACCCAGTCCTTTAGGACACCCAGTCCTTTTTTTGCCTTGCCACAGTTCACACTGAAGTCAGGGTGTTCCAGAACCTATTGTTAAAAGCATATCCACCATCTTTTTCTCCCATGAGAAAGAAATAATAGACTCACTATGAGCTAGGAGGTCTAATTAGGATTAATTCAACATTAAGTTCCCACACTTAGAGATTAAAGCCACAGGAATATTTTATACTGAAATTGGTATACCTAGGGCTAGTGAGACATGAAAATCTTAGTGCTTAAATTTTAGGCATCCTGAAACTTCAGGTGTACATTTCTGTTGAGGCTATCCAAGAGCACTATGTAAATGGAGACTGTTGTGCTGGCACCTTTTGGGCAAAGGAGATAGTGTGCAATGCCAGCAACTTGGTCAGGCATGGAGGTGAGGAGGGCTCTGTGCAGCTCAAGCACAGGGTGCCTTTGGCCACCCTGTGTACAAACCATACAGAGCCACTTGTTTATTCCCTGCCTGTCAGCCACCACAGCTCACTCTTAGCTTCTATCAGTGTGCAATACAATTGTCCTTTGAGGTTTAAAATAGCTCCCATTTGCTATGCACAGGTGGTGTGGGGCTGTACAGAGTGTACAAATGATCCACAGCACCTCTGGCACCAGGGTTTCAATTCATCTGTCTAAATGTAATCACCTACTGTGCTGGCAGACACATCTGAGCTGTCACTGTGGGCTGGCTGTGCAGTCCATGAGATGTGCTGTAGACCTCTAAAGTGGGTCAGATGAATCATTCCCCAGAAACTCTCTCTTCTCTCTGCTGAGCTTAAGAGGAACTGAGGATGACTAATTCAGATGCAAGCATCTACATTGCAAATGTTTAAGGTTAGTTGATGCAAAACCCAAGAACAAAGATGAGTTAAAATGATAGGCAGCAATTCAGTGGGAGTTTTGAGAGTTTTAGTAAAATATAAACATTGGATTCAGGTGCCTAAGTAGTAGTCAGTGATATAAATCTCTTTGCTGAATCAGCCCTTTGACCTAAATTCAAAGACACACAAATACCAGAATTTGGAGTTTTGAATGAGAGGTCCAATTCTCTCATTGGTACCTCAGAGAAGATTGCCAAACCCAGGAGGCAGCACACCAAGGCTGGCCAGACCCTGCAGCAGAGTTGGACCCTGAACAACCCTCTGAAGGCCTGCATTTGTACTGCTTCTGTCAGAGGACCCAGACCTATCCTCCATGTCTCTAAAGATTGGTGTCTGGACAAAATATTATTTCAGTATCTCCTTCTGTCTTCTGACTCTGCTCAATCCAACTTCAAGCTGAAAATCCACTGAGCTCTGGCTGAATCCTCACCATGGTCATGGTGTGTTTGGATCCATACCTTCCAATGTGCTCCCTAAAGATCAGGTTACAATGTCTTGTGACCTGAGGAAAAAGCAAAATTCCTTTTTTTGTCGAAGTTCTTCTTTGTGTTGATTCTTTGAGCTGTAAGGATGGTCAGTGTGGCTCTGCAGCCTGGCAGCATTCACTGTTTGAGCATTCACAGCTGAGTGCTGCTGCTGTACGGAGAGCCACATGTGTGTTACTGAGTTGTCATGGAACTGTAACAGAGGAAGATGCAGGTGATGAGACTGAACACCAGAACTCCCTTCCAAAATAAATGTTCTGTCACCTAGGCAACACTTTTAAAAAGCTTTGAGAAAAGGAACACCTTCAACAAGAAGAGATGAAAGGGATATTGTCCAAAAATAGGCTGACTTTTGATTAGGGCATGGATACAGACCTGAATTATTCTTTCAACTGTTCTCTGTGCAAAACCACTTTGTGTAAGAATTATCAGATTACATATTATATCTTACACATTGTGTAAGAATTATAAGATTGTGCCTAATTCCATACAGTGTATCAATTAACATAGGTAGATAATCTCTCCTTTGTATGGCACAAGGCCATCCTTCTTCAAAAAACTGAAGTAATATCTGTAGTAAGAAAATAAAATAATAAATTATGGAATTTTGAATATAAAAATGCAGTAGGGTCAGCCCAACAATTAAAAATACATTTTAAAGAGTAGGACTTTCTGAAACTCTGTAGGACTACTAGTTAATCCTGGTACAGGAGGAAAAAATCAGTTCAGAAAAGTTAAATTAATTATTTGCATCAGTGTTCACTATGGAAGAAACTAAGGGCTTTTACACTCTGGAGGGATTTTTTTGTTTTGTTTTGGGGTTTGAGTTATTGCTTTTTGTGGTTTGTTTGGGTTTGGCTTGGGGATTTTTTTGGGGGATGAGTAGAGCATCTCCTTGAAATTGAAATTTCTGCAAAAAAAAGGATAAGGAACAAATGGTCAATTGAACACTAAGAAAAACCACCAAGAGCAGATGTTATTCAGCTTGTGGTTCTAGGACAATGCAAGGATGCAAAAGTGGAACTATATTAGCAAGGGTGTGTAATTTCTTGCCTGAAATTGCCTTAGCAGCAGAACAGGAGAGACAAATGGGGTGTCAGTTTTTAGAAGTTATTCCAGGGAAGATCTGAGGAACTGCAGGCCTGCAAGATTGACATCTATAGAGGGTACATCAGTAGCATGTTTAATAAGAATAGAAATAATGGACATCTGGAACTACTCCATGTCTTTGTCCATGGAAGTATTGCTTTATAAATGTAGAATTCTTTAAAAAATAAAAAAACATGTAGATAAGGGTGACCTGGTAGGTATAGTCTACTTGCATTTCCAAAAAGCTTTTTACAAAATCCCTCAGTAAAGATTTAGCTTTTAAGAAAACTAAACATCTGGGGGATGTTTAAAGGGGAATTTTTTGTTTAGATGAATATCTGAATGAAAGACAGAAAACAGAGGTTAGGAGTAAATGTTTAGTTTCATGTTGAAATGAACTCACCAGAAGAATTCTGCAGGGACTGTTTGATATATTTAAAATGTTCTTCAAAAGGAATGAGCACTGAAGTGAAGTTTGCTAATTATGCTTAGTTACCCTGAATATCAAAGGACAAAGCCCAAACGTAAAGGACTCACAAAGCAACTGGGCAATAAAATGGTAAAGGAAATTCACTGTTAATAAATATGTAGTGATGGGCATGAGAAAATTCTAACTTCATCTAGAAAATGGTGGGCTCTGAGATGATCTCACCACTCAGGAACAAGACCTAGGTGTTGAGGTGGGTAACTATGAAAGTGTTATATAAATATGAATTAGTGGTCAAAAAGGCAATTCAGACATTAAGAATCTTTTTGAAAGGAGCAAGAGAAGAACATCCCTATGCCACTATATAAAGCCATGATTTTCCAGAGTCCTATAACTCTGCAAATTGTGATCTCCTTGTCCCAAAATAATTTCAGTGTATCTAAACAGGTTCTTGGTGATGAGGCCTGAAAAAGGTTAGACCTGGCATCAAGAGCTAGATAGGGAATGTCTCTTCACAGACTCTTCCAGTGTTATACCTAGTGGGTGTGCAATGCAGGCAGATGGAGCTTAAAATACTTAAAAGCTGAATGTGAGGCCTAATGCAAAGTACCATACAGACTTGTGATGTTCTTGTTGTACAGGGACACAAGTTTACATCCACTGCTAGATGCAGAAAACAGAGCTACATTGACATTTGATCTGAAGTAGTAAGGTCATACTTATATTTTTAAATTATTTAGTGTTGATATATGTTCTGACGTGGATGGTTTGTAAACTAGGGGGTTTGAGGTCTCTAAACCTCTCCTTGGGGTAGGGAGCTGGTGGATGGAAGTTGTGAGAATTACTGTTTGTACAGTAGCTCCTAAGTCAGTTCTCCTTTTCAGCTTTTCAGAAATAATGTTGGAATGTGGAAAAGGCAAAGACTGAAAGGACATGGAAAAGAAAAGGCCCTTCAATGAGACAAATGGGTGTCTGAAGACCAAGCATAACAGATTAGATGAGTTGCAGTAAAGTTTGCACCTCAGCTCTCTCTACTTTATTTAGTCTGCATATAGATGGAACATTCAGCTATGCAATAAATGCTTGTGTGGTGTCTTCTGCATGCAAGTCCAATATCAGTAAAATCCAGAATCATGTGTTCTGCTTGTTGCAAAGAGAACTATATATTTTCCCAGTCAATATAAGATATTCTCCTGGATATCTCATCTTAAAATGTCTGTAATGCTCTGTTGTGTTTCACTTTCCATTTAATGAAGTATAAGATGCTTCACTTTCCCTGTCCCATCATCCTCCCCAATTCTACTGAGCCACACTTCCAGAAATACTTAACTGCCAGAATACAGAAGTTGAAGGAGGATTTTTAAATTGTTTTATTATAATTCCATACCTGCCAATACTGTCCTTTGCTTTTGTCCTAACATTTACATAATGGTGCATTTGACATTAGAAATGGAAAATATTTCTTCTGTGCTCATCAGTGTAAAACCATAACCAGCTGGTTGGAGCCATTGTTTTCCAAACTTTGATCTAGCACAAGTAATTCCTTCTACAGTTCATATATAAAAAAGAAATGTGTACTTATTTTTGAGCACAAGAGTGATCCCAGTGACTGTAACTGTGTCTGAAATAACAGAACTCCCCAGATTTCTGCCCAGAAGTTTTTATGGCATGGGACCACAATTCCTTTATATTTTCACTTGTCACATTGCTCAGAAACCATACATTCAGGGTTTGGTTCTAACTTATGTTTTCCAGATTCTTATAGCCTTATTTTAGGGGGGGATAGTTTGCTTTGATATGACATAAATTACCCTTAGAGAAAGGTACCACTTACCACAGTTGTTAACTACTTATCCTTGTAAGGCCATGAATATTTGTTGACTAAGCAGGATTTCTAAATCATAATGACTTCTGTCATAATAAAAGTCTTCAATAGTAAACCCTAGACCACATAAAAAAAATAGAAAATACAAATAATTTTCATTTCATGTGTTTTTGATAAGGATATAGTAAAACTTAGCCTCTGATTAATTCAGAAGAGAAAATGGCAACAAGTATAAAAAGCAAGTTCTAAATAGTACATGACCAAATTGTCTTGCATCCAAACATGATTCCAAACGGTTTAATTCTGGTGAGAAAAACAGTTAGTACATGGTCCCCTTATAAAATTATAAGCTCAAAAGTTTTTAACAGAAGGAAGTAGTTACAACACAAGCCTTAATCATGAATCTCATTACCAATGTGTGTTACAGAACACAAAACTATAAATAAACTTAGAAAATAATTTCACAGATTAAGGGAAGAGTCCATCAAGTCCTATTAAACCCAAATACTTGGATATAAGTTTCAGCTACTGTAGTCCATGATTCATAGATTGGCAAGGAGCAGAAGGATGTAGCAGTGGAAGAATTGTCATCTGAGCATCTTTTCCCAGACAGTGTCAAAGACAAAATAACAAGGTTTATGGTCTCCTAGGTACAAGGAGTACTAGTCAAAGTTTCTTCTAAGTGTAAACAAAACAGGTCTGAATCACCTTTCTTAGGTGACCAACCACTTTGGAAAAGAAAAAAAAAAAAAAGAAAAAAGAAAGAGAAAAGAAAAAAAAAGAAAAAGGAAGGGAAAAAATAAAGACTTTTAACAGTTTCCTGAACAATCTTTTAAGGACAGCTTACATCCTAGGTAAGTAGTTGCAATGCCCTAGCAAAGCAATTCAACATTTGCAGTTAATATTACTATATTAACAAAAAATAAAGGGCTTGGGTTCCTGCCACTCCCTGCACACTGACCTGCTCTCCTACAATAAGTGTTTTTGGAGAGCAATTATGATCTAAAGAAACATTTTGTTCTGGAATGGACTCTTTTATTCATAGCGAAACATGCCTGAATTTTACAGATCTCCACCAAAAAAAAGTTTTTTTGTGAATAGTTGGTGAAAGAAGCCTAAGGAAAATGTGTACCTAATCCTATTAACTGACTTCATTTAGAATTATTAAAAGCCTTGATACACAGGATTTAACACAATCTTTCTAGCAGGGTGTGATGTAATCTATTTTTGTTCCTCAGCTAGCAGATGGCTTACCTTTAAGTAATTTCCAATATGTTAGGAGATCAAAAGCCATCCTTATGCCATGGAGGCAGTAATCGTTTCTCTCTGCTGGGGGTTGCTTGGTACTGTGGTGGGGATATGCAAAAGCTGCTGGCATTTCCAAGCATAGAAGGCCGACATTTCTTCAGACTTTGAAGTTAATAATCCTTCAGAAGTTGAAAAACTGAGAGATTTTCAAACCCCTTTTAATGTTCTATATGGCTTGTGCAAAAGTAAATATCTGTAAGTAATCACAGTGGGCTGGTGTGAGGCAGGCTGCACGCAGGAGTGGGAATGTGCTGGGCTCTCTGTCCTGCTATGGCAGCACCACTCTGCCTGCAGAGGATCTGCCTGGGGGGCACAGTCACCCTGGGGGCCCCACATCAGCTCAGTGCACACCAAAATGCCCACTGCAGCTGGACCTGGAACCCCAGAGCAGCCCTGCACACATCCTCAGAGCTTCCCTGGGCTGTGCTCTCCCGTGCCCAGTCCCTGCTTGTGGAATTTGTGGAAGCACTGTGCCACAGGTTCACTCTGAGGGCTTCCTCTCTGCAGACACAGATGTCTGGTTTTCCTGCAAACAGGAGAGCCAGCCCTAAAATGCTGTTAGCAGTTGGGTTCAGACAGCAAAGAGGAGGTGATCAAGATTGCTCATGACAGGTCACTGCACAGCTTTCAAAGCAGACACTTAAAATTGCCTGGTATGTATCCCTATACCAACCTCAGAAAGTCATTTCTGTACAGATAGTTTTAAATCCCTCTTGGGTTCACTGTGCTCTAGCCATGACAAAAAGACCATCCTGCCTGGGAAAGAAGAGCACCCACCCAGCAAGGAACAGTGAAAATCCCAGACACTTATTTTGGAGCAGGAGGCTCAGACATTTTTAATAAAGAATGTCAAGTCTTCCAAAAATTTGTCTACTGGACACATTTCTGGCTTCTGATCACATTATGTTTATCTGCTAATCACAGTTTTTTATTTTCTTTAATTAAAAATAGCAATTAACATTACAGTTACTCTCTCAATATGATTTAGTGGTTGGAAATTTCAAATCAACTTCTTCTACAGACAAAGAGTGCAAAAATTAGTACTCAGAAATAATAATGACTAATAATAATAATAACTAATAATAATAATGACAGGGTCTGTATTTAGGTGTTGCTAATACTGACTCATTAAAATATTTACATAATTTAAATCAACTCTGAAATGAAGTTAACGTATACAAAGGCCTAAGATTACAGAAATAACTTCAGACCATTTCATATTAAATTAAAAACAATACTTCAGTAAAGTATATTTATTCTTGAAATTTTGAGAAAGTCCCACTTCTCAGGAGTAAGATTTCCATGACTGAACACCTGGAAAAATGTTTGTTTTTGCCATCTGTAGCTTCTCCACAGGTGCAGAGAAGGTTTTTATTGCATTTGGATTTAGGCAAGACACTCGTTCAAGCTGAAAAACTGATCACATACTAAAAAAACAGGAAAGCTTGTTTTTTACTTTCAATCTATGAATAAGAATTGGATGATTGAGACTTGGATGTATCAGTTTAAACTCTTAAAAAGTAGAATGTTGAGAAAGCCTATGGGGCATTAAGAAAATGCAGACTGTACTACCATAGTGTCGCAGACATCTTTTTCACTAAAAATCCTTTCTTTAGGATTTTCCCTTCTGGGAAGCTGAGGCCCCAGAAAAAGAATGTAAACAATGGTTATCTGCTGCTGTGGAATGCAACAGGTGGATTTTTGATTGGCCCATCTTGAATGTTTATAATTAATGGCCAATCAAGACGGAGCTATCTTGGACAGAGTCCGAGAGAGCAGCCTTTTGTTCTCATTCTTCTTATTCTATTCTTAGCTTAGCTACCTTCTGAGGAAACCTTTCCTTTCCATTTCTTTTTAGTATAGTCATAATGTAATATATATATATATATCATCAAATAATAAATCAAGCCTTCTGAACATGGAGTCAACATTCTCATCTCTTCCCTCATCCAAGAACCCCTGTGAACACGGTCACACCATTGTTGATTTTGACACAGTTTGATAACAAAAATCATAAGTTTCCAGAACATTCTAAATACCAAGAAATATTTTTACAGCAGTTTCCTGCAAGCACCCAAAACCAATTTATAGTCTACTCTTGCACCAAAGAGCATTCATCTGGTTGGTAGGGAGTATCATATACTGTTCTATGTGCATAAGACAATGCAAAAAACCCCCAACTGTGTAAGATGTTCATTATGCCATAATATCATCACAAAAATTATGCATCAGACACACCCACAGCACAGCAGATATTGCCTGGGTGGTCTGAGGTGCCCACCAAAACCACCTGGAAGTCACGGCTGATGTGTGCCTGCCTGGGGAGGCAGCTGGGTGCCCTTGCCCAGGCACAGGGAGCAGAGCCTGCTGCAGGCTGGAGTGGGGCAGTGCTGGGCACAGGGACAGCCCGGGCTGTTATGAGTAGAAAAGCTGCCCATTTTTTTAAAAGGTTGCAGAGTTAACAGGTTGGGCTAGTTGCTGCCAGGGTGGAGTTCTAACTGTTTGTTATTGTAATCACCTGTCATTTTCGTTAACTACCTGTCATTGATGGTTAAGAATTCCCCCTTTTCTTGAGTGGTTCCCTGCTACTTTCTGGAGGATGGCACCTAGAAGGTGAAGAGGAGGGGACATTGAATGGCATGCAAATGACATTGGATCCAGCATGCAACAGAAGAAACCTCTCACAAAACCTAGCCAAAAACCCCTAAGAACAATGAGCCAACACAAAATTGATGAATCAAAGTGATGTCTAGACATGAGGAACAGAACCTAGTATCCGCTAAGACCCTTTTTACCCCTCACCCTAATCTAGATGTTGGCTAGACAGAGGCGCTCGAATGTTGAACCAGAAAGCAGGGAATCTCCAGATGTTCTCCTGAGGATGGAGCCCCCAGCCCTGCCCACAGACCAGTGGAAAAAGCTGCACTCTTTCTCCTCCTTGCACCTGTCGGTTCTCCCCACCCGAGCTGATCACTTTTAATAAAGGCATTAAAAAGGAGAAAGGTCTCCTGCCCATGTTTATTTCAATCCCAGCCCCACACTGGGATGCAGGGGCAGGAGCAGGGCTGCTGTGGTCCCGTGGCTGGGGCAGAGCTGAGGCTGCCATGGCCGCACACCCAGTGCACGGCGGATCAGGAGGGCTCATTAGCTGCTCTCTGCCGAATTCAAGCAAGTGCAGAAGCCTTTTTTCACTGTTTAACTCCCCCAGCAGGAGAACTGACTCAAAGAAAGGTTAGGGCATGACCACATCAGGGTTCTGTAGTGAAAAGAAAGAAATTATACTGAAAGCATGGCCGGGAGCATCACCTTGGTCCAATTTACTTCTGCCAAAGCTGCAGTGAATGAGGCAACAGTTCCAATGTGTTCACAGGCTCGGGAATCAACTCCGTTTGTCTAAGCATGAATGCAGGGAATATCAAATATATCTGGGTTAGGGTTCAGTAACTGATTGCTAGGAATGGGAAAGAAATGTTGCCAAGGATACTCTTTATTTGCAATCATAAAAAGCCCCTCATAAATAGTCTACCATTTGGGGCATATGGTAAAAGTCTGGTTTATTTGGGAAAACTAGAGATAAAGACATAATAAAACAGGAGTTGCTGATAACCATTTTTAAAAATTAATTGTTGCAGTAAGAACAGGCTCCTTACATCTTGCAAGTGTCAGCTGGAAAAGCACAGTCCTCTTACTCAGGAGCCTGGAGTTCTCACCCCATAGCCTGGGGTAAGCCTAGGGAAAAGCAGTGGGCTCAGCTGTAGCTAATCCTGTCCTTTTTTTCCCTGACTTCTTTTCCTGACACAGTAATTCCCTTTGCATGATTTACCCACCTTCTCCAGGACTTCTGCAGCTGGAGTGGCTGTACACCACCATCCCTTGCAAACCTCTACCTGCCCCACTGTGCACAAGGATTTCTGATACCCTGTTTTCAGGTGATCTGGGTGTATCCTCCTACCCAGCTGCTGCTTCTCTTCCTCTGTGGCCTCATCTGTTTGCTTGTCTTTTACTCACTCATACTTTATACACATCAGTAATTTTTGTCCAATGCTGTTCACCTGTCAGTCTTCAGAGCTGAAAAACTATCTGGTTTGTCCTTATTTTTAAGTTAGGAAACTGAGGCTCAGAGCAGGAATATGATTTATTTAATGTAAACAAGTAACCTCTACTTCCTCCCTAAGGTCTCCACTTTTAATAAAATAAGCCTTTACTTTGACTTCAGTATCATTCTTATTAATGAGAAACCTACTCTTAGGGGAAAGCTAGAATTAACTTGTAGTCTCACTGGTCAATGCTCATAAAAATGAAATCTTTTCATTCAGGTGGAATCTAACTACAGGTTTGAGTAACTAATAATGTGCTGTGTGACCACAGAAGGAAAAACAGTCAGCCATCCCACCCTAGGAAGACACCCTTGTATAATCAGGGGAAATCAAGTAAGATTGTCTTTGCTGGCACATATCTTGCAGGAATATCTAGTGCATAGCAGTCCCTTTCAGGCATGGCGACATGGGAAATCAAAAATCTAAGTTAGCAATAGGTGTCTGAAGAGGAGTGTGAATCTTATAGCCATTAAAATAGAAGGGAAAATCTTCTCTCTGATTTGCACTTGCATTTCTATTGGGTATTCTGTACTCTTTCCATTAGCTAAGATGGACTGGATGCCCAAAGGAAATAAACTGAGTCCACAGTAGGCTGTAAACAGGGAATAGCCAGGATCCATGCCAATTTAAAAAATGAGCACGTCCTCAGGTTTGTAGCTCAGTGTCTAGGATTCAAATCCTTGTCTGAGCACACATTGCAAAATACAGACACCTTAGCAATGCTTCCCAGGTATATTTGCTGCCTGAAATATGAACTCAGGAGGAAATTCAAGCTGGCATATAAGCAAAAGCAGAAGACACCAGTTTCCTCTAAGCACAGCTCAGGGAAGAGTTATGCATAAAAACCTCTCTGATACATAATCCAGTGCAGGCCAATGGTACACAATCCATCCTATCCCATGGTGTCTGGACATAAAGGGCTTGTCAAAATGAATATGGAATGACTACTATGTGTCTGTATATGTAAGAAAAAAAGCATAGCATAGCAGTGACTGCACAGCACTTTCTATATTCCTACTGTGTACCAGGCAAAGATTTTCCAGTTCATGCATCATTCACAACTTGCTACAGGGATTTCACAAAGCCAGTACATATCCTTTACACAAAGAAAAGGGAGGGGAAAGAATTGATTTAGAAAATAAAAAATTCTGAAAGTATATCTGCTGGATGAGTAGTTAGTGTTGGGGACACTAACAAAACACAGAGCTTAGCAAGAAGCAAAATAAATAAGTAAATGAGATCACCCCTACACTGTCCAAGGCACTGAGAAGCAGAGAGTTACTTCTGATATCATGGTGTATCTTCTCAGAGTAGAGAGAGTGAGCAACTGCCAAAGTGTTTTCTTCCTCTTTTCCCATCAAGTATTTGCACCATTTGCCATACCACAGGAGAGGGAAAGGAAGACTGAACACAAGAAACTGTGTGGGGAAAATCAACTCTGTCAGCTCCAGCAATTTGTGACATAAATGTCTCATCTCAAATTCTTATTTAGGCTCTTTTAAAGCACATAGGAGGAGAGAAGCTCCCCCAAGGACCATATCTTTCTTCTCTGTACAGAGGGGTACACAGGTGGACAGTGGATAAGCACTATCACATTTGCTCTTTAGACAGGACACCCACCTTCTTGACCAGGTCAACAGCAAAACCTCTCTTGCTGAAAAATTCTCATCTTTTCAGCAGAAAAGCATCTGTATGGAGCAGACAGGGACATCTACAATGTTCTTATTCACCACTGGGTACATATGGACAGAGAAACTAAAGGAGAAAGTCCTTTGTAGTAAAAGCAATTCAGAAGGCAAATTTGAAGCTAGGAAGTTTGAATTCAGTGGCAAGACAGAGCAGAATAATATAGATCCTGATAATAATTTCTAGTTAGACCCTTTTTTGGGATTGAAACAACAAAATGAAGGAATTCTTTGGTGCAAACAATTTGTGAAGCATACACAGTGCTATGAAGAGAAGATGCACCAAAATCTTTTTACCCTCAGTTCCCCCCAAAATTTGTTTAGAAATTACAATAATATCTAGTATCATTAAGGACTGCAGTTATTGCCTGATGTTGTGTTCCTTGAGGCACCATCCTAAATCCACTGTTTAAGTAAAATAAGCTAAAGAGAAAATTTTGAAGGGCTTCATATAGCATTTATATCACCATGGGTTCTCTGCCATAAGCAGTGGTTAAAAAGTAGTTTATAGATACTATATTACACACAAGGCAGTACTACAGCTTAGTGCCAAGCCCAGATGTAATCTAGAAATGTGTTTTAACTCTGAAATGAATACTGTAATGCAGACTGCCTGCTAGTTCAGCTCCAACCATATTTTATCTCCTGGGGTTCTGAGCTGATTGTAGCAGAAAAAGGTGCCAAGACAGTCTCTGATATTAAAATATATGGGTTACATATGCACCAAGTTTTATATGCAGTTTAGAATTAAATATCAACAGCACAAGGCAAGTTGGGATGTAAACTGTTTTCAGATGTGTCTATGGGCTTGAGTGGAAAAGAAAATATTAATGGCATTCAAACTGATGGCAGGCAGGATCCAGAAGGTAAGCTACAAAGTTCTGAAGGGGAGCTGCTGTGTTTCTCAAAAGCCATAACCTTGACATTGAGGTTAGCTCTATTTCTCCCTTACACAGCAACGTGTTGCATTATGGCTGTCTAAATATTCCTGGAAGCCTTTCAGAGATTTTGTGATCCAGATGTGGATTATGTGTAACACTAACTATGTACATGCTGGAGACGATTACGCTGGGAGCTTTCAGATTCCATTCTGCACGTGTAGCACTGAAAAGAAACTTGACTTGTACTTATGAAATTCCTTTTGACCATAAGAAAAACAGAAGGAAACCCCCTTTGGAGACTTCCATAATGGGAAACAGGAAACAGGGCTGTGGAGTGGAAAGTTTGCAGCACAGGAAAAACAATGGACTATATAAACATAAGTGCCATTATCAGATACTCTGCAATGGCCTTGCAATAGGTCTAAAGTTGAAAATACACAGTGGTTTGTGTTTTCATTCAGATCTCAAGATTTCTTTATGGGCTATTCTGGTTCCTGTTGAACTCAAGTGGTATTTTGATACCGACAAATGGGCATAGGTTAAAACATAGGGATAATAGTTTAAAAAAGACACTATTTATGACAGTTTTCAGCATCTTGACTCATTTTTGCTCCTTGTTTTTCATATCTTCAACAGGCAAAGCGGTGCGATCAAAACTGTTATTGCAAAGATTTCTCTGGTAGCAATTCAAGGAGTTTTAATGATAGCATCCAAATATCAAAACCAAGATCGTTGCATGTCAAAGCTCCCTCCATGACTTTAATTTCTCTACAGAACTGATAAAAGGCCAATTTTTTCATGAGCACTGGTGACTTTGTTCTAGGGACTGTACTATATCTTCTTGTTTAGACCTCAGTCAAGGACCCTTTTCCAAGGCTTCCCTCAAAAGAGGAAAACACAGAGTATGCCACAGTCTGGCTGACTGATGCTTGACTACAGAGGAAGAACTTGATTATTTATTTGGAATATTTCTACAGTACATCAGAGGTCAGTGGTGGTAGATATTCTGGTCACAGGTCCTATTTAAAACAATTTAAAACCAGTCACCAGTTTCTAGGGATCAGAGCCTCTTTGGCTCTCAGGGAAAAACAAAGCAATCTGAAGACAGCTTATGCTACATTACATTTATACTTTATAGTCTGTGTTGCAACAAAATACTCTAGAACAGAAAGGAACCCAGCCTGAAGCTGCCCTGTTTTAAACTCAAGATTAAAAGAGTTTTACAGATTCATTTTATCACCAGTTATCCTACTAAAATAGCTTTCTAGTTCCTTTGTACTGATGATAAAGGCTCTAAGACACAAAAGTTTTATCCTTGTTCCACAGGTTTTGTGGTACTGCAAATGGGAAAGGAAAGGCCTCTGATTAAATATAAATGTTGATATTGATGTGGCCACTAGTGCTATTAACAGCAATGGAACCAATGCATGCATCATTTCAAAGTTTTGAAAACATTCCCTATAAAATGCCTGTTTCTCTGCACTGCTTGTAAATTGAGACTATCTTGGGCAAATGCTGTAAACACCAGATTTAGGTCAGATGAATTCCACCCTTCACTTTCCCTTGCCAAGTGTATCCTAAAACACTTGCATGGTTTCATGGTTTTACCCTGAAAAAGGTTAAATCCAGCTCAGCCTTCTCTGTTGCATTGGCTGTTTTCTACAGAGACAGGGAGGCTGAAGATGGAGCAGGACAGGACAAGTTCTCTTATGCACCTGCTGCAACTGCAGAAGGTTTGAAAAAGAATATTTGAGAAAGAATACATTCTTGTCCAGGTGGGATATCCACAGCCTGGGCTTTCCCTGCCTTCAGTAACAGAGTAAAGTGGAGTCTGTTGCATGCTCCTTCCTCTCAGATTCTGTATGACTGACTCAGTGAGAACTGGATATTGCTGTTGGAATCTCTAAACTGATTAAGACCTGGTGAGAGAGACTGTGTTATTGATTAGACATACTGAATGTATAGCTTCTCTTTTATCTTTAGAGATACTTTACAGGTCTTTTGTTATTCCTGTGTTTAAAATCACATACTTGGTATACATCAATATCTTCCACTTTGCTACAGCCAACACCAAAAATTTTTAAAAAGTTTCTTTTGCCTCAAGAATCAGAAATTAAATATTTTTATGCCCTCTAGAAAATTATCTCTTTCATCTCAAAGCATCTTCACAGGCAATGTTTGGATCTGATAATCGGATTACAACCATGTTGAAAGATACACCCTCAAGTGAATGAGTAATGTAATTTCTGTGTAGCACAAAAGATATTTTCCCAAAATGGTACCAACCACTCTGGATGATCTCTACTATCTTTAAATAATGTGATTCAATCAAAGCTGGTTGGTTTAATAAGAACAAGAGTGAATTAGTTAAGCAGAATGAAAAAATAATTGTTTATCATAAAAATATTAAGTTTGCCCTTTCACCCGACCCTCACTCACAGGGTGTTCCATCCATGCCTGGGATCTGACTTCCAGTGTCCCCTGGGTATCCTCTGCCTTGGTGGCCACCCCCAGACAGGAGGTCTCTGCTGAAGGAGGTTCTGTTTTCCCTGCCTCACCTAGTAGGGTTTCCACTCCCTGTGCCTGGGAAAAGGTCTTTTATCTGTGATGCTCAGTCACACTGAGGCTCAGGGTTGATCAAAAATCCTCTTCCTGGCTTCTATTTTCAGTTTCTTTCTTTTTCAGAGTCTGTGCAAATGAGGAACTGATTGGTTATGTGAAGAGAGAACAGACAAAAAGGACATCTGCCCTTTTGGTCACCCCTTACTCCACACTGTTCTGGATGGTTCTCCCAAAATAGTGGTTGAAAGGAGATGATTATGCTGTGCATAATCACACAGACAAGGGTTTCAATTTGTCAGAGTATTCCCTGCATTTTCTAGTTCTGCAGTTCTGTGGAGGTTTTCCTAAATGAGCTGTGGCTGAGGGAAGTACAAAAATTAACTGCCTCTCTTCAGGATATAAGGTGTGAAATTAAAGCCATCAGAAAGAGGAAGCCACACTTACAACAACCAAAGGCTCAACTTCTGTCAGCTCAGCACAGAGCTCTCCCCACCATTGTCTGCCCTTGGAATTAGATTCCAGTTGCGTTTTCTGAAGTATCTCATTGACTACAGCTTAAATTTTCCTTGTGTATGATTTGAAAAGCCTGGCTATACTTTCTGTTCACCCCAGCCACATCATTTTCAGTGACTCCTTTATTCTGGAATTAATGACAGCATACTTTGTGGTCCTGTTGTACAGATCCTAGGAACAACTGACTTCAGACTGCTGCAGTCATTGAGAAGAAATAGGACTTCCATAGCATAATTAATCTTTCCTGTCTTAAACAGCTGGTTTAGGATGGAATAAATCACCCTCTGGAAGGGTCTGTCTCTCCCCATTGACAATTAAGAGACATTAATGAGTGGCAGAAAATAACCACCTAACTTCAGAGATATGAAATCCTGGAAACAGAAAAGAAGGACTTATATACACTCTGGAATGGAGATATAATCAAAGGAAATGCAATTGAAGAAAAAAAAAAGGAAAGAAAATTGGGAAATTTTGTGACTACAAGAAAATGGACTGGGAGGAAATGAGGTGCAGTGCAAAGGACCAAAAGAGGCCAAAACTCACCTCTCAGATGTTGCAAAAGCAGGGCAAAAAAGCAAGGAGGAAGACACAACTTGCAGGGGAAGATATGAGGGACATGGCATGGATACTGAAAAAAAAAACCCAAACTTGACCACACTCAAAGTCATCAAAAGGCATGGGATGCCTTTAAGTGCAGGGACATGCACCAAAGAATGCCCAATTCATCCCCATTGAAATTGCAAGATTTTGTTTCCCTTCCCCTTTCAGGGGGAGAGATATGAGATGAAAGCCAATGGATCTCATCATAAACAGGAAAGTGAACAATGCACTTGGGCTGCATTCCCTAACTGGAAGGGGACTCCAGACAAATGCTAGCATTTAAAAACTTTGTGTCTTCAAAGAAAAGCTGATTTTCTTAAGGACTGAAGAAAAATGTTATTGAAATGCTACTTTGTTAATACCTTAGAAGTAGAAAGAAAGAAATATCCTAGGGACAACATTAAATACAAGCTGGTAGCTGCAAGCAGGAGGAACCCCAAGCTATACCTCTTGACTTTTAAGGTTCCTTTAATTTGCATGGTAGGATTATGTTAGAAATAAGATAATATTTTGGAACTCTATATGAAATCAACAGTAGAATAAAAATCAAGGTAATCAAACCTTTCATTTCAGAGCATAAGTTATTCAGAGCATAAACATCTGGCATCCTCCACCCAGTCGGAACCCAGGATAAGATTGCATTCCTTTCCTAGAAGTGGCTGGATCATGTATGTAACTTGGTACCCTGTGAGAGATGTGGTGAGAGAACTTAAAATAGGGCTTCTGGTCAGTGGCATAGCTGCTGCTTCTTTATGCTGAAGTACAAGTCCAAAGCGTGGTAAGAAGTCTTATGAAATTTATTCCAAACATGGACTTGTTAGCCACAGAAGAATGCCTCCCAGAAAATTTACTTCGTTCCTTCTGCCCATCTGATCAGAAAAACAACTTGTTCCACAAGCAATTTATAAAAAGAAACACTGAAAACTTATGAAAATTTTTCAAGAAAATTAAAATGAGGATAAACTCAGAAAAAGAATTCTCTACCTCTGTGTGCAAGGTGCTTTTATATTTAAAGTTGTGAACTTCTCACAGTGAAAAACAGATGACAGAATAACATGTTTGTAATGTGTTGCACAGATTTTCTTCTAGCACCATTACTTGATTTTTAATTTTTCTGCTTTTAAACTAATCATTATTGCAAGGACGTCAGTACAGCTCATTTTTCTTATCCAATGGGAGGACTGGCAAAGTTGAGGGAAAGGGTGATTTGGAGACCAGGTGGTGATGCTGCAAGTGAGCTCATTCTTAGAGTTCAATGCTGCTTAGACACACTTTTTTTTTGTTCTGGGCCAGAAAGGTTGTGCATGTATGCAGGAACAAGAGATGACTTAGAGACAACAAATGTTGCAGAATAATTCACGCTAGGAAAACACTGGAGAAGGAAAATACCCAAAAATTCACTAATTTAAAGTCACACTTGTTTTTTAAAAGAAAATTTGTAATGAGTGGTGTCTTACAGTGATTAGCTTAGTCACTCTTTATCACATGATAAAATGCTTTTCAATGATGAGTTTTCCATCCCTTATCCCTGAATATTTCCTTCATTCCTGAATATCTGGAATTACTGGAGTCCCTGTTGTCTTGAAAGAGCACTTTACATGTAGCAGTATTTTACATGCTGTCCTCATCAACTGAAGCCCTAATAAAGCCATCAACTCCTCACATAGGTTAATTTGTGCTTTAGACTCATTGACACAAAGGGTCAGTGCTGTTACTTTTAGATTGTCACTGTCTTGAATTACTTTTAGTATATTACTGACTTGAAACAATGCATAAGGCAAACTGCACTGCAAATGGATGCATGTATTTCGTAGTTACCTTATTTGTTTAACAGAAATTAGATGTTCAGAGTGCACAGACTGAGCTAAGCACTGGAAATATCATCAAGTGCAGAAGCTAGATGCATAAATAAAGTCTTCTGGATTGTCCATAACATAATTGGCACTGTCACTACCTCTGGTCTTTTTAGGTATATCCAGTTGCTTGAAACTGCACATATTTGGGTTTTTTTCATGGAACCATATTTTCTCACCTCCACTCACAATCAGAAGTGACTATTTAAAGCAAGAAGAAATACTTCTGTGTTTTTGGGCTGGAGTCACTGTTGCCCCACTGAGCATCACAGGAGGCATCAGGGCCCTGGCTGTGCCCAGGGCAGCTCTCTGTTGCAGAGCTTCTCTCTGCAAACTGACCTCAAGGAGGTTGTTCTACTATCAAAGAACTGAAGCAACAGGTGTAGTATCAAAGATGACAAGCCTTTACCACCTTCATCTCTGAGAAAAGCAGCAGCATAATGAAGATAAATTGGAATTTTAGAGACAGGTAATCACATGATAACAGATCCTTGTTATTTAATACCACCAGAGCTATTCCAAATAGTGTTAGGACTTGTCTGTGCCCACCAGGATCAAGTTCTGCTAATCAGTGATCTGTGAATGTGCATGGTTCATTAGGGCCCTGAGAACAGCTGTCCGTGTCCGCTCAGGATCAGATTACAGGATATCATTAACCTGGATTCTATATCCGCTTCAAAGCTTTTGTTACAACTAACTCATAATTCTTTTTCTTCTTTTTTTTCCAATTCTCCTGGAAACCAGGAGAGTTAAAGACTAAGGTTTCTGTTTTACCTGCTTCTGTTCAGTATCATTTTAACATTCGAAAGAAAGCTGTAAATATAATGTTCATTGTAACTAGTGCAATAAAATACAGAATAGTTTCATGCCTCATACGCATGTCTGTGCTCAAGCTTTACAGTTGAATCATTTTAGAGGAACTACTTAAATCTACTCTAATCTCCTACTGCCTGTAAAATATGTAAAAATGCATGTATAAAAAAACCACATTGTATATTTCAGAGTAAGCTTTCCAGTTTACTTCAGTAACTTCTATCTGATAAAATAATGCATTGGTCTGGCTATTACTGCATGACTTAGGAATAGTTCCGGAAACATAAGGCTGAACAGCTCCTTCCCATGAACTGTACTCAAATTATGGTATGGGCTGCTTGATTTTAAATGTTTCCCACTACAATAAGAAATTTATAGGGCATTTCTACATTTTTATGTTGAAAAAAAAGGTGGTGCTATTTTACTTCCTTTTTTTTTTTTGAGGCAATTTGCTTCTTTCTACTTTTTCTTCTTTCTTAATTCTAAAAGGAATTCAATAATTCAAAGAAGATGGATTCAAAATTGATGTCATTGGGAGCTGGAATAAAAATCAATCAACATATTAATAGCTGAATTTTATTCAATTATCATGAGTATTATTCTCCCAGAGCATCTAAACACTTCTAAACTAGATTAATGAATCATTTAGGCAAATAACAATACCCAAATTCAGTAGTCATTATGAATAATTACACTAGCAAAAAGGCAAAAAATAGTACTCTAACAGAGCCATTGCTGTCTACAGCAAATGTGAGTTTATAATATCCTGTTCTACTCATGTCAGCCATTAGGCAGTTACTGATTAATAGATTTGTTATTAGACACTGGGCCTGATTGTTCACTGCTGTTCTTATATGCAGATTTCTTACATTGAATGTATTCAAAACCTACTTATTTCTGTACATGGAATAGGATTAGGTTCCTAAAACAGCTGGAACAGTTTATAAAATAGTATAAAATGTATAAAATAGTAAGTTTATAAACTAGAACAGTTTATAAAATAGTTAGATTAATTAATTTTCATTAATAAAATATTAATGCAAACTTCAAATATCTGGATACAGTATGATGTTTAAGCTAAGGCTCTGGGGCAAAAAAAGTGTTTCTGAAAGAAACTTTGTGGATATTGTGGCCAAAAATCCATCTCTTGTAACAGGACCTACTGAAAATCCAGATTTGATGTATGCCAGATATCTGGGTAGCATTCCAGATGGAGTGGCTCTGAAGTGAGGTTGTCAATCCATATCTAGACACGAAAGCAAATTGATCAGTTCCCTCCAGGAGAGGTTTGTAAAACATCTGCAAGAGGGGTGGGACTGGTCCCCTCATCACTAAATAAACATTCTTCCTCTGACTCCCTCAACATACTCTAATGGAGTCATGTTTTACAATTTAAAAAGCCCCAAATTTATAAAACCATTTACATAGAATCAAAGGCTGCCTGAAACAAAACAATACAACCATGGAGTTTTGAGGTCTCATTTATGGAGCCCAGTTCTGTTTCAGGGTCTTGATTGTCTCTTGTTTTTTCTGAAAAAGCTTTTCCATAGGGATGACTTTAGCTTGTGATAGTAGGACATTGAAGCCTGAAAATTTTGGCCATACCATTTAGCTTTCTGTAGCCTGAGTCCATAAATGTTAATGCTCCTGCTCTGGCATGGATGCTTAATAATATAAGTGAGCAGAATTAAACACAGTTGTGTATGCTGTGCCCTTAAACCTCTGGCTGTGAAAATGCGTTCATTTTTGCTCTGTATAAATGATGTGCTATACACATTTTCTTAGCAAAAGACAGGGAAAATAATACTCAGATTTTAAACAATTTCAGATGATTTTTGCTTAGGAGAAAAGTGCATTTGTCTTTAAAAAAGGAAGGTGCTGAGGACTGCCTTTGACAGAAACAGCTTCATGGGAACTCTCAGATGCTGACACACTGACCCTCAGTGCTTGGCTGCAGGTACTAAAAGCCCCCTTTGAATGTTCCCCTCCAAGCATTCATGCTTGCAAGCAGCTGAAATGCCCCTCAGGGGCTGGCAGCACGATCTGGCAGGACACCAGACCATCCCTAAAACAACCAAGAGCCCTCTCTGAGGGTGGTCCTGGGCTGGCAGACTGCAGGGTCCAGGGGTAACAGGGTGGGGAACCCCACTCATCCTGGGACACTGGCCACTGGGGGAAAAAAAAGGCCAGGTGGGATTTTTCTGGTCAGTTGCTGGATCTTGCAGATTGGTCAGCTTCCTGATGATATCCTAGTAGGAAAAATTCTTTGGCAAAATTTTCTTTCTGGTGTTCACAGTCTGCCAGCCCATGATGGCAATTTAGATTGAGCAAAAAAATTAAGCTGAAACTAATTTATCACTGGAGTATTATATTAAAGCAAAACAAACAAAAAATCATTGGTAGGCAAATTAGTTTAGTTACAATAGCCTGCAGGTACTGCAGAGCTGGAAGGCTTGTGGCTTGGGTTGGGATGGCTTTCCCCCAGCTGGAAATGTTGCCACAACAATGGGAAGAGGATTGTGGGTCATGTTCTATGAAACAAACTTCCATTCTGGTTATAACAGCTCCACACAGGGCCAGAAGGGCAGCCTGGGCAGAGGTTTGGGAACTTCTGAGCTGAGTGAAGGCACATGCAAGCTGTGTGAGTGAAGCAACAAACAAACATCTCTAAGTATTTATCAGCATGACTGGAGAAACTCCATCTCCTCTGCCTGTCTAGAGGTTATCTCCCTAGAGTGAGAAGCTGTAAAGGTTGTATGTGACATTTGCATGCCAGCCATTGGGGTGAAAGGTCCCATACTGTTAAAGCCATAGCACTGAAATTACTGGCTGAGCTGTATCTTGGCTGTAAAATTGGGTAAGCAATAAAAAATAAGATCCATGACTCCTTTATTTATTCATGAATCATTGCTTAGCACTAATAATGCTTATTAATGAAAACGTATAATATCAAGCCATCTGGTAAGAAAAGGTATGTTTCAAAGGATTAATAAACTACAAATTATTCCTCTGAAACAAAATACAACACATGAGGTACTGATGGTTTTTCACAAAAGATTCATTATTTAGCCCTGTTCAATGGCAGCTATTGAAATTCTGGCAGGACCTCAGTTTTCTTTTGCAACGCTGGGGAAGAATTAATGTTGGAATCTGCTGGCAGAACAAATCACAGCAATGCACTTGATGTATTTTTCAAAAGCATTCACTTTAATATAGGAATCTTTCTATCTGACATGGCTTAGTGAGTGAATGGTAATTAAAGGTAATCATTCAAATCATTTAGTGTAATGTTTTTCAAATTCTTTTTCCAACTGAATAATAGCCCTGCTGTAAAAGGGAATGTTTCTACACCAGCTTGCTTTTGATAAAGCAATAACAAGAGACATAACAAAATGCTGTGATGAAAACAAAGTCACAGCTCAGAGCCTTTTCTTACAGCTTTTTTTGCAGCTGTAGCTCAAATTATAGGACTTTTCCACACTTTTAACTCTGGCTCTAATTTACAGTAAGTAGATTTACCATGGACATCTGGAAATATGTGATTTTTCTTTCATCATATTGATTTATATTACTGTAATTATGACTATCATGGTGTCAGGGAAAAATACTAGTTTTCCTGTTACCTGCTTGGACTTGTTATGTTGTGCAAACTCCTGCAGGGCTTTTCCCAAAAAAAAAAAGCACATCTGTATCCTGGCTCCTTTATCCTGTTGTCCTGTCTGGTCTGTCCTGAGCATGCAGGAGCTGAGGCACAGAGGGACAGGCAAATGTTTCAGGCTGCCTGTGAAGATAGCAGCATGGGCCACCATGGGAAGCCTGGTTGGATGAAAGCTTTAGACGTTTCTTTGTGAAAGTGTAAACCCTTCCACCCCCATGAAATCAGGGCCAAAGAAGGTGAGTGGCTCCTTCAAGTTGTTCCTCTATCCATAGCATAGAGCAGATCCAAATATCCCCAGGCACTCCAACACTTGAATTCTAGATCCAGATCTGGACACACCTTTTGCATTTTAGGCTCATTTCTGAGTAAGCAGAAGCAGTGGTACCCCACTGATCCAACATTCACAGCTACAGTCACAGAGACATTAAAACACAGCAAAGACAACTCCCCAGTGCAGTTAAATTCCCAAAGAAGGGACTCAAGCTGCTGCTTTGGAAGCAGCTAAGGAAGACTTTCAGATGTCCCTGTCCTTTGCACTAGCTTGCCAGTCATTTCTTTTCATCATTAAACTCAGCAAGGATTATTAACACAGTAACTGGCTCACCTTCACCTGTGTAACAAAATGTCCTATAACAATTGCATTGAATTCTCTGAAGATTCAGAACAGGAACAATCTCTTCTACTGTTGACCTGTGATCTTTATTGTCCTTAAATCAAGAAAGACCATTATGAGAAAAGATTGCTCTTGGACTACTTGGGGAAACTGGTGCAGAAACTGGGGTATGCATAGAGCCTTCACTTCTGACAGGAAGCAAACCACTCTGCTGTGAGAGCAAACCATTAGTTTATTTGGTTTAATTGACATATTTGCATGTTTGGCATGAAAGGGCAAGATGTAGGTTAATTTTTAGTCTGTCTTCCTGTGAAAATGAGATTCATATGGCTTTCCTGTTTCCATCAGCATACATTTTGACTGTTTGTCTTCTGGGCTTGGACATAGATCTATAGTTTCTGTGAGGTGAATAACACCTAGTCACTGGATGACAAAGATACTATTGCACGTAGTGAGTGAAAAGAATCTGTGAGTGTCCTCCCCCCTGTGAAATGCCACAGAATCATGGTGTGGCACAATGACCCTTGTGAAGGGTTTATCCACTGCTCACAGAGCAGCCTGCTTCTTTGGGCAATATTTAATGCTATGTTAATAAGTTCTGTTTGCAAGTCATTAGGGTCTTGAATCTCGGGAACTGGGAGCTGCTGGAGACTCATTCAGAGCCACTTGGCTCAGCAATGTCCTCCCATGGGTAGGACTTTATCACCAGTAGCATGAGCAGAAGATGTTACCTGTGGTTTCTGTGCTCTGACAGTTTTGTGTATCAGTTGCTCCATGTCAGTTGCTGATACACAGCCCAGTTCCTAAAGAAGCACAGCCATGGGATAATTGATATTTGTGCCACCGCTTCAGTTTCTGCCCACCCATGCCTTGTCAAAACAATTTTTCAAGATGTGACATATTTCAACCAAATTCACAACGGGGTAAATTCTCAAAGATCATTAATTCCTACAAAGTAATTTAATTGGGAAATCATCTACATTAAAATAAAATAAAAAGAGAGACTGTGCCAGAGTCCTGACAAATTTCCTCAAGCAAGGAGTTCCCACCTTCCTAGATACCAAAGGCATGAATACTGTGGGACCTGCAAATGCTGTTCCACACTGTTTCTCTCTTCTTTACATGTGTGAAATACATAAACTAAGCAGAAAGTGGCTGTTTAAAGTGGCTAAGGGCATCCATTAGTTTGCCAAGTATATTTACAGCACATCTAAAAATGGTTGCTAGGATAACTAAAATGTTTATTGGCAGAATATGAGTAGAGAATTTTATAAAATGTTTGCTTCTGGACAATAAAAAGGAGGAAAGGGTGATGATTGTACTTCTGAAGGTCTGTAACCCAAAAGTTTGCTCAGTCCTAAATCCCAGCCCATTTGTAATGTTATATAAATGTCATGCATTCCATGTCTGAGTAGAAGTCAAGCTAAGGACACATGACATCTGCTCCAGATGAAAGTAATTCATACTCACAATGTAATTCCACATATATAACAACTTCCTCAACTTTTTTTTTTCAGTTACCAAGAAATTATTTGGGGCATATGGAGGGAATGTCAGTGTAACAGTATTGGCTTGTGAAGAGAGCTTGGAATTCAAGTTCCCCTTGTGAAGGGTGAGGGTTAATAACTCCATTACTACTGTGTTGTGAAGAATTATCCATTTGTCACAGACACAGATAAGTGAGAGATTTTCTTATGCTGAATTGTATATTCAAAAATGTGACTTTGCGTATTTTTCTTGTGCAAAAAATTCTAGGCTTTAGGCTTCTAGGCTTTAAGTGGAAGCAAGGCCACAGCACTGCTCAGTCACAGTGCTCTTCATCAGCTTAGTACTTCTCAAGCACATGGAAATCCAGTCCACAGGTACAGTGCTCTGCAACAGATTTTGGCTTACCAGCCCGCTAAGAAAGCACTCCCTCACAACACACAGCCTTGCTGGGATCAGTGCCTGCATATTTTACACCTTTTATGTTACTGCAGTAGTTAAATCTATTCAGTCTTTCCTTTGGCACCCGAGTCAGTTAATCTGGAGACATAAATTCATAAGGGCTCAATGCTCATCTAATAAAAAAGTTAGTCTCTGCCCCAGTAGCATTTACTGCATCATCACTTTTCTTACAAGACATGAATTTTTCAACAGCTTGTGAAAAGTTGTGAACAGAGCCTTAATTAAAACCACATTCAGCAGAAAGGTATCTTATGTTATGAGTGAAGGAAAGATGTGGGTAATATTAAGCAGCTGTTAAAATACACAATTAAGTCAAGCTAATTGTTATTACTGGCAGCCTCAATGACAGATGAGCAGTGAAACACTTGACTGAACAGGCCTTTGGTCAAACAACTGATGTTGCACAGTTATTCTGCAGTAGGCTCCTGACCCCCATTGAATACAGAGATGTAATACTGACAGTAAGATAAACAATGGAATTTGTATGAGTACCAAAAGCATTGTCCTTCCTCCTGTTCTTCTTGAAATGCACCGGCTGCCTGAATCCAGGCCTGAGAAACCCTAATGAGGGCTCACAGGTCTGAGGGACAGGAACCACAAAGGCACTCTGATCTCCTGACACAGATTCACAACCTCTGCCAGTAATACCCATTCAAAAACTCATGGCTGAACTGGAACACAGGCCATTAAACAGACATTCAGTCTTGATTTTATAGATACCAGGGATAGGTTTTCTGCATATTTTACCAGAAGTTCTAAAGATTCTGAAAGTTTCAAAATACAGGTGACAAAGCCAACATAAAAATTTCTTGTCTTCTCTTCCCAGCCTCTGGCTACTTCTGCTCACTGTGATGTTGCTCCCTCACTTGTGACAGTGCAACCCTTTGTAGACCCATGCTACAAAACAGATCGCTGTAATGATTAAAAAAGCCCGTGGGAAACTCTCAATTTGACTTAATTACAGAAGAAACATTTTGTTAACTTCCTCTTTATAGGCTGAGGCATTACTGCAAACTTGATTTAGTCTTGTTCCACATGACTTGCAGTTACTTACATCCAGGGCACGTATAAAATGCCACCTTTCTGCTATGGAAAGGCTTTACAACCACAGCAGCTGTACTGCTCTCACTCACTCACTAAGAAGAGAGGGAAGAAATTTCTCTGTAACTGTCAATTAACAAATTACTGGAAGGGTGAAAATCTAATATAATCATTTAAGCAGCAAGACAAGAACGTGGGAGATTGATGATTTGGAGAGCAAATTTTACGCCAAATCACAAGCAAAGTATTTCAGTCAATATCTCACTTTTCTTTTTAGTTTAGAATTGGAGGTTCTGGCACCTTCCCTTATGGAGGTGAATCTTCTCTGTTGACATCCTAGGAGCCTTTTTGAGGCTTGTAGGAACCTAAGGAAGAGTAATTTCCTTACAGAGTCAGCCACAGGATTGTTTTTTGGTGTTTGAGCCTACCTGGGGTTGCCAACAAGTTCCAAAGCAAAACCAGGCCTCCTTTTTTCCTTGGAGGTCTGTGTAACTTTTGCACTTGGAGGGCTTTCACATCAGCTGATCTGGCAATCATGCCTGGAAGTAAAATGTCCAAATGAAGCATTTTGCGCTTCAAACTCTGCTCCTTGGCCAGCATGATGACAAGGGACCTGCACTGCCTCCACAGAGCCCTGCTGTTCACCGGGAGCACCCTTGTGCATGTGGGGAACAGGCTATCTTCAGCAGCCACACCAAGACACAGGAATTTACCCTTCAAGAAACTTAGCCTCTTGTCAAATTGTCTCTTTCACACCTCCAATGAATGAGGATTTCTTTGTCCCCATGTCTCTGGAGGCATTTACTGCATGCACACCCCATGGCTGAAGAGATGGAAAGTGAACTTTTGTGTTGGGGCAGGGTTTGCTCTGAAAGGTGCTCATATACATGGTGATGGGCATGTTGGAGGAACTGAATAGGACAGAATATGCTGCCAGCTCTGTTTGAAATTGCTTTCTTCCCAGTGAGGTGGTTCTGATTGTGCCTTCATCCTGTGCAAAGACATTATCATTCATTTAATACAGCTTAAAGTGCAAAGATAAGAGTATAGTCTCTGTGTGGGGGACTCATCTAAGGCTGCAGTTCATTTCTGAACTGGTCAGCAAACAAGAGCAGTTACTGGAGGGAATACAAGTGAACAATGTAGACCAAGCCTGATGAGATCTATGGATGAATCATTCTCTTTTCTAATCTCTTCCTTTAAAGAAAAAAGAAAGGAATAAGACTGGAAATAAAGCACTAGTTTTTTAACAGTGTGTGCAATTAACTATTGAAACCGCTTGCTATGGATTGTCCTTCATTTGAAGGCTTTCATACAAGGCAGAATGTCTTTCTAAAAAGATTCAAATAGAATCAGCCTTGATGGCAGTATCCCTATGTTGTGTGAGGGTTCAGATGAGATTTCTGTTACAGCGCTCCTGGCCTTAGACTCCCACTTAGTTTCACTGTAGTTGCTCTCCCTCTGCATGGCAGGGAAGGGGTTTCTAATTAGACAGTGAAGCAATAATTTAGTTCTTAGAGATTATACATATATATATATATATAGCTGCAGTTTTAGTTTTAGTTTTAATGGTAGACTCATACAAAAAACTCCTGTATCTCCATCATGTCTTTGTCTTTGCTTTACTCATGGTGATTGAATTTTTAAGATTCCACCTCCTGTGACTAAAGCCAGCAGACTAAAGCAAGAATAGAGGGAAGGTCTTTGTTCTAAATCCACTAGGATGAAATATCAGACACAAATAAGCTCAAAAATAAAGCATCATATAAAGATGCACAGCAAGGTCAAAGATTTTGATACATGTGTGTGGCTCAGGTAATGGAACTTTGCTGGCTATCATTATCTCCCCAGCATGATCTTAAAAGTGTTGCTTTTAAATAATCACTTAGTGCTTAAACTTAAGCACTTGATGTCATTTTGGACACCTGAAATTGCTAAAAGCTGCACTGGTTGGTATGCACAGCACAGGGCCATGGAGAAGGCTTGTTCTCTTGCACAATGACAGCAGGAAGACAGGCAGGAGAGGCAGAAGGAGGCTCTTACCAATACCTGTGCTTCACCATGGAGTTACTCACACAGAAATTCACTTCTCTGCTGTTTAATAGATGAAGCATATTGGCTTTGTTGTTTTTTAAATTCAAAAGCATAATGATTTAAGAAAGAAAATAAGTATGAGATGAAGACTTCAGATGGCCTGCACTGGTCTGTCTTCATTAATTTAAGATAAGGTTATATTATGTTATCTGAGAACTTATCCCATAACACTTAAATAACATCTGTGATAGGCAACTGATTCCAAAAGAATCGAAGTGAAGCCAGGGCTGTCAGTGAACTTTCCCCATGGTAATTTAAGCTACTGTTCTGGTCAGTGTTATCTATGGCTGGCTAATTTGACTACCACAAAGAGAGTACATAAACCCAGCCTTTAAAAGATCTGTTCCAGATAGCAGATTATCTTGGAGGTAACAGTGCTTCAACATTTTGTCAAAATACCAAGCTGGTCCTGTGGAAGGTTTGAAAATATTTCCTCCCCTTTGAGGTTTTAGTTCTGCTCAATGTGACCTGCACAGCAAACACTTTGAGAGGAGGGTGTTGAGTTTGAGCTTACATTTTCAATCCTACTGCAATTATAATAATTAGAAGGATCTGACACTGGTCTCTGTTTTCTTTCTGAATATTAATCCTGTTCATTGTCACTTGTAAGCATTGACCAGCATTCTAAATGTGTTAATTAACTGTAATTTTATTAATAGCCATCCCAAAGAAAAGGCATAAGTCTAAGACAATTGCCTGCATCTACTTTCAAAAATCCAAATTCAGATACCTTTTCAAAAGATTCCTATTTTGACATGTTAGACTGAAGTACACAATGTGTGTGTCCTAGCCTTCAGGCTTATCTGGAATCTACATCTGAATAATGTTAGGCTTTCAGCCTCCACATTTAAGAAAAATTTAATGCCTCTAAAAGGTCATGATCTAACAGCAGAACTCAGAAAATAAATCAGGGCAGCTGTCACTATCATTTGGTCAGAAATGAATGCTAAAATTCCAAAAACTGAGATCTAGAAGTTGGAAATTAGATAAAAGAAAATAGAATAACATTAGAAAACAGTTTTAAAAGTGGTATGTGGGGTATTTTTTAGTGAATAAATTGTTAATGGAAATTTCCTCTTTCACAAACTGTTAAAAATTGTGGTGATTCCTTATAGTTATTTCCATAAACTTGGTTGGTGGTTGGGTTTGTGGAGGTGGGAGTGGGGTTGTTTTGTTTTTTTAGTGTTTACTGACAATTTATCACTCATAGGAAGGCCTATAGTGTGCAATAAGGTGGTATTGCACTTTTTATCCTTGATTAGGAAAATATATTCATGTACACTTGAAAATTTCCTTTCTTCAAGCAATATTATCCAAGAAAACATCACAAATGCTTTGGTCTTCTTGCATTGAGGGCAAAACTCGTAAGTTAATGCTTACAAAATGTATATTGGTGTTCTTAATATAATTTCTAAGGCTAAGACATTTCAAATAGCCTCTCTTCAACTGCACCTCTGCTGAGTTGTTTTGTTTTGTTTGTTTAAAAATGAGACTTCTGCTATCGCAGAGCACTTCGTCCCAGAAACACCAGCCATTTTCTGTTCCATCCTCAAGTTACTAATCTCTTTTAAGGGAAATGTTTAAATAAATGCTTATGTTTCCATTTTCTTTTTTTTTGGGCTGTGTCCAGGAGATGTGCTTATGCTGGCTACACAGAACACTCCTTCTGCAGCACCAAAGATCATCTGATCATCTCCATTCAAACAGAAACCAGCTACATACAGCTCCCCACACATCTTCTCTGGGCACAGAAACACTGAGAAAACTTATACCCAAAGAAAAGGAGAAAAATCATTATTTATCAATGGATATGCAATGTGAAGAAATCTGATCATAAGCATATAACCACCCAGCAGACCTCAGTACAAGAAATAAGGATAATTTCCTTTAAAACACATGAATGTGATTCATTAAATTTAGTTATCTACCAGGTAGGTGACTAATGTAAATTTTCCTCAGAATTCCTTGATAAGTAATGGAGAAAGATAGACCTCCACAGTATATATCATCTTATTTCAATGTAAATGTTTATAGTAGGTGGGATGAATATCGCTCTAAAGATGTATATCTTCATATAGCCTCCATCCAGAGAGACTAGATAATTCATTTAGACTGGGCATCTAAATTGCAGATAACTAAAGGTAAGGGAGTTGGATCTTGCCCTGAATGCCTGCCTGAACAAAGAATATTTCTCAAGTTACTTAGAAAATGAATGCCACAGTGCTGAAGAGGACTTCTGATTACTCACAATCTTTTGTGGGCCTCATAACCTGCTGTGCTTTGCCCAGGAACTGCTGCAGAACAGACTGTGCACAAAGTGACACAACAGGGCCTCCCATGTTTGTTAGAGACAGCAAAGCACCTGAGTGCTGGGTCTGGAGCTTACCTGGAGCTCCCAGATGGACGCAAACTAACCAAGCATGGCTCAGACCTGCTCTTAATTCTGCTCCTTTGGGGGAAGAGGACTTGTCAGCAGTAACAGCAATGCCATGGTGCTGAGCAAGCAAGCACTCAGAGCCCTAGAGAGCTGTCTCAGAGCTGCTCTTCCCAAAGTTCTGAGGCCCTGCTAATGGAAACACAGGGAGGACCAAAACCCTGTGTGCTACATGAAACAAATCCGTATCCCACTCTGCACTCCTTCTCTCTTCTCTAAAAGAATTTAGAAAGAATCCCTAAAGGAGAGCTTTTTTTATGGGGAGGGATTGCTCTTACTATCCTGCCTACCACAGAAGTTTTTCTTATTAAAACACACAGACCCACTGATGGTCTCCTTTAACAGTTCAGGCAGGTTTATGGATTTGTTTTTGTAGGCCTTAGACCTTCATAGTTCTTGCAATGTGTGAGGATGTGATGGCAATGATGCCTGCATGGTCCTTCTGTCTCCAGAGGAGCTCTGCCCCAGCAGCAGAAGCCTTTTGCTTTCAGTGGTACTCATTTCCTCATCACCAGGGAAATTATCCATATCATTTCTGCTGACTTTCCCCTAGACTGGTGCCTGCCAAAGATGAACTTTTTTATTCAATGTGTGCCAATGTGGTAGGGACAATTCAGTGTGCCAATGTGGTAGGGACATTGTTTTTAAATGCCAGGCTTGAGCCGGTTGGGCTGAAATTTGCCTTGAGCCTCAGACTCAAGAATTTCCAAACATCATTTTTGCCAACTCAAAGTAAGAATGAGAGTGGGGAGAAATTATTCTTGCCCGTGTGGAAAACAAGTCTGTCAAGTCTGTGTTTAGGACAATCTCATTCTGCCACACTTTACCAGGAGGATAGAAACCAGGCCTGTGGGAGAATGCCTTCCCATCCAGGATCACAACATGGCATTAGGTTACTTAATGGGCTCCCAGGAGCAGGATGGGGAAGGAGCTAATGAAAGCAGCTTCCCAATATAGGTCAAGCTTCAAACAGACACATGCAGAGGTCCTGTGTGAAAGCAGCAAAGAGAAACATCTCTAAGAAATATTTTGACAAGTTACTTTTTAGTCTTTCCTCACCATTAGTAGCACTCTTAATAATTCAAATAGAGGTAATGAAGACCTTAGATGATGGGATGATTCAGTCTTATTTTTTTGCGAATTTAGTTTTTACTGAGATTAGGAAATCATACACAGAATAAAAGTTAAAAGACTGCTATCAAGATGAAAATTTCAGTAATTCAGTGTGAATACTGAAGCTGCCAGTGCAAGCTTAATTGTGCCTCTTTGGTGTGTTTACATTATGACAGCCTTTATTTACAGAATCATGGATTACTTCATGGTGAGGTAACCATCTCTGTGTCACTGATAGTTGAGAGTTTTTCTCACAAAGCCTCTCTTGTGGAGCAAGACAAAGGGAGGGACTCTCAAAGGGTGTCCTTACAGCCATGTCACTGCTGTCACTGCCAGGCCTTGACCAGTCCTCACTCAGCAACTGAGTGTGGACCTTGGCTTAGAAAAAGATAGGGAGCTGTGTTTTGTGTGTGAAAGAATATTCTGAATAAGGCAGGGAGATTCCAGGAAGATGGGAGGAGGATTTTCACCTTGTCATGAGATAAGGAAGTTTGATACCATTATGGAGAGCTAGAACTTTACTCCTTTTCCTGAGGAATTTTGTCAGTACGAATGAAGTAATGGGTTTGGAACACCTTGGTAGCCTCCCAGCAGCAAGGAAGTCAAAACAAAGCCACAAAAGCTGATGTACTGGTTGTATCTGCTTTTCATTGCACTGTATCACATTCATACAAAATATTCTTGCATGCATATTCACTATTCTATTCACAAGGCCTAACATACATGGCCATTTGCTGTAGGGTCAGTCTGTGCTGACTTAAGCCTTTATATTTGATGAAGCCAAAAAAAGGGGGGAACTGTAAGTTTGATCTGAAGGAAAGCTCAGGATAGCATTATGTATTAAAGGACATAATAAACCAATTCTGAGTTAAATTCTGCTTAAATTGACCAAGTTTCAGGCAGAGTCTGTACTTTTATTCAACTGCTGTTTTTAAAAATGGACTATTTGTTCTTTTTCTACCAACATAGACTTCCAGATTTTCTAGCATTCATGAGTATCCTTGAGTGAACACTTATTCATATAGATGCATATATAGATGCATAGATGGTTTCATATAGATGGTTTTTAACATAACCATTGTCACATACAAAGCTGCCAGAAGAATCATTGAGGACATGCAGATAGAAGTACTAGAGTATGTTGATACTCTACCCAGCTAATTCATCTAATCTTGATAGTATTTGTAAACACCTTGCCCAGTTTCCAAGGAAGAAAAAAGCTCAAACCAAGACAGCTGGTGCCTGTCTCAGTCTGTGTAAGGATGCAAAACTAGGAAGCAGTCAAAAAAGCAGGGATGCTCCCTTTTCACTTGAACATGTGGTTGCTGGTTATTAGTCAGGTGCCTGGAGCAGGAAGAGTAAGAATTAATTCCATTTTGGAATATTACCTAGCAACAGTGTCTGGGAAACCATTGCTCTGAGGGTTTTTCACTTTATTTTGTTTTTCAAATACAAGGCAAGAGTGTGCTAAGTCTCACATGAGATCAAAATCTAAGAAAATCAACATTCATCATCCACCTAGCCCTGTAACAGGATCCATAAAAATAGGCTGCCTTAGACTACTCAAATTATATAAAGAAATTATATTCCCCAAACATTTGTGTGGATAAAGTCAGTTTCACTTAAAAGTTCACTGGAACTTAGTGGTGCACACAACATTAAATCAGACTGGATTTAAAAAATGCTTCAACAGGAAAAAATGCACCCAGGCATCTTACAGATCCATGCTGACATTATACTACCAGAGAAACAGAGGGTTACTGTAAAACAGCAAAATGAAATTATTTAAACTGGAATTTGACCAGGACATGTTTTAAGATCTGGTTTATGGAGAGATGCCTCTACCTGAATTCAGGTGCAAGCAAGATCATATGCCAAAGTCAATAGTATGGATTTTATTTAACAGTAGAATGTGAGGTAGAGACATAGAAAGAAGTAGAAAAGAGAGGAGAGAGAATACAAGAGAGAGATAGATCAGGCAGAGGCAATCACCATCTGTGAATCTGTCCTGTTGGTCCTTCTTCACCTTGGTGGGGTGTAAAATTGAGGTAATTAAAAATTTTTCACTATTTATTTACATAATTCTCTTATTCTATTGGTTAAATAATTCCCTCATTTCTAATGCTAATTAGTTCTTTGGAATTAGTGGGTTGTCTGAGTCCATGGGTTTCTTTAAGGTGGTGGGTTGTGCCAGATCTCACCCCTGCCAGAACTCACAGCTGACTTCAGCACAGCTACTGAGTTGACTTTCCTTGTGGATTCTTTGTGTTCATTATCAGTGCTCCCCCAGCTCTGTTTACCTCCCCCTGGGCCTGAGATAATGCTCAGACAATAGTGTCCCCTTTATTTTATCTCGGGTTCCCAACAGGTAGCTTAAGTGCACAGTCCAAGTTCCAGGAATCCACAGAGGCATATTGGGGTGGGAGGAGTTAGGTGGGAGAGGGGTTGGGAAGCCCTTGGTGGTCACAGATGCCATCTGTCCCATAACTTGGGTGATCTCTGTTTGACCAGCAGCATGGGTGTGGGCAGCTGCCCCTCCACAGTTTACCACAGTGGGAGCCCTGACTGGATGCATTCCCTGGGAAGGGCTGGAGCCAGAGCCATCCTGCTGCTCCTTTCCATGCTTATCTCAAATCCTGCTGTGGTGTCAGCAGTGTTTGAGACAAGCAATTGGGAAGCCCTTACAACATCCTTACAACAAGCAAACTTCTACTACAAAAAATATTTCTATTTTGAGGTATAATCCTAAACATCCTGCAGAAAGTTTTTGGAACGTGGATGGTTTTCTTTCCCCTTCACTTGTTCTAATAGCCATAGAATTTTTTAAAAAACTGTCTCATTTTGATTTCATTTCAAAAACAGATCAGAGTATTCCCACAGAGCACTCCCACACCAGGTCATTGTCCAGGCTGCTGGAGGAAAGATGGTCTGTATCTATCACGTCAGGATCTTCATGTGAGCGGGATAAGGAAATATAGAGCAAATATTTGATGCATTTTTTCAGTTCTCCAAACTTTAATCTTGCTTCTGTGCAAAAAGTAGGCCACATATTGTGAATGTCTCACCATTATCCCATGGAGACAAAATGTGTAACAGTGTGTTTTGACTTGTATGCCTGTAGGAGTTTCTGCATACTTCTCCTTTTTTCTTTCACATACACAGGCACTATTTATTCTTCAAATAACCTGATGTGTTAGAGGGGTTTTAAAACTACTGTGATCCAAAGAAGCAGTTACAAATTTGTCTGTATTGTTTATATGGCAAATTATCATAATGAATTTTTCAATTAAATGTAATAATGATAGCAAATGAACTGACAAATGAAATGCTTAGGCAAATAAAGAAGTGCTTTGAAATGCAGAAGTATTTGGAGTCAGCTGAGGGAGAATAAACATTTCTAAAGTATAAGTTTTTGAGAAAGAGAGTGGTTGGATCTTGCTCAGAAAAGTCCCCTGTCCAAACCCACTCTAATAAACTCCAAACACACCAGGCCATAACATAAAGTGGTTGCTGCCACGGGTTCAGGTGAAATCAAATGCAAGCCATAGTCTCCAGCTGACAAAGGAGAAGCTAATGGGCAGTCAGTGGAATGTGAGAAAACACACAGAAGTTTAGAGCAACAATCTTCAAAATTGTGGACAGATGTAGCAAAATAAAGAGCCAGTCTTTCCATTTACCTTTTGATTATGACAGCTTGGCACATTTATTCACATGTAGACAGAGCAGGGAGGCTTCCCTTGGTGCAGAATAAAGACAGTGGTGCCATCTTCCTTTTGTGAACTGGGAAATTAACCTTCAGTTTTGACCAGTGATGTTAGTGGCAATCCCACAGTGGTGTCCAGAGCCTCTGCCAAGTCTTCATCTTCTACCAGAATGTCTGCATGCCATATATCCTCCTCTCCCCAAAATTAAAGTTCATGTGACAAGTAAACTTTGTACATAGGAAATGCAGCAATATTTAAGATAAGTTCAAATAAGTTCAAATATAGGTTTTTCTTGTCCAGCTCAACCTCCCTGTGGTTTAGACAGCTCTACCTGAGCTCATGGCCCGTAGTTTCTAGCACCATCAATAGTGAGAAATAAACACTTCTATAACTGCTCCTTACTAGACAACTACTTTAAACTGAAATTAATTGTATCTAAAAGTGCTTATTTTCCTTTTTTAATTATAAAAGATTCGGTAATTAACTCAAGTATACATAGAGAAAACCAAAATGCTGGCATGTAGTCACATGTTGGCATTATTTTGGATATATTTAAATAGAGTTTAAATAGAATTCTTAATAGAATTTTTAGAGGTACCTCGGGTCCTGTTTGCCTCTTTAGCCACTTTCAACATATATGTGTATGTATATGTATATATCAGAAAACTTTGTCTGATCCTGAGAGTGGAGCTCTGACTTCACTGAATACCCAGATCTCCTGAGGTCAGTTAGTGAGGTATGTAAAGAGGGAATGCTGGGTTATGCCTGTAATACTTACAGTTTCTCACCTTTCATTATTCCTATGTAACTAGGGATCATGTGGCAAAAAGAGATTTTCTAATCATATACTATTTTCCACAATGGCCCTTGGCCTCTGCTGTGCTGGTCCAAAAACCACAAATCAATGTTTATTTTACCATCCCCAAAATGTAAACCAATTCAAAAATATGAAGATAAAGAGGGGATATCACCAGCTAAATAGCAAAGTAATAAACAACCAATGACATTAGAAGGTTTTTTGCAGGGTACCAAGGGGAGTTAAACCTCACTGGGCTGGATTACAAAACAGTAACTCCTTTAAGCTGAAAGAAAGAGAAGTAAATAAATCATCCTGATGGCATTTATTTACTTGTAGCATTTCACTCAGCTTCCTGTGTTGATTATCAGGATCTCATGGAAGAGTCAAGTCTGCCAAAAGCAAGAGGCAAACATGGGATACAGCCCCTGGTCTTGTTTATACCATGTTTTCACTGACAAAAACGTGGAGGGTGTTTCACCTCTGGAAGGTAAAGCTCATGTTAATTGTCTGCTGTAAAACCACGGTGGAGACAAGATCTTACATCCTGACACCAAATCTCTCCCATCAGAAAAATTTCAGGAAAGGCTGTGATGGCCACTGCAAACAAGTCCTGCTTGCTGGAAGGGCCATTTTGTGTCTTCACAACTCCCCCCTTGCTAAGGGGATAAGTATGTCCTGTCATTCAGCATCCAGCTTTTTTCTCTAGTTCTTACTCCAGAGTTTTCTGTCTGAGAAACACCTCAGGGAAGGACTGTTATTTTCTGAGAGGCAATTTGGAAAAGCAACCATAAGCAGAGAAGTTACATTCAATAATGTAATTAGTTGTGTGTTAGTTTTTTTTACCAAAACAAATTAAGCAATAGAAACTTCCATGCTTTTGTTTCAGAGAAAGTCAAGATAATTAGCTCTGTGAGCTTTCCAGGCCTGCTTCTCCACTTGTTGTAGGGCTGTGTGCCACAGGTACTGTTAAAATACAAGTGGAATTTTGACTCATGTAGAGGTGATTTTTTTACTGACTTCAGAGGTGAGAGAAGGGAATGGTCTCTGGCTGCACATACAGGGGAGACAAAGGGTAAGGGGGAAACAAAATACATCCTCCTCCCTCAGAGGTTACAGCACAACTATTGTCCAGGCAGCTCTTGATGGAGAGGATGAGGGAGAAAGATATCTATTATTGCTCCCCCTTGTTAGATGAGGGTGTGGATAATATCTCCTTTGAGTATTTCCTATGGAGGTTTGCATGCTGCACTCTGTATTTTATCAGACACGACCCTAAAGGCACAGCACGTATCTTGCAAAAGTTGTGTTCAGCCACGGCTGCTGGAATTTGTGTGCTGATTAATTTTTGAGGACAAAGAGGATTAGAAATGATAAAATCTCACATTTCTGTAGGATCATTCTTGAAGGACCAAAAAGACATTAATTAAGCCTCCCAATAGACCTGTGCATAGTGAAGCAAAATCCAGTCGAAAGATATTAAAGGTCCTGTTTTCTAACTTGCTTCCCAAAGTATCTTTAGTTACAGTAATTTTATGCATTCACATTTTAAAGCATTTGACACAAACTTTGACTTGACCATGCAAGGAGGCCCCAGAAAACATCTCAGCAATACATCTTCTAGGTCATAACCACAAAAAATGCTTCTTGCCTCTTACAAAAGTTATTCTATGTCAGAGAGAAGTTTATTGGTAACTGAAAATCCACCTTGAAAATAATCTATTTTGAACTTACTGCTAGGAAGGTTTATTTAAAGTTTCAGAGGAATGTGCCAGTGCTTATTTTAGGAGCTCATTCCTTCCCCTCTTTATGGCAAAATAGGATTTTTGTCTTGAGCAACACAGTCCTCAGGCAGGGGGCTATGGGGCTAGTGAATCCCAACCAAAGGTATGTGCTCATCTGGCTGGGGAAATCCTTTTGGCAGGATCATTTCCTTGAGCTGCTGTGTAAAGTGCCCAAGACCACATATCAGGATCCAGGCCATCCTGAGCCCTTGTGTGTTGTAGGTGGGAGAAAGGCATAACACCATGACAGATAATGGTTCACAAACAACTTGGCCTGAAAGGTCTCACTGATTTTACATTCTTCTGAATCAAACTGACAAATGTGAAAAGAACATGATAAATTCACTCTTCATAGTGTTTTTCTTTTTTCCATGGTTTCAGTGATGTAATCCTGCATGAGCTCAGTGAAACAGGTTGCATAATGTTTGGCTCCCCATTTTGAAGACTGTAACTATTATACTAGTATCTATGTAATTTATTTCTGGTCTTTCACTAGCATTAGGTAAAGAAGAGGCTCAGTTTTCCCTTTGCTAAAAGTAATTGTTTTCCATGGAAGGATCCACTTTCCGTTTGACTTACTTCAATCTCGTGGAATTACAAACTTGTAGGATTAAAGGATTTTCTAACTCTAATTAATATGTCTGACTACTAAAAGAATTGGTACAGAAACTAAGATTAAAAACAGATAAATGTATTTCCATTAGAACCAATGTAACTGAAAAATAAGGGAAAATAAGATGGAGCCTAGGGAAGGTGTTTCAAAATTCATTTATCATATTTTCAAATTGCTGAAAACTAATGCTACCCTATATCCAGATTTTGCAATCCACTTTCTTTCTGCTTTCTGTCTAGACACAGGGGCTTTTTTTTGTATTGGCTTGGAATTTCTAGAGTTACCAGGTACCTTTCAAGCCAGGTACTACTAAGCAGGCCATATGGAAATCACTGAGTTGCTCATGAGTGATATCTGACACTATGGGAAGTATCAGCAGCTATGTGAATATGGATTTTAAGATATATATATATATACACATAGACGTATATGCACCATGACCCTTCTTTGCTATCCCAGAAGTGCTGCACAATGACACAGCTGCCCTACTGAACAGAAGCTACCTTATTAATGCCAAGGGAATTTACCAGGCCTTTCATTGCATGGCCTGGTTTTTAATGTGATAACCTTCTGCTGCTGGCTTTGCCCCTGATTTGCACTGATTGCTCGGACACCCAGCAGTGCTGTCACTGGTGCAGGGACCCAGGGCAGTGGCAGCAGGGGCACAGTGCACATCCAGCCCCATCTGACCCAGGACCTGCTGGTATCTCCTGAGGGTCTGACTCTGCAGCAGCACAGCCAGAGCTGCTGCTGTGCTCAGCTGTGCCCGAGGGCTGCAAGGCACTCACCCAGAAAGTCTAGACAAAGGTAGAAAATCCTAAAAATCTGCTCTGACTGGATTTTCTTTAGATAAAGGAGACCAGTCCAGGAGACCTTGGCTTGCAGTCACATTAGGAAAATTGGGCTTTTACTAGTACAATTTGTTTTACTTGAAGTGAAACAAACTGTTCCAGTAAAAGCCCAATTTTACTATTTTACTATACCAATGCAAAGCAATCCTGCTTGTCCAACAGACCAAGTGTACTTCATTCCCACAATGTACAGGAATTCCTGTACCAGGAAAGCATTCCCAGTTTAAGTACAGCCTTTGTTTTCAGGCATTCATCTCCAAAACAGTAGAAAACATCTCTGGAAAAGGGTATGGTGAGAATTCAAGCATCAGTAAACAAGAAGTCATTTCAGATCATCACAGAGAAAGTCTGATTGCATAAAGGATTATATATCAATATTATATAATCTCTTTCAAGGGTTTATGGCTTTATAAAAGCATGGAATGAAAAATGGTTCTGGCTTGCAAACAAAAAGTGATTGCTTTGAGTGCTCGAAAATGGTGCTTTACTAATTTGTTAAAAACCAAACATAAATCTGTGTAATACCTATGAGACACACATTTCTCAGCTCAAAAATTGTGAAGAGCATTTCTAATTGTCACCATGATTTTACAGGTTTTCTTCTGTCATCCTGGACCAGCTCATCATGTATTTCACTTTCTTGTTATTGGATCTACATATGGCACATACTAGTTCTTTATGAACATGGAAATTCAGGAAGACAACATAGAACATTTATTCATTTTAATAAAAGAGACAGATCAGAATAAAATATGTAATTATTTATTTAAAGCCTAAAAAACAAATCAGTCATTTATTTTCATGAGCACACACTGCCATATGACATTTGTTTTGTAGGATGACTCATATATTTGGACTTTATACCAAACCATGAATGTCTAGTCTGGCTTAGAATTTTCTGTGTACTGCAAACGCTGTTGAAAGTGTTTCCAAATTCCAATAGCCTTTAAGAATTGCAATTACCTGAAAGATCCCAAGTGAAGGGTAAAGTGAAAGAATGGGAGAGATCATTGACTATGGTTGGCAATTTTCCTGTTATTGGCAAGGCCAAATACAGCCAAGAAATAACAATATTTTTACAGAGAGTAACTCAGATTGTGCCCAAGAATGTCAAATTACGGCCATTGCATATTGAAAGATCCAAAGTGTGACTCTTTGTTTGCTTCCTGAGACACTGGTGGACTCCTGCACTCCCTCTGCCATGCTCCAGAGCAGCATTAGCAGCAGTGCCAGACCTGCAGTGACCACTGCAGGGCTACCTGTGGGCCACCAAGGAAGCGACCCCTCAGCCTCATCCTTCTTGTACCCATTTGAGGAGGAAGCAGGAGAGGAGCGCACACTACTCCTGTCCTGGCCACTGTCACTGTCCCTGGGTGTTTGCCTGGCACACATTTCCCAGGGCTCCTCTCAGAGGTGGATCGCTGCCTTGCTGGCATGAAGGACACACATCTGACCACACACAGCTAGGCTTGGGCTGGGTGTAGGACATAGCAATTAACCCCTTTAATAAAGGCAATATCTGCGGACTCAGGGGGGTTAAAAGAACTGAAAAGAACAGTTTCAGCCTTCATTAGCCCTGGGCATTGGATTACACTGTTTTTTAAGGCCCTGCTCTTCTCTGATTTGGCAGTGACTTTCTTTGAAATGAGGTCTGTTGTCAGACACTCTAATCCATTCAATAAGAACAAACTCACCTGGCTAAGCCCAACTACATAAACAGATTAGGCAGCTGTCATGCAGCAACAGGCATTGTATAATATGAGATGACACGAGGTGATAAACAGCATACATACTGTTTGGAAATTTCTATCTCTTTAGGTTGAGATTAAATACTTATGGAACACACAAAGGCTGATTTTTATTTGACTATTGTCTCTGTTTCTCCAGGACAAACAGTCATTCACTAATTCATCACACATGTTCCATTCATTCAAGCTTCATGCACACCTTGTTCATTGTGGGTCACATTCTCTTCTCAGCCACTCTCTCTGCAAACCATCGGAAATCAATGGATGTGGAAGTGATTCACAAGCAATGAAAACAGAGACGTGCTTTTTTTTTTTAAACTGGGTAAAGGCTTTAGGGATTATAAGCATGAATTTCAGCAGAATTTGGGCTATGACACAATGACTTTTCAAGAGGACTTAAGAAAAATGGATCTGCATCCTCTTGCCATATGCTTTCTGCTATGAACATCTGGTTCCAGTGAGATCTCACTGTGGGATATTTTGTAATGCAAAAATGTGTTAAGTGACTTTTGCTCAGAGAAAGGTTCGGTCACAGACCCTTCATCCTCAGCATTACATGTACATAAGGCTCCAGTCTGTACACTACACGTCTGGGGATAATTAAATATCTGCAACCAACCAGGAGTCATTGATCTTAGCAGGAATAACAGCTAGGCTGCAGACAGACATATTGGAGTTTGTTGGGAGATCTGGGTGAGATGGAGCAGCACAGAAGAGAACCCATGGCACAGAAAACAGCACAATATATCATGTACTAATGGTATCATTTTTTTTGCTGACTACTTAGCCAGTCATTCTTTCCTCTGAAACCATAGCCTTTGGCAATTCAAACAAGGCAAATATACAATTTTCCTTAAGCAGTTACTGAAATTTAAACCTGTTCATTGACAAAATTTATTCATGACCTCTGGTAATTTCTAACTTAATGGACTGAAACTTGAAGGTTTATATGTCTTCTTTCAGAAATAATATATATTCTGGATGTATACACATAATGAATATACATTATTGTAGCTGCAGTTTTAAGGTCTTGATTTCCCTAAGTGGCTAATGATTCTGCCTTTCAGAAATTAGATGTCCACTATTTTTGGAATCTAAAAGCCTTCTGAGGAAAATCAAGTTGAAATCACAGAATCTGAGGTTCTCACAGTATAGGCTCTATTTTATGAGCTCTTGCCTCTCATCATCTGGCAATTAACTTCTTGCATTGTTTGTATATATAAGTGTCTCAGGCTTGCCAGTCACCCTAAGCAGCTTTTACCCCAGTGATAGAGAAGGTCACTCCTGGCATTGCCACATAAAATCCTTTTATCCAAAACCTATATAATGGGCAAGTCCATTAGTATTTAAATCAAATAAGAGCATCCTGTTGCCATTTTTTCTATCCAAAACAGCTGAATGGGTGCTGTACCTGATATCATAAATACATCAAGAAGGAAGAAGAATAAGGAAACAATAGAATTAGCTTGGTAGAAGTTTCCTGGAGATGCAGATGCTCTCCATGGGGTAGAGGGCTACAAAATAGCCTGAGCATGAAGGTTTGCAATGGGGAAGGCTGAGACTAGGCAAGTGGCAAAAATGTTTGTCCAAGCTGGGCATTAACATGCTCAGGCAGCAGAGTGGCCAAAAAGGGGAATTTTCTAGGATTCAGAGCTGGCTGTCTGAAAAGACTGAGATGTGGAGCTACAGCAGAGAGATCAGATAAAGAGAAACCATCAGACAAAGCTTGGACTACTTCTGTTGGGAAGCCCCGGGAAGGTGTTCAGGTTGTCAGGTACACAGCAGGCACAAGCAAGGAGGAAAAGCTTCAGGAATGGATAATACTCATGTAATTGGGCTGGAGCACAAGTTTGATTTTCAAAAGAGTCATAGTACTTAGCTCTGTAGTTTTTTTATCAGAGACATAAGACTTTTAGATTTTGGAACCAGGTTGACCATGTCTATCAATCCCTCCATATGACCAGAGGTGTTCAGGATGAAAAGAGCTTCTGGTAGCACATCTTTTTTAAAGTCAGACAACTCTAAAAAATTTCCTCTATGATGCTGCTTAACTGGATTTCTATAACTTTCCAAACACGCTGCCAAGACCAACACTCCTTGAAAATATTTGGCACAGTAGGGATGGTGGCCTCTGAGGTGAAGAAGTTAGGTTCTTTTAAATGGACATTAACTCTGAAATCCAATAATGCTAGATTAACCTTAGGCACAAATTTCGAAGTCTGACTTCTTCCCAATCAAAACATTAAAAAATTAGAAAAATTTGTGCAAACTGCAAGACCACCAGCCCACTGTGGTTTTGTAAAATAGGCAGAAGGGACCAACTGAAATAAGCTTGGAGGACTGAGAAGATTTTCTCTCTTCCTGTTACAAGCTGGATTAGCTGCAAGCACAACATGGCATTAGGGGAGATATTCAGGGGCCTAAACATAGGTAACCAGTGTAATTTCAGATAATTTCTGGTGAGCTGATAGGTGTATGGGAAACCCATGACTTTTTACAGTAAAGCACAAGACCCTAGGGCATCTAAACTGTGCTGGACATATATGTTTAGATACTCAAATCACCCCCTAGGAGTGTTCCAGTGGAACTGTCATGGCAGTTTGCCCTTCATGCTTTTAGAAATCCATCCCTGAATAGCTTCAATGTGTCTCCAAAGGTGCTTAACAGGCCTGAGGTGAACTGGCACATGGGTTCAGCAGCATAGCTATGTGAATAAATTCTAGCATGCACCTTTTATACCCCAAACCACTGTGGGAGTATGCACTAAGCCAAACCCTACTGCTCTCCACCAGGGGTGGGAGCTGAACAAGCCCTTTCCCTTGTGAGGGAGATCTGACCCACTGTCACCCCACATTTGCCCTTCACGTGCTTGTTCCAGCTGACCCGTCTCTCCCCAGAGACTTCAGCTGCCTCACATCTGCTTGCTTAACCATTCTACCAAATCCATAAAATGCTCCAGCTTGACATAGCTACATATAATGAGATGTAACACATTTTGTTTATGCCAGGAGTGGTCTAAGCAAATTTCCACAACTGCCTTGGCAAAGATTAAGATCACAGGGGCAGGTGGCTCCACTTTGCTGCATGGTGCCTGTGGTGCTGTGAGATGCCCTCTCCTCTCCCACCTGCATGGACAGGGTGTGTGGCTGAGTCCAGGGAGAGCTCCAGCTCCAGCCAGCTGCCAGCTGCCTTCCCTGTGCTGGGAGCCAGCAGCTCTTGGGTGCTTCTGGTGCTAAGGCTCAGTGTGCATGAAAGCAATCTTGTCAGTCAGGGAGAGAAGCGTTATTATTCAGATCAAAGTCAGGATTTTTCCTGTTTTGAGTCACAGCTAGAATTATTGCTCTGTATCTTTTCTGTCATATTAAAAGTTTTGAGTGACTTTAACTCAAAATAAAATACTTCAACTAGTGCAATTAATGCTTTTAACACATTTGAGAATTTAAAATTATTATCCTTGACTGTGGCATAAGAGTGGGGGAAATAAAAAAGGAAGAGAGACTGAGATTCTAACTTTATTCCAAGCATTAAACCATGTAAGGATTCTGGACAAGGGGATTATAATGTGATCTCAAATTATTAAAAGGGTTTAACACACTAAGAGAGTTCGCAGCCTTTGGCGCTGCTAACATAGAATGTTTCAGTAATGCTTAAACAACTTTTCTGCAGATTCTCCTTTTTTTTTTCTTTGATCATATTTCTGTCTTCATAGAAGTAAAGGGAAAAGTTACAAGCATAACACCAGAATGCCTGGGCAGGCCAGACACTAAAACAAAGAACCCTGGCTTCAAATCATGTCATTTAATTGTCTTCCAGTTGCCTCTCAGCTATCAAAATGCTCAGCTATTGAAAGCTAAGATATGTTGTCCTGCTGTTTAAGAATAGGGTGAAGTACTTATCTGGCTTTCCATAGCATTTGCCACTGGGAAACATCAAGAACTGCCCCAGCTATATAAACCAAAATAATGTCAAACCCAAAAGAGCCAAAGTAGATGATTAGTAAGAAAACCCATCACATTCATACACCTCTGTGCAGACAAGCAAAGAGAAAGCAGAAAGCAGGAGACTTTTGCCTCTGAATTTCCCCTGGAGAAGGTGACTATTATCAGATATAGAGGACAGGTTACTGCCTGGGAAGCAGGGATCAGCCAGCAATTGAAGCCACAGCCAGGCTGAGTCTTAAGGAGGCCAGCACAGCTCCACTGGCAGGGTAGCTGCTGGCCCAGCAAAAGGAAAGTGGTTAAAAGCCCCAAGGCAAGATGAGCAGTAACTGGGCAGCCTGAGTAAACTCCCGTATCTGAGGGCAGGGAAGCAAGTCAGATGGAAATTTCCACCCCAAGCAGTCCATGGGGGAACTTGGGCAAAAGGACCCTGCAGGGCTCAAACAACCTCTGCTTTGTTCATGTTATCAAAAGAGTGCAGGAACAGATTCTGGAACTCTGGGAAATTCGCAGCTGGGGCAAGATGTAGAGGAGCAAGGGCAAGAAATCCTCTGCAACCAGAAAGCCCCAGTGAAGCTACCATGCTATTCACTGCAGAAGGGCCTGAGCACATGGAGCATGGGACAATTTTGAAAAACTGAGGGCTCTTTTAGACATCAGAATTGACGATCTGGACATACAATTGTCTTTGCTGTCTTTATTTCACCAAACATCTTGCACAATGACCACAATGAATACCTGTAGTAGTTTTCTACCTCTTTTCTGCAAGACATTCAAGCACAGGAGGATACCAGCAGTGAAACCTTGCTTCTGTCCTTCATAAAAGAACTGCTGGGCCATCACAAAACACTGTAGCTTATCTTTCTATAGCTGTCATTCATTAGTGTGGCACCTTGCCTTCCTCTGATTCATGGCTACATCTTTCAAAATGAGGCCAGTGACAGCATGGACAATGACTGAACACACAGGTGTTCCATTGTATAGTATGCTGAACAAGAAGTACACCTTTGTGGAATACATCTTGTCTGTGGTTCCAAAGCTTAAAGCAAATATGAATAAATTTAACTCTGCTTCACTTCCTAGGGAGGCAGATTTCTCTCTGTTTTGTAGAGAGGCAAAGCTAGGCACAAAGGGCAAGATTTTCAAAGATATTGAAGTGCCTGAAGATGGAAAAATGCCTTTTGGGATTTGCAAAAGTGCTTATGCAGAGTAGGTACCTGCCTCCCACTGAGATCAGTGTTTTAAATCTGTTCAACAGATGCAAATCTGACAGCTGGCTCTGTTAGAACAATATTTGCTGAGGGTAAACCTACTGCACACAACAGAGAACAGAGACGGGACCCATGCTCTGCTTTCCTCCTGACACAGAACTGGCATGACATTCACATGATACAGAGATCTTGTACTTCTGTGCACAAGGGGCTTCTATCCACCTTTGTTCATGCTCTGCCATGCTTGGCTGCTCTTTTGCCATAACCTCACCATCTCCAGGAGCTCCTATAAGTTGCTTAGGGTAACCTTCTGCTATTTTTCCTAAAGCAACTGCCCTTAGCAATCTTGTCAGACTTTCCCTGCAGCAGACATTCAGCATTCAGTCACAGATTTGCCTTCTGTTTGAAATAGCTGCATCATCTTTTAACATCTGAAGACCTAAATAATTGTTAATGTATCCATTTCAGGTATCCAAGCCCTGGTGGCCTTAGAAAATAATATCCAGAGGCTTCTGGGCTGGGTCTATGGAGAGAGGCATACAATTCCATCACCTGATGATGATTTTCCACATGAAGTTAGCAACTGAACTAGGAAGAATGAATCCACAGAAAGGCTGGGATAGCTAATGTAAAGGTTTACATACCACCAAAATCCCAGTTGTTTATTTTGTCTGTGGACATGCTGTGAACTCCTTCACCTGCTACTGCCATTTCATACTGCAATTTGACACCTGTGTGCTGCCAAGTCTGTCACTTTGACACTACAGCCAAGTCTGTCATTGGGAACTGGAAGGCTTCAAGCCTGGAGGTGTGTTCAGGCCACAGCAGGCATATGTCTGCAAAATCATCCAGAGCATAGGGACAGCAGCCCTTGCTCAAAACCATGTCCAAGCAACTCCTGCCTGCAGCTCTACTGACACCACTCCCTCTCAGAGATGGATAAGATTCAGGTTCCTTCATCAGAAAGGATTCAAGCCAACATGTTCCATCTCCAGCTAAAGGACAATCAAGCAGGCAGCCAGAGTATACAAGAAGGAACATTACTCTGGAGCTAAGCAGACAGTAAGGGGGACTCTCAAAGTCCTGCCCCTGACCTGCAGCCTATGTACTTTGACCACTGGCAATTTAATGCAGCATTCAGCTTTGTGATAGTAATTTGCATGTTATGTGTAATTTGAAATAAATATGCATCTCTACATATAGTCTGGGCCAAAAGAGCATTTTCATATGGAAAGAGTGAAAACATTTAGACAGCTTTGGTGCTGTGCCTTTTTTGTGTGCTTGCAAGCAGGAGTTTGCTGGCTTGAGGGCTTGTGCTACTGACACAGCTAAGCCTGCTCCAAGCCGGGCAGGCTGGGCCATCAGTGCTGTAATCCTGAGCAGGATGCTCACTGGTGAAAAGCACACTCTGGGAGTGAGGAGTGAAAACAACAATTGAAAAACAGCCTACAGCAAAATTCATTACCTGTGGATTCAGTGCTAATGTTCCAGGGTTAACATGCTGTTCAGTATTTTATCTGCAGTCAAACCAGATATGTGAGCTCCCAAGAAAACATCTCTTTGTCACGAAAAAACTGATACTTCATATTTAGACAGAAGGAAAGGCAAATAAATGTAGGAAAACATTCTATTCCTCACTTAGGACTTTTGTGGTAATTGAAACAAACCCCAAAGAACATTGGGAAGAGATGCTCCTCAGCACATGCACATGGTCTGGCTCAGCACTGGGTTCAAAGGCAAGCACATTGCTGGTGCACAGCATGGCGTGCCTGGGAACAGGCTGGCAAGCCTTCCTCCTTTGTTCAGTCACTCCGTAGCTCAAAGGAAGTTTGTAGGACTGAGAATTCAATATTGAAAAATAAGCAAAGAACTTTAATTACATACTCATCGCTGTACTTTGTAAATGTCAAAGAGACACTGTCAAATTCAAAACACATTTGAAAACACAGTTTTGCTATTGATATTCTTTGTTTTAAAAGCCAGAGAAAATTTAAGACATATTTACTTTTCTCTGTCAATAGTGTTTATTCATTGTTAAGCATTTATACATTTAATTAATTGTGAAAAGCAACAAAAGTTTGTTCTCTATTCTTTCTCTCTTTGTACCACTTTCTGTTTACTGGAAGCAAACAGTAAAAAGCTTTTTAATTCCTTAATCTTTTATGGCTATGATCTTTAAAACTTTTTAAAGGAAAAACTTTCTTGTTTATGTCAAGCTCTCTATCTATACCTACACACATTAGAGAGAGGGAAATACAGAAAATGTATTGTGAATTTGCATGACCTGATGGCCACATAGCTTCCATGTTCTAGAAGACTCTAATCATCAGCAGAGAGGGCAATTCACAGCAAAGCAGGAGGGGAAAACAATGCCCAAGTTCAGTGCCTTACTCGATAGGGTAATAAGTAATTGAGGTAAGGTAGGTAACAAAATCCTCGAGATATTAAATCCTTGACTAACAAAAAGCCCCTCGAAGAAAAACACTTCTCAACATAAATTCAAGTGCTAGCACCTGATTTTATCCACAATGCAGCACATGTGCTGATTCAACATCAGAAAAGCTGTGATCAATTCTTCCTTATTCATGTTGCTTACAGATGATTATAGCAAAAAATCTGTTCCCAATCTAGCTCCAGTCAAAATGACAGAACATTTTTTTGATTTGATGATACTAAGAGACATTAAGTGATATAAATTGGGCAATTTCATCTTCCAAAGAGAGAGCCATAACAATTTTGGCAGTTTTATATAGGGTCAGTTTAAAGTAGGGCCCTGTATCATTCACTCTCGGAACTGGTTCTCTGGTGATCTCTCCTGGCTTCCTCCCCTCTGCCACCAGCTCAGTGAAACAGTTTCTCAGCAGGGCAGGCTGTTGGTGGCTCCCAGCCATGAGGAACATGTACATCAGGATGTTTCTCAACTCTTCTTATTAAAGATTCCACAAGTTTGCCCCAGGCAGGGGACTGTATAATTTTGCTGACAAGTGGTGCATGCTGCTCTGAGGGCAGCACTCCCTGCTATCCTCCCTTGTTGGCTGCAAATGTGTCCCAGCATCATCAGAGTCTTCAGGTGGACTTCATCAGTTGTAGTCATCTTATCAGCCAGGCACAGCCTCTCCTAATGGCTTGATAAATATTCTGGCATCCCCATATCACTATCAAGAGATTCAAATCATGCCCAGTACTTACTGCTGTTATTACTACAGGGTTGCTGCCAATGACTCTTTCACTTATCTCTGTAAGCAGAGACATTGAATAGTTCTTTTTATGTCTCCACTCCCGGTCACTGACAGCAAAATTCATACAGAACTGTCCTCCACCTGGATGGGAAAGTACACTGCCCTTGTGAAATTTTAAGAAAATAATCATTCTGTGTAAGAAATGCATTCCCACAATCCCATCCCTAGCATGCTAATGCAAATGTGTATTGTACCTGATTTTTTTATTTCTGACCTAGAAATTAAAAAATCAGTAAAAAATCTGTCTGTCCAACTCTCTCACAAAGCCACCTTGTGCTTGCTATGGGCCTCAAAGCATTTGTGAGCAAAATAATTTATATTGTTACTTTTACACACCCTGCATCCCAAGCTAACTTAATATGTATGATACATATTTTGGCTTCAGTCAGAGGAATATGACGGCTGTCTTAGTGATTTGCAACCTTTTTCTCATGCAAAACCTTCATCTTTAATCCTTCTGACATCCATCTGGGCTCTAAGATGTTCTTCTACAAATAAAATAGTCTGCTTGAGATTCTATGCTCTAAGATCAAATCAGGGGGAAGAATGAGGTAACAAATTAAGCAGACTTTACTGTCATTCGACAATATTCAAGTAAAATCCTTGGAGATTAAATCATCCCCAGTACAAGGAGGGTTTACATACAACTTGTGGTACTGTCTAGATTGCCCCCAGCTTTTCTGAGATAACCAGGGCAGTTAAGATGAAGATGATTGGGTTTCCCTTTTTTTTCCCCCAAAAAAAAAAGGGAAAACCACAAATCTTTATCTTTTTAAAAGAGAAAGATTCAGAATAGCTTACATTCATCTTAGGAGGACTGAGAGGTGCACCACATAGCATGGAAGGCAAAGGCAAAATGGTCTTTGTAGCATACCCTGATATGGAAACAATGAGCAAATGGTTTGGAGAGTTCGAGAAGGGCGAAGCAGAATTGTGGTGTGGGAGAGAAAAAGGGAGATGAACCAAGATAGGAAATTAAAGGAAAAACTGAGTAAGGTAAGAGAAAAAAGAAATTGGATAAGATGGGAATGAGTCAAGAAAAGAATATGTAAGATTGAAGCGAAAGAAAAATACAAAACATTGATGAAAAACTAAGTTTTAAATTGAAGAATTTTCAAGTTTATGTTAGATTAGCACAATAAACCATGGACCTCAGCACATGACATCATGTGGACACATGCCATGAGAAGATGACTGACAGGTTAATCAACTGACATCATGAGAAGCAGACACATAGAAGAAAATTATATTTAACCTGACAGAGTAATTACTTTCATCATCCCTCATACAGGTCCCCTCAGGCAGAAACCTGACTCCCAGACCAAAAGATAGGGAGAACTATCACCACAGACAGAAGTATTTTTCTCTCTTGTTACATTCTGAGGCATTTCTTCCATTCTTCTAGTCAGAAACCCATGAGAACAGAATGTATTCTATGATCAACATGTAACCAGGATGAGTATTTCCAGCACCAGAGAATCATTTAATAACATCTGCAATAAAGATGTCTTGGGAGGAGGGATTTTTTTTTTAAATCTGCACCCTTTGCAATCCTTGCGGTTGATATAGAAAGCTGTTTATATTACTCTGGATTTTCACTTAAAGACTGAAAACAGGCACTGGTATAACCAGCCCCTCCTGTCCTTCCAAGGATTCCTGTTATGATGGGACACAGTTTTGAGAGAGGAAAAAAATTTCAACTACTGTATGGGAAGTCCCCCTAAGTTTTGACTACTTTGTGCTGTTCAGATGCAGACCCCATTTGAACACTGGGAACCATAATTCAATGATTTGAAGTGATAACCTTTGACATGCCACGTTCAGTTTGAGTTCTGGTAGCATCTTTCACTTTCACCAGAGTTTAAGACCTGTCTTTAATTATAATTATATTAGCTAGCAGGGGAAGTGATGCATTATTGTGAAGCTCCTCAAAGGAAAAAATACTATCATTTATGTGCACAAATAAACCATCTGCAATTTTTTCCAAATTCAACTTGTGATGAAAAATGTGTATTTGCCTTCATAACAGTGAGGTTAAATCAGATTGTGTACAAGGATCTATCTTAGTACAAGGATCTATCTTAATGATGACTTTGGTTTGTATGCTCAGGCAAGGGACATCTCCCAGCTGGGGAATGTCCCACACATAGTTGAGGCTTTTGTTCTGTGCAAGGTTTAAGTGACTGAGCAGAAGTGTGACGACACTGAGGCTGCCCACATTTCCACCACAACAGCCTCATGCACAGCCTCCCATGTTTGCAAGGCATAGGAGCTGGGGGAGGAAACACCGTGCATTTTAGAACCAGCCTCAGCCTGGTTCCTCTCACTCACGCAAGGCTCCTGTGCCTTGTGCAGATAGGGACACCTCATTGCCTTGCACTCTGCCAACTCCTCCCACACACCCTGGCCCTCCCAGCTCTGCCTGCACTGCCCAAAGAGATCCTCAGCAGATCCTCCCCACCCTGAGCTGATGCCACAGCGGCTTGACTTGAGATGCAGACAGACAAGGAAGTCTTACCTAGGTAGAAGGCACCACCACCACCAGAGCAAGTCAGCTAGGCTCTGGGATAAACAAAACTCAGCTTCTTTCCTCACCCTCCAGCTCTCTTAAGAAATTCCTTCTGAATAATGAAATAGAGAAAAACACCCTTCATATGAGACTGCTTGTGCTATCAGACACTACAGAACTGCAGAATAATAGGCTCTTCTTTGATGCCCCCTCCCACCACCTGCATCTAAGTTTGGCCTTTATAATCAGACAGATCAGCCTTTCAGAACTGGGGGAGAGAGGCTCAGTGGCAAATTACAAACCACAGCAGGATATTTTCTCCACAAAACTGTTCTCAACCTCAGGGTGATCAGCCAAGCCTTTGGAAAGATGCATCACCAGTCAACATGTAATGGCAAAATCTGACAGTACAGAGTGTTTGGCTGTTTACTCAGAGAATATATTTGAATAATGAGTACATTCAAGAAACCATGCTGCTGCTGCGCTCATGGAAATAAGAGCAAAAGCCTAACTTTGCCAATAAATTATGTGTTGCAATTTTTTTTCCTCAGAGGTCTGTGTGTTCCAGGAATAAAGAGCTAGTAAAGAAGCTCTTTACTCAGACAAGTGATAACTTGGTAAACAGAATTTCCAGCTCAGAAGTCAAATGTGAGGACAAGCAGAAGTATCTTGTTTGCAAAATGTACAAATACAGGCGGCAGATTCTTTTCCAGAAAAGAAAAGGTATGGAGGACACACAGGACACTCAGCACACAACTGTCCTTTCATCAGAGAAGTTATTTCCAAAAATTTTGAACCCTAAGTATGAATAATTACTGGGACAGAGAGCATTTTCTCTTATTCTGTTGGCTTCAGCTTAGGTCTCTCTCCAGGATCAAGGTGTAACATTGCTGAAATTCTCTGGCATTTGCTTGAAGGCCCGAAAGGTGCACTCTCTTTCCTTTTCCATAAAAACATCTACAATGAGCTTTTTGTGGGGCCTTATGCCCTTTTCCTGTTCAAAACCTGGTTGCTATGTGAATTTCTTGGTTTTGACACCTCAGATTTCCTACACAGCTGGTAAGTGGAATTTACCCATTTGTGATCCAAGAGGCAGCTCCTAGAGACAAAGTCTTTTGAATGCAGCAATTTGCTGTTTTCCAAGGAAACTTCTTCTTAGACAGTTTTTCACTAAACATATTGCCTCATAGGCTTTTAGCCTCTTTCCTTACCTTTTACTCATGAGTAATCTCCCTCCTCTGCATTGCTTCTAGGTGACTGTCTTCCTTCTAGCTTCTATATAGACAGTCAAGAGTACTCAGAGTCTTTCATTATTACTTTACCTCGTTTTCTCCTTTCCTTTTCTAGCACTTCCCACCCAGACCAAATGCAGAGGGAGAAAGATATTTGTCACTGACAAATATTACCATTTTGTTCCTTGCCTTGCACAGCTCATTGTGCCTGGGGCCATGCCTCGAGCTGCTGGCACAGCTGCAGAGCAGAGCAGAGCATGCATGAGTAGCCAGGGTAGTTCCCACAGTTGTTGGGAAGCCTCCAGCTCCAGTTTGATGGAATGGATATAGATCTACGTTGCTCACGTAGTCCTGGCAAATGCAGCTTCCAATGCCTCTTCAGAGACATATTAAGGTGCTGAAGATTTGTCTCTGATGGGAGCTATGAGTCATTGCACTTTCAAAGGTGACTCTTGTTTCGTAAGTATCTCTGTTCAGGAGACTACTTCAAGATTTGGAGTTATTTTTTATGCCACTCTTGCAGACTGTGGTCTGTATATGCTGATCTCAAGGCATTTTTCCTGAATAAAAGCTTGCAGAAATTAGATTGTTTCCTTATGCCAGAGGACATTCAGCATCGTCTAGCCCATTTCATTGTACTTCATATTCATCTCCAACTGTGGTTCTCATTTATATAATCTTCCTGTGTGGCCTCTCCTAGGCTTCCTTACATGGCTGCTATCACACGCCTGCCAAGCTGGGCTCTACTGGATGGCTGGTGCTAATGGAGTTGAACACTTTCTGTCATCCAGTGGTACATTGGCTCTGAAAATGAGAATATGGATTGCTTAGGAAAAAAATTATCTGACTGATTATTTTTAGTTTACTCTTCTGGTGCACTGGGTGAAGCAGCTTGCAAAAGGCATGATTACTGCTGAGCAAGAACAATGAAGAAGTATTATTTGTGTGCAGACTTCCCCACAGACTCTATCTTTGACGCCAGCTTAAAATGTTCCCAGTCAGTGATGCATGGAAAATGTTCAGGATGCAGTAGACAGTTCTAAAAACACCAGAACCAATCACCTGGGAAACAAGAAAAACAGAAAGTCAGGTCAAAAAGTATTTCAGCTATTGAACAAACACCACCCACCTCTAAGCGAATGGCTAGCAGCCTGAAGCAATATGTGTAAATCCTTTTTAGGAGTTCCAATTTTTACTTTTTTTTAACGTAAGGGAGAGAATCATTTCCTCTCATATTCTGTGTGTGATGTTTAAAATCTGCTGTGCAATGGTAAAACTTACAGACTCCATCCCATGTTATTCAATATAATTTTTAAGTTGATGTTGAAATGTATTTGAGAATCAAGTGGGATAGAAATAAGAATTAATCTAACTTGATAGAAAAACTCAAACATTAGGCTCAAAATTGAGAACAAATGAGAGGTATGCATCTCATACTTTGCCCTTAGTCCCAGGGAATCTGGAGCCCTGCTAAATAATCAGTAACAGGTATTGCAGTTCTGAAAATTTAAACCGAAGACTGAGAAGAACAGAAGAAGGCAAGGTCTGAGCTATTTCAAATGTTACCTACAGAGCCTGTTACATCTCCATTTCTTAGACTGCTTCAGGAAGCCATTTCTCTTCAAGTAATAATACTATTAACTAGCATTCTTTTAAAATAGAAGTTTCCAATTCCATACAGAACAGGTCCAGATAAAGGGGCCTTTAGTGTGAATGCTTCCATTTGCCTAACGCAAATCTTCATGGAACATTAAAATATCTGTGTGACATTCCATACAAGTAATCAGCTGAAGAGATGAAACTGGTGTCAGGCTACTGCATGGGCACTGAGAAAACTGGTTATCAGTGCACCATGCTTATCTACAGGCTCTCTTGATATTGACTAGATAAAGGTCTTTGGGTGCCTTGGAGCAGGGTCGAAAACATATCTGGGGTGAGTTTGTGCTTTTCTGTTATCGTAGACAGAACAGAACATAGTCTCAAGAGTGATTTGTATGCATCTGCATGACCATGTATGGCCAAAGTTTTAAATCATTCATTTCATTCCTGAGTGCCTCTGATTCTGGTATTTTGGGGGCAGTGGAGAGGTTATAAGTACTGAGCCCATCTGATAACTAGGCTCCTAAGAAAGCCATTCATTTGAATTTCCCAGAATGGAGGAAACCTAAAAATCATGGAACTTATGGAAAACGTATTTTTAAATGTATAACAACTGTGTTTTGGTTTATTTCAAAATATGTGTACAAATCACAGTAGAGAATTGCCCCTTCATTAACACCAGTAAAAGTAATGATAATAAACCTTCAGTGTTGTTTCTAAAAGGGAATTGCTCAAGGTTAAGAGAGGTAACCTTTGAACTGGTGTATGTTTTCAAACCAGAAAGATTAAAAGGTGAAAGTTGAAAAGTATATATTTTAAATAGCACCAGATGGCTGTGGGCTGAGTTCAAACTGCTGTGCAGTTAAAGCACATGCACTCACCAGGACCCCATGGGTGAATTACAGCCTCTGTGTACGCTGAGGGTCTCCACTATCTGACATATACCTAGGCCTGCTCAGTATTCAGCCAGGGACAACTTTTCTTTCTTAATGACTCTTGGATGAATAGGGCCAATTCTTCAGCCACAAGAGCCATTCCCAGGGCCTGTGATGGGAAGGGAGTGCATATCCAAGGACAGAGATTAGTCCACAGCCCAATGGTTTTCAACGTTTTTGATTTGTGGACCCCTTATTAATTCAATTGGAGAAGTGGAAACCCCAGTGAAAATTAACATGTGTGGATTGCTACAGAGTATTTATGAGCTTGGTTTCCACAGGTACCTTTTCCAAACAATTTCAAAGTTCTTCGCAGACCTCAGACTGAGACCATCTCTGAAAAAATGCTCTTTCACATTCCATCTAGTTCTCCCTTCACAAAACATAGTAGTTTACATTAAAAAAATCCTCTCCTAGTTTTACTACTACCAAAATGAATGCAGCTGTACAGATTTGATTTTACCTTGCATGCTGATTTGAAGGTTAACCTAATTTCTTTTGCTTTTTAGTTCTCACATTTATATGTCAGCAGATATTTGGTTTGCTTCCTCCTGCTCTCCTCAGTCATTTTTCTCTAAGACAGCTGTGCAAAACTAGCTGTAAATTATACAGTAATCCCTTTTTTTCTGGACTTATGGTGTAGCATTCTCTTATCAGCTTGTTATCTAATCTGAAATAATCTTTTTCCATATGGGAAGCATTCTGTATGTTGATCAATTAGATTTATTGCTTATTAAATTGACAGTTAACTTGGAATAATAATCACAACGAGAAATCCAGATTTTATGCTATGTGGCCTCAATTCTTTCCAGATCAGTCTTAATTCCCTGATTTCTTATAGTCTTATCCTTGCTTAGGCTGCTAAAGATGTCTGCTCCATCTGCTGCAGCGACCCCTAAAAATATGAAGTCAGAACTGAGAGTAAAGAGCAGCATTCTTACAAGCTGTGCAAGCTATTATACTTTTTAAAATATTCTTTTTTTGTCTCCCTGCTTATTTCATTTTTGTGATTCTTTGATTGCAAGCACATCGAAAAGAGTCGACTTGTATCACCGTGTTTGTATCTCACGCAGCAACAAAGTCTTTGAGCACTACGGGAATATAAATATTAAAGAAGAAGAAGAATTATTCCTAGGATGAGGGTCTTTTTTTAAAACATGTCTGTGCTCTCCATCACTCCTCTGATATGATAGGGTTCACTAGCAGGTGAACAATGCAACGTGAAGCCATAAAAGCAGCCCACTTTTCATTTCATAAAAATCAAATCTGTTGAGAGAAAAGCTGTGGCCTTATTCAGAAAACAACACAGATAGAAAGAGTTATTATTTCCTGCAAAATTATAAAATCTGTGAGTTTAGAAGTGGAAATTTTATACCTCAAAAAATTCACATTATTTGTGAAATTAAGGGTGGTTTTTTTTTGTTTTGCACATCTCTTCAATTCCTAGCAGTATTTTGTAGTACATGCATCAGGTTTGCATGCTTCATAACCTTATCAAACTGTTCCCTGTATTTTACCAGCCTGTGTATTAATTTCACCAGTTCTTGTCACACAGAATTAAAATAAAGTAAGGAATTCTATTTGTAGCTAGAATTTTTGGCAGCCCAACGTAGTCCTTACTTGTGTATTTGCATAGAAGTTTGCTTATTGTCACAAGTCTAAACAATCTGATTTTAACCCCTCACCTTTCCCAATAATATAATTATTTTGGTAAATCCACTTATTTTGTTTTCAGATGTTCCATGACAAGAATTTTGATGATATAGTGAAGCATGAATTGAGCTATAAATGACTTGTTTCTGAGCAATTCAGGGTTTTTCTCTGTTCCATTCACTGTGGTTGCAATGTGTTCTACATGCTAGTGTAACAGAAAGTGTTTTCTGCACATCTTTAGGACAAATTACATTTATTGATGATAAGAGATACATTTACTCATAGAAATCCTACAACTGGTTTTTGTTATTCTTCCATGAAATGTTCTCACACACACACAGAGGAAAAAAAACCCACAAAAACAAAACTCAAAACAAACAAAACCAAAAACAATAAGAACAACAACAAAATCAATTCTAAGAAGCCAAATCATTAAAATCACAATTATCAATAAATCTATATCTTCATTATGATTTGAATTTTTATCAGTGTTTGTACTGGGAGTAAGCCTGGAGTAACTCCCCTAAAATAGAGTTTCATACCCAAAATAAAACCACAGTAAAATCTTAATCTAGCCCTGTATCTCACAGTACAGAGGTGAATATATGCATGATACATATTTTTATATGATTTTATGAACTGTAATACTTCATGGTAAATAATAATTCATATATTGTGTTATTCCTTATAGAATTTATTAACTAATTCTGTCTTTTCGAGGAAGAAAAGGCTTATGCCTTAAGATTAAAATAATTTGTGTAGTATAGTAATCAGAGAGTTTAGCTAAAGTTAGCATGCATCCCTCATATCACATATGATGGTTTCAAGGTTATCCAACAACTGAATAGAGACAGATTTCATTATCTGACCTTCTAAAGAAATCAGCTATGCCAGAAAGGATAGCAACACTGAATTCTATTGTCAAGCTCATTTTTCACATAACTATATTGCTAAAACATCTAAGACTCTTTTCAAACTGAGCATGCCTTAAAACTTGTACAACTTATTTTTTCCCTGACTTTATGTATGCAAATGAAGACAAACTTGTTAGCAAGCTGTCATTTACTGGTAGGTAAATCCTAGATCCCTGCTATGTGAACCCTCTGACATCAGCATTAGGCAAACTGTTCCCCAAGGCTATATAAATGTGTTTGCTTCCTTTTTTAAAAGAAAACCATTTGATACAGCTGAAGAAATTTTATACAGCATCTTATGACACTTCATGTAGATGCTTTAATTATTTTAATACTTCATGGCTGCATCAACATACCTTTCTACTAGTGCAAGATAATGTGCTTTCCAAGGTTTCTACAGCTTCAGGTTTGAAACAGGACTGCACTGGAAGTCCTCCTTGCAAAAATGTGCACAGGACATTAGGATAACTAGGTCAAGAAGATGATTGGTCATTGCATTTTAAAATCCCTGCCCAGAGCTTCTTTGATTTTTTTCCTGGTTCCTGCAAATCTGTACTGTGGCAAATTTCCAGTATCTCACGTCAAACTGAACTACCTCCTTGATGCTGCCTGCTTGCTGCAGAAGCTTCTGGTAAAAGCTTTATAGCTCCACCCTCATGCAACACCTACACTGCCAGACCAGCAGACAGAACTGTGACACTTCAGGTGCATGAGAACAACTGGTGGCAAATAACAGGTGAAATTTTCTACCTTGCATGCTGTCTGCCTGACCTACTTATCCACAAGATGTATAGAAGAGAAATATTTTACATGATACGAGGACATAAGGGGTACCTATAACTGAAGTTTGCTTCACCATTGTCTGTTGGAGAGGCCCTGAAATTGCTGACTTGGGACAGCCCATTCCATTTCACTTGGAACCTGATAGTACCAAAATCCATACTGCTTTTTAATTCATACTTTAATGGGACATATGCCAATATCAAAATTTGGCTAGCATCATGAACACCTAGATTTGTGTGCATGTGTTGCCTGTTTGATTAACCTGAATTTTCACTGGCACAGATTTGAAGCCAAATCACAACGACAAATTTGAAGCTAAATCAATTAGCATTACACAAACAAAACATTTCAACTATTGATCAAGAATACTAAAAAGAAAAGTGAAGTAACCACAATGACAGAATCCCAAAATCATTGAGTCTGGAAGGGATCTCTGCAGATCATCTGGTTGAGCCCCTCTGCTCAGAGCAGGATCAGATAGAGCGAACTGATCGGGATTATGTCCAGTTGGGCTTTGGAGATGCCCAGAGATGGACCCATCCCAACCCCTCTCAGAAACATGTTCCACTCTTTGATCACTCTCACAGCAAAAAATAAGTGTTTCTTCTTGACATTCATGTCACTTGCCTCAACTCAACTCCAGGCAAGCTTTGCCTTTCCTAGCCCCATACTAACACACTTAGACAGTGTCTCCGTGGTCCTCCTGGAAATCGAACTCTGGTTCCATCACTTGTAAAATTTCTTTTTATGTTTGAGTTTCATCGGGAGCTCCTTGCTCATCCATGCAGGCCTCCTTGATTTCCACTCACTGGGTTAGACCATTTTTAAGTTTGGTGGATCCTTGAAAAGCAGCACTCTTCCGACAGCTTCAAATAGTGGGATTAATCTTTTCTTCAAAGTGCCATTCACTATTTCTCTGAGATGTTACTTAGCTATGACAGGTGGCAATAGATCATGTCTAGCCTCTACTGGAGGTGGTATTTCAGATCATATTTTCTGAGGCTGCAGTCAGCCTCAATAACCAAGGCAGCACCTAAATAGGTCTTTGTCTCTTTAATACCATCTTGCAAAGCAAATTTATCACATTAATAGAAGATGTGAGGGAAGGAAAGAAAGGCAGAAATTCAAAACTCCAGCACCTCTCAAGGGTACATTCTCTGTCCAAGATGGATCCCTTCCCACCTCTCTTGCTTTTCTTTTGCTTTATCCTTATCTCTGGCCCTTGAGAGTGCAGGTTTAAGATTTACATGAAGTATGACTCCCTCTTCCCTGATAGCTAGCATCAGATTTCTTCTTCCCACAGCCTCTTGGAAACCTATCTTAGTTTACATTCCAAAAATATTCCTTAATTAGCACATTCCTTCAGCTCCACTGGCTTTCCTGCTCTTTGTAACAATTCAAGACCATTACAGTAGTTTTTGAATCATACCTCAGTTAATTAATTAACATACCTGTTATTTTTCCATACTTCTCATTAGCTTTCATAATATCTAGATCACTGTGAGTTTTTTGATATGTGACCTCTTAATAAGGAAGATCGCTAACATGGCATTTAAGTACATTGCCAGTGTAACTGTCTGGAAATTGTAATGCACAGTGACCTATTGCTTGGGTGAAGATAAACTATGTCTCTCCTGTTTAAGGAGTTTTAATTTTACCTCTCCATCTCAGAATGGCTCTTTATTGGGTATCTTAATCAAAATCCAAATACACAATTTTTAATACATTAATTTTCTCTAATTTCACATCAAAGGGCCTTTCTGAATGCTGTTAATTGTCTTTGAAGGTATTACATGATTGAGCTAAGCAAGCCACATTTTTGCTACATTCATTTAACTACAGAAGTGTGTCAAAGAAGGAAAGGAAAGAAAAGAAATGGGATTATGAATACTTTTTAGATGACTGACGTGTTTACTATTGAAATTTATTACATCTCTGATTTTTGTGACTGTTAGCTTATAAATATCCAATGTTTTCATTTCTTATGATTTTATTACTAATCTCTTAATATTTGTTTTTCCTCTAAGCTCTGCTCTTAATGTTGCAGAATTGCTGGCAAATAACCCACTTTTCAGAAAAAACAAAAAAAGCCCATCTATTTTGCATTGCCTCAGAAGTCTCATTACTCATAATTTTTAATAGTATGATTTTAAAATATTTTGTGACAATTGAGGATGTTATATTTTTTTAAAGACCAAAACACTCACTCGATATGTGACCTCATCTTAAGTAGTACTTGTTAAAGATTTAACCACAGATAAATTAATAATGGTAATAATAGAAGCACTATCATAGCATTTTTGAACACTAATCATAGGTCCGGTTGTCATTATATGAGAATGTCTTTCCTCTGAAAACCTTACACACTCAGTCTATGACACAGACAGATTGAAGCAAAAGAAAAGGCAGCAGTGAAATAGTAGTGGTGAGCATGGTAGGCACAGCAGCAACAACATCACAACTGGTAATTTTTGTAGGCATCCAAAGAGAAAAATTCTAAGGTGCAAAAAGAAGGAGAAGGAAGGGGAGAAAAAGGTTTTAATAACTAAATAATTTGGATGAATGAATGAACTCAAGTTAATGAGAGACAAGGGGAAAGAAGCTCATTCCCCTGTAAAATGATTATCATTTGGGGCTGTAGAGCAAGTGTTCCATGTTTCTCCTTCTATAGGACAGAATAAAATCTTGGGGGTTGATTGCACAGCTGCAATCTCATGGCAAAGCCCCTGGATTCAGAGCTGGGACATCTTGACATCTCTCCCATTTTTAGAGTCTTGGAGAAAGTTTACTCTCCTGAGCTTGTGAAAGGCATCTGAATTCTGGGGCTTTTCATCGCTTGTCTCCTGCTGCTATAAAATGAAAAACATGATCTGCTTTTTGCCTATGGAGCAGTATCAGAATCTTCAAACCATTCTGGAGTTGCTCCTTACTGGAAAGAGGAACCATTCCTTGGGAGGTGGCTACTGCATTCTCCACTTGTCTGCATGACTGTTTCGATTGAATGATATCCCACTGTTTTTCCCCATAAAACAACTTCAACTTGCTGCATAGCCCACTAATTAAATGGGATTTATCATCAGTTAACCAGAACCACAAAACTTCTGTGTGGGTACTTATCTTGTCCATCTTGCCTAGGAGTATGTATCTGAAGAAACCTGAGTGTCTCTGTCTTCTTGCCATGAAAATGGGCCAGGTGTTCCCAGTATGGCCTTTAGACCATTTGTTCCTCGCTGTTTTCCTTCCACATCCACCCCTTTTCCTTCACCTTCTGGCACTACAGCAGTGTTGAACAGCAGCCATTGAGGGCTCCAGCCAGATTTTTCTCAGTGAAAGTCAGGGAAAAAAGCAACAGCAAATGGACCAGCCTTGCATGTTCCTCCCCAATGCCCTCACCTGCACCCAAGCTCTTCACTTTAGCTGCCACCAAAGCACACTAGTTCTGGATGCAGAAGTCCAGTCCTGGCTCTAGTACCAGTCTCCAAGCTTCTGGGCCAGCTTTAGGAATGTGTTTTTAATATTCATTTTTCACTTTGTCTGCTACAGATGTGCACAGTGCAATTATTATAATGCTTTGCACATGTGGTGTTATGAAATGTGTGCCTTTAAAGTCAGGCCAGTTTTTTTTTCCCTACAACCCAAATATGTTATTTCTACCTATGTTTCAGTTTGCCCCACATTTAAAAAAGAATACAAAAAACTTTATTATAAAGATTAAACTAACAACTATGTAGCCAAAAGAGAGCAGACCCATTTTATTCATAACGGAACAGGTTTTTTTCATTTGCATGCTTGGATTTTTTTTTCTTGTACTTCTGTTCCTCGACACAGACACAGATGCTCACACAAATATCCATCTAAATGAAAAATATATGCACATAAGGACATTTCCTACTGTATGGAAGAAAATCATTCCTTAGCTGGGAAGCCATGATCTATCCAAACATTCTCATCTCCATCAAGTGATGCCCTTGTATTAATCCCCTTCAAGCTTAACCATTTCAGCTTATTGTACTCAATGGTAAAGCGTCATCCCTGCTCTGCTCTGAAATCAGTCAGTCATCAGACAGTCACTGGGCCTCATCAGTCCTTCTCAGTTTCTCACTTCCCATGGGATACAGCTGAAGCAGATTGTAACTGGACACCATTTGAGGGCCTTGGCGGCTCTGAAAGAGTATGGGATCCCTTGGGGTAACAGTGCCTTCCTGAAAAGATTAAGTAATCAACAAATCAATGTGGAAACGCATGGAAAGCCTGAATGGAGGACAGATCCTTTGAAACAGAAGCTAATTGCTGCAGCCCTCATTGCATTTCCATCTATCCAGTCTGTCCAGATCCCTCCTTAGAACCTTCCTATCCTCGAGCAGAACAACATTCACATCTAACTTGGTGTCCTCTGCAAGGTGACTTTGGTCTGTAGGTTTAGGCTGCTTTCTGAGGTGAAAATGGGCAAGGAGTGGCACACAAGATTTAGGTCTGTTCATCCAGGTCTCTTTTCAACACAGATTTAATCTGTGTCAGTGATATACACTGTACCTGAGCTGAGTGTAACAGTGCAACAGCAGTGGCTGCCTTCTGAGGCTTTAAAGGCCAACACTGAATTAATAAGGCAACTATACTAATTATCTTTATATGTTTTCATTGATCCATATTGCTTAGAGTTACATCACTGACAAACTAGTAGCAATTTCCAATACTAATTTCTCAAAACAACAAGACAGCTTTGACAATACATACACACACCTCAACAAAAGTGAATGTTACTGAATATTTAATAATGAACAGGGCCAAAATCAAGTGGGCTAAAAAAGGACATCTGATCTCTGTCTAGAGACAAAAATGAGCTCGTTCATAAAGAACATCATATTTAAACTTAGCAAGAAGAGGTGCAGGAAAGACAGATGATATGCAAAACTGGGCACTACACCTTACAAGGAAGGGAGACTGCAGTCACAGCAGCAGATAACCAGCATCAAGCTGGCTCGGTCTTTATTGCTGACATAAAAAGCACCAGGACACAGATCTGCTGTTACCCATGATTATCCATACTGCTAAATATGAGCACAGTATCTGGAAGATGGGTCATGCCTTTGGCACACTTCAGCAGATCCTCACTATGGCTCACAAGTGAACATGGGCCAAGGACCAATCCCCACTGTCAGTTTGGATGCAGCCATTGGTGTTTGGAGGGCAGGAGAGTTCAGTGCTATGGGCATGAGCTATGCCCTTTCAATTGGCCAGAGAAAATTTCCTAGTACAGATGTAGCCACCAATGTCTTTGGCATAGGAGCCAGTGAACTCTGAAGGTCTTTGGTTACAAAGAGGAGAATCCTGTATGTATCTAAAATATATTTATATATGTAAAATAAATTTAATTATATACCAGTTAAACAGCAAGCCATAGTGAACCTCAATTTGTTTGATGTTGTGGTTTCGTTCAGTCAATTGCCTAAAACTTCAGCTCTTTTTCTGAAGCACATCCAGGCTTCTTTGCTCTGCAAATCTCAGAGGATCAATCTCCCTGAGGAGATTTTCAGTACACCTCCATTCAGACTGGGCAGGCACATCTTTCATGCTGTGTTTTGATATTTCCCCATCTTCTGGCTGAATGCAAGAAGTAGGAAAGCTGCTCAGAACTAATTTAAAAGGTAAACTGAGCTCTTTTGAATTTCAAAAAGTCTCAGGATGGATCTTCTTTTATCAGAGCCAGCTTATCCATCCCTAATTCAGAGAGAAACGTAGGGGTTCAGATCAAAACTTTTTGATCTGGCTTCAGATGTTCTCAAAGTTCAGGGGTATTTGGATCTCAGGTTTTGGTGGGGGTCCACCCGTGATCTCCAGCACCCATCTCCTACCTGTCTATTCTCTTACAAGTACATTTCTTCTTTCTAGCCTCCCTCCCCCTTCATTGTTCTTCCGAGATTAAAGCTTTTCTATTATTATCATTATAAACATAATTCCTATAAGAGATAAGTAGGTCCCCAGAGTATCTTTATTAATCCTAGTAAAGATAACATTTTGAAAGTAGACAGGAAAAGAGATTTATAAAGAGCAAGAGAAGACAGTTGCAGATCAGCACGGCAGGGGCAGAATTTCCTACCCTTTCTGAGCCTGTTTACAAAGAAGAGTGGGTTAAAAATTGCCCTGCATGTGAAGTCACACACTGGTGTACAGGTAACCACCCTGATGAGTCTGAGACTTAATTCTATCTCCCAGTATGCCAATATTGTAATCTTGCTGTGCATTGGAATGGCCACCACTGTATTTTGTCTTGTGTGCAGACCCTTGTATACACAAAGCTATTTGTGACTTAATGTCCTCTGATTGAAGCATGAGTGTAGCTTGTGGATTTAAAAAGGTAAGAAAGGTTTTACCTCAGGAATGGGAAACTCATGGAAGTGCACCAATAAGCCAGAATGTGCACTGGGATTTGCTGGGATTTCTTGGTTAGTACCAATATTACTTTGCAAATATATACAGAAAATTCAAACCATATAGTGAGATTAAAAAAAAAATGGTTGTGATGGGCAAAAGGAATAGAAAATATAGAAAAAGCCAGCAATTAAATGGTGGTGTATTTACAGTCTTAACAGTCTTATAAAGTATTTTTGTTAGTGCCGCTACAGTGACGTGACACAGTTCAAATTGCATATCACAATTAAAGGGATGTATACACAAATGTTATAGTACTTAACCCCTTCTCTGGTCTTACCCTCAGCTTTCTGCTGACACTTGATGTCCAAAAACTGATGGTGTCCATTTGTGCAGGGCACAGAGAGGATTAACGTGAGTCTTAAGTATCCCAAATCCTTTGCTAGGAGGAGTATGATGTTGGCACTGAATGCTTCTTCCTCCCTTTCTGAGATTTGCTAGGCAGCATTTTTATGTCTGCTCACATGTTGTGCACTTTGCTCTTCCTTCATCAATCTATGTTGTATCTCCAAGTACTCTCTATATATGGTGCCTTTTACATACATGGGACACTTCTAGGTTCTTATGATTACCCCTGAGACTGATTTACATGGCATCCAAGGTTGCATTTATTTGCTGAACACTAACTAGCCCCAGTTTATAGCCCTCAGGTCCTCTGTATCTGCCTTTGTCTGTGCTAACAGGTGTTAAAACTCAGAGTTATTCCAAGCTAAGCAAGAACAATAACCAAGCAGGTAACACCCCACCCCCCAATAGGTAACTGCTGTTACAAGCTGAATCAAATCTCCAGGTGGGCCAAGACAAGTCCAGACAAAGCCAAAGAGGTTTATGCTGGTAGCCTAATGCAAAGCCATACCTCTTACAAGCAATGGAAACAGCAGATTTACTGAGACAAAGGCTAGACAGTTCTCTCTGTCTGGCCTCTACTGCTTTTTCTGACTTTTGACTTCCCATAACAACCTGGAGAGATAGCTTCATCCTCTGGAAACCATAAAGCATAAATAAAATATTCTGTCACCTTAATACAGTGGAATTAGAGCTCAGTGATAGGAATGAACCAATCATTGTAATTTTTTCAAATGAGAATCTCTGGTTTGGAATGAACCAAAGAACTTAAATCTGAGGAAATATGTTTTTCTGGGAAATGTCCTAGAAGACTTAGGAAAACCTTATCTAAAAAGCTTTTAACAATCAAGTGAAGGAAATATTTATTCGCTCCCAGATATGAATGCTGAGAAGCATCAGCATGGTGGAATATCTTAAAGTGATTCATCCTATTGTGTATTTAATTTTTCTTAAAACTGGGAACATAATCATCTACTCAAAATGGGAGGATTACCTTTTAGATACATAAACAGATAAGAAATAATTTCATTATTAAAGTACTGAGAAAATTAAATCATTCTCAGAGACTAGATGAACATTGATAAAGCCTACTTATTCCAGACTGAGCTTGTGGGGCAAAATACTCTCTGATATTCACCACAAGCAAAGATTATGGAGAACATAACATATTGAAATCTAAATTAATCCTGCTTATTGACTGATAATATGCCCTGGTCCTGGGGGAATATGCCTAATTTATTACTTTTTAAATTTTTTGGATTCCTTTAGGATGAGCAACTCCCCAATTGATTTTCATTGGCTATGTGGGGAAAGGAGTCATTAAATATGAATAGGGATTATTTTGTTTTGAAAGAGTATTGCAAAAAATTCACATTCAGCCAGTGCTGTTTAGATTATATGCTTTTTCATACTGCAAGGAAGAGAGACAATTTGGAGCACAGACTCTAAAAATGAAAATGAAAATAAGATGCTTTGTATTGCTTTCCAGCAGCCAGCTATTGTCCTCTGAGTTTTCCTCTGTTTCTGATGCCACTCTCCACAGAACACATGCAGTACAGACTGAAAGAGTTGTGCTGGTACAGGAGGAGGAAGGGGATGTATCACAAAATAGAAAAAATGGGGAATAATAGAAAATATTTTACTGTAAACTCTTAAAGGGCAACTTAGCCAGGGGGTGTTACTTGATATAACCCTTGAGGCTGACCTAGTTTTATTAAGGGTTCTTGGCCCTGACTGTAGATTGGCACCCTACCATGTTTAAAATTGTGCTCATAATGTAGTCTTATGAAAGACACTTTGTTAGTTAAAAAAAAAGAGGAAAAAAACATTAACAATAGAATAATAAAAATAATTACAAAAATGCAGCTCCTGACCTAGACAGTCTTTCTGCAAAGGCATTTCTCACCATTTCTCCTACTGCCTTTGTGCATTTCCCTTTGATGGAATCTAGAGGCCCCTACTCAGTCCATCTGTCACAAGGTATCATTTCTCTACTTTATTGATGTGCTCATCCTATTTCCGTTGCACTGAATTCTGTCAGCTCTTTAAAGGGGTGAGCATGCAAAACATGCAAATAGTGGGCGCTGTGCATAAAAGAGCAGATGGCATTGTGGTTTGCACTTCATTCTTATTTCTTCTCCAATATCAATCATTGATAAAATTGTACTCTCAGACCTATATAAGAAATTCCAGTGTCCAGCAGTCTAATTCTCTATTTACCTAATAGGATTATGCTCCTATTACAAAACATCACTTTATTGCAAAACATCACTTTAGCTTAGCAGGGAGGAGGCATTAGACAACTGTTTTGTATCTGTCTTTTGTCCTCAATAAAATGGAAATCATAAGAAATTTGGAAATTTTTTCTATCATCTGCCTAGAGACTGCCTAGGAAGGAACAAAGGCTTCTCACTGGAACTACTGTTCCCTTCTACTGTTTGTAAACTAACTATTCAAGTCAGCATGAACCTCGGCATGACAAGGAAAAATCCTTTCCTGATTTTGGCCTGATGGCTGATGTTTCCCACTCCAAAACAACATTCACTGCCTTTCACAGAATTTTTGCACAATGTGCAATGTGTTCCTCTGTAGGGCCAACGAACCAACACTGTCTGCAGTAAAAGGGAGAAAACAGATATGCTTTATCATACAGCCTCTTCTCCTCACACTGTCCTGAAGTGGAACAAGCTATGAAATCCAAATTAACTTACATGTGACAGATAAACCTTTAGGTAAGGACTAAGACTGGGTCAATTGGAGTTTTTTGGGAAGTTTTTTGGTTTGCTTTTTTTTTGTGTGTGTGTGTGTGTCATTGGAGTTTTTTGTCTGGGGAGATGGGATCCCTTACCAGGTTATAACATTAGCTTGTGGTTCCTCTGTCAGAATGGATTGTGCCAGGGATTGCTGCTTCCCTGACAAATGATGTCCAGCTTAGGGCATATCTCTGGGAGCCCTGTATAAGGAGCATCTTGCATCCTGAAGATGCAACAACTCAATGTTGTCTTTCATTCCAGGCCAGAGTTCACTTCTACATCTTTCCAGGATAGAAGACCAGAGGTTTGAAAGTGCTCAGACACACATCATCTAAACTCCAGAACTATACTGATAGGGTGGAAGGATGTTTTACACATCTTTCCTCTGCATCTAGCTCTATGAAGTCTGTCAGTGAAATGAGAAATAATTACATTGCATCACTTGTGAGTGAAATTTGAAGAAAGGTGAATGCAGTGGCAAAGGACTCTGAATCCATCCTGTGCCTCACTGACAGATCCATGGCCTATATAAAACCATAAAATAGTCTGGGCTGGAAGGGAGCCTTAAAGGTCATTTAGTCCAACCCCCTGGAAGGAGCAGGGTCATCTTCAACCAGATCAGGTCACTCAGAGCCCCATCCAGCCCAGCCTTGAATATTCCCAGGGATTCAGCATCTCCCATCTCTCTTTGAATAGTAAAAGATGCAGACACCATGGAAGGAGCAGAAAAATGGACCAGACATAAAAGGGTCCTTCTCTAAATGTGCCCTTCCAGCTTCCCACAACATACAGTTCAGGGAATTTCTGAGCCAGATCTCATAGCTATGTGTTTCTGATGATGAATATTTTCCTTGGCTAATTAGACTCCTTGCTTTCCTGAACACAATGCCATGGTACTCTGCAGTAACAAGTTCAATGAGTTAATTATACATCTTGTACAATGATCAGAGCATGAAAGTTTTTTGAATTGAAGACCATGATTACAGTAAAGGTAAAGAAAGATGCAATTTTTGCTTGAAAATGTGTCATAATATGTATTAATGTAATTGATTACATTTTATTCACACAGGCTGGTCTTTGTTGTCTAATAGAAACAATAACACAATTTAATGTTATACAGACAATACAATTTTCAAATGTCTCAAAAAGACTTGTAATTTCATATTTTATTTTGCAAAACGGCATGAAGCTCATTTTATCTCTTCCAAAAAGTCTAATTTCATTTGAAGTATGACAGATTGGTAGATCTTCATACCAAATAGCCAGAAAACATAGACAAGAAAACACAAATTGGGTTTGTAACTGTTCATCAGATAGATTTTGAATCTGTAAAATAAAAAATAGCTATTTGAAATTCTGCCTTTATATTTTCTGCAATAGTGCTTTTGTCTTTGACCTATTTAAAATAAAAATTTCCTGTATAAGCTGTAAAACATAAAAGCTGCTGTTGACTGTCCTCAAAGTCCACATAAATTCCAGCCACACTGTATTAGAGACTTACTGCTATGATGTTTAGGCATCATAACATGATTATAATACAAGCTGTTGAGGTTTGGGGTCAAGGTTCCCCAATGTTCTTGTTTTGTCAAATGATCTTTGCAGCATTTACATATCATAAGCTATGTTTAGAATTAAATGCTTCAATTAAATCAACAACTTGGTTTTGCCCTCTGGGGTGATAAACAACCAAAATGAGATGTGTTTTTTCTCTGTCCGCAGCAAGAGGTTTAGAAAGAGAGAGGGAGCAACAATAAAGAAAAGTCGTTCTGATAAAAGCCCTAGTTTCAGTTTTACTCTAAGTTTTATTCTGATTGGCAGTTTTGTGGTCTGTCTTACCAATTACTGGAAGCATTGCCAACAAAACAGAGCAAGTTTTGCACAAGAACTTTTCCCACACTCATTTCTACCATTGTGGTTCAGTGAACCTCATTCTTAATTTCCTTGCTCAGTTGTGTCATGGAGCTGTGTTTCTACCATCCTCAAGGCAATTCCAAGATTTTCTCAGAGATTAAAGGAATCAGAAGCTTATTGTTTATTGGAGACCTACACTCCAGAGTGCAGCAGAAAGGAGGATAACTCCAGCAGAAGAAATATATTCTGCTTCTTGAGCAGCCTCACTGGTCCACCTACTGTCCTCACTGATTCCTACAGTGCAAAGATACTTCTATTAAACATAATGATATTAAATGGACCTGATGCGATTTAACACATTTATGAGACTCTTTCATGTCTCACTGTAGGAGGTTGATATTTAAACCCTAGTCCTCACTGAACCTGAAAGCATTAATAATCCCCTTCTCTTTGGCCCATATGCAGGCTCATTACAGTTGCTCTTTATAGTTATCTATTTTCTCTTAGGCCCTTATGCAGAGAAGAATCTCTATAGAGGAAAAAGCTTAAGCACTTGATTAACTTTAAATACATTGAAGTCAGTGCTCAAAGTTAAGCAGGTGCTTAATATTTTCTTGAATCAGGGCCTCACAGCCTAGGCTTTCTGTCTCTGTACTGGTTCAAAAAATAATGGTCTAGAATTTGCTTCTCCACTCAACTTCATTGATGCAAATCTGGATAATCCATTTAGATTAAAGAGCTTTGTTCATCTTTGCCTTGTATTTTATAGAGTTATCTAGAAAAATGGGTGTCAAACATCACTGCTGGGGAATAGTAGACTTTAAATAAACTTTGCATTCACTTTTTCCACAGTTATAGAAGACATGGTTGAACATCAGCAGGAACATCAGAGGAAGCTGCAACTCGGAGGTGATGGTGGAACACCAGCATAAAATAAAAGAGCAGGATGAGGCTGAAGTGACTCCTCATGACTTGACTGAGTGAACTGCCTCCAAACCATTGCAACGAGTTGGATAGAAAGGGATTGAGCAGGGGCAGAGGTATGTATAGGCAGTGATGAATGCATTGAGCAAGACATGATGTGTCCTCCATCAAAATCGATAGTCAGACCTCCCTGCTGTCAGCCAGCATATGAAAGAAGGCATGTGAAGACCACCTTCCCTACCCTCTTTCCCTCTAGTTCCTGTATTTCTCTCCCTCAAGAATGAGGAGGGCCTTTGTGCTTCAAGGGAGCAATACCTAAAATCCTGCCTACATCCATCTCCTTTCCCCAAGTATGCAATGGATAATACCCTTGTAGAACTCATTTCAACAGCTTCTTAAATCTACTTTCATGAGGGACAAGAAATATCCTTATATATCCTAACTTGTTTGGATATTCCCAGTTTCTGTGGGGAAAAAAAAAAGATCAACTGCTGTGCTTCTTTGCTCATGAATCATGTCAGCCTGGTCTCCATAACATTCTGGGACACAAGGTCAGTCAGGAGTCATCCCTTTCCTAAGACATTAAACTGAATCTGAATTCCAGCAACAGCCAATCTATTAATGATCTACATCCACTGGTAACCTGCAGACTTGTCTGAGGGTGTAGATCAAGCCTACATCCTTGAAATGGTGTCTGACTTTGCCTTTGCTGGGCAAGACCTGAAGCCCTAGAGCTGAGTCATGTCCCTGTTTCCAGAGATGTCTGACTGGTCTGTGATTGCAGATGTGTACTCCAGAGTTTCAGCTGCCCTTCTACCTTTAGCCTTCATTGCTGATGTTTAATGTATTATATGAAAAGGATTTCAGGCACATTTCATGCACTTTGAGGGTAATTACACTTTGAGGGTAACTACACAGTAGCAAGGGCAAATGCACAGTCTCATTTTTTCATCTTCAAGAGTGTCTCTGGAGTTTGGTTTGGGGCATGCCAGAAGAATATCCACCAAGAGGACATCAGCCTGCAGACTGGACAGACTGAAGCATGGGGCCAGCCCCTCAACCACCATCAAACAGCTCTATTCCACAGTATCAGCCAAGCATCCCAATTAGAAGCTGGCATCACCTGTCACTGATAAAATGGGATTTAAGAGCATAGATTCACAGACTAAATAAAAGGACAATGACAGCAGATGGGAGGGAGGTTTTGGGGATTATCCTAAAACCTGAATTATTCTCAGGACCAGCCAGGTACAGCATAAGTACTACCTATGGAGTCTCAGGTTCAGTGTAGATGTAGTTCCTGGGAGCAGGGAATATGCCATACAAATTGCAGAGCTAACATTATCACAGCCTATGCACAGCACATATGTCTCTTACAGCTAGAAATAGTTAACAGACACAGAATGAGCACATGCAGAGCTGGTAGATATGCCCAATTGAATGAATCAGTTTATATATTTAATCCTTCTTAAACAGGTTTATCCTCCAAAGAGTTTCTCATTTCTTCTTCTTTTCCATGATTTAGCAGCCAGCAATCTTACAGCCCTACTGTGCTTAGAAGGGGGTTCCAATTTTTTTATTTCTAACAAGGTTTCCAGCAGATTTTGAATGTCATACAAGTATTCTATTTGCACATTAACTTCCTTCAGACTGAACATATACAGAGCTAAATTATTATCCTTGAGATCCATAAAGGCAAAAGCACCATCACTCCCTGCTCAGTGATGGCAGCATCAGTCCTGGGCAAGATTTAACAGCCACTTTTCTTCTGAACATCTACATTTGAGAAATATTTAAATATTTAATTCTCTTATTTCCTGACAAGGAGACTTACCAACCGCTGTCATTGGATAGGAGAGCCAGAGCCACATGTACAGGGACAATCCAAAAGTTCAAATGCGCATGGCTTAGGCAGCTCAAGTTAAAGCAGTTGAGCTTGGACTCTCAAGTCTATAGATTTGAAAACCTGCTTGAAAAACTCTGTAAGAAGAAAGCTTAACTAAGAATGGCTGTTAAATTCAAACATTTTACCAGGTAACAAGATTAGTTATTGAGCACTTTGGGACAAAGAACTGAAAAGGAACAATATTGCAACTGTCAGAAAAATGAAGAGTAATTCATTAGTAATTCACAATAACTCATAGAGGACAGGAACCTTCTGCAATCCTGATAAATAAAAGGAATACTTATCCTTTGGCCATGCTTCATGTGAAACCAGTTTTAATGTGAAATTCTTTATCTGGTAACATTTTATATGCGAGCTGATTCAATTATCTGTACAGACATGCAGCATGCCACTGAAGAAGCAGCAAATGCTAACAAAGATTATTTCAATCTGCAGCTGGAAGTAAGGGTATCATCTGTCCCACTGCATGATGAGCTCATCATCCTGAGGGAAATGAACACCATACAACACTGCCTTGGAAAGGCTTTGGATGGCACTTTCATCCAAAAACAACAAACAAAGATTTGGCATGATTTCTGTCATACACAACATCATCATCAATCATTTAGATCAAAACATCAATATAACCATTAGATAATTGCATATCCAATGACATACATTCATGAAAAGATACAAGCCATATGCTGATTGGAAATTTTACATAGTTAAATCTGATACTTATTTATACTGACCTTTGCCATTTTCTTGCAAAAACCACAATTATCCTTCCAACACAGAGATATGTTTGGTGTGATATCTGTCCATGAGAATTCAGTATACTTCATGAAATAATCTTGTAATAATATTAAATACATTTCATATAGTTGGCAATATGTGGGATGATATAAATCAACCATGTCAATCATCAGCATAAATTCTGAGGCACCACAGGGATCATCCTGGTTCAACTGACATCCTTAGCCATCTGATGAGACACACCAAATCCCATAATAAAAGCAACCCCACAGTGATACTTATTGCAAACCTCCAACAAAGGGGTTTTGGCCAAAAAAACCCCTAAAACGAAAACACAACAAAATCAAACTAAAAGCACTCTGAGAACTGAATTATAAAAAAAAAAATTAAAAAAAGGAAAAAAAGCCAACAATCCAAACCAGAAGACAGAGTGAGAACTTTATTGAAAAGTCATCTAGGTATTACAACAAAAATTTAGAAAGCACTCTAGTGACAATTATAGCAAAAAAGATAACAGCTGGAAAGAAATTAATTCTCATAGGACAAAAAGAAGATAGGGTACAGGAATATTTCCATCTCCCATGAATCAAAATGATTCTCAGATCTGGGTTTGTTAGCAGTAGCTGCAGCAGACAAGCCTGTGGCACAGGAGATGTATATCATCAAGAAGACATTTGATGAACCAAAAAGCAAGTATGAAACAGCTGTTCTTCAACACAAAGCCATGTGATTCCTGAGCTTCTCACCATCACCATCATACCATGCATCCATCTCTCCACTGACTCAACTTGGATTTGTTCTCCTAACCTGCTTACAGAACACTTACAGGACTTACAAATTCACCACTCTTGTGTAGAATTTTCCATTTTACTCATTCAGACCTCCAACTTAATGAAATTTGGGTAACTGATGTGTCAGACTGCATGGTTTAATTACTTGCCCTCTCCGTAAAGATGAAAGAATGATAAATTTCTCTGAAGACATGTAGGTGAAGATACTGTTAGATTAGATTAGGTGCTTCCCTCTTTCCATTGACTGTATCAAAATGAAGGAGCCTCCAGATACTAATCCAGACCCATTAATTGAGAATTTTACTTCATATAGGAACAAAAAAGTCTTAATACTTCTGTCTGCTCCATTCACCCCTAGTGAAACTGAGTCTCAGTAGACTTCCTCACTATGGCTGAAGAGGAAAAATACTTTGCTAGGGTCTTTCACCTACTATTTGGCACATAGCAAATGAGCTCTTAGCCTCACCGAGTCCATATTTCTTTTTCCCAAAAGATTTCTGCAGCTGCCAGGCCATGGGAATTTGTAATAATCCACAGTGCCTGCTAAAGCAGAGCCACTGGCAGACGGGATGGCCATAGACAAAACCAGAAGAAGGAGCACTACCATGTACCCTGACTGATGCTGCTGAGACTCCAGCACAGCAAAGAATTTAATCCCTTTTCATGGAATAGCTTTCATTTCTGTAACCAAAGACTACTGCAAGAAATTCATAATAGAAGTACTATATATGGAGAATCTCTACATACTATGTGAAGTATAATAGTTCTCCCTTTTCAAACTACACCAGAAATGAATCCAAATTACAATATTACCCTGATCTTTCCAGGGAAGCCCAAGATTTCATCTTTAATACTATCCCAACATGATTTCGCTACCTTGATATGGTGGATAGTGTCACCCTTCTCATTATAGCACAAAAAAATCTAAGGACAGCTGTTCTAACAAGATTCAGAGGTGCTGCAAATGGGAAAGTGAAGTCAGAAGTCCTTTTGTTTTGATATAAAAGGAAAACTTAATTGAGAAAGAGGAAACTTTTAATATAAGCTTCTTTTTTTTCTAAAGGAAGAAAACACTTGGAGAAAAATAACCCTGCTATATCAGGTATTTCCCTTTATATTCTATACCTATTATAAAAGCAACAAAAATGAAGGAAATCAGTTGGTTTTCATCTATTCCAGGGAAATCTGAGTAATTTAATGAGAACTGCTGTCCATGACCACACACTTACTATAAAGAGTACATAATGAACTTTTCTAAACTTTTTAACTGTCAAATCTCTGGTGTCCAGGAATTTAGATTCTTCCAGAGTTAACTCTGAAAGTTGTTCTGAAAATGTAATTTTAAATTTCTGCCCACTCTTGCTGTGAAAAAACCAGAAGTTACATCTGTAACACTTCTAGGCATTGAAAAGGTGACTCACCTTTTTTGGTTTTGGTAGCCATGTTTTGAAAGAAAATGGAACTGTATACTTGGCAGTGGTAAGGAATGCAACAGGGTATTTTTAAATGAGGGCTTGAGTTGCTTTAGTGCTAAAAATTTTGGAATAAATCCTTGCAGTTAGATATTGTATTCAGATAAGATTTTGTCTTTATTCTTCTTTTATTTCTGTGTTTGTAGAGGTGAAGAAGTCCAAAAAAGTAATGAGGACACACTTGAAAAGTCACAAATTAATACTACTCTTTGGCACTTGTGTAAAAAAAGCTACTCAGTAAGAGCAGACTCTGAGCTGTTTCAGCACGATGCTGCTCTCCACCCCGTGTGAAAGGTCTGTGTCTGAGACCAGACAAGGTCACAGGGCTAGAGAAAGCATTGCCTGCAATGGCCACAAAGCATTCAGCTGCTAAGGATGAAGAGCAGTTCTCTGCCCAGATTTATAACCTCCCCTGCTGTTTCAACAGCTGAACACTGCCATATGCTCCAAAGGAAAATGGTCCCCCACATTTCAGGCTAAAGGGGAAAAAAGTGATGCAATGGAAAAAAAGCAGCAAGAAAGAGCCTGGTGCTGAGCATAAGAAAATGTTTTCAGAAAGCAAACAAAGGTTAGCTACACGTTGATACAGCACAGAGTTGGGTGAACTAATGAGATGTCAACAGTGGTTTAGCCCTGTAGACAATGGGAAATTCTAGTGGGAGCAGCACGCTTCATGTTCATCATTGATAGCTTGGCCAGAAAGGATCCTTAAACAACTATGGCACTGAGAACATGTGACACTATATGCAGCCAATGATACAGAATATTTATGTGTTTGATTGCTTGTTTATTGGTCTTTGGTTTTTTGTGACAAAGGATAGCAGCTGGAAGGCAAAACAACTATAGAGGCCTGCATTACAGTCACTGAGCAGAAAACAGTTCAGAAAAATAGGATTCCAGTTCTCCCTAAAGTTTTGGTGAACAAGGGACATTCTCTTCCCCAGTGTGTGACTGCACCTTTTTGCATACTCTCAGTTTCTATAGAAGAGATCCCTGTGCTTTTACTAAAGATTCAGCTCATGCCATCCATCACTGAAGTGGAGTAACAGCCCCAGACTATTAGCAGCTCTGTGCTACAGGAATAAGGAAATGGTTCTGGCTTGGTCATCATTTTCCTTCCTAGCAGCTGATACACTACAGAAATTTCCATATTGTGGAAATGCTGCCTAAGAAAGGCAAAAGACATTGGTATGAATAAGAATTAAGTACTGAAATGTACCATTTTCAATCCTATTTTATAGGAGCCAGGGAAATAATTTGTGCTTCCCTTTTATTTCCTCTCTGTCTTCTGTAGTATTCAACTACTTAGAAGCAGAGGAATCATTTATATTTAGCACAGCTTCTATTCTAAAGCTCACATATTAGTAAAGTTAACATAGATCACTCCATACTGCTGTTTGCACAGCTGGATATGTCAGATAGAATAGGGTTTATCTTTTCTAAGATGAGCTTAAATCCATAGTGTCTTTCTTATTTACACCAACCACAGCGCAACATTGTTCCTGTAAAGAAGGTCAGTTTTAGTGGAGCCATGTTCTTAGTGCAACCCTACAGGTGCACAAATTTTGATAAATTGCTTCAGTATACCCTCAGATCTGAGTGTCTACCTTCAAGCCACAGGATATTATTGATTATAAGTAAAAATTCATTTACATTTGAATCATGACACCTACAGGTAATGACTCATTAAATGGTACCTTATGCTCCTCTGATCAAAAGGAATGCCCCCTTCCATTACAAAAAAATCTGTTTACCAGGGCCGTAGATGTGTGGAATTAGAAACATGGGCTTTGCTTACACAGAGAGATAAAGTCACATCCAGAGACTTTTTAAAGGTTTGTTCTTTGCAAAAAAAAATATTAAAATCTAGGAAAGTCACTTTCACTGTATTGAGGGTGCCCACCCAATATTTCTCCCTAGATCAAGGTGAGATGGAATGGATGCTGAAGGAGAAAATGTTGCTGTGCTTTACAGAGCACCATGAAGTTACCAAGGGTGGGATTTAGATCTTAGGACAGCTTAGGACAAAAATTTTCAGGTGTGTGCAGGTAGCCATCTACATGTCATCTAGAGAACAGGCTCTCACTGTGCTCCAGGGAGATTTGTTCAGGACAGTCAACAGCCTCTCAGGGGTGACTCAGCTGATGAGCCACTGGGGCAGAAATCTGTACCAAAACCTATGTGCCTGGTACCAAGTGGGATGCTCAGAGTAACCCAGGACACCTGTGTGGGGGTAGCAGACATTACACACCATATCATGCTGCTGCATTAGAGGTTGTGGCCCATCATCTTTATTTTGGAGGACCTTTTACAAAACTAAACACCTCTCAGTAAGTAACTTCCTCATAATTTGGGTGTTGTCTATTTTAGAATGGACTGAATCATCCTTTAGGCTGCACTGTTTTGGGTTGATCTCTATCAGCTCTCATGAGAGTTTAGTGCACATATCAAATATCATCTGCAGACGTCAAATGTCAATGCTAGAGTCAGCAAGCTGAATCCTGTCCTAAGGCATTGTGTGCTGCAGACATGACATAACTGTGTACTCCTAATTTTCCATCATTAACGGGCAGATTACCTGGTTCACAAAATTCACCTGCTTTACAGGTGAAGACATACCCAAGCAGCCTCCTTTTGGAGACAACTGTGGTGTCAGAGTGAACTACTTTGCTTTCAGACCCATAAGAGGTCAGACTCTACTGCTCTGGAGCCTGAGCTATGTGCTTGTTCACTGCTGTACCCCAGGAATAAAGACTCTACAGAACCCAAGGAGATGGATAATATGGTTCAGAGGCAGCAAAGGTGGGTCTTATCTCACTTAGGGTGGCTATCGAAGAGAAACAGGACCCTACATTGTACCACCATGATCAGGAATTGCTGCATTGACTCATCAGTCCCTCAGCATTTAGTTATTATGCAATGATGTTCCATTTAGACATTATGCAAGTCATTACACCCTAAAAAGTTATTCCAAAATGGAATTCTCTTCTTAGCTCATGCAAAAGGCCTGTTTATTTGGACTGGCTTGACCTTTAATTCCACAGCTTCCTCTGCTTTCTTCTGTGGTCTTCACATTAGTCTTCCCAACCCTTCTACTACTATATGCATCTCTTGTCTGTTTTGATGAATTTTACTTAGGCCTTTTAGTTCTGAGGTTCCCAAAATGAGGGCACAAACATCCAAGAGGACTGTGTCTATACTGTATGAATCAGGTCATTAATGCTAATTCCTGGCTCTATCTTGGTAGAATTTTTTTAACTTAAGTTGATTTGACATAGATTTTTACCACAGTGATTGTCCATGAGTATTTCAAAATTAGTTTCCTGCAGGGAATACTTTTTAATTAGCTAAGTCTTTCAATTTAAAAGTTAATCTTACAAAGCTAATCTTGAACACAAAAGTTCCTTAGGACAAAAGAAAAATAAGTGCTAGAAACAGAATCATGGAATCATTTTGATTGGATCCTATCCAGCCCCATAGTCTTTTGTGTGTCTAAATGGTGTAGCAAGTCATTGACCATTTGCCCTTGGATTGTGGGGATTTCATTCTGCCTCCTGTCCCTGTCTCCCAGCTCAGGAGACTGGGTATCCAGGGAACAACTGTCCTTATAATAAATGACTCAGGCAAAGAAGGCAATAGGTGCTTCAGCCTCTCCCCCATCCATTGTCCAATAAAGGATGGGGATTCTCCTTAGCCCACCTTTTGTCGCTGATATATTGGTAGAAACATTTTTATTGACTTTTATAGCAATAGCCAATTAAATCCTAGTTGGGCTTTGGCCCCTCTAATTTTCTCCCTGTATAACCTCACTACATCCTTGTAGTCCTTCTGAGTTTTCTGCTCCTTCTTCCAGAGGCCATAGACCCTCATTTTTTCCTTATTTCCAACCAAACTGTGTCCAGTAAGGATGGTCTTCTTTCCTGCCAGCTTGTCTCTAGGCACATGGGGATAGGCTGCTCCTGTGCCTTTAGGATTTCTTTCTTGAAGAATGTCCAGCCTTCCTGGACTCCTTTGCCCTTCAGGACTGTCTCCCAAGGGACTCTGTCAACCACGCTCCTGCACAGCCCAAGGTCTGCCCTCCAGGAGTCTAAGGCAGCAGCTCTCTGACCCTCTGCTCAATTCTCCAAGAATAAAAATTTCTATCATTTCATGATCATGTCCCAAATGGTCTCCAAACATCACATAACCCACCAGTTCTTCTCAGTTCACAAAAAAAAAAAAAAAATGGTTGAGGAAGAGCAGCATTTCACAGCAGAGCTTGATGGCAGTCTCTGTATCCTAAGGGATGTACATACAAGGTTTTTCATAGTTAATTTATAAACTGGCCTTCTTTTAACTTCAGTCTAAAGTATTTGCACAGTCAGGGTGGACACAGCAGATAGGTGGATAAGTAGATATTTTTAAAGTGGAAGAAATAAAATTTCTTGCAGTGACCTTTTGAAGCATTTCATGTTCAGATTTGATTCATAATCAGGAATAATCATGAATTATTCTCATATTCTTTATCTCATTATTTAAAGGGAAACATATCAAATGCCAAGTAATTGCATCTGTGCCAGAAAGTAATTTTATATTCCTTGTTATGTGAGACAGAATAATAATTTCTCTGTTCTTTCCAAATGAAATTTGATGATAGAGCATGAATCAATTAATAAGTCAATATATGACCATCTTCACTAACAGTTTAAGAGGAACTTCTGGCAGTCCTTACACAAACAATACCCTCTACCTGGCAAAAAGCTAAAAGCAAACTTACTGTGCTTGTGATCCATTAATTTGAAAAAGTCTCTGGGTGTCTCAAAGTAAACTTGAGCAAGCCCAATAATGTATGATCAGCAGAGATGGGTAACTGAGAGGGGACAGAAAATGGAGCTTCCAGCACAATGGAAATAGTTAGCCACCTGCTGAGGCCTGTGAAGCTGGCAAGTGCTAGGAGAGATCAAAAACACACAATGAAGTGAGATGCTTCTGTGCTTGAATTTATAAAGTGATGCTTACTGAAATAACATTTTATGGTTTTAAGAAAAGAGGCAAAATGTTTCGGAGATACTGTATTTTAACATATCTCTCAGAGCCTTACCTAAAACATGAAATCAAATTGGTTGGTGAGGCAGGATTGATGAGTGCAGGTGAAGTGTCTGAATGCTGAATAATGTCTGCAAGTGACATTACAGCTCAGTATTTTTGGGGGCAATGACCCAAGAACTGCAGTATCAATAAACACAGTTAGCAGTGAAGCAGGAGGATGAGGACAAAAAATAACAGAATTTCAGAGATCTAAACATGGGCAGAAAACAATAAATTAATTAAAGAGAAATTATTTCTAAAAGAATGCAGCCCTGAAAGGTCATTTTAACTGATAATCTCTCCAGTACAGAGACCTCCTTTCCTTAGGTGGTTATATCAAGTGGAGAAAAATGCAGCCTTAATCCTGAACTGCAGTTAACCATGGCAGTAAAAATACTATTAATGGCAGCAACCTTGATTCAGGAGGAGAGATAAAGTTGAAGGATAATGAAAATACCAGACTGGTCATGTCATGAGTAGCAAATCCATAAATGTGTGGTCTGAATAGTGTTCATCTGAAGGGGAAACTGGGGCAAACTTGAGCAACCTTAATTAGGGAGTAATTAAACCCTACCTATAGGATAAATAGATAAAAATGTTGTAATAAAAAAACCTCACTGCTTTACATTTCCTCTTTTAGAAGAAATATGACAATATATTATATCAATTTTAATGCTTTTATTTCACTGGCTGTCCAAAAGTGCTCAAGCAGCCAGGTGAAAATTACCACCAGGTGAAAAACAGGGGAGCTGGCAGAGAGCTCCCCAAGCCCTGGGGCGCATTGCCAGGGGAGGCAGGAGGGAGAGGTGTGGAGGAGAGGTTTCACCAGCCTCCTCTTTGCTGTGAGCCATTCAGGAGGGTGCAGGTTGGAGCAAGTCTTGCTCTCTGCCTTGCACACCTCAGGTCCTGCACTGCGGGAATCTCGCGTGCAGCATAAGCCAGGGGCTGAGTGCCAGGGCAGACTGCTCATGATAGAGCCACCTACTTTATGATTTCGGAATTATTTTAAAGACAGCTGGCAAGGGAATGCTCCTAAATCCTCATCGTGTTAATTGGTTTCTTTCTAACAGGGCAATCCCCATTTATAAAATGTGGTTTTCCTAACAGCCCACTGAATAATCTGTGAAAAAAAAACCGCATCCCTCTCTTGCTTTTGCATCAAAGCAAAAGGTGAGGTTTGATGAAGTCAACCTGCACAGCAAAATGAGTACAGCCCTGCATCAGCAAGGTTTCCTGCAGGAGATAACTACGGTCAGAGAACTATTATAGCAGTTGCTGTTCATGAGAGGGAGGAAGAATGATGCACAAACAAGTCCTGTAAGTTGCCTGCAGGAGCACCACAGGGAGGAGTCCTGTTACTCATTATGCTGTGTGTCAGCTCCAATGAGGCCAGAAGCTCAGCAGAACAATGGTGGTGACGTCTTGGGTGGCCAAAAGTTTCTTACATTGTTTTCACATTCACTGTGTGACGCAACCACCCGCAACAATTGTGCACTTGAAATGTTCTCAGAAACGAAAGGAAGCTTTTGGGCCTGCCTGTAAGAGGCTTACTCCCCACATAAATGATGTGACTTGCACTTCAATTACACATAAATGTACATATACATCTTCACCAGCCCACAGAACACAGGAGAGAGTATCCATTTTCAGCACTTTTCCAGCTTATCGCTCAGAAGAGCAGTGGGAAGAATAGATAGGCTTATACCATGGTTGTCCCCTGTTCCTTTTATTTGTATTTAATTTTGCAGGGACAAGGTTCATTATGCAGACAGTCCCAAGAAGGAAAATTCTCTTATTCCGCCTTTTGTTATTGTAAATGCATGTGGAGTATGCTGTATGGTTTTTCAGGCTGTATGGAATGAAGCAAAAAGGAGTTTTCAATCTTTTAATGCTCCATGCTTGGGGGAGAGGCGTAAGAAAATGGTCCATGGAGATCCTATATTATTATTTGAGAGATTTTTATTTTTCAGGCCTGGTCAGGTTTTATGACTGGCACATTTCCTAGAAGGCACCTCTGAAGGTTTATAATGATTTCTCCTTACACTATTTATCTCACTCTCCCAGTTGCAGTGCATTTATCCTCACACGGACAGAAGCATGACAGGAAAGGAGAGGACACATCAAAGAGATTTTGCCAAACAGAGGAATATGGATTTCCCACTCCCCTCCCTGAAGGATATTTTCAAGAAGATGCAAGGTTTTGCAATGTACAAATATATTAGCAGTGCAAAGCAAACAGGAAAGGCTGTAACATTTGCTGAGGTTCTACTGAACTGGCTTGGACTGTGTGTAGAGGGGGAGAAGGATCTGGGGCCTGGCATTTTGCCCTGAAATTCACGGAGGTTACAGGGTCCCCTGTGCTTCCCCAGTAACTTTTCTTCCACCTACTGCAACCCAGAAAATAATGTGCTCTCAATCCAAAATGGAAAACACAAAACAGCCAATTCCCATCTGATTTTTGCAGTATCTAGACTTGCTGTTCCCTCCATTTCCTTTCAGCTATGCAGCACAGCAGTTACTTTCAGCATCTCTCTGCTGGAACATTGGCAGAATAAAGAATAGACATGTTTCTCAGCAATCCCAACTCCTTTCTTTAAATACTCAAACCACAGATTTTTCAACACAACATTTGGGGAGGTGACACTGTTATTTATATAAGAACATATTCATTCTGAGATGGGATATGGGACTTAACAAAAGTTATTACACAATGTGGTGGCAGGAAAAGACAGCTGAACATAGCCTACTAAACAGTAAAATGTTGGAACTTACAAGTTTTTTCCAAGTCAGAAAAAAGCCAGATTTTTACACTTTAATATAATGTCCATAAAAGAAGACCTATTTTGCAGCCAGGGCATTTAACTAGGACTTGGTAGATTTGGGATTCATGCCTGGCTCTGTCTAAATCTGCAAGCCATTTGACTCCTCTGGGCTGCAGTTTCTCTTTCTGTGCAGCAGTACAGACACTGCACAGAGAAATTGTCAGGATGCAGTCACTGTAATGTGGGGGGCACACATAATTATTTAATTTACTGCAATTTTTGACAGCTAGAAGTAAGAAGTGGGATTGAACATAAGACTTACAATATATGCATAGAAGAGTATTCATCATGTTAATTACTCAGAAGAAAAAGAAATAAAGCAGTACTTACTGCTTCCCTGGTAAAAATATGTCATAGTAGAGATTTCTTCAGAATTTTAAATAAGGCAAGGATAAACAGGAAAATCTTAGTCATTGTTGTGCTGAAATAGCTTTACTCTATGAAGGAATATCTAACCTCATTTTAAAAAGTCAGACAGACAAAATGTGATTGTGCATGATGTCAAACATGATCAACTGATAATCTCCCCAGTGATAATCACTGATAATCAACAGGGTGAGAGTGGTCACAGAAGCAATGCCTGGCTGCTTGGTCTCACCATCAGCAGGGCCAGGCAAGCTCAGCAGAACAATAAAGTAACAGAAATTGGAGCTATACTCATCTGTAGACTAAGCTAAACATGAACTGGGACTTCAGGTCTCTTAGTTTTGCTGTGATGCCAAGCTCTGGGCTTCGAAACCATAAAAGATGCAGCTTTGCCTGATAGTGGGTGCCCCAGGTGGGAGTGGGGATGGCTCAGCCCAGCTCCTGCTGGGTCTCCCAGTGAACACAAGCTGAGGAAGGAACCAGCTCTCGGGCCCTCCAGACAAGACAGCTCCATCACTCACCCTCCAACCTGCTAACCCAAACCTAATCCCTGGGAGAAGGTATTGCCTGTCCTCCTCCCTGCAGCCCTCCAGGGAGGCATGCCCTGGTGTGGACATGCACTGAGGGATACTTTCTAGATCTACAAGCTATTCATGAAGGAAAGGCAAAAGGTTTCCTTTCACCCATGTTAGTCCTGGCTGCTGATGCACTCTGGTGCTGTGGTTCTATTCAGGCAGGTCTCAGGCTCTGCCCTCAGGGCTGCTTGGCAGCAGGATTGAGAGAAGGCAGTGCAGCAGTGCATCTGTGATTTGGGGGTCATCACTTGCCCCAATGCCACTGAGGCTATAGCTCTCCTGGGACCTTCAGTACATCTATACGCAGATTCTTCGGAGGAAAATATGTAGGAATCTGTTCAAGGGAAATGCTGAACAAAAGTTAGCCCAATTAGGAGCAATCCTTTAACCAAGTCAATCCAAAACCAGTGCAGAAAGATTTTGCAGCCACTCAAGATATGATGGTTTCTCTGTTCCATTAGTCTTCTTTATTTGGGTCAGCTACATCCCAACACAATGGTAAGTTCTCCTAAAATTTCTATTGATATATTCAACACACAGCTCATATTTGCTTTTTTTTTTTTAATGTAGTCCACAGTGCTCTGGACTACATTAAAATAACTTTGTCCTTACTGGGAACATCTCTGATTACTCCCTTCTAGTTTAGTTCCTCATTTGTGTCCAGACAGGAAAGGGGTTTAAACTAGAAACCTGAATCTTCAGGGAGAATGCAGACCTGGGACTTGAACTGCCCTCTTGAGTAAATGATCCTGTAACCTCAGACCTTTCTCCAGAGGAGACATGGAGATCACCATAGTCATGGTTTACTGTCAGCTACCTGTCCTGGTGTTCCTCTTTGCCTCAACACCATGGTCCTGAACTTACAGCTTAGCTGAAACATAAGCAAAAGGGAAATCATGCCAGTTTTCTCTGTGTCCATGCTAACCAGGATTTCAAATACCTTTGTTTCTGCAAGGGATTTAAGCCATTCCTCCAGATCCCTCTTGAAGCGCAGTGTGTTAAATTTCAAAGGCACATTAGGTTTTCTTCCTGTCTCTGGTGTCCAAACAGGATGAATCTGCATAAAAGGATGTCCACAAATGAGAAAATAGGACCAGGTCCACTGATACCATTAGCTCATGCATGAGAGAGCTGAGCAGGCAGTTTATCTGCTGTTTCCTTGTATTTAGGCCAACTCTAACTTTTGGCACTTGTCCCAGCATAGATGAAAACATTTTGGGTATTAACAAGGTATAGCTGGAGTTGAAAGCATGAGAACTGCAAGAGACACCCTATATTCCCTGGATGTTTTTCCATCTCAGCTGGAACCAGCAGATCTGTCTCAGCCCTTTACTCCACTAAAGTGGTTCAAACTGGAATGGAGAAGGAAAAAAAAAGGCAAAACAAAACAAAAATAAAACCATAAAACCATATATAAAACCGTAGCCTGTAGATAAACAGTTATTAGCAAAACAAAGTGCTTGAAGGTAGTGTTTAACTTTGAAGGTGATCAGTTCTCTGGAAGATCCAGATATTTCTTGGAACTTGCTGAGAAATAGGTACCAGTGGTTTTGAGCCTCCTGGCAAACCAGTATAACCATTACAGACTCCAGCAACTGGGCTGCAGCTCTTTCATCTGCACTGCCAGGACCAGAGCCATTCATTCATCCAGCCCCAGCTGTCAGATCTTCAGCAGCAGCAGACACCTCTCTGGAGCTCCTGTGAACGTCCAGTTGCACACCCTCCCCATTTGAGAGCACATTTCTGACTGTGTGTGGACTTCTGCACTGTTCAGAGCATGAACCACATGAATTTCAGCTGGTCATCCTGATGCTGTTTGGGTTTTGCCTTTTCTTCTATGTTCTCTGCATTCTTCATACATGTATTTGTAACTCTGGCACCTGCTGTATTAGTACCTAGTTTTCCCAGTACTTTCCATGGCCTTTCCTTCAGCAGAAAGACAACAAATCCCAGAGCTCCAAGCCCTGGGGGGTACAAGGCCCCTGTCCTATCTTGTTTCTTCCTGGGAGCAGAGGCTGGGAACAACCCTTTGAGGTACATTTCATGGACAAAATGCAATTAGTGCTGATGGGAGGGGCTCCAGAGAAGGAGCCTGACCTGTGGGGGAATTGCATCACCAGCTGTCCTCCTAATTGGTGCTTTTTATCAATTACACTAATTTCCTAAAATTCCTAATTTCCTATAAAACTGTACTCACCCCTGGGGGTGGTGGGATTCTGTGGACATCTTTCCATAACTGCCTCTGAAGGCCTTCAAATAAAGATCCCCTTTTATATTACCTCCTTAATAAAATTTTCTCAAGTTTCATTTCCAAGTTGAGTAAAAGGCAACAATCCATATCTCCATACACCTCAGACATGAACATGGAAATAGGATTTTGTCTGACATACAGAATCATAGCTCTGCCTTTGATACTCAGGCTTCCACTTGGAAACCCTGGTCCCAAATAATTTGTAAGTCACTGGCAGAAATAGATTGATATAAAACACGAGACTAAAATAAATTATAAAGTCAAGTTAATAGAAAGGCAGAGGTACTCCTGCCTGGCAGGAAAGGATCTCAGGGTGAGCCCACAAAATGGGGGGTTACTTTGTGGGTATGTTTGGAGGCCTTAAGCACCTCAGGGCTCCACTGTGGAACTCCAGCAGCAGGAACACCTTTTTAGCTCTCCTGACCCCTTTATAAAAAGACACATTAATCTCCTCCATGCATTTAAGGCAGCATTTACTAGCTGCATTGAAACAGTTCACCTTGAGATTTGGTTCAAACACAGCAATCCCCTGAGGTTTTTCCCCAGCTGTTAAGGAAAAAAAAATTATTTGAACACTCACTTCAGGAAAGCTGCAGACAAAGGCATTACCTCTTCCCAGATGTGGATTCTGCCTGACTTTGAAGTGAATCTATTGAGCCATCCTGAGACCATTCTGCATATTCTGTCATTATGTTAAACTGTTAATTGTCCTACTTTCCAACATAATGTGCATTAGAGTCATTAAGATACACTGCTGTGGCAGCTTCTTCTCTCTGGTTATCGAGTCTACTTAAAAAAGACATGTATTATCTGAGTCTCTGAGGTCTTTTCACCTGTCCTGTGAAAACTTGTCATTTATTCTAATGGAGGCAGAAATCAGGCTCAAGATGCTCCCCTGCCATGAAGAAAGATTCACAGGTGAAAAGCATAACATAATAATGGATACACAAATACTTTAATCTCTTAAATTTTAAGGGAACATAGTCACTTTTCTATGGAAGCTGCAGCTGCACTTGAAAGTGTTATAGTGCACTTCAGCTGACCAGCTCCATACTGACAAGCTCATGCATGTCTGGAATAAACAGTAGCATTCTTCCAATGGTTAAAATCTGTAGGTAAATGTTTGGGTTAGTTTGTTTTCTCTGGAATAGTGGAACTTTTCCAAGACACTCTGTCTGCTCCAGTCCTGTTCACGCCCTCCTGGTTTTAATACAGCACAGTCAACGAACAGAGATACTGAATACCACTAATAGGGATTTCAAGGGTACTGAAATAAATCTTCTGTGCCTTCCTCAGATGAGATTAGAATCTACCCCTAAATTTACAGCTCAGCATTAGCTCAATATTCAAGTTTTGCTTTCATTTTTTAACTAGAAAGTCTTTTATGTCCCCACAATTCTCCTGGCTGGTTCACAGCTAGAGAAATACATAAGAGGTCAGAAAATTTATTTCACTGCTTCAACAAGAAATTAATATAATTGATTAGCCACAGTATCTCAAGGCTTAGATCCATGCTTTGCAGAAGAAATTCATAATATCCTGAAAGTTGAAATCCTGAAATATCATTTCACTGCAGTGAATAAGACCAAATCAGCTATTTGCTGCAGTCAGTAAAGATAGAGCACAGTGAACAGAATGATAAGCCTGGCTCGCTGTTAGCACTGTAACGAAAGCAGCAAACCATGACAAGGTTAATCCCTGCCATTAAGAGTGACTATAACACACCTTGTTGATATTAATAAGGTCTTTGAGCTTTATTTTATAAAGGGCTTAATAAGTCATAGTGGGAAGTTGACCCAAATATGCTACTGATGCTTTTCTGTCATTGAATGATATGCCTACTTTGCTACTGGTAGAGTAGGATGCTCTGTAGATCCTGCTCCTTAATCAGAGATTAAAGCAGCTATCGTGGTTGTAGATATGGAAAACTCTAAGAAATAGAGTGTGTCTTACAGAGTTTAATAGTGCCATTCAAGACCCACAGCACAGACTATGGAACTCACAATCAGGATCATAGCCTCTGAACCCCTTCTTTCTTGCATTTCATTTCTCTGCTATAAAAATTAAATATTGTCAGCATTACACTTGCACTTAATCCATTCCTTTATTGCTAATAAGATGGGAGGATCATTAATGGCTACTCCACTGAAATCTAGCCAGACTAAAACCCCTAACAGAGAAAATCATGTACTTGAGCAGTCACCCAAGAAGAATAAACTATCAAAGCTCTTAGCAAACTGCAACCAAGGAGTAGTTATATGTGCAGAATTTAAAGATAAAATGCAAATGTTTCCTAACAAATGGTATATTCAGCACTCTTAGGGTTTTCAGTGCTCCTTGGGTTTGAGTGCTTTGTTGATTTTTCCCTGGAGTCTTACTGGGTGTTCTCCCTGTTTGAAACTGTTCCACAAGCAGTCATGCAAGTAGGCTGCAGATTGTTCACAAGTAATTTAAAGGATGTGTCAACAAATTGTCAGCTAAGATCTGTTAACTGGTTTTAACTGAATGCATCAGATACATTATATTCTACTGGGTTTTTCCCCTGTAGTTAAATTACTGGTGTATAGAGACATCAGTTTTAAGGTGCAAGAACAAAGTTATTCCTGACTTGTACACCAGCCATTTAAAAGAGAGCTTCCCAGAAGGAACCGTGAAGGCAAGTTGTCATCCTTAACAAAACTTCCCCAAAAAGTCATCACTTCAGTACTGTAGAGTAGTAAAGTAAAACCTTGTTATGGGTAGAAACTGAGAAGAGCAGCAGCAGCACAGCAGTTACCTGCTACCAAAGCTCCTTGCTGCAGTCTTATCCTAGCTCACTAGTATATCAGCCACTTTCCTTCTCCATTTAATTGTGAGAGCTCTACAGACATGTGGTGTATCACATAATGCTTAATGCAATTGGGTGCAACTTGTGGCCATGCAAATATTAAATTTACTGCCAAATGAAATACCTACCAACAATCATGAGTATTTTGCTTTGAAAATGAACAAAAAAATGAAGATTACTAGAGCTGAGAAGAAACCTCAGGTTGTGTTTGTTTCTCTGTCTGTTTTTAGACAAGCAACTTTCTTGGCAAGCTTAACCCAGCAGGTAGCTAAAGACCACACAGCCACTCACTCACTTTCCCCTGCTCTGAGGGTGTTGGGCTACTGAACTGGGGGGAAAAAAAGAGTAAAATCTGTGGGTTGAAATAAAGACAGTTTAACAGGACAGAAAAGGATGAGATAACTATAACAGAATTAGAATGTAGTAAACAAGTGATTGCTCACCACCTAGCAATTGATACCCAGCAGTTCCTGAGCAACAGCCTCTTACTTTGCCCCTAGTTTATATATTTAGCCTGATGCCATATAACATGGAAAATCCCATTGGCCAGTTTGGATCAGCTGACCTGGTTGTGTCTCCTCCCAATTTCTTGTGCTCCCCAGCCTACTCCCTGGTGTGATAGTGAGGGAAGCTGCAAAGTCCGTGACTAAGTGTAAAAACTGCTTAGTGACAAGTGAATCATCAACGTGTTATCAACATTATTCTCATACTAAATTTAAACCATAGCATTATACCAGCAACTAGGAAGAAAATTAACTTTATCCTAGCCAAAACTAGGACAGTAGTTGAAAGTAGAAAAGCTTCAACTTCTTGCTTGACAAATTAGAAATAAAGCTAGCACACAAAGGTGACTAGGTGACCTTAGTCTGGGTAACATTTTCTCACATCATATTATTGCATGTTTGCATTCTCTGGCTCTTGATGTGCTGTTCTTGATTTCTTCCCTCCCTAACAGAAAGTCAAAAGCTCTTTTCTGATGTCTTTTTAGCTTCTGTCTCATCACTCCAGCTCTACGGTAAGCAGGTTATAATTATGGCCTTCTTATATAGAAAGGCTTATGAAGTGTATTTTTAAGCAGTTTCTAAGGCTGTGGGATAGATCTTTGTCTCCAGGGGAGCCCACTTCAGCCCAATCTCATAGTGCCATTAACAGAAGCCATAACTGCCCATTTCTTGGGACACTCAGGGAACACAAAATCAAGGACTGCATATACTAGATGGGGAATGGCAGCTTTAATGCCCTTTTGCTTCCTTGGCTTGCTACTAGCAATCTTTGATTCTGAATGTGTGAAAAATTGAGTGCAAAATGCCACAAATCATTGCTAAAATATTTATGAACACAAAGATGTAACAATAAGGTTTCTGATGCTGTTATCATGATGAGTAACACCATGTATGTGACCTCAGCACAGCTCACTCGGTGCCACTGTAATTTCTGTTCAAAAATTATTCGTCCCAGAAGAAGGTCATGCCATCTCAGTGGGTTGTCATGAATTTCCCAGGCAGTGTGTGAGCACATGTTTGAATTTAATGAAAAAAGCCCACTCCCATAAGTTAATGATAGAGGTTGTTACAAGGTCTAAGCAAAGCAATTATTGTAAACTACAGGCCAACAAAACATTCCCTTTGTTTGTTTTTCTCAGAGCTATCCTTGACTTTCAGATCTGGAAGACAGCTACAGGCATGAGGGCAGCCAAACTGGTCAAAGAGGAGCTGCAATTAGTTTCTAAAGCCCCTCTGAGTAGTATAGGGAGTGCATGAACAAACACCCCTCCTGAGGCTTTGGGGAGGAATAAGGTACCCGTCTGTACGTTTTAAACAGGATCTGCCCCCAAGTTCACCTGCTAAATCAAAGGCAAGTCCTGGTGGGAAACAAGCAGGAAATGAGACAATGCCAAAGATAAGGTTATAAAGGAAGCTTTGGGGGGAACAACATGAGCAGCCAATAACAGGAGACCACATCTGCCTGATGGAAATCCAGTAAGATTTATGTTTCCCAGATAGTGCTGAAGAACAAAGAGAAATGCTTAGAGATATGCAGGAACTGGGAACACAGGTTTTCAGCATGCACATGGAGCAGCCCTGTAAAAAAGAAGGCTTCTTGCCATACCCAGAAGTGGGAGCAAGCAGAGGGGAGGAAAATATGCAATTGTGTTATCCTTTTGCTGTGCATAGAAGTAAAGTTTTGTTGGGAAAAAAACTTTTTTTTCAGAGATGCTTTATGCAGATGTCAAACATTTGGGCTGCTGTGCTAACCCAAACAAAAAAAAGGCAGAAATTACCCCCAAATCATGTACTAAGAAGATTCAAACTAAGTAGAGTCACACTGGCTTAAATGCAGATTGCATCATCACCCTGATGGATTCATCACGTCTTGCTTTTGCTCCAGCCTTCACACCAGGTGAAAGGGATACAGAGGTGTGCAATGGCAGCTTGAGACCTCTGTATCCTCTCCATGGAGTGTGATTGTATCTGATTGTGTTTTCTGATGTAGAGGAATCCTTAGCTCAGCTCATGAAACACATTCATTTGCTTGGTTGGTTCTCCTGCTGCTCCTGGTACTGGGTTTCCTGACAGAGCCCCAGCGCTGCAAGAGTGATGAGGCTGGTCCCCTGAGGCAGCTTCCAGAGCTGCTGATGGCAGCCTTCCTCACAACCCAAGGGTTAGAAGAGAGAAAAAGAGGTGGAAAAGGAAACTCAGGAAGAAAATTTTAATATAAATTTAAAAAGGAGGGAAAAAAGAGTAAAAGGGAGAGCAGAAAAGTTGTGTGAAGGGAGACTAAGAAAATATGATACCATTCAATTTTAAATTTTAGTCCTTTATCTCCCACCTGTTTTTTTTTTAACATTGCAGAATTTCTGTGACACACTATAGCCAACACTATACCCTTGTGCTTTTGCACCTTCAGGTATAATGCCTGAGACCTGTATTTTTTTGTCATCTAAAACCAACCAACAGTAAGAACAGTACGGCAAAAGAAGTAGGGTGGGGTTTGTGTTGTGATGCAATAGTCTTCCATAATGCCTAAGGCTTCCAAGCTATCTTACAGAAACCAGGAGTGTCACATCTGTTCTTCAGCAATTTCTTACAAATTGAGGACAATATGGCCCTTCTCTTGTTTGGAAAACTTGTTGTAATAACTCTTTCTCTTTTTTTTTTTTTTTTTGTCCCCCAAAGTTTCTGATATAATGTGACAAGGAAGAAATAAACTTATGCCTGCACTGGGGACACATGGGTACCATACAAGGTGGAGCATAAACACACATGCAGATTGCAAAGCTGGTCCTGGATCAGTCTGCCTGAATGTCACCATCAAATGCTTCTTAATGCCCCATCTCAACTTAGATTGAATAAGTGGTCAAAAGTCGGATTTTAGTTATTTTGATGGAAATCAAGCTAATTTTTTTTGTGGCTCATATAATTACTCCAAAAATTAAGGTAGAAGAATTTCCTCAAAATTCCACCCAGAAATACTTCCAGCTAAGATAGACATAATATAGTTTAAAAAGTTGACTGTAATGTTAGATTGTGATGCCCATAAAAATTACTTTTAATTCCCTTCTTTGATCTTCAAAGTCAGTTTGTCATTGGTCTATCTCAGGTTTTGGGTTCTCTTCCCAGTATTGATTACATACTGAATTTTCTATAGATTAAAAGGTTTGTTCTTGTTCATCTGTTTTCTACTGGTTTAATGGATTTGGGCATAACAAATTCAAAGATGGTCCTTATTCTCTGACCCCAAAATATGTGCTTAAAAGTATACAAAACATTCTAATCACACTGCTCCATAGTTCCTAATTAAAAGTCTATTTTTCCTTGATTAAAAAAGGAGCAGTTAAATATCAGTATTCATATCAAATTAATCTTACTCCAGCAAATTTAGCACAGACTTAAATAATAGGATATGTTACACTTCGGCGTAAAATGATCAGAAAACTGATGAAAATTGCAAAGTTGGGCAGTTTATTCTAATTTGACAGTACTGGTCATGCAAATCCAAGTCATCTAGAAAAGATGATGTCAAAGAAAAACTCCTGATAAAAACTGCCACTATTCATGCTGACATAAAGCAAACATAGTAAATATAGTGCCATGTATTTCTTAAACAAAGCAAGTCATATCTCAAAATTTCCTGCATATCTCAGGTCATACCACAGGAGATGTACTACAAAATTACTGGAAGGTTTGTAGCTGTAACCTGAGAGGATGTGCAGCCTTCCCTTCTCTAAGCATTGTGTGCCTGAGGGAGGTTTTGTTGACTTGAATAGCTTTTCTCCCAGCTGGTATCAGCCTAAGTGAAAGAATCAAGCTCTGCATGTAGACATTCTGCTGGTTAACTAAAAACCTGAGGGAAAATTGGGTGATAGCATTCATCATATTTTCTCCACCCATAAATGTTCCAAGATATGATCAAATGCAATGCAGGATGCTTAATCTCACTTGCATATTTTCCCATCATTCTATTCAAGACACTGAAAAAAAAAAGTTGCATGAAGCAAGTATCTCATTTTGTGGATAACAAATGTAAACTATTTGAAGGTGTGTTCAAGGGCAGCTCTGCTCATTTCAGACTTCCTTTGGTGGTACAGGCTTTGCAGTTTTTCCAGCCTCAATTGTTATGCAAGACATTGAAAGCTAGTGAAAATTTCATAATATTGTACTTGAGAGACATGAGAGTGTAGTAGTACAAGTCTGATTACTTTCCTTTAAAAAGATGTTAATGCTACGAATTATTTTTTTAAGTGTAATTAATTTCTGGCTTACTTGCGATGACTTGCAGAGTGGTTAATTACTGCTTGGAGGCAAAAATTGTGGCACAGAGGTCATTAAAAAAAAAGAAAGATTTAGGGAGTGCAAAAAAGGGCAAGGTTTGTTTTTTTCTTTAGATCTGGTTACTTCTTCCAGAAGAGGATGCATTTTTATAGCATGCATAAAGCAGAAATATTTATCTTGAAGCAAAACCACAGTGTTTTCCTTTCTGTTTTTAGAATCAACCATTTGATTGCCCTATAACATTGTTAGACTGATCTTTCATTGTTACTCGTTTCTATTGCAATGCTTTCCCTGCCATTGAACTGGAAATTTTAAGGTTGTTTTTCTTAATATTATATAGGTATAGATTATATACCTATAATTATATAGATTATATAGGTAATCCTCAGCTCTCCCTCAAATTCTGTTGATGATACGCAAAGAAAATTTCATGAAGAAAATGTGGTGAAGCTATAAGAAAAATTGAGAAAAAATCTAAATACTTTTCTTTTTTAGTTGCATTAACTTCATATTCCCTCAAAATAGTTGCATTAACTTCAATTCCTTCAAAATGGATCTGACACCTGCCATGTTAATCCAGAACATTTCCTCTCATCAATATCATCCCAAACTTGACTGCCTCCTGTTTCCCAGAAAACCTATAAGGAGCTGTTAGAAACAAAAACACCTTGCAAAATCTGATCCAACAAAGTGACTCAGGCTTTTAGGTGGGCACCTCAGCCCAACCATAAACTCTTGGTGTCTCTGGGTCTGGACTGAAGGCACTTGAGACAATAATTCATGTTCGGACTCAGGTGTTTATTATTTCTTATCAGTAAAACAGTCTCATTACTGTGAGTTCAGCAGCTTTTCATTAGAAGGCACAAAATGGCCAACAAATTCTTGTTACAAGGTCTTTTAAAGCTAAACTATCCAATTAAGAACTGACACCTAGATTATTTCATTTTTAAACCCAATAACTGATCCCACAGAGCCCGCAATGCAGATTTTTCTGCCCAAATACAAAATGCCACCAAACCCATGAAGAAGAAGGAAGAAGAAGCATGAAGAAGAAGCCCAGGATGACACCTGTGCCCTCCATCTTGCATCCATCCACAACATACTAAAAATCCCAAAACCTAAATTTCTCACCTAAGTGATATACCTACACTACTCTCTACAATGTACTTCACACCTTAGTGGATTCTAGTCTATTCTGGAGTTTCAGAAACTTTCCCCATGAATGAGGGTCAAAGTCAGTGCCCCCCTGGGGGTCAGGGCACCCCAGAGCAGACAGGGAAATATTCCTGATGCCCTGGGTTTCCACAATAAACATAGCAAACAAATTTGCTGTTTCAGAGACCTGATTAGAAATGGGATTTGCTACTGCCTTCCTGAAAGTTGGTAAAAAATGGAGGCAGAGAACAGGACTGTTACATCAACTTAGTTAATGGAAACCAAGAGAAGCACATTTTCTCAAATGTATGGGAGCCCAAACAGCTTATCTTTTTAATGGGAAACATAAATACTCATGTTTCTTGGAGTAAAATAAAGGTGTTGAATTTTGAGAATTTAACAAGAAAAAATGTGTGTTTCTGGTTTAAGTGCTCAGACTCCTACCCAGAAAAAACCCCTTGTAGTAGATATTAATCGCTCCATCTGGATTGCATGCAATTAACAATTTGCTTTTTTTATTTTTTAATCTTCTTCACACAAAAAGGTATTTTTCTCCATCTTTTTCTGTTTAATCCAAAGTTTAAATCAAGATGGCTGACAATGGCAGAGAGCCCTGCCTTCATCCCAGAGCAACTGTTTTTTCTCAGGTTTCCATCCACCAAGAACTCACTTTTCAGTGTGCTGGGCCATAGTCCACCCTCAGTAAACTGAAGAAAAATTAAGCCATTGAAGATTAACCTGACTTCTGACTTCTTGATATCTCAGAGTAGTTACTTTTATTAATTTGATTGATTTAAGGCTAAAGCCTGTATGAAAAACTTGGTTCTAAGAGGCTCTGAAATAGATTTTGCTTTAATTAGGTACTTGCCTCTCCCAGGAGAACAGATATCCATTCACAGATACACACTTTCTGCATTGCTAGGGTCTTTCTCACTGCTGGCAAAGGCTCCTCCATTGCAGGATTGTTTTATGTGAGTATGGGATGAGCCATATATATTAAAATTTTTTATTTTGCCTTTTCCCACATATTTCATATGTACCTTACTATCACCCAGGAATGGCCATACCTTATCAAAAGTTTTATCAAAGGTCTTATCAAAAGTCCAGTAGCTCATTCTCCTCTGTGATTGGAACCAAAAGTAGATGCTTAATATAAAATTTTAGATTTAAGGACAGCATGGAGCATTACATTCCCATTATATACTCTCAGTTTTCAATTTTCTGTTACTCAGAGAAGTCAGCATGACTTTGAAAATACAGATAAATGCATACAGAGGACTTTCAGTCATTAAAATTGTTTTAATCTCTGAACATTCCAGACTTGGGTGACTTGGAAGGATAAGTAGAAACACTTATGCTGCCACTATGGGAAAAAGGAGGAGAGCTAACTTGGGCATACTTTATTTATGTAAACTAAATTCTGCCAAATATACATATGCTTCCTCCTGTATTTTTAAAGGGATATTAAATGGCAAATGGAAATGTATTTCTTAAAGGGGACTGAAATGCACCCAGTACCCACATAGGGCAAAGTTGCACTCCCATGCACCCAAGAAGTTCTAGGCAATTGGGAAAGAAGTACCACCAATATGTTACACCAGATTTTCACTGTTAAGTTCCTAATGCCCTTTTCAATGAAGTTCAACTTCCAATGAAGTTGAAAAGATCAGGAAATAAACCTTATTTCTACAATCACTATCACTAGGTTGCTTGACAGATTAAACTGAATTTCCTTGACTTGAATTATGTGTTCTAACCTGGTTCA